>NC_138176.1:50636587-51963634 GCF_964165515.1 Mesoplodon bidens
TATATGTCTGTCCTTATGCCAGTACCACACTGTTTTGGTCAAGCTATTAATACAATAACTTTGTATAAAATTTGGAAACCAGAAAATATGAACCTGCCAACTTTGTTCTTATTCAAGATTTTGCTTATAGCTATTTGAATCCCCTGAGATTCCATATGAATTTTAGGGTGGATCATTCAATTTCTACAAAAAAAATTGCTGTTGAGATTTTGATAAAGATTGCATTGAATCTGTAGATAACCTTAGCTAGTATTTCCAATTTAACACTATTAAGTCTGCTAAGCCATAAATATGTAATGTTTGCTGATGAAAATTCAATTAACAATCAGGCAAAGAAGAAAAATTAGAGCATTTTATTTGAGCCAAACTGAGGATTATTACCTTGGAGACAGATTCTCAGAAGCTCTGAGAACTGTTACACTTGCCAGGAGCTAGAGATGCAGTTTTATATATTTTTGAGACAAAGAATTATGTGTCACACTGACAGGTTAACATGATACATAAAGTTCCTCAGAGATGTTTTGGCCAGATATGCATATACAGAGTGAGCCTTTAGGTCAATTTGATCCAATGTCAAGATGACAAAAAATATCGATCTTAGAAATTACAATGCTGGCATCAGAAGAAAGGGACCATTATCCTCAAAGGTTGATTATATCCTCCTGCCTTGAGGAGGTCTGGTTAATGTATAATGCAGAAGCACAATGAATATTTGGGAGAGGTCCGTCACAAATGGGGGCATGTCATGCATGTTTCAATTCTGACTTAGTCTGATTTTCTTGCCATAGAAAACTTTATGATTTTCCTTATCATGTTTTTCCAATGATTTACATATTTTAAAATTTCTTTCAGCAATGTATTCTAGTTTTCAACGTACTGGTCTTTTGCCTCATTGATTACATTAATTCTTAAGTATTTTATTCTGTTTGATGATATTGTACATGGAATAGTTTTCTTAATTTCCTTCTTGGAATGTTCATTATTAGTGTATAGAAATAGAACTGATTTTTATACGTTGACTTTGTACCCTATAACTTTGCTGAATTTCCTTATTAACTCAAACATTTTTTGTGAAATCTTTGGGGTTTTTTACATGTAAGATTATATTGTCCAAGAACAGAGATGTTACATCTTTTTTCTTTCTTTTCAATTTGGATGCCGTTATTTCTCTTTCTTGCCTAGTTGCTCTGTCTAAAACTTCCAATGCTATGTTGAACAGAAGTGATGAAAGCGGGCATCCTTGTACTACTCTTGATCTTTGGGGAAAAGCTTTTAGTCTTTCACCATTGATATGTTAGCTGTAGATTTTTCATATATTAGCCTTTATCATGTTTTTCATAGAATTTTTCTCTATTCCCAATATGAGTGTTTTTATGAAGAAGGGGTTTTAGATTTTATCAAGTGATTCTACAGCAGTTGAAATGATCACGTAGTTTGGTTTCTCTGATATATTAAGTTTATTAATTACATTGTTTGAGTTTTGTATGTTGAACCATCTTCGTATTGTGGAAATAAATCCTACCTTTTCAGATTGTGCTAGATTTTTTTGTTGAGGATTTTTGAATTTATATCCATATGAAATATTAGTCTGTACTCTTCTTGAAGTGTTTGTCTGGCTTTGGTATCAGGGTAATGCAGGCCTCATAAAATAAGTTTGAAAGTGTTCCCTCCACTCCAATTTTTTGGAAGATTTGGAGAAGGATTAGTGTTAATTCCTCTTTAAATGATTAGTAGAATTAATCTGTGAAACCATCTGGTCCTGGACTTTTCTCTGTTGGGAGATTATTGATTACGGATTCAATCTCTTTACTAGTTATAGGTCTATTCAGCTTTTGTTTCTTCATGATTCAGTCTGGGCAGGTAAGTGTGTTTCCTGGAGTTTGCTAATTTCATCTAGGTTATCTATTTTGCTGGCTTACAAATTCCAGTGTTCTCTTATAATCCTTTTTATTTGTATAAAATCAGTAGTAGTGTCCCACTTCATTTTCTGATTTCATTCATTTAAATCAATGGATATAAAGGTTTGTCCATTTTGTTGATCTTTTCAACATACCAATTTTTTATTTCACTGGTATTTCTCTATTCCATATTTTATTTATCTCTGTTATAATCTTTATTATTTCTTCCCTTCTGCGCCTTTGGGTTAGTTTTCATTTCTTTTTCCAGTTCCATAAGCTGTAAAGTTAGTGTACAGATTTGAGATTTTTCTTCCTTTTTAATGTATTTGTCTACAGCTATAAATTTCCCTCTCAATTCTACTTTCACTGTATGTTTTGGTATGTTGTGTTTTCATTTTCATTTGTCTCCTGGTATTTTCTAATGTCTCTGTGATTTCCTCTTTGCCCAGTTTGCTGATTCAAAGGGTACTGTTTCATGTCCACATATTTGTGAATTTCCAGATTAGTTTCTGCTATTGACTTATAGCTTTATTTCATTGGGGTTGGAAATGATTTTAAGTTTTGGGGGGATTTCCATCATTTAAAAATTTTAAAGAAATGCTTTGTGGTCTAACATGTACTCTATCCTGGAGAACATTTCACATGCACTTGAGAAAAATGTGTATTCTACTGTCTGGGAGAAGAGTGTACATATCTGTTAGGTACAGTTGGCTTATGATGATGTTCACATCCTCTATTCCCTTATTTCTCTATTTTCTCATATTCTGTCTGATTGTTCTATTACTGAAAGTGGGATTTTGAAGTTTCTAACTGTTACTGTAGAACTGTCTGTTTCTCCCTTAAGTCTGTCAATGTTTGCTTCCTAAATTTTGCTTCTCTGATATTTGGTTCTTATCTGTTTATAAGTGTTGTGTCTTCTCGGTGAAATGACCCTCCTGTAATTATATAATGTCTTTCTTTGTCTTTTATAACAGTTTTCTATGTAAAGTCTAGTTTGTTAATTATAGTCATCCCAGCTCTCCTTAGGTTTCTCTTTACTTGGAATATCTCTTTTCATCCTTTCATTTTCAACCTCCTGGTGTCTTAACATTGAAAGTGAATCTCTTGTAGACATCATATGGTTGCATCTTTTTGGATCCATTCTGGCAATCTGTACCTTTTGATTGGAGAGTTTAATCCATGTACATTTAAAGTAATTACTGATAGGGAAGGACTTACATCGGACACTTTGCTCTTTGTTTTCTGCATGTCTTCTAGCTTTTTTCTCCCTAATTTTCTCCATTTCTACCTTCCTGTGAGTTTAGTGGACTTTTGTTGTTGTTGTTGTAGTGACAGGTCTTGGTTCCCTTTTCACTTCCTTTGTGTGAAGCTATTTTCAATATCTATTATAGATATTTTCTTTACAGTTACCTGGTTATTAATGGTTACAAGTTAATATTCTCATATATGCTATCTACATTATATCTATATGTGTAATTTTCCTGATTTTCTTTTTCTTTCTTTTTAAAACTCATTCTCTGTATTCAAACATACTCGACATATATCAAATGAACGTAGAGGGCACCTCTACCACATCACATAAGTATTCCTTGTTTTGTGGTTGGAATAATTAAGATCTAGTCTCTTAGAAAATTTGATGATTAAAATAAAATATTGTTGTCTATGTTCACTAAACTGTGCCTTAGACATCCAAGATTTAGTTGTCAACTATTTGCAAGTTTGTACCCTTAAACAACACCTCTTATTCCCCCAAGCCCCTGGGAACCACCATTTTACTCTGTTTTGATGAGTTGGGTTTTTTAGATTCACATATAAGTGATATCATAGAGTATTTGTCTTTCTCTGTCTGACTTATCTTACTTAGTGAAAAGTCCATCAGTGTTGCCACAAATGGCAGGATGGCCTTCTTTCTTATGGCTGAATTATATTCTATTGTATATACATAGAACCTCTTCTTTATCTACTCATCTGTTGATGAGCGCTTAGGTTGAGTCTATATCTTGGCTATTGTGAATAATGCTGCAATAAACACGGAAGTGCATATATCTCTTCAATATCCTGTTTTCATTCCCTTTAGATATAGACCCAGAAGTGGGATTGCTGGGTCATGTGGAAATTCTATATTTAATTTTCTCAGGAACCTCCATACTGTTTTCCATAGTGGCTAAAACAATTTACATTCCCATCAACAGTGCAAAAGTTTCCTTTTTCTGTATCCTTTTTCTGTATTGTCCTCACCAATGCTTGTTATCTCTTGTCTTCTTAATTATAGCCGTTCTAACAGGTGTGAGATGTATCTCATTGTGTTGTTCTTTTTCCACATCTTTATTGGAGTACAAATGCTTTACAATGTTTTGTTAGTTTCTACTGTACAACAAAGTGAATCAGCTATATGTATATATATCCCCATATCCCCTCCCTCTTGAGCTTCCCTCCCACCCTCCCTACCCCATCCCTCTCGGTCGTCATAAAGCACCGAGGTGATCTCCCTGTGCCATGCAGAAGCTTCCCACTAGCCATCCATTTTACATTTAGTAGTGTATGTATGTCAGTGCTACTCTCTCACTCACTTCATCTCCGCTTCCCCTTCCCACCCCCGTGCCCTCAAGTCCGTTCTCTACGTGTGCATCTTTATTCCTGTCCTGCCATTAGGTTCATCAGTACTGCTTTTTAAAATCCCATATATATGCGTTAGCGTACGGTATTTGTTTTTCTCTTTCTCACTTACTTCACTCTGTATGACAGATTCTAGGTCCATCTGCCTCACTACAAATAACTCAATTTCATTCCTTTTTATGGCTGAGTAATATTCCATTGTATATGTGTGCCACATCTTCTTTATCCATTCATCTGTTGATGGGCATTTGGGTTGCTTCCATGTCCTGGCTATTGTAAATAGTGCTGCAATGAACACTGTGGTACATGTATCTTTTTGAATTATGGTTTTCTCAGGGTATGTGCCCAGTAGTGGGATTGCTGGGTCATATAGTAGTTCTATTCTTAGTTTTTTAAGGACCCTCCATACTGTATCAATTTACATTCCCACCAACAGTGCAGGAGGGTTCCCTTTTCTCCACACCTTCTCCAGCATTTATTGTTTGTAGATTTTTTGATGATGGCCATTCTGACGCGTGTGAGGTGATACCTCATTGTGGTTTTGATTCGCATTTCCCTATTGATTCGTGATGTTGAGCATCTTTCCATGTATCTGTTAGCCATCTGTATGTCTTCTTTGGAGAAATGTCTATTTAGGTCTTCCGCCCATTTTTGGATTGGGTTGTTTTTGTGATATTGAGCTGTGATGGCAAATGAGATGGTTTCCTTAATTTCTCTTTCTGATCTTTTGTTGTTAGTGTACAGGAATGCCAGAGATTTCTGTGCATTAATTTTGTATCCTGCAACCTTACCAAATTCATTGATTAGTTCTAGTAGTTTTGTGGTGGCATCTTTAGGATGTTCTAAAGTATAGTATCATGTTGTCTGCAGTGACAGTTTTACTTCTTCTTTTCCAGTTTGTATTCCTTTTATTTCTTTTTATTCTCTGATTGCCATGGCTAGGACTTTCAATACTATGTTGAATAATAGTGGCAAGAGTGGACATCCTTGTCTTGTTCCTGATCTTAGAGGAAACGGTTTCAGTTTTTCAGCATTGAGAGTGATGTTTGCTGTGGGTTTGTTGTATAAGGCTCTTATTATGTTGAAGTAGCTTCCCTCTATGCCCACTTTCTGGAGAGTTTTTGTCGTAAATGAGTGTTGAATTTTGTCAGACGCTTTTTCTGCATCTATTGAGATGATCATATGGTTTTTATTCCTTAATTTGTTAATATGGTGTATCACATTGATTGTTTTGCGTATATTGAAGAATCCTTGCATCCCTGGGATAAATCCTACTTGATCATGGTTTATGATCCTTTAAGTGTGTTGCTGGATTTTGTTTGCTAGTATTTTGTTGAGGATTTTTGCATCTATGTTCATCAGTGATATTGGTCTATAATTTTCTTTTTTCGTGATATCTTTGTCTGGTTTGGGTATCAGGGTGACGGTGACCTCCTAGAATGAGTCTGGGAGTGTTCCTCCCTCTGCAGTTTTTTGGAAGAGTTTGAGGATAGGTGTTAACTCTTCTCTAAACATTTGATAGAATTCGCCTGTGAAGCCATCTGGTCCTGGACTTTTGTTTGTTGGAAGATTTTTAATTACAGTTTCAACTTCATTACCTGTGATTGGTCTGTATTTTCTAATTCTTCCTGGTTCCGTCTTGGAAGGTTGTACTTTTCCAAGCATTTGTCCATTGCTTTCAGGTTGTCCATTTTATTGGCATATATTTGTTTGTAGTAGTCTCTTATGATCTTTTGTATTTCTGCGGTGTCAGTTGTAATCTCTCCTTTTTCATTTCTAATTTTATTGATTTGAGTCCTCTCCCTTTTTTTCTTGATGAGTCTGGCTAAAGGTTTATCAATTTTGTTTATCTTCTCAAAGAACCAGCCTTTAGTTTTGTTGATCTTTGCTATTATTTTCTTTGTTTCTATTTCATTTATTTCTGCCCTGATCTTTATGATTTCTTTCCTTCTACTAACTTTGGGTTTTCTTTGTTCTTCTTTTTCTAGTTGCTTTAGATGTAAGGTTAGATGGCTTATTTGAGATTTTTCTTGTTTCTTGAGGTGAGCTTGAATTGCTATGAACGTCCCTCTTTGAACTGCTTTTGCTTTGTCCCATAGGTTTGGATCATTGTGTTTTCATTGTCGTTTGTTTCTAGGTATTTTTTTATTTGCTCTTTGATTTCTTCAGTGATCTCTTGATTATTTAGCAGTGCACTGTTTAGTCTCCAAGTATTTGTGGGTTTTGCTTGGGTTTGTTTTTCCTGTAATTGATTTCTAATCTCATAGTGTTGTGGTCAGAAAAGATGCTTGATACAATTTCAATTTTCTTAAATTTTCCAAGGCTTGATTTGTGAACCAAGATGTGATCTATTGTGGAGAACATTCTGTGTGCACTTGAGAAGAAAGTGTATTCTTCTGCTTTTAGGTGGAATGTCCTAAAAATATCAATTAAGTCTATCTGGTCTATTCTGTCATTTAAAGCTTGTGTTTCCTTGTTTACTTTCTGTCTGGATAATCTGTCTATTAATGTAAGTGGGGAGTTAAAGTCCCCCACTATTAATGTGTTACAGTCGATTTCTCCTTTTATGGCTGTTAGCATTTGCCTTATGTATTGAGGTGCTCCTATGTTGGGTGCATAAATACTTATAATTGTTATGTTTTCTTCTTGGATTGATCCCTTGATCATTAGGTAGTGTCCTTCATTAACTCTAGTAACTGTCTTTATTTTAAAGTCTATTTTATCTGATATGAGTATTGCTCCTCCAGCTTTCTTTTGATTTCCATTTGCATGGAATGTCTTTTTCCATCCCCTCACTTTCAGTCTGTATGTGTCCCTAGGTCTGAACTGAGCTTCTTGTAGACAGCATCTATATGGGTCTTGTTTTTGTATCCATTCAGCCAGTCTGTGTCTTTTGGTTGGAGCATTTAATCCATTTACATTCAAGGTGGTTTCTGATATGTATGTTCCTATTACCGTTTTCTTAATTGTTTTGGGTTTGTTTTTGTGGGTCTTTTTCTTCTCTTGTATTTCCCACTTAGAGAAGTTCCCTTAGCATTTGTTGTAAAGCTGGTTTGGTGGTGCTGAATTCTTGTAGCTTTCGCTTGTCTGTAAAGCTTTTGATTTCTCCATCTAATCTGTATGGGATCCTTGCCGGGTAGAGTAATCTTGGTTGTAGGTTTTTCCCTTTCATCATTTTAAATATGTCCTGCCGCTCCCTGCTGGCTTGCAGAGTTTCTGCTGAAAGGTCAGCTGTTAACCTTATGGGGATTCCCTTGTATGTTATTTATTGCTTTTCCCTTGCTGCTTTTAATATTTTTTCTTTGCATTTACTTTTTGATAGTTGGATTAATATGTGTCTTGGCATGTTTCTCCTTGGATTTATCCTGTCTGGGACTCTCTGTGCTTCCTGGACTTGATTGACTATTTCCTTTCCCATGTTAGGCAAATTTTGGACTCTAATCTCTTCAAAAATTTTCTCAGACCCTTTCTTTTTCTCTCCTTCTTCTGGGACCCCCATAATTCGAATGTTGGTACATTGTTGGTACATAATTTAATGTTGTCCCAGGAGTCTCTGTGACTGTCCTTAATTCTTTTCATTCTTTTTTCTTTTTCTGCTCCCTGGCAGTTTTTTCCACCATTTTATTTTCCAGCTCTCTTATCCGTTCTTCTGCCTCAGTTATTCTGCTATTGATTCCTTCTAGAGTATTTCTAATTTCAGTTATTGTGTTGTTCATCACTGTTTGTTTGCTCTTTAGTTCTTCTAGATCTTTGTTAAATGTTTCTTGTATTTTCTCCACTCTGTTTCTGAGATTTTAGATCATCTTTCTATCATTACTTTGAATTCTTTTTTGGGTAGGTTGCCTATTTCGTCTTCATTTATTTGGTCTTGTAGGTTTTTACCTTGCTCCTTCATCTGTAACATATTTTTTTGTCGTTTCATTTTTTTGTTGTTGTTGGGTGGGGCTGTAGACAGGAGTCTTACTGGTTGTTTGGCTTGAGACGTCCAGCACTGGAGTTTGCAGACAGCTGGATAGAGCCTGGTCTTGGTGTAGAGATGAGGACCTCCAGAAGGCCTCACTCTGATCAATATTCCCTGGGGTCTGCGGTTCTCTGCTAGTCCAGTGGTTTGGACTCAGAGCTGTCACCACAGGAGCTTGGGCCTGAACTCTGGGCTGGGAACCAAGATCCCGCAAGCTGTGTGGTGAGGCAAAAAAAACAAAAAGAAAGGAAAGAAAAAAAGCAGCAGTACAATAACAAAGAAGAAAAAACAAAAGAAAATTAGAAAGATAAAAATATGTTAGGAAAAATAAAAATATAATTGAAACAACTGCAACAAGGTAAAACAAAACCACAAGAGAAAAAAATAAGGGGGGTGGGGGTTGGGGAACAACCCAAAAGGAGCAAAACAATAACAAAGTATAAAGAATAAAATAAAATTAGAAAAATAAAGGATTTATTAGAAAAAATAAAAATATAAATGAATCAACAACAATGAATCAACAAGAAGGTAAAACAGAACCCTAATCTAAAAATGGAAAAAAGGGATTGGGATTGACATATATACACTAATATGTATAAAATGGATAACTAATAAGAACCTGCTGTATAAAAAAATAAATAAAATTCTAAAAATTCAAATGAATAAATAAAAGCCCAAAGAAGGAAAAACAAAACAAAAAAAGCCTTGGCTATGGGGGAGAGGAGTTTGGGCGGAGTTTAGGCAAAGGTGGAACTTAGGCAGGGGCAGGGTTTAGGGTGGGATGAGATGTAGGCGGGAGGGGGTGATGTTTGAGCGTGGGGTGGGGCCTAGGCTCAGGACCCAGGCAGCTGCAGCTGGAAGAGGCCTTGGGGGTGGGCCCTAGGCAGGGCGACATTCAAGCGTGGGGCGGGGCTTCTGCTTAAGACCTGCCCAGTAGCGGAGAGGCAGTTCGTCCAAATGGGGGGCCTCTGGAGTGTGAAGTTCTGGGGTTTGGAGGTAAGGCCCTGGGTGAGGGTGTGTGGGAGGGGTTTAGGCCCAGCAGAGTTGGAGGGGGTCTCAGAGGGGGGTCTCCAGATACAGATGTAGGACCCTGGGTAGGTGTAGGGGCAGGGCTTGGGCTCTGCACGGTAGAAGGGAGGCCCCGAGGGCAGAGTATTCGGCCCTGGGGCCCAACAGGTTCCCTGGTGCCTAAGTGGACAGGGAAAGCGCTGGCTGCATTCTCTTCCGTTCCTCCATGCCCCACACCCCCGATTTCTGTATGTTGATTTTATACCCTACAGCTTTACAGAATTCATTGTTTCGTTCCAACAGGTCTTTGGTTGAGTCTTTGGGATTCTCTATATACAAAATCAAATCATCTGCAAATAATGACAAGCTTACTTCTTCATTTCCAGTTTGAATGCTTTTTGTTTCTTTGTTATGCCAATTAGCTCCAGTTAGGACTTCCAGTACTATGTTGAATAAGAGGGGTAAGAGTGGGAATCTTTGTCTTGTACCTGATCTTAGAAGCAGAGCTTTCAACTTTCCACCATCGAGTGTAATGTTAACTGTGGGTTTGTTGTATATGGCCTTAATTATGTTGCAGTATGTTCCTTCTGTACCCAATCTGTTTGAAGTTTTTAGCATGAAGTGTTGTAATTTGTCAAGTGCTTTTTATGCATCTATTGAGATGATCCTCTGGATTGTTATCTTTCATTCTATTAATGTAGTGTATCCCACTTTTTAATTTGCATGCGTTGAACCATGCTCACATTCCAAGGATAAATCTCATTAGGACATGGTGTCTCGTTATTTTGATGTGTTCTCTTTTTTTGAGTTGAATACATAGTTCTATTTTTTAATTGAAGTATAGTTGACTTAAAATATTAGATTAGTTTCAGGTGTTACCATTAGTTTAAAAAGTTGTCTTGCACTTTAGCATGGAAGCTTCTGATAGAAAGTTTATATTGTGGGAGTTGTCAGAGTCCAGTGTTTGCTACCCAGCAATTGTTGGACATAGCCATGTCACACACGTCTGCCCAGTGCAATGGGTAGAGCATGGGTTTTGAGGCGAGATCTGGATTCAGATCCATGTTACCTATGGAAATTGTGGAAAATTCCATGACTTGTGAGAGCCTCAACTTTCTTATGAAAATGAAAATAATGAAAATGAAAAGAATGCTGATATCATGGGGTTGTTCTGGAATTGGAAATCATGTATGTAAAATGCCTGGTACATACATCTCAATGAAGGATAATCTTGATAATGTTAAAAGAATCTATTCTTAGTTTCCTCACTATTTGTTGAGAGATTTATTTAGTTAGTTAGTTAGTTAGTTAGTTTCTTGCGGTACGCAGGCCTCTCTCTGTTGTGGCCTCTCCCGTTGCCGAGCACAGGCTCCGCACGCGCAGGCTCAGTGGCCATGGCTCACAGGCCCAGCCGCTCCACGGCATGTGGGATCTTCCCGGACCAGGGCATGAACCCATGTCCCCTGCGTCGGCAGGCGGACTCTCAACCACTGCGCCACCAGGGAAGCCCTGTTGAGAGATTTAGATTCAGCCTAGAGGACACAGAATGAATGATAGGACCAACTAAGAGACTTCTGTGGGAATGGTGTGCCAGAGAGCCCTGACCCCTGCCCACCCCCACACCTTTTCAAGGGGCAGGAGAGGAGTAGACAGCTAAGAATTGTTTATTCCCAAGGGGAATTGAGGGACCAAAAGAGTCATATCAGAATCACTGGAGGCTTTTCCAACCAATGCATCCTACATCATTGCCTGTGGAACAGCTCCACCAAGCCTGCCCAGCCATCCTAGTCTGCCACCAGAAGTCCCTCATCCCGAAAAGTTCCTGAGTCCCAAGCACACAGGTCTGGTTGGTCACCCTTCCCACTCTCACACTGATGAAGTCATCACCACGGTGACCCACTGAGGTCTCCGAGGGAGCATGGCAGCCTTCAGCTACATTGGTGGGTGGTGGGGGGTGGGGGGAGTTGCTAAAGTGTCTGCTGGAAGCTGAGGAGACAGAAATTCTGCCTGCACAATAGATGTACCTCATCTGTCTGACTCAGGTCTTCTTCATTTTCAGGTCAGGCAGTGTGAACAACAACTGGATGGACATTTACACATTTGTGGAGGATTTGGTCAAGAAGTATAGCAAGTACGACTTCTTCAAGTTGCAGGGTGTTCACCCCTGCCAGGCAGAGTACACAGCTCTTTAGACTCAGTGGTCATGGGAGCCCCTCGGGTCAGGTGCATAGAGCCCAGGGGGGTGTTCTGAAGCAGAAGAGATCACGCTGGTTCCATCAGGTCTCAGCAGCTTTCTTAGCTCCTACCTGGAAGTCGGGCCATATTGTAGGGGACACAGTCTGCGCTTGAGGACCTCATAGATGAGGAAACAGGCAAACCAGTAACATGATAACTAAACACCAGGTTAAATGGTGCCAAGGGCCAAAAGAAAAGGGCGAAGGACTTATAAGGCAAATTAAAAGGAAAAAGCAAGAATTCTTAGGAAAAAAGTCAAGGATCGTTTCTCAGAGGATGTGGAATTTTGAACTAGGTCTTGAAGAATGGGGAAAGACAGGGTAACAGGAACCATCAAGGAGACTTCTTGTGCAGCGAGTGGTCTGTTCAGCAGGAGAGTAGGGTTAACTCAGGAGAAGGCTAGGGGATGAGGCTGGACAGGACAGATTTGGACCAAGGTCATCAGGGCTTATAATGCCATGCCAAGGGACTTGTATTTCCTGCTGTGAACAATAGGGAGCTATAGATGATTCTTGGTCAAGGTTGATCTTGGTCAAGCTGATCAAGGTTGTGTCCCAGGAAGGAAAGTCTGATATTGTGGGTAAAATGTTTTGTAACAAGAACGAGAAGCAGTAGGGAGCTTATCCATGAACATATTGTAGCAATTTAGCTAAATGAGGGTCAATGGACCAAAAGGCAGTGGCCAGGGAGAGGAAAGGGAGGGATGTATATGAATAGCTGCCAAGATAGAGAATGATTTTTCTAGATGAGAGGAGATAAGGCAGGGAGGGCTATACAGGAGGGAAGAGGAGTGAAGGTACAAAGAATTTTATAGAAGAGGAGAAGCCAGTTGGGAGGCCCTCATGCCAGAGGCGTAGGTGTCTATCTCCTGGTGTGTGCATGTGCACCTGTGTGCGTGTGTGCATATGTGTGTGTGTGTGTGTGTGTGTGTTTGAGAGAAAGACACTTTGGGAGGGTGTTGGGAGCATAGGGTTGGAGCAGGATGCCATCCTGGCACTTTCTTCCAAGAAGGCACCACATCTCCACAGGCCTCCTTCACCAAAATTCCTAAAATCCTTCACTATAGATATAGGAGCTTCCAGGGTTTGGGAAATGGACCCCAAAGCAGAAGAGTTGGAGTGAGGAACAGAGAAATTGGGATGCACCTTCTTTCTGGCTGCTCATTGGCTTCATTTGGAGCCTGTGTCACGTAGACCTTCTCATGAGCCCGTGCTTCCTCCCCAGCCCTAACCTGCGAATGTCCTTCATCACCTACTCCACAGTGGGTCACACCCTCATGAAGCTCACCTCAGACAGGTAAGTGCTACGTTAATCCCCCAGGCAGGCCTAGTGGATGGGAACCATTGAGGGCCCAGGGAGCTGACATTTCCCACTGGGAGCAGGCTGGGCCGTCCTGGGCTCCCCTCAGGGTCCGCTCTGACCCCCAGCCCCAGCTCCATGGCTCCCACTGAGCCCTGGCTGCGCTGACCCTGGCAGACCCTGTGCTGCTAGACCATCTCCGCCCCCTCTAAGCCCCGCCCTCCGCCTGTCCTGTGTCCTCTCAGCGCTCTTCCCTTTTCTGAGAACTGGCTCACTGCAAGGACGCCTGGGATCTGGTGGAGCAGACGTGTGGGCCCTTTGTGAACACTGGCCTGTGTTGGGCACCTGCTCTGTGTGTCACGCTGTGCTCTGGGCCAGTGGGGGAAGAGAGGAGGCACAGTCAGAACCGGGAAGCACAGTCAGAACCAGGAGGCAGGGGTGGGCTGTGCTGGAGCTTCAGGGGAGGGGAGCTTGGTCCCTTGGTGGGTCTGAGACAAGGGAGCCCATGAGTGTGGGCTGGGGTGCAGGAGGGAAGCATGACACACCAGCATCTTAGGTGGGCTATTAGGAGGGCCCAGCGATGTGCCCAAAACCCTGGAGGTGGGAAGATATGGAGCTCCTGAGTAGCCGGGAGGTTCCGATGCTCATGATGCAGATGATCGGAACCCAGGGAGTGTGCTGGTGCCAGTGCGTGGACGCAGCATTCCCCATGCCTGGCTCCTAGGAGAAACAGGAGCTGTGCTTCCTGTTAGGTGAGCTAGGGGAAGGCGTGGTTTTGTGTGTCCCTGTCTTCTGCATTTCAGAGAGACCTGAGTGGGGTTGAGGTGGAAGACAGCAAGTCAGTGGGGGGCTGTCAGACAGGTGGCAGAAAGAGAGGCGGGGGCTAGGCGGGGGCCCCTGTGGGAGGAGCTGCCCATGGGGGACAGGAGGACCACTGCCTCCTCCGAGGCAGGGGTTCAGAGCCTGAACCAAGGGAGCTGCGGTGAGGCTCTTGAGAGTCTCCGGGGTCCTCTCTGGAAAGTGGAGGTGATGAAGTCTTCCTCAAGGGAAGGTGTCAGAAGTGGGAGTGGGCTTAGGGGAGTGAAAAACGGAGTGGAATCTTAAGAAGTGAAGGGCCTGAGGAGGGCATAAGCAGCCTAGTGCACAGAGCTGGGAGTAAGGATGGGGTGGGGGGGCTGCCCAAGGAAAAGGCCCGCTCAGGCAGTAGTGAAGCCTTGCCAAGCTCAGTCCCAGGTCAAAGGCTGGGAAGAGATGAGAGCTCCAGCATATTTGCGGGTGCTATCAACAAAACAGAAATCTTCCCCAAAGTGTCAGGCAGCGGGGAGGGTGTTTGTGCTCGGGTGGGCAGGGCCTGGTGTGGCCTCCACTGGACCTGGGTCACAACTTCCTCAGCTCCTGGGCTGGGTCAGGCAGAGCAGGACCTGGGGCTCTCAGATCGCACCTCACGGCAAAATCCCTTCTGCGCAAGGCAAGAGCCAGCCTTCAGGGACCACATTCTCCTTAGACTTGTTGTGACTGCTCAGCCCATCACACTGCATTAGCCTGAACCTAAGCCCCAACCCTGGTGTGTCCCAGTCCCATCCCCTGCTATCTGTTTTAACAGAGGCTGACAGATCATCCCCATGGCAGCCTGGGGTCACTGCACTTCCGCCTGCATGGACAGGCCTCAGGTCTCTTTTCCAGCTTATGGTCTATTTCTTCAGGAGCACATGAAGCCCAGGAGCCCTACACTCTAATGCAGCAGCTTGACTACTTGCTTTAGTACGGATCCAGAGGGGGAAGTGGTTTGGAGGGTCCAAGTCCACCTCAGGGGTCTGTGGTAGGGGAGGAGGGGACAGGGCAGGGGTATCAGCACAGTGACCTTTCCACACTCAGCCTTGCCTCTTGGAAGGTGATGTGCCCTCACCAGGGACCCCTTAGGTGCCAGCAGTACCGCCAGTCACATTGGGGGTGCTGAATTCACAGGTGTGTATCCATGGGTGCTCCCCCCTCACCACGGACGGTCAATGCAGGGCCCTTGCTGAGTCCCCTGAGGTCTGCATGCCTGAGACACGGATGAGCACATTGAAAGCCAGGCCCTACCCATGGGACCAGCAAAGCAGCATCCTCCACACCTGCTGTATGGGGGACAGAGGAGCGTTGACCAAGGCCTGTCAGTGTCAAAGACACAGGCAGAGAGGTCACCACAGGGCCACTTGTGTCCTCTCTGGTCCAGGCAGGTCTCCACAGGGCAGAATGGCACCAGGTCAAGGGGTCTGTTTTGTAACAGTCAACCCTCATTCCTCCTCAACCCCCTTTATTGTTTTTTTTCAGAAATGAAATTCGTGCTGGTCTCAGCAGACTTCAGAATATAGTACCTACAGGAACCACACACATGCAGGAAGGATTTAAAAAGGTACAGATCCTACAGCTCTGAGACTTTCTTCTGCTTTATCAAGTTCTTAGAGTATTTTGGGGTCATCTCACCGCCCTCCACCAATTTCTTTCATTTTGTTGCAGGCAAATGAGCAGATTCAACAAGCTAACTCAGGAGGTAAGCTGCCTGCTGACGTCACTGTGCTCAGGTGGGACAGAGCCAGGCGCGGGCCTCAGCAAGGGCTGGTGCAGACCCACCTCGGCCAATTCCTAGCGCTGACCTTGGAGCGAGTCCCTTGTCCTCTCTGGGCTGCAGGTTCCTCCTCTGCACAGTGAGGAGGAAAACCACCCCCAGGGATGCTTCCGAGAACCACATGGGATCATGCATTACATTCCTGGTTCTTACTAGATATCAAGTGCTTGACCTATGGTTGGGTTGCATGAAAAAGAAAAGAGAACTTCCAGGGATGGCGAGCAGACGGGGTTCAGTTTAGGGAACAGAGACCTTGGTGTCCCCCTGGCTGCCCACACTTTGTCCACCACAGCTCTGGCTCTTCCTCCTTTCCCTTGAGCCTCTTTCCTCTGGTTGACTCTCATCCTTTGACTGTGCCTCCGACTGTGGAAATGGCTGTACTTGGCCCAGACCAGCTGCATCGAGACTGTAGGGTTGCAGCCCTTGTCAGGAAGGATACATGGGCTGCTGGGGAAAGGCGGGGAGCTGGGCGGGGGCTGCTGCCCAAGCACCTTGACCTCGAGTTCTGAATAGCAGGACCCACAGAGCCAGCAGGAGTGCCTGCCGGCGCCGCCCAAGACAGAGCCCACTGCCCCCCGGACCCAAGGGGATGTCGTGTGCAGTCGGTCAGCTGCTCCTCCCTGTGCTCACCTGAGAGGCTTGTCCTCGTCCAGTGAAGTAGCTGCAGTTGCCTTTCAGGGCAAAGGCTGTGCCACCTGCCCATAGTGATGGTCCTGTAGGAAGGGCTCTGATCTGGTCTTAGGCTCCTCGTCTGTCAAATGGGTCCTGGGCTGAGGCCCCTTCTCCCTTCCGGTGCTCTGGGTGGTGGGTACTCAGGTCAGGGTGGCCTCTCTGCAGGAGGAGGAGGTGTGGGAGCAGTGCTGTGGGCCTGGCAGCCTGAGGCAGGTCACTCCAGGTGCCTTGCTGACCAGGCCACTCCCTGCTTCTTCTGCAGAAAACAAGGTTCCCTCTATGATTATCTCCTTGACCGATGGAACCCTGGAGGAAGCGCCGTTTGAAATGACTAAGGAAGAAGTAAGTCCAGACCATCATTACCAGCTTTGTGCTCCGCCTGTTTTGTGAATTGTACTCAACGCTTTTTTCCTCTTAGGCTGACAGGGCTCGGAAAATGGGAGCAACAGTATACTGTGTGGGTGTAAAAGACTATCAGAGAGACCAGGTAATTCAGAACAGGTAACCAGTGCCACTCTTGAGCCCTGTTGGGGAAATCTCTCAAAGGCAGCTGTCCCAGGGTCTCCGAGAGGACGGCCCTCTACCCACCCCAAGAGTCTGGACACTAGGCAGCCACTGCAGATGAATATCAAGTGTTGGGTAAACCTGCCCACCAGGGGTGTGGATGGAGGAGCTTTCCACTCCCTAAGGGTGGGCTGCTGGCAGATGCCAGCGTGTGGCCTTGGAGTCCAGCACGGCAGGCGACAAGGGCCTGTCTCCTGGGATGGGACCTGCCGCGTCCTCAACCCCTGACTGTGTGCCAACCATCTCCTCTCTGCTGTAGTTATTGGACATTGCAGACAGCCCGCATCACGTCTTTGGAGTGGACCAAGGCTTCAAGGCTCTTAAATACGTCATTGAGCCAGTGAGTGAGGGCTGGACATGAAAAGTGGGAACGGGTAGCTTCTCGCCAAGCCCCCGCATTCAAGCCCCTGCCCCTCATCTCCCTCTTCTAGCTTGGAACTAAGTCCTGTATTGAAATGACAGCTGTGGAGCCTTCCAGTGTCTGTACAGGAGGTAAGAGCTGGAGTGCTGTTTTAAACACAGGAGTGTGTGTTTGTGTGAGTTGTGAATGTGCCCAGTGTGCGTTGTGGGTGTGCTGTGAGCACATGATTTCACTCTGCGTGGGGTGTGCGTGTAGTGTGTATGGTGTGTGTGAGTGTGGTGTCTGAGTGTGTGGGGTGATTGTATGGAAATTGTGGGCATAGGACTACATCGGGCATAGAAGGGAATGTTTATGTGAGGTGTGTATACCAAGTGTTGGGGGTGCGTGTGTGTGTATTTGTATAATTACTTCTTTCTTCCAGTGTTACTGAGATGTAATTGACATACAGTTCTGTATAAGTTTGATGTATGCTATAAAATGACACAAAAATATTGCGAAATGATAAGTTTAGTGTACATATTTTTTAAACTCAAAACCAAAAGTTTAATTAAGTAATAAGAAAAACTTTATTTTAAAAAACCTCAACAAATCACTAGCAAATAGAATCCAACAACATAAAAAAAGGACAATACATCAAGAAAAATTAGGGCTCACCTCTGAAATGCAAGCCTGATTCAGTGTATGAAATATCAATGTGATTTTCTTATGAGCAAAATGGGGAAGAAAAATATGATTATTTCAGTGGATGAAGAAAAGAATTGGACATAGTTCACGGTCAGCATCATACTAGCAACCCAGACTGACAAAGGCATCCAACAAATACTCACAGCTATCACTACACCCAGTGGTTCAACGGGGTCGACCTCTCCCTGAGATCTGGAACTTGACAAGGTTGCCTTCTCTCCCCTGGGAGGGTCCCTGCATCGGTGTGGGGAGGATCCTGTGCAGTTCCTTTTCTGGAAGAAGCCCTCTCTCTCAGTTAAGTCTGTGTGTGCCGGCTCGTGAGTCCACGTCACTGGGATTTGTGGAGCTGAGGTGGGTGGATAAGCACACGCTCCCTCTGGTAACAGCACACAGCTGGATGCAGCTGGACACAGACCCAGGAAGCTGGGCCTGGCCACTGTGCTCTGAACTGCAAGGCTACAGCACAGGAGGCCATGGGGTCAGACACAGCGATGTTCATATCCGAGCTCTGCTGCCCCCAGACACTAAACCAGGGCTTCTCTGGTGTCACGTCTGAGCCGTGCAGCACCCTGACAGCTTCAATTCTCTGAGTATGTCCCTGGGACGTACACAGGCCTGTCAAACCATAGAGGAAGATGCCCATTGTCATTCATGCCCTGTGGCGGCCCAGCTGAGGTGACAGGTGCCCACCGCACGCCCTCTGCAGGCGTGGCCCAGCACTGCTGCTCTGACCTTTACGACTGATGTCATCTTGTCAAAAGCTGCCACACAGCATGACTGTCACTCGGAGGGAAAGCTCAAGGCAGGAACCTGGACCCCAAATGAAGTAGAAGAAGCTGTTCATCAGGCTGTCGTCCTGAATAAGTCGACCAGGTGTGAGGAAGCCGGGAGTGGGGAGCATAAGGCACGTGGCCTCTTCAGCCTCTCGGCCTCCCTCCAGGACTAGGCAGAGGCCTCTGCTGGCCTCCCTGCCTCCAGGCCTGTGCTCCAGCCCATCCTCTGCACAGGGCCTGAGGGGCAGAGAAGGCCACTTCCCTACCCCACCCTGACCATGCAGGCTGAAGCCCCCAAGCCAGACAACCAGACCCTCCAAGCTCCAGCCTCTGCTCTAAGCCCACCTGCTGCAGAGGCTGGGGGCTGGGGGGACTGGGCTCCCTGAAAAACCTTCCTCAGCTTTACAGGGTCCAGCCCACCATCCTTTTAGGTCTTATTCTCAGGGCATCTCAATTCCAAAGCCTTTCCTACTCAACTGGTCCCTCTGGCTTCTCAAAGCCCTTGCTCTATTCCTGTCTCTTGTCAGGCACTTGTCACCCAGTATGAACCATGACTTCTGCTTGGCTGTGTCCACAGCTTTGTTTTTTTATTTTTATCATTCAATTCATTGTTTTTATTCCAGTTTTTTATTACGGAAGATTTCAAACCTATAGCAAAGTGGAAATGAACGTACAGTGGATACCCCTCTCTCCACTACCTGGATCTGCAATTAATACCTGACCGTATTTCCTTTATCATTTATTTATCTAACTCCTCTCTCTTTCTTGACTCTCTGTTTTCATCAATTCATCTTATTTCTTTTTTTTTTTTTTTTTTTTTTTTGGCTGCATTGGGTCTCCATTGCTGTGGGATTTCTCTAGTTGTGGCGAGCAGGGGCCACTCCTCGTTGCGGAGCACAGGCTTTAGGCTCACAAGCTCAGTAGTTTTGGCATGCGGGCTCAGTAGTTGTGGCTTGCAGGCTCTAGAGCTCAGGCTCAGTACTTGTGGTGCACGGGCTTAGTTGCTCCACGGCACATGGGATCTTCCCGGATTAGGGTTCGAACCCTTGTCTCCTGCATTAGCAGGCGGATTCCTAACCACTGCACCACCAGGCAAGTCCCCATCTTATATCTTGATGCATTTCAAAATAACTTACAGTCATCAGGCTACTGCACCACATTTCTTTATCTGGGAAACAATATTTGTTAAGATTTCTCTTTTTGAAATGCAACAAACAAGTTTATCATTTGACGAGTTCTGACAAATGCACACACCTGTGTAATCCCCAACCCTATGAGGACTCAGAACATTACATTTGCCCCCAGAAAGTCCCCTCAGCTCCCTTCCCAGGCAATCCCTGCCCCACCGCCTGGAGGCAGCTACTCCCTGATTTCTTCCTCCACAGGCTAGTTTGCTGCTTTAGAACCTCTCCTCAGGGACTCACAGGGGATGAGTGCGGGGCCTGGCCTGGGACGCTCGGCACCGTGGTTTGGGGATTCAACCCTCCTGTGTGTTGCTGGGTTGGCCCGGGGCTTGGACCCCAGAGGCAGGCTGGAGGCGGCACCTGGTCACTCCTTTTCCTGTATGTGACTGGGCCAGAGTGAGTGTCTGCAGGAGGCCCTGCAGGTGGGGCCCAGCAGTGTGGCCATAGCAGGACACAGTGCAGAGCAGGGCTTCCCTCTGAGGTCCGGCATCCAGCTCTGCGTCATGGCCAGAGACCCTCTGGGGGTGTGGGGGGGGGCAGGCTGTGCGGGGCAGGAGGACCCGCGGGATGAAGGCAGGACACACTGCGCAGACGGGGACACTCCTGCAACCAGCCTGGGTCCAGGCTGTCCCCCAGCATGATAAGGTCCCCCCTTGTCCCATCCTACTCTCTCCAGAGAGAACAACCACAAAGACTTCAGTTTTTATATGTAAAGACCTACCTCAGTATACTTTACAAGGATATTTTTACATTAATGGGATCATGCAGTACATAGTACTTTCCAGCCATCTACATAGTATTCCATTGCATGGATGGAACAATTTATTTCATGGGCCTCCCTTGATCAATATTCAGATTGTTCCTAATAGGTCGATACTAGAAGTCATACTGTAGGACTGTCCTGATGCTTACCTCTACGAGCTTGGGAAAGGAATTCCCTGGGGTCAAGACCAGAAGTAGACCTGCTGCCTTAAGGGGACACCCAGGTCACAGTTGGTCAGTGTCCAGTTTCTCTCAAAGTGACAGTCCCAAGCAGCATGTGGTGCTCCCAGACCTGCCCGCCCCAAGTCAGGTCATGTCCACCTGTGCATCTGTCAGTCTCAGGCAGGCTAGGTGCCCTTTTCATACCCAGCTCCACCAGCCTTCTCAGGGAGATGCCTGACTTCCCAGCTCCTCTCTCTGGAGCCTGCGGCTGGCCTGGTGTACAACTTTTCTTCCAGAGAGAAAGCTCTGGATCCATCTCCCTTCCCGGGACTGTTCGTCCGTCTGCTGCCTGAGAGCTGATGGGCAGTGGACTCTACATGGGACATGCAGCCCTTCAAGCCTATTATAGACCTTCCTGTGACTTCCTTTTCTTCCTGTGGTTGATACTGTTGGAGGAATTGGGGTACAGGGGGAGGGTTTTGGGAAGCAAAAGGAGCAGCTTTCTGGACAAAGCAAAAATCCTTGACCTGGAAGTCTCTTTTGCTGAAATATTGAAACCATCACCCTGCCTTCCACTTTGGAGACTTGCCGGAGTTCAGAAGCCCCCCTTTGGGAGTGGCACTGCCTGGGGCACAGGGGGCTCTGCTGTAGAGGTGAAGCAGCACCCGAGCGGGGCTGAAGGCAGCAGGAGACACAAGGAGGAAGGAGGGTGTCCAGGCAGAGGGCAGCGTGAGCTGCTCCTGAGGATGCGGCATGGGCTGTGCGCTGGGCTATCAGACGGCCCTGCCCTTGGCTGCCGCCCTCCCTCCTGTCAGCTACGTGGAAGAGGAAGCTGGGTCCAACCTTCACCATGAGGCCAGGACTGCCAGGTCCTCTATGGGAGCTTGCTGCTTCCAAATGCCTATCAAAACATATTAGCAGGCCAGCTTCAGCCTACAGCCCAAGAATCTAATTGCCTCAAAGCAGAGAATTTGCAAACTTAGCCTTGATCTGATGGGAACTGCATGAAGAATTGAAGCAGGTGCAATCAGGACTGCCAGGTTCAAGGTTGTGCTGGCATTTCTGAGGCATGTCCCTCAGAGTTAAGTGACCTCGAGTAATTAATTGACCTTGACCAGGAGACAGAGTTGGACCTTGGGCTAGCAGTAGGAAGACCTGCCTTTCTCCTGGCCAGCTCCCCAGAAGTCAGGCACTCTAGCTGCCCTCTCGGGATCCCCTAGTATTTGTTTCCGTTGTCAGGAAGCACCAGTGGGGACCCAGAAGCCTGGGGAGCCCCTATGGCCCAGAACTGCCTATCAGTGTCTCCCACCCTGACAGAAGGAGGTGCTTGGCGAACCTCTGTGGTGGGCGTGGGGGGCTGTGTGAGGCCCGTGGAGGGGCAGGAAGAGGGCGGGGCAGAGCACGCACTGCGGACTTCAGACCCACAGCTGAGACAGGATGTCACCTGCCATGGGGGATTCTCCGGGGCAGGGTCCTCGCCTCCTCCGTGCCTCACCCAGGTCCTGGCCTTGCTCCTAGGGTCTCCAGCCTGCCATAGGCAGAGAGAGAGACACGGAGGAGGAGCAGAGCCCCTAGTGTCAGAAAGCCCCACAGACATCCAGGCTTGTGTGCTCAGCTCAGACAAGGGTCAGGACTGTCTTCAGCCTGCGCTGTCTGGGTTCCTGGCATTTGCGTAAGAGAGGGCCTGCTGGAGAGCACTGCCTGCGCTTTTCAGGGAAGCCCTTGGCTTCAGAGTCGGAAACCTATGGCTGGGTTTGCCCCTGTGGAGGGTATGAGACTGGGTGCCTTTAATGAGTTGGATGGGTCAGGGGCAGTGGTGAGAAGCCCCCGAGTGCTCAAGGCCCAGCCATCTCAGTTGTACCCTTTGTGATACCCGGTGAGGCCCAGTGTGCACACAGATATTGGTTCAGACACATATGCTTCCTCATCAGAGTCCCTGGTAATTCAGTTATGGAGTGGCCTGTCATAACTGCAAGATCAGAGGGAAGACAGCACTCAGCCCCTCCTAATACAGACCTTTGGGTGTTGCCCTTGCAGATGAAAATGAATTGATGATTTCTGGAAGAGGATTTAATAATGCAAAGAAGAAGGATGAAGTTATTTGTAGATTTAAGTTCATCGACGAGCGTGCGTTTGGTAAGTAACCCCCTTGGTGCCGCCCAGTGACACGCTTCCCACACCACACTGCGTTCCCTGAGCCAGCTAGGCCGTCGAAGCCCTTGCTCACCACTCACTGTGGACACTGTGAGGACAGAGGCAGCATGGACAATGGAAGGAGGGACCTGGCTGGGAAGCCTGGCCACTGCTCCCTTCATCTCAAGCCAGGAAGTGATCAGTCCCCAGCACATCAAGAGCGTCTTGGGTCGGGGAGTGCACCTCTCAAGGCTGGGTTGGGGGTGCTGGGTCTGTCCTCACTGCTACACTCCCCCGACACTTTCCTCGGCCCTCACTTCCCTTGAGAGACAAGGACTTGAATCTCACGAGTCTGCTGGTGGGAAGTGGAGGCGGCCCCAGGGCCCTGAGTCTGGGCCAGGTGCACTGAGCTCTCCCAGGATGTGGTCACCTGGGATTGAGAGAGGATGCCAACTGCCAGGCCTGAGCCCCGGAATCCTGGCTCTGGCCCACATTTCATGTGTGATCTTGACCTAATGAGTGTTCTGCTCTCAGCCTCTATTATCTGTACTGGGAAATGGGGCCAGCATGGTAGGTGTACTAACTAAGCCCTATCACATATGTAAAGCTACTGTTTGGAAATAGGCACCAGGTGTCCTTCCAGGAAGGGTGAGAGGCCTGAGGAAGCACACAGTTGGGGCAGCAGATGTGTCCTCAGTGCTGAGGTGGGCCTGATCTCCCACACAGAGCGCCTGGGGACAGTGGGACTTTCTCTTCCTTCTCAACCCTCCCCTGATGCATTGACTTAATATGATTATATTACGTTCAGTGACACTCTTCATTCCAGGGCCATCTGCTAAACCCAGAGCAAGTCCCCTGCCCCAGCACAGTTCTGGGCCATCACTGCTCCTTCCACGGGTGCATAGAATGCGCAGGGCTGTGCCATTGCCACACTCTCACACCACATAGTGTGTAGATGGCCTCAGGGAGTTAGATATCTCTTGGTTTCTACTTCAGAAGTGATTAGGACTGAGTAACACATTGATGTGGAGACCTAATGTTTATTGAGCACCTACTACATCTGCTAATGTGCTAAGTGCCTTCCATGCACTCTCCCAGCTAATTCTCAAAAGAAACCTCTTGTGATTCCTTTGTGTAGATCTGAAACCAGAGTCAGAGTCAATTCCAGAGCTTGCCCAAGGTCACCAGCTGGTTCAGAAAGAGCTGGAAAGTAGGCATGGGTGATGTGACTGCCCAGTCTGGGCCTCTGACCTCACTGAGATGTCAGTCCTTGAGGAAGGTGGGGCTCAACCTATCCTCCAGGAAGTGTGCTCACATGTTCCCCTGTGGTCCATGGCTATATCGCTTTCCCACTCTAGACATCACGAGGGTTTCTCTCTGAGTTGGACCAGCACCAGGATCTCACACGGGAGAGCTCATCCCACAGTCCTGGGCTCCTCTGCTGACCGCCTCACTGCACGTAGTCAAGGCTGACCAGGAGTGGCCGTACAGGGCTGTCTGTCGCCAGGAGCCCTGATGCACTGATGAGGATTGATTTGGTTCTTTTTAATTACATTTTCCTCTGATTAAAACATATGGCAAAACAGTTTAGAAAACATAGAGAAGCATAAAGAAGAAATATTTTGATCAAGGTTTCTATACGTTTTGTCTGTTGCTAGTATGTAAAGTTTTCATATTCTAAGACAAAGCTTTTTAAATGTGGCAAGTGAAGTACTTAGTTAACCCGTGAATATTGGAAACTACTTTCCAGTCACCCATGCTTTTCTGGGCCCTTAGTATGTGGGGGGCCTGCCGTCACCTCCCTCTCCCTGTTCTGGATTGTGAACAGCCTATGGAAAGGAAGTTGCTCCCCTTTGGAATTTTTGTCACACTAATCCCAACCATCCTGTCCTTCAGATGCAGATCCTTTCCCCTAACCATACTCGGCGATTAGTTTTCATTTTCAGTGCCAACAAAGGACTAACACCGTCCGAAGTTCACAGCTAATCTGACAGTTGACTTAGATCCAAAAACCTTTCTATGGAAATGAACCATTCTGTAGGGAATAGCCCTGACCTGCGGCAAAAAAGAGAAAAGCAATAAAAATTATTAGAGATTGTTGATTATAACAATGCTACACGGTAGAAAGCAGGAAGTACAAACAAGTCAAGAATAAGACGTTACCCCGATTCCCAAACCACAGATAAGTGCCGGTAACATCTCAAATACAGCTGGTAAACCCCAGTTTTCCTGAATGATAGAAGCAAAACTGAAGTGGAATTGAGGAAAGTATTAAGCGTCACGCAGAGCCTTCTTCATGAGACATATTAGTTCCCCCCAAAATACCCCTAAGTTAAAAGGAGGCTATAAAAACACTAACAGATTAGGAATGTAAGAGGAAAATCTTTCGTTTGATTATGATCTGTGTGCTTTTGAAGTTGAAGTGTCCAGGTAGTGACACCTAGACTCCAGTCTTGTGAAAATTAGAGAATATTTCTAAACAGACGACAAGCCTAGTTTTGAATAAATTTAAAAGAAGAACATTTAAAGCTATCTCCACTTTCAGGGAGATGCTCCGGAACGTGTCCCTAGAGGTGTGGCCCTGGGCATGGCCCCTCCTGTAGAACTTCGTCCCTAACCTCTGATCACGGCCCTGTAGGTGCAAGTCTAGGAGAGAACCTGCTTTCATCCTACACAGCAAAAATGTGCAGGCCAGCATCTGTCCACACAGGGCAGCAGGTGCAGAGCTGTGGTTCCAGACCCCAGGAAGTGGGGACCTAGCTCCTAGGGCCTTGGGAAGCCTGTGTCATGAAAAAGGCCAGTGAAAGGACTCTCCTCCCGATGTCAGAACTGCTGCAGCCCTCTGGGACCATTGATTCTAACTTTCACAGGGGAAGTCTGGGACCTGGGGAAGTTTGAGCAGGGTGGGGAGAAAGCTGGTAGGAAAGCCAGCAGTCAAAGCAGCTGGGCCTTCCCATCTTTTTTCACATCTCTTTTTACAAGGATGTAAAGAGTTAGGGCTCAGGAGAGGAGAAGGTTCCACAGCTACTAGTTACAGACTGTCTGAGCCTCCGGAGTGCCACCTCCCAGATCCCATCAAATTACAGAACAAGCAGGAAAACAGAAGCCCTGCTCCCCTCAGGCTTCCCTGTGTCCATAAATGTCACCACCACCCGCCCAGGCGCTCTGCTCACTAACGGGCACGTCGCCCTTGACTCCTCTTTACTCTCATCCCACATCCAGGCCACCTGCAGGCCCTGCTACCTCTGGGTCCAAACTGACCTGAACCTGGCGAGCCACGCGACAGGCTCACTGAACTTAGAATAAAGCCCAAACCCCTTCCCAGGGCCCACGAGGCCCCGCCCCCTCTCCTCACTCACCTCTTTCCCACAACAAGCTCAGCTACTTATGCCTCAGGCCGTGGAACAGGTGTCCACAGCTCGGACCCTCTTCCCCAGACCTTTCCCTGCCTTTCCCTGCCTTTCCCCTCATCCGCTTTCAGCTCCAGGCACACCGCCTCACAGAGACCTTATCTTTAATGGGAATTTTCAATAATACACAAAAGTAGCAAAAATCGTATAATGCCCTTGAAACAGCCTTCCCCTACTTTCAGTAATTACCAATCCTGGCCAATCTGGTTTTGCTGATACTCTCACCATTGATTATTGTGAAGCAAATCCCAGACATCCCATCATGTCCTGTATAAATATTTCACTTTCTCTTAAAGAGAAATTCAGTCTCTAAAAGACAGGACAGGTCACCTGCTCCTAAGCAGCTGTCTCTTCCCCTCCCTTCCCTATCCTGTCCCTTACTTATTGATGTCACTGCACTTTTCACTCTGGCATTTATTTTGTTCACTGTTTGTTACTTTATTGTCTGTCTCCCTCTCCAGTCCCACAAATGTCAGGTCCTTGAGAGCAGGGCCTCTGCGTGCCTTGTTCCCACTAAACGCCAGAGCCCTGACACTGCCTGGTGCACAGTAGGTGTCAGAAGAAGGCAGAGAAGAGAAGCTGCTTCTGCCAAAGTGGTAGCTCTGCTTCCAAGGGCAGGCAGAAGGGGAGGGGCGGATGGGTGGACAAGTCCACTGACATTCTTCTCATGTGATTGTCTTTCAGATATAAAAGCCAAGTCTGTGAAAGATAGCAGTATAACATGCCCAGGAGTCAAGATAGAGAAGCCAGATCAGTAAGTGCCCAGCCCAGGGGCCAAGTGGGCAGTTTTTGCCACCATGAGGTGTAAAAAATTTAGGAAGCCACCTCTACTGGGGCAGCACATGTCTGTCTCCAGGAGGACTGAGGGCATCCTTCACACCTGCCCTGGTTGGTGGTCCCCGGAGGTGCTCAGCGATCTGCTGTGGCCCAGGCTCTGCTGAGGAGCGTAGGATGCAGGAGATGTTGTGTCCCAGGGATGGCACCTTTGCTCCAGGCAGCCTTTTGGAGCTAAATTCACAGACTCTGTACATACAGAGGAGTCGGGATGGTGACATCATACCGCCATCCCTGGTCACTTCATTCATGGCCACGAGGACATCTGACCCCGCACAGGGATCCTCACTGCCTGGTCAGCCTTCACTGCAGAAGCTGACCTCATAGTACTTTGGGATGAGCTCCCCTTACCCCTGCTATCTGCTCTCTGGTAGCCCTGAATACCTGATGTTCAAAGTCATTACAGTCAGGAGATATTATAAGCTACAATTGGAGCCAAGTGTAAGAACTATGTCTGTCTGGCCTGGTGGTCACTGTCTGCCCCTTCTGTGCTTTAGGGAGGTCTTTGTTGAAGTTAGCCTGAACCATGGTGTCAGCTTCATCAGCCACAATGTTAGCATCACCAGCAGGAACTGTGCGAGTACCAGGGTAAGGCTCTAGCATCTAAGGCTGTCCTGACACCCTGCACCCTGGGGAGGCAAGTGAAGGGAACAACACCCCAGGCAGGCCCAAAAGGTAGCCTGTGCACACAGGCCCCTGAGCAGCATCTCACAGGTAGCTCGGAGCCCTTAGCCCTACCTCCAGGAGCTGAACCCCCATGAGGCTTGGGTAGTGCCTTGAGAGTGCTACTAAAAAGAGCACCTGGGGGTCACCTTACTGTCCAGGCCTTGCAAACCTTTGCTCTCTCTGTGAACCAAGTGTCACTGAAGGCACATGGAAGAGACCAATTAGAGCCCTAAGCAGAGTCCAGGAACAGTGCTGAGGCTCTGCCCACCCTGGACACACCTTGCCACCTCCCCTGGCCCCGGCCTTGTGGTGGGGAGCTCAAGGCTCCATCCTGGATTCCAGCCGGGGTGAGCAGGAGAGGCTGGGGCACTGTGTACTAGGGGACAGGGTCCAGGACCTCTAGGAACCCTGGGCACTGCAAGTCGGGGTCCCTGGCACAGGGGTCAGGAGGGTGGGAGCAGCTGTGACCGTGCTTAGTCAGCTTGGCCCGAGGTTGCAGAGGGGGAAGTAGGGGAGGGAGGCTACGGGGAGGTGAGCAGGGTGTCCTGCCTCTGCTCTTGCACCCACACCTCTCTGGGGCCCTAAAACCCCTCCCTCACTCATCTGTGTGTCGTAGCATTTTGTGGTCCTTACAAAACCCCTGTATGTCATACTAGGCAGGCAGTGAGGGCTGGGTTGTCACTGCATGGAGGACTGGGCTTCCTTGACAGGGCTCTGGGGAGAGCCTCTGAGCAGGGCCAAAGGTGGGGTCTGTGGCCCAGGGCCCCACAGTGGCTCTCTGGGTACCAGCCCCGACCTCCTAGAATCTGTCTCCTTAGGTGGGGCAACCAAGTAGAAGGGGGACTGAGAGGACAGGGTGGGCTGGTATGGGATCCAAGTAGCAGGCGCCTGGTCCATGCCGGACTCTGCTGTGTGTTTTTTCTGTAGGAAGGGGGACCAGATGGCAAGATTGCTCCACCAGCTGCCCCACTAGCTGCCCAGCAGCCTCCCGAGGAGCCTCCCTCATCACCACAACCACAGTTCACCCCCTATGTCAAACCTCTCTACTTATATGCCCTCATCCCAGCCCTGCTCCTGATCCTCCTGATGCTCTGGTGCATCTGGTGGCTGTGCCGCAGGAAGGTGAGTGACCCCTGCCCGCACAGCCTGCATCCAGCCCTCGCCAAGCCCCAAGGGACCATGACCATGCCTGCCCCACGATCCTGCCTGTGGGCGGGTTCCCATCAGCTCCAGGGCCAACACACAAGCAAACAAGACACAGACTCTGTCCTCCTGTCCCGGGCATAGACACAGCCTGGGCTTCTAGGGGGCCACCTGCTTCATGCTTTCACCTTCACAGGGAGGTGGCCTATGGGCTATCCTGGCCCCTGGGGCAAAAGGAACCCAGACCTCCTGAGACCAGGGCTGCCCCACAGCAGTCAGGCTTCTGAAGGACTCAGGTGGACCAAGGCCCCAAGAGTATCTGCTGTTGGGGGATGAAGAGGGGTCTGCAAGGGCACTGATGGCCCACAGGGAGAAGGATGCTGGCCGGGAGGATGCTAACCCCGGGGGCAGCTGCACCTTTGAAAACAGCGTGGATCCCTGCCCATCTCTGGTGCCTTCCGTCATTCTTTCAACAGTCATCACTAAGTCACCAGAATGTGCAGGGCCCCGTGCTGGGCACAGAGGGGCAGCAATGAAGCAGCCGCCTCCCTTGCCCACAGGCGCTCACCATGTGGTGTCTGGTCTGGTATTGTTAGCTGGGGGGCATTGAGGATAAATGTCAACTTCAGAGGGTGTGACAGGTGCCCTGATAATGATAAAGGACAGAGACTGGCGCCGGGTGGGAGGGAAGCCAGAGGCGCTGGCCGGCTGCGTTTGCAAGGACACAGGCCAGAGGTGGGTGAAGAAGACGAACAAGCAGAGCTGAGAAAGGACAAGCAAAGCAGCATAGAAGGCAGCAGGTCAAATTTCTGCAAAGGGCGAGAAGTGAGGAGAGAAAGCCGGGTTGGGCAGAGGGAGGTGGACTGTCATCCCTGAGGGCTGGGACGCAGGGAGGGCTGCAGGGGGAGGGAGGGAAGGGGAGAGGAGGAGCGGTGTGGGGAGTGTTCTCTTGTCTTCATATGATGTCAGGGCTGCTGCTGAAAACTCTACCAGGGACCAGGGGCCTTAGTCTGCCTCTCTCCCCCTTGACCCTCCATGGAGGTACCCATTCCCCTTTCATGACTGAGGAGCCTGAGGCTCAGGGAGGTGGAGCCTGTTGGCCACAGACCCTCAGGCTCTGGGCACCTAGGTTGACACCCCAAAGCCCATGTTTTGATCCCTTACTGCTGCCGAGCAGGGTCCCCTTCTGTCTACATAGCTGAGCCAGAGCCCTCCATGCCCCTTTCAGCCTGTGTTTATGTCTCTTTAACATCCTAGATCGTCAAGGAGCCACCACCAGCCCAGAAACCAGAAAAAGTAAGTGGTGTGTTTCGTAGTGATATTGTCAGCATACTTGATGCCCACACTGACCTGCACAGAGAGGCCCTCTGACATGTATGGGGAGATGCCGTCCCCCACCCCTCCCGCTCCCACCTACCTGGGCAGAGAGAGGTGGCAGAAAGAAGAGAGTGACAGAGGGCAGGGAGGGACCCCAGAGAGGACCTGAGACTCACAAAATGTCACCCAGACAACACGGTTCCCCACCTCCGAAGACAGCCTGCACCAGGGCCTTTATCACTGAATCAGCAACATGGGGTAGCCTATTTCAGAAACAGCTATGGTCCCTCCTGATATAAATGGCTTTTCTCAATTCCCAAAAGACTCTTTGTAGACTGAACCTTCCCAGGACTCACGCTAGCATTTGGAAAAGGATCCTCAGGTTTCAAGGACCTGGTCCCCCTCCCTGGGCTCTGATGTATGCTGGGCTCCATTTCCTTGGTCTTCATCCCTGGCTCATGTCCGGATGAGGGTCGTGGCAGGGTTGGCCTTTAGGGACCGGGGACTGGGGAGGGTGGAGGAAATCCTAACCTGACTTTGAGCTGTTGGGGCATAGCGCAGGTGAGCACAGGGACCAAGGGTCAGGTGAGGAGGCTGGGGCTGACCCGGGGTGGGGCCAAGCCAGGGCCCATAAGAAGTAGTTAAAGGAGGGGTGCCGTGTCCGGAGGCAAGAGGACCTGGGCCTTACATCTGGTGGGAAACAGGGTCACCGCCCAGGCTGACGTCTACACTGGCTGCAGTGTGGCCTGGGGAGGCTGGATCTGCCAGAGTCGGGTGAATACAGCCCTGTCACCTACCAATGCCCCCACCCCTGCCCGCCTCCATCACATGGCACAGCCTCACGCCCAGCTTCTCCTACAAGGGTGGCTGCCAGGAACCAAGGGGACAGGATAGAGTTTGTTGTTATTTGGAAAAGTGCCATCTTTGTAAACCAAAATTAGTTGGTGTGTTTTTCACATGGAGGCCACTCTCTTACTGTGCCGGGTCCTGCTCATTTGTCCTTGATTCTCAAACAAACATTTGCTGACTGGCCAGTACTTGACAGGAGCCCAGGCAACAGATGTCATGTGTCTGCACCCAGGAGCTGCCAGACAAGAAAGCCTGCAATTTATTTCTCTTTCTAGAATCCATGCTCTGTACAGACCACGATTATTGTCTCCTGCTGTGGGTGCCAAGAAGACAGGATAAAACAGATGGAGGTGACAAGCAAACATAGGAAGGGAGGGATGAGCCCCTCAGGGCTGGGGGTTTGGAGGAGGGGGAGCCAGTTCAATGCACACAGACTTGGGCCTAAAACACTTGGCTTGCATGGAGATGAGCTTTATGGGCTCTGGTCTCCCACCCCTCGGTGACAGAGAAAAACCAGAGTTCCTCTCGACCCTAATAGCCCAGGGGAGGACAAAGAGCTGAAGGTTCAGGTGCCCCCTGCCTCCAGGCAGTGCCAGCACCAGGGACCTCGACTTGGGATGGGCCCAGGACTCTGGATGTTGGGGGCTGACTCACAGCCGGCCAATTCCTGATTCTCATAGAGGTTGTCATCAGCTCTGGCAATGTCCTTGGTTTCACTGGCCAGTGACTGGATGACTGAAAACATATAATGACAAAGACACACACCGGTCCGGGGAAAACAAAAATGAAAAAGAAAAGAAACTTCTGAGCCAAGATCTTACCAGCATCAAACTACCTGGGAGTGGCTATGGCTCCTGTCTGCTCAGTGAGGGAGGGAGAGAGCTCACCGCATTGCCCTTGAGGCCCTTGAGATGGGGTGACAAGGGCCACATGGAGGACACTTCCCTCCCCCAGGTGACTGAGACCCCAGCTGGCAGGGGGCTGAGAGATGACAGGGACAAAGAGGGCCCCAGGTGGCAGGTGTGAGGAAGAAAGACCCCACCATCTCTGGGTTCAGCTTTGCCTTCCTCCCCCTGGTCCTGCCTCTGTCGCTGTGGGATCCATTGGTCCTCCTGGGAGCTTCAAATGGCAGCTGGAGAGCGGGCCCCGCATGTCCCCTGAGAGTCAGTGTGAGGGCACGGAGAAGCCAGAGCTCACCTTCCAGAGAGGGAGGAAGCACCTGCCATGGGCTCGTTCCTGCCGCAGGCCCGGCCCCACCTTCCGCCCACACCACGTCCACGTTTTCACCTGTTCTTTGGTTTCCTCATCTCTCTCTTTCCCCCCATTTCAGGACCCTCCCCCCTGAGCAGGGACTGGGTCTCTTCCCTGCCTTCTCCCTCTGAGCCCCTCCAAAAGCAGGCCCTCTTCCCTCTTCTTCAAGCGACTGCCCAGTCCCCATGCCCCCCTCACCTTTCTCCTTCAGGACCTCTCCTTGGCTACTGCATATCTCCTCCAAACTTTGACACTTTTTTCAAAAGTAGCCCCGACTCCTCCTCCTACACCAAAAGTACTGATTTGTTCCAGAAAACAAAACTATCTATGACGCACAGTGACGAGCTCCCAACAAACACAGAAGGCTTTTAAGCCCCTGCCCCAGGTGATGGCTGCAGTGCTGTCTCAGCCAGTTTGTGGGGACACAGCCGTGGGAAGCCATGGGAGACAGAGGGGACACCACCCATCTGGGGGCAGCGTCTGTGCCTGTAGCTTCCTCACTACCACATCTGCTTTTCAGAGAAAACTGGATACTTTTTGTGACATTGCCCAGCACTGCAGCCAGCTGCCATTGATGTCGTGTCCGCCCAGGGACATGGTAAGCAGGGCACAGGGATGCTCCCCGTGGGCTGGGGTCTTGCTTTTGCCCTTGACAGTTGCCCCCGGGACTGTGGGTCAGAGAGTGCTCTCAGGGCATCTGCCGAGAGGAACGCCCAAGGTGTGGAGACCTGGAGCTCATGAGCTTCCAGACGATACTCAATGTGGTGCCCGTGCATTTCCCCTGCGTCCTCGTCTCAAGGATGTCAGGACCTTTCTTCTCCAGAGCAATGCCCAGCAATTGCAATCTTAAGCGAAAAGGGCTGGAGAGGCCTATTGGATTCCCGTCCATCGTCCCTCCCCACTGCCTACCCGACCCTGTGGGACTGCTGGCTGCACCCCATCCATGAGACCCTCCTGGGCTGCTCACTCAGCTGCAGGAGTGGCAGAGGACATGGTGACACCCTTCCCAAATGTTGTCTGGTCAACACTGACCGGGTTTACCAGCTAGTAAAGATGCCCTCCTTGTGTCAGTGCCTGTGACAATGTGGAGAAGCCCAATTTCTCCACTTGTCATCCTTGTTATTTAATAATAATAATGATAGATAATTTTATTGCATCCTTTCTGTGGGTCAGTTGCTCAAGAAGTTTACATGTTCTCACTGCTTTAATCCTCCCAGTGAATGTACAGGCAGATACTACTGTACTGGTAGATCCCAGCTTTATGGAGGCGGGTCTGACCCACAGAGAGGCTGAGTGACTTGTCCCAGCTCACAAAGGGTGGGAGCAGCAGAGCAGGACTTGAATTCTGAGCCTGGCTCCACCCTTCTCACCGCTCTGTCCCCCATTCGGTTCGGCACTCATGGTCTCATGATGGTTACCCCCAAACCATCAGAGAGCTGCCCTTCTCAGGCCTCCATATCCGAGGAGGGCCTTGCTCCTGGTTCTCTTGGGAAGCACCTGCCTGGGCATCATATTCCTGGTGTCCGCATTATCAGACCTTTTGTACAGACCGGGCCAGGGGCCTGGAGGTTGTTGCAGTCCCAAGATCTGCAGTGAGGTCTGTACTGACCACATTCACTGAATCAGGAAAACACTGGCTCTGGGTGGCTGGACAGGTGGGCACTTAGAAGCTCTGGATAGGCCTGAAAGTCTCTTGGACACTGCTGATGACACACCTGAGGCATGCTCACACCCAGCAGAGACACTGTCTGGTGACAGTGGTGTCGGGGCTCCTTCTGCAGCTTGGCTCCCGGCTCTGGGTCTGAATCGAGCTCTGAGTCCCAGCCTTGCTTGCACAGAAGCCCCATTCTCCACCTGTCTCTAGACAGCTCTCTAGACACTTGAAAGTCATGAATATCTCAGTGAGCACCTGTTTGGCCAGATCAGAATCTGTGAGAGAGTGACAGTTAAGCTGAGAAATAACTGATAAAAATAAATCCAGAGAGGTCCTTCCAAACGGAGGAAACAGCCAGTGCGTATGCCCTGGGGCTGTAGGGCTTGGTGAATTGAAAGGCTGGAAATCAAGTACTGTCCTCATCAATCCAATGGTCAAGATGTTCACAGGATACCCAGTGTCACCCAATAGGGTGTGGGGGACAGAGGCACACCAGTCCTGCAGGTCAGAGTGTTGCAAGGGCACCAAATCCAGTTGTTCTGACGCACGTGGTCCACACACACTGAGCCCTCTGATGATGAATGAATGAATGAATGAATGGGCACTTCTAGTTACACGTGCTCCTGTGTAGAGGCTTTAGGTCATTTCTGTGACACAAGAAGGCATTTTGGATCTGACAATATAGGGCACAGAGATCTGCTTTGCGGGGCACTGTGCAGGGATGGGGAAAGGTCCCTTTGGCATTTTCAGGAGTGATTGTAGGAAAGTACTGACTTCAACCTGTTACTAAATCTGCGTAGTTAGTCTAGCTTCTGAAACGCTCCAAGCCTTAACTTTTTTAAAAACAAAAACAGGGATAAAATAATAAAATGCCACTGAACAAATAATGCAGTTATGAAGAATGCTAGGTCAGTTTTTGGTGAGGCTAAGAAAGTGTCCAGGTGAGTCCGAATAACCCAAAGTCCAGAGGTCCTGGAGTCCCATTGACAGATCCAGTCCAGGGCTGCCCATAGATGCTGTCAGCTGGTCAGTGTGCTCACCACCCTCCTTGTGATGCTGCAGACAGATTATGGTGTCCCAAAGGGTCCGCATCCATCTCTACCCAAACCAAGGGGTCTGTATGTGCTGTTGCCTCCAGAGCCCATCACCCATCTGAGGGCGCCGTCACCTGCCCTTGCACTTTGGACTCAACCCCAGCCTGAGGGTTGCAGTGAGAACCCATCCCTTTGGCACATACTCATCAAGAGAGCCTGGGCAATGCTGGGGCTACAGTGGCAATAAGCCCTTGTCCTTGCTAACCAGGCTCCCAGTGCAGAGGGAAGCAGGCAAGTTCAACACCAGAGCAAAGGGAGTCCAGAGTCACAACTACGGGGCTCCATAGGGAAGGGAGGGCATATGTCCAATATCTGAACAGAGTCTAGAATTAGAAGTGCAGGCTGGAGGCCAGGACCTAGGAAGAGGAAGGGCATAAACAAAGGCTCACCCTGGGGATCCTGACAGGTGCTGAGCCTAATCGCCTTGAGGCAAGGAAAGCACAGCCTTCTGCTCCCAATTCCAATGGCTTCTCAGTGACCTTCTCTCTCTACTCTTCTTCACACAGGAGAGGTGCATCAACTTCACCTTAAGGAATCCCCACTGCACACAAATGTTCTGCGGCCCAAATACCTGTCTTCAACCCAGCCAGGAGTGCTTCCCCATCAGTAACTGCTGTTCACATGGTCAACATCTCCCACCCATATGCCCTCAGTCACTCTCCAGGATGCTGCCGCTGATCCCTCCTACTGCCCAGAACCTCTGCAGAAGTACTTTGTCACTCCCATACCCATATCCCAACATCTAAAGCACCAAAAACACAAAAGTGTTAAGAGCCCCTTTTGTACTGAATTGGACACATATATTGTGTTTTGGTTTACAGTCAAAAGGAGTTGGGATTTGTTGTTGATTAGCAAGAGAGTTTGTTACCTGGTGAGCACTGCTCCACTGTATGAGATGCAGCTCTACTGCTCCTGCCAGGACAAAGCACCCTGGTGTCCTGTGGATGTAGACATGATGAATCTCATTCCCCACAGACAGGCCTTCATCTGTCACCATGGGTTGAGATACGTGGGGTTTTAGCCAAAATATGCTCTTTCCAAAAAGCCCCAAATATCTTTGATGTATGAATACAGTCTGGTGTCCATTACTCACTTGCTGTTACTTAATCTCCTGGGCAAGTTACTTAATCTCCCTGTGCTTCAATTTCTCACTGAAAAGATGGATAATGGTGTCCCCTCTACAGGGTGCCAAGAGGGTGATAGTAACTGCTACAGTATGCTCAGAACAGTGCCAGGTCACTTGTAAAGACTCAGGGGCCCAGGAGTTAATGTCTTCCTCCTCTGCCCCAGGGAGGGAGAGGATGATGAGCTCAGAGACATCAAGAACTGTGCAGTGAGGACCAAGGTGTTAGAAGAAATCATGACTGGGCCTTTCAGCTCTGGACACCAGGACTTGGGGTTGCCACGCTTGAGAATTCTCTGTCAACTGCTGACCACGTGTAGGTTAACATCCAAGGCCACCACCCATGTAATCTCCAAGACACTGTCAAAAACAGGTCCTCAAACCTACCACCTCCTTCAGAAGTGTAAGTTCCCTTCCTGTACCTTAATATTTCTCATAATATTAAGGTAATTGCAGGGTCCCAATTTCCCACCAGCTCCTCTGATGACACAGACAGACCTCCCAATTTATCAGATCCCTCCTAAAGAATACTTTGAAAACATGATCAGGTTTCCTTCCACACTTACATGCTAGAGGACTATCAATAGGCAAGAATTCACTGTGAAAATCACAGAATATATATGTGAAGATGAAGGAACACCATGGACCACAGAGTCCAAGAAGGGAAGAAGAGACTGCTTACTCAAATACCAGTGCACATACCAATGCAACAAATCAGGGGCCATGAAGAATCAAGGAAACATGAGATGATGAAAAGAATAAACTCTCTAAAGAAACAGAGATCTATGGACTCTTGTAGAGAGAATTCAAAATAATCTTCTTGAAATAGTTTAGTGAAATACAAGAAACACACATAGACACACAACTTCATAAAATTCAGGAAGAAAATGTATCAACAAAATGAGATGTTCAACAAAGTAATAGAAACCATCAAAAGAACAACTGGAAACTAGAGCTGACGAATACAATGACTGTACTGAAGAATATAATAAAGAGATTCAACAACAAACTCGAGCAAGCAGAAGAAAGAATCAGTGATCTAAAAGATAGGTCATTTGAAATTATCCTGCCCCAGGAGTGAAAAGAAAATTTAATTTAAGAGTGAAGGAACACTATGGGACATTACAAACAGAAAGAAGAGTGAATTATGGGAGTCCCATATGAGAAGAGGAAGAGAAAAAGTATGTTGGAAACAAAAGACTTGAACACTTACCAAACATGGAATGAGAGAGGTACATGGACCATTTTCTAAGATACATCATATTTTAGGCCACAGGCAAGTCTCGATAAATTTAAGAAGACTGATATCATGCTATGCATTTTCTCCAACTACAATTGTATGAAAGTAGGAATGAATATCGTGAAGGAAGCTGGAAGATGCTAAATTACATGAAAATTAAACAACGCATGCCTGAGCAACCAGTGGACCAGAGAAGACTTTTTTAAAATCAAACAAATATCTTGAAAGGCAAACACAGTATGTAAACCAGATCATGCAGTTTGCAACAACAAAATTTCTAAGGAGTAAATTTATAGAAGTAAATGCATATTTTAAGGGAAAAAATATTTCAACCTAAAGAACTATTAAGAAAAGCACAAAGTTAGTAGAAGGAAAAAAATAATAAAGATTGGAGCAGAAATACATGAAATACAAAACAAGAAAACAATGTAAAAGTAACAAAATGAAGAGTTAGTTTTCTGGAGAACATAAACAAAATTGACAATAGTTTAGACTAAGCAAGTAAAAGAAAGAGAAACCAAATTGATAAAATTATAAATGAAGGAGAAGACATGAAAACTGATATTACCAAAATTAATTATAAAACTCTACTATATAACAGCTGTGCATCAACAAATCAGACAATATTGAAGAAATGGGGAAAGTCCTAGAAAGTACAATCCACCAAGACTAAATCCTGAAGAAACAGAAAATCTTAACAGACCAATAATGAGTAAGGAGATTCAATTAGTAATCAAAAACATTCCAACAAAGAAAAGCTCAGAACCAGATGGTTATACTAGTGCATTCTACAAATGTTTAAAGAAGAATGAACAACAACCTTTCTCAAGCTTTTCTGCAAAAAATGAAGAGGAAGAAACACTACCAAAGACACTTCACAAGGCCAGCACTACCCTGAATCCAAAGCCAGAAAAGGAGATTTAAGGAAGGAAAACTAGAGACCAATATCCCTGGTGAATATAATGGAAAAAATTTCAACAAAGTACTAGTGAACCATTTAAAGGATCATACACCATAATCAAGTGGGATTCTACCCTGGAATGCAAGCATGGTTCAACATACACAAAACAATAAATGTGATAGATTAATACATTAAAGGATGTTCAACATCCTACTCATTAGGAAAATGCAAATCAAAACCACAATGAGATATCACCTCACACCTTTTGGAATTCCTATCCAGGTGCACTGATGGGTGGAGATGCTTGGAGGGATCCATGTCAAAAGCCCATGTCCTCACTGCAAGGGGTCTATAAAATGTACATTTAGCTTTTCCACCACTATGGTGCAGGAAAGCCAAGTAGAAGGGATGACATACACAGGTTGATTGAACCAACAGACAGAACCTGTCACTGTGGCATTGAGTACAGCTCACCACATGAAGAGGCTGAGGGGACACATACATGCAACTCTGTCCCCCAAAAGTGTCCTCTCTCCCCTCAACTCTCTTTCAGTAAACAATTTTTTGTGGCATGTGGCCAGTGGTCGGCCAGAGCCAGCTCATAGTGCCTTGTGAGATTTTCAGGAATTTTGTGAGCTAGCTGTTTGAACACAGACATTATCAAAAACCACATTAAGTAAACTATTAATGAATTATAGAAACACAATAAATATCCCAAACTCACCACTTCCTAATTCTTTTACTAGTTTTCACTATTGAATATCTTGCTGCCGATGGTACCACAACTGTTGGCCCTGTATGTGGGCTGTGGTGCCCTGCTCCTGTGCATTTCTCCCCCACTCCACATCTAATGACATCAAGTCAGCCATGATGGGGGCATCTATGGCATATGCTATAAATCGGGGCTTCATTTCTTGGTTCATTGTTTATCTGGACTTAAGAATGTGAGGGTGAAAAGTTAATTCAGTTTAAACTAAAAATTATGTCCTGTCTGAATTCTTTCCATTGTGATTAGTGCAAAAATTTGAAAGAATATTCTTCGACTGTTAAACTATTCTCTATTTTGAAAAAGACATCACTCAAAGCACTGAGAAACAAGTGAAATTTAGACAGCTGTCTTCATTGTTTCATTTTCATGTTAACCTTACCACAAATGAAACTACCATCTGACATTCCTGTTGTAACTACATGCTGAGAGCCAATTATTAAACATTTCCCAGCACACCACCCATGAGACCCAAATAATTTGGAATTCTGGGCACTGGAATACCAGAGACACCCTCCTGGTATTAGAAAGGGGACAGGGAATCCTCCAAAGGCCAGGAAGAAAATAGAATACAAAAAGAGAAGTCAGAGGGAACTGCAAAAGCAGGTGCAAGGCAGTTAAAAAAGTAAGAATTCAATCACGAGTGTTTTGCAAGGACCGTTTATGAGCAAGGCATATGGTCCAGACACAGAAACCCATTCCATATCTCTTAGGGGTGATTTTCATTCATTTATTCAACAAATACAAATCTCTGCTCAGCCTGTAGATAAAAAGATGAATACAGTGGAGCCACTACTGCACATTCAGTAAGAGGAAGAAAGCCTAGTTATAGTAGGATCTACTGAAGCCTGTGTTAACGGTGTGGGAAAACTGTTGTAGGATCAGGGATGAAGAGTCACTAATAATGTGCTCCCTAAGAAATGCCCCATCAAGGAGGTGACATTAGCTCTGGAGTTTGATGGATGAATAGGAGTTTTCCAAGAAGCAATGGTGAAAATAGCACAGGCAAAGAAGGTCTAGGCATCCTCCAGTCACGAGGAAAATGTTGAGGGACACAAGTTTAGTAGGACACAGAGCCACCCCTAAATGATACCCTTCTATTCATACTAAGCCATCCAGGCCCACCTGTGACTCCATCCCCACTGAGTGCGTCAGGGGAGGGAAAAGGAAGAGGGTCACAGTAAGAGCCATCAACTTGCACAGCTTTCTCTACAGACCTCAGAACAGCTTACCTTCATTAACCCTCATGTCCTCAGGCTACCCTGGGAGGTGGGAGCAGGCATCCACCCCCCATCTGATGCCCTGCCCGGGTCACAGTCCAGATGGCGGGCTGAAGGTACTCATAATCGCCTGCCAGATAGAGCAGGTAGAGCAGGGGCGCAAGTCAGGGGTCCTGATCCCCAGTGCAGAGACTCACAAAAGTTCTGCCCACACTCCAGGGGCCAGGACCTAAACTGAAGGCTGAGAGAGGACTACTTTTATCCCCAAGAGAAATTAGAATCCAGTGCTATGCCCTTCCACAGCTAGCAAATTTATCCTGTGTGAGGACTGCCAGGTTTGCTGTCAGGGTTGCAGAGCCAAAGCTCAGGGTGTGTGGAGCCTGCTGGGGCCCCAACACTGTCCTTGCTATTACCCAGCCTGATCCTCTCCTCCTGGAGAAAGACTGCGTGTCCGTTTATCTGTGTACCCCACAGGGCTTCATGAGGTGGCAAGTAGCACACTCTCAGGAAGTGTTGGCTGCAGCGGACTTAAGGGCACTCTTTTGTACCCAGGTTCTCAAACCAGCAAATGGGAAGGCAGGATTACATGCTAACTATGAGAGTAAAGCAGACATACGATGGTTTGGTTTGAATTTATGCTGCCATCATCCTCCCTAAGAACACCTAATTTCAGTTTGAGGGGATTACCAGACTCTCTGAAGCAGCTCAAGCCCTGTATTTTTCCAAGATTACTTCTCCAGTCCTCCCTTTGATGCTGGGATCTATTCTCTCCTCTCCCATCTCTTCTCACCCTCACCAAAACCTTCTAACTCATCTTCTTGACTAAGGTGGCCAGAGTCGGTCTTTGTTGTTGGTATCTAAAGAACCCAGACTGCTATAGATGCAGCAACTCACCCTGACTCAGAGCGCAATGCCACCTGCTTTCACCTTCAGGATTCCATCACAGAGGAGGGACCACACCGCACAACTCTGCCACCCAGAGGCCAGGCTCAGTACTGCCCCACATCTGTCAACCTCCAGGCAGCAGCTGCTGTACTTACACAAGGCTTCCACCAGTCAGTTTGGACTTGGTTGACAACTCTAATATGCTTGCACCCTGATTCACAGCACATTATTTTCCTTGCTGCTCTGCATGCCACCTTTCCTCACAAATCATCAGATGTGCTTGGACACAGGAGCAGCTGCAGCACAGGTGACCAGAGGGGAAAAGCTGGACAGTAACATCCCGACATGGTGGCTTGGGTCTGGAGCTGTTCCTGTTGCCTGCTCCCACACCTGGGGGCAGCCATCTATCCACCAGGCCCTGCCCCTGCACCAAGTGTGGGTCTCCCTCTCCACTCTCCTGAAGTGACCACAACTGTTCTTCACATGTTCATACACTTGCTTCTGCTCTGCTCACCTGTCAACTGTCAAATGTGCCAGTTGTGCCAACCTGCTGGGCATCACCTGGGGAACCAGCCTCGGCTTTGCCCTTGAGGCGCTCACGGCTGCAGGGGAGACACACAATGGCCATAAGTGAGGGTGGCACCCAGGAGGAAAGGGAGCCATCAGCCCTTCTGGGAAGACATTCATCCCTGCCCTTCCCTGATCTGCTCCACCAGCAAGTTCTTGAGGCTTGCAAACCCATCTTCAAGCGCCCCCTCAGCTTGTGAGAGCTTTGCTGGACCACACTCAGCTGAGTGTCCCGAGTTCTCATCATTAACAAATACGTCTCCTGAGCCTAGGAGGACCGTGAGGAGGGGACAGCTCCATTCCCTCCTCACAGGAACATCACTTGAGTCCAACTTAGCTCCTTCCTCTCGCCCCGCCTCCTGCCCCACCTGTAAAAGGAAGCACAGGGGCCTGCCCTCCTTCTCACTATCTTGGCAACAGGAGTCTGTAACACACGTTTTGCACATGTCACCTCCTTCCATCTTCAACACACCTGGAGGGTCATCACCCTCTTTCACAGATGAGGAGGACCCAAGTCCTGCAATACTAAGCATCTTGCCCCATGTCGCCTGCAAGGATGAGGCGCAGCTGGGATTGAAACCCAAGTGTGTGTCCCCAAGCCTGCTTTGGTTGCACTGGCCATGTCAGCCTCCCAGAGCCCCCAGAGGTAAACAACAAGTCAACCATGTGACCCAAACACCAAATGAGGGCACGTTGAGGGTTTAGGTCTCCTTTTCCTGCCTTCTCTCCAACTTCTCCCAAGTTTTACCCCATCAAAAAGCCAAATTCTTTGTCTAACCTCTGAGCTTTAAACAGCTCCTGAGGAAACACATGCCAGACCTACATTTCCGCCCATTCCTCTGTGAGCCTGGTCTTGAGCTCTGTCAAGGACTTACAAGACTGGCCACCAGGGAGAGCTGAGCCTCGCCTAACATCCTTTCCAAACTGAGTCCTCAAAGGGGATGCCCCTGACATCAGAGATTAGTGCCCAGCAACGCTCCTTGAAGAGGAAGAGGCAGTCACATCACTCCACGAGCTGACCCTGAGATGTCCTTCCCTCCTCTCTCAGCCTCGAGCTCCCATCGCCTGGGAGTGGGCTTAGTTATCTCCACAGTCCTTTCCAGATCTACCAGTGTATGACTCCAACTGGGATGAAGCCACTTCTCCCCCTTTGGCAAAGAGTAACTGGTCTGCTTGAAGCCCTGATGCTGAGCTTCCGTGAGCTCCCAAAGACACACGCACACCCAGGCACACTCATACCCTCACACACACTTTCACAACACATACACACTCACAATCTCATATACACACACTCATATACACATACACTCACATACATACAGTCACATATGTTCACATACACAAACACATACACATACTATCACACACTCAAATGCACATACACCGTCACACAAACTCCCCCTTTCTCTCGCTCTCTGTCTCTCACTGTTCTCCAGATGACAGTTTAGAACCACCTGACGTATCCCATGCCCGGGCAGGAGGCTGCCCTGCTGACCCTGGTCCGGCTGCACCCCTGCATCCCTCTGCACACAGCCCCGCTGCACTACCCTCACAGCTTAGGCAACCTTGTCCAACCACAGCCACGTAGACCCCATTGACAGAACCGTCCGGAGTGCCCTGAGCCACAGATGGGACAACCTTCTCAGGGGTAAAATTTGCAACATGTGGTCTTACTTCAGGATGGAATGTTTGCTAACAGGATGCTTCATGATATAAATATGCAACTCACCACTTCTTGACTATGTAAGTGTCTACATGTCAGAGATGCCAAGAGCTTAACACACCTTATTTCATGGAGCTTTCACAACAACCACGTGAGAAAATTTGCAGCTCTCAACCCAAATGTGTTCATCTCCAACCTGCAAGTGCCACAGTGCTAAGCTCTGTGCTGCGCCAGCTTGTGGCAGATCTGGCCAACTGCTGAATCCACCCAAAATCGCTTCTGTCAATGCTGTCATCCAAATCTTAACAATGATCATGAGAACGAGGAGGAGGAGGAAGAAAAGGAGGAGACAAGGCACTGACCTGCCAGGGGACCTCAGCCTGCTGCCCACGCTCCCTGCGGGTCGCCACCCTCACATGCACCAGCACTGCTGGGTAAGATCACACGGGCAAATGCAAAGAATGTCCTACCAAACTCCATCTGGGGCCCCATCTAACCTCAGGCCACTCCATCTGCGACCATCATCAGATGGAAGTCTTTCAGATGGAAGATGATGCGAGTCTGCCGTGGCTTGTTCCTGGGGAGCCATGCCAGCTCTTTTTTTTTTTTTTGCGGTACGCGGGCCTCTCACTCTTGTGGCCTCTCCCGTTGCGGAGCACAGGCTCCGGATGCGCAGGCTCAGCGGCCATGGCTCACGGGCCCAGCCGCTCCGTGGCATGTGGGATCTTCCCGGACAGGGGCACGAACCCGTGTCCCCCGCATCAGCAGGCGGACTCTCAACCACTGCGCCACCAGGGAAGCCCCGCCCTGCCAGCTCTTAATGCTCATCTCCTCTTGTCGAGAGATCACAGGCTCTCTCCCATCAGACTTTGAGTCTCATCCAGCTCCAGGCTACATGCACCTCTGCCATGGTCCTCAACTCCTCTCAGGTGACCTCTGCAGATGTGTGAGGGCAGCTCTGGGCCACTCCTGGCCCTGGACAGTGAGTTCTGGGTCAGGAGACCACGTGCACAGCTGCTCAGGGCTGCCTCTGTCCCCCTTTCCTACATGGACCTACCAACGCCCTTTGCAACTGGAGGCTGGTTCTCTGTCCAGACAATCGCTGGGCAAAGCAGAGCTGCTCCCTCCTCTTTCTCCCTCCACAGACACCAGCAGTTCTGGCAGCGAGTGGATCTATGCAGCCCTTGTTCTTTTGCTCCCATCCGGTATTAAAAGACCGTTGCTGTCCTCCACTCCCCTCAATAGCCTCAGTTCATTCTGGGCTCTCACCCCCTGACACTATTTACTCATCCTTGGCGCTCTATTGTGTGTGTCCTGAGAAGGGACTCTTCTTGTCTTCCTTGGTTCTTTCAGTCTGAGCTCAGCAAGACAACCCTCTGAGTCATACAGACATCCTTCAGTACCACCCATAGTCTTCCTATTGAAAGAACCTGATTTCAATTCCAGGCTCTGAACCTTTTCCCAGCCCTCAGATGATCTTGGCAACCTTCTGAAACTGAGCTCCCCAAGTCAACAGGGTGTCTGACCATGTCCAATCTTCCCTATCAATGGGGATACTTCTGCCTCAGGGTTCAGTCCTCCTGGGCCACCAACCATGATTCTACTGACCAAAACATGAAGTTCTCTGAGAAACGATCCCTCACCCACCCCATAGCATAAAAGCACTTGTTTCTCTGTTTAGTATCTATTCCTAGATAATAGGAATCATTGCTTCATCTGAGAAGCACTGGCCACATTCTACCTTTCTGTTCAGGTTCTAACCAGGCCGTCCCAGGAACCTTCCAGCCTCACATCCACATAGAGGTTAAGTGTGTGGGTTCTAGGGTCCGAATGCCGGGATCAAATATAGCTCTGCTCTTACCAATCACATGACCTTGGGCAAGGTGCTGATCTTCTCCCTGCCTCTGATTTCTCATCATGGATCACCTTGGTGCCCACTTCATCAGGTGGTTGTGAAGATTATAATGGATTAACATGTCTAGAGTGCTAAAGAGCCTGGCTCAATAAATGTTAGGTAGCATCAATTTATTATCGCACTAGTTCTGAAGCTTAGAGACAGCCTCAGGGTTGCCTACCCTCCATTCATGCCCCTCCAGGGACCAGCGCACAAGAGTGTTTAACAAGTCACCAAATGGCCTGGGCAGTTTCCTCCTCCACCCTCCATTTACAGTAGAACTCTTTGCAAACAACTGAACGACAGCATGTTACTGAGATGTCTGCAGATACTTACCACCCCAAGTCAGCTGGTCAGCCTCCAGCTGTCCCAAGCTGCAGCTCGGAAATTAGGTCTTATTTAGTGACACCATCTACACCAACGGTGCCTTCCTGTGCTGCCTTCCTCTTCAGCTAAAACAAATGAGAACAGAAAAAAATCTCCTGTGCCCCAATTCTCTGGTTTCCCCAGACTCTGGAGATGCTTCTCACACCTTTTTGGAAGATTTCTAAGGATAATCATCCATCTACCTCTTCTACATGTGGATTGTGAGGTGCCAGGAAAACACACGTTTTCTAGCCATCCTCCTAGCCATAGAACCCCGAGAAAACGAAAAATTGCAGAGTTGTCCAGGCCTTCCTGGAGGCTGGCTGGTTGTGCCATGAGGTGGGAAAGAGGACTTCCCAGCCAGCCCTCGAAGGCTCCATGTCCATCTATGCCCACATCCCTCTAGCAGCAATGCCTGCTATGTCCAAGCAAAACCAAATGCAGGATTCTCAGGATGTAGCCAGCTCCCAGGCCCACTGTGAGGTCAGCTGTGGCCCTAACACAGCTTGGCCACATGGACCAATTCCTGTGGCAGCCTTCAGAGGAAAAGGCCATGGTTTGTACAACGGACTACTCAGCCAGACTCTACAATAGCATCATTAGCCACAAAGAAGAGATGCAGCCTATTGAGGAAGGAAAAAAAAAATCTAAAAGCACTGCAGCTCAAGACTTAGCCTTGAATCAAAAAAAGAAAAAAAAAAAGATGTGATCATCTGTTTTACAGACACGTCGTCACCTCCTATTTTTTGAAAAAGATATCTGCTAAGCAAAGCAGGCAGGATGGTTCTAAATCACTGGAAAAGCATCCCCCTCCCACTCCCCTCCCAAAATTCAAATACCTGGGAAGTCAGCGGTTAAATGATATGAAAGACCATTTAACTCTTCAGTCCAGAGAACAGTCTCCCACCTCAAAGTGCCACGCTCATACCTATGAACGTACCCAACGTTCTTTGATACAAAGTGGGAAAAAATTTCTTTCAATAAACACACTGAAATCCTCTTCCATCATTTTTAATTTTGGTTCAATTCTGTGTGATTTACCTATTGACAAATTTCCTTTTGCATATCAACCAAAAAGTTAAAGAAGCGGAATTATCACTAAAAATCATAACAAACGCAAAGGACAGGTGAAGTGAATTATAAGAACAAAAAGCTTCAAGTGTTGGGCAGTAATTAGCAGCTTGAAAACCAAACAAGTTTTCTTTTTCCAACTTAATATATATATATATATATATACTATGTATGTGTAGGTGCGTGTTTCAACATACAGCTATACATGACATAAGAATACCATCAAATAATGAAATCACGTCTCCCTGAGAAGATTATATTTTTAAGAAGCAAAATATTGCTTTGCTATTTAATACTTTCTACTTTATTTCTCACAAATGAACCGGATTTGTTTTTCTGTATTTCTTCACTTAGTATGTATCTAAGACAATCTTTGATATGATGATGAAACATTTTCACTGTGTACACAGAAACACTAATTTCCAATACCACAATAATTGTTATAAAAAGTCTGAATCAGTTAACAGTAATTATGGAACCTAATTTTTGCACACCACCAGCATTGACAAGTATATACTTTAGAAATTTATAGTTAATTTCTTATTTCAACTGTCACCCAAATGTTTCACACGCAAAGCCCTGGCCTATTGTCTTCCCACAGCTGCTCTCTGAGTCCCACCCTCATTCTCCCTACCAACCTAGCCTTGCACTGCCTCCACAGAAGGATGGTGTGGGCCCCCATGTTCCCTAAATGATCCTGGAAGATTTAGCTTCCTGGTGCTGTCTGTGTCTGTAACTAAAGGCAAAATGCCAAGAAAAGGATTCATTCAATGCCTTGTCTCGAAAGCCAAGTATGTCTTTCAGCTCACCCTGAAAACTCAGAGATTTACGACTTGATCTTTCATGTATTTTTCCCACAACAGGCACTGAACAGGTTACATGCCCAGATCTTTGGATATAATCTGTTGGAGAAAGGATCTGGGGCAAATGCATCGTTCTTACCCCCTGCCCAGTACAAGCCCTGGCTGAGAATAACGGAGCGGCACAGGGTGGGTGAATGGATGAATTAAAAGAATTGCAGCCGAAAAAAGTTGACCTAGCGGAAAAAACAAAAATCCAAGGTGGAATTCTTGATGGCGAGAAGGAAAAAGGGAAGAAGGGGGGAGGAGAGAGAGAGACAGGGAGAGAAGAAGAAGAAAAAACAGAGAAAGGGAAGGACAGGGGACGCAAGTAATAAAAAGATGGGTAGGAAAAAGTGAGACAGATGAGAGAAAAATACAGAAGAGGCAAGGAGACAAAAGACAGAGGCAGAGGGCAGGGACAGGAGTAGCACGGGAGGAAAAAAAAAAGAGGAACGATGGAGAAAGCTGGTGGCAGAGGGAAGAGAAGAACCGGGCAGTCAAGGGCAGGACTGAGAAGCTGCCCTGGGGAAAAGCCAGTAGAAATGAGATGACTCCCGACCCCCACGCCCACTCGCGGGTCCGTCCCGGGGGGCAGGACAGCGCGTCTCACCTCGGCTCTCGCGCGGCGCTGGGCGCTGGGCGCTGGGGACGCGCTGGCAGCCCCGGCCGCCTCCAGGTCGGGGGAGTGACACGCGCGTCGGAACTTGGCGCGCGAGCCCTGGGGGGCCGGCCAGACCCCGCCTTCCCGGGCTGCCCCCGCCTCTGGGGCGGGGCCTCGGGCACCGCCCAGTTCCTAGGGGTCCGCGGGCCTTGGGGGAGGGGCCTGTGAGTGGGCTGAATCCGCAGAAAGGGGCGCCTAGGAGACCCGCTTCCCGGGCACCGCCCGCAGCAGATCTGGACGCCGGCGTGCACGCCGGCTGCGCGCCCACTCGGCTGGGCCCGGCCCTCCCGCGAGTCCAGCTCCGCAAACCCCGGCCCGCCGTCCCCGCTGGTTCAGGCCTTGCCCCGCGCCTCCCAGGTGCGGGACTGAGGAGGGTGCCCTGGCGCGGACCTGCCTTTGGAGGTGGCCCTCGGGCCACGGCGGAGGCTGCACTTGCCGCTGCTCACTCGCCCTGTGCGCCGCGACTTCTACCCTCTTGGGTCTCAGGGACCCGGGCAACAGCCTGGTTGTCAGTGCAGGTGTTCCGTGTCCTGCGACTGCGGATCCTCCGTGCTGCCCAGAGACCCCATCAGCGCGTTGGACTCTCCGTCCGCCTCCAGGCTGAGCGGCCACGCACGCTCCATCTTTGTGGAGCACTGAGAAACTTCCAGACTTCACTGGAGCTGATCCTCGGCCTTTCAGCCTTTCTTTTCCTGAGCCTCCTCAGTTCTGAAATGGCAGCATTGTGCCAGATAATGGTGAGTTCTGTGACTTGACAGAATGCCAAGGTGTCCGGGAACTTAACTACCCATGGAGGGAGGGACAGGTCAGGGCCTAAAGGGTGGGGACAGGAGGGAATGCCTTCTAAGTGACTACATTCATGCCAGGCCTTGGACTACCTAGGACATTTCCCTGTAGTGAGGGTGAGAGGAGATAGGAGTGGGGTCTCAGGTAACCAGCATTGTTGCAGTGGCAGCCAGGTGTACGAGTCACATTGTTTGAGCCCGGAAGAGGGGCAGAGCAGGCTAGATAGGGGAAGAGGGAATCCTTGAGGAACTGAGAGGGAGCCCTGAGTCCCCGCTCCTTCCTTCCTTCCTTCCTTCAGTCACTCCGTAACTGCTCTGGATGCCCCTGAGAGGAGAGGGTGTGGAGACATAAGGAGACAAAGCTCTGTGCTTTTCCCAAAGGGTTGGGAGCATATAGTACACAGATAAGACTGTAAAGGAACAAAATGATGATGAGTCTGAGGTGGGCAAAATGAGATTCAGAACAGACAGTAAGCTCTGAGTAACGGTCCCCAAAACAAACATTTTCTTCTGTGAAGAGAACCCGTTAATGAATAAGGACATGAGAGATCAAATCCCAAATGTACAGCTCACTCAGCCTTAGTGAAATTATAGAATGTCTAGGACAAACCTTGAAAATAATCTGTCCACTTAGAATCCTGTATCTAACTGAACTGTTATTCAAGAATGAACACAAAACAGAGATCTTTTCGGAGGTACAAAGCCTAAGTTGAACACCCTCACAACCTTGGTGAAGGAACCACTAAAGAATGTATTTCAGAAGGAAGGAAACTGAACCCAGAGGAAAGGAGAGAGTGTCAAGAAACCATGACTGGAAGTCCAAGATCAAGGTGTCAGCAGGGTTGGTTTCTGATGAGACCTCTCTTCCTGGATTTCGGTGGCCCCCTTCTTTCTGTGTCCCCCACTGCCTTTTCACTGTGACTGTGTGAAGGACAGCACTGGTGTCTCTTCCTTTTCTTAGGAGGACACTAGACCTATAGGATTAGGGCCTAACACTTATGACCTCACTTAACCGTAATCATCTCCTGAAAGGCCTGACGTCCAAGTGCAATAACATTAAGGATTAGGGCTCAATATATGAATTTGGGAGGAAGGGCACAATTCAGTCCATAGCATTCAGTAAATATTAAATAAATTGTATCGGTAGTTTAAAGACTTTACACCAAGAAAACACCAGATATAGGAGATGTCCTACCAAATATTCAAGAAGCAGACTATTGTGATCACATTCAAAGTCTTCCCAAAGACAACATAAAACACTCCCAAGTGCAGTTCAGGAGGCTAGTCTTACGTAATATCAAATCCAGATAAGAGCAGCACAAAAATAGGAAATTACAGGCCAACCTCTCTCCTGAGCATAGGCCACAAAATCTAAACTAATACTAAATTCAATCCAGCAGTGTTTAAAACATATCATGGCCAATTTGGGTCTATTTACAATATGTTAATATTGTTTCAGATGCATTCATTTAATTAGCCATATTAATAGATTACTGGAGAAAAATATATACTTCTCACAAAACATACAGAAAATTTGAGATAAAATTCAGGACTTGTTCATGATATCTAGCACACCAAGAATATTAGTGAAATACCCTTATCTGATAAAGGATTTCTACCAAAAGCTTTCAATAAATATCATTCTTAACGGTGATGTGTTAGAGGCATTCTCTTTAAAATCAAGAATGCCTCCATCATAGCTCTAGTCGTTGAAGAAGTAATCAAGACAGTGTTTTTTAATTTTTATTTTTATACTGACCCAATGGATTTTACAGTTAAATTTTTAGAATAAGAGAGCTTAGCAAGTTGAGTGAATATATCAACCAATAAATACATTGCTTCCCAATACCAATAAACAGTTTAAAACTCTATTTCAAAATGCCATTTACACTAGCAGCAAAAATATAAGGTATTTAGAGAAGGCACTTACAAAAGAAGTGAAGATCTTCATAGGGAAATAGAAATGAAAAGCATTGAAAAAGACCTAAATAAATGAAGACAGTGCCATGTTCACTGATAAGAGGACTCCTGATTGCAGATTCAAATCCCTCCAAAGGTATCTGTTTATATGTTGATATCATAAACAAATATCAAGAGGGTTTTGGTGGAGTGGAGACTTGAAGAGTTGATTCTAAAATTTGCATGAACGAGCAAATGGCCAACAAGTACCCTAAGAAAAATTAGGTGGGTGATTTACCCTGTACTATCAAGGCTTGCTGTAGCACTCTGCGTATGTTAGGTTCGGTAACTGAACACCATGTGTATCAGGTTCTACTGGGTTATCTTCAGTAACAAAACCCACCAAATCTAATCAGCTGAAAGCACAAACTTTATTTCCCGCTTGTATATCTCACTCTCCCACATATACATGTCCATCCCAGGTTCCCAAGAGGGACCAGCACATCGCAGTTACTCAGCTACCAGGCTGTTGGATTCACCTGAGTCACACCTGGATTCTTAAAGATTCTGTCCAGAAGTGGCACGTGTAACTTCTATTAACGTTTCCTTGGTGGAATCAAGTCCAAGCCTGCCATGAGTGTGGCAGGGAAGCGGTCCTCCTCTGCAAGAGGAAGGGACAGTGAGGAACAGTAATACAGTTGTTCACACAATAATTTAGACAGTGTGGTTTCAACACTTTCAATGTAAACCAATAGACGGATAAAGACAATGGAACAGAGAGCACAGAACCAGGCCCACAACTATATGGAATTTGAAACACATCAGAGGTGACATAGAAATCATGAAGGAAAAAATGGGATAGACAACAAATGATGCTGGGACAGTTTCCTCTAAATATGGGAAACATGAAATCAGATCCCTGGCAAGAATCAGACTTATAAATTAATTCCAGATGGATTCAAGACACCAGTGTGAACTCTTTAAAACTTTTAAGATAGAAAAACCTAATACAGGCTTCCGGGTAAGATGGCGGAAGACTAAGACGCGGAGATCACCTTCCTCCCCACGGATACCCCAGAAATACAGCTACACGTGGAACAACTCCTACAGAACACCTACTGAACGCTGGCAGAAGACCCCAGACCTCCCAAAAGGCAAGAAACCCCCCACATACCTGGGTAGGGCAAAGCGGAGAGATCCCCACACAGAGGATCAGTGCCGAGCGGCACTCACCAGCCCGAGAGGCTTGTCTGCTCGCCCGCCGGGGCGCGCGACGCTGGAAGCTGAGGCTCGGGCTTCAGTCAGAGCGCAGGGACAGGACTGGGGCTGGCGGCGAGAACTCAGCCTGAAGGGAGCTAATGTGCCACAGCTAGCCGGGAGGGAGTCCGGGAAAACTCTTTAGCTGCCGAAGAGGCAAGAGACTTTTTCTTCCCTCTTGGTTTCCTGGTGCGCGAGGAGAGGAGATTAAGAGCGCTGCTTAAAGGGGCTCCAGAGACGGGCGCGAGTCGCGACTGAAAGCGCGGAGCCAAGTGACGGGCGTGGGACTCTGGGGCTGCTGCTGCCGCCGCCAAGAAGCCTGTGTGCGAGCGCAGGTCACTGCCCACACCGCCCTTCCGGGAGCCTGTGCAGCCCGCCACTGCCGGGGTCCCGGGATCCAGGGGCAGCTTCCCTAGGAGAACGCACGGCGCGCCTCGGGCTGGTGCAACGTCACGCCGACCTCTGCCACTGCAGGCTCGCCCCGCACTCCGTGCCCCTCCGTTCCCCTCCGTCCCGCCCGGCCTGAGTGAGCCAGAGTCCCCGAAGAGGCTGCTCCTTTAACCCTGTCCTGTCTGAGCGAAGAAGAGACGCCCTCCGGCGACCTACACGCAGAGGCGGGGCCAAATCCAAAGCTGAGACCCAGGAGCTGTGAGAACAAAGTAGAGAAAGGGAAACCTCTCCCAGCAGCCTCAGAAGCAGCGGATTAAAGCTCCACAATCAACTTGATGTACCCTGCATCTGTGGAATACATGAATAGACAACACATCATCCCAAATTGAGGAGCCCGGAGTCAGTGCTGTGCCTCTGAGGTGGGAGAGCCAACTTCAGGACACTGGTCCACAAGAGACCTCCCAGCTCCACATAATATCAAACGGCAAAAATCTTCCAGAGATCTCCGTCTCAACACCAGCACCCAGCTTCACTCAACGATCAGCAAGCTACAGTGCTGGACACCCTATGCCAAACAACTAGCAAGACAGGAACACAACGCCACCCATTAGCAGAGAGGTGGCCTAAAATCATAAAAAGTCCGCAGACACCCCAAAACACACCACCAGACGTGGACCTGCCCACCAGAAAGACAGGATCCAGCCTCATCCACCAGAACACAGGCACTAGTCCCCTCCACCAGGAAGCCTACACAACCCGCTAAACCAACCTTAGCCACTGGGGACAGACACCAAAAACAACGGGAACTACGAACCTGCAGCCTGCAAAAAGGAGACCCCAAACACAGTAACATAAGCAAAATGAGAAGACAGAAAAACACACAGCAGGAGAAGGAGCAAGATAAAAACCCACCAGATCTAACAAATGAAGAGGTAATAGGCAGTCTACCTGAAAAAGAATTCAGAATAATGATGGTAAAGATGATCCAAGATTCTATTTCCCAGATCCAAAATCTTGGAAATAGAATAGACAAAATGCAAGAAACAGTTAACAAGGACCTAGAAGAACTAAAGATGAATCAAGCATCGATTAAAAACACAATACATGAAATAAAAAATACTCTAGATGGGATCAATAGCAGAATAACTGAGGCAGAAGAACGGATAAGTGAGGTGGAAGATAAAATAGTGGAAATAACTGCTGCAGAGCAAAATAAAGAAAAAAGACTGAAAAGAACAGAGGAGAGTCTCAGAGACCTCTGGGACAACATTAAACGCACCAACATTCGAATTATAGGGGTTCCAGAAGAAGAAGAGAAAAAGAAAGGGACTGAGAAAATATTTGAAGAGATTATAGTTGAAAACTTCCCTAATATGGGAAAGGAAAGAGTTAATCAAGTCCAGGAGGCACAGAGAGTCCCATACAGAATAAATCCAAGGAGAAATACGCCAAGACACATATTAATCAAACTGTCAAAAATTAAACACAAAGAAATCATATTAAAAGCAGCAAGGCAAAAACAACAAATAACACACAAGGGAATCCCCATCAGGATAACAGCTGATCTCTCAGCAGAAACTCTACAAGCCAGAAGGGAGTGGCAGGACATAATTAAAGTGATGAAGGAGAAAAACCTGCAACCAAGATTACTCTACCCAGCAAGGATCTCATTCAGATTTGATGGAGAAATTAAAACGTTTACAGACAAGCAAAAGCTGAGAGAGTTCAGCACCACCAAACCAGCTTTACAACAAATGCTAAAGGAACTTCTCTAGGCAAGAAACACAACAGAAGGAAAAGACCTACAATAACGAACCCAAAACAATTAAGAAAATGGGAACAGGAACATACATATCGATAATTACCTTAAATGTAAATGGACTAAATGCTCCCACCAAAAGATACAGATTGGCTGAATGGATACAAAAACAAGAACCATATATATGCTGTCTACAAGAGACCCACTTCAGACCTACAGACACATACAGACTGAAAGTAAGGGGATGGAAAAAGATATTCCATGCAAATGGAAACCAAAAGAAAGCTGGAGTAGCAATTCTCATATCAGACAAAATAGACTTTAAAATAAAGACTACTAGAAGAGACAAAGAAGGACACTACATAATGATCAAGGGATCGATCCAAGAAGAAGATATAACAATTGTAAATATTTATGCACCCAACATAGGAGCACCTCAATACATAAGGCAAATACTAACAGCCATAAAAGGGGAAATCGACAGTAACACACTCATAGTAGGGGACTTTAACACCCCACTTTCACCAATGGACACATCATCCAAAATGAAAATAAATAAGGAAACACAAGCTTTAAATGATACATTAAACAAGATGGACTTAATTGATATTTATAGGACATTCCATCCAAAAACAACAGAGTACACATTTTTCTCAAGTGCTCATGGAACATTCTCCAGGATAGATCATATCTTGGGTCACAAATCAAGCCTTGGTAAATTTAAGAAAATTGAAATTGTATCAAGTATCTTTTCCGACCACAATGCTATGAGACTAGATATCAATTACAGGAAAAGAGCTGTAAAAAATACAAACACAAGGAGGCTAAACAATACACTACTTAATAACGAAGTGATCACTGAAGAAATCAAAGAGGAAATTAAAAAATACCTAGAAACAAATGACAATGGAGACACGATGACCCAAAACCTATGGGATGCAGCAAAAGCAGTTCTAAGAGGGAAGTTTATAGCAATACAATCCCACCTTAAGAAACAGGAAACATCTCGAATAAACAACCTAACCTTGCACCTAAAGCAATTAGAGAAAGAAGAACAAAAACATCCCAAAGTTAGCAGAAGGAAAGAAATCATAAAAATCAGATCAGAAATAAATGAAAAAGAAATGAAGGAAACGATAGCAAAGATCAATAAAACTAAAAGCTGTTTCTTTGCGAAGATAAACAAAATTGATAAACCATTAGCCAGACTCATCAAGAAAAAAAGGGAGAAGACTCAAATCAATAGAATTAGAAATGAAAAAGGAGAAGTAACAACTGACACTGCAGAAATACAAAAGATCATGAGAGATTACTATAAGCAACTCTATGCCAATAAAATGGACAACCTGGAAGAGATGGACAAATTCTTAGAAATGCACAAGCTGCCAAGACTGAATCAGGAAGAAATAGAAAATATGAACAGACCAATCACAAGCACTGAAATTGAAACTGTGATTAAAAATCTTACAACGAACAAAAGCCCAGGACCAGATGGCTTCACAGGCGAATTCTATCAAGCATTTAGAGAAGAGCTAACACCTATCCTTCTGAAACTCTTCCAAAATATAGCAGAGGGAGGAACACTCCCAAACTCATTCTACGAGGCCACCATCACCTTGATACCAAAACCAGACAAGGATGTCACAAAGAAAGAAAACTACAGGCCAATATCACTGATGAACATAGATGCAAAAACCCTCAACAAAATACTAGCAAACAGAATCCAACAGCACATTAAAAGGATCATACACCATGATCAAGTGGGGTTTATTCCAGGAATGCAAGGATTCTTCAATATACGCAAATCAATCAACGTGATACACCATATTAACAAATTGAAGGAGAAAAACCATATGATCATCTCAATAGATGCAGAGAAAGCTTTCGACAAAATTCAACACCCATTTATGATAAAAACCCTGCAGGCATAGAGTAGGCATAGAGGGAACTTTCCTCAACATAATAAAGGCCATATATGACAAACCCCCAGCCAGCATTGTCCTCAATGGTGAAAAACTGAAACCATTTCCACTAAGATCAGGAACAAGACAAGGTTGCCCACTCTCACCACTCTTATTCAACCTAGTTTTGGAAGTTTTAGCCACAGCAATCAGAGAATAAAAGGAAATAAAAGGAATCCAAATTGGAAAAGAAGAAGTAAAGCTGTCACTGTTTGCAGATGACATGATACTATACATAGAGAATCCTAAAGATGCTACCAGAAAACTACTAGAGGTAATCAATGAATTTGGTAAAGTTGCAGGATACAAAATTAATGCACAGAAATCTCTGGCGTTCCTATATACTAATGATGAAAAATCTGAAAGTGAAATCAAGGAAACACTCCCATTTACCATTGCAACAAAAAGAATAAAATATCTAGGAATAAACCTACCTAAGGAGACAAAAGACCTGTATGCAGAGAATTATAAGACACTGATGAAAGAAATTAAAGATGATACAAATAGATGGAGAGATGTACCATGTTCTTGGATTGGAAGAATCAACATTGTGAAAATGACTCTACTACCCAAAGCAATCTACAGATTCAATGCAATCCCTATCAAACTACCACTGGCATTTTTCAGAGAACTAGAACAAAAAATTTCACAATTTGTATGGAAACACAAAAGACCCCGAATAGCCAAAGCAATCTTGAGAACGAAAAATGGAGCTGGAGGAATCAGGCTCCCTGACTTCAGACTATACTACAGAGCTACAGTAATCAAGACAGTATGGTACTGGCACAAAAACAGAAAGATAGATCAATGGAACAGGATAGAAAGCCCAGAGTTAAACCCACAGACATATGGTCACCTTATCTTTGATAAAGGAGGCAGGAATGTACAGTGGAGAAAGGACAGTCTCTTCAATAAGTGGTGCTGGGAAAACTGGATAGGGACATGTAAAAATATGAGTTTAGATCACTCCCTAACACCATACACAAAAATAAGCTCAAAATGGATTAAAGACCTAAATGTAAGGCCAGACACTATCAAACTCTTAGAGGAAAACATAGGCAGAACACTCTATGACATAAATCACAGCAAGATCCTTTTTGACCCACCTCCTAGAGAAATGGAAATTAAGACAAAAATAAACACATGGGACCTAATGAAACTTAAAAGCTTTTGCACAGCAAAGGAAACCATAAACAAGACCAAAAGACAACCCTCAGAATGGGAGAAAATATTTGCAAATGAAGCAAGTGACAAAGGATTAATCTCCAAAATTTATAAGCAGCTCATGCAGCTCAATAACAAAAAAAACAAACAACCCAATCCAAAACTGGGCAGAAGACCTAAATAGACATTTCTCCACAGAAGATATAGAGACTGCCAACAAACACATGAAAGGATGCTCAACATCTTTACTCATTAGAGGAATGCAAATCAAAACTACAATGAGATATCATCTCACACCAGTCAGAATGGCCATCATCAAAAAATCTAGAAACAATAAATGCTGGAGAGGGTGTGGAAAAAAGGGAACCCTCTTGCACTGCTGGTGGGAATGTGAATTGGTACAGCCGCTATGGAGAACGGTATGGAGGTTCCTTAAAAAACTACAAATAGAACTACCATATGACCCAGCAATCCCACTACTGGGCATATACCCTGAGAAAACCATAATTCAAAAAGAGACATGTACCAAAATGTTCATAGCATCCTTATTTACAATAGCCCGGAGCTGGAAACAACCTAAGTGTCCATCATCAGATGAATGGGTAAAGAAGATGTGGCACATATATACAATGGAATATTACTCAGCCATAAAAAGAAATGAAATTGAGCTATTTGTAATGAGGTGGATAGACCTAGAGTCTGTCATACAGAGTGAAGTAAGTCAGAAAGAGAAAGACAAATACTGTATGCTAACACATATATATGGAATTTAAGAAAGAAAATGTCATGAAGAACATAGGGGTAAGACAGGAATAAAGACACAGACCTACTAGAGAATGGACTTGAGGATATGGGGAGGGGGAAGGGTAAGCTGTGACAAAGTGAAAGAGCGGCATGGACATATATACACTACCAAACGTAAGGTAAATAGCTAGTGGGAAGCAGCCGCAGAGCACAGGGAGATCAGCTCGGTGCTTTGTGACCGCCTGGAGGGGTGGGATAGGGAGGGTGGGAGGGAGACGCAAAAGGGAGGGGATATGGAAACATATGTATATGTATAACTGATTAAATTTGTTATAAAGCAAAAAATTAAAAAAAAAACTTTTAAGATAAAATCTTTAAATCTTTTAAAACTTTAAAACTTTTAAGTTTTAAATCTTTAAAACTTTTTAGATAAAATCTGTTTCAGCTTAACAGGGAAGGATTTCTTAAATAAGATACAAAGAGTGCAAATCTTAACAGTTTCACTTAAAAGTGACAAATTCAACATTTGTCATTAAAATTAAGAACTTGTAAAAGAATACATATATATACATAGAATACAAGAACATATATATATATATATATATATATATATATATATATACATATTCAGGAATACATATATGTAAATATATGTATTCCTGAATCACTCTGCTGTACACCTGAAACTGACACAACACTGTAAATCAACTATACTTCAGTAAAAAAATTAAGAACTTCTGTTTTATTAAAAGGCATTAAATAGAGTGAAAAAAGAGCCACACACTGAAGAAGATCTTTGCAACAACTGACAAAAGATTAATATCCTAAATATACAAGGAATTCTAAGGAATCAATATGAAAGAAAAACAACTGAATTGGAGAATGGATACAGGCATTTCACAAAGGAGGGAAAATGAATTACCTGAAATCTGTTGAATAGAAGACCAATCCCATCAGTAATGAGGGGAATGCAAATTAAGACCAAAACAGACGTTGAATCAATAGAAAAATATATAAAAATATGACAGTAGCAAGTATCATGAAGGATGTGAAGCAAGGAAAACCTAATAGGCTCTAGGGAGAAGTCTACCAGATCTCATCAATTCCAAATATCATTTATTTAAGATATTCCATTATTTAAAATATCACTCAAACAACAAGAACTACGAAAATCACCAACACAGTGCATTTGACCATTTTTGTATTTTCATTATACATATTGAAAGATCTATTTTAGACTTATTACAAATGACTTTTAGCATATATCACTCTTCTTTTGTGCATACAAAAGAAAACAAACTAAATGGGTTAAAGTATTTCTAAAAATTTTTACATTCACAGCCTGAGTTTTTGAAACACTTTTGACTCAAAGTTGTTAATGCCCAATGTTGATCCATGGAGAAGAGAGAGGCCATCCCCGTTCAGCCCTTTCTGATTTCTAGTCACAGAATTTGTGGGCATAATATAAAAGTTCTTGTTCTATGTCACTCAGTTTGTGGTGGTTTGTTAAACAGCAGAAGATAACTGGCCTGCCCTTCAGTCACAAGGGACTGTGACATCCTTGCAGGACCTTCTTCCCCTTCTAGATCCTCCCATCCACTGGGTCACACGAATGACCACGGCAACACGCTACACTCCCAGTTCCGGGACCTCCTCCCCCACAGCGATGCCTCATCTAAGCCACCTCAGCTGCCCTCTTTCAGCTGACAAGAAGGCAGGATTCCTCCAGGATCTTAATGGCCACCTGAGAGGGTTTGGGATGAGGAACAAACGGAGGCCTCATCTTACTGCCCCTCCAAAGAGCCCCTGACTCCCCCCTGGGATTGTCAACAGGCAGGACACTGAGCAGAGCTGCAGGTCACAAAGTCACCATGCCAACCTTTCTGTCCATCATAAGTGACATCATAAGGGAATTCTGCCTCCTTGGGGCTGGGGGCAGGCCGAGCAGGTAGTGGGCCATCGCCCAAGGCCAGCGATCTTTGCCTCTTCTGCCCTCAGGACAGGTACAAGGGGAGGCTCAGAGTGCCCCGTCGTTAGAGGGCTGCAGGGGTGGAGGCTGCGGCCTGAGGTGGCCTGGAGTGACCAGGGTCCAACGGGACTGTAGGTACAGCCAGGTGAATGGAGAGTGGCTGGCCCTGGATGCCCAGCCCTGGGCTCTTCCTGTTGCTATTGCTGCTGAGTGCAGGGAGCTTCCAGCATAGCATCCCGAACTGGAGAAATTTCCACCACCTTGACCTTGGCTGGAGAACCATTGACCGCTCCCTCAGCCCAGACTGGAGAAGCGTCCACAGGGTCACCAGTCATCACAGGAGCAAAGCAAACAAGTTGTATGACTGCGATGGTGTCTTCGACCTCTACATCATCTTGGATGCGTGAGTGGCCTTCCCATCTGGCCCCCGTGCTTCTCGAGGCACCACTGTCACCAAGGTTACTGATGGCAAGAAGTGGTCCAGGGGGATCCCAGGCTCTGAGAGAGGGGAGGCGAGGACAGTCTTGGTCAGACCCAAGGAACAGACCTCTGTGGCCTCCTTGTTCCTGGACAGAAAGCAAGCCCCAGGCATTTATTTCCTGGGGCTCTTACTTCTGGAAAGGAAAAAGGTCACCATAAGGTTTCTCAATGGCTCTCAGTCTCTCCATCAACTTGGCCTGGATCTGTGACCTGCATGCCCCTTAAACAGCTGGAGGGGCAGGCAATTGCTAGAGGCTGCCTTCTCAGCAGTTGTGAGAAGCTCACAGTGCATTTGGGTTTCTTTTCTTTTCTTTCTTTCTTTCTGTTTTTTTTTTTTTTTTTTTTTACCCAAATAACCTCTGTTTTTACTGGGCCCCAGAGAGATTGGTGTATCATCTGTTAGGCATTCTCATAGTGTCACTGCTTAGAAAGTCCTTTGCTTTGCTGCTTTCTTTGACAACTTGGAGACCCACGTTACAATTTGTGTGCACTTTCAGAACAGTTTGGTCTGTCTGAGTGTGGCCCTGGGAAACCTGTGCTGTGCATTAATTACCTTCTGGCCCTCATAGAAGGAAAGGGAGGGGTGAATCCTCAGGCTGGAGAGATTGCCTTGGTTCCATTTTCAACTCCTCTGTGGGGCTGAGGATAAAGCTTACATTTAGTAGTAACAGTGGCATGACTCTTAATATCATTGAAATATTTTATGGTTTCCAAAGTCCATCACTGCACATCTGTCATCCTCAAAACAATCCTGGGAAGTAAAGTGGGAAGGTATATGCATATGCAATCTCCTGGGAAGGGGAGCAGGCTCCTAGAGGTTGGATGAGGTATGACAGAAGCTGGTGGGGGTGACAGGACTGAATCCTGCTGGATTCTGCAAGTGGGAGGAGGAGCTGTGGGTGTCCAGGAAAGGGACCTACACACCCATTTCCCAGCCCCAGGCCATCAGAGAAGAGTAGGCCTACAGCACGGCCATTGTGGGCCAGGCTAGGCTTGTCTGAAAACACAGCAAATTCCTCAGTTCCAGAGAAATAACACTGTCTCTCTGGGAACTGTGCTCACTCAGTCTGGTTATAGAAAGCCTTGCTGTCTTCGAAACCATCTTGATGAGAATATTTGGAGGTTGAGGACAAATTCCCTCCGGATGTCCCCTGCTACTCTTGGGGAGAGGGGAATAATGACCACTGAGGAGGCAGCCCCAGCTTTGCAGTCAGGCAGACTCCACTCATCATCAGTCATGCGGCCTAGGGCAAGTCGCCTCCCCTCTCTCTGCCTCAGTGTCCCCATCTGTACAATGGGGCCTTCATACCCACCTCACCAGGTTGGGATGGGGATGAAGGGGAGTTTATATGGTTTGCCCAGCATGTGTCAGATTGCAGCTGTGGAGGATAAGCATAAAACAAACTTCCAGGGAAGGCAGAGTCACACACCCTGGGAACTCCCCGGCACTGCAGGGACCCCTGATCCAGCCCTGACTCCGTGGCTCACTCTCTCTGCATGTGCCCTTTGTGGGGAGGTGGGGTGTGGGTCAGACACCTCTGCTGGTGGCACTCCCAAGGTTCTCTGGATCTTTTATCCATTGGTGAGCAGTCTTATCCATTCTCTCCTTCCCTTGTTCATCCACTCACTGAAATAATTACTGGAAAACTGCTATACGCCAGTCACTGTTTTGGGCAGTGGGGATAAGGCAGCAAACAAAACTTGAAAAAGTCCTTGTTCTCTTGGAGCTTTCATTGTAGGAGACAAGAAATAAATCAAAGAGGAACTAGGGTATTAGCTGGGGATAAATCAGAGCGGGGGGGAAACCGGACAGGAGGATGAGAAGTGCTGAGGGAGGATCAGAAGTGTTGAAGAAGTGCTCAGGAAAGGCTATGCTGACAGACTGGGGCAGTGTGGGGGAAGCTTTGGTGATTTTTGAGCAGAGGAGATGTGTGATTGGATCATGTTTCAAAGGGCCACAGTTGAAGGACGCAAGAATAGAGCCTTCCGGGAGACCAGTGAGGGGCCTGGCGCAGGGATCCAGGGAGGATATGATGGTGGTGTGGACCAGTAGGTATGGGTGGCAATGATGAGTGGACAGATTCTGGAGCTATTTTGAAATTAGAGGCCACAGGATTCCAGAGAGTGTGGATGGGGGGAAAGCCAGGTGTGTCCCTAGATTGGGAATAGGGGTAGGGGATGAAAGCAGTTTCATCACCATGTCTTCATCATTATGTGAATAAGTATTATTATCCCTATTTTACAGATGAGGCAAGGAGGTAGCTCAAGGCCGGGGGATGACCCACCAAAGCCTCCCTATAGAATACACGGATCCAGAATTTGAACTCTGGAATCTTAGTCTTTTTTTTCAACAGTTTGATTATAGTGTGCCTTGATGTGGATCTTTTCATTTTATTGCATTTGGAGTTAGTTGAGATTCTTGGAAGTTGTACGATCATGTCTTTCATCGAATTTTGGACATTTTTGGATGTTATTTCTTCAAATAATGTTTCTGCTTCTTTTTCTTATTTGCTTCAAGAATTCGTACAATATGTTTGTTGGTCTGCTTAAGCGTGTCCTACAGGTCCCTTAGACTCTGACCACTTTTTTTTCTTACAACTTTATTGGAGTATAATTGCTTCACAATGGTGTGTTAGTTTCTGCTTTATAACAAAATGAATCAGTTATACATATACATCTGTTCCCATATCCCTTCCCTCTTGCATGTCCCTCCCTCCCACCCTCTCTGACCACTTTTATTCATTCTTTTTTCTTTATGCTGCCAACACTAAACAGTAGCAATTGTCCTGTCCTCCACTTTGCTGATTCCTTGCTCTGCCTAGTAAAATTTGTTATTGAACCACCCTAATGAATTTGTCAATTTATTATTACACTTTCTGCTCCAAAATTTCTGCTTGTTTTTTTTAATAATTTATGTTCTTGGTGATATTTATTTTGCTCATGTATCATTATCCTGATTTCCTCTATTTCTTTGTCTTTATTTTCCTACTTCTGAGCATATTTAAGATGCTTTTAAGTGTTTGTCTAGTAAGTCTGATGCCTTGGCTTCTTCAGGAATGGTTTCTGAAATTTTATTGAGTTCCTTTGATTGAACAATGATCCTGTTTCTTTGTATGTTTCATGTTTTTTTTGTTGAAAATTAGGATTTTTATTACTATAATGTGGTATCTCTAGAAAGCAGAATTCACCGCAGCTTACTGGGTTGTATTTGCTTTTATCTGTTAATGTAGACTTGTGTAGTAGTCCATTTATTCTGAAACTTTTCCAAACTACTTCTGCAAAGAATATCCCTTGTTGTGTGTGATCACTGGAGTTTCTGTTCCACTAACTCTTATTCACTGAATGTATTGACAGAGATTTCCCAAATGCCAGGATCTGAAACAAACATAAAACCATTACAAAACTGTAAAAAGACCTGGGGTGGCAGGGAGAGGCCACCTCTTCCATTCTTTGCAGAATATTTCTTTGCTGGGACATTCCTTTAGCACTTAGCTAGACTACCACCGAGCCTAGGGATCATCCTAAGGTGAAACTTAAGGTCTTCTCAAGACTTTCCTGAAGTTTCTCCTGGCCTGAGCATATGTGTCTGTTTTTAAATTCACCTATGCCCACAGCTGGTTTTAAACATCCTAATTGACTCCAGCCAGGTAAGGAGAGTTTTACACAGTAATTTGTAAGTAAGGTCGACACTGCTCCCTCTAGATCAAGGACAACCTGGGACTGGGCCAGTGATCAAGACCCAAACTGCCACCATGCCAGAGAAGGTGTGGGAGAAATGTGATGAAATATGCAACAAAACTCCTATCATTTTGAAAATAGCTATTTCTTGATTGCACATTTGCTTTATTGTTGTAAGCTTTTTTTGTTTCCTAGGGCTCCTACAAAGTTGGTGCTGACAGCTTATGGTTGTTTGTTCAATGTCTCCATGGGGGAACGAGGGCTTAGATTTTCAGATCTGCCATTTTGGTGACATCATTCGTGCTACAAGTTTCTGTTTGCAATTTTATTTTCACATTTAGGAGAAACTGAATGAACATAAGTTTTAAATGAAACACTATTATTGTTCACAACAAAAATCTTGAGGCCCCTGACCCTTTCCTCCTCACTTTTGATCTCACTTCCCAGAGGCAGCCACTTACAAATATTCCAGATTTTTCTTCTGACAATATGACCATGTTTCCAATGCTGTGCTTGTATCGACTGCTATTTCCTGCTTTTTGAGGTTTATACATTCTCTATTGAGTTCTTATTAGGGGGAGAGGAAAATGTAGCTTTCTGATAGCTCAGCTCCCCTGCATGACACTGCCATAGCCACTTCCGATGTCCCAGCATAGTTATCTCACTAGGATGTTTTGGCCTCAAGCTTTAATCTCAGAGATATCCTCAAATTGCTGGTGACCCTCATCTCTCCATTATCATTTAAGAGTGGGCACTAAATCATGATTGAAGCTCTGTGTGCCAGAAGCCCATGCTCTGTTCCAAACTGCCTCCTTCCTGGGGACCTGAGGGTCCCTGTAGTATTTTCCACTGCCATGAGCACTCGTGTTCTTCTGCGTTCTAGAATCGAGACCTTCATTCACAATAATCACACACGGAAACCTTTTCCAGAAGCGGTGGGTGGGTTGAAGACTTTTGTTTCCTATATATCTCCTTTGGAAGATCCTCTTCAGTTGGGGAGAACACAGACGAGAGGAGTAATGAGAAGGAAAGTGGAATGTGGTACGAATAGTTCGGAAAGGAGTTGCCACGCACTTAAGTATAGGAGCTCCTAAGGAAAAGTCTGTATTGCAGTTGGGTTGACAGAGTCTTATGCTTTGCCACCCACAGTTGTCACACACAGCAGTGTCTCCCACATCTGCCAAGTTCAGGGGGTAAATCATGGGGTTTGCAGCTAGTTCTGGGTTCAGATCCATGGAAATTTTGGCAAATTCCTTGACCTGTGAGAGCCTCAGTTTTCTCATCTGTAAAATGGGAATAATGATATCCTAGAACTGATTTGGAATTGGAAATCATGCATGTAACATGTCTGGTATATACCTACTCCAGGAATGATAACCATAGTATTGTTAGAGTTATATATCCTTAGTGTACTCGCCATCTCTTGACAGTTCTAGATACAGCCAAGGGGAGGCAGAAGGAATGGTAGAGGGGAGAAGGATGCCTTTGGGTATATGGGCATTACACGTATAAATATGACATTCAGGATGTTTATGGGCATGGTGATCACTGGAGGTGAAAGGAAGGAGCTCCTGGTGGGTTCCTCAGACTTACAATCCATATCAAAGACATGAGCCAACATTCACTGGGGAAGAGCCCAGAACAGGGCACCAGCCTCAGTTTCATCCCTACCATCTGCAGAACCTTGAAAAAACACTTAGCCAGTGAGACCCACATTTGCCCTGCGTAACCTGCACTAGTGCACACCTGCAGAGGCGTGGGATTACAAGGACCTTTGAGCCCTGGCCAGTAGGGCACATGGAAGTTCTTCCCACCTAGACCGAGGGGGCATGAGGCTCCAACCCCCTTCAGCCTCCTCATTCTCCATTCAGGTACTGAAGTCAGAGCCAATGGCAGTGAGAAACTGAAAGTAGGGATAGGAAGGTCCCACACCTTTCCCTGCTGGTGGGGTATGATGACCCCAAGACAGCAGTGTCCCAGGCCTGGTTCTGTTCCTCCCCATAAGTGTTCCCAGAAAAGGCCTTCAGTGTCCAGAGTGGCTCAGCTTTGCAGGCTGATAAGAAAGTAGTGAAGTAAAATAGTCTGAGTAGCACATCCCTCTCCTGCCTGAGGCCAGGGCTCTTGTGGTGGTGTCAAAACTGGGGTACCAGGAGAGCAAACATAGCAGAATTGCTTAGGCTTCTCCAACCGCTGTATCCTCCCTTATTCCTTGTGGATCAGCCGTCCTGGTTGGCCACCCAAAGTCCCTCATCCCCAAACACACAAGTCAGGTTGGTCACCCTGCCCACCACTCACACTGGTGAAAGTTACCACCAAGGTGACCCACTGAGCTTGCTGCGGGAGTGTGGCAGCCTTCGGCTACGTGCGGTGGGGAAGAGATGCTGAAGGGTCTGCTGGAAACGGGAGGCAGCGGCTCTGCCCACCGGGAGGAGGGACCTCATCCCTCTTAATCAAGTCTTCTTTGTTTTCAGGTCGGCGAGCGTAAGCAGATCCTGGGATGGCATTTGCGATTTAGTAGAAAAGCTGTTGAAGAGGTTTACAAAGTAAGGCCGGTGTTTTCCTCTGACAGGCAGAGTACACAGCTCTTTACAATCGGTGGGCATGGGAGTCCTTTGGATCAGGAGCAGAGAGCCCAGGGCAGTGTTCTGAAGCAGAAAGAATTACCAGTCACTGGTTTGATCAGGTGTCGACATCCTTCTTGGCTCCTGCCTGGGAATCAGGTTACAACGTGGGGGGCACAGTCTATCCTTGAGGACCTCATAGATGAGGAAACGGGCAAATCGGTAACACATAGCTAAACACTGGGCTAAAGGGTGCTAAGGACCAAAAGAAAAGAACAAAGGAGTTACTTGCAACTTTTAAGGAAAAAGCAAGTATTCTTAGGAAAAAACAAAACCAAAAAAAGGAAGCGTGGCTTCCCAGAGACTGTGGAATTTTGAACTAAATCTTGAAGGATGAGGAAGGACAAGGTAACAGGAACCATCAAGGAGACTTCTTGTGCAGTGAGTGGTCTGTTTGGCTGGAAAGTGGGGTTACTTCAAGGGAGAGCTAGGAGATGAGGCTGAACAGGACAGCATGGGGCCAAGTCCATGGGGCTCATAATGCCAGGCCCTGGGGCTGATGATTTCCTGCTCTGAGCAATAGGGAGCTATAGATGATTCTAGGGCAGGGGTCTGACATGATCAAGGTTGTGCTCCAGGAGAAATGTCTGATAATTATGGATTAAATGAGGTGGGACATGACCCAGGAGAAGTGGGGAACCCAGCAAGAACCTACTGCAGCAATTTCACAAAAGATGAGAGTCAAGAGACAAGAAGACAGTGGGAGAAAGAGGGAAGGATGTATATGAATGGCTGCTGAGAGGTAGAGCAATTTCCCTGAGATAAGAGGCGGGCAGGGAAGATAGGAGAGGAGGGAAGTGTGGGAGGTCCAGAGAATTTTACATTAGAAGAGAGGCCAGTGGAGAGGCCCTCATGCATGCAGCAGTTTATAAGTGTCTGCCTTCTTGTGAGTGCAGGGAGCATGTGCATATGCCTCTGTGTGTGTGCTTGTGTGTGTGTGAGAGAGAGGGACTTTGGGGGTGTTGGGAGTGTAGGGACGGAACAGGATGCCATCTCAGCACTCACTTCCAGCAAGATCGCACACCTTATAGGCCTCCGAATCCTTCACAAAAGGAAGGAAACTTCCAGGATTCGAGAAATGCACGACAAAGCCAAAGAGTTGGGGTGGAAGGAGGCAAATTGACAGGCACCCCTCCCTGGCTGCTCACTGATGTTCATTTTGACCAGTGTGCATGGCTTCTTATGAGCTCACGCTTCCTCCCCAGCCCTAACCTGCGGACGTCCCTCATCACCTACTCCTCATATGGCAACGTTGTCCTGAAGCTCACCTCAGACAGGTAAGTGCCATTTTAAACCCCCAAGGCAGGCCTGGTGGGCAGGGTAACAGAGGGACACAGGGGGCTGACAGTTCCCACTGGGAGCAGGCTGGGCCGTCCTGGTCCTCCCTCAGGGTCCGCTCTGAGCCCCAGCCCCGGCTCCATGGCTCCCACAGACCCCTGGCTGCGCTGGCCCTGGCAGACCCTGTGCTGCTAGACCATCTCCGCCCCCTCTAAGCCCCGCCCTCCACCTATCCTGTGTCCTCTCAGCGCTCTTCCCTTTTCTGAGAACTGGCTCACTGCAAGGACGCCTGGGATCTGGTGGAGCAGACGTGTGGGCCCTTTGTGAACACTGGCCTGTGTTGGGCACCTGCTCTGTGTGTCACGCTGTGCTCTGGGCCAGTGGGGGAAGAGGGGAGGCACAGTCAGAGCCAGGAGGCAGGGGTGGGCAGTGCTGAAGTGCTGGAGCTTCAGTGGAGGGGAGCTTGGTCCCTTGGTGGGTCCAAGACAAGGGAGCCCATGAGTGTGGGCTGGGGTGCAGGAGGGAAGCATGACACACCAGCATCCTAGGTGGGCCATTAGGAGGGCCCAGCAATGTGCCCAAGGCCCTGGAGGTGGGAAGCTATGGAGCTCCTGAGTAGCCGGGAGGTTCCGATGCTCATGACGCAAATGACTGGAACCCAGTTCAGTGGGTGAAATACCAAAGAGTGGTTGAGGACATTTAGAATTGAGTGGGTCCGGGAATTGTGGCACAGAGCCGTGTTCGGGAGCTTGGAGAGAAGCCAGAGCAGCAGGTGAGGAGGCGCAGCAAGGCTGCAGGGGAGGGAGTGCTGGTGCCAGTGCGTGGACACAGCACTCCACATGCCTGGCTCCCTGGAGAAGCAGGGGCTGTGCTTCCTGTTCAGTGAGCTAGGGGCAGGTGTGGTTTTGTGCATGTTTGAGTTTAGAAGAGAGAGACCAGAGTGGGTTTGAAGTGGGAGAAAGAAAGTCCATGAGGAGGGATACTGGCAGGTGGCAGAGAGAGGCGGGGGCTGGACGGGGGCCTCTGGGGGAGGAGCTGCCCGTGGCGGGGCAGGAGGACCACTGCCCCCTCCAAGGCAGCAGGCTCAAGACCCAGACCGAGAGGTTTGGTGAGGCTCATGGAGGGCATCCCTGGTCCTCTCTGGAGAGTGTAGGAGAGGAAGTCTTCCATGACAGAGGGTTCAGGAGAGGGAGTGGGGCTCAGGGGAGAGGAAAAGATATGAAATCCTCTATGTGTGTGTGTTGGGATGGGGGGGATACGTACCTAGGAGGACAGCTCACAATCAACCATGGCCCTGATGCTTCCAGGTCGGGAGGAGCCCACAGAATCTTGCTGAGATCAAGGCTCAGCCTGGGATTGGGCATTCCCGAAACTCCCTAGGAGTTTAGGAGGGTGTGGCAGAGGGCTGGGGTGGGTCCTGGTGTACAGGGTGAGTCCAGCAGTGGCCGATGGGATCTGATACGAGGTGCGACTCTGGTGGGTCTGCAGAGCGTGTGGGGCCAGGACTGGGACCCGGGATGGTGCTTTCTGAGCCCTGCCACTAGGGGGAGCAGGCTGAGGATGGCGCGGTCCACACAGGGCTTGCTCTGGGTGCTGGAGAAGCCAGAGGGCACAGGGCTAGGAAGCCCCAGGGGTGATGGTGGGGGTGGGTGAGAACTGGGATGAGGTGGAAGGGGCTCTTCGGGTATGAGAGGGGTATTTTAAGAGCAGGAGGGATTGGTGAGGGTGCTGGGAGCCTGGTGTCCCTGTATGAGAAGAGCTGGGAGGGCGGCACTAGGGAGAGCCACTCAGGTGAGAACTTTGCCTGGTGACTTGAGTCCTGGGCAGGAGGCTGGGGAGGGCTGAGAGTTTCAGGATAGTCCGAGGTGAGCACAACAAAACTGAAATCTTCCCAAAGCGCCAAGACCTGTATTTATGCTAGACTAGGCAAGGCCTGCTTTGGCCTGCCCTGGCCACTGGTTCCAGGTCTCCTCTCCTCCTGAACTGGGTTGAGTAGGTCTGGGGCTCTCATATCTCACCACACACGAGCATCTCTTCTGCCCACAGTGAGAAATCAGCCTTCAGGGACCACATTCTCCTTAGACTTGCTGTGACTGCTCAGCCCACCACACTGGATAAGCCTGAACCTAAGCCCCACCCCTGGTGTGTCCCAGTCCCATCCCCTGCTATCTGCTTTAACAGAGGCCGACAGCCCATCCCCGTGGCAGCCTGAGGTCACTTCTCTTCCTCCCACATGGACGGGCCTCAGGCCTCTTTTCCAGCTTATGGTCTCTTTCTTCAGGAGCACATGAAGCCCAGGAGCCCTAGACTCTAACGGAGCATCCTGACTACTTCCTTTAGTACCAATCCAGAGGGGGAAGTGGCTTGGAGAGACCAAGTCCACCTCAGGGGTCTGTGGCAGGGGAGGAGGGGACAGGGCAGGGGTATCAGCAGAGTGACTTTTCCAAACTCAGCCTTGCCTTTTGGAGGATGATGGGTTCTCACCAGGGACCCCTTAGGTGCCCGCAGTACCACCAGTCACATTGGGGGTGCTGGATTCACAGGTGTGCATCCATGGGTGCTCCCCCCTCACCATGGACAGTCAAGGCAGGGCCCTTGCTGAGTCCCCTGAGGTCTGCATGAGCACACTGAAAGCCAGGCCCTACCCGTGGGACCAGAAAAGCAGCCTCCTCCATGCTTACTGAATGGGAGACAGAGAAGGGTTAGGGTTAGTTCTGTCAGTGTCAAAGCCACAGGCAGAAGGGTCACGACAGTGTGGCTAGTGTCCTCTCTTGTCAAGGCAGGTCTGCACAGGGCAGAACGGCACCAGGACAGCTGGAGCTGTTTCATAGCAATCAACCTTCATTGCTCCTCAACCCTCTTTTCTGATTTGTTTTCAGAAATATGCTAAAACATGCTCTTAAAACACTTCGGAATGTAGTGCCCTCAGGACCCAGAAACATGCAGGAAGGATTGAGAAAGGTACAGACTCTACGGCTGAGGGAATTTACTCTGCTTTGTCAAGTTCTTAAAGAATTATTGGGTCATCTCACTGCCCTCCCCCAACATTCCTTCATTTTGTTGCAGGCAAGTGAGCAGATTTCAAGAGTTTTCTACAATAGTAAGTTGCCTGCTGACGTCACTGTGCTCAGGTGGGACAGAGCCAGGCGCGGGCCTCAGCGAGGGCTGGTGCAGACCCCCTTCGGCCAATCCTAGCGCTGACCTTGGAGCGGGTCCCTTGTCCTCTCTGGGCTGCAGGTTCCTCCTCTGCACAGTGAGGAGGAAAACCACCCCCAGGGATGCTTCCGAGAACCACATGGGATCATGCATTACGTTCCTGGTTCTTACTAGATATCAAGTGCTTGACCTATGGTTGGGCTGCATGAAAAAGAAAACAGAACTTCCAGGGATCGCGAGCAGACGGGGTTCAGTTTAGGGAACAGAGACCTTGGTGACCCCCTGGCTGCCCACACTTTGTCCACCACAGCTCTGGCTCTTCCTCCTTTCCCTTGAGCCTCTTCCCTCCGGTTGACTCTCATCCTGTGACTGTGCCTCCGCCAGTGGAAATGGCTGTATTTGGCCCAGACCATCTGCATCGAGACTGTAGGGTTGCAGCCCTTGCCGGGAAGGATGCATGGGCTGCTGGGGAAAGGCGGGGAAGCTGGGCGGGGGCTGCTGCCCAAGCACCGTGACAGTCATTCTGGCTGCTCCTCCCTGCGCTCACCTGAGAGGCTTGTCCTCGTCCAGTGAAGTAGCTGCAGTTGCCTTTCAGGGCAAAGGCTGTGCCACCTGCCCATAGTGAAGGTCCACTAGGAAGGGCTCTGATCCGGTCTCAGGCTCCTCGTCTGTCAAGTGGGTCCTGGGCTGAGGCCCCTTCTCCCTCCAGGGGCTCTGGGTGGTGGGTACTCATGTCAGGGTGGCCTCTCCCCAGGAGGAGGAGGTGTGGGAGCAGTGCTGTGGGCCTGGCAGCCTGAGGCAGGTCACTCCAGGTGCCTTGCTGACCAGGCCACTCCCTGCTTCTTCTGCAGACAGGAAAGCTGCCAGCCTAGTTTATGTTCTGACCGCTGGACCACTGCTGCCGTCGACATTACGGGATGCTAAGAATGAAGTGAGTCTAGTCCATCATTAACAGCTTTGTGCCTCATGTATTTGTGTATTTTATACTCAAAATCTTTCTTCTGTTAGGCCAGCAGGCTTCGGAATATGAAGACCAAGGTTTACTGCCTGGGTGTAAATGACTATCAGAGAGACCAGGTAATTCAGAACAGGTAACCAGGTGCCACTCTTGAGCCCAGTTGGAGAACGCTTTCAAAGGCAGTTGTCCCAGGGTTCCCCAGAGGATGGCCCTCTACCCGTCCCACGTGTTTGGACAACAGGTAGCCACAGCAGATGAATAGCCAGTGTTCTATAAAGCTACACACCATCGATGTGGGTGGAGGAGCTTTCCACTTGCCAAGGGTGGGCTGCTGGCAGATGCCAGGGCGTGGCCATTGGAGTCCAACACGGCAAGAGGCAAGAGCCTGTCTTCTTGCATGGGATCTGCTGTGTCCTCAACCGCTGGCTGTATGCCAACCGTCTCCTCTTCCTTGTAGCTGATGCAGATTGTAGAAGGAAAGACCCACTTATATGAAGTGCCCAAATCCAGTGATGAGGAAGGCTTTATTATATCGGTGAGTGTGGGCTAAATGTGAGAAGGGGGAGGGGGGCTTCTCACCACAGTCACGCCTGTCTCGCCCTGACCCTGCCACCCACCCGTCTGTTCCAGCTCGTGGGAAATTCCTGTAAGGAAGTTATGGGGCGGAACACATTCTATGCCTGTGTAAGAGGTATGTGCTGGAATCACTGTTCTAGACTGAATGGCATATGTGCATGTGTGGAGTGAATGTGCCTGAGTGTGTCCGTTTGAGGGTGGTGTGTGTGTGTGTTTGGTATGTGAATGTGTGTGTGTGTGGTGTCTGAGTGCTGTGTGCGTGCAAGGGTGTTTTGACAGAAATATGTCGGGTATGTTATCGTGCGTTAAGTACATAAGTAACCATGTGTTTGTATGAGGCACGTCTGCCACAGATTGTGGTGTGGATATTGTGTGTAATTACATTTTCTTCCAGTTTTATTGAGGTATACTTGACATACAGCTCTGTGTAAATTGAAGGTATACCACAAAATGACTTGACATACATATGTTAGGAAATAATTACCCCAGTAAGATGAGTATAATCGCCTTCCCTGGACATGCATGCTCAGCAGCCATGGCTCACGGGCCCAGCCACTCCGCGGCACGTGGGATCTTCCCGGACCGGGGCACGAACCCGCGTCCCCTGCATCGGCAGGCGGACTCCCAACCACTGCGCCACCAGGGAAGCCCAGTTTGTACTTCTTAATCCCCTACCCCTATCTGGTCACTCTCCCCTTCCCTTTCCCCATTGGTAACCACTAGTTTGTTCTCTTTATCTGTGAGTCTGTTTCTGTTTTGTTATATTCATTTTTGTTTTCTTTTTTTTAGATTCCACATGTAAGTGATAACATACAGTATTTATCTTTCCCTGTCTGACTTATTTCACTAAGCATAGTGCCTTCCAACTCCATCCATGTTGTTACAAATGGCAAAATTTCATTTTTTATGGTTGAGTAATATTCCATACTGTGTAATATTCCACACATATATACATATATATCGCATCTTCTTTATCCATTCATCTGTCGATGGACATTTGGGTTGCTTCCATGTCTTAGCTATTGTAAATAGTGCTGCTATGAACGTTGGGTTGCATGTATCTTTTTTTTTAATATCTATTTATTTATCTGGCTGCATCGGGTCTTGGTTGCAGCGTGCGGGCTTCTCTCTAGTTGTGGCACGTGGGCTCTAGAGTGCACAGGCTCAGTAGTTATGGCACACAGGCTCTCGAGTTGTGGCATGCAGGCTCTAGGGCACATGGGCTTAGTTGCCCCATGGTGTGTGAGATCTTAGTTCCCCAACCAAGGATCAAACCTGCGTCCCCTGCATTGGAAGGCGGATTCTTAGCCACTGGACCACCAGGGAAGTCCCGCATGTATCTTTTTGAATTAGAGTTTTCTCTGGATATACGCCCAGGAGTGGGATTGCTGGATCATATGATAACTCTATTTTTAGTTTTTTAAGGAACCTCCATGGTGGTTATACCCACCTACATTCCCACCAACAGTGTGCAAGCGTTCCCTTTCTCCACATTCTGGCCAACATTTGTTATTTGTGGTCTTTTTGATTATAGCCATTCTGACAGGTGAGAAGTGATATCTCATTGGGGTTTTGATTTGCATTTTTCTGATGATTAGTAATGTTGACCACCTTTTCATGTACCTGTTGTCCATCAGTATGTCTTCTTGGGATATATAGGCCTTCTGCCCATTCTGTAATCAGGTTTTACATTTTTTTTGATATTGAGGTGTATTCCCTGTTTATGTATTTTGGATATTAACCCCTTATCTGCCATATCACTTACAAATATTTTCTCCCATTCATTAACTTGTCTTCTCATTTTGTTGATGACTTCTTTTGCTGTGCAAAAGCTTTTAAGTTTAATAAGATCCCATTTGTTTATTTTTGATTTTGTTTCCCTTTCTTTAGGAGACAAATCAAAAAAATAGGGCCCCAGTTTATGACAAAGAGTGTTCTGCCTCCTTTCCTTTCTAGGAGTATTATGGCTTCCAGACATATATTTGGTTCTTTAATCCAAAATAAGTGTATTTTTGTACATGGTGTGAGAAAATATTCTAATTTCACCTTTTACATGTAGCTGTCCAGTTTTGCCTGCCACAGTTATTGAAGAGATTGTCTTTTCCCCATTGTATCTTCTTGCCTTTTGTGTCATAGTTCAATTGACCATATGTACATGGGTTTACTTTGGGGCTCTCTGTATCTATGTGTCTGTTTCTGTATACTACTATACTGTTTTGGTTACTGTAGCTTTGGAGTATAGTCTGAAAATAAGAAGCATAATACCTCCAGCTCTGTACTCTCCCAAGAAATTTTTGGCTATTTTGTGTTGAGAAAGTATGCAGACTTTTAAATATGGGGTCCAATTGTTTGAAGACACTTGAAAAGTTAACAACATATGTCATCTGGCGGCCATCTTCAGCCCACAGGCTGAGAATCTATTTTCTGCAAGCAGAGAAATTGCAAACTTTGCCTTGATCTGGTGGGACCTGCAGGAAGACCTGAAGCAGGAGGAATCAGACTGCCAGGTCCAAGGCTGTGCTGGCATTTCTGAGGAATATTCTTCGAGTTAATTGACTTTGGGCCAATCAAGCATCTGGGATTGGAATGAGCAGCCTGGGCCAGGAGGCAGAGGTGGAGGCTAGTGATCTTGGACTTGCAACAGGATGACTTGCAGGTTATCCTGGACAGCTCCCAAGGGGGCAGGCCCAATAACTGCCCTCTCTGGATCCCCTAGTATTTGTTTCACGGGCCAGAAATCCCCAACAGCCTGGAGAGAGGCTATGGCCCCAAACTGTATCTTAGCAAATCAATGTCTCCCACCCTGACCGAAGGAGGTGCTTGGTGAATCCCTGGGGGGCTGTGTGAGGCCCGTGGAGGGGCAGGAAGGGGGCGGGGCAGAGCACGCACTGCAGACTTCAGAACCACAGCTGAGACAGGACGTCGCCTGCCATGGGGGATTCTCCGGGGCAGGGTCCTCGCCTCCTCCGTGCCTCACCCAGGTCCTGGCCTTGCTCCTGGGGTCTCCAGCCTGCCATAGGCAGAGAGAGAGACACGGAGGAGGAGCAGAGCCCCTAGTGTCAGAAAGCCCCACAGACACCCAGGCTTGTGTGCTCAGCTCAGACAAGGGTCAGGACTGTCTTCAGCCTGTGTTGTCGTGGTTCCTCTGTCATTTATGTGAGGGAAGGCCTGGTGGAGAGCACTGCCTGTGCCTCTTAGGAAAGACCTTGGACCATCTGGGTCGGAAACCCATGGCTGGGCTCGCCTCTGTGGAGGGGACGACATTAGGTGCCTTTAATGAGCTTGATGGGTCAGAGGCGGTGGTGAGAGGCCCCCTGATTGCTCAAAGCCCAGCCCCGCTGCCTCAGAGTGGACCATCAGTGACAACAGGTGAGCCCAGGGGGAGGAAAACGGATGTGGGCTCCGACACAACTGCTTCCTGGCTCCCAGAGGAGTCCCCTGGGAATTCAGTTACAGGGTAGCCTGAAATAATTGTGAGATCAGAGGGAAGTCAGCACTCAGCCACTCCTAACACAAACCTTTGGATGTTGCCCTTACAGAATCCTACCAACTTGGGTTTTATGCATATGGCCTAAGTCCAGACAGGATGAAAGACTATACTTGCAGATATAAGTTGGACAAAACCGAAGTCTTCAGTAAGTACCCACCTTGGTGCCTCCAAGTAACACACTTCCCACATTGCTCTGCATTCCTTATAGCCAACCAAGACTTCAAAGCCCTTGCTCGCCACTCACTGTGGACACTGTGAGGACAGAGGCAGCATGGACAATGGAAGGAGGGACCTGGCTGGGAAGCCTGGCCACTGCTCCCTTCATCTCAGGCCAGGAAGTGATCAGTCCCCAGCACATCAAGAGCGTCTTGGGTCGGGGAGTGCACCTCTCAAGGCTGGGTTGGGGGTGCTGGGTCTGTCCTCACTGCTACACTCCCCCCACACTTTCCTCGGCCCTCACTTCCCTTGAGAGACAAGGACTTGAATCTCACGAGTCTGCTGGTGGGAAGTGGAGGCGGCCCCAGGGCCCTGAGTCTGGGCCAGGTGCACTGAGCTCTCCCAGGACCATGTGGTCACCTGGGATTGAGAGAGGATGCCAACTGCCAGGCCTGAGCCCCGGAATCCTGGCTCTGGCCCACATTTCATGTGTGATCTTGACCTAATGAGTGTTCTGCTCTCAGCCTCTATTATCTGTACTGGGTAATGGGGCCAGTATGGTAGGTGTACTAACTAAGCCCTATCACATATGTAAAGCTACTGTTTGGAAATAGGCACCAGGTGTCCTTCCAGGAAGGGTGAGAGGCCTGAGGAAGCACACAGTTGGGGCAGCAGATGTGTCCTCAGTGCTGAGGTGGGCCTGATCTCCCACAAAGAGCGCCTGGGGACAGTGGGACTTTCTCTTCCTTCTCAACCCTCCCCTGATGCATTGACTTAATATGATTATATTATGTTCAGTGACACTCTTCATTCCAGGGCCATCTGGTAAACCCAGAGCAAGTCCTCTGCCCCAACACACTTCTGGGCCATCTCTCCTCCTTCCACGGGTGCATAGAATGTGCAGGGCTCTGCCATTGCCACACTCTCACACCACATAGTGTGTAGATGGCCTCAGGGAGTTAGATATCTCTTGGTTTCTACTTCAGAAGTGATTAGGACTGAGTAACACATTGATATGGAGAGCTAATGTTTATTACATCTGGTAGTGTGCTGTGTCTTACATGCACTACCCCAGTTAATTCTCAAAAGACCTAGTGTTATTGCTTTGTATGCAGCTGATGCAGCAAGAGCTAGAAAGTAGACACAGGTGACCTGATGGCATAATCTAGGACTTTGACTTTGCTAATGACAGTCCTTGAAAAACATCGGGAACAGCCTATCCTCCAAGAAGTGTATTCAGATACCTCCTCTGGGTTCAGTGGCTGTACTGTTTTCTCACCCTTGCTATCACCTGTGTTTCTCTCTGAGGTGCACCAGCACTAGGGTTTCCCATGTCCTGCACTCCTCTGCTGACCGCCATGCTGCACGTGGTCGGAGGCGGACCAGAAGTGGAGGATCAGGACTGTTTATGGCCATGAGCCCCGATGCACTGATGAGGATTGCTGTGGTTGTCTCTAACTGTATTTTCCTCTGCTTAAAACATCTGGGAAAACATTTTCGTATATATAGAAAAGAATAACAAGGAGTCATTTTAAAACCAATATTTCTGTATGTTTTATAGTATCTATTTTAGTGTATAATGATTTCATGTAGTAAGAAATCTTTAAAATACAGCAATGGAAATATTTGGTTTAATCAGTTAATATTGGTTTCAAAGCTCCTCTGCAGTCAACCAGGCTTTTCTTCGCCCTGAGTATGTGAGGTGCCTGCCTTCACCTCACTCTCCCTGCTCTGTGAATACTATGGAAATTACACCACATTTACTTCTGATTTTTTCACACTAATCCCAATCACCCTACCCCTCAGACACAAATCATTCCCCCTAAACATAACTGGTGATTAGTTTCTATGTCAGCACCAAGGAGGGGAACACAGTTCAGAAGTTCTGAGCTAATCTGACAACTCAGTTATGGCCGAAAGCTGGTCACCTAGAAGGGGACCATCTGTGCGGAACAGGCCTGACCTGTGGCCACTGTCAGGGTGTGAGAAGTTTTAGGGTTCAGGAGAGAGAAGGTTCCACAGCTACTAGTTACGGACTGTCTGAGCCTCCGGAGTGCCCCCTCCCAGATCCCAAAAAATTACAGAACAAGCAGGAACGCAGAAGCCCTGCTCCCCTCAGGCTTCCCTGTGTCCATAAATGTCACCACCACCCGCCCAGGCGCTCTGCTCACTAACGGGCACGTCGCCCTTGACTCCTCTTTGCTCTCATCCCACATCCAGGCCACCTGCAGGCCCTGCTACCTCTGGGCCCAAACTGACCTGAACCTGGCGAGCCACGCGACAGGCTCACTGAACTTAGAATAAAGCCCAAACCCCTTCCCAGGGCCCACGAGGCCCCACCCCCTCTCCTCACTCACCTCTTTCCCACAACAAGCTCAGCTACTTATGCCTCAGGCCGTGGAACAGGTGTCCACAGCCCGGACCCTCTTCCCCAGACCTTTCCCTGCCTTTCCCTGCCTTTCCCCTCATCCGCTTTCAGCTCCAGGCACACCGCCTCACAGAGACCTTATCTTTAATGGGAATTTTCAATAATACACAAAAGTAGCAAAAATCGTATAATGCCCTTGAAGCAGCCTTCCCCTACTTTCAGTAATTACCAATCCTGGCCAATCTGGTTTTGCTGATACTCTCACCATTGATTATTGTGAAGCAAATCCCAGACATCCCATCATGTCCTGTATAAATATTTCACTTTCTCTTAACGAGAAATTCAGTCTCTAAAAGACAGGACAGGTCACCTGCTCCTAAGCAGCTGTCTCTTCCCCTCCCTTCCCTATCCTGTCCCTTACTTATTGATGTCACTGCACTTTTCACTCTGGCATTTATTTTGTTCACTGTTTGTTACTTTATTGTCTGTCTCCCTCTCCAGTCCCACAAATGTCAGGTCCTTGAGAGCAGGGCCTCTGCGTGCCTTGTTCCCACTAAACGCCAGAGCCCTGACACTGCCTGGTGCACAGTAGGTGTCAGAAGAAGGCAGAGAAGAGAAGCTGCTTCTGCCAAAGTGGTAGCTCTGCTTCCAAGGGCAGGCAGAAGGGGAGGGGCGGATGGGTGGACAAGTCCACTGACATTCTTCTCATGTGATTGTCTTTCAGCTAAACCACCTGACTCAGTGACTGGAGAAAAAATAATTTGCCCAGGACATATTTTTCTTAAAGCTGGACAGTAAGTGTTTAGGTTAGGGGGCCATTTGGGCAGGTGTCGCTACCATGAGGCGTCCAGAATGTGGACTGCCCCCTTTACTGGGGCAGCACATGTCTGTCTCTGGGAGAGCTCAGGGCATCCTCCGCACCTGCCCTGGCTGACAATCCCCCGAGCTGCTCAGGGGCCCACGGTGGCCCAGGCTCTGCTGAGGAGGGCAGGATGTGGGAAATGGTGCACCCCAAGGCTGGTACCTTTGCTCCAGGCAGCTTTTCCGAGTGAAGCCAACATACCATGTACATACAGAAGAGTCGGGATGATGCCACCATACAGCCATCCCTGGTCACTTCGCTCCTGGTCTTAAGGGCATCTGACCCCATGCAGGGCTCCTCACTGCCTGGTCAGCCCTCATTGCAGAGGTCAATCTCATGGTGCCTGGGGATGGGCTCCCCTTACCCCTGCTGCCTGCATTTGAGGAGCCCCAAATTCCTAAAGTGTAAAGCCATTACCGTGAGGAGAGCTAGGGCTACAGATTGAGCCAAGTGCAGGAACTGTGTCTATCCTGTCTCTTGGGTCACCATCTGCCCTTTCTGTGCTTTAGGGTGGTCGTTGTTGATTACTCTCTGGACATGGGCAATACCTGGAGTGAGAGAAGCTTGAATATCACCAGCAAGGACTGTGTGAGTGAATGTTGGGCTGCAACATCCCTCTGGGCTAGCCAGAGACCCTGCTTGGGAGGGAGAGACAACTGGGGATGCAAGAGAGGGGAATAACATCACCGGGGAAATGCCAGCAAGTACAGAAGTAGCCTTTGCAGGTACGCGCCTCGGGTAGCATTTCACAGCCAGCCCGGTGCCCTTAGTGCTTTACTGTGGAGCTGTCCCCCTACTCTGGTTTGTGAAGTTCACTGGAATGCTTCTATAAGACTTGAGGTAAAGCCAGCTGCCCAGGTCCTGCAGAAACTCTGCCCTGTCTGTGAACCAAGTATCATTGAACGTATATGGAAGGGATCAATTCGAGCTCTAATCAGAGTTCAGAAACTGTGCTGAGGCTCTGCCCAACCTGGACCCACCTAGCCACCTCCCCTGGCCCCGGCCTTGTGGTGGGGAGCTCAAGGCTCCATGCTGGATTCCAGCCGGGATGAGCGGGAGAGGCTGGGGTACTGTGTACAAAGAGACAGGGTCCAGGGCCTCGGGGACACCTGGGCCCTCCAAATCGGGGTCCCTGGCACAGGGGTCTGGAGAGTGGGAGCAGCTGTGGCCGTGCATAGTCAGGGTGTGTTTGCACTGCGCTGGTGTAGCAGCGGGCAAGGGTCTGGACCCTCTCATGACCGTCACAGCCCTGGCCTCCGACACCTGTTTGGGGAACACCGGCTGTCACTTTGCAGATGTCATCAACCTCACTGCGGCCACTCCTCCTTTCTCGTGCTCCTCAGTTACCCTCTCCCCTAACTGGCTCTGACCTCTGCACGGGGACTCTCCCCTCTGTTGCTGGGAAGCTGGCAGGGTTGGTGGGAAGGGCAGGGCTCAGCTCAGGGAGAGGAAGCTGGGAACAAAGTGCTGCTCCCAGGGGCCCTCTTTTCCCAGCTCCACAGCATCCAGGCCCCTTAGCCTGGGGCAGCCCGCCATGGGGGACAGAGCATGTGAGCCTGGAGTGAGGTTCCCCTGGGAGGAGGGACACGTGTGCCTAATGCCACCGCCCTTGTGTCCAGTCCCAGCTGGTGAGGGTTCCCGCAGCGTGACGGTCCCCTGTGTGTCTGTCTCTGCTGGTCCCTGCACATCCACATCTGGACCCAGGATTCACCTCCATGTTTCCCAGCAGCAGTCCCTCCACCGGACGGCCCCCGTCCACACGCACATTGAGAACTCGGGAGCTGCTCGTGGCTCCGGGCCCAGCACAGGGTCACCCTCAGCCCCACTCGGCCTCTCCTTTTGGCCTCCCTGTTTCCTGGGCATAGGTTCTCTCTGCCCCCTTCACCCCCTGCTTCTCTCAAGCAGAGGCTCGATGTAGGGAAGGGCTGGGCAGCGCGGGTCCACAGATGCAGCACACGTGCCCTTGGTTATGCACAAAACAAGAGAACAGAGCCCGTTCCTTAATCCCCCACGTGGACCTGGCCTGTGCGTGGGCTTTCTATAGCCTCTCTCTAACGCTCTCAAGTAACTGCTCTCTTCCTCACTCCCGATGTGCATGGAGGCTCCGAGAGAGAGAGTAGCTTGGCCCGAGAATGCAGAGCAGGGAAGTAGGGGAGGGAGGCTACGGGGAGGTGAGCAGGGTGTCCTGCCTCTGCTCTTGCACCCACACCTCTCTGGGGCCCCGAAGCCCCTCCCTCACCAATCTGTGTATCGTAGCATTTTGTGGTCCTCACAAAACCCCTGTGCTCTCAGCCAAGAGAGGCAGTGAAGGCTGTGTTGTCACTCCTTAGAGGACTGGGTTTCCTTGACAGGGCCCTGAAGAGTCTCGGAACAGGGCCAGTGGTAGGGTCTGTGTCCCAGGGCTCCACACTGGCTCTCTGGGTACCAGCCATGATCTCCTCGCCCCTCTGTGATCCCTCTGGATGAGGCAACCTGAGGAGAAGGGGAACTGTGAGGTCTGGTGTGGGACGTGGATATTGGGTTCACGGGAAGAGATCACCCAGGCCAACCCCAGGACTTTGGCATGTGTGCCCTGTACAGCATGAGACTGTGGAGCGCCCAGCTGTCCCAACTACAACCACAGTGACCACAGTGCCTACCACTGTCAGGACCAGGATGACGACAACAAGGACGACAACAATGATGACAACGAAGACCACACTGCCTACCACTGTCACCATGACAACAACTGCCGTGACAACAACCACAGAGACTACCGTTGTCACAGAGGAGGAGACCACAGTCCCCATGGTTGTCACCCAGAGCCCAGTTCCCAGCAATCCTCACTTGTACCCGACACTCATCCCGTCCCTGGTCGTGATACCGTTGCTGATTGTCTGCATCTGCTGCTGCAAGAGGGTGAGTGACCCCTGCCCGCACAGCCTGCATCCAGCCCTCACCGACCCCTGAGGGACCAGCCCCATGCCTGCCCCATGATTCTGCCTGTGGCCAGGTTCCATCAGCTCTGGGGTCCTCACACCAGCAAACAAGGCACAGACTCTGTCCTCCCATCCTGGGCATAGACACAGCCTGGGCTTCTAGGGGGCCACCTGCTTCATGCTTTCACCTTCACAGGGAGGTGGCCTATGGACTGTCCCAGCCCCTGGGGAAAAAGGATCCCAGGCCTCCTGAGACCAGGGCTACCCCACAGCAGTCAGGCTTCTGAAGGACTCAGGTGGACCAAGGCCTCAAGAGTCTCTGCTGTTGGCAGACGAAGAGGGGTCTGCAAGGGCACTGATGGTCCAAAGGGAGAAGGATGCTGGCCGGGAGGATGCTAACCCCGGGGGCACCTGCACCTTTGAAAACAGCATGGATCCCTGCCCATCTCTGGTGCCTTCCGTCATTCCTTCATCAGTCATCACTAAGTCACCAGGATGTGCAGGGCCCCGTGCTGGGCACAGAGGGGCAGCAATGAAGCAGCCGCCTCCCTTGCCCACAGGCGCTCACCATCTGGTGTCTGGTCTGGTATTGGTAGCTAGGGAGCATTGAGGGAAAATGTCACCTTCAGAGGGTGTGGCAGGTGCCCTGATAATGATAAAGGACAGAGACTGGCCCTGGGTGGGAGGGAAGGCAGAGGCGCTGGCTGTCTGGGTTTGCAAGGACACAGGCCAGAGGTGGGTGAAGAAGACGAACAAGCAGAGCTGAGAAAGGACAAGCAAAGCAGCATAGAAGCCAGCAGGTCAAATTTCTGCAAAGGGCGAGAAGTGAGGAGAGAAAGGCGGGTCGGGGAGAGTGATGTGGACTATCATCCCTGAGGGCTGGGAGGCAGGGAGGGCTGCAGGGGGAAAGAGGGAAGGGGAGAGGAGGAGGGGTGTGGGGAGTGTTCTCTTGTCTTCATATGATGTCAGGGCTGCTGCTGAAAACTCTACCAGGGACCAGGGGCCTTAGTCTGCTTGTCTCCCAGTTGACCCTCCATGGAGGTACCCATTCCCCTTTCATGACTGAGGAGCCTGAGGCTCAGGGAGGTGGAGCCTGTTGGCCACAGACCCTCAGGCTCTGGGCACCTAGGTTGACACCCCAAAGCCCATGTTTTGATCCCTTACTGCTGCCGAGCAGGGTCCCCTTCTGTCTGCATAGCTGAGCCAGAGCCCTCCATGCCCCTTTCAGCCTGTGTTTATGTCTCTTTAACATCCTAGATCGTCAAGGAGCCACCACCAGCCCAGAAACCAGAAACAGTAAGTGGTGTGTTTTGTAGTGATATTGTCAGCATACTTGATGCCCACACTGACCTGCACAGAGAGGCCCTCTGACATGTATGGGGAGATGCCGTCCCCCACCCCTCCCGCTCCCACCTACCTGGGCAGAGAGAGGTGGCAGAAAGAAGAAGGTGACAGAGGGCAGGGAGGGACCCCAGAGAGGACCTGAGACTCACAAAATGTCACCCAGACAACACGGTTCCCCACCTCCGAAGACAGCCTGCACCAGGGCCTTTATCACTGAATCCGCAACATGGGGTAGCCTATTTCAGAAACAGCTATGGTCCCTCCTGATATAAATGGCTTTTCTCAATTCCCAAAAGACTCTTTGTAGACTGAACCTTCCCAGGACTCACGCTAGCATTTGGAAAAGGATCCTCACGTTTCAGGGACCTGGTCCCCCTCCCTGGGCTCTGATGTATGCTGGGCTCCATTTCCTTGGTCTTCATCCCTGGCTCATGTCCGGATGAGGGTCGTGGCAGGGTTGGCCTTTAGGGACCGGGGACTGGGGAGGGTGGAGGAAATCCTAACCTGACTTTGAGCTGTTGGGGCATAGCGCAGGTGAGCACAGGGACCAAGGGTCAGGTGAGGAGGCTGGGGCTGACCCGGGGTGGGGCCCAACCCACGGCGCATAAGAAGTAGTTAGAGCAGGGGTGCCGTGTCCCCAGACAGAGGGAGCTGGGCCTGAGATCTGGTGGGAAACAGGATCACTGCCCGGACTGACGTCTACACTGGCTGCAGTGTGGCCTGGGGAGGCTGGATCTGCTAGAGTCGGGTGAATACAGCCCTTTCACGTACTAATGCCCCCACCCCTGCCAGCCTCCATCACATGGCACAGCCTCACGCCCAGCTTCTCCTACAAGGGTGGCTGCCAGGAACCAAGGGGACAGGATAGAGTTTGTTGTTATTTGGAAAAGTGCCATCTTTGTAAACCAAAAGTAGTTGGTGTGTTTTTCACATGGAGGCCACTCTCTTACTGTGCCGGGTCCTGCTCATTTGTCCTTGATTCTCAAACAAACATTTGCTGACTGGCCAGTACTTGACAGGAGCCCAGGCAACAGATGTCATGTGTCTGCACCCAGGAGCTGCCAGACAAGAAAGCCTGCAATTTATTTCTCTTTCTAGAATCCATGCTCTGTACAGACCACGATTATTGTCTCCTGCTGTGGGTGCCAAGAAGACAGGATAAAACAGATGGAGGTGACAAGCAAACATAGGAAGGGAGGGATGAGCCCCTCAGGGCTGGGGGTTTGGAGGAGGGGGAGCCAGTTCAATGCACACAGACTTGGGCCTAAAACACCTGGCTTGCATGGAGATGAGCTTTATGGGCTCTGGTCTCCCACCCCTTGGTGACAGAGAAAAACCAGAGGCCCTCCGGACCCTAATGGCCCAGGGGAGGACAAAGAGCTGAAGGTTCAGGTGCCCCCTGCCTCCAGGCAGTGCCAGCACCAGGGACCTCGCCTTCGGATGGGCCCAGGATTCTGGATGTTGGGGGCTGACTCACAGCCGGCCAATTCCTGATTCTCATAGAGGTTGTCATCAGCTCTGGCAATGTCCTTGGTTTCACTGGCCAGTGACTGGATGACTGAAAACATATAATGACAAAGACACACACCGGTCAGGGGGAAAAAAAATGAAAAAGAAAAGAAACTTCTGAGCCAAGATCTTACCAGCATCAAACTACCTGGGAGTGGCTATGGCTCCTGTCTGCTCAGTGAGGGAGGGAGAGAGCTCACCGCATTGTCCTTGAGGCCCTTGAGATGGGGTGACAAGGGCCACATGGAGGACACTTCCCTCCCCCAGGTGACTGAGACCCCAGCTGGCAGGGGGCTGAGAGATGACAGGGACAAAGAGGGCCCCAGGTGGCAGGTGTGAGGAAGAAAGACCCCACCATCTCTGGGTTCAGCTTTGCCTTCCTCCCCCTGGTCCTGCCTCTGTCGCTGTGGGATCCATTGGTCCTCCTGGGAGCTTCAAATGGCAGCTGGAGGGCGGGCCCCACATGTCCCCTGAAAGTCAGTGTGAGGGCACGGAGAAGCCAGAGCTCACCTTCCAGAGAGGGAGGAAGCACCTGCCACGGGCTCGTTCCTGCCGCAGGCCCGGCCCCACCTTCCGCCCACACCACGTCCACGTTTTCACCTGTTCTTTCGTTTCCTCATCTCTCTCTTTCCCCACCATTTCAGGATCCTCCCCCCTGAGCAGGGACAGGGTCTCTTCCCTGCCTTCTCCCTCTGAGCCCCCCAAAAGCAGGCCCTCTTCCCTCTTCTTCAAGCTACTGCCCAGTCCCCATGCCCCCCTCACCTTTCTCCTTGAAGACCTCTCCTTGGCTACTGAATATCTCCACCAAACTTTGACACTTTTTTCAAAAGTAGCCCCGACTTCTCCTCCTACACCAAAAGTACTGATTTGATCCAGAAAACAAAACAATCTGTGACCCACAGTGACGAGCTCCCAACAAACAGAAGGCTTTTAAGCCCCTGCCCCAGGTGATGGCTGCAGTGCTGTCTCAGCCAGTTTGTGGGGACAGAGCCGTGGGAAGCCATGGGAGACAGAGGGGACACCACCCATCTGGGGGCAGCGTCTGTGCCTGTAGCTTCCTCAATACCACATCTGCTTTACAGGGAAAACTGGATACTTTTTGTGACATTGCCCAGCACTGCAGCCAGCTGCCATTGATGTCGTGTCCGCCCAGGGACATGGTAAGCAGGGCACAGGGATGCTCCCCGTGGGCTGGGGTCTTGCTTTTGCCCTTGACAGTTGCCCCCGGGACTGTGGGTCAGAGAGCCCTCTCTGGGCATCTGCCCAGAGGAACGCCCAAGGCGTGGAGACCTGGAGCTCATGAGCTTCCAGACGATACTCAACATGGTGCCCGTGCATTTCCCCTGCGTCCTCGTCTCAAGGATGTCAGGACCTTTCTTCTCCAGAGCAATGCCCAGCAATTGCAATCTTAAGCGAAAAGGGCTGGAGAGGCCTATTGGATTCCCGTCCATCGTCCCTCCCCACTGCCTACCCGACCCTGTGGGACTGCTGGCTGCACCCCATCCATGAGACCCTCCTGGGCTGCTCACTCCGCTGCAGGAGTGGCAGAGGACATGGTGACACCCCTCCCAAATGTTGTCTGGTCAACACTGACCGGGTTTACCAGCTAGTAAAGATGCCCTCCTTGTGTCAGTGCCTGTGACAATGTGGAGAAGCCCAATTTCTCCACTTGTCATCCTTGTTATTTAATAATAATAATGATAGATAATTTTATTGCATCCTTTCTGTGGGTCAGTTGCTCAAGAAGTTTACATGTTCTCACTGCTTTAATCCTCCCAGTAAATGTACAGGCAGATACTACTGTACTGGTAGATCCCAGCTTTATGGAGGCGGGTCTGACCCACAGAGAGGCTGAGTGACTTGTCCCAGCTCACAAAGGGTGGGAGCAGCAGAGCGGGACTTGAATTCTGAGCCTGGCTCCACCCTTCTCACCGCTCTGTCCCCCATTCGGTTCGGCACTCATGGTCTCATGATGGTTACCCACAAACCATCAGAGAGCTGCCCTTCTCAGGCCTCCAGATCCGAGGAGGGCCTTGCTCCTGGTTCTCTTGGGAAGCACCTGCCTGGGCATCATATTCCTGGTGTCCCCATTATCAGACCTTTTGTACAGACCGGGCCAGGGGCCTGGAGGTTGTTGCAGTCCCAAGATCTGCAGTGAGGTCTGTACTGACCACATTCACTGAATCAGGAAAACACTGGCTCTTGGTGGCTGGACAGGTGGGCACTTAGAAGCTCTGGATAGGCCTGAAAGTCTCTTGGACACTGCTGATGACACACCTGAGGCATGCTCACATCCAGCAGAGACACTGTCTGGTGACAGTGGTGTCGGGGCTCCTTCTGCAGCTTGGCTCCCGGCTCTGGGTCTGAATCGAGCTCTGAGTCCCAGCCTTGCTTGCACAGAAGCCCCATTCTCCACCTGTCTCTAGACAGCTCTCTAGACACTTGAAAGTCATGAATATCTCAGTGAGTGCCTGTTTGGCCAGATCAGAATCTGTGAGAGAGTGACAGTTAAGCTGAGAAATAACTGATAAAAATAAATACAGAGAGGTCCTTCCAAACGGAGGAAACAGCCAGTGCGTATGCCCTGGGGCTGTAGGGCTTGGTGAATTGAAAGGCTGGAAATCAAGTACTGTCCTCATCAATCCAATGGTCAAGATGTTCACAGGATACCCAGTGTCACCCAATAGGGTGTGGGGGACAGAGGCACACCAGTCCTGCAGGTCAGAGTGTTGCAAGGGCACCAAATCCAGTTGTTCTGACGCACGTGGTCCACACACACTGAGCCCTCTGATGATGAATGAATGAATGAATGAATGGGCACTTCTAGTTACACGTGCTCCTGTGTAGAGGCTTTAGGTCATTTCTGTGACACAAGGAGGCATTTTGGATCTGACAATATAGGGCACAGAGATCTGCTTTGCGGGGCACTGTGCAGGGATGGGGAAAGCTCCCTTTGGCATTTTCAGGAGTGATTGTAGGAAAGTACTGACTTCAACCTGTTACTAAATCTGCGAAGTTAGTCTAGCTTCTGAAACGCTCCAAGCCTTACCTTTTTTAAAAACAAAAACAGGGATAAAATAATAAAATGCCACTGAACAAATAATGCAGTTATGAAGAATGCTAGGTCAGTTTTTGGTGAGGCTAAGAAAGTATCCAGGTGAGTCCGAATAACCCAAAGTCCAGAGGTCCTGGAGTCCCATTGACAGATCCAGTCCAGGGCTGCCCATAGATGCTGTCAGCTGGTCAGTGTGCTCACCACCCTCCCTGTGATGCTGCAGACAGATTATGGTGTCCCAAAGGGTCCGCATCCATCTCTACCCAAACCAAGGGGTCTGTATGTGCTGTTGCCTCCAGAGCCCATCACCCATCTGAGGGCGCCGTCACCTGCCCTTGCACTTTGGACTCAACCCCAGCCTGAGGGTTGCAGTGAGAACCCATCCCTTCGGCACATACTCATCAAGAGAGCCTGGGCAATGCTGGGGCTACAGTGGCAATAAGCCCTTGTCCTTGCTAACCAGGCTCCCAGTGCAGAGGGAAGCAGGCAAGTTCAACACCAGAGCAAAGGGAGTCCAGAGTCACAACAACGGGGCTCCATAGGGAAGGGAGGGCATATGTCCAATATCTGAACAGAGTCTAGAATTAGAAGTGCAGGCTGGAGGCCAGGACCTAGGAAGAGGAAGGGCTTCAACAAAGGCTCACCCTGGGGATCCTGACAGGTGCTGAGCCTAATCCCCTTGAGGCAAGGAAAGCACAGCCTTCTGCTCCCAATTCCAATGGCTTCTCAGTGACCTCTCTCTCTACTCTTCTTCACACAGGGGAGGTGCATCAACTTCACCTTATGGAATCCCCACTGCACACAAATGTTCTGCGGCCCAAATATCTGCCTTCAACCCGGCCAGGAGTGCTTCCCCCTCAGTAACTGCTGTTCACATGGTCAACATCTCCCACCCATATGCCCTCAGTCACTCTCCAGGATGCTGCCGCTGATCCCTCCTACTGCCCAGTACCTCTGCAGAAGTACTTTGTCCCCCCCACCCCCATAGCCCAACATCTAAAGCACCAAAAACACAAAAGTGTTAAGAGCCCCTTTTGTACTGAATTGGACACATATATTGTGTTTTGGTTTACAGTCAAAAGGAGTTGGGATTTGTTGTTGATTAGCAAGAGAGTTTGTTACCTGGTGAGCACTGCTCCACTGTATGAGATGCAGCTCTACTGCTCCTGCCAGGACAAAGCACCCTGGTGTCCTGTGGATGTAGACATGATGAGTCTCATTCCCCACAGACAGGCCTTCATCTGTCACCATGGGTTGAGATACGTGGGGTTTTAGCCAAAATATGCTCTTTCCAAAAAGCCCCAAATATCTTTGATGTATGAATACAGTCTGGTGTCCATTACTCACTTGCTGTTACTTAATCTCCTGGGCAAGCTACTTAATCTCCCTGTGGTTCAATTTCTCACTGAAAAGATGGAAAATGGTGTCTCCTCTACAGGGTGCCAAGAGGGTGATAGTAACTGCTACAGTATGCTCAGAACAGTGCCAGGTCACTTGTAAAGACTCAGGGGCCCAGGAGTTAATGTCTTCCTCCTCTGCCCCAGGGAGGGAGAGGATGATGAGCTCAGAGACATCAAGAACTGTGCAGTGAGGACCAAGGTGTTAGAAGAAATCATGACTGGGCCTCTCAGCTCTGGACACCAGGACTTGGGGTTGCCACGCTTAAGAATTCTCTATAAACTGCTGACCACGTGTAGGTTAACATCCAAGGCCACCACCCATGTAATCTCCAAGACACTGTCAAAAACAGGTCCTCAAACCTACTACCTGCTTCAGAAGTGTAAGTTCCCTTCCTGTACCTTAATATTTCTCATAATATTAAGGTAATTGCAGGGTCCCAATTTCCCACCAGCTCCTCTGATGACACAGACAGACCTCCCAATTTATCAGATCCCTCCTAAAGAATACTTTGAAAACATGATCAGGTTTCCTTCCACACTTACATGCCAGAGGACTATCAATAGGCAAGAATTCACTGTGAAAATCACAGAATATATATATGAAGATGAAGCAACACATGGACCACAGAGTCCAAGGAGGGAAGAAGAGACTGCTTTCTCAAATACCAGTGCACATACCAATGCAACAAATCAGGGACCATGAAGAATCAAGGAAACATGAGATGATGAAAAGAATAAACTCTCTAAAGAAACAGAGATCTATGGACTCTTGTAGAGAGAATTCAAAATAATCATCTTGATATAGTTTAGTGAAATACAAGAAACACACATAGACACACAACTTCATAAAATTCAGGAAGAAAATGTATCAACAAAATGAGATGTTCAACAAAGTAATAGAAACCATCAAAAGAACAACTGGAAACTAGAGCTGAAGAATACAATGACTGTACGGAAGAATATAATAAAGAGATTCAACAACAAACTCGAGCAAGCAGAAGAAAGAATCAGTGAACTAAAAGATCGGTCACTTGAAGTTATCCTGCCCCAGGAGTGAAAAGAAAAATGAATTTAAGAGTAAAGAAACACTATGGGACATTACAAACAGAAACAAGAGTCAATTATGGGAGTCCCATATGAGAAGAGGAAGAGAAAAAGTATGTTGGAAACAAAAGACTTGAACACTTACCAAACATGGAATGAGAGATGTACATCCAAATTGATGAAGCACAAAGAATCCCAAATAAGTTGAATCTGCAATGGCTATGGGAAATCACATTGTAAGTAAATTGTCTATGGTCAAAGACACAGGGAATTTTTAAAGCAACCAGAGAAAAATGAGTCACCACATGTAAGTTACCACCATAAGAATTTAGAGGGACTTCTCAATACAAACTTTGTAGTCCAGGAGAGAGAGGGGTGATGTATTCAAGTATAGAAAGAATAAAAAAATTCTGTCGAAGAATGTTGTACCCCGCAAATCTGTTCTTCAGAAATGAAGAAAGAACTTCCAGGTAAGATGGCGGAAGAGTAAGACGCGGAGATCACCTTCCTCCCCACGGATACACCAGAAATACAGCTACACGTGGAACAACTCCTACAGAACACCTACTGAATGCTGGCAGAAGACCCCAGACCTCCCAAAAGGCAAGAAACTCCCCACATACCTGGGTAGGGCAAAGCGGAGAGATTCCCGCACAGAGGATCGGTGCCGAGCGGCACTCACCCGCCCGAGAGGCTTGTCTGCTCTCCCGCCAGGGCGGGCGGCGCTGGAAGCTGAGGCTCGGGCTTCGGTCAGAGCACAGGGAAAGGACTGGGGCTGGCGGCGAGAACTCAGCCTGAAGGGGGCTAATGTGCCACAGCTAGCCGGCAGGGAGTCCGGGAAAACTCTGGAGCTGCCGAAGAGGCAAGAGACTGTTTCTTCCCTCTTGGTTTCCTGGTGCGCGAGGAGAGGGGATTAAGAGCGCTGCTTAAAGGGGCTCCACAGACGGGCGCAAGTCACGACTGAAAGCGCGGAGCCCAGTGACGGGCGTGGGACGCTGGGGCTGCTGCTGCCGCCGCCAAGAAGCCTGTGTGCGAGCGCAGGTCACTGTCCACACCGCCCTTCCGGGAGCCTGTGCAGCCCGCCACTGCCGGGGTCCCGGGATCCAGGGGCGGCTTCCCTGGGAAAACGCACGGCGCGCCTCGGGCTGGTGCAACGTCACGCCGACCTCTGCCGCTGCAGGCTCGCCCCGCACTCCGTGCCCCTCCCTCCCGCCCGGCCTGAGTGAGCCAGAGTCCCCGAAGAGGCTGCTCCTTTAACCCTGTCCTGTCTGAGCGAAGAACAGACGCCCTCCGGCGACCTACACGCAGAGGCCGGGCCAAATCCAAAGCTGAGACCCAGGAGCTGTGAGAACAAAGAAGAGAAAGGGAAACCTCTCCCAGCAGCCTCAGAAGCAGCGGATTAAAGCTCCACAATCAACTTGATGTACCCTGCATCTGTGGAATACATGAATAGACAACACATCATCCCAAATTGAGGAGCCAGGAGTCAGTGCTGTGCCTCTGAGGTGGGAGAGCCAACTTCAGGACACTGGTCCACAAGAGACCTCCCAGCTCCACATAATATCAAACGGCAAAAATCTTCCAGAGATCTCCATCTCAACACCAGCACCCAGCTTCACTCAACGACCAGCAAGCTACAGTGCTGGACACCCTATGCCAAACAACTAGCAAGACAGGAACACAACGCCACCCATTAGCAGAGAGGTGGCCTAAAATCATAAAAAGTCCGCAGACACCCCAAAACACACCACCAGACGTGGACCTGCCCACCAGAAAGACAAGATCCAGCCTCATTCACCAGAACACAGGCACAAGTACCTTCCACCAGGAAGCCTACACAACCCACTAAACCAACCTTAGCCACTGGGGACAGACACCAAAAACAACGGGAACTACGAACCTGCAGCCTGCAAAAAGGAGACCCCAAACACAGTAACATAAGCAAAATGAGAAGACAGAAAAACACACAGCAGGAGAAGGAACAAGATAAAAACCCACCAGACCTAACAAATGAAGACGTAATAGGCAGTCTACCTGAAAAAGAATTCAGAATAATGATGGTAAAGATGATCCAAGATTCTATTTCCCAGATCCAAAATCTTGGAAACAGAATAGACAAAATGCAAGAAACAGTTAACAAGGACCTAGAAGAACTAAAGATGCATCAAGCATCAATTAAAAACACAATATATGAAATAAAAAATAATCTAGATGGGATCAATAGCAGAATAACTGAGGCAGAAGAACGGATAAGTGAGGTGGAAGATAAAATAGTGGAAATAACTGATGCAGAGCAAAATAAAGAAAAAAGAATGAAAATAACAGAGGAGAGTCTCAGAGACCTCTGGGACAACATTAAACACACCAACATTCGAATTATAGGGGTTCCAGAAGAAGAAGAGAAAAAGAAAGGGACTGAGAAAATATTTGAAGAGATTATAGTTGAAAACTTCCCTAATATGGGAAAGGAAAGAGTTAATCAAGTCCAGGAGGCACAGAGAGTCCCATACAGAATAAATCCAAGGAGAAATACGCCAAGACACATATTAATCAAACTGTCAAAAATTAAACACAAACAAATCATATTAACAGCAGCAAGGCAAAAACAACAAATAACACACAAGGGAATCCCCATCAGGATAACAGCTGATCTCTCAGCAGAAACTCTACAAGCCAGAAGGGAGTGGCAGGACATAATTAAAGTGATGAAGGAGAAAAACCTGCAACCAAGATTACTCTACCCAGCAAGGATCTCATTCAGATTTGATGGAGAAATTAAAACGTTTACAGACAAGCAAAAGCTGAGAGAGTTCAGCACCACCAAACCAGCTTTACAACAAATGCTAAAGGAACTTCTCTAGGCAAGAAACACAACAGAAGGAAAAGACCTACAATAACGAACCCAAAACAATTAAGAAAATGGGAACAGGAACATACATATCGATAATTACCTTAAATGTAAATGGACTAAATGCTCCCACCAAAAGACACAGATTGGCTGAATGGATACAAAAACAAGAACCATATATATGCTGTCTACAAGAGACCCACTTCAGACCTAGAGACACATACAGACTGAAAGTAAGGGGATGGAAAAAGATATTCCATGCAAATGGAAACCAAAAGAAAGCTGGAGTAGCAATTCTCATATCAGACAAAATAGACTTTAAAATAAAGACTACTAGAAGAGACAAAGAAGGACACTACATAATGATCAAGGGATCGATCCAAGAAGAAGATATAACAATTGTAAATATTTATGCACCAAACATAGGAGCACCTCAATACATAAGGCAAATACTAACAGCCATAAAAGGAGAAATCGACAGTAACACACTCATAGTAGGGGACTTTAACACCCCACTTTCACCAATGGACAGATCTTCCAAAATGAAAATAAATAAGGAAACACAAGCTTTAAATGATACATTAAACAAGATGGACTTAATTGATATTTATAGGACATTCCATCCAAAAACAACAGAATACACATTTTTCTCAAGTGCTCATGGAACATTCTCCAGGATAGATCATATCTTGGGTCACAAATCAAGCCTTGGTAAATTTAAGAAAATTGAAATTGTATCAAGTGTCTTTTCTGACCACAATGCTATGAGACTAGATATCAATTACAGGAAAAGAGCTGTAAAAAATACAAACACATGGAGGCTAAACAATACACTACTTAATAACGAAGTGATCACTGAAGAAATCAAAGAGGAAATTAAAAAATACCTAGAAACAAATGACAATGGAGACACGACGACCCAAAACCTATGGGATGCAGCAAAAGCAGTTCTAAGAGGGAAGTTTATAGCAATACAATCCCACCTTAAGAAACAGGAAATATCTCGAATAAACAACCTAACCTTGCACCTAAAGCAATTAGAGAAAGAAGAACAAAAACACCCCAAAGTTAGCAGAAGGAAAGAAATCATAAAAATCAGATCAGAAATAAATGAAAAAGAAATGAAGGAAACGATAGCAAAGATCAATAAAACTAAAAGCTGGTTCTTTGAGAAGATAAACAAAATTGATAAACCATTAGCCAGACTCATCAAGAAAAGAAGGGAGAAGACTCAAATCAATAGAATTAGAATTGAAAAAGGAGAAGTAACAACTGACACTGCAGAAATACAAAAGATCATGAGAGATTACTACAAGCAACTCTATGCCCATAAAATGGACAACCTGGAAGAGATGGACAAATTCTTAGAAATGCACAACCTGCCAAGACTGACTCAGGAAGAAATAGAAAATATGAATAGACCAATCACAAGCACTGAAATTGAAACTGTGATTAAAAATCTTCCATCAAACAAAAGCCCAGGACCAGATGGCTTCACAGGCGAATTCTATCAAACATTTAGAGAAGAGCTAACACCCATCCTTCTCAAACTCTTCCAAACAATATCAGAGGAAGGAACACTCCCAAACTCATTCTACGAGGCCACCATCACCTTGATACCAAAACCAGGCAAGGATGTCACAAAGAAAGAAAACTACAGGCCAATATCACTGATGAACATAGATGCAAAAATCCTCAACAAAATACTAGCAAACAGAATCCAACAGCACATTAAAACAATCATACACCATGATCAAGTGGGGTTTATTCCAGGAATGCAAGGATTCTTCAATATAAGCAAATCAATCAATGTGATACACCATATTAACAAATTGAAGGAGAAAAACCATATGGTCATCTCAATAGATGCAGAGAAAGCTTTCGACAAAATTCAACACCCATTTATGATAAAAACCCTGCAGAAAGTAGGCATAGAGGGAACTTTCCTCAACATCATAAAGGCCATATATGACAAACCCACAGCCAACATTGTCCTCAATGGTGAAAAACTGAAACCATTTCCACTAAGATCAGGAACAAGACAAGGATGCCCACTCTCACCACTCTTATTCAACATAGTTTTGGAAGTTTTAGCCACAGCAATCAGAGAAGAAAAGGAAATAAAAGGAGTCCAAATTGGAAAAGAAGAAGTAAAGCTGTCACTGTTTGCAGATGACATGATACTATACATAGAGAATCCTAAAGATGCTACCGAAAAACTACTAGAACTAATCAATGAATTTGGTAAAGTAGCAGGATACAAAATTAATGTACAGAAATCTCTGGCATTCCTGTACACTAATGATGAAAAATCTGAAAATGAAATCAAGAAAACACTCCCATTTACCATTGCAACAAAAAGAATAAAATATCTAGGAATAAACCTACCTAAGGAGACAAAAGACCTGTATGCAGAAAATTATAAGACACTGATGAAAGAAATTAAAGATGATACAAATAGATGGAGAGATATACCATGCTCCTGGATTGGAAGAATCAATATTGTGAAAATGACTCTACTACCCAAAGCAATCTACAGATTCAATGCAATCCCTATCAAACTACCACTGGCATTTTTCACAGAACTAGAACAAAAAATTTCAAAATTTGTTTGGAAAAACAAAAGACCCCGAATAGCCAAAGCAATCTTGAGAACGAAAAACGGAGCTGGAGGAATCAGGCTCCCTGACTTCAGACTATACTACAAAGCTACAGTAATCAAGACAGTGTGGTACTGGCATAAAAACAGAAAGATAGATCAGTGGATCAGGATAGAAAGCCCAGAGATAAACCCACGCACATATGGTCAACTTATCTTTGATAAAGGAGGCAGGAATGTACAGTGGAGAAAAGACAGCCTCTTCAATAAGTGGTGCTGGGAAAACTGGACAGGGACATGTAAAAGTTTGAGATTAGATCATTCCCTAACACCATACACAAAAATAAGCTCAAAATGGATTAAAGACTTAAATGTAAGGCCAGAAACTATCAAACTCTTAGAGGAAAACATAGGTAGAACACTCTATGACATAAATCACAGCAAGATCCTTTTGGACCCACCTCCTAGAGAAATGGAAATAAAAACAAAGATAAACAAATGGGACCTAATGAAACTTCAAAGCTTTTGCACAGCAAAGGAAACCATAAACAAGACCAAAAGACAACCCTCAGAATGGGAGAAAATATTTGCAAATGAAGCAACTGACAAAGGATTAATCTCCAAAATTTATAAACAGCTCATGCAGCTCAATAGCAAAAAAACAAACAACCCAATCCAAAAATGGGCAGAAGACTTAAATAGGCATTTCTCCAAAGAAGATATACAGACTGCCAACAAACACATGAAAGAATGCTCAACATCATTAATCATTAGAGAAATGCAAATCAAAACTACAATGAGATATCATCTCACACCAGTCAGAATGGCCATCATCAAGAAATCTAGAAACAATAAATGCTGGAGAGGGTGTGGAGAAAAGGGAACACTCTTGCACTGCTGGTGAGAATGTGAATTGGTACAGCCACTATGGAGAACAGTATGGAGGTTCCTTAAAAAACTAAAAATGGAACTACCATATGACCCAGCAATCCCACTACTAGGCATATACCCTGAGAAAACCATAATTCCAAAAGAGACATGTACCAAAATGTTCATTGCAGCTCTATTCACAATAGCCCGGAGCTGGAAACAACCAAAGTGTCCATCATCGGATGAATGGATAAAGAAGATGTGGCACATATATACAATGGAATATTACTCAGCCATAAAAAGAAACAAAACTGAGCTATTTGTAATGAGGTGGATAGACCTAGAGTCTGTCATACAGAGTGAAGTAAGTCAGAAAGAGAAAGACAAATACCGTATGCTAACACATATATACGGAATTAAAAAAAAAAAAAGTCATGAAGGACCTAGGGGCAAAACGGGAATAAAGACACAGACCTACTTGAGAATGGACTTGAGGATATGGGGAGGGGGAAGGGTAAGCTGTGACAAAGCGAAAGAGAGGCATGGACATATATACACTACCAGACGTAAGGTAGATAGATAGTGGGAAGCAGCCACAGAGCACAGGGAGATCAGCTCGGTTCTCTGTGACCACATGGAGGGGTGGGATGGGGAGGGTGGGAGGGAGGGAGATGCATGAGGGAAGGGATGTGGGAACAGATGTATATGTATGACTGATTCACTTTGTTATAAAGCAGAAACTAATTAAAAAAATTAAAAAAAAAAAGAAATGAAGAAAGAGATTGAAAATATATCTAAACAAAGAAAACTGAAAGAGTTCATCACCAGAAGACCTGATATACAAGAATTTCGACAGGAATTTCATCAAGCAGAAATAAATGCATAATAATTAGCATTGTGAAAACATAAGAAGTTTTTAAAACTCACCGCTAATGACACATATTGTCAAAATCAGACCCTGTAATGTTGTAATTTTGGTGTGTAATTCACTTAGAACACTAGTTAAGAGTTTAAAATGTATTAAACAACCATAACTACAATAATATCTTACTGGATACGAAACATTAAAATATATAAATTTTCATATTGATAACCTAACGTGTAGACGGAGAAATAAAAGGAAAATCTATGTATGCTATCAATGTTGTTATCAGCTTAGAATAGGATGTTATAAATATATTTTAGGTAGGCTTCATGATAACCATAAAGAGAAAACCTCTGGTAGATATAAAAAAGATGATAAAAGAGGAATCTAAGCATACCCGCTACAAGGAGTCATCAATTAGCAAAAGACAGGAAGATAAGAAGCTAGGGGAAATGGACCTATAAAACACTTGAAAAAATTAACAAAATGGCAATTGTAAGTATTTACATATCAATAATTACTTTAAACATAAAAAAATTAAATTCAATAGAAACACATAAAATAGCTGAATGGACCAAAAACAAAAGAGAGGTCCAGAAATATGCTCCCCACTATAGAATTACTTTAGTTTTAAAGACACCCAAAGACTAACAGTCATGGAATGGAAAAAGATACTCAAGCAAATGGTAACCAGAAGACAGCATTGATATCTATACTTACATCAGACGACATAGACTTTGAGCTAAAAATCCTCCAGGGACAAAGAAGGTCATTATATAATGATAAAAAAAAAAAAAAAATGACAACCCATCAAGAAAACATTGCAATTGCACATATATATATATATATATATATATATATATATGTATATGCACTCAATATCAGAGCACCTAAGTATATAAAGCAATTATTAACAGAACAAAAGGCAAAAAAAATAACACAAAAATAAATGAGGACTTTAATAACCACTCTAAACAATGGAAGGATCATCCAGATAGAGAAATGATAAGGAAGCAGCAGACTTGAACAAAATTATAGACCAAAAGAGACCTAAAAGATATACACATTTCATTTCATACAACAGCAGCAGAATATACAATTTTCTCAAGCACCTATGGACCATTTTCTACGATACGTCATATTTTAGGCCACAGGCAAGTCTCGATAAATTTAAGAAGACTGATATCATGCCATGCATTTTCTACAACTACAGTTGTATGAAAGTAGGAATGAATATCGTGAGGAAAGCTGGAAGATGCTAAATTACATGAAAATTAAACAACGTATGCCTGAGCAACCAGTGGACCAGAGAAGACTTTTTTAAAAACAAACAAATATCTTGAAAAGGCAAACACAGTATGTAAACCGGATCATGCAGTTTGCAGCAAAAACATTTCTAAGGAGGAAATTTAGAGAAGTAAATGCATATTTTAAGGGAAAAATATTTTAACCTAAAGAACTATTAAAAAAAGCACAAAGTTAGAAGAAGGAAGAAAATAATAAAGATTGGAGCAGAAATAAATGAAATACAAAACAAGAAAACAATATAAAAGATTAACAAAATGAAGAGTTAGTTTTCTGGAGAACATAAACAAAATTGACAATAGTTTAGACTAAGCAAGTAAAAGAAAGAGAAACCAAATTGATAAAATTATAAATGAAGGAGAAGACATGAAAACTGATATTACCAAAATTAATTATAAAACTCTACTGTTTAACAACTGTACATCAACAACTCGGACAATATTGAAGAAATGGGGAAAGTCCTAGAAAGTACAATCCACCAAGACTAAATCCTGAAGAAACAGAAAATCTTAACAGACCAATAATGAGTAAGGAGATTCAATTAGTAATCAAAAACATTCCAACAAAGAAAAGCTCAGAACCAGATGGTAATACTAGTACATTCTACAAATGTTTAAAGAAGAATGAACAACAACCTTTCTCAAGCTTTTCTGCAAAAAATGAAGAGGAAGAAACACTACAAAGACACTTTACAAGGCCAGCACTACCCTGAATCCAAAGCCAGAAAAGGACATTTAAGGAAAGAAGACTATAGACCAATATCCCTGGTAAATATAATGGAAAAAATCTCAACAAAGTACTAGTGAACCATTTAAAGGATCATACACCATAATCAAGTGGGATTCTACCCTGGAATGCAAGCATGGTTCAACATACACAAAACAATAAATGTGATAGATTAATACATTAAAGGATGTTCAACATCCTACTCATTAGGAAAATGCAAATCAAAACCACAATGAGATATCACCTCACACCTTTTGGAATTCCTATCCAGGTGCACTGATGGGTGGAGAAGCTTGGAGGGATCCATGTCAAAAGCCCATGTCCTCACTGCAAGGGGTCTATAAAATGTACATTTAGCTTTTCCACCACTACGGTGCAGGAAAGCCAAGTAGAAGGGATGTGTACACAGGTTGACTGAACCAACAGACAGAACCTGTCACTGTGGCATTGAGTACAGCTCACCACATGAAGAGGCTGAGGGGACACATACATGCAACTCTGTCCCCCTAAAGTGTCCTCTCTCCCCTCAACTCTCTTTCAGTAAACAGTTTTTTGTGGCATGTGGCCAGTGGTCGGCCAGAGCCAGCTCATAGTGCCTTGTGAGATTTTCAGGAATTTTGTGAGCTAGCTGTTTGAACACAGACATTATCAAAAACCACATTAAGTAAACTATTAATGAATTATAGAAACACAATAAATATCCCAAACTCACCACTTCCTAATTCTTTTACTAGTTTTCACTATTGAATATCTTGCTGCCGATGGTACCACAACTGTTGGCCTTGTTTGTGGGCTGTGGTGCCCTGCTCCTGTGCATTTCTCCCCCACTCCACATCTAATGACATCAAGTCAGCCATGATGGGGGCATCTATGGCATATGCTATAAATCGGGGCTTCATTTCTTGGTTCATTGTTTATCTGGACTTAAGAATGTGAGGGTGAAAAGTTAATTCAGTTTAAACTAAAAATTATGTCCTGTCTGAATTCTTTCCATTGTGATTAGTGCAAAAATTTGAAAGAATATTCTTCGACTGTTAAACTATTCTCTATTTTGAAAAAGACATCACTCAAAGCACTGAGAAACAAGTGAAATTTAGACAGCTGTCTTCATTGTTTCATTTTCATGTTAACCTTACCACAAATGAAACTACCATCTGACATTCCTGTTGTAACTACATGCTGAGAGCCAATTATTAAACATTTCCCAGCACACCACCCATGAGACCCAAATAATTTGGAATTCTGGGCACTGGAATACCAGAGACACCCTCCTGGTATTAGAAAGGGGGCAGGGAATCCTCCAAAGGCCAGGAAGAAAATAGAATACAAAAAGAGAAGTCAGAGGGAACTGCAAAAGCAGGTGCAAGGCAGTTAAAAAAGTAAGAATTCAATCACGAGTGTTTTTTTTTTTTTTTTTTTTTTTTTTTTCTTTTTGCGGTACGCGGGCCTCTCACTGTTGTGTCCTCTCCCGTTGCGGAGCACAGGCTCTGGATGCGCAGGCTCAGTGGCCATGGCTCACGGGCCCAGCCGCTCCGCGGCACATGGGATCCTCCCAGACCGGGGCACGAACCCGTATCCCCTGCATCGGCAGGCGGACTCTCAACCACTGCGCCACCAGGGAGGCCCTATCACGAGTGTTTTGCAAGGACCGTTTATGAGCAAGGCATATGGTCCAGACACAGAAACCCATTCCATATCTCTTAGGGGTGATTTTCATTCATTTATTCAACAAATACAAATCTCTGCTCAGCCTGTAGATAAAAAGATGAATACAGTGGAGCCACTACTGCACATTCAGTAAGAGGAAGAAAGCCTAGTTATAGTAGGATCTACTGAAGCCTGTGTTAACGGTGTGGGAAAACTGTTGTAGGATCAGGGATGAAGAGTCACTAATAATGTGCTCCCTAAGAAATGCCCCATCAAGGAGGTGACATTAGCTCTGGAGTTTGATGGATGAATAGGAGTTTTCCAAGAAGCAATGGTGAAAATAGCACAGGCAAAGAAGGTCTAGGCACCCTCCAGTCATGAGGAAAATGTTGAGGGACACAAGTTTAGTAGGACACAGAGCCACCCCTAAATGATACCCTTCTATTCATACTAAGCCATCCAGGCCCACCTGTGACTCCATCCCCACTGAGTGCGTCAGGGGAGGGAAAAGGAAGAGGGTCACAGTAAGAGCCATCAACTTGCACAGCTTTCTCTACAGACCTCAGAACAGCTTACCTTCATTAACCCTCATGTCCTCAGGCTACCCTGGGAGGTGGGAGCAGGCATCCACCCCCCATCTGATGCCCTGCCCGGGTCACAGTCCAGATGGCGGGCTGAAGGTACTCATAATCGCCTGCCAGATAGAGCAGGGGCGCAAGTCAAGGGTCCTGATCCCCAGTGTAGAGACTCACAAAAGTTCTGCCCACACTCCAGGGGCCAGGAACTAAACAGAAGGCTGAGAGAGAACTACTTTTATCCCCAAGAGAAATTAGAATCCAGTGCTATGCCCTTCCACAGCTAGCAAATTTATCCTGTGTGAGGACTGCCAGGTTTGCTGTCAGGGTTGCAGAGCCAAAGCTCAGGGTGTGTGGAGCCTGCTGGGGCCCCAACACTGTCCTTGCTATTACCCAGCCTGATCCTCTCCTCCTGGAGAAAGACTGCGTGTCTGTTTATCTGTGTACCCCACAGGACTTCATGAGGTGGCAAGTAGCACACTCTCAGGAAGTGTTGGCTGCAGCGGACTTAAGGGCACTCTTTTGTACCCAGGTTCTCAAACCAGCAAATGGGAAGGCAGGATTACATGCTAACTATGAGAGTAAAGCAGACATCCGATGGTTTGGTTTGAATTTATGCTGCCATCATCCTTCCTAAGAACACCTAATTTCAGTTTGAGGGGATTACCAGACTCTCTGAAGCAGCTCAAGCCCTGTATTTTTCCAAGATTACTTCTCCAGTCCTCCCTTTGATGCTGGGATCTATTCTCTCCTCTCCCATCTCTTCTCACCCTCACCAAAACCTTCTAACTCATCTTCTTGACTAAGGTGGCCAGAGTCGGTCTTTGTTGCTGGTATCTAAAGAACCCAGACTGCTATAGATGCAGCAACTCACCCTGACTCAGAGCGCAATGCCACCTGCTTTCACCTTCAGGATTCCATCACAGAGGAGGGACCACACCGCACAACTCTGCCACCCAGAGGCCAGGCTCAGTACTGCCCCACATCTGTCAACTTCCAGGCAGCAGCTGCTGTACTTACACAAGGCTTCCACCAGTCAGTTTGGACTTGGTTGACAACTCTAATATGCTTGCACCCTGATTCACAGCACATTATTTTCCTTGCTGCTCTGCATGCCACCTTTCCTCACAAATCATCAGATGTGCTTGGACACAGGAGCAGCTGCAGCACAGGTGACCAGAGGGGAAAAGCTGGACAGTAACATCCCGACATGGTGGCTTGGGTCTGGAGCTGTTCCTGTTGCCTGCTCCCACACCTGGGGGCAGCCATCTATCCACCAGGCCCTGCCCCTGCACCAAGTGTGGGTCTCCCTCTCCACTCTCCTGAAGTGACCACAACTGTTCTTCACATGTTCATACACTTGCTTCTGCTCTGCTCACCTGTCAACTGTCAAATGTGCCAGTTGTGCCAACCTGCTGGGCATCACCTGGGGAACCAGCCTCGGCTTTGCCCTTGAGGCACTCACGGCTGCAGGGGAGACACACAATGGCCATAAGTGAGGGTGGCACCCAGGAGGAAAGGGAGCCATCAGCCCTTCTGGGAAGACATTCATCCCTGCCCTTCCCTGATCTGCTCCACCAGCAAGTTCTTGAGGCTTGCAAACCCATCTTCAAGCGCCCCCTCAGCTTGTGAGAGCTTTGCTGGACCACACTCAGCTGAGTGTCCCGAGTTTTCATCATTAACAAATACGTCTCCTGAGCCCGGGAGGACCGTGAGGAGGGGACAGCTCCGCTCCCTCCTCACAAGAACATCACTTGAGTCCAACTTAGCTCCTTCCTCTCGCCCCGCCTCCTGCCCCACCTGTAAAAGGAAGCACAGGGGCCTGCCCTCCTTCTCACCATCTTGGCAACAGGAGTCTGTGACACATGTTTTGCACATGTCACCTCCTTCCGTCTTCAACACACCTGGAGGGTCATGACCCTCTTTCACAGATGAGGAGGACCCAAGTCCTGCAATACTAAGCATCTTGCCCCATGTCGCCTGCAAGGATGAGGCGCAGCTGGGATTGAAACCCAAGTGTGTGTCCCCAAGCCTGCTTTGGTTGCACTGGCCATGTCGCCCTCCCAGAGCCCCCAGAGGTAAACAACAAGTCAACCATGTGACCCAAACACCAAATGAGGGCATGTTGAGGGTTTAGGTCTCCTTTTCCTGCCTTCTTTCCAACTTCTCCCAAACTTTTACCCCATCAAAAAGTCACATTCTAGGGCTTCCCTGGTGGCACAGTGGTTGAGAGTCTGCCTGCCGATGCAGGGCACACGGGTTTGTGCCCCGGTCCGGCAAGATCCCACATGCCGCGGAGCGGCTGGGCCCGTGAGCCATGGCCGCTGGGCCTGCGCGTCCGGAGCCTGTGTTCCGCAACGGGAGAGGCCACAACAGCGAGAGGCCCGCATACCACAAAAGAAAAAAGAAAAAGAATAAAAGTCAGATTCTATGCCTAACGTCTGAGCTTTCAACAGCTCCTGAGGAAGCACATGCCAGTGTTACCCTTCATCCCACTCCTGTGTGACCCTGGGTTTCATTTGCCATTTTATCCTCAAAGGATGTCCAAACTGTGCCACCAGGGACATCTGAGCCTCTCCTAACATCCTGTCCAGACTGATTCCTCAAAGGAGATGCCACTGACATCAGAGATTAATGACAGCCAATGTTCCTAGAAGAGACAGAAGTGGCCATATCAATCCAGTGAGTGACCCTGAACTGACTATTCCATCTCTCTCAGCCTCAGTTGCCCATCAATAAACTGGGGTTGGGCTAAATTATCTCCACAGTCCTTTCCAAATCTACCAACGTATGACTCCAGCTGGGATGAAGCTGGAGTAATCACTTTTGTAAAACTCAAAACCAAAAATATAATTAAGAAATAATAAAAGATATTTTTTAATCCCTGATCATAATACTAAGAAATGAAATACAGCAATGTATAAAGAGGGCAATACATCAAGACCAATTAGGGATCACCCCAGAAATGCAAGTCTGATTCAGGTTTGAAATATCAATGTAATTGACCACATCAGCAAAATGGAGAAGGAAAACATGATTATCTCAATGAATGAAGAAAAAAGTTGTCATAAGTTCAAGTCCAGCATCATAACAGGAACAGCCTGACAAAAGGCATCCGTACACATTCTCTCAGCTAACCTTACCCACAGTGGTTCAATGGGGACAGCTTCTCCCTGAGATCTGGCACTTGACAAGGATGCCCTCTCTCCCCCCGAGAAGGTCCCTGTATCAGTGTGGGGAGGATCCTGTGCAGTTGCTTTTCTGAGAGAAGCTGACTCTCAGAATCATCAAGAAGTGTCTGATGAGGACAGGGGTGTAAGAAAAGTCATGACTGGGACTTTCAACTCTGGGTACCAAGACATGGGGTTCCTATACACGAACATTCTCTGTAAAAGCCTGCTAACCACATGTAGGTTCACATTCCAAGCTCACCAAGCACATAAACCTCAAGAATTAATTGGAACAGGCCCTGACACCTGTTACCTCCTTCAGAAAGGACCCTAAGTCTCTAGAACAGAAGACCAATCCCATCAGTAATGAGAAGAATGCAAATTAAGACCAAAAAGAGATGCTGAATCGATAGGAAAATATATAAAAATAGGACAATACCAAGTGTCATGAAGAATATGAAGCAAGGAAAACCTAATAGGCTATTGGGAGAAGTACACCAATTAATTGTCTCAATTCCAAAACACCATTTATTTAAAATATTCCATTATTTTAATACCACTCCCAAAATGCTTTAGATCACTTCCAATTTATGGTTTACGAATTGAAATATCTAAGCTTACTAGAGAAGGATTTTAGCATATATCACTCTTCTTTTATGCATATAAAAATGAAGGTAATAAAATCACTTGGTTAAGGTATTCTAAAAAGTTTTACATTCACACTCTTGGCTTTTTAATCACTTTTGACTTAGAGTTGTGTATGCCCACATAGAACAGAGACAAACCATAGCCACTCGGCCTTCTCTGATTTCTGGGCACAGAACCCAGGAGAATAATAAAATAGTTCTTGTTTTATGCGACTGAGTTTGGGGTGATTTGCTACACAGAAGAAGATAACTGCAATGTCTCGCATTCACAAAGGACTTTGACATCCTTACAGGCCTTCGTCCACTTGTAGACCCTTCCATCCACTGGGTCACACGAGTGACCACTGCAGCACTCTAGGCTCCCAATTCCTTGACCCAACAGTGATGCCCTTATCTAAGCCACCTCAGCTGCCTTCTTTCAGTTGACAGAAAGGCAGGGTTTCCCAAGGAATTTAATGGCCACCTGAGAGGGATTGGGATAAAGAACAAATGGACCCTTCATCTCACTCCCACCCATGACACCCCACTGGGATTGTCAATAGCAGGACACTGAGCAGACCTGCGGGCCACAAAGCCACCATGCCAACCTTCCTGTCCATCATAAGGGACATCACAGAGGAGGATTATGCAGGTAGTGAGGACATCCCCCGAGGCCAGCCTCTTGCCTCTTCTGCCCTGAGGGCAGTTACCAGGGGAGGCTTACAGCACCAGTGCATCTTAGTGAAAGGGCTGCAGGAGTAGTGGTTCCTGGGAACCAGCAGAGGTAGCACATGCCCCACCCTGAGATGGCCTGAAGTGGCCAGGGTCCAGTGGGACCACGGGGGCTGGCCAAGAAAATGGGGAGTGTTGGGCCCAGGATGCTGGGCTCCATGCTCTTCCTGATGCTGGCGCTACAGCCTCTACAGCTGTGCCCAGGGAGATCCCTGCACCACCTCCCAAACAACAGAAGCTTCCACCTGGGCACCAGCCATCACAGAAACAACTGGGAGAAGCTGAAATCCTGCGAGGGTGCCTTTGACCTGTACTTCATAGTGGACGCGTGAGTGGCTCTCCTGCCTGGCCCGGGTGCTTCTCAGGGCACCTCTGTCCACAGGACCACTGATGACAGGAAGTAGTCCAAGGGAACCCAGCCTCTGAGAGAGGGGAGACAAGAACAGTCTTGATTAGACCCAAGGAACACACCTCTGTGGCCTCCTTGTTCCTGAGTTACAATTAGTGCCCCAGCCCTTTGTTCCCGGGAACATTTATATTTGAAAAGTAAAAAAAGCACCATAGAGTTTCTGGATGGTTGTCAGTCTCTCCATCAACGTGACCTGGATCTGTGACCTGCACGTCCCTTAAACAGCTCGAGGGGCAGGTGATTGCTAGAAGCTGTCTTGTCAGCACGTGGAAGAAGCTCACTGGGATTTCTGGGTTTGTTTGGTGTTTGTTTTGTTTTGTTATTTACCCGAATGACTTCTATTTTTCATGGGCCCCAGGGACATTGCTATGTCATCTGTTAGGCATTCTCCTAGTGTCACTGCTTAGAAAGTCCTTTGCTTTGCTGGTTCTAAATGTTTTGCTTCTTTCTTTGACAACTGGGAGAGCCACGTTACCGTTTGTGTGCACATGATGAACAGTTTGGTCTGTCTGCTTGTGGCCTTGGGAAACCTGGGTTGTGCATTTTGTACCTTCTGGCCCTCAAGGAAGGAAAGGGAGGGGCGTGTCCTCAGACTGGACAGATTGCCTAGGTTCCATTTTCAACTCCTCCGTGGGGCTGAGGATAAGTTTTACTCATTCAGTAGTCACAGTGGTATGGCTCCCAATATCACTGAAGCACTTTACGGTCCCCAGAGCCCTTTACTGCACATCTGTCATCCTCAAAACATTCTGGGAGGTAGAGTAGGGAAGGCATTTGCTTATGCAATCAACTGGAAAGGGGGAAAGCTCCTAGACATTGGATGAAGTAGCTCAGAGGCTAGTGGGTGTGACAGGACTGAGTCTTGCTGGATTCTGCAAAGGGGAAGAGGAGCTGACGGTTTCCAAGGATGGGCCCTATGCACCCATTTCCCATCCCCAGGCCATCAGTGAGGAGTAAGCCTAGAGCATGGCTACAGTGGGATAGGCCAGGCTTATCTGAAAGCACAGCACACTCCTCACCCTCACCCCCTTCAGGCTCCTCAGTCTCCATCCTGGCACTAAAGTTAAAGACAATGGGAGCAAAAAACTTGAAGGAGACCAGGAAGGGCCTGCAGTTTTCCCTGCTGGTGGGTATCATGATGTCAGGACAGCAGTGTCCCAGGCCTAGTTTGCAGGCTGATGAGGAAAAAAACGGTAATAAAACAGTCTGAGTAACACATGCTCCCTGGCCTGAGGCCAGGGTACCTGTTGGGTGTCCATACGTGAGGGACGAGAGCCAACGTGTCAGAAGCACTGGAGGCGTTTCTAACCAATGAATTCTCCCTCTTTCCTTGTCTTAAAGCCCCAAGTAAAATGATCAACCATCCTGGTTTGCCACCCAAAGACCCTCATCCCCCTGCACATGGGTCTGGTTGTTTACCCTCCCCAGCACTCACAGTGATGAAAGTCACCACCAGGGTGACCCACTGAGGTCACTGAGGGAGTGTGGCAGCCTTTCGGTACCTGGGATGGGGAGGATTTGCCAAAGTGTCTGCTGGAAGCTCGAGAGGCAGAAACACTGCCCACTGGATGGATGCGCCTCATCCCTCTGACTCAGGTCTTCTTTGTTTTCAGGTCACAGAAGGCGAACGATATTTGGAAGGACATTTACATAGTAGTGGATGAAATATTGGAGAAGTACACAAAGTACAGCTACTGTTTTCTTCTGCCGGGCAGGGTACATAGCTCTTTAGACTCGGTGGTCACAGAGGTCCCTTTGGTCGGGAGCACAGAGTCCAGGGGGTGTTCTGAAGCAGAAAGGACAGATCACGCTGGTTCCATCAGGTCTCAGCAGCTTTCTTGGCTCCTGCCTGGGGTCAGGCCACATTGTAGGGGACACAGTCTGCCCTTGAGGACCGCACAGATTAATAAACAGGCAAACCAGTAACCAAACACCCAGTTAAATTGTGCCAAGGGCTAAAAGAAAAGTGAAAAGGAATTTCTAGTAACTTTAAGGAAAAAGCAAGTATTCTTATCTTTTGAAAGTCAAGTATGACTTTCTAGGGGATGTGGAATTTTGAACTAGATCCTAAAGAATGGGGAAAAGAGGGTAGAAGAATGATCAAGGAGATTTCTTGTGGAGTGAGTGGTCTATTTGACTGGAGAGTAGCGTTAACTCAGGGGAGGCTGAGAGATGAGTCTAGACAGAGCACCGTGGAGCCAAAACCACTGAGGCTCATAATGCCAGGCCAAGGGGCTTAGAATTCCGCTGTAATTGGGAGCTCTAGATGATTCTTGAGCAAGTGTCTGATATGATACATGAGGTCCTCCAGGTAGTAAAGTCTGATAAGAGTGGTTAAAATGATTTGCAACAAGAGCCAAGAGCAGTAGAGAGCACAGCTAGGGACCTATGGTAGCCACTGAGAGAAAAAATAATGAGGGTCAATGGGGCAGAAGACAGTGGAGGGAGAGAAAAGGGAGGGATGTGTGAAAGGCTGGAAAGAGGTAGAATGACTTCTTTGAGACGGGCAGGACATGGGGAGGTGGGCAAGGAGAGAAAAGGGGTGAGTCTCAGAGAATTTTACAATAGAAAAGAGGCCAGTTGGGAGGCTCATGCAGAAGTACATGACTATCTATCTTCTTGTGCATGCCTCTGTGTGTGTGTGTATGTGTGAGAGAGACAGAGAGAGACAGACAGACAGAGAGACAGAGAGATTTTGGGGGGTTGGGAGTATAAGGAGGGAGCAGGAAGGCCCCACACCTCCACAGGCCTCAGAATCCTTTACTAAGTTATAGGAACTTCCAGTGTTCAGGAAACGAGTCCCCGAAGCAAAACACTTGGAATGGGAGCAGGGAAATTCACATGCACCCCCTTGCTGGTTGCTTGTTGACTTTGTCTTCATACTTCTCCAGCCCTAAACTGCGGGTGTCCTTCATCACCTACTCCACACTGGGTCACACGCTCATGAAGCTCACCTCAGACAGCTAAGTACTGCTTGAATCCCCCAAAGCAGGCCTGGTGGGAGTGCTCGCAGGGAAAAACAGGGAACTGAGGGGTTCCCTGAGACCTCATGTGGACCCACTGGGAGCAGGCTGGGCCGTCCTGGGCTCCCCTCAGGGTCCACTCTGACCCCCAGCCCCGGCTCCATGGCTCCCACTGAGCCCTGGCTGCGCTGGCCCTGGCAGACCCTGTACTGCTAGACCATCTCCGCCCCCTCTAAGCCCCGCCCTCCGCCTGTCCTGTGTCCTCTCAGCGCTCTTCCCTTTTCTGAGAACTGGCTCACTGCAAGGACGCCTGGGACCTGGTGGATCAGATGTGTGGGCCCTTTGTGTTTGGCACCTGCTCTGTGTGTCACTCTCTGCTCTGGGCCAGTGGGGGAAGAGGGGAGGCACAGTCAGAGCCAGGAGGCAGGGGTGGGCAGTGCTGAAGTGCTGGAGCTTCAGTGGAGGGGAGCTCGGTCCCTTGGTGGGTCTGAGACAAGGGAGCCCATGAGTGTGGGCTGGGGTGCAGGAGGGAAGCATGACACACCAGCATCCTAGGTGGGCCGTTAGGAGGGCCCAGCGATGTGCCCAAAGCCCTGGAGGTGGGAAGATATGGAGCTCCTGAGTAGCCGGGAGTTTAAGATGCTCATGATGCAAATGATCAGAACCCAGGGAGTATGCTGGTGCCAGTGCGTGGACGCAGCACTCCCCATGCCTGGCTCCCAGGAGAAGCAGGGGCTGTGCTTCCTGTTAGGTGAGCTAGGGGAAGGCGTGGTTTTGTGTGTCCCTGTCTTCTGCATTTCAGAGAGACCTGAGTGGGGTTGAGGTGGAAGACAGCAAGTCAGTGGGGGGCTTTCAGGCAGGTAGCAGAAAGAGAGGCGGGGGCTGGGCGGGTGCCTCTAGGGGAGGAGCTGCCCGTGGGGGACAGGAGGACCACTGCCTCCTCCAAGGCAGGGGTTCAGAGCCTGAACCAAGGGAGCTGTGGGGAGGCTCTTGAGGGTCTCCGGGGTCCTCTCTGGAGGTGGAAGTGACGAAGTCTTCCTCAAGGGAAGGTGTCAGAAGTGGGAGTGGGCTCAGGGGAGTGAAAAATGGGGTGGAATCTTAAGAACTGAAGGGCCTGATGAGGGCATAAGCAGCCTAGTGCACAGAGCTGGGAGTAAGGATGGGGCAGGCAGCCCAAGGAAAAGGCCCACTCAGGCAGGAGTGAAGCCTGGCCAAGCTCAGTCCCAGGTCAAAGGCTGGGGAGAGATGAGAGCTCCAGCATACTTGGGGGTGCTGTCAGCAAAACAGAAATCTTCCCAACAGTGTCAGGAAGAGGGGAGGGTGTTTGTGCTCGGGTGGGCAGGGCCTGGTTTGGCCTCCACTGGACCTGGGTCACAGCCTCCTCAGCTCCTGGGCTGGGTCAGGCAGGGCAGGACCTGGGGCTCTCAGATTGCACCTCACGGCAGAATCCCTTCTGTGCAAGGCAAGAGCCAGACTTCAGGGAGCACGTTCTCCTTAGAATTGCTGTGACTGCTCAGCCCATCACACTGCATTAGCCTGAACCTAAGCCCCAACCCTGGTGTGTCCCAGTCCCATCCCCTGCTATCTGTTTTAACAGAGGCTGACAGCCCATCCCCATGGCAGCCTGGGGTCACTGCTCTTCCGCCTGCATGGACAGGCCTCAGGTCTCTTTTCCAGCTTATGGTCTATTTCTTCAGGAGCACATGAAGCCCAGGAGCCCTACACTCTAATGCAGCAGCTTGACTACTTGCTTTAGTACGGATCCAGAGGGGGAAGTGGCTTGGAGGGTCCAAGTCCACCTCAGGGGTCTGTGGTAGGGGAGGAGGGGACAGGGCAGGGCTATCAGCACAGTGACCTTTCCACACTCAGCCTTGCCTCTTGGAAGGTGATGTGCCCTCACCAGTGACCCCTTAGGTGCCAGCAGTACCGCCAGTCACATTGGGGGTGCTGAATTCACAGGTGCGTATCCATGGGTGCTCCCCCCTCACCACGGACGGTCAATGCAGGGCCCTTGCTGAGTCCCCTGAGGTCTGCATGCCTGAGACACGGATGAGCACATTGAAAGCCAGGCCCTACCCATGGGACCAGCAAAGCAGCATCCTCCACACCCGCTGAATGGGGGACAGAGAAGCGTTGACCAAGGCCTGTCAGTGTCAAAGACACAGGCAGAGAGGTCACCACAGGGCCACTTGTGTCCTCTCTGGTCCAGGCAGGTCTCCACAGGGCAGAATGGCACCAGGTCAAGTGGTCTGTTTTGGAACAGTCAACCCTCATTCCTCCTCAACCCCCTTTACTGTTTTTTTTCAGAAATGAAATTCGTGATGGTCTCAGCAGACTTCAGAATATAGTACCTACAGGAACCACACACATGCAGGAAGGATTTAAAAAGGTACAGATCCTACAGCTCTGAGACTTTCTTCTGCTTTGTCAAGTTCTTAGAGTATTTTGGGGTCATCTCACTGCGCTCCCACAACATTCCTTCATTTTGTTGCAGGAAAATGAGCAGATTCCACAAGCTAACTCAGGAGGTAAGCTGCCTGCTGACGTCACTGTGCTCAGGTGGGACAGAGCCAGGCGCGGGCCTCAGCGAGGGCTGGTGCAGACCCCCCTCGGCCAATTCCTAGCGCTGACCTTGGAGCGAGTCCCCTGTCCTCTCTGGGCTGCAGGTTCCTCCTCTGCACAGTGAGGAGGAAAACCACCCCCAGGGATGCTTCCGAGAACCACATGGGATCATGCATTACATTCCTGGTTCTTACTAGATATCAAGTGCTTGACCTATGGTTGGGCTGCATGAAAAAGAAAAGAGAACTTCCAGGGATGGCGAGCAGACGGGGTTCGGTTTAGGGAACAGAGACCTTGGTGTCCCGCTGGCTGCCCACACTTTGTCCACCACAGCTCTGGCTCTTCCTCCTTTCCCTTGAGCCTCTTTCCTCTGGTTGACTCTCATCCTTTGACTGTGCCTCCGACTGTGGAAATGGCTGTACTTGGCCCAGACCAGCTGCATCGAGACTGTAGGGTTGCAGCCCTTGTCAGGAAGGATGCATGGGCTGCTGGGGAAAGGCGGGGAGCTGGGCGGGGGCTGCTGCCCAAGCACCTTGACCTCGAGTTCTGAATAGCAGGACCCACAGAGCCAGCAGGAGTGCCTGCCGGTGCCGCCCAAGACAGATCCCACTGCCCCCCGGACCCAAGGGGATGTCTTGTGCAGTCGGTCAGCTGCTCCTCCCTGTGCTCACCTGAGAGGCTTGTCCTCGTGCAGTGAAGTAGCTGCAGTTGCCTTTCAGGGCAAAGGCTGTGCCACCTGCCCATAGTGAAGGTCCACTAGGAAGGGCTCTGATCCGGTCTCAGGCTCCTCGTCTGTCAAGTGGGTTCTGGGCTGAGGCCCCTTCTCCCTCCCGGTGCTCTGGGTGGTGGGTACTCATGTCAGGGTGGCCTCTCCGCAGGAGGAGGAGGTGTGGGAGCAGTGCTGTGGGCCTGGCAGCCTGAGGCAGGTCATTCCAGGTGCCTTGCTGACCAGGCCACTCCCTGCTTCTTCTGCAGATAGCAGTGCTTCCAGCCTGATTATCACTCTGACCACTGGACCACTGCTGCCAATGAGATTACAGGAAACTAAGAGCGAAGTGAGTCCTGTCCATCATTACCAGCTTTGTGCTCCATGTATTGGGGTATTTTTATTCAAACCTTTTTTTCCCTCTTAGGCTGAAAAAGCTCGGGATATGGGGGCCAAAGTTTACTGTCTGGGTGTGAAAGACTATAAGAAATACCAGGTAATTCAGAACAGCTAACCAGGTGTTCAGCTAACCAGGTGCCACTCTTGAACCCAGATGGGGAAAGCTTTCAAAGGCAGCCAGCTGTCCCAGAGACCCCCAGAGGATGGCCCTCTACCCACCCCGACTGTTTGGAGAACAGGTAGCCACAGCCAATGAATAGCAAGTGCTGTGGAAACCTACACACCAGAGGTGTGGATGGAGGAGCTTTCCACTCGCTAAGGGTGGGCTGCTGGCAGACACCAGGATGTGGCCCTTGGAGTCTAACACAGCAGAAAGCAAGAGCCTGTCTCCTGAGACAGGATCTGCTGTGTCCTCAAGCCCTGGCTGTGTGCCCACCATCTCCAATTCCCTTGTAGCTGCATGATATTGTAGAAAGAAAAGACCAAATGTATGGGATAGACGAATTCAAGTCCCTGGAAAAGCTTGTTACCTCGGTGAGTGTGGGCTAACCGTGAGAGGGGAGATGGGGTGTCTTCTCCCTATGCCTCTGTCATCAGTCTCCCTGACCCTGTCACCCCACTGTCTGTTCCAGCTGGTGGAAAATTCCTGTATGGAACTGATGGCTGGGGACACTTACTTTGCCTGTGTAGGAGGTAGGAGCCAGAGTCACATATCTATACAGAAGTGTGTGGCTCTATGTGTGTGTATGTGACACATTTGGGTGGTGTGTGGGTGTTGTGACTGTGGGTTGTGTGTACATGGTGTGTTTCTGTATGTGGTGTGATTGTGTGTGTGTGTCATATGTGTGGTTTGAGTGGAGTGAGTGTGTATGGTATGTGTGTGTGGTGTCTATGAGTGTGGTGTCTGTGTGTGATGTGTGTGTGTATGAGGAGGTTTTAAGGAAATCTGTCCAACACATGAGTGTGCAGATATTTAAGTCAGTGTGTCATTGTATGATGCATGCATGTTGGGAGTTGTGTGTGGATATGCATGTGTAATTACTTTTACCATCCAGCTTTATTGACATGTAATTGAAATATAGCTCTGGATAAATTTAAAGTATACCACATAATGGTATAGACTTGAATGCATAATATTGCAAAAAGGTGACCAAAATGAATTTAGTTTATAAAACTAAAACAAACATTTCTTTTAAAAATTAAATTTATACTTTAAAACCCTCAACTATACTTAGCAAATGAAATCCAACAACACATAAAAAATATAATACATCAAAACTAATTAGGTAAGGAGCCAGAAATGCAAGTCTGATTCTGTATATGAAATATCAATGCAATTTACCACATCAGGAAGATGGAGAAGGAAAACATGGTTATCTCAACGGATGAAGAGAAAAGTTGGACACGGTTCAAGTCTGACAAAGACATCCAACAAATACTCACAGCCCAAATTACACCCACTGGTTCAACGGGGTCGGCATCTCCCTGAGATCTGGAACTTGACAAGGATGCCCTCTCTCCCCCGGAAGGGTCCCTGCATCAGTGTGGGGAGGATCCCGTGCAGTTGCTTTTCTGGAAGAAGTCCTCTCTCTCAGCGAGCTCGGTGCGTGCCGGCTCGTACGTCCACATCACTGGGATTTGTGGAGCTGAGGTAGGTGGATAAGCACACGCTCCCACTGGTAACAGCACACAGCTGGATGCAGCTGGACGCAGACCCAGGAAGCTGGGCCTGGCCGCCGTGCTCTGGACTGCAAGGCTGCCGTGCAATAGGCCATGGGGTCACACAGAGCAGTGTTTATATCCGAGCTCTGCTGCCCACGGGCATGAAACCAGCGCAAAATGCTGAGGACCTGCGAGCTCCACTTTTGTCGCCAAGAAGTAGAAACAGCAACACCCACTGTCAGGTCTGCAGTGAGACGTAGATACAGTGGAGCTCACAGTGACTGGCACAGGATCTAGAAGCCGGTGGCCCTCCCCAACAGGAGCTGGCACTAACACTTCCATCACTGACCCCTGGTGCTGCCCCCACCCCCGGGCTGAGCCTAAGGTGGGGAGGGAGGTGGTTAAAGAACCACCAGGATGAAAGCGTCTCCAGCTGAGTCCGCTGTGGGTGGCAGCCGTGTGACTCCTCCTGAATCCACACTGTGACCTACAGTGCGAAGTGGGGACATGGGACACTGCTTCTCTGGTGTCACGTCTGAGCCATGCAGCACCCTGACAGCTTCAATTCTCTGATTATGTCCCTGGGACGTACATAGGCCTGTCAAACCATAGAGGACAATGCCCATTGTCATTTATGGCCTGTGGTGGCCCAGCTGAGGTGACAGGTGCCCACCGCAAGCCCTCTGCAGGCGGGACCCAGCACTGCTGCTCTGACCTTTACGACTGATGTCATCTTGTCAAAAGCTCCCACACAGCATGACTGTCACTTGGAGGGAAAGCTTAAGGCAGGAACCTGGACCCCAAATGAAGTAGAAGAAGCTGTTCATCAGGCTGTCGTCCTGAATAAGTCGACCAGGTGTGAGGAAGCCGGGAGTGGGGTGCATAAGGCACGTGGCCTCTTCAGCCTCTCAGCCTCCCTCCAGGACTAGGCAGAGGCCTCTGCTGGCCTCCCTGCCTCCAGGCCTGTGCTCCAGCCCATCCTCTGCACAGGGCCTGAGGGGCAGAGAAGGCCACTTCCTTACCCCAGCCTGACCATGGAGGCTGAGGCCCCTGAGCCAGACAACCAGACCCTCCAAGCTCCAGCCTCTGCTCTAAGCCCACCTGCTGCAGAGCCTGGGGGCTGGGGGGACCGGCCTTCCCTGAAAAACCTTCCTCAGCTTTACAGGGTCCCGCCTACCCAGCCTTTGAGACTTCACTCTCAGAGCGCCTCAACCCCAAAGTCTTTCCTGGTCAGCTTGCCCCCTGGCTTCCCACAGCCTTTGCTCTGTTCCTGTCATTCGTCACTTGTCACCCAGTAGGAACCATGACTTCTGCTTGGCTGCGTCCATGTCTTTCTTTTTATTGATCAGTAAATTCTTTTTCTTTCAAACTTTTATTATGGGTGATCTCAAACCTGCAGCAAAGTGGAAACAATTGTACAGTGGGCACCCCTACCTCCACCGCCTGGATTTGCACTTAATATCGGACTGTATTCTTTCATATTCATCTAGCTAGCTCTCTTTCTCTGTCTCACTGTCTTCATCAGTCCATCTGGTTTTTTGATGCATTCCAAAATAAATTACAGTCATCAGGCTACCACACCACATATCTTGAATTTGGAAACAATTTTTGTTAAGATTTCTCTTTTTGAAATTCAGCAAACTTACGTGTATCATTTGATGAGTTCTGACAGATGCAAGCAATACCTGTGTAACCACAAACCCCATGGAGAGTCACAGCACTACACTTGCCCCCAGAAAGTCCCCTCATCTGCCTTCCCAGACAATCCCTGGTCACAGTTGGTCCAGGGATTGGTCAGTGTCCAGTTTCTCTCAAAGTGACTGTCCCAAGCAGCATGTGGTGCTCCCAGACCCGCCCACCCCAGGGCAGGTCACATCCACCTGTGCACCTGTGTCAGTCTCAGGCAGGCTAGATGCCCTTTTCATGCTCAGCTCCACCAGCCTTCTCAGGGAGACGCCTGCCTTCCCAGCTCCTCTCTCTGGAGCCCCCGGCTGGCCTGGTGTACAACTTTTCTTCCAGAGAGAAAGCTCTCTGTTCCAGAAAGGATCCATCTCCCTTCCCGGGACTGTTCGTCTGTCTGCTGCCTGAGAGCTGGTGGGCAGTGGACTGTACGTGGGACATGCAGCCCTGCAAGCCTATTATAGACCTTCCTGTGACTTCCTTTTCTTCCTGTGGTTGATACTGTTGGAGGAATTGGGGTGCAGGGGGAGGGGTTTGGGAAGCAAAAGGAGCAGCTTTCTGGACAAAGCAAAAGTCCTTGACCTGGAAGTCTCTTTTGCTGAAATATTGAAACCATCACCCTGCCTTCCACTTTGGAGACTTGCCGGAGTTCAGAAGCCCCCCTATGGGAGCGGCACTGCCTGGGGCACAGGGGGCTCTGCTGCAGAGGTGAAGCAGCACCCGAGTGGGGCTGAAGGCAGCAGGAGACACAAGGAGGTAGGAGGGTGTCCAGGCGGAGGGCAGCATGCGCTGTTCCTGAGGATGCGGCACAGGCTTTGCGCTGGGCTATCAGACGGCCCTGCCCTCGGCTGCCGCCCTCCCTCCTGTCAGCTACGTGGAAGAGGAGGCTGGGTCCAACCTTCACCATGAAGCCGGGACTGCCAGGTCCTCTATGGGAGCTTTCTGCTTCCAAAAGCCTATCAAAACATATTAGCAGGCCAGCTTCAGCCTACAGCCCAAGAATCTGTTTCCTTCAATAGAGAATTTGTAAACTCCACCTTGATCTGAGGGGACCACAGGAAGATCAGAAGCAGGACGAGTCAGCACTGCCAGGTCCAAGGCTGTGCTGGCATTTCTGAGGAATATTTCTCAAGTTACTTGACCGTGCGCCAATCAAGTATCTGGGATTGGCATTAGCCAGCCTAGGCCAGGAGGCAGGGGTGCAGGCTAATGACCATGGATTGCAGCAGGAAGATCTGCATTTATCCTGGCCAGCTCCAGGGGCCAGGCCCACTAGCTGCCCTCTCTGGATCCCCTAGTATTTGTTTCCGTTGTCAGGAAGCACCAGTGGGGACCCAGAGGCCTGGGGAGCCCCTATGGCCCAGAACTGCCTATCAGTGTCTCCCACCCTGACAGAAGGAGGTGCTTGGCGAACCTCTGTGGTGGGCGTGGGGGGCTGTGTGAGGCCCGTGGAGGGGCAGGAAGAGGGCGTGGCAGAGCATGCACTGCAGACTTCAGACCCACAGCTGAGACAGTACGTCGCCTGCCATGGGGGATTCTCCGGGGCAGGGTCCTCGCCTCCTCCGTGCCTCACCCAGGTCCTGGCCTTGCTCCTGGGGTCTCCAGCCTGCCATAGGCAGAGAGAGAGACACGGAGGATGAGCAGACCCCCTAGTGTCAGAAAGCCCCACAGACACCCAGCCTTGTGTGCTCAGCTCAGACATGGGTCAGGACTGTCTTCAGTCTGCGCTGTCTTGGTTCCTCTTTCACTTATGGTGGAGAGCACTGCCTGTACCTCTTAGGGAAGACTGTGGTACTTCAGGGCCTGGGTTTGCCCTTATGGAGGGTAGGAGACTGGGTGTCTTTTAATGTGCTCAACAGTTCAGAGAGGTTTGTAGCAGCGACCTGAGTGCTCAAAGCCCAGTCCAGCAGCCTCAGAGTGGACCCTCAGTGACACCAGGAGAGGATCCGGCACAGGAGGTACACAGATATTGGTTCAGACAGAGCTGCTTCCTCATAGTAGTCACTTGGGAGTTCAGTTTTGGATGACCTTCTGTAACTGTGAGATCAGAGGGAAGACAGCACTCACCCCTCCTAACACAGACCTTTGGATGTTACCCTTGCAGAAGCCTACGAAGTGACATTTTTTTGCATCTGACCTAGATCAAAAAAGAAAGGATGAAATTGTTTGCAAATATGAGTTGGGCTTCAGCAAAGTCTATGGTAAGTAACCTACTTGGTGCCTCCAAGTAAGAAATATCACACAACACACTGCATTCCCTTCATCCAACCAAGCCGTCAAAGCCCTTGCTGCCCACTCACTGTAGACACTATAAGGATAGAGGCAAAGTGGACAAGTGGAGGGAGACACCTGGATGGAAGCCTGGTAACCTCTCCCTTCATATGCAAAGCCACAAAGTAATCAATCCCCCAGCACATCAAGACCTGTTTTGAAAAGATAAAGACAATGGATAATCCTTTAGCCAGGCTCATCAAGAAAAAAAGAGAGAGGACCGAAATAAAGAAAATAAGAAGTGAAAGAGGAGAAATCACAATTGATATCACAGAGATACAAAAAGTCATAAGGGAATACTACAACCAGTTATAAGCCAACAAATTGGACAACCAAGAAAGAATGGATAAATGTCTAGAAACATATAATCTTCCAAGACTGAATCAGGAAGAAATAGATAAGCTGCACAGACTGATTGCTAGTATTGAAATTGAATATGTAATCAACAAACTCCCAGCAAACAAAAGTCCAGGATGAGATGGCTTCACAGGGGAATTCTACCAAACTTACACAGAAGAGCTAATACCTATCCTTCTCAAACTATTTCAAAATATTGAAGAGGAGGGAACACTCCCAAAATCACTCTATAAGGTCACCATTACCCTGACACCAAACGTAAACAAGGTCACTACAGAAAAAGAAAATTACAGGCCAATATCTCTGATGAATATAGATGCAAAAAACCTCAACCAAATGTTAGCCAACTGAATTCGACAATATATAAAAAAAGATCAACACCATGATCAAGTGGGATTTATTTCAGGGACGCAAAAAATGGTTCAATATCCATAAATCAATGAATGTAACTCACCACACTAACAACAGCAACAACAAAAAAGAGGATAAAAATCACATGACCATCTCAGTAGACACAGAAAAAGCATCTGACAAAATTCAACATCCATTCATGATTTTTAAAAAAACTCTTATCAAAGGTGGTATAGAGGGAGCATATCTCAACTTCATAAAAGCCATTTATGACAAACCCACAGCTGACATAACACTTGACAGTGAAAAGCTGAAAGCGTCTCTTCTAAAATCAGGAAAAAATCAAGGATGCCCACTATTACCACTTCTATTTAACATATATTGGAAGCCTTAGGCACAGCAATCAGACAAGAAAAAGAAATAAAAGACATCCAAATTGGAAGGAAAAAGTAAATCTGTCACTATTTGCAGATGACATGATACTATACACAGAAAACGATACAAAAAACTCCACCAAAAAAACTATTAAAACTAATAAATGAATTCAATAAAGTTGCAGGATGCAAGATTAATATACAGAAATCTCTTGCATTTCTGCACACTAATAATAAAATATCAGGAAGTGAATTTAATAAAACAATCCCATTTACAATTGCATCAGAAAGAATAAAATACCTAAGAATAAACTTAACCTAGAAGGTGAAAGACCTGTACTTGAAAACTATAAAACATTGATAAAGCAAAGTGAAGAAAATACAAATAAATGGAAAGAAAGGTCTTGTTCATGGATTGGAAGAATTGATATTGTTACAATGTCCATACTACGGAAAGCAATCTACAAATTTAATGCAATTCCTAGGAAAAAAATCCCTGACATTTTTCACAGAAATAGAATAAGTAATCCTAAAATTTGTATGTAACTACACAAAAACTCTAATAGTCAAGGCAATCTTGAGAAAAAAGAACAAAGCTAGAGGTATTGTGTTCCTTGTGTTCAGACAATACCACAAAGCTACAGTAATCAAAACAGCAGAGTAATGACACAAAAATTGACATATAGATCAATGGAAGAGTAGAGAGATCCCAGAAATAAACTCATGCACATATGGTCAATTAATGTATGACAAAGAAGGCAAAAATATACAATAGAGAAAAGTCAGTCTCTTCAATATGTGGTGCTGGGAAAATTGGACACCCTGCACATAAAAGAATGAGATTAGAACATTTCCTCACACCATATACCAAAAAATCTAAAATTGCATTAAAACAATAGATACTGGAGAGGGTGTAGAGAAAAGAGAACCCTCTTACACTGTTGGTGGGAATGTAAACTGATACAGCCACTATAGAGAACAGTATGGAGGTTCCTTAAAAACCTAAAAATAGAACTACCATATGACCTAGCAATTCCACTCCTGGGCATATACCTGGAGAAAACCATAAGTCAGAAAATACATGCACGGGCTTCCCTGGTGGTGCAGTGGTTGAGAGTCCGCCTGCCAATGCAGGGGACACGGGTTCGTGCCCCGGTCTGGGAGGATCCCACATGCCGTGGAGCAGCTGGGCCCGTGAGCCACGGCCGCTGGGCCTGTGCATCCAGAGCCTGTGCTCCACAACGGGAGGGGCCACAACAGTGAGAGGCCTGCGTACCGCCAAAAAAACCCCGCAAAAAACAAAAAACAAAACAAAACATGCACCCCAATGTTCATTGCAGCACTATTTACAATAGACAGGAGAAGGAAGCAACCTAAATGTCCATCAACAGAGGAGTGGATAAAGAAGATGTGGTACATATAAACAATGGAATATTACTCAGCCATAAAAGGGAACAAAATTGTGCCATTTGCAGAGACGTGGATGGATGTAGAGACTGTCATACAGAGTGAGGTAAGTCGGAAAGACGAAACCAAATATTGTATATTAACACATATATGTGGAATCTAGAATAATGGTATAGATGAACTTATTTGCAAAGCAGAAATAGAGACACAGATGTAGAGAGCAAATGTATGGGTACCAAGGGGTGAAGGGGCAGGGTGGGATGGATTGGGAGATTGGGACTGACATATACACACTACACTGTATAAACTAGATAACTAATGAGAACTGACTGTATAGCACAGGGCGTTTCCCTCAGTGCTCTGTGGTGACCTAAATGGGAAGGAAATACACAAAAGGGCAGATGCGTGTGTACAGATGGCTGAGTCACCTTGCTATACAGCAGGAACTAACACAACACTGTAAAGCAACTATACTCCAATGAAAAAAATGCATTGAAGGTGTAAATATACGACCTGAAACCATACAACTCCTAGAAGAAAACATAGGCAGAATACTCTTTGACACAAATTGTAGCAATACCCTTTTGGACCTGCTGCCTAAGGCAAAGGAAACAAAATCAAAGATAAACAAATGGGGCCAAATTAACCTTATAACCTTTTGCACACCAAAAGAAACTATTGACAAAATGAAAAGATAACCTACTGAATGGGAGGAAATATTTGCAAATGATATGACTGATGAGTCAATATCCAAAATATATAAATAGCTCAAACACTTCAGTGTCCAAAAAATGGTTAAAACATGGGCAGAAGACCTGAATAGACATTTTTCCATAGAAGATATACAGATAGCCAACAGGTATATAAAAAGATGCTCAACATCACTAATCATGCAAGTCAAAACCACAATAAGATATCATCTCACACTTGTCAAAATGGCTCTTATCAAATGTTGGCCAGGATGTGGAGAAAAGGGAACCCCAGTATACTGTTGGTGGGAATGTATTGCACCAAAAATTGCTGCAGCCACTAGAGAAAACAGTATGGAGATTCCTCAAAAATGTAAAAATAGAATTACCATATGATCCAGCAATTCCACTACTGGATATATATCTGAAGAAAAAAAAAACACTAATTTGAAAAGATACATGAACCCCAACATTCACAGCAGCATTATTTATAATAGACAAGATATGGAAGCAACATAAGTGTCCATCAGAGATGAAGAGGTAAAAAAGATGTGGTATATATTGCTCAGGAAATATTACTCAGCCATAAAAAAGAATGAAATTCCATAATTTGCAACAACAAGGATGGATTTACAGGGTATTTATGCTAAGTGAAATAAGTCAGATACAGAAAGAAAATACTGTTGTGTTATCACTTACACATGGAATCTAAAAAATAAAACAAGTGACTGAATATCACAAAACAGAAACAGACTCATAGATGTAGAGAACAAACCAGTGTTTGCCAGTGGGAAGAGGGAAGCAGGGAGGAGCAAGATCCAGGGGTAGGGGATAAAGAGGTTAAAAACTGCTATGCATAAAATAAATAAGCTACAGTTTATATTGCACAGCACAAGGAATAGAGCCAATATTTTATAATGACTTTAAATGCAGTATAATCTATTAAAAATTTTAAATCACTATGCTATACGCCTGAAACTAGTATAATATTATAAAAAAAACTATACTTTGGGCTTCCCTGGTGGCGCAGTGGTTGAGAGTCCGCCTGCCGATGCAGGGGACACGGGTTCGTGCCCCAGTCTGGGAAGATCCCACATGCCGCAGAGTGGCTAGGCCCGTGAGCCATGGCTGCTGAGCCTGCGCATCCGGAGCCTGTGCTCTGCAAGGGGAGAGGCCACAACAGTGAGAGGCCCGCCTACCGCAAAAAAAAAAAAAAAAAAAAAAAAAAAAAACTATACTTCAATTAAAAGAAAAAAAAGAAAGCTCCTCTGCAGCCAAACATGCCTTCCTTGGCCCTCAGTATATGAGGTGCCTACATCACCTCAATCTCTCTTGCTCTGTGAATACTATGGAAATTACACCACATTTCCTTGTGATTTTTTTTCACACTAATCCCAATCACCCTACTCCTCAGACACAAATCCTTCCCCCTAAACATAACTGGTGATTAGTTTCTATATCAGCACCAATGAAGGGGAACACAGTTCAGAAGTTCATAGCTAATCTGAGAACTGAGTTATAGCCAAAAGCTGGTCACCTGGAAGGGGACCATCTGTGCGGAACAGGCCTGACCTGTGGCCACAATCAGGGTGTGAGAAGTTTTAGGGCTCAGGAGAGAGAAGGATCCACAGCTACTAGTTACAGACTGTCTGAGCCTCCAGAGTGCCACCTCCCAGATCCCACAAAATTACAGAACAAGCAGGAACACAGAAGCCCTGCTCCCCTCAGGCTTCCCTGTGTCCATAAATGTCACCACCACCCGCCCAGGCGCTCTGCTCACTAACGGGCACGTCGCCCTTGACTCCACTTTGCTCTCATCCCACATCCAGTCCACCTGCAGGCCCTACTACCTCTGGGTCCAAACTTACCTGAACCTGGCGAGCCACGTGACAGGCGCACTGAACTTAGAATAAAGCCCAAACCCCTTCCCAGGGCCCACGAGGCCCCACCGCCTCTCCTCACTCACCTCTTTCCCACAACAAGCTCAGCCACTTATGCCTCAGTCCGTGGAACAGGTGTCCACAGCCCGGACCCTCTTCCCCAGACCTTTCCCTGCCTTTCCCTGCCTTTCCCCTCATCCGCTTTCAGCTCGAGGAACACCGCCTCAGAGAGACCTTATCTTTAATGGGAATTTTCAATAATATACAAAAGTAGCAGAAATCGTATAATGCCCTTGAAACAGCCTTCCCCTACTTTCAGTAATTACCAAACCTGGCCAATCTGGTTTTGGTGATATTCTCACCATTGATTATTGTGAAGCAAATCCCAGACATCCAATCATGTCCTGTATAAATATTTCACTTTTTCTTAAAGAAAAATTGAGTCTCTAAGGGACAGGACAGGTCACCTGCTCCTAAGCAGCTGTCCCTTCCCCTCCCTTCTCTATCCTGTCCCTTGCTTTTTGATGTCACTGCACTTTTCACTCTGGCATTTATTTTGTTCACTGTTTGTTACTTTATTGTCTGTCTCCTTCTCCAGTCCCGCAAATGTCAGGTCCTTGAGGGCAGGGTCTCTGCATGCCTTGTTCCCATTAAATACCAGGGCCTTTTATAACAACTATAAATGGAGTACAACTTTTAAAAAGTGTGAATCACAGTATTGTACACTTGTAATTGAGGAAATATTGTATATCAACTGAACTTAAATAAATAAAGTTTAAAAAACCAAAATACCAGAGCTCTGCACAGCGCTTGACACATGGTACATGTCAGAAGAAGGCAGAGAAGAGAAGCTGCTTCTGCCAAAGTGGCAGGTCTGCTTCCAAGGCAGGCCGAAGGGGAGGGGTGGATGGGTGGACAAGTCCACTGACATTCCTCTCACGTGGTTTTCTTCTAGATAAAACACCCACTTTTATGAATCAAGAAAAATTAATTTGCCCAGGACATATATTTGACAAGGCTGGACAGTAAGTATTAGGCTTGGGGGCCATCTGAGCCAAGAATATCAGAAGCCACCTCTGCTGGGGCAGCACATGTCTGTCTCTGGGAGGGCTCAGGGCATCCTCCGCACCTGCCCTGGTTGACAATCCCCCGAGGAGCTCAGGGATCCACGGTGGCCCAGGCTCTGCTAAGGAGGGCAGGATGTGGGAGATGGTGTGCCCCAGGGCTGGTACCTTTGCTCCAGGCAGCTTTTCCGAGTGAAGCCAACATACCGTGTACATACAGAGGAATCGGCATGGTGCCACCAAAAAGCCATCCCTGGTCACTTCGCTCCTGGTCTTCAGGGCATCTGACCCCATGCAGGGTTCCTCACTGCCTGGTCAGCCCTCATTGCAGAGGTCAATTTCATGGTGCTTGGGGATGAACGCCCCCTACCCCTACTGTCTACTCTCTGGTAGCCCTGAATGGCTGATGTTCAAAGTCATTTCCATGAGGACAGCTATGTGCTATGGACTGAGCCAAGTGCAAGAACTGTGTCTATTTGATCTGGTGTTTACCCTCTGCCTTTCTGTGCTTTAGGGAGGTCTTCATTGATTACAGCCTGGACAATGGTGTCACCTTCGAGGCAAAGACCTGAAAATTGCCAGCAAGGACTGTGTGAATGACAGGGTAAGCCTGAGCCTCCCTCAGTGGATGGAGGCAGAGACATCCTGGGGAGATGAGGCGAGGGGAGCAAAGTCCCTGCGGAAGGCAGAGCACGTAGCTTATGAGACAGGCATCTCGGGCAGCACCTCACAGAGAGACAGGTGCCCTTAGCCCTTCATCACGTTGGTAAACTTCATTGCAAATTCTTCTACAAGAGCACCAAGGTTGCAGGCAGCTGTCCAGGTCTTGCAGAATCTCTGCTCTCTCTGGGAACCAAGTGTCACTGAAGGCACTTGAAAGGGACCAATTCGAGCTCTAAGCAGACTCCAGAAACAGTGCTGAGGCTCTGCCCACCCTGGACCCACCTTGCCACCTCCCCTGGCCCCAGCCTTGTGGTGGGGAGCTCAAGGCTCCATCCTGGATTCCAGCCGGGATGAGTTGGAGAGGCTGGGGCACTGTGTACTAGGGGACAGGGTCCAGGGCCTCTAGGAACCCTGGGCCGTCCAACTCGGGGTCCCCGGCACAGAGGTCAGGAGGGTGGAAGCAGCTGTGGCCGTGCATAGTCAGGGTGTGTTTGCACTGCGCTGGTGTAGCAGCGGGCAGGGTTCTGGACCCTCTCATGACCGTCACAGCCCTGGCCTCCCACACCCATTTGGGGAACACCGGCTGTCACTTTGCAGATGTCATCAACTTCACTGCGGCCACTCCTCCTTTCTCGTGCTCCTCAGTTGCCCCTCTCCCCTAACTGGCTCTGACCTCTGCACGGGGACTCTCCCCTCTGTTGCTGGGAAGCTGGCAGGGTTGGTGGGAAGGGCAGGGCTCAGCTCAGGGAGAGGAGGCTGGGAACAAAGTGCTGCTCGCAGGGGCCCTCTTTTCCCAGCTCCACAGCATCCAGGCCCCTTAGCCTGGGGCAGCCCGCCATGGGGGACAGACCGTGTGAGCCTGGAGTGAGGTTCCCCTGGGAGGAGGGACACGTGTGCCTAATGCCACCGCCCTTGTGTCCAGTCCCAGCTGGTGAGGGTTCCCGCAGCGTGACGGTCCCCTGTGTGTCTGTCTCCGCTGGTCCCTGCACATCCACCTCCGGACACGAGATTCACCTCCATGTTTCCCAGCAGGAGTCCCGCCACCGGATGGCCCCCGTCCACAGGCACATTGAGAACTCAAGAGCCACCTGTGGCTCCGGGCCCAGCACAGGGTCACCCTCAGCCCCACTCGGCCTCTCCTTTTGGCCTCCCTGTTTCCTGGGCATAGGTTCTCTCTGCCCCCTTCACCCCCTGCTTCTCTCAAGCAGAGGCTCGATGTAGGGAAGGGCTGGGCAGCGCAGGTCCACAGATGCAGCACACGTGCCCTTGGTTATGCACAAAACAAGAGAACAGAGCCCGTTCCTTAATCCCCCACGTGGACCTGGCCTGTGCGTTGGCTTTCTACAGCCGCTCTCTAACGCTCTCAAGTACCTGCTCACTTCCTCACTCCAGATGTGCAGACGGAGGTTCCGAGAGAGGGAGTAGCTCGGCCCGAGGATGCAGAGCGGGGAAGTAGGGGAGGGAGGCTACGGGGAGGTGAGCAGGGTGTCCTGCCTCTGCTCTTGCACCCACACCTCTCTGGGGCCCCGAAGCCCCTCCCTCACCAATCTGTGTATCGTAGCACTTTGTGGTCCTCACAAAACCCCTGTGCTCTCAGCCAAGAGAGGCAGTGAAGCTGTGTTGTCACTCCTTGGAGGACTGGGCTTCCTTGAGAAGGCCCTGAAGAGAGTCTCGGAACAGGGCCAGTGGTGGGGTCTGTGGTCCAGGGCTCCACACTGGCTCTCTGGGTACCAGCCATGATCCCCTCGCCCCATTGTGATCCCTCTGGATGAGGCAACCTGAGGAGAAGAGGAACTGTGAGGTCTGGTGTGGGACGTGGATATTGGTTTCACGGGAAGAGATCACCCAGGCCAACCCCAGGACTTTGGCATGTGTGCCCTGTACAGCATGAGACTGTGGAGCGCCCAGCTGTCCCAACTAAAACCACAGTGACCACAGTGCCTACCACTGTCAGGACCAGGATGACGACAACAAGGACGACAACAATGATGACAACGAAGACCACACTGCCTACCACTGTCACCATGACAACAACTGCCGTGACAACAACCACAGAGACTACCGTTGTCACAGAGGAGGAGACCACAGTCCCCATGGTTGTCACCCAGAGCCCAGTTCCCAACAATCCTCCCTTGTACCCGACACTCATCCCGTCCCTGGTCGTGATACCATTGCTGCTTGTCTGCATCTGCTGCTGCAAGAGGGTGAGTGACCCCTGCCCTCACAGCCTGCATCCAGCCCTCACCGACCCCTGAGGGACCAGCCCCATGCCTGCCCCATGATTCCGCCTGTGGCCAGGTTCCATCAGCTCTGGGGTCCTCACACCAGCAAACAAGGCACAGACTCTGTCCTCCCAACCCGGGCATAGACACAGCCTGTGCTTCTAGGGGGCCACCTGCTTCATGCTTTCACCTTCACAGGGAGGTGGCCTATGGACTGTCCCAGACACTGGAGAAAAAGGACCCCAGGCCTCCTGAGACCAGGGCTGCCCCCACAGCAGTCAGGCTTCTGAAGGACTCAGGTGGACCAAGGCCCCAGAAATCTCCGCTATTGGGGGATGAAGAGGGGTCTGCAAGGGCACTGATGGCCCAAAGGGAGAAGGATGCTGTCCGGGAGGATGCTAACCCCGGGGGCAGCTGCACCTTTGAAAACAGCATAGATCCCTGTTCATCTCTGGTGCCTTCCGTCATTCCTTCATCAGTCATCACTAAGTCACCAGGATGTGCAGGGCCCCGTGCTGCACACAGAGGGGCAGAAATGAAGCAGCCGCCTCCCTTGCCCACAGGAGCTCACCATGTGGTGTCTGGTCTGGTATTGTTAGCTGGGGGGCATTGAGGATAAATGTCAACTTCAGAGGGTGTGGCAGGTGCCCTGATAATGATAAAGGACAGGGACTGGCCCCGGGTGGGTGGGAAGGCAGAGGCACTGGCCGGCTGGGTTTGCAAGGACACAGGCCAGAGGTGGGTGAAGAGGAGGAACAAGCAGAGCTGAGAAAGGACAAGCAAAGCAGCATAGAAGGCAGCAGGTCAAATTTCTGCAAAGGGCGAGAAGTGAGGAGAGAAAGCCGGGTCGCGGAGAGGGAGGTGGACTGTCATCCCTGAGGGCTGGGAGGCAGGGAGGGCTGCAGGGGGAAAGAGGGAAGGGGAGAGGAGGAGGGGTGTGGGGAGTGTTCTCTTGTCTTCATATGATGTCAGGGCTGCTGCTGAAAACTCTACCAGGGACCAGGGGCCTTAGTCTGCCTCTCTCCCCCTTGACCCTCCATGGAGGTACCCATTCCCCTTTCATGACTGAGGAGCCTGAGGCTCAGGGAGGTGGAGCCTGTTGGCCACAGACCCTCAGGCTCTGGGCACCGAGGTTGACACCCCAAAGCCCATGTTTTGATCCCTTACTGCTGCCGAGCAGGGTCCCCTTCTGTCTGCATAGCTGAGCCAGAGCCCTCCATGCCCCTTTCAGCCTGTGTTTATGTCTCTTTAACATCCTAGATCGTCAAGGAGCCACCACCAGCCCAGAAACCAGAAACAGTAAGTGGTGTGTTTTGTAGTGATATTGTCAGCATACTTGATGCCCACACTGACCTGCACAGAGAGGCCCTCTGACATGTATGGGGAGATGCCGTCCCCCACCCCTCCCGCTCCCACCTACCTGGGCAGAGAGAGGTGGCAGAAAGAAGAGGGTGACAGAGGGCACGGAGGGATCCCAGAGAGGACCTGAGACTCACAAAATGTCACCCAGACAACACGGTTCCCCACCTCCGAAGACAGCCTGCACCAGGGCCTTTATCACTGAATCAGCAACATGGGGTAGCCTATTTCAGAAACAGCTATGGTCCCTCGTGATATAAATGGGCCTTTTCTCAATTCCCAAAAGACTCTTTGTAGACTGATCCTTCCCAGGACTCGCGCGAGCATTTGGAAAAGGATCCTCAGGTTTCAGGGACCTGGTCCCCCTCCCTGGGCTCTGATGTATGCTGGGCTCCACTTCCTTGGTCTTCATCCCTGGCTCATGTCAGGATGAGGGTCGTGGCAGGGTTAGCCTTTAGGGACTGGGGACTGGGGAGGGTGGAGAGAGTCCTAACCTGAATTTGAGCTGTTGGGGCATAGCACAGGTGAGCACAGGGACCAAGGGTCAGGTGAGGAGGCTGGGGCTGACCCGGGGTGGGGCCAAGCCAGGGCCCATAAGAAGTAGTTAGAGGAGGAGTGCCGTGTCCGGAGGCAAGGGGACCTGGGCCTGAGATCTGGTGGGAAACAGGGTCACTGCCCGGACTGACGTCTACACTGGCTGCAGTGTGGCCTGGGGAGGCTGGATCTGCCAGAGTCGGGTGAATACAGCCCTGTCACCTGCTAATGCCCACACCCCTGCCAGCCTCCGTACACATGGCACAGCCTCACGCCCAGCTTCTCCTACAAGGGTGGCTGCCAGGAACCAAGGGGACAGGATAGAGTTTGTTGATATTTGGAAAAGAGCCATGTTTGTAAACCAAAAGGAGTTGGTGTGGTTTTCACTTGGAGGCCACTCTCTTACTGTGCCGGGTGCTGCTCATTTGTCCTTTGTTCTCCAACAAACATTTGCTGACTGGCCAGTACGTGACAGGAGCCCAGGCAACAGATGTCATGTGTCTGCACCCAGGAGCTGCCAGACAAGGACTCAGACAATAATTTTCTTTCTAGAAGCCATGCCTCGTGCAGGGATATATACCACAGTGATTATCCCTTGCTGTGGGTGCCAAGAAGACAGGATAAGGCTGCTGGAGGTGAGAAGTGTCCTTAGGAAGGGAGACAGAATGCCCTCCAAGTTGGGGGGTGGGAGGAAGCCTACAGATCTCCTGCAGCAGAGACCTGGACTTCAAAGTCCTGGCTGGGTGGAGATGAGTTTATGGGTGCTAGCCTTTGACCATGTGGGTCCCAGCACCAGGGTCTCCCCCTTGGAACGGGCCCAGGATTCTTGATGTTGGTGGCTGGCTCACAGCCGGACAGTCCCTAGTTCTCACAGAGGTTGTCATCAGCTTTAGAAGTGGCCTGGATTTCACTGGCCAGTGACTGGATGAGTGAAAACAAACCAAATTACCAATAACCTCATGCGGGTCAGTAACAACTATTTCTGAGACAAGATCTTACCAGCATTAAACTACCCGGGAGTGCCTATGGCTCCTGTCTGCTCAGTGAGGGAGGGAGAGAGCTCACCGCATTGTCCTTGAGGCCCCTGAGATGGGGTGACAAGGGCCACATGGAGGACACTTCCCTCCCCCAGGTGACTGAGACCCCAGCTGGCAGGGGGCTAAGAGATGAAAGGGATGAAGAGGGCCCCAGGTGGCAGTTGAGGAAGAAAGACCCCACCATCTCTGGGTTCAGCTTTGCCTTCCTCCCCCTCGTCCTGCCTCTGTCGCTATGGGATCCATTGGTCCTCCTGGAAGCTTCAAATGGCAGCTGGAGGGCGGGCCCCGCATCTGCCCTGAGAGTCAGTGTGAGGGCCCGGAGAAGCCAGAGCTCACCTTCCAGAGAGGGAGGAAGCACCAGCCATGGGCTCGTTCCTGCCGCAGGCCCGGCCCCACCTTCCGCCCACACCACGTCCACGTTTTCACCGGTTTTTTAGTTTCCTCATCTCTCTATTTCCCCGCCATTTCAGGACCCTTCTCCTGAGCAGGGACTGGGTCTCTTCCCTGCCTTCTCCCTCTGAGCCCCCCCAAAGCAGGCCCTCTTCCCTCTTCTTCAAGCTGCTGCCCAGTCCCCATGACCCCTTCACCTTTCTCCTTGAGGACCTCTCCTTGGCTACTGCATATCTCCTCCAAACTTTGACACTTTTTTCAAAAGTAGCCCCGACTTCTCCTCCTACACCAAAAGTACGGATTTGTTCCACAAAACAAAACTATCTGTGACCCACAGTGACGAGCTCCCAACAAACACAGAAGGCTTATAAGCCCCCTGCCCCAGGTGATGGCTGCAGTGTTGTCTCAGCCAGTTTGTGGGGACACAGCCGTGGGAAGCCATGGGAGACAGAGGGGACACCACCCATCTGGGGGCAGCGTCTGTGCCTGTAGCTTCCTCACAACCACATCTGCTTTACAGGGAAAACTGGATACTTTTTGTGACATTGCCCAGCACTGCAGCCAGCTGCCACTGATGTGGTATCCACCCAGGGACATGGTAAGAAGGGCACAGGGATGCTCCCCGTGGGCTGGGGTCTTGCTTTTGCCCTTGACAGTTGCCCCTGGGACTTTGGGTCTGAGAGCCCTCTCCGGGCATCTGCCGAGAGGAACGCCCAAGGCGTGGAGACCTGGAGCTCATGAACCTCCAGACGATTCTCAACATGGTGCCCGTGCATTTCCCCTGCATCCTCGTCTCAAGGATGTCAGGACCTTTCTTCTCCAGAGCAATGCCCAGCAATTCCAATCTTAAGCGAAAAGGGCTGGAGAGGCCTATTGGATTCCCGTCCATCGTCCCTCCCCACTGCCTACCCGACCCTGTGGGACTGCTGGCTGCACCCCATCCATGAGACCCTCCTGGGCTGCTTACTCAGCTGCAGGAATGGCGGAGGACATGGTGACACCCCTCCCCAACGTTGTCTGGTCAACACTGACTGGTTTTACCAGGTAGTAAAGATGCCCTCCTTGTGTCAGTGCCTGTGACAATGTGGAGAAGCCCAATTTCTCCACTTGTCATTGTTGTTATTTAATAATATAAATGATAGATAATTTTATTGTGTCCTTTCTCTGGGTTAGTTGCTAGACTAAGAACTTTACATGTTTTCACTGTTTTAATCCTCCCAGTAACTGTATTTTTAGGTGCTCTTATTATCCCATCTTTACCAAGGGGGGTCTGACCCACAGAAATGCTGAGTGACTTGTCCCAGGTCGCAAAGGCCAGGAGGGCCGGAGCTAGACTTCAATTTGGAGCCTGGCTCCACCCTTCTCACTGCTCTGTCCCCCTTTCAGTTCAGCACTCATGGTCTCAGGATGCTTACCCCGAAGCCACCAGAGCTGGCCCTACTCAGGCCCCAAGCCCATAGAGAATGGTGCTCCTGATTTCCCTTATAATCATCTGCCTGGGCATCTTATTCCTGGGTGTCCCCATGCTCAGACATTTTGTACAGACTGGGTCAGGGACTTAGAGGATGTTGTGGTCTCAGGGTTTGTAGTGAGGGCTGCACTGACCTCATTCTCTGAATCAGGAAAACACTGGCTCTTGGTGGCTGGGCAGATGGGCATTTGTAAACTGTAGACAGGCCTGAAAGCCTCTAGACACTGCTGGTGACAAACCTGAGGCATGCTCACACCCAGCAGAGACACTTTCTGGTGACAGTGGTGTCAGGGCTCCTTTGGCGCTGGGCTCCCAGTTCTGGGTCTGAATCGAGCTCTGAGTCCCAGCCTTGATTGCACAGAAGCCCCATTTTCCACCTGATTCTCCTGGAGCCTCTCCCAGAACCAGCCCCTTTATAGTCATAAGAGCCCCACCCCAGCCTTATGCCCTGAACAGTGGAGACAGCCACCCAGAGATGCTCACTCAGGATCACGAGGGACAGAGCAAGACAGAGGGCTGAAGCAGAGGGAGGCAAGAGACAAGAGGGTGGACCAAGGGAAGGTGCCAGCTATGGCCTTCCTGCCCAGCGAGGTAAGTGCAGGGGCGCTGAGCGCCTCTCTGAAATGGTCCCATTCCCAGGGCCACTCTTCGAAGCTCAGGTTGGGGAAGTAGTGACGGATTAGGGGGCCTTATAGCTGCCCAGGGCCCTGCCAGGCCCCTGCAATGCCAGCTCTCGAGTCCGCCCAGCAGTCTGTGACTCACAGTGACCTGCGTGCTCTCTGGAGGCAAAACTGAGGCCTGACACATCAGGGGAGTTGCCAGGACCACCCAGAGAGTAAGTGGTAGCAGCCAGAGCTGCCTGGAATCAGCCCTGCTCATCCTGAGAGGGGCTGGGAGCCCGTAACTGTGCCTGGTGGACGTGACCCCTCCCCCTCCTCTGCCCCCATCCCATTTGACCTTGTCCCTCCCAACCTTCGTCCTGGAGACCTAGTGTTGTAGGATTTCTGTGGGTACCCCAGTATTCCAGGAGGTGCAGGAGTGAGTCCTGAGTCCTTTCTTGAAGCCCTCAGTGCTCTGGTCCCAGGCTTAAAGTCAATCTTGGTCTAAGTGACGGGGTGTCAGCTGGGACCTACAGTCTCTGCAGACCAGAGTCGGCCCCCAACCCCAGCCCTGAATGTGCAGCAGGAGATACCCAGACAGGCTATGGGGACACAGTACCCAGGAGTGTCCTTATGACAGTCCACGCACTATGGCACTCGGTCTTGTTTACCGTTACCTTCTGTGAAATGACAGTGTCTCTCTGCTCCACCACCTGCTAATCCCCAGAAGACTTTTTCTAATATTGGCCCTTCCAGAACACACTCCTTCCTGAGGTTCCAGGAGAGAATGCTTTTCCTGTCTTTTCAGCTTCTAGAGCTATATTCCGTGTGTTCCTTGGCTCCTGGCCCTTCTCCATCTACAAGGCAGCACCTCAATCTGCTCTGCTTGCACAGTCACATGGCCTTGTTTTTTGGGCGAATCTCCCTCTGCTTCCCTGTCACAGGACCCTTTGATCAAGTGTAGGAGCCCTCCCACGTAACCTAGAATAGTCTCCCCATCTCAAGATCCTTAATCACACCTGCAAAGGCCCTTTTGCAATATGACCTACAACATCCACAGGTGACAAGGATTAGGACTGGGATATATTCGGGGCCATTATTCAAGTGACCATAGCAAACCACTGAACTAGAAGCTTCCTTGAGAGCAGGGACTGTTCTATAGGGCACCTTGCATACTATGCTTCATGTAAAGAACAGAGGGACACAAAGGCACAAAGGTGTGAGTGTACATGGTGCGGGGATGCACAGATCAGGCTAAGAAGGGTCCACACTCAGGGGCCATGGCTCAAACTGTGCTCCTACGTTCTGAGAGCCTTGGTTGCCAATGAGATTTGGGGGGGTAAAGAGAGACCCCGTGGTCCTTGAGGACCTGCCCACTGGAAGTGAGCTGGGAGTCTGGGAAAGACCAAGGTGTTCTCCCTCTTCTCCCTTATGCTGCCTCAGAGCATGGAGACCCTTTCGTACTCACTGTCTGCATCTCTTGGAGCTGAGTGCTCAGAGTTGTTGCCAGCTTCCAGAGTGCTTAGGGCACCCTGTCTGGCAATCTGGGCTCTTCAGCTGGGAGTCCTAAGCTGAGCAGGAGCTGGGGACAAGGAGGAAATGACAGAAAAGCCAGGGGCAGTTTTTGCTACAGACGGATTACACTGTCCCAAAGGATCTGCATCAATCTTTACCCAAACCTAAGGGCCCATGTGCCTCCATAGCCCATCACCCATCTGACGGTGCCCCCACCTGCCCTTGCCCTGTGGGCCCAGAGCCCAGCCTGAGGATTGTAGTGGGGACTCATCCCTTTGGCACACACTCATCAAGAGAGCCTGGGCAATGCTGGGGCTACAGTGGCAATCAGCCCTTGTCTTTGCTCCATAGGCTCCCAGTCCAGAAGGAAGCAGGCAAGTTCAACCCCAGAGCGAAGGCAGGCCAGAGTCAGAACAACAGGGTTCCCTGGAAAAGGGAGGGCAGATGCCCAATGCCTGAACTGAGTCTAGAAATAGGAGCACAGACTGGAGGCCAGCACCCAGGGAGAGGAAGGGCATCAACAAGGGCTCACCCTGGGGATCCTAACAGGTCCTGAGCCTGCTCCCCTTGAACCAAGGAAACCACAGCCTTCTGCTCCCAAGTCTGGTGGCTTCTCAGTGACCTCTCTCTTCTCTTCCTTACAGGGGAGGTGTGTCAACTTCGCCTTAATGTATCGCCACTATGCACAAATGCTCTGCAGACCAAAGATCTGCTTTTGACCCAGCCAGGAGTGCCTCCCCCTCGATAGCTGTTGCTCGCATTGTCAACACACACACACAAACACACACACACACACACACACACAATGGAATACTACTCAGCCCTAAAAAATGAAATTGTGTAATTTGCCACAACATGGATGGACCTAGAGAGTACCATGCTCAGTAAAATAAGTCAGAGAAAGACAAATACTGTATGTTACCACTTATATATGGAATCTAGAAAATGAAACAAACTAGTTAATATAACACAAAAGAAACAGATCCACAGATATAGAGAACAAACTAGTGGTTACCAGCGAGGAGATGGAAGTGGGGAGGGGCAAGATAAGGGTAGGGAATTAAGAGGTACAAACTACTATGTATGAAATAAATAAGCTACAAGGAAATATTCTGCAGCACAGGCAATATAACATTTTATAATAACTATAAATGGAGTATAATCTCTAAAAATTTTGTACACCTAAAACTAATATGATATTGTAAATAAAGTATATCTCACTAAAATTTTTTTGAATTAAAAAGTTGTGGTATATATATATATATATATATATATATATATATATATATATACACAATGGAATTTTATTTGGCCATAAAAAGGAAGGAAATCCTGCCATTGTGACAACATGGATAGAACTTGATAGCATTTTCCTAAGTGAAATAAGTCAGAGAAAGATAAATACTGTGTGATCTCACTTATATGTGGAACCTTAAAAAAAATAAATAAAACCTCATAGAAAAAGAGATCATATTTGTGGTTACCAGAGGTGGGGAGTTGGGGGAGGAGGAATTGAATGAAGCTGTTCAAAAGGTGCAAACTTTCAGTTATAAGATAAAATAGTACTTGGGATGTAATTTACAACATGATAACTACAGTTAACACTGCTCTATGGTATATTTGAAATTTGTTAAGACAATAGATCTTAAGAATTCTCTTCATAGGAAAAAACATTTTTTTCTTTTTCTTTTTTTGTATCTAGATGAGATGATATAAGTTAACTAACCTTACTGTGGTGACCATTTCACAGTATATGTAAGTCAAATTATTATGCTGCATACATTAAACATACAATGCTATGTTAATTATGTCTCAATCAAATGGGGAAAAAAGAACCTCAGCTAATAAATACAGAAGAAATAATAAAATTAGAAGTCACCATTTTACCTGCTGTATAGCACAGGGAATTCTACTCAATACTCTGTAATGGCCTATATGGGAAAAGAATCAAAAAAAAAAAAAAAGAGTGGATATATGTATATGTATAGCTCATTCACTTTGCTGTACACCTGAAACTAACACAACATTCTGAATCAACTATACTCCAATAAAAACAATTTTTTTTTTTAGGGCTTCCCTGGTGGCTCAGTGGTTGAGAGTCCGCCTGCCGATGCAAGGGACGCGGGTTTGTGCCCCGGTCCGGGAAGATCCCACATGCCGCGGGGCGGCTGGTCCCGTGAGCCATGGTCGCTGAGCCTGCGCATCCGGAGCCTGTGCTCTGCAGCGGGAGGGGCCGCAACAGTGAGAGGCCCACGTAACGCAAAAAAAAAAATAAAAAATAAAAAATTATCCTGATCAATTTGGGTCTAGTAATAAAATATTAAAATTAGCTTTACATGCACCACTGTAATTAATCACACTAACAGATTATTGGTGAAATGCACATATTCATCAAAAGAATATACAGAAAGGGAATTTAGATAAAATTCAACACTCCATGATTTGTATCAAACCGAGAGTAACAAGGAAACTGCCTAATAGGATAAAAGATATCCAACAGAAGCCTTCAATAAATACCATTCTTAAACGTGATGTGTTAGAATTATTCTCTTTACAATCAAGAATGCCTCCATCACAACTTCGAGTCAACATTTCATTGGAGAACTAGTCAGCATAATGTTTTGGGGGTTTGTTCATTTTTTATAGAAACGCAAACAATTCTACAGATAAATTTTTATAATAACAGAGCTTAGCAAGTTGGGTGAGTATATCAAATACATACATTTCTTCAGGATAGCAATCATTTAAAAACTCTGTATTAAAAATGCCATTCCAATAGCATCAAAAATACAGAGTATATAGGGAAGGCACTTGACAAAAGAAGTCAAGATATTCATAGGGAAATTTATAGGCAAGGCACTGAAAACAACACAAATAAATGAAGACATTGCCGTGTTCACTGGTAGGAGGAGTCCAGATCACAGATTCGAATCCTTCCAAATATTTACAGTTATTGTAGTCGAATATTAGAAGGTTTGGCGGGGGAGAGGAGTGAAAACAGTGTGCTACTTCTAAAATTGACATGAAAGAGCGAACGGATTTTTTACCCAAACGCAAGTCCCTGTGCCCGACGCACTGTGAGGCCAAATACCGGAACGTCTGAGTTTGGAGCAGAGAAAGGTTTATTTCAGGGCCACGCAAGGAGACCATGGCTCATGCCTTAAAAACCCCAAACTCCCCGAAAGCTTTCGGCAAAACCCTTTTATAGGAAAGGTGAGGGAGGGGCGTGGTTAGTTGTTGCAGACATCTTGGTGTCAGATCCTTCGTTCATGAGGTCAGGTCACGGTCAGGTCACGATGTTCTTCACATTTGTTAATAACAAATGTTATTCTCTGTTCTGACAAGAAAGGGAAGGGGAGGCATTTAATTGTCTCCACGCCTCCTTTCGACTTTCAACACTTAACCAATCCCATAAGCAAAGCGACATCATTACCCCTCATTTTACTTGGTCAAGGTCCCAAGGCTGGACTTTGGTGCTCCGAGGTCCAGGCGCCGGCTAAGCGAGGGTGTCCCTGTGCAGGCCCATCACCCTGCCCGGGAGCGTTCGTCCAGCACCCAGTCTGGGTCCTCCCGCCAGTGCCCAGGTCCAGCTGAAGAGGCAGATCTCAGCTGGCGGCGCCCTCAGGGCCAGGTCTCCAGACCCTGCCCAGCCTGAGGGAGCCAGGCGCCCAGGACCAGCCCTCAGGCTCCTCAAGACGCCTAAATGGGGGCCGGGTCCCACGGACTGTGACCCATGGAGGCCGCTGCCGCCATTAGGTCCCGGAGGCGGGTTTTGGGGAGAGGTTCGGCCACTGCTTCAAGGCCTGGGCCCAGTCCGTGGGCGGCCATGGCCAGGGCTTCACAGCCCTCAGCCTGTCCCCCAACCCCCAGCTCACCTGGCAGCCTGAGGCCGGAGGGCCTGGAGGGCCCCGGGGAGAAGGCCGCAATCCAGCCCTCACCGCACTCTCTGCCCGAGGGCCGCTGGGAGGATGACTAAAGGTCACGTCCTAAGGGTCTCGAGCTAATGGTCGCAAGTTAACAGCTGCGAGCCACGCCCCGCCCCCGCCCTCCCCCCTCATTTAGTTGTTGCATGTTTTTCCATGGAGCAGAGACAAGCCATCGTCACTCGGCCCTCTCTGAATTTCTGGTCCACAGACCCTGTGAGCATAACGAAATAGTTTTTGTTTTGTCACTCAGCTTGTGATGGCTTTTACAAAAAGTAGATAACTGGCAGGCCCTTCAGTCACAAGGGACTTTGACATCCTTGCAGGACCTTCTTCCCCTTCTAGATCCTTCCATCCACTGGGTCACACGAATGACCACGGCAACACGCTACACTCCCAGTTCCGGGACCTCCTCCCCCACAGCGATGCCTCATCTAAGCCACCTCAGCTGCCCTCTTTCAGCTGACAAGAAGGCAGGATTTCTCCAGGATCTTAATGGCCACCTGAGAGGGTTTGGGATGAGGAACAAACGGAGGCCTCATCTTACTGCCCCTCCAAAGAGCCCCTGACTCCCCCCTGGGATTGTCAACAGGCAGGACACTGAGCAGAGCTGCAGGTCACAAAGTCACCATGCCAACCTTTCTGTCCATCATAAGTGACATCATAAGGGAATTCTGCCTCCTTGGGGCTGGGGGCAGGCCGAGCAGGTAGTGGGCCATCGCCCAAGGCCAGCGCTCTTTGCATCTTCCGCCCTCAGTGCAGGTACCGGGGGAGGCTCACAGCTTTGGGGAAAGGGCTAGAGAGGTCGAGGACCCTTGGAACACGCAGACACAGCGGAGGCCGGCGTCCAGTGGGGCTGCAGGGGCAGCCAAACAAAATGGGCAGCGGCGGGTCTGGCCTGCCAGGGCCCACGCTCTTCCTGCTGCTGGTGCTGCTGCCACCGCTGCTGAGCGCGCGGAGCTTCCAGCACGACGGTCCAGGCTGGAAGGACCCCCACCACCTCAGTCTGGACCGGGGGAACCTCTACCGCCACCTCATCCAGGACACGGGAACCTCCCACCAGCTCCGCAGCCCCAGCACCTGGACCCGGAAGAGCCGGGCAAAAGATGAGAATTCCTGCCAAAGCTCTTTTGACCTCTACTTCATCTTGGATATGTGAGTGGCCCTCCTGCCCCTGATGGCGCCATTGGTAGTAGTAGTGCTGTCTCTGATGTCAGTGTGGGCAAGACTTGGCTTAAACAGGTGCCAGCTTCTGTGAGGGGAGAGGGTGGAGTAGTCTTGGTCAGACCTCTGTGGCCTCCCTCCTTGTCCTGAGGCCGAGGGAGTGACCCGGGCATTCGTTTCCTGGGACTTTTTCTTTTGGAAAGGAAAAAAGGCCACCATAGGTTTTTGGAGGGCTCTCAGCTTGACGAGGCCCCGTGGCCTGCACGCCCCTTAAACGGCTGGAGGGGCAGGTGATTGCTAGGCGCTCTCTTCTCAGCACTTGGGAGAAGCTCACTTTGCGTTTGGGGTTGTGTTTTTTGTTTTGTTTTGTTTTTAACCAAATGACCTCTATTTTTCCTGGGCCCCAGAGAGATTGCCGTGTCATCTGTTAGGCATTCTCCTAGTGTCACTGCTTAGAAAGTCCTTTGCTTTGCTGGTTCTAAATGTTTTGCTTCTTTCTTTGACTGCTTAGAGATCCACATTACAGTTTGTGTGCACTTTCGGAACACTTTGGTCTTTCTGCATGTGGCCTTGGGAAACCTGGGCTGTGCATTAGGTACCTTCTGGCCCTCAAGGAAGGAAAGGGATGGGCCGGTCTTCGGACTGGAGACATTGCCTTGGTTCCATTTTCAACTCCTCTGTGGGATTGAGGATAAATTTTACTTATTCAGTAATAACAGTGGTTTGACTCCCAATATCACTGAAGCACTTTATGGTCCCCAGAGCCCTTTACTGGGCATCTGCCATCCTCAAAACAATACTGGGATATACAGCAGGGAAAATATTTGCATATGCAATCTCCTGGAAAGGGGAGCAGGCTCCCAGAGTTTGGGTGAAGTAGCCCAGAGGCTGGTGGGGGTGACAGAACCCAGGCTTCCTGTGTTTCCCTAATTCCAGCATCCCAGTTTGTACTACCTCTGATTCCTCTTATTCTCTGTGGAGACTGATGCTTGGGGGGGGCGGATGTGTGCCCCAGCCCACTAGCTTCTAAGCAGAGGCAGCAGAGGTGGGAGCACCCTGCTTGCTAGAAGAGAAATTCCCTCCTCACAGTCCAGTGGCAGGAATTCTGAGATGCCCTGGGCACATCTTGTCTGGTTGCCCAGGGTGGTAGTGATTCCCCTCTTGGGCATTGGGGATGGGGATGGATGGGCACTGTAGGGAGATGACGGCCTCTTTGGGTCAGTCTTTCCAGAGAGTGGCAGTGAGTCCGAAGGGTCCCGTCAGCTGCCATCCTGTTACAGCGCCACTGCCCACACCCCTGCTGTCTGCAGTCAAGCCCAGTGTGGGCACAGCACAGCCCCCGGATGGATGGGGGAAGGGCTCTGGGCACAGGTGGGTCACTTTCTATGTTTCAGGGATGTGCTGAACACTAAGAACAACCAAGAACTTAAGGAAGTGGGTTCTATACCCCTACTTTAAGGTGACGAAACTGAGGCTGGGAGTACTAAATGATTTGCTCAATGTCAGTCAAAGTTAGTTTGCTGCAAAACATTAAAGAGTGGAAGGATGCTCCCCTTTCCTCTCCTCCCAGAAGGGTGTGAGGTAGGGGGACTAGAAAGGCACCAGAGAAATGGCTTCCTGAGCCAGGTTGTCCCCACTTCCCACCCCTCTCCCCCACCCCACTCCCCCACCTCCTGCCTCCTTTGTCTTCATAAGTGCTGGGAGGCAGCACTGATCCCTCTGACCATAGCTGGTGTAGCTGTAGTTCAGCGTGAAGTGTGTGGGTCTTCCCATGAAGGCTGGGAGGGCAGGAGAGAAAGGGGAGCAACTCAAGCTCAGTCCAGTCAGGCTCCAGGACTGAAGCTGCTCCACAGTCCCCGCCCCTTACTGTCAGTAAGACACTTGCCTTGCAGTCTGGCCAGGTCTGAATCCTGCTGGATTCTGCAAATGAGAAGGGGAGCTCGGGATGTCCGAAAGAAGGCCCTGCACACCCATTTCTCAGCCCCAGGCCATCAGGGAGGAGTAGGCCTACAGCTGGGCCACAGTGGGCCAGGCCAGGCTTGTCTGAAAGCACAGTACACTCCTCAGCCCCAGGGAAGGAACAACACTCCCTGGGAACTATGCTCTTTTAGTCTAGTTGAAGAAAACCAGCTTGACGAGATTTTCCCAGAATGTGAGGACAGCCTTCCTCCTGATGTCCCCTGCTACTCTTGTGGAGAGGGGAATAATGACCACTGAGGAGGCAGCCCCAGCTTTGCAGTCAGGCAGACTCCACTCATCATCAGTCATGCGGCCTAGGGCAAGTCGCCTCACCTCTCTCTGCCTCAGTGTCCCCATCTGTACAATGGGGCCTTCATACCCACCTCACCAGGTTGGGATGGGGATGAAGGGGAGTTTATATGGTTTGCCCAGCATGTGTCAGATTGCAGCTGTGGAGGATAAGCATAAAACAAACTTCCAGGGAAGGCAGAGTCACACACCCTGGGAACTCCCCGGCACTGCAGGGACCCCTGATCCAGCCCTGACTCCGTGGCTCACTCTCTCTGCATGTGCCCTTTGTGGGGAGGTGGGGTGTGGGTCAGACACCTCTGCTGGTGGCACTCCCAAGGCTCTCTGGATCTTTCATCCATTGGTGAGCAGTCTTATCCATTCTCTCATTCCCTTGTTCATCCACTCACTGAAATAATTACTGGAAAACTGCTATACGCCCGTCACTGTTTTGGGCAGTGGGGATAAGGCAGCAAACAAAACTTGAAAAAGTCCTCATCCCCTTAGAGCTTTCATATTAGGAGACAAGAAATAAATAAATCAAAGAGGAAATATTGTGTTAGATGGGGATAAACACCAGGGGGAAAATCAGGACAGGAGGATGGGAAGTGCTGAGGGAGGGGCTGTTCTAAAGATGTGTTCAGGAAAGGCTATGCTCACACACTGGAAGGTGAGGAGGTGGGAGAGGGTAGGTGTCGTTTGAGCAGAGGAGGTGTGTGACTGCACTGTTTCTAAAAGGGTCACCGTTAAAGGGCACAAGGGCAGGTCCTGGCAGGAGACCAATGAGGGGCCTCGTGCAGGGACCCAGGGAGGAGATGATGGTGGTGTGGACCAGTAGGTACGGGTGGCGATGATGCAGCTCTTTTGAAGGTAGAGGCCACGGGATTCCAGACAGAATGGATGGAGGGAGACCAGGTGTGTCCCCAGACTCAGCGTAAGGGTAGAGTAGGAAACCAGCCTCATCACTGCGTCTTCTTAACAACTGTGTGTAAATGTTATTACCACTATTTTACAGATGAGGAAAGGAAGCTGCTCAGGGCCTGGGAATAACCACCAAAATCCTCAGATAGGAAAACATGGAGCTGGAATTAAAAGTCTAGAGTATCTGATTCCAAAGCCATTCCAAAGACTCCAAGACTGGGTGGGTCCCTGAGAATCCCTCCGGGTGGTTAGAAGCAAAACCAGTGTCTCACCTGCAGGAAGGTCTTGAGTGGTTCACTCCCAGCTGCTTCATTAGATTCCTTATTCATTGGTTCCTTCGTTAGGCTGAATTGGATGAAAATGACAGACCCTCCCATGTGCCCACAGTACTGGCCAGTGGCCTATGAAGGCCAGGGAGCTGCAGGCTAAGGGAGTGGCCTGTGCAAAGGCCTGAGGAATGAGGCCCTCAGGTGACCCCAGAAGATCCAGGTGTGTAGAAGTTGGGCGTGGGGGAGAAGGAGAAAGGAGGGGCACAGGCCAATGATGTGGCCCTGGGCCCACGTAGGAGGTGTGTTCTTCACATTTTATCAGAGGAGAAATGGATCAGATCTGCATTTTCAGAAGGACCCCTTGGCTGCCTTGGGGAGGATGGGTAGGAAAAGGAAAGACTGGAAGCAGCAGCTGGAGTAAAAAAGAGAAGGGTCCAAGGAGGTCCCAGGCAGCTGGAGAAAGGCAGGTAGGAGCCCAGGGTGGGTGTGCCCGAGAGGAGAATGAGGAGGCAGAACCCAGAGGAGCACCCACACGTGGGGCAGCATGGAAGGAGAGGGGCTGGCCAAAGAGGAGAGGAGCAGAGTGCCGGGAACAGAGCGAGGCAGGATGTTCAGTAGGAAGTGCCTTGGCATCAACACCTGTGCGAGGGGGCTGACAGAAGGAGGACTGAGTGGCGCTTTAGTGCAGGCCTGACAGGCTCTGCTGACCTGGTAGGAGATTTGGAGCTGAAAGGCACCCTCAAGTTTGTCCCAAGTTGGGCCAGATGATTAGGCCATCAGTCACCGCAGGTGGCTACCTGAGGAAGGGAGGGACCTTGGGCAAGGAAACTCTGCACATGAGGGGTTCCTAGAGCTGATGACAGCTGAAGGGACATCCTCAGAGTAATATGCAGACTCAGCATATCTGTGTCCTTCACAGCTCCTCCCACAGCTTGGATGAATGGCAGAATAGGGCTATGCAGGCCAGACCATTGATCTGCGTTCTCCTGTTTGTGGGTCATCTCATGTCTTGTTTTCTCCTTCTTAGGACCCCTCACAGTCCCTCGTGGAGCTAGACATGGCTTATGTGCTTTGGTCAGCAGAGGACATTGAAACCTATACCTATTAAACAATAACTCCCATTCATCTCTCCCCAACCTGTGGTAACCTCTATCCTATTTTCCATATCTGTGAATTTGCCTATTCTAGGTACCTCATACAAGTAGAATCATACACTAGCTGGCCTTTCGTGTCTGACTTATTTCACTTAACAAAATGTTTTCAAGGTCCAACCATGTTGTAGCATGTATCAAATTGTCATTCTTTATATGGCTGAATAATATGCCATTTAATGTATATACTATTTCCTTTATCCTTTTATCTGTAGATAAGCACTTGGATCGTTTCCTCACTGGAGCTATTGTGAATAGCGCTGCTGCGAACACTGGTATACATGTTAACTATTTGAGTCCCTGCTTTCACTCCTTTTGGGCATATGCCTAGGAGTGGAACTGCTGGATCATTCTGTGCTTTTAATTCTGTGTTTAACTATGTTAACTATGCCATAACTATTTTCCACAGTGGCTGCACTATTTTACAGTCACACAAGCAGTGTACAAGGGTTTCAGTTTATCCACATTCTCTCTGGCACTTATTATTTTCCAAATTTTGTTTTGTTTTATTTTATTTTGTTTTGTTTTGTTTTTGATAATAACCATCATGAAGTGGTATCTCATTGTGGTTTTGGTTTACATTTCCCTAATGACTAGGGATGTTGAGCATCTTTTTATGTGCTTAATGGCCATTTGTATATCTTCTTTGTAGAAATGTCTATTTAAGTCCTTTGCCCATTTTTGAATTGGGTTGTTTGGTGTTGGTTGTTGAGTTGTAGGAGTTCTTATGTATTCTGGATATCAATTTCTTATCAGATATATGATTTGCAATTGTTCTTTCATTCTGTAGGTTATCTTTTCATTTTTTAAAATATTTATTTATTTATTTATTTGGCTGCATTGGGTCTTAGTTGCAGCATGCAGGCTCTTCGTTGAGGTGCGCGGGCTTCTCTAGTTGCAGCACGCAGGCTTCTCTCGAGTTGCAGCACGCAGGCTTCTCTCGAGTTGCAGCACACAGGCTTCTCTCTAGTTGTGGCTCGTGGGCTCCAGAGTGCGCAGGCTCAGTAGTTGCGGCACAGGGGCTCTCTAGTTGTGGCATGGGGGCTCTAGAGTCCACGGGCTCAGTAGTTGCATCTCACGTTCTTAGTTGTCCCACGTCATGTGGGATCTTAGTTCCCCAACCAGCGATCAAACCCATGTCCCCTGCTTTGGAAGGCAGATTCTTAACCATTGCACCGCCAGGGAAGTCCCTCTCTTTTCATTTTTTTTCATGGTATCCTTTGTACAAAAGTTTTTACTTTTGATGAAGTTTGGTTTATCTCTTTTTTCTTTATTGTCTGTGCTTTTGGTGTCATATCTAAAAACCATTACAAAATCCAATGTCATAAAGCTTTTCCCCTATGTTTTCTTATAAGTTTATTAGCTTTAGCTTTTACATTTAGGTCTTTGATCCATTTTGAGTTAATTTTTGTATATACTATGTAGTTGTAAGATAAGAATCTAACTGCATTCTTTTGCATGTAGACATCCAGTTTTCCTAGAATCATTTGTTGAAAATACTGTCGTTTCCCACATTGGGAAATAGTCTTGGTGGTACCCTTGTCAAAAACCAACTGAATACATATATGAGGGTTTATTTCTGGACTCTCGATTTTATTCCATTGTTCTATATGTCTGTCCTTATGCCAGTACCACACTGTTTTGGTCAAGCTATTAATACAATAACTTTGTATAAAATTTGGAAACCGGAAAATATGAACCTGCCAACTTTGTTCTTATTCAAGATTTTGCTTATAGCTATTTGAATCCCCTGAGATTCCATATGAATTTTAGGGTGGATCATTCAATTTCTACAAAAAAAATTGCTGTTGAGATTTTGATAAAGATTGCATTGAATCTGTAGATAACCTTAGCTAGTATTTCCAATTTAACACTATTAAGTCTGCTAAGCCATAAATATGTAATGTTTGCTGATGAAAATTCAATTAACAATCAGGCAAAGAAGAAAAATTAGAGCATTTTATTTGAGCCAAACTGAGGATTATTACCTTGGAGACAGATTCTCAGAAGCTCTGAGAACTGTTACACTTGCCAGGAGCTAGAGATGCAGTTTTATATATTTTTGAGACAAAGAATTATGTGTCACACTGACAGGTTAACATGATACATAAAGTTCCTCAGAGATGTTTTGGCCAGATATGCATATACAGAGTGAGCCTTTAGGTCAATTTGATCCAATGTCAAGATGACAAAAAATATCGATCTTAGAAATTACAATGCTGGCATCAGAAGAAAGGGACCATTATCCTCAAAGGTTGATTATATCCTCCTGCCTTGAGGAGGTCTGGTTAATGTATAATGCAGAAGCACAATGAATATTTGGGAGAGGTCCGTCACAAATGGGGGCATGTCATGCATGTTTCAATTCTGACTTAGTCTGATTTTCTTGCCATAGAAAACTTTATGATTTTCCTTATCATGTTTTTCCAATGATTTACATATTTTAAAATTTCTTTCAGCAATGTATTCTAGTTTTCAACGTACTGGTCTTTTGCCTCATTGATTACATTAATTCTTAAGTATTTTATTCTGTTTGATGATATTGTACATGGAATAGTTTTCTTAATTTCCTTCTTGGAATGTTCATTATTAGTGTATAGAAATAGAACTGATTTTTATACGTTGATTTTGTACCCTATAACTTTGCTGAATTTCCTTATTAACTCAAACATTTTTTGTGAAATCTTTGGGGTTTTTTACATGTAAGATTATATTGTCCAAGAACAGAGATGTTACATCTTTTTTCTTTCTTTTCAATTTGGATGCCGTTATTTCTCTTTCTTGCCTAGTTGCTCTGTCTAAAACTTCCAATGCTATGTTGAACAGAAGTGATGAAAGCGGGCATCCTTGTACTACTCTTGATCTTTGGGGAAAAGCTTTTAGTCTTTCACCATTGATATGTTAGCTGTAGATTTTTCATATATTAGCCTTTATCATGTTTTTCATAGAATTTTTCTCTATTCCCAATATGAGTGTTTTTATGAAGAAGGGGTTTTAGATTTTATCAAGTGATTCTACAGCAGTTGAAATGATCACGTAGTTTGGTTTCTCTGATATATTAAGTTTATTAATTACATTGTTTGAGTTTTGTATGTTGAACCATCTTTGTATTGTGGAAATAAATCCTACCTTTTCAGATTGTGCTAGATTTTTTTGTTGAGGATTTTTGAATTTATATCCATATGAAATATTAGTCTGTACTCTTCTTGAAGTGTTTGTCTGGCTTTGGTATCAGGGTAATGCAGGCCTCATAAAATAAGTTTGAAAGTGTTCCCTCCACTTCAATTTTTGGGAAGATTTGGAGAAGGATTAGTGTTAATTCCTCTTTAAATGATTAGTAGAATTAATCTGTGAAACCATCTGGTCCTGGACTTTTCTCTGTTGGGAGATTATTGATTACGGATTCAATCTCTTTACTAGTTATAGGTCTATTCAGCTTTTGTTTCTTCATGATTCAGTCTGGGCAGGTAAGTGTGTTTCCTGGAGTTTGCTAATTTCATCTAGGTTATCTATTTTGCTGGCTTACAAATTCCAGTGTTCTCTTATAATCCTTTTTATTTGTATAAAATCAGTAGTAGTGTCCCACTTCATTTTCTGATTTCATTCATTTAAATCAATGGATATAAAGGTTTGTCCATTTTGTTGATCTTTTCAACATACCAATTTTTTATTTCACTGGTATTTCTCTATTCCATATTTTATTTATCTCTGTTATAATCTTTATTATTTCTTCCCTTCTGCGCCTTTGGGTTAGTTTTCATTTCTTTTTCCAGTTCCATAAGCTGTAAAGTTAGTGTACAGATTTGAGATTTTTCTTCCTTTTTAATGTATTTGTCTACAGCTATAAATTTCCCTCTCAATTCTACTTTCACTGTATGTTTTGGTATGTTGTGTTTTCATTTTCATTTGTCTCCTGGTATTTTCTAATGTCTCTGTGATTTCCTCTTTGCCCAGTTTGCTGATTCAAAGGGTACTGTTTCATGTCCACATATTTGTGAATTTCCAGATTAGTTTCTGCTATTGACTTATAGCCTTATTTCATTGGGGTTGGAAATGATTTTAAGTTTTGGGGGGATTTCCATCATTTAAAAATTTTAAAGAAATGCTTTGTGGTCTAACATGTACTCTATCCTGGAGAACATTTCACATGCACTTGAGAAAAATGTGTATTCTACTGTCTGGGAGAAGAGTGTACATATCTGTTAGGTACAGTTGGCTTATGATGATGTTCACATCCTCTATTCCCTTATTTCTCTATTTTCTCATATTCTGTCTGATTGTTCTATTACTGAAAGTGGGATTTTGAAGTTTCTAACTGTTACTGTAGAACTGTCTGTTTCTCCCTTAAGTCTGTCAATGTTTGCTTCCTAAATTTTGCTTCTCTGATATTTGGTTCTTATCTGTTTATAAGTGTTGTGTCTTCTCGGTGAAATGACCCTCCTGTAATTATATAATGTCTTTCTTTGTCTTTTATAACAGTTTTCTATGTAAAGTCTAGTTTGTTAATTATAGTCATCCCAGCTCTCCTTAGGTTTCTCTTTACTTGGAATATCTCTTTTCATCCTTTCATTTTCAACCTCCTGGTGTCTTAACATTGAAAGTGAATCTCTTGTAGACATCATATGGTTGCATCTTTTTGGATCCATTCTGGCAATCTGTACCTTTTGATTGGAGAGTTTAATCCATGTACATTTAAAGTAATTACTGATAGGGAAGGACTTACATCGGACACTTTGCTCTTTGTTTTCTGCATGTCTTCTAGCTTTTTTCTCCCTAATTTTCTCCATTTCTACCTTCCTGTGAGTTTAGTGGACTTTTGTTGTTGTTGTTGTAGTGACAGGTCTTGGTTCCCTTTTCACTTCCTTTGTGTGAAGCTATTTTCAATATCTATTATAGATATTTTCTTTACAGTTACCTGGTTATTAATGGTTACAAGTTAATATTCTCATATATGCTATCTACATTATATCTATATGTGTAATTTTCCTGATTTTCTTTTTCTTTCTTTTTAAAACTCATTCTCTGTATTCAAACATACTCGACATATATCAAATGAACGTAGAGGGCACCTCTACCACATCACATAAGTATTCCTTGTTTTGTGGTTGGAATAATTAAGATCTAGTCTCTTAGAAAATTTGATGATTAAAATAAAATATTGTTGTCTATGTTCACTAAACTGTGCCTTAGACATCCAAGATTTAGTTGTCAACTATTTGCAAGTTTGTACCCTTAAACAACACCTCTTATTCCCCCAAGCCCCTGGGAACCACCATTTTACTCTGTTTTGATGAGTTGGGTTTTTTAGATTCACATATAAGTGATATCATAGAGTATTTGTCTTTCTCTGTCTGACTTATCTTACTTAGCGAAAAGTCCATCAGTGTTGCCACAAATGGCAGGATGGCCTTCTTTCTTATGGCTGAATTATATTCTATTGTATATACATAGAACCTCTTCTTTATCTACTCATCTGTTGATGAGCGCTTAGGTTGAGTCTATATCTTGGCTATTGTGAATAATGCTGCAATAAACACGGAAGTGCATATATCTCTTCAATATCCTGTTTTCATTCCCTTTAGATATAGACCCAGAAGTGGGATTGCTGGGTCATGTGGAAATTCTATATTTAATTTTCTCAGGAACCTCCATACTGTTTTCCATAGTGGCTAAAACAATTTACATTCCCATCAACAGTGCAAAAGTTTCCTTTTTCTGTATCCTTTTTCTGTATTGTCCTCACCAATGCTTGTTATCTCTTGTCTTCTTAATTATAGCCATTCTAACAGGTGTGAGATGTATCTCATTGTGTTGTTCTTTTTCCACATCTTTATTGGAGTACAAATGCTTTACAATGTTTTGTTAGTTTCTACTGTACAACAAAGTGAATCAGCTATATGTATATATATCCCCATATCCCCTCCCTCTTGAGCTTCCCTCCCACCCTCCCTACCCCATCCCTCTCGGTCGTCACAAAGCACCGAGGTGATCTCCCTGTGCCATGCAGAAGCTTCCCACTAGCCATCCATTTTACATTTAGTAGTGTATATATGTCAGTGCTACTCTCTCACTCACTTCATCTCCGCTTCCCCTTCCCACCCCCGTGCCCTCAAGTCCGTTCTCTACGTGTGCATCTTTATTCCTGTCCTGCCATTAGGTTCATCAGTACTGCTTTTTAAAATCCCATATATATGCATTAGCGTACGGTATTTGTTTTTCTCTTTCTCACTTACTTCACTCTGTATGACAGATTCTAGGTCCATCTGCCTCACTACAAATAACTCAATTTCATTCCTTTTTATGGCTGAGTAATATTCCATTGTATATGTGTGCCACATCTTCTTTATCCATTCATCTGTTGATGGGCATTTGGGTTGCTTCCATGTCCTGGCTATTGTAAATAGTGCTGCAATGAACACTGTGGTACATGTATCTTTTTGAATTATGGTTTTCTCAGGGTATGTGCCCAGTAGTGGGATTGCTGGGTCATATAGTAGTTCTATTCTTAGTTTTTTAAGGACCCTCCATACTGTATCAATTTACATTCCCACCAACAGTGCAGGAGGGTTCCCTTTTCTCCACACCTTCTCCAGCATTTATTGTTTGCAGATTTTTTGATGATGGCCATTCTGACGCGTGTGAGGTGATACCTCATTGTGGTTTTGATTCGCATTTCCCTATTGATTCGTGATGTTGAGCATCTTTCCATGTATCTGTTAGCCATCTGTATGTCTTCTTTGGAGAAATGTCTATTTAGGTCTTCCGCCCATTTTTGGATTGGGTTGTTTTTGTGATATTGAGCTGTGATGGCAAATGAGATGGTTTCCTTAATTTCTCTTTCTGATCTTTTGTTGTTAGTGTACAGGAATGCCAGAGATTTCTGTGCATTAATTTTGTATCCTGCAACCTTACCAAATTCATTGATTAGTTCTAGTAGTTTTGTGGTGGCATCTTTAGGATGTTCTAAAGTATAGTATCATGTTGTCTGCAGTGACAGTTTTACTTCTTCTTTTCCAGTTTGTATTCCTTTTATTTCTTTTTATTCTCTGATTGCCATGGCTAGGACTTTCAATACTATGTTGAATAATAGTGGCAAGAGTGGACATCCTTGTCTTGTTCCTGATCTTAGAGGAAACGGTTTCAGTTTTTCAGCATTGAGAGTGATGTTTGCTGTGGGTTTGTTGTATAAGGCTCTTATTATGTTGAAGTAGCTTCCCTCTATGCCCACTTTCTGGAGAGTTTTTGTCGTAAATGAGTGTTGAATTTTGTCAGACGCTTTTTCTGCATCTATTGAGATGATCATATGGTTTTTATTCCTTAATTTGTTAATATGGTGTATCACATTGATTGTTTTGCGTATATTGAAGAATCCTTGCATCCCTGGGATAAATCCTACTTGATCATGGTTTATGATCCTTTAAGTGTGTTGCTGGATTTTGTTTGCTAGTATTTTGTTGAGGATTTTTGCATCTATGTTCATCAGTGATATTGGTCTATAATTTTCTTTTTTCGTGATATCTTTGTCTGGTTTGGGTATCAGGGTGACGGTGACCTCCTAGAATGAGTTTGGGAGTGTTCCTCCCTCTGCAGTTTTTTGGAAGAGTTTGAGGATAGGTGTTAACTCTTCTCTAAACATTTGATAGAATTCGCCTGTGAAGCCATCTGGTCCTGGACTTTTGTTTGTTGGAAGATTTTTAATTACAGTTTCAACTTCATTACCTGTGATTGGTCTGTATTTTCTAATTCTTCCTGGTTCCGTCTTGGAAGGTTGTACTTTTCCAAGCATTTGTCCATTGCTTTCAGGTTGTCCATTTTATTGGCATATATTTGTTTGTAGTAGTCTCTTATGATCTTTTGTATTTCTGCGGTGTCAGTTGTAATCTCTCCTTTTTCATTTCTAATTTTATTGATTTGAGTCCTCTCCCTTTTTTTCTTGATGAGTCTGGCTAAAGGTTTATCAATTTTGTTTATCTTCTCAAAGAACCAGCCTTTAGTTTTATTGATCTTTGCTATTATTTTCTTTGTTTCTATTTCATTTATTTCTGCCCTGATCTTTATGATTTCTTTCCTTCTACTAACTTTGGGTTTTCTTTGTTCTTCTTTTTCTAGTTGCTTTAGATGTAAGGTTAGATGGCTTATTTGAGATTTTTCTTGTTTCTTGAGGTGAGCTTGAATTGCTATGAACGTCCCTCTTTGAACTGCTTTTGCTTTGTCCCATAGGTTTGGATCATTGTGTTTTCATTGTCGTTTGTTTCTAGGTATTTTTTTATTTGCTCTTTGATTTCTTCAGTGATCTCTTGATTATTTAGCAGTGCACTGTTTAGTCTCCAAGTATTTGTGGGTTTTGCTGGGGTTTGTTTTTCCTGTAATTGATTTCTAATCTCATAGTGTTGTGGTCAGAAAAGATGCTTGATACAATTTCAATTTTCTTAAATTTTCCAAGGCTTGATTTGTGAACCAAGATGTGATCTATTGTGGAGAGCATTCTGTGTGCACTTGAGAAGAAAGTGTATTCTTCTGCTTTTAGGTGGAATGTCCTAAAAATATCAATTAAGTCTATCTGGTCTATTCCGTCATTTAAAGCTTGTGTTTCCTTGTTTACTTTCTGTCTGGATAATCTGTCTATTAATGTAAGTGGGGAGTTAAAGTCCCCCACTATTAATGTGTTGCAGTCGATTTCTCCTTTTACGGCTGTTAGCATTTGCCTTATATATTGAGGTGCTCCTATGTTGGGTGCATAAATACTTATAATTGTTATGTTTTCTTCTTGGATTGATCCCTTGATCATTAGGTAGTGTCCTTCATTAACTCTAGTAACTGTCTTTATTTTAAAGTCTATTTTATCTGATATGAGTATTGCTACTCCAGCTTTCTTTTGATTTCCATTTGCATGGAATGTCTTTTTCCATCCCCTCACTTTCAGTCTGTATGTGTCCCTAGGTCTGAACTGAGCTTCTTGTAGACAGCATCTATATGGGTCTTGTTTTTGTATCCATTCAGCCAGTCTGTGTCTTTTGGTTGGAGCATTTAATCCATTTACATTCAAGGTGGTTTCTGATATGTATGTTCCTATTACCGTTTTCTTAATTGTTTTGGGTTTGTTTTTGTGGGTCTTTTTCTTCTCTTGTATTTCCCACTTAGAGAAGTTCCCTTAGCATTTGTTGTAAAGCTGGTTTGGTGGTGCTGAATTCTTGTAGCTTTCGCTTGTCTGTAAAGCTTTTGATTTCTCCATCTAATCTGTATGGGATCCTTGCCGGGTAGAGTAATCTTGGTTGTAGGTTTTTCCCTTTCATCATTTTAAATATGTCCTGCCGCTCCCTGCTGGCTTGCAGAGTTTCTGCTGAAAGGTCAGCTGTTAACCTTATGGGGATTCCCTTGTATGTTATTTATTGCTTTTCCCTTGCTGCTTTTAATATTTTTTCTTTGCATTTACTTTTTGATAGTTGGATTAATATGTGTCTTGGCATGTTTCTCCTTGGATTTATCCTGTCTGGGACTCTCTGTGCTTCCTGGACTTGATTGACTATTTCCTTTCCCATGTTAGGCAAATGTTGGACTCTAATCTCTTCAAAAATTTTCTCAGACCCTTTCTTTTTCTCTCCTTCTTCTGGGACCCCCATAATTCGAATGTTGGTACATTGTTGGTACATAATTTAATGTTGTCCCAGGAGTCTCTGTGACTGTCCTTAATTCTTTTCATTCTTTTTTCTTTTTCTGCTCCCTGGCAGTTTTTTCCACCATTTTATTTTCCAGCTCTCTTATCCGTTCTTCTGCCTCAGTTATTCTGCTATTGATTCCTTCTAGAGTATTTCTAATTTCAGTTATTGTGTTGTTCATCACTGTTTGTTTGCTCTTTAGTTCTTCTAGATCTTTGTTAAATGTTTCTTGTATTTTCTCCACTCTGTTTCTGAGATTTTAGATCATCTTTCTATCATTACTTTGAATTCTTTTTTGGGTAGGTTGCCTATTTCGTCTTCATTTATTTGGTCTTGTAGGTTTTTACCTTGCTCCTTCATCTGTAACATATTTTTTTGTCGTTTCATTTTTTTGTTGTTGTTGGGTGGGGCTGTAGACAGGAGTCTTACTGGTTGTTTGGCTTGAGACGTCCAGCACTGGAGTTTGCAGACAGCTGGATAGAGCCTGGTCTTGGTGTAGAGATGAGGACCTCCAGAAGGCCTCACTCTGATCAATATTCCCTGGGGTCTGCGGTTCTCTGCTAGTCCAGTGGTTTGGACTCAGAGCTGTCACCACAGGAGCTTGGGCCTGAACTCTGGGCTGGGAACCAAGATCCCGCAAGCTGTGTGGTGAGGCAAAAAAAACAAAAAGAAAGGAAAGAAAAAAAGCAGCAGTACAATAACAAAGAAGAAAAAACAAAAGAAAATTAGAAAGATAAAAATATGTTAGGAAAAATAAAAATATAATTGAAACAACTGCAACAAGGTAAAACAAAACCACAAGAGAAAAAAATAAGGGGGGTGGGGGTTGGGGAACAACCCAAAAGGAGCAAAACAATAACAAAGTATAAAGAATAAAATAAAATTAGAAAAATAAAGGATTTATTAGAAAAAATAAAAATATAAATGAATCAACAACAATGAATCAACAAGAAGGTAAAACAGAACCCTAATCTAAAAATGGAAAAAAGGGATTGGGATTGACATATATACACTAATATGTATAAAATGGATAACTAATAAGAACCTGCTGTATAAAAAAATAAATAAAATTCTAAAAATTCAAATAAATAAATAAAAGCCCAAAGAAGGAAAAACAAAACAAAAAAAGCCTTGGCTATGGGGGAGAGGAGTTTGGGCGGAGTTTAGGCAAAGGTGGAACTTAGGCAGGGGCAGGGTTTAGGGTGGGATGAGATGTAGGCGGGAGGGGGTGATGTTTGAGCGTGGGGTGGGGCCTAGGCTCAGGACCCAGGCAGCTGCAGCTGGAAGAGGCCTTGGGGGTGGGCCCTAGGCAGGGCGACATTCAAGCATGGGGCGGGGCTTCTGCTTAAGACCTGCCCAGTAGCGGAGAGGCAGTTCGTCCAAATGGGGGGCCTCTGGAGTGTGAAGTTCTGGGGTTTGGAGGTAAGGCCCTGGGTGAGGGTGTGTGGGAGGGGTTTAGGCCCAGCAGAGTTGGAGGGGGTCTCAGAGGGGGGTCTCCAGATACAGATGTAGGACCCTGGGTAGGTGTAGGGGCAGGGCTTGGGCTCTGCACGGTAGAAGGGAGGCTCCGAGGGCAGAGTATTCGGCCCTGGGGCCCAACAGGTTCCCTGGTGCCTAAGTGGACAGGGAAAGCGCTGGCTGCATTCTCTTCCGTTCCTCCATGCCCCACACCCCCGATTTCTGTATGTTGATTTTATACCCTACAGCTTTACAGAATTCATTGTTTCGTTCCAACAGGTCTTTGGTTGAGTCTTTGGGATTCTCTATATACAAAATCAAATCATCTGCAAATAATGACAAGCTTACTTCTTCATTTCCAGTTTGAATGCTTTTTGTTTCTTTGTTATGCCAATTAGCTCCAGTTAGGACTTCCAGTACTATGTTGAATAAGAGGGGTAAGAGTGGGAATCTTTGTCTTGTACCTGATCTTAGAAGCAGAGCTTTCAACTTTCCACCATCGAGTGTAATGTTAACTGTGGGTTTGTTGTATATGGCCTTAATTATGTTGCAGTATGTTCCTTCTGTACCCAATCTGTTTGAAGTTTTTAGCATGAAGTGTTGTAATTTGTCAAGTGCTTTTTATGCATCTATTGAGATGATCCTCTGGATTGTTATCTTTCATTCTATTAATGTAGTGTATCCCACTTTTTAATTTGCATGCGTTGAACCATGCTCACATTCCAAGGATAAATCTCATTAGGACATGGTGTCTCGTTATTTTGATGTGTTCTCTTTTTTTGAGTTGAATACATAGTTCTATTTTTTAATTGAAGTATAGTTGACTTAAAATATTAGATTAGTTTCAGGTGTTACCATTAGTTTAAAAAGTTGTCTTGCACTTTAGCATGGAAGCTTCTGATAGAAAGTTTATATTGTGGGAGTTGTCAGAGTCCAGTGTTTGCTACCCAGCAATTGTTGGACATAGCCATGTCACACACGTCTGCCCAGTGCAATGGGTAGAGCATGGGTTTTGAGGCGAGATCTGGATTCAGATCCATGTTACCTATGGAAATTGTGGAAAATTCCATGACTTGTGAGAGCCTCAACTTTCTTATGAAAATGAAAATAATGAAAATGAAAAGAATGCTGATATCATGGGGTTGTTCTGGAATTGGAAATCATGTATGTAAAATGCCTGGTACATACATCTCAATGAAGGATAATCTTGATAATGTTAAAAGAATCTATTCTTAGTTTCATCACTATTTGTTGAGAGATTTATTTATTTATTTATTTATTTATTTTTTTGCGGTACGCACGCCTCTCTCTGTTGTGGCCTCTCCCGTTGCCGAGCACAGGCTCCGCACGCGCAGGCTCAGTGGCCATGGCTCACAGGCCCAGCCGCTCCACGGCATGTGGGATCTTCCCGGACCAGGGCACGAACCCATGTCCCCTGCGTCGGCAGGCGGACTCTCAACCACTGCGCCACCAGGGAAGCCCTGTTGAGAGATTTAGATTCAGCCTAGAGGACACAGAATGAATGATAGGACCAACTAAGAGACTTCTGTGGGAATGGTGTGCCAGAGAGCCCTGACCCCTGCCCACCCCCACACCTTTTCAAGGGGCAGGAGAGGAGTAGACAGCTCAGAATTGTTTATTCCCAAGGGGAATTGAGGGACCAAAAGAGTCATATCAGAATCACTGGAGGCTTTTCCAACCAATGCATCCTACATCATTGCCTGTGGAACAGCTCCACCAAGCCTGCCCAGCCATCCTAGTCTGCCACCAGAAGTCCCTCATCCCGAAAAGTTCCTGAGTCCCAAGCACACAGGTCTGGTTGGTCACCCTTCCCACTCTCACACTGATGAAGTCATCACCACGGTGACCCACTGAGGTCTCCGAGGGAGCATGGCAGCCTTCAGCTACATTGGTGGGTGGTGGGGGGTGGGGGGAGTTGCTAAAGTGTCTGCTGGAAGCTGAGGAGACAGAAATTCTGCCTGCACAATAGATGTACCTCATCTGTCTGACTCAGGTCTTCTTCATTTTCAGGTCAGGCAGTGTGAACAACAACTGGATGGACATTTACACATTTGTGGAGGATTTGGTCAAGAAGTATAGCAAGTACGACTTCTTCAAGTTGCAGGGTGTTCACCCCTGCCAGGCAGAGTACACAGCTCTTTAGACTCAGTGGTCATGGGAGCCCCTCGGGTCAGGTGCATAGAGCCCAGGGGGGTGTTCTGAAGCAGAAGAGATCACGCTGGTTCCATCAGGTCTCAGCAGCTTTCTTAGCTCCTACCTGGAAGTCGGGCCATATTGTAGGGGACACAGTCTGCCCTTGAGGACCTCATAGATGAGGAAACAGGCAAACCAGTAACATGATAACGAAACACCAGGTTAAATGGTGCCAAGGGCCAAAAGAAAAGGGCGAAGGACTTATAAGGCAAATTAAAAGGAAAAAGCAAGAATTCTTAGGAAAAAAGTCAAGGATCGTTTCTCAGAGGATGTGGAATTTTGAACTAGGTCTTGAAGAATGGGGAAAGACAGGGTAACAGGAACCATCAAGGAGACTTCTTGTGCAGCGAGTGGTCTGTTCAGCAGGAGAGTAGGGTTAACTCAGGAGAAGGCTAGGGGATGAGGCTGGACAGGACAGATTTGGACCAAGGTCATCAGGGCTTATAATGCCATGCCAAGGGACTTGTATTTCCTGCTGTGAACAATAGGGAGCTATAGATGATTCTTGGTCAAGGTTGATCTTGGTCAAGATGATCAAGGTTGTGTCCCAGGAAGGAAAGTCTGATATTGTGGGTAAAATGTTTTGTAACAAGAACGAGAAGCAGTAGGGAGCTTATCCATGAACATATTGTGGCAATTTAGCTAAATGAGGGTCAATGGACCAAAAGGCAGTGGCAGGGAGAGGAAAGGGAGGGATGTATATGAATAGCTGCCAAGATAGAGAATGATTTTTCTAGATGAGAGGAGATAAGGCAGGGAGGGCTATACAGGAGGGAAGAGGAGTGAAGGTACAAAGAATTTTATAGAAGAGGAGAAGCCAGTTGGGAGGCCCTCATGCCAGAGGCGTAGGTGTCTATCTCCTGGTGTGTGCATGTGCACCTGTGTGCGTGTGTGCATATCTGTGTGTGTGTGTGTGTGTGTGTTTGAGAGAAAGACACTTTGGGAGGGTGTTGGGAGCATAGGGTTGGAGCAGGATGCCATCCTGGCACTTTCTTCCAAGAAGGCACCACATCTCCACAGTCCTCCTTCACCAAGATTCCTAAAATCCTTCACTATAGATATAGGAGCTTCCAGGGTTTGGGAAATGGACCCCAAAGCAGAAGAGTTGGAGTGAGGAACAGAGAAATTGGGATGCACCTTCTTTCTGGCTGCTCATTGGCTTCATTTGGAGCCTGTGTCACGTAGACCTTCTCATGAGCCCGTGCTTCCTCCCCAGCCCTAACCTGCGAATGTCCTTCATCACCTACTCCACAGTGGGTCACACCCTCATGAAGCTCACCTCAGACAGGTAAGTGCTACGTTAATCCCCCAGGCAGGCCTAGTGGATGGGAACCATTGAGGGCCCAGGGAGCTGACAGTTCCCACTGGGAGCAGGCTGGGCCGTCCTGGTCCCCCCTCAGGGTCCGCTCTGAGCCCCAGCCCCGGCTCCATGGCTCCCACTGAGCCCTGGCTGCGCTGACCCTGGCAGACCCCGTGCTGCTAGACCATCTCCGCCCCCTCTAAGCCCCGCCCTCCGCCTGGCCTGTGTCCTCTCAGCGCTCTTCCCTTTTCTGAGAACTGGCTCACTGCAAGTACGCCTGGGATCTGGTGGAGCAGACGTGTGGGCCCTTTGTGAACACTGGCCTGTGTTGGGCACCTGCTCTGTGTGTCACGCTGTGCTCTGGGCCAGTGGGGGAAGAGAGGAGGCACAGTCAGAACCGGGAAGCACAGTCAGAACCAGGAGGCAGGGGTGGGCAGTGCTGGAGCTTCAGTGGAGGGGAGCTTGGTCCCTTGGTGGGTCTGAGACAAGGGAGCCCATGAGTGTGGGCTGGGGTGCAAGAGGGAAGCATGACACACCAGCATCTTAGGTGGGCTATTAGGAGGGCCCAGCGATGTGCCCAAAACCCTGGAGGTGGGAAGATATGGAGCTCCTGAGTAGCCGGGAGGTTCCGATGCTCATGATGCAGATGATCGGAACCCAGGGAGTGTGCTGGTGCCAGTGCGCGGACACAGCATTCCCCATGCCTGGCTCCTAGGAGAAACAGGAGCTGTGCTTCCTGTTAGGTGAGCTAGGGGAAGGCGTGGTTTTGTGTGTCCCTGTCTTCTGCATTTCAGAGAGACCTGAGTGACGTTGAGTTGGAAGACAGCAAGTCAGTGGGGGGCTGTCAGACAGGTGGCAGAAAGAGAGGCGGGGGCTGGGCGGGGGCCCCTGTGGGAGGAGCTGCCCATGGGGGACAGGAAGACCACTGCCTCCTCCGAGGCAGGGGTTCAGAGCCTGAACCAAGGGAGCTGCGGTGAGGCTCTTGAGAGTCTCCGGGGTCCTCTCTGGAAAGTGGAGGTGACGAAGTCTTCCTCAAGGGAAGGTGTCAGAAGTGGGAGTGGGCTTAGGGGAGTGAAAAACGGAGTGGAATCTTAAGAAGTGAAGGGCCTGAGGAGGGCATAAGCAGCCTAGTGCACAGAGCTGGGAGTAAGGATGGGGTGGGGGGGCTGCCCAAGGAAAAGGCCCGCTCAGGCAGTAGTGAAGCCTTGCCAAGCTCAGTCCCAGGTCAAAGGCTGGGAAGAGATGAGAGCTCCAGCATATTTGCGGGTGCTATCAACAAAACAGAAATCTTCCCCAAAGTGTCAGGCAGCGGGGAGGGTGTTTGTGCACGGGTGGGCAGGGCCTGGTGTGGCCTCCACTGGACCTGGGTCACAACTTCCTCAGCTCCTGGGCTGGGTCAGGCAGAGCAGGACCTGGGGCTCTCAGATCGCACCTCACGGCAAAATCCCTTCTGCGCAAGGCAAGAGCCAGCCTTCAGGGACCACATTCTCCTTAGACTTGCTGTGACTGCTCAGCCCATCACACTGCATTAGCCTGAACCTAAGCCCCAACCCTGGTGTGTCCCAGTCCCATCCCCTGCTATCTGTTTTAACAGAGGCTGACAGATCATCCCCATGGCAGCCTGGGGTCACTGCTCTTCCGCCTGCATGGACAGGCCTCAGGTCTCTTTTCCAGCTTATGGTCTATTTCTTCAGGAGCACATGAAGCCCAGGAGCCCTACACTCTAATGCAGCAGCTTGACTACTTGCTTTAGTACGGATCCAGAGGGGGAAGTGGCTTGGAGGGTCCAAGTCCACCTCAGGGGTCTGTGGTAGGGGAGGAGGGGACAGGGCAGGGGTATCAGCACAGTGACCTTTCCACACTCAGCCTTGCCTGTTGGAAGGTGATGTGCCCTCACCAGGGACCCCTTAGGTGCCAGCAGTACCGCCAGTCACATTGGGGGTGCTGAATTCACAGGTGTGTATCCATGGGTGCTCCCCCCTCACCACGGACGGTCAATGCAGGGCCCTTGCTGAGTCCCCTGAGGTCTGCATGCCTGAGACAGGGATGAGCACATTGAAAGCCAGGCCCTACCCATGGGACCAGCAAAGCAGCATCCTCCACACCCGCTGTATGGGGGACAGAGGAGCGTTGACCAAGGCCTGTCAGTGTCAAAGACACAGGCAGAGAGGTCACCACAGGGCCACTTGTGTACTCTCTGGTCCAGGCAGGTCTCCACAGGGCAGAATGGCACCAGGTCAAGTGGTCTGTTTTGTAACAGTCAACCCTCATTCCTCCTCAACCCCCTTTATTGTTTTTTTTCAGAAATGAAATTCGTGCTGGTCTCAGCAGACTTCAGAATATAGTACCTACAGGAACCACACACATGCAGGAAGGATTTAAAAAGGTACAGATCCTACAGCTCTGAGACTTTCTTCTGCTTTATCAAGTTCTTAGAGTATTTTGGGGTCATCTCACCGCCCTCCACCAATTTCTTTCATTTTGTTGCAGGCAAATGAGCAGATTCAACAAGCTAACTCAGGAGGTAAGCTGCCTGCTGACGTCACTGTGCTCAGGTGGGACAGAGCCAGGCGCGGGCCTCAGCGAGGGCTGGTGCAGACCCACCTCGGCCAATTCCTAGCGCTGACCTTGGAGCGAGTCCCTTGTCCTCTCTGGGCTGCAGGTTCCTCGTCTGCACAGTGAGGAGGAAAACCACCCCCAGGGATGCTTCCGAGAACCACATGGGATCATGCATTACATTCCTGGTTCTTACTAGATATCAAGTGCTTGACCTATGGTTGGGCTGCATGAAAAAGAAAAGAGAACTTCCAGGGATGGCGAGCAGACGGGGTTCAGTTTAGGGAACAGAGACCTTGGTGTCCCCCTGGCTGCCCACACTTTGTCCACCACAGCTCTGGCTCTTCCTCCTTTCCCTTGAGCCTCTTTCCTCTGGTTGACTCTCATCCTTTGACTGTGCCTCCGACTGTGGAAATGGCTGTACTTGGCCCAGACCAGCTGCATCGAGACTGTAGGGTTGCAGCCCTTGTCAGGAAGGATGCATGGGCTGCTGGGGAAAGGCGGGGAGCTGGGCGGGGGCTGCTGCCCAAGCACCTTGACCTCGAGTTCTGAATAGCAGGACCCACAGAGCCAGCAGGAGTGCCTGCCGGCGCCGCCCAAGACAGAGCCCACTGCCCCCCGGACCCAAGGGGATGTCGTGTGCAGTCGGTCAGCTGCTCCTCCCTGTGCTCACCTGAGAGGCTTGTCCTCGTCCAGTGAAGTAGCTGCAGTTGCCTTTCAGGGCAAAGGCTGTGCCACCTGCCCATAGTGATGGTCCTGTAGGAAGGGCTCTGATCTGGTCTTAGGTTCCTCGTCTGTCAAATGGGTCCTGGGCTGAGGCCCCTTCTCCCTTCCGGTGCTCTGGGTGGTGGGTACTCAGGTCAGGGTGGCCTCTCTGCAGGAGGAGGAGGTGTGGGAGCAGTGCTGTGGGCCTGGCAGCCTGAGGCAGGTCACTCCAGGTGCCTTGCTGACCAGGCCACTCCCTGCTTCTTCTGCAGAAAACAAGGTTCCCTCTATGATTATCTCCTTGACCGATGGCACCCTGGAGGAAGCGCCGTTTGAAATGACTAAGGAAGAAGTAAGTCCAGACCATCATTACCAGCTTTGTGCTCCGCCTGTTTTGTGAATTGTACTCAACGCTTTTTTCCTCTTAGGCTGACAGGGCTCGGAAAATGGGAGCAACAGTATACTGTGTGGGTGTAAAAGACTATCAGAGAGACCAGGTAATTCAGAACAGGTAACCAGTGCCACTCTTGAGCCCTGTTGGGGAAATCTCTCAAAGGCAGCTGTCCCAGGGTCTCCGAGAGGACGGCCCTCTACCCACCCCAAGTGTCTGGACACCAGGCAGCCACTGCAGATGAATATCAAGTGTTGGGTATACCTGCCCACCAGGGGTGTGGTTGGAGGAGCTTTCCACTCCCTAAGGGTGGGCTGCTGGCAGATGCCAGCGTGTGGCCTTGGAGTCCAGCACGGCAGGCGACAAGGGCCTGTCTCCTGGGATGGGACCTGCCGCGTCCTCAACCCCTGACTGTGTGCCAACCATCTCCTCTCTGCTGTAGTTATTGGACATTGCAGACAGCCCGCATCACGTCTTTGGAGTGGACCAAGGCTTCAAGGCTCTTAAATACATCATTGAGCCAGTGAGTGGGGGCTGGACGTGAAAAGTGGGAAGGGGTAGCTTCTCGCCAAGCCCCCGCATTCAAGCCCCTGCCCCTCATCTCCCTCTTCTAGCTTGGAACTAAGTCCTGTATTGAAATGACAGCTGTGGAGCCTTCCAGTGTCTGTACAGGAGGTAAGAGCTGGAGTGCTGTTTTAAACACAGGGGTGTGTGTTTGTGTGAGTTGTGAATGTGCCCAGTGTGCGTTGTGGGTGTGCTGTGAGCACATGATTTCACTCTGCGTGGGGTGTGCGTGTAGTGTGTATGGTGTGTGTGAGTGTGGTGTCTGAGTGTGTGGGGTGATTGTATGGAAATTGTGGGCATAGGACTACATCGGGCCTATAAGGGAATGTTTATGTGAGGTGTGTATGCCAAGTGTTGGGGGTGCGTGTGTGTGTATTTGTATAATTACTTCTTTCTTCCAGTGTTACTGAGATGTAATTGACATACAGTTCTGTATAAGTTTGATGTATGCTATAAAATGACACAAAAATATTGCGAAATGATAAGTTTAGTGTACATATTTTTTAAACTCAAAACCAAAAGTTTAATTAAGTAATAAGAAAAACTTTATTTTAAAAAACCTCAACAAATCACTAGCAAATAGAATCCAACAACATAAAAAAAGGACAATACATCAAGAAAAATTAGGGCTCACCTCTGAAATGCAAGCCTGATTCAGTGTATGAAATATCAATGTGATTTTCTTATGAGCAAAATGGGGAAGAAAAATATGATTATTTCAGTGGATGAAGAAAAGAATTGGACATAGTTCACGGTCAGCATCATACTAGCAACCCAGACTGACAAAGGCATCCAACAAATACTCACAGCTATCACTACACCCAGTGGTTCAACGGGGTCGACCTCTCCCTGAGATCTGGAACTTGACAAGGTTGCCTTCTCTCCCCTGGGAGGGTCCCTGCATCGGTGTGGGGAGGATCCTGTGCAGTTCCTTTTCTGGAAGAAGCCCTCTCTCTCAGTTAAGTCTGTGTGTGCCGGCTCGTGAGTCCACATCACTGGGATTTGTGGAGCTGAGGTGGGTGGATAAGCACACGCTCCCTCTGGTAACAGCACACAGCTGGATGCAGCTGGACACAGACCCAGGAAGCTGGGCCTGGCCACTGTGCTCTGAACTGCAAGGCTACAGCACAGGAGGCCATGGGGTCAGACACAGCGATGTTCATATCCGAGCTCTGCTGCCCCCAGACACTAAACCAGGGCTTCTCTGGTGTCACGTCTGAGCCGTGCAGCACCCTGACAGCTTCAATTCTCTGAGTATGTCCCTGGGACATACACAGGCCTGTCAAACCATAGAGGAAGATGCCCATTGTCATTCATGCCCTGTGGCGGCCCAGCTGAGGTGACAGGTGCCCACCGCACGCCCTCTGCAGGCGGGGCCCAGCACTGCTGCTCTGACCTTTACGACTGATGTCATCTTGTCAAAAGCTGCCACACAGCATGACTGTCACTCGGAGGGAAAGCTCAAGGCAGGAACCTGGACCCCAAATGAAGTAGAAGAAGCTGTTCATCAGGCTGTCGTCCTGAATAAGTCGACCAGGTGTGAGGAAGCCGGGAGTGGGGAGCATAAGGCACGTGGCCTCTTCAGCCTCTCGGCCTCCCTCCAGGACTAGGCAGAGGCCTCTGCTGGCCTCCCTGCCTCCAGGCCTGTGCTCCAGCCCATCCTCTGCACAGGACCTGAGGGGCAGAGAAGGCCACTTCCTTACCCCAGCCTGACCATGCAGGCTGAGGCCCCCAAGCCAGACAACCAGACCCTCCAAGCTCCAGCCTCTGCTCTAAGCCCACCTGCTGCAGAGGCTGGGGGCTGGGGGGACTGGGCTCCCTGAAAAACCTTCCTCAGCTTTACAGGGTCCAGCCCACATTCCTTTTAGGTCTTATTCTCAGGGCATCTCAATTCCAAAGCCTTTCCTACTCAACTGGTCCCTCTGGCTTCTCAAAGCCCTTGCTCTATTCCTGTCTCTTGTCAGGCACTTGTCACCCAGTATGAACCATGACTTCTGCTTGGCTGTGTCCACAGCTTTGTTTTTTTATTTTTATCATTCAATTCATTGTTTTTATTCCAGTTTTTTATTACGGAAGATTTCAAACCTATAGCAAAGTGGAAATGAACGTACAGTGGATACCCCTCTCTCCACTACCTGGATCTGCAATTAATACCTGACCGTATTTCCTTTATCATTTATTTATCTAACTCCTCTCTCTTTCTTGACTCTCTGTTTTCATCAATTCATCATATTTCTTTCTTTTTTTTTTTTTTTTTTTTGGCTGCATTGGGTCTCCATTGCTGTGGGATTTCTCTAGTTGTGGCGAGCAGGGGCCACTCCTCGTTGTGGAGCACAGGCTTTAGGCTCACAAGCTCAGTAGTTTTGGCATGCGGGCTCAGTAGTTGTGGCTTGCAGGCTCTAGAGCTCAGGCTCAGTACTTGTGGTGCACGGGCTTAGTTGCTCCACGGCACATGGGATCTTCCCGGATTAGGGTTCGAACCCTTGTCTCCTGCATTAGCAGGCGGATTCCTAACCACTGCACCACCAGGGAAGTCCCCATCTTATATCTTGATGCATTTCAAAATAACTTACAGTCATCAGGCTACTGCACCACATTTCTTTATCTGGGAAACAATATTTGTTAAGATTTCTCTTTTTGAAATGCAACAAACAAGTTTATCATTTGACGAGTTCTGACAAATGCACACACCTGTGTAATCCCCAACCCTATGAGGACTCAGAACATTACATTTGCCCCCAGAAAGTCCCCTCAGCTCCCTTCCCAGGCAATCCCTGCCCCACCGCCTGGAGGCAGCTACTCCCTGATTTCTTCCTCCACAGGCTAGTTTGCTGCTTTAGAACCTCTCCTCAGGGACTCACAGGGGATGAGTGCGGGGCCTGGCCTGGGACGCTCGGCACCGTGGTTTGGGGATTCAACCCTCCTGTGTGTTGCTGGGTTGGCCCGGGGCTTGGACCCCAGAGGCAGGCTGGAGGCGGCACCTGGTCACTCCTTTTCCTGTATGTGACTGGGCCAGAGTGAGTGTCTGCAGGAGGCCCTGCAGGTGGGGCCCAGCAGTGTGGCCATAGCAGGACACAGTGCAGAGCAGGGCTTCCCTCTGAGGTCCGGCATCCAGCTCTGCGTCATGGCCAGAGACCCTCTGGGGGTGTGGGGGGGGGCAGGCTGTGCGGGGCAGGAGGACCCGCGGGATGAAGGCAGGACACACTGCGCAGACGGGGACACTCCTGCAACCAGCCTGGGTCCAGGCTGTCCCCCAGCATGATAAGGTCCCCCCTTGTCCCATCCTACTCTCTCCAGAGAGAACAACCACAAAGACTTCAGCTTTTATATGTAAAGACCTACCTCAGTATACTTTACAAGGATATTTTTACATTAATGGGATCATGCAGTACATAGTACTTTCCAGCCATCTACATAGTATTCCATTGCATGGATGGAACAATTTATTTCATGGGCCTCCCTTGATCAATATTCAGATTGTTCCTAATAGGTCGATACTAGAAGTCATACTGTAGGACCGTCCTGATGCTTACCTCTACGAGCTTGGGAAAGGAATTCCCTGGGGTCAAGACCAGAAGTAGACCTGCTGCCTTAAGGGGACACCCAGGTCACAGTTGGTCAGTGTCCAGTTTCTCTCAAAGTGACAGTCCCAAGCAGCATGTGGTGCTCCCAGACCTGCCCGCCCCAAGTCAGGTCATGTCCACCTGTGCATCTGTCAGTCTCAGGCAGGCTAGGTGCCCTTTTCATACCCAGCTCCACCAGCCTTCTCAGGGAGATGCCTGACTTCCCAGCTCCTCTCTCTGGAGCCTGCGGCTGGCCTGGTGTACAACTTTTCTTCCAGAGAGAAAGCTCTGGATCCATCTCCCTTCCTGGGACTGTTCGTCCGTCTGCTGCCTGAGAGCTGATGGGCAGTGGACTCTACATGGGACATGCAGCCCTTCAAGCCTATTATAGACCTTCCTGTGACTTCCTTTTCTTCCTGTGGTTGATACTGTTGGAGGAATTGGGGTACAGGGGGAGGGTTTTGGGAAGCAAAAGGAGCAGCTTTCTGGACAAAGCAAAAATCCTTGACCTGGAAGTCTCTTTTGCTGAAATATTGAAACCATCACCCTGCCTTCCACTTTGGAGACTTGCCGGAGTTCAGAAGCCCCCCTTTGGGAGTGGCACTGCCTGGGGCACAGGGGGCTCTGCTGTAGAGGTGAAGCAGCACCCGAGCGGGGTTGAAGGCAGCAGGAGACACAAGGAGGAAGGAGGGTGTCCAGGCGGAGGGCAGCGTGAGCTGCTCCTGAGGATGCGGCATGGGCTGTGCGCTGGGCTATCAGACGGCCCTGCCCTTGGCTGCCGCCCTCCCTCCTGTCAGCTACGTGGAAGAGGAAGCTGGGTCCAACCTTCACCATGAGGCCAGGACTGCCAGGTCCTCTATGGGAGCTTGCTGCTTCCAAATGCCTATCAAAACATATTAGCAGGCCAGCTTCAGCCTACAGCCCAAGAATCTAATTGCCTCAAAGCAGAGAATTTGCAAACTTAGCCTTGATCTGATGGGAACTGCATGAAGAATTGAAGCAGGTGCAATCAGGACTGCCAGGTTCAAGGTTGTGCTGGCATTTCTGAGGCATGTCCCTCAGAGTTAAGTGACCTCGAGTAATTAATTGACCTTGACCAGGAGACAGAGTTGGACCTTGGGCTAGCAGTAGGAAGACCTGCCTTTCTCCTGGCCAGCTCCCCAGAAGTCAGGCACTCTAGCTGCCCTCTCGGGATCCCCTAGTATTTGTTTCCGTTGTCAGGAAGCACCAGTGGGGACCCAGAAGCCTGGGGAGCCCCTATGGCCCAGAACTGCCTATCAGTGTCTCCCACCCTGACAGAAGGAGGTGCTTGGCGAACTTCTGTGTTGGGCGTGGGGGGCTGTGTGAGGCCCGTGGAGGGGCAGGAAGAGGGCGGGGCAGAGCACGCACTGCGGACTTCAGACCCACAGCTGAGACAGGACGTCGCCTGCCATGGGGGATTCTCCGGGGCAGGGTCCTCGCCTCCTCCGTGCCTCACCCAGGTCCTGGCCTTGCTCCTAGGGTCTCCAGCCTGCCATAGGCAGAGAGAGAGACACGGAGGAGGAGCAGAGCCCCTAGTGTCAGAAAGCCCCACAGACACCCAGCCTTGTGTGCTCAGCTCAGACAAGGGTCAGGACTGTCTTCAGCCTGCGCTGTCTGGGTTCCTGGCATTTGCGTAAGAGAGGGCCTGCTGGAGAGCACTGCCTGCGCTTTTCAGGGAAGCCCTTGGCTTCAGAGTCGGAAACCTATGGCTGGGTTTGCCCCTGTGGGGGGTATGAGACTGGGTGCCTTTAATGAGTTGGATGGGTCAGGGGCAGTGGTGAGAAGCCCCCGAGTGCTCAAGGCCCAGCCATCTCAGTTGTACCCTTTGTGATACCCGGTGAGGCCCAGTGTGCACACAGATATTGGTTCAGACACATATGCTTCCTCATCAGAGTCCCTGGTAATTCAGTTATGGAGTGGCCTGTCATAACTGCAAGATCAGAGGGAAGACAGCACTCAGCCCCTCCTAATACAGACCTTTGGGTGTTGCCCTTGCAGATGAAAATGAATTGATGATTTCTGGAAGAGGATTTAATAATGCAAAGAAGAAGGATGAAGTTATTTGTAGATTTAAGTTCATCGACGAGCGTGCGTTTGGTAAGTAACCCCCTTGGTGCCGCCCAGTGACACGCTTCCCACACCACACTGTGTTCCCTGAGCCAGCTAGGCCGTCGAAGCCCTTGCTCACCACTCACTGTGGACACTGTGAGGACAGAGGCAGCATGGACAATGGAAGGAGGGACCTGGCTGGGAAGCCTGGCCACTGCTCCCTTCATCTCAGGCCAGGAAGTGATCAGTCCCCAGCACATCAAGAGCGTCTTGGGTCGGGGAGTGCACCTCTCAAGGCTGGGTTGGGGGTGCTGGGTCTGTCCTCACTGCTACACTCCCCCCACACTTTCCTCGGCCCTCACTTCCCTTGAGAGACAAGGACTTGAATCTCACGAGTCTGCTGGTGGGAAGTGGAGGCGGCCCCAGGGCCCTGAGTCTGGGCCAGGTGCACTGAGCTCTCCCAGGACCATGTGGTCACCTGGGATTGAGAGAGGATGCCAACTGCCAGGCCTGGGCCCCGGAATCCTGGCTCTGGCCCACATTTCATGTGTGATCTTGACCTAATGAGTGTTCTGCTCTCAGCCTCTATTATCTGTACTGGGAAATGGGGCCAGTATGGTAGGTGTACTAACTAAGCCCTATCACATATGTAAAGCTACTGTTTGGAAATAGGCACCAGGTGTCCTTCCAGGAAGGGTGAGAGGCCTGAGGAAGCACACAGTTGGGGCAGCAGATGTGTCCTCAGTGCTGAGGTGGGCCTGATCTCCCACAAAGAGCGCCTGGGGACAGTGGGACTTTCTCTTCCTTCTCAACCCTCCCCTGATGCATTGACTTAATATGATTATATTATGTTCAGTGACACTCTTCATTCCAGGGCCATCTGCTAAACCCAGAGTGAGTCCTCTGCCCCAACACAGTTCTGGGCCATCACTGCTCCTTCCACGGGTGCATAGAATGCGCAGGGCTCTGCCATTGCCACACTCTCACACCACATAGTGTGTAGATGGCCTCAGGGAGTTAGATATCTCTTGGTTTCTACTTCAGAAGTGATTAGGACTGAGTAACACATTGATGTGGAGACCTAATGTTTATTGAGCACCTACTACATCTGCTAATGTGCTAAGTGCCTTCCATGCACTCTCCCAGCTAATTCTCAAAAGAAACCTATTGTTATTCCTTTGTGTAGATCTGAAACCAGAGTCAGAGTCAATTCCAGAGCTTGCCCAAGGTCACCAGCTGGTTCAGAAAGAGCTGGAAAGTAGGCATGGGTGATGTGACTGCCCAGTCTGGGCCTCTGACCTCACTGAGATGTCAGTCCTTGAGGAAGGTGGGGCTCAACCTATCCTCCAGGAAGTGTGCTCACATGTTCCCCTGTGGTCCATGGCTATATCGCTTTCCCACTCTAGACATCACGAGGGTTTCTCTCTGAGTTGGACCAGCACCAGGATCTCACACGGGACAGCTCATCCCACAGTCCTGGGCTCCTCTGCTGACCGCCTCACTGCACGTAGTCAAGGCTGACCAGGAGTGGCCGTACAGGGCTGTCTGTCGCCAGGAGCCCTGATGCACTGATGAGGATTGATTTGGTTCTTTTTAATTACATTTTCCTCTGATTAAAACATATGGCAAAACAGTTTAGAAAACATAGAGAAGCATAAAGAAGAAATATTTTGATCAAGGTTTCTATACGTTTTGTCTGTTGCTAGTATGTAAAGTTTTCATATTCTAAGACAAAGCTTTTTAAATGTGGCAAGTGAAGTACTTAGTTAATCCGTGAATATTGGAAACTACTTTCCAGTCACCCATGCTTTTCTGGGCCCTTAGTATGTGGGGGGCCTGCCGTCACCTCCCTCTCCCTGTTCTGGATTGTGAACAGCCTATGGAAAGGAAGTTGCTCCCCTTTGGAATTTTTGTCACACTAATCCCAACCATCCTGTCCTTCAGATGCAGATCCTTTCCCCTAACCATACTCGGCGATTAGTTTTCATTTTCAGTGCCAACAAAGGACTAACACCGTCCGAAGTTCACAGCTAATCTGACAGTTGACTTAGATCCAAAAACCTTTCCATGGAAATGAACCATTCTGTAGGGAATAGCCCTGACCTGCGGCAAAAAAGAGAAAAGCAATAAAAATGATTAGAGATTGTTGATTATAACAATGCTACACGGTAGAAAGCAGGAAGTACAAACAAGTCAAGAATAAGACGTTACCCCGATTCCCAAACCACAGATAAGTGCCGGTAACATCTCAAATACAGCTGGTAAACCCCAGTTTTCCTGAATGATAGAAGCAAAACTGAAGTGGAATTGAGGAAAGTATTAAGCGTCACGCAGAGCCTTCTTCATGAGACATATTAGTTCCCCCCAAAATACCCCTAAGTTAAAAGGAGGCTATAAAAACACTAACAGATTAGGAATGTAAGAGGAAAATCTTTCGTTTGATTATGATCTGTGTGCTTTTGAAGTTGAAGTGTCCAGGTAGTGACACCTAGACTCCAGTCTTGTGAAAATTAGAGAATATTTCTAAACAGACGACAAGCCTAGTTTTGAATAAATTTAAAAGAAGAACATTTAAAGCTATCTCCACTTTCAGGGAGATGCTCCGGAACGTGTCCCTAGAGGTGTGGCCCTGGGCATGGCCCCTCCTGTAGAACTTCGTCCCTAACCTCTGATCACGGCCCTGTAGGTGCAAGTCTAGGAGAGAACCTGCTTTCATCCTACACAGCAAAAATGTGCAGGCCAGCATCTGTCCACACAGGGCAGCAGGTGCAGAGCTGTGATTCCAGACCCCAGGAAGTGGGGACCTAGCTCCTAGGGCCTTGGGAAGCCTGTGTCATGAAAAAGGCCAGTGAAAGGACTCTCCTCCCGATGTCAGAACTGCTGCAGCCCTCTGAGACCATTGATTCTAACTTTCACAGGGGAAGTCTGGGACCTGGGGAAGTTTGAGCAGGGTGGGGAGAAAGCTGGTAGGAAAGCCAGCAGTCAAAGCAGCTGGGCCTTCCCATCTTTTTTCACATCTCTTTTTACAAGGATGTAAAGAGTTAGGGCTCAGGAGAGGAGAAGGTTCCACAGCTACTAGTTACAGACTGTCTGAGCCTCCGGAGTGCCACCTCCCAGATCCAAAAAAATTACAGAACAAGCAGGAACACAGAAGCCCTGCTCCCCTCAGGCTTCCCTGTGTCCATAAATGTCACCACCACCCGCCCAGGCGCTCTGCTCACTAACGGGCACGTCGCCCTTGGCTCCTCTTTGCTCTCATCCCACATCCAGGCCACCTGCAGGCCCTGCTACCTCTGGGTCCAAACTTACCTGAACCTGGCGAGCCACGCGACAGGCTCACTGAACTTAGAATAAAGCCCAAACCCCTTCCCAGGGCCCACGAGGCCCCGCCCCCTCTCCTCACTCACCTCTTTCCCACAACAAGCTCAGCTACTTATGCCTCAGGCCGTGGAACAGGTGTCCACAGCCCAGACCCTCTTCCCCAGACCTTTCCCTGCCTTTCCCTGCCTTTCCCCTCATCCGCTTTCAGCTCCAGGCACACCGCCTCACAGAGACCTTATCTTTAATGGGAATTTTCAATAATACACAAAAGTAGCAAAAATCGTATAATGCCCTTGAAGCAGCCTTCCCCTACTTTCAGTAATTACCAATCCTGGCCAATCTGGTTTTGCTGATACTCTCACCATTGATTATTGTGAAGCAAATCCCAGACATCCCATCATGTCCTGTATAAATATTTCACTTTCTCTTAAAGAGAAATTCAGTCTCTAAAAGACAGGACAGGTCACCTGCTCCTAAGCAGCTGTCTCTTCCCCTCCCTTCCCTATCCTGTCCCTTACTTATTGATGTCACTGCACTTTTCACTCTGGCATTTATTTTGTTCACTGTTTGTTACTTTATTGTCTGTCTCCCTCTCCAGTCCCACAAATGTCAGGTCCTTGAGAGCAGGGCCTCTGCGTGCCTTGTTCCCACTAAACGCCAGAGCCCTGACACTGCCTGGTGCACAGTAGGTGTCAGAAGAAGGCAGAGAAGAGAAGCTGCTTCTGCCAAAGTGGTAGCTCTGCTTCCAAGGGCAGGCAGAAGGGGAGGGGCGGATGGGTGGACAAGTCCACTGACATTCTTCTCATGTGATTGTCTTTCAGATATAAAAGCCAAGTCTGTGAAAGATAGCAGTATAACATGCCCAGGAGTCAAGATAGAGAAGCCAGATCAGTAAGTGCCCAGCCCAGGGGCCAAGTGGGCAGTTTTTGCCACCATGAGGTGTATAAAATTTAGGAAGCCACCTCTACTGGGGCAGCACATGTCTGTCTCCAGGAGGACTGAGGGCATCCTTCACACCTGCCCTGGTTGGTGGTCCCCGGAGGTGCTCAGCGATCTGCTGTGGCCCAGGCTCTGCTGAGGAGCGTAGGCTGCAGGAGATGTTGTGTCCCAGGGATGGTACCTTTGCTCCAGGCAGCCTTTTGGAGCTAAATTCACAGACTCTGTACATACAGAGGAGTCGGGATGGTGACATCATACCGCCATCCCTGGTCACTTCATTCATGGCCACGAGGACATCTGACCCCGCACAGGGATCCTCACTGCCTGGTCAGCCTTCACTGCAGAAGCTGACCTCGTAGTACTTTGGGATGAGCTCCCCTTACCCCTGCTATCTGCTCTCTGGTAGCCCTGAATACCTGATGTTCAAAGTCATTACAGTCAGGAGATATTATAAGCTACAATTGGAGCCAAGTGTAAGAACTATGTCTGTCTGGCCTGGTGGTCACTGTCTGCCCCTTCTGTGCTTTAGGGAGGTCTTTGTTGAAGTTAGCCTGAACCATGGTGTCAGCTTCATCAGCCACAATGTTAGCATCACCAGCAGGAACTGTGCGAGTACCAGGGTAAGGCTCTAGCATCTAAGGCTGTCCTGACACCCTGCACCCTGGGGAGGCAAGTGAAGGGAACAACACCCCAGGCAGGCCCAAAAGGTAGCCTGTGCACACAGGCCCCTGAGCAGCATCTCACAGGTAGCTCGGAGCCCTTAGCCCTACCTCCAGGAGCTGAACCCCCATGAGGCTTGGGTAGTGCCTTGAGAGTGCTACTAAAAAGAGCACCTGGGGGTCACCTTACTGTCCAGGCCTTGCAAACCTTTGCTCTCTCTGTGAACCAAGTGTCACTAAAGGCACATGGAAGAGACCAATTAGAGCCCTAAGCAGAGTCCAGGAACAGTGCTGAGGCTCTGCCCACCCTGGACACACCTTGCCACCTCCCCTGGCCCCGGCCTTGTGGTGGGGAGCTCAAGGCTCCATCCTGGATTCCAGCCGGGATGAGCAGGAGAGGCTGGGGCACTGTGTACTAGGGGACAGGGTCCAGGACCTCTAGGAACCCTGGGCACTGCAAGTCGGGGTCCCTGGCACAGGGGTCAGGAGGGTGGGAGCAGCTGTGACCGTGCTTAGTCAGCTTGGCCCGAGGTTGCAGAGGGGGGAAGTAGGGGAGGGAGGCTACGGGGAGGTGAGCAGGGTGTCCTGCCTCTGCTCTTGCACCCACACCTCTCTGGGGCCCTAAAACCCCTCCCTCACTCATCTGTGTGTCGTAGCATTTTGTGGTCCTTACAAAACCCCTGTATGTCATACTAGGCAGGCAGTGAGGGCTGGGTTGTCACTGCATGGAGGACTGGGCTTCCTTGACAGGGCTCTGGGGAGAGCCTCTGAGCAGGGCCAACGGTGGGGTCTGTGGCCCAGGGCCCCACAGTGGCTCTCTGGGTACCAGCCCCGACCTCCTAGAATCTGTCTCCTTAGGTGGGGCAACCAAGTAGAAGGGGGACTGAGAGGACAGGGTGGGCTGGTATGGGATCCAAGTAGCAGGCGCCTGGTCCATGCCGGACTCTGCTGTGTGTTTTTTCTGTAGGAAGGGGGACCAGATGGCAAGATTGCTCCACCAGCTGCCCCACTAGCTGCCCAGCAGCCTCCCGAGGAGCCTCCCTCATCACCACAACCACAGTTCACCCCCTATGTCAAACCTCTCTACTTATATGCCCTCATCCCAGCCCTGCTCCTGATCCTCCTGATGCTCTGGTGCATCTGGTGGCTGTGCCGCAGGAAGGTGAGTGACCCCTGCCCGCACAGCCTGCATCCAGCCCTCGCCAAGCCCCAAGGGACCATGACCATGCCTGCCCCACGATCCTGCCTGTGGGCGGGTTCCCATCAGCTCCAGGGCCAACACACAAGCAAACAAGACACAGACTCTGTCCTCCTGTCCCGGGCATAGACACAGCCTGGGCTTCTAGGGGGCCACCTGCTTCATGCTTTCACCTTCACAGGGAGGTGGCCTATGGGCTATCCTGGCCCCTGGGGCAAAAGGAACCCAGACCTCCTGAGACCAGGGCTGCCCCACAGCAGTCAGGCTTCTGAAGGACTCAGGTGGACCAAGGCCCCAAGAGTCTCTGCTGTTGGGGGATGAAGAGGGGTCTGCAAGGGCACTGATGGCCCACAGGGAGAAGGATGCTGGCCGGGAGGATGCTAACCCCGGGGGCAGCTGCACCTTTGAAAACAGCGTGGATCCCTGCCCATCTCTGGTGCCTTCCATCATTCTTTCAACAGTCATCACTAAGTCACCAGAATGTGCAGGGCCCCGTGCTGGGCACAGAGGGGCAGCAATGAAGCAGCCGCCTCCCTTGCCCACAGGCGCTCACCATGTGGTGTCTGGTCTGGTATTGTTAGCTGGGGGGCATTGAGGATAAATGTCAACTTCAGAGGGTGTGACAGGTGCCCTGATAATGATAAAGGACAGAGACTGGCCCCGGGTGGGAGGGAAGCCAGAGGCGCTGGCCGGCTGGGTTTGCAAGGACACAGGCCAGAGGTGGGTGAAGAAGACGAACAAGCAGAGCTGAGAAAGGACAAGCAAAGCAGCATAGAAGGCAGCAGGTCAAATTTCTGCAAAGGGCGAGAAGTGAGGAGAGAAAGCCGGATTGGGCAGAGGGAGGTGGACTGTCATCCCTGAGGGCTGGGAGGCAGGGAGGGCTGCAGGGGGAGGGAGGGAAGGGGAGAGGAGGAGCGGTGTGGGGAGTGTTCTCTTGTCTTCATATGATGTCAGGGCTGCTGCTGAAAACTCTACCAGGGACCAGGGGCCTTAGTCTGCCTCTCTCCCCCTTGACCCTCCATGGAGGTACCCATTCCCCTTTCATGACTGAGGAGCCTGAGGCTCAGGGAGGTGGAGCCTGTTGGCCACAGACCCTCAGGCTCTGGGCACCTAGGTTGACACCCCAAAGCCCATGTTTTGATCCCTTACTGCTGCCGAGCAGGGTCCCCTTCTGTCTACATAGCTGAGCCAGAGCCCTCCATGCCCCTTTCAGCCTGTGTTTATGTCTCTTTAACATCCTAGATCGTCAAGGAGCCACCACCAGCCCAGAAACCAGAAAAAGTAAGTGGTGTGTTTCGTAGTGATATTGTCAGCATACTTGATGCCCACACTGACCTGCACAGAGAGGCCCTCTGACATGTATGGGGAGATGCCGTCCCCCACCCCTCCCGCTCCCACCTACCTGGGCAGAGAGAGGTGGCAGAAAGAAGAGGGTGACAGAGGGCAGGGAGGGACCCCAGAGAGGACCTGAGACTCACAAAATGTCACCCAGACAACACGGTTCCCCACCTCCGAAGACAGCCTGCACCAGGGCCTTTATCACTGAATCAGCAACATGGGGTAGCCTATTTCAGAAACAGCTATGGTCCCTCGTGATATAAATGGGCCTTTTCTCAATTCCCAAAAGACTCTTTGTAGACTGATCCTTCCCAGGACTCGCGTGAGCATTTGGAAAAGGATCCTCAGGTTTCAGGGACCTGGTCCCCCTCCCTGGGCTCTGATGTATGCTGGGCTCCATTTCCTTGGTCTTCATCCCTGGCTCATGTCAGGATGCGGGTCGTGGCAGGGTTAGCCTTTAGGGACTGGGGACTGGGGAGGGTGGAGAGAGTCCTAACCTGAATTTGGGCTGTTGGGGCATAGCGCAGGTGAGCACAGGGACCAAGGGTCAGGTGAGGCGGCTGGGGCTGACCCGGGGTGGGGCCAAGCCAGGGCCCATAAGAAGTAGTTAGAGGAGGGGTGCCGTGTCCGGAGGCAAGGGGACCTGGGCCTTACATCTGGTGGGAAACAGGGTCACCGCCCAGGCTGACGTCTACACTGGCTGCAGTGTGGCCTGGGGAGGCTGGATCTGCCAGAGTCGGGTGAATACAGCCCTGTCACCTACCAATGCCCCCACCCCTGCCCGCCTCCATCACATGGCACAGCCTCACGCCCAGCTTCTCCTACAAGGGTGGCTGCCAGGAACCAAGGGGACAGGATAGAGTTTGTTGATATTTGGAAAAGAGCCATCTTTGTAAACCAAAAGTAGTTGGTGTGTTTTTCACATGGAGGCCACTCTCTTACTGTGCCGGGTCCTGCTCATTTGTCCTTGATTCTCAAACAAACATTTGCTGACTGGCCAGTACTTGACAGGAGCCCAGGCAACAGATGTCATGTGTCTGCGCCCAGGAGCTGCCAGACAAGAAAGCCTGCAATTTATTTCTCTTTCTAGAATCCATGCTCTGTACAGACCACGATTATTGTCTCCTGCTGTGGGTGCCAAGAAGACAGGATAAAACAGATGGAGGTGACAAGCAAACTTAGGAAGGGAGGGATGAGCCCCTCAGGGCTGGGGGTTTGGAGGAGGGGGAGCCAGTTCAATGCACACAGACTTGGGCCTAAAACACCTGGCTTGCATGGAGATGAGCTTTATGGGCTCTGGTCTCCCACCCCTCGGTGACAGAGAAAAACCAGAGTTCCTCTCGACCCTAATAGCCCAGGGGAGGACAAAGAGCTGAAGGTTCAGGTGCCCCCTGCCTCCAGGCAGTGCCAGCACCAGGGACCTCGACTTGGGATGGGCCCAGGACTCTGGATGTTGGGGGCTGACTCACAGCCGGCCAATTCCTGATTCTCATAGAGGTTGTCATCAGCTCTGGCAATGTCCTTGGTTTCACTGGCCAGTGACTGGATGACTGAAAACATATAATGACAAAGACACACACTGGTCAGGGGAAAAAAAAATGAAAAAGAAAAGAAACTTCTGAGCCAAGATCTTACCAGCATCAAACTACCTGGGAGTGGCTATGGCTCCTGTCTGCTCAGTGAGGGAGGGAGAGAGCTCACCGCATTGCCCTTGAGGCCCTTGAGATGGGGTGACAAGGGCCACATGGAGGACACTTCCCTCCCCCAGGTGACTGACACCCCAGCTGGCAGGGGGCTGAGAGATGACAGGGACAAAGAGGGCCCCAGGTGGCAGGTGTGAGGAAGAAAGACCCCACCATCTCTGGGTTCAGCTTTGCCTTCCTCCCCCTGGTCGTGTCTCTGTCACTGTGGGATCCATTGGTCCTCCTGGGAGCTTCAAATGGCAGCTGGAGAGCGGGCCCCGCATGTCCCCTGAGAGTCAGTGTGAGGGCACGGAGAAGCCAGAGCTCACCTTCCAGAGAGGGAGGAAGCACCTGCCATGGGCTCGTTCCTGCCGCAGGCCCGGCCCCACCTTCCGCCCACACCACGTCCACGTTTTCACCTGTTCTTTGGTTTCCTCATCTCTCTCTTTCCCCCCATTTCAGGACCCTCCCCCCTGAGCAGGGACTGGGTCTCTTCCCTGCCTTCTCCCTCTGAGCCCCCCAAAAGCAGGCCCTCTTCCCTCTTCTTCAAGCTGCTGCCCAGTCCCCATGCCCCCCTCACCTTTCTCCTTGAGGACCTCTCCTTGGCTACTGCATATCTCCTCCAAACTTTGACACTTTTTTCAAAAGTAGCCCCGACTCCTCCTCCTACACCAAAAGTACTGATTTGTTCCAGAAAACAAAACTATCTGTGACCCACAGTGACGAGCTCCCAACAAACACAGAAGGCTTTTAAGCCCCTGCCCCAGGTGATGGCTGCAGTGCTGTCTTAGCCAGTTTGTGGGGACACAGCCGTGGGAAGCCATGGGAGACAGAGGGGACACCACCCATCTGGGGGCAGCGTCTGTGCCTGTAGCTTCCTCACGACCATATCTGCTTTACAGGGAAAACTGGATACTTTTTGTGACATTGCCCAGCACTGCAGCCAGCTGCCATTGATGTCGTGTCCGCCCAGGGACATGGTAAGCAGGGCACAGGGATGCTCCCCGTGGGCTGGGGTCTTGCTTTTGCCCTTGACAGTTGCCCCCGGGACCGTGGGTCAGAGAGCGCTCTCAGGGCATCTGCCGAGAGGAACGCCCAAGGTGTGGAGACCTGGAGCTCATGAGCTTCCAGACGATACTCAATGTGGTGCCCGTGCATTTCCCCCGCGTCCTCGTCTCAAGGATGTCAGGACCTTTCTTCTCCAGAGCAATGCCCAGCAATTGCAATCTTAAGCGAAAAGGGCTGGAGAGGCCTATTGGATTCCCGTCCATCGTCCCTCCCCACTGCCTACCCGACCCTGTGGGACTGCTGGCTGCACCCCATCCATGAGACCCTCCTGGGCTGCTCACTCAGCTGCAGGAGTGGCAGAGGACATGGTGACACCCTTCCCAAATGTTGTCTGGTCAATACTGACCGGGTTTACCAGCTAGTAAAGATGCCCTCCTTGTGTCAGTGCCTGTGACAATGTGGAGAAGCCCAATTTCTCCACTTGTCATCCTTGTTATTTAATAATAATAATGATAGATAATTTTATTGCATCCTTTCTGTGGGTCAGTTGCTCAAGAAGTTTACATGTCCTCACTGCTTTAATCCTCCCAGTGAATGTACAGGCAGATACTACTGTACTGGTAGATCCCAGCTTTATGGAGGCGGGTCTGACCCACAGAGAGGCTGAGTGACTTGTCCCAGCTCACAAAGGGTGGGAGCAGCAGAGCAGGACTTGAATTCTGAGCCTGGCTCCACCCTTCTCACCGCTCTGTCCCCCATTCGGTTCGGCACTCATGGTCTCATGATGGTTACTCCCAAACCATCAGAGAGCTGCCCTTCTCAGGCCTCCAGATCCGAGGAGGGCCTTGCTCCTGGTTCTCTTGGGAAGCACCTGCCTGGGCATCATATTCCTGGTGTCCGCATTATCAGACCTTTTGTACAGACCGGGCCAGGGGCCTGGAGGTTGTTGCAGTCCCAAGATCTGCAGTGAGGTCTGTACTGACCACATTCACTGAATCAGGAAAACACTGGCTCTTGGTGGCTGGACAGGTGGGCACTTAGAAGCTCTGGATAGGCCTGAAAGTCTCTTGGACACTGCTGATGACACACCTGAGGCATGCTCACACCCAGCAGAGACACTGTCTGGTGACAGTGGTGTCGGGGCTCCTTCTGCAGCTTGGCTCCCGGCTCTGGGTCTGAATCGAGCTCTGAGTCCCAGCCTTGCTTGCACAGAAGCCCCATTCTCCACCTGTCTCTAGACAGCTCTCTAGACACTTGAAAGTCATGAATATCTCAGTGAGCACCTGTTTGGCCAGATCAGAATCTGTGAGAGAGTGACAGTTAAGCTGAGAAATAACTGATAAAAATAAATCCAGAGAGGTCCTTCCAAACGGAGGAAACAGCCAGTGCGTATGCCCTGGGGCTGTAGGGCTTGGTGAATTGAAAGGCTGGAAATCAAGTACTGTCCTCATCAATCCAATGGTCAAGATGTTCACAGGATACCCAGTGTCACCCAATAGGGTGTGGGGGACAGAGGCACACCAGTCCTGCAGGTCAGAGTATTGCAAGGGCACCAAATCCAATTGTTCTGACGCACGTGGTCCACACACACTGAGCCCTCTGATGATGAATGAATGAATGAATGAATGGGCACTTCTAGTTACACGTGCTCCTGTGTAGAGGCTTTAGGTCATTTCTGTGACACAAGGAGGCATTTTGGATCTGACAATATAGGGCACAGAGATCTGCTTTGCGGGGCACTGTGCAGGGATGGGGAAAGCTCCCTTTGGCATTTTCAGGAGTGATTGTAGGAAAGTACTGACTTCAACCTGTTACTAAATCTGCAAAGTTAGTCTAGCTTCTGAAACGCTCCAAGCCTTACCTTTTTTTTAAACAAAAACAGGGATAAAATAATAAAATGCCACTGAACAAATAATGCAGTTATGAAGAATGCTAGGTCAGTTTTTGGTGAGGCTAAGAAAGTGTCCAGGTGAGTCCGAATAACCCAAAGTCCAGAGGTCCTGGAGTCCCATTGACAGATCCAGTCCAGGGCTGCCCATGGATGCTGTCAGCTGGTGAGTGTGCTCACCACCCTCCCTGTGATGCTGCAGACAGATTATGGTGTCCCAAAGGGTCCGCATCCATCTCTACCCAAACCAAGGGGTCTGTATGTGCTGTTGCCTCCAGAGCCCATCACCCATCTGAGGGCGCCGTCACCTGCCCTTGCACTTTGGACTCAACCCCAGCCTGAGGGTTGCAGTGAGAACCCATCCCTTCGGCACATACTCATCAAGAGAGCCTGGGCAATGCTGGGGCTACAGTGGCAATAAGCCCTTGTCCTTGCTAACCAGGCTCCCAGTGCAGAGGGAAGCAGGCAAGTTCAACACCAGAGCAAAGGGAGTCCAGAGTCACAACAACGGGGCTCCATAGGGAAGGGAGGGCATATGTCCAATATCTGAACAGAGTCTAGAATTAGAAGTGCAGGCTGGAGGCCAGGACCTAGGAAGAGGAAGGGCTTCAACAAAGGCTCACCCTGGGGATCCTGACAGGTGCTGAGCCTAATCCCCTTGAGGCAAGGAAAGCACAGCCTTCTGCTCCCAATTCCAATGGCTTCTCAGTGACCTTCTCTCTCTACTCTTCTTCACACAGGAGAGGTGCATCAACTTCACCTTAAGGAATCCCCACTGCACACAAATGTTCTGCGGCCCAAATACCTGTCTTCAACCCAGCCAGGAGTGCTTCCCCATCAGTAACTGCTGTTCACATGGTCAACATCTCCCACCCATATGCCCTCAGTCACTCTCCAGGATGCTGCCGCTGATCCCTCCTACTGCCCAGAACCTCTGCAGAAGTACTTTGTCACTCCCATACCCATATCCCAACATCTAAAGCACCAAAAACACAAAAGTGTTAAGAGCCCCTTTTGTACTGAATTGGACACATATATTGTGTTTTGGTTTACAGTCAAAAGGAGTTGGGATTTGTTGTTGATTAGCAAGAGAGTTTGTTACCTGGTGAGCACTGCTCCACTGTATGAGATGCAGCTCTACTGCTCCTGCCAGGACAAAGCACCCTGGTGTCCTGTGGATGTAGACATGATGAATCTCATTCCCCACAGACAGGCCTTCATCTGTCACCATGGGTTGAGATACGTGGGGTTTTAGCCAAAATATGCTCTTTCCAAAAAGCCCCAAATATCTTTGATGTATGAATACAGTCTGGTGTCCATTACTCACTTGCTGTTACTTAATCTCCTGGGCAAGTTACTTAATCTCCCTGTGGTTCAATTTCTCACTGAAAAGATGGATAATGGTGTCCCCTCTACAGGGTGCCAAGAGGGTGATAGTAACTGCTACAGTATGCTCAGAACAGTGCCAGGTCACTTGTAAAGACTCAGGGGCCCAGTAGTTAATGTCTTCCTCCTCTGCCCCAGGGAGGGAGAGGATGATGAGCTCAGAGACATCAAGAACTGTGCAGTGAGGACCAAGGTGTTAGAAGAAATCATGACTGGGCCTTTCAGCTCTGGACACCAGGACTTGGGGTTGCCACGCTTGAGAATTCTCTGTCAACTGCTGACCACGTGTAGGTTAACATCCAAGGCCACCACCCATGTAATCTCCAAGACACTGTCAAAAACAGGTCCTCAAACCTACCACCTCCTTCAGAAGTGTAAGTTCCCTTCCTGTACCTTAATATTTCTCATAATATTAAGGTAATTGCAGGGTCCCAATTTCCCACCAGCTCCTCTGATGACACAGACAGACCTCCCAATTTATCAGATCCCTTCTAAAGAATACTTTGAAAACATGATCAGGTTTCCTTCCACACTTACATGCTAGAGGACTATCAATAGGCAAGAATTCACTGTGAAAATCAGAGAATATATATGGGAAGATGAAGGAACACCATGGACCACAGAGTCCAAGAAGGGAAGAAGAGACTGCTTACTCAAATACCAGTGCACATACCAATGCAACAAATCAGGGGCCATGAAGAATCAAGGAAACGTGAGATGATGAAAAGAATAAACTCTCTAAAGAAACAGAGATCTATGGACTCTTGTAGAGAGAATTCAAAATAATCTTCTTGAAATAGTTTAGTGAAATACAAGAAACACACATAGACACACAACTTCATAAAATTCAGGAAGAAAATGTATCAACAAAATGAGATGTTCAACAAAGTAATAGAAACCATCAAAAGAACAACTGGAAACTAGAGCTGAAGAATACAATGACTGTACTGAAGAATATAATAAAGAGATTCAACAACAAACTCAAGCAAGCAGAAGAAAGAATCAGTGATCTAAAAGATAGGTCAGACTTCCGGGTAAGATGGCGGAAGAGTAAGACGCGGAGATCACCTTCCTCCCCACGGATACACCAGAAATACAGCTACACGTGGAACAACTCCTACAGAACACCTACTGAATGCTGGCAGAAGACCCCAGACCTCCCAAAAGGCAAGAAACTCCCCACATACCTGGGTAGGGCAAAGCGGAGAGATTCCCGCACAGAGGATCGGTGCCGAGCGGCACTCACCCGCCCGAGAGGCTTGTCTGCTCACCCGCCAGGGCGGGCGGCGCTGGAAGCTGAGGCTCGGGCTTCGGTCAGAGCGCAGGGAGAGGACTGGGGCTGGCGGCGAGAACTCAGCCTGAGGGGGGCTAATGTGCCACGGCTAGCCGGCAGGGAGTCCGGGAAAACGCTGGAGCTGCCGGAGAGGCAAGAGACTTTTTCTTCCCTCTTGGTTTCCTGGTGCGCGAGGAGAGGGGATTGAGAGCGCTGCTTGAAGGGGCTCCACAGACGGGGGCGGGTCGCGACTGAAAGCGCGGAGCCCAGTGACGGGCGTGGGACGCTGGGGCTGCTGCTGCCGCCGCCGGGAAGCCTGTGTGCGAGCGCAGGTCACTGTCCACACCGCCCTTCCGGGAGCCTGTGCAGCCCGCCACTGCCGGGGTCCCGGGATCCAGGGGCGGCTTCCCTGGGAGAACGCACGGCGCGCCTCCGGCTGGTGCAACGTCACGCCGAACTCTGCCGCTGCAGGCTCGCCCCGCACTCCGTGCCCCTCCCTCCCGCCCGGCCTGAGTGAGCCAGAGTCGCCGAAGAGGCTGCTCCTTTAACCCTGTCCTGTCTGAGCGAAGAACAGACGCCCTCCGGCGACCTACACGCAGAGGCGGGGCCAAATCCAAAGCTGAGACCCAGGAGCTGTGAGAACAAAGAAGAGAAAGGGAAACCTCTCCCAGCAGCCTCAGAAGCAGCGGATTAAAGCTCCACAATCAACTTGATGTACCCTGCATCTGTGGAATACATGAATAGACAACAAATCATCCCAAATTGAGGAGCCAGGAGTCAGTGCTGTGCCTCTGAGGTGGGAGAGCCAACTTCAGGACACTGGTCCACAAGAGACCTCCCAGCTCCACATAATATCAAACGGCGAAAATCTTCCAGAGATCTCCATCTCAACACCAGCACCCAGCTTCACTCAACGACCAGCAAGCTACAGTGCTGGACACCCTATGCCAAACAACTAGCAAGACAGGAACACAACGCCACCCATTAGCAGAGAGGCGGCCTAAAATCATAAAAAGTCCGCAGACACCCCAAAACACACCACCAGACGTGGACCTGCCCACCAGAAAGACAAGATCCAGCCTCATTCACCAGAACACAGGCACTAGTACCTTCCACCAGGAAGCCTACACAACCCACTAAACCAACCTTAGCCACTGGGGACAGACACCAAAAACAACGGGAACTACGAACCTGCAGCCTGCAAAAAGGAGACCCCAAACACAGTAACATAAGCAAAATGAGAAGACAGAAAAACACACAGCAGGAGAAGGAGCAAGATAAAAACCCACCAGACCTAACAAATGAAGATGTAATAGGCAGTCTACCTGAAAAAGAATTCAGAATAATGATGGTAAAGATGATCCAAGATTCTATTTCCCAGATCCAAAATCTTGGAAATAGAATAGACAAAATGCAAGAAACAGTTAACAAGGACCTAGAAGAACTAAAGATGAATCAAGCATCGATTAAAAACACAATACATGAAATAAAAAATACTCTAGATGGGATCAATAGCAGAATAACTGAGGCAGAAGAACGGATAAGTGAGGTGGAAGATAAAATAGTGGAAATAACTGCTGCAGAGCAAAACAAAGAAAAAAGAATGAAAAGAACAGAGGACAGTCTCAGAGACCTCTGGGACAACATTAAACGCACCAACATTCAAATTATAGGGGTTCCAGAAGAAGAAGAGAAAAAGAAAGGGACTGAGAAAATATTTGAAGAGATTATAGTTGAAAACTTCCCTAATATGGGAAAGAAAAGAGTTAATCAAGTCCAGGAAGCACAGAGAGTCCCATACAGAATAAATCCAAGGAGAAATACGCCAAGACACATATTAATCAAACTGTCAAAAATTAAACACAAAGAAATCATATTAAAAGCAGCAAGGCAAAAACAACAAATAACACACAAGGGAATCCCCATCAGGATAACAGCTGATCTCTCAGCAGAAACTCTACAAGCCAGAAGGGAGTGGCAGGACATAAAGTGATGAAGGAGAAAAACCTGCAACCAAGATTACTCTACCCAGCAAGGATCTCATTCAGATTTGATGGAGAAATTAAAACCTTTACAGACAAGCAAAAGCTGAGAGAGTTCAGCACCACCAAACCAGCTTTACAACAAATGCTAAAGGAACTTCTCTAGGCAAGAAACACAACAGAAGGAAAAGACCTACAATAACGAACCCAAAACAATTAAGAAAATGGGAATAGGAACATACATATCGATAGTTACCTTAAATGTAAATGGACTAAATGCTCCCACCAAAAGACACAGATTGGCTGAATGGATACAAAAACAAGACCCATATATATGCTGTCTACAAGAGACCCACTTCAGACCTACAGACACATACAGACTGAAAGTAAGGGGATGGAAAAAGATATTCCATGCAAATGGAAACCAAAAGAAAGCTGGAGTAGCAATTCTCATATCAGACAAAATAGACTTTAAAATAAAGACTACTAGAAGAGACAAAGAAGGACACTACATAATGATCAAGGGATCGATCCAAGAAGAAGATATAACAATTGTAAATATTTATGCACCCAACATAGGAGCACCTCAATACATAAGGCAAATACTAACAGCCATAAAAGGAGAAATCGACAGTAACACAATCATAGTAGGGGACTTTAACACCCCACTTTCACCAATGGACAGATCTTCCAAAATGAAAATAAATAAGGAAACACAAGCTTTAAATGATACATTAAACAAGATGGACTTAATTGATATTTATAGGACATTCCATCCAAAAACAACAGAATACACATTTTTCTCAAGTGCTCATGGAACATTCTCCAGGATAGATCATATCTTGGGTCACAAATCAAGCCTTGGTAAATTTAAGAAAATTGAAATTGTATCAAGTGTCTTTTCTGACCCCAATGCTATGAGACTAGATATCAATTACAGGAAAAGAGCTGTAAAAAATACAAACACAGGGAGGCTAACAATACACTACTTAATAATGAAGTGATCACTGAAGAAATCAAAGAGGAAATTAAAAAATACCTAGAAACAAATGACAATGGAGACACGACGACCCAAAACCTATGGGATGCAGCAAAAGCAGTTCTAAGAGGGAAGTTTATAGCAATACAATCCCACCTTAAGAAACAGGAAACATCTCGAATAAACAACCTAACCTTGCACCTAAAGCAATTAGAGAAAGAAGAACAAAAACACCCCAAAGTTAGCAGAAGGAAAGAAATCATAAAAATCAGATCAGAAATAAATGAAAAAGAAATGAAGGAAACGATAGCAAAGATCAATAAAACTAAAAGCTGGTTCTTTGAGAAGATAAACAAAATTGATAAACCATTAGCCAGACTCATCAAGAAAAGAAGGGAGAAGACTCAAATCAATAGAATTAGAAATGAAAAAGGAGAAGTAACAACTGACACTGCAGAAATACAAAAGATCATGAGAGATTACTACAAGCAACTCTATGCCCATAAAATGGACAACCTGGAAGAGATGGACAAATTCTTAGAAATGCACAACCTGCCAAGACTGACTCAGGAAGAAATAGAAAATATGAATAGACCAATCACAAGCACTGAAATTGAAACTGTGATTAAAAATCTTCCATCAAACAAAAGCCCAGGACCAGATGGCTTCACAGGCGAATTCTATCAAACATTTAGAGAAGAGCTAACACCCATCCTTCTCAAACTCTTCCAAACAATATCAGAGGAAGGAACACTCCCAAACTCATTCTACGAGGCCACCATCACCTTGATACCAAATCAGGCAAGGATGTCACAAAGAAAGAAAATTACAGGCCAATATCACTGATGAACATAGATGCAAAAATTCTCAACAAAATACTAGCAAACAGAATCCAACAGCACATTCAAAGGATCATACACCATGATCAAGTGGGGTTTATTCCAGGAATGCAAGGATTCTTCAATATACGCAAATCAATCAATGTGATACACCATATTAACAAGTTGAAGGAGAAAAACCATATGATCATCTCAATAGATGCAGAGAAAGCTTTCGACAAAATTCAACACCCATTTATGATAAAAACCCTGCAGAAAGTAGGCATAGAGGGAACTTTCCTCAACATCATAAAGGCCATATATGACAAACCCACAGCCAACATTGTCCTCAATGGTGAAAAACTGAAACCATTTCCACTAAGATCAGGAACAAGACAAGGCTGCCCACTCTCACCACTCTTATTCAACATAATTTTGGAAGTTTTAGCCACAGCAATCAGAGAAGAAAAGGAAATAAAAGGAATCCAAATTGGAAAAGAAGAAGTAAAGCTGTCACTGTTTGCAGATGACATGATACTATACATAGAGAATCCTAAAGATGCTACCGAAAAACTACTAGAGCTAATCAATGAATTTGGTAAAGTTGCAGGATACAAAATTAATGTACAGAAATCTCTGGCATTCCTGTACACTAATGATGAAAAATCTGAAAGTGAAATCAAGGAAACACTCCCATTTACCATTGCAACAAAAAGAATAAAATATCTAGGAATAAACCTACCTAAGGAGACAAAAGACCTGTATGCAGAAAATTATAAGACACTGATGAAAGAAATTAAAGATGATACAAATAGATGGAGAGATATACCATGCTCCTGGATTGGAAGAATCAATATTGTGAAAATGACTCTACTACCCAAAGCAATCTACAGATTCAATGCAATCCCTATCAAACTACCACTGGCATTTTTCACAGAACTAGAACAAAAAATTTCAAAATTTGTTTGGAAAAACAAAAGACCCCGAATAGCCAAAGCAATCTTGAGAACGAAAAACGGAGCTGGAGGAATCAGGCTCCCTGACTTCAGACTATACTACAAAGCTACAGTAATCAAGACAGTGTGGTACTGGCATAAAAACAGAAAGATAGATCAGTGGATCAGGATAGAAAGCTCAGAGATAAACCCACGCACATATGGCCAACTTATCTTTGATAAAGGAAGCAGGAATGTACAGTGGAGAAAGGACAGCCTCTTCAATAAGTGGTGCTGGGAAAACTGGACAGGGACATGCAAAAGTTTGAGATTAGATCATTCCCTAACACCATACACAAAAATAAGCTCAAAATGGATTAAAGACTTAAACGTAAGGCCAGAAACTATCAAACTCTTAGAGGAAAACATAGGTAGAACACTCTATGACATAAATCACAGCAAGATCCTTTTGGACCCACCTCCTAGAGAAATGGAAATAAAAACAAAGATAAACAAATGGGACCTAATGAAACTTCAAAGCTTTTGCACAGCAAAGGAAACCATAAACAAGACCAAAAGACAACCCTCAGAATGGGAGAAAATATTTGCAAATGAAGCAACTGACAAAGGATTAATCTCCAAAATTTATAAACAGCTCATGCAGCTCAATAGCAAAAAAACAAACAACCCAATCCAAAAATGGGCAGAAGACTTAAATAGGCATTTCTCCAAAGAAGATATACAGACTGCCAACAAACACATGAAAGAATGCTGAACATCATTAATCATTAGAGAAATGCAAATCAAAACTACAATGAGATATCATCTCACACCAGTCAGAATGGCCATCATCAAGAAATCTAGAAACAATAAATGCTGGAGAGGGTGTGGAAAAAAGGGAACACTCTTGCACTGCTGGTGGGAATGTGAATTGGTACAGCCACTATGGAGAACAGTATGGAGGTTCCTTAAAAAACTAAAAATAGAACTACCATATGACCCAGCAATCCCACTACTAGGCATATACCCTGAGAAAACCATAATTCCAAAAGAGACATGTACCAAAATGTTCATTGCAGCTCTATTCACAATAGCCCGGAGCTGGAAACAACCAAAGTGTCCATCATCGGATGAATGGATAAAGAAGATGTGGCACATATATACAATGGAATATTACTCAGCCATAAAAAGAAACGAAACTGAGCTATTTGTAATGAGGTGGATAGACCTAGAGTCTGTCATACAGAGTGAAGTAAGTCAGAAAGAGAAAGACAAATACCATATGCTAACACATATATACGGAATTTAAGAAAAAAAAAAGTCATGAAGGACCTAGGGGCAAAACGGGAATAAAGACACAGACCTACTTGAGAATGGACTTGAGGATATGGGGAGGGGGAAAGGTAAGCTGTGACAAAGCGAAAGAGAGGCATGGACATATATACAGTACCAAACGTAAGGTAGATAGATAGTGGGAAGCAGCCACAGAGCACAGGGAGATCAGCTCAGTGCTTTGTGACCGCCTGGAGGGGTGGGATGGGGAGGGTGCGAGGGAGGGAGATGCATAAGGGAAGGGATGTGGGAACAGATGTATATGTATGACTGATTCACTTTGTTATAAAGCAGAAACTAATTTAAAAATTAAAAAAAAAAAAAAAGTGGACTGAACTGTTGATGAATCCACCAACTTGAAAGTATCTCAAGGGCATTGTGTTGAATGAAAAAAGCCAGTCTCAAAATGGTCACACACTGTGTGATTCTATTTATATAACATTCTCAAAACAACAAAATTATAGAGATGGCAAACAGATTAGTGGTTGCCAAGAGTTATGAGATGTTAGGGGAAGAGTGTGTGTATGACAATAAAGAGATAACATGAGGAAAAAAAAATAAAAAATAAAAATAAATAAATAAATAAAATAAAAATAAAAGATAGGTCATTTGAAATTATCCTGCCACAGGAGTGAAAAGAAAATTTAATTTAAGAGTGAAGGAACACTATGGGACATTACAAACAGAAACAAGAGTGAATTATGGGAGTCCCATATGAGAAGAGGAAGAGAAAAAGTATGTTGGAAACAAAAGACTTGAACACTTACCAAACATGGAATGAGAGAGGTACATGGACCATTTTCTAAGATACATCATATTTTAGGCCACAGGCAAGTCTCGATAAATTTAAGAAGACTGATATCATGCTATGCATTTTCTCCAACTACAATTGTATGAAAGTAGGAATGAATATCGTGAAGGAAGCTGGAAGATGCTAAATTACATGAAAATTTAACAACGCATGCCTGAGCAACCAGTGGACCAGAGAAGACTTTTTTAAAATCAAACAAATATCTTGAAAAGGCAAACACAGTATGTAAACCAGATCATGCAGTTTGCAACAACAAAATTTCTAAGGAGTAAATTTATAGAAGTAAATGCATATTTTAAGGGAATAAATATTTCAACCTAAAGAACTATTAAAAAAAGCACAGAGTTAGTAGAAGGAAAAAATAATAAAGATTGGAGCAGAAATACATGAAATACAAAACAAGAAAACAATGTAAAAGTAACAAAATGAAGAGTTAGTTTTCTGGAGAACATAAACTAAATTGACAATAGTTTAGACTAAGCAAGTAAAAGAAAGAGAAACCAAATTGATAAAATTATAAATGAAGGAGAAGACATGAAAACTGATATTACCAAAATTAATTATAAAACTCTACTATATAACAGCTGTGCATCAACAAATCAGACAATATTGAAGAAATGGGAAAAGTCCTAGAAAGTACAATCCACCAAGACTAAATCCTGAAGAAACAGAAAATCTTAACAGACCAATAATGAGTAAGGAGATTCAATTAGTAATCAAAAACATTCCAACAAAGAAAAGCTCAGAACCAGATGGTTATACTAGTGCATTCTACAAATGTTTAAAGAAGAATGAACAACAACCTTTCTCAAGCTTTTCTGCAAAAAATGAACAGGAAGAAACACTACAAAGACACTTTACAAGGCCAGCACTACCCTGAATCCAAAGCCAGAAAAGGAGATTTAAGGAAGGAAAACTAGAGACCAATATCCCTGGTGAATATAATGGAAAAAATCTCAACAAAGTACTAGTGAACCATTTAAAGGATCATACACCATAATCAAGTGGGATTCTACCCTGGAATGCAAGCATGGTTCAACATACACAAAACAATAAATGTGATAGATTAATACATTAAAGGATGTTCAACATCCTACTCATTAGGAAAATGCAAATCAAAACCACAATGAGATATCACCTCACACCTTTTGGAATTCCTATCCAGGTGCACTGATGGGTGGAGAAGCTTGGAGGGATCCATGTCAAAAGCCCATGTCCTCACTGCAAGGGGTCTATAAAATGTACATTTAGCTTTTCCACCACTATGGTGCAGGAAAGCCAAGTAGAAGGGATGACATACACAGGTTGATTGAACCAACAGACAGAACCTGTCACTGTGGCATTGAGTAGAGCTCACCACATGAAGAGGCTGAGGGGACACATACATGCAACTCTGTCCCCCAAAAGTGTCCTCTCTCCCCTCAACTCTCTTTCAGTAAACAATTTTTTGTGGCATGTGGCCAGTGGTCGGCCAGAGCCAGCTCATAGTGCCTCGTGAGATTTTCAGGAATTTTGTGAGCTAGCTGTTTGAACACAGACATTATCAAAAACCACATTAAGTAAACTATTAATGAATTATAGAAACACAATAAATATCCCAAACTCACCACTTCCTAATTCTTTTACTAGTTTTCACTATTGAATATCTTGCTGCCGATGGTACCACAACTGTTGGCCCTGTATGTGGGCTGTGGTGCCCTGCTCCTGTGCATTTCTCCCCCACTCCACATCTAATGACATCAAGTCAGCCATGATGGGGGCATCTATGGCATATGCTATAAATCGGGGCTTCATTTCTTGGTTCATTGTTTATCTGGACTTAAGAATGTGAGGGTGAAAAGTTAATTCAGTTTAAACTAAAAATTATGTCCTGTCTGAATTCTTTCCATTGTGATTAGTGCAAAAATTTGAAAGAATATTCTTCGACTGTTAAACTATTCTCTATTTTGAAAAAGACATCACTCAAAGCACTGAGAAACAAGTGAAATTTAGACAGCTGTCTTCATTGTTTCATTTTCATGTTAACCTTACCACAAATGAAAATACCATCTGACATTCCTGTTGTAACTACATGCTGAGAGCCAATTATTAAACATTTCCCAGCACACCACCCATGAGACCCAAATAATTTGGAATTCTGGGCACTGGAATACCAGAGACACCCTCCTGGTATTAGAAAGGGGGCAGGGAATCCTCCAAAGGCCAGGAAGAAAATAGAATACAAAAAGAGAAGTCAGAGGGAACTGCAAAAGCAGGTGCAAGGCAGTTAAAAAAGTAAGAATTCAATCACGAGTGTTTTGCAAGGACCGTTTATGAGCAAGGCATACGGTCCAGACACAGAAACCCATTCCATATCTCTTAGGGGTGATTTTCATTCATTTATTCAACAAATACAAATCTCTGCTCAGCCTGTAGATAAAAAGATGAATACAGTGGAGCCACTACTGCACATTCAGTAAGAGGAAGAAAGCCTAGTTATAGTAGGATCTACTGAAGCCTGTGTTAACGGTGTGGGAAAACTGTTGTAGGATCAGGGATGAAGAGTCACTAATAATGTGCTCCCTAAGAAATGCCCCATCAAGGAGGTGACATTAGCTCTGGAGTTTGATGGATGAATAGGAGTTTTCCAAGAAGCAATGGTGAAAATAGCACAGGCAAAGAAGGTCTAGGCATCCTCCAGTCACGAGGAAAATGTTGAGGGACACAAGTTTAGTAGGACACAGAGCCACCCCTAAATGATACCCTTCTATTCATACTAAGCCATCCAGGCCCACCTGTGACTCCATCCCCACTGAGTGCGTCAGGGGAGGGAAAAGGAAGAGGGTCACAGTAAGAGCCATCAACTTGCACAGCTTTCTCTACAGACCTCAGAACAGCTTACCTTCATTAACCCTCATGTCCTCAGGCTACCCTGGGAGGTGGGAGCAGGCATCCACCCCCCATCTGATGCCCTGCCCGGGTCACAGTCCAGATGGCGGGCTGAAGGTACTCATAATCGCCTGCCAGATAGAGCAGGTAGAGCAGGGGCGCAAGTCAGGGGTCCTGATCCCCAGTGCAGAGACTCACAAAAGTTCTGCCCACACTCCAGGGGCCAGGACCTAAACTGAAGGCTGAGAGAGGACTACTTTTATCCCCAAGAGAAATTAGAATCCAGTGCTATGCCCTTCCACAGCTAGCAAATTTATCCTGTGTGAGGACTGCCAGGTTTGCTGTCAGGGTTGCAGAGCCAAAGCTCAGGGTGTGTGGAGCCTGCTGGGGCCCCAACACTGTCCTTGCTATTACCCAGCCTGATCCTCTCCTCCTGGAGAAAGACTGCGTGTCTGTTTATCTGTGTACCCCACAGGACTTCATGAGGTGGCAAGTAGCACACTCTCAGGAAGTGTTGGCTGCAGCGGACTTAAGGGCACTCTTTTGTACCCAGGTTCTCAAACCAGCAAATGGGAAGGCAGGATTACATGCTAACTATGAGAGTAAAGCAGACATCCGATGGTTTGGTTTGAATTTATGCTGCCATCATCCTTCCTAAGAACACCTAATTTCAGTTTGAGGGGATTACCAGACTCTCTGAAGCAGCTCAAGCCCTGTATTTTTCCAAGATTACTTCTCCAGTCCTCCCTTTGATGCTGGGATCTATTCTCTCCTCTCCCATCTCTTCTCACCCTCACCAAAACCTTCTAACTCATCTTCTTGACTAAGGTGGCCAGAGTCGGTCTTTGTTGCTGGTATCTAAAGAACCCAGACTGCTATAGATGCAGCAACTCACCCTGACTCAGAGCGCAATGCCACCTGCTTTCACCTTCAGGATTCCATCACAGAGGAGGGACCACACCGCACAACTCTGCCACCCAGAGGCCAGGCTCAGTACTGCCCCACATCTGTCAACCTCCAGGCAGCAGCTGCTGTACTTACACAAGGCTTCCACCAGTCAGTTTGGACTTGGTTGACAACTCTAATATGCTTGCACCCTGATTCACAGCACATTATTTTCCTTGCTGCTCTGCATGCCACCTTTCCTCACAAATCATCAGATGTGCTTGGACACAGGAGCTGCTGCAGCACAGGTGACCAGAGGGGAAAAGCTGGACAGTAACATCCAGACATGGTGGCTTGGGTCTGGAGCTGTTCCTGTTGCCTGCTCCCACACCTGGGGGCAGCCATCTATCCACCAGGCCCTGCCCCTGCACCAAGTGTGGGTCTCCCTCTCCACTCTCCTGAAGTGACCACAACTGTTCTTCACATGTTCATACACTTGCTTCTGCTCTGCTCACCTGTCAACTGTCAAATGTGCCAGTTGTGCCAACCTGCTGGGCATCACCTGGGGAACCAGCCTCGGCTTTGCCCTTGAGGCGCTCACGGCTGCAGGGGAGACACACAATGGCCATAAGTGAGGGTGGCACCCAGGAGGAAAGGGAGCCATCAGCCCTTCTGGGAAGACATTCATCCCTGCCCTTCCCTGATCTGCTCCACCAGCAAGTTCTTGAGGCTTGCAAACCCATCTTCAAGCGCCCCCTCAGCTTGTGAGAGCTTTGCTGGACCACACTCAGCTGAGTGTCCCGAGTTTTCATCATTAACAAATATGTCTCCTGAGCCCAGGAGGACCGTGAGGAGGGGACAGCTCTGCTCCCTCCTCACAGGAACATCACTTGAGTCCAACTTAGCTCCTTTCTCTCGCCCCGCCTCCTGCCCCACCTGTAAAAGGAAGCACAGGGGCCTGCCCTCCTTCTCACTATCTTGGCAACAGGAGTCTGTGACACATGTTTTGCACATGTCACCTCCTTCCGTCTTCAACACACCTGGAGGGTCCTCACCCTCTTTCACAGATGAGGAGGACCCAAGTCCTGCAATACTAAGCATCTTGCCCCATGTCGCCTGCAAGGATGAGGCGCAGCTGGGATTGAAACCCAAGTGTGTGTCCCCAAGCCTGCTTTGGTTGCACTGGCCATGTCGCCCTCCCAGAGCCCCCAGAGGTAAACAACAAGTCAACCATGTGACCCAAACACCAAATGAGGGTTTAGGTCTCCTTTTCCTGCCTTCTTTCCAACTTCTCCCAAACTTTTACCCCATCAAAAAGTCACATTCTAGGGCTTCCCTGGTGGCACAGTGGTTGAGAGTCCGCCAGCCGATGCAGGGCACACGGGTTCATGCCCCGGTCCGGGAAGATCCCACATGCCGCGGAGCGGCTGGGCCCGTGAGCCATGGCCGCTGGGCCTGCGCGTCCGGAGCCTGTGCTCCGCAACGGGAGAGGCCACAACAGCGAGAGGCCCGCATAACACAAAAGAAAAAAGAAAAACAATAAAAGTCAGGTTCTATGTCTAACCTCTGAGTTTTCAACAGCTCCTGAGGAAGCACATGCCAGTGTTACCCTTCATCCCACTCCTGTGTGACCCTGGGTTTCATTTGCCATTTTATCCTCAAAGGATGTCCAAACTGTGCCACCAGGGACATCTGAGCCTCTCCTAACATCCTGTCCAGACTGATTCCTCAAAGGAGATGCCACTGACATCAGAGATTAATGACAGCCAATGTTCCTAGAAGAGACAGAAGTGGCCATATCAATCCAGTGAGTGACTCTGAACTGACTATTCCATCTCTCTCAGCCTCAGTTGCCCATCAATAAACTGGGGTTGGGCTAAATTATCTCCACAGTCCTTTCCAAATCTACCAACGTATGACTCCAGCTGGGATGAAGCTGGAGTAATTAATCACTTTTTTAAAACTCAAAACCAAAAATATAATTAAGAAATAATAAAAGATATTTTTTAATCCCTGATCATAATACTAAGAAATGAAATACAGCAATGTATAAAGAGGGCAATACATCAAGACCAATTAGGGATCACCCCAGAAATGCAAGTCTGATTCAGGTTTGAAATATCAATGTAATTGACCACATCAGCAAAATGGAGCAGGAAGACATGATTATCTCAATGAATGAAGAAAAAAGTTGTCATAAGTTCAAGTCCAGCATCATAACAGGAACAGCCTGACAAAAGGCATCCGTACACATTCTCTCAGCTAACCTTACCCACAGTGGTTCAATGGGGACAGCTTCTCCCTGAGATCTGGCACTTGACAAGGATGCCCTCTCTCCCCCCGAGAAGGTCCCTGTATCAGTGTGGGGAGGATCCTGTGCAGTTGCTTTTCTGAGAGAAGCTGACTCTCAGAATCATCAAGAAGTGTCTGATGAGGACAGGGGTGTAAGAAAAGTCATGACTGGGACTTTCAACTCTGGGTACCAAGACATGGGGTTCCTATACACGAACATTCTCTGTAAAAGCCTGCTAACCACATGTAGGTTCACATTCCAAGCTCACCAAGCACATAAACCTCAAGAATTAATTGGAACAGGCCCTGACACCTGTTACCTCCTTCAGAAAGGACCCTAAGTCTCTAGAACAGAAGACCAATCCCATCAGTAATGAGAAGAATGCAAATTAAGACCAAAAAGAGATGCTGAATCGATAGGAAAATATATAAAAATAGGACAATACCAAGTGTCATGAAGAATATGAAGCAAGGAAAACCTAATAGGCTATTGGGAGAAGTACACCAATTAATTGTCTCAATTCCAAAACACCATTTATTTAAAATATTCCATTATTTTAAATACCACTCCCAAAATGCTTTAGATCACTTCCAATTTATGGTTTACGAATTGAAATATCTAAGCTTACTAGAGAAGGATTTTAGCATATATCACTCTTCTTTTATGCATATAAAAATGAAGGTAATAAAATCAATTGGTTAAGGTATTCTAAAAAGTTTTACATTCACAGTCTTGGCTTTTTAATCACTTTTGACTTAGAGTTGTGTATGCCCACATAGAACAGAGACAAACCATTGCCACTCAGCCTTCTCTGATTTCTGGGCACAGAACCCAGGAGAATAATAAAATAGTTCTTGTTTTATGCGACTGAGTTTGGGGTGATTTGCTACACAGAAGAAGATAACTGCAATGTCTCGCATTCACAAAGGACTTTGACATCCTTACAGGCCTTCGTCCACTTGTAGACCCTTCCATCCACTGGGTCACACGAGTGACCACTGCAGCACTCTAGGCTCCCAATTCCTTAACCCAAAAGTGATGCCTTATCTAAGCCACCTCAGCTGCCTTCTTTCAGTTGACAGAAAGGCAGGGTTTCCCGAGGAATTTAATGGCCACCTGAGAGGGATTGGGATAAAGAACAAATGGACGCTTCATCTCACTCCCACCCATGACACCCCACTGGGATTGTCAACAGCAGGACACTGAGCAGACCTGCGGGCCACAAAGCCACCATGCCAACCTTCCTGTCCATCATAAGGGACATCACAGAGGAGGATTATGCAGGTAGTGAGGACATCCCCCGAGGCCAGCCTCTTGCCTCTTCTGCCCTGAGGGCAGATACCAGGGGAGGCTTACAGCACCAGTGCACCTTAGTGAAAGGGCTGGAGGAGTAGTGGTTCCTGGGAACCAGCGGAGGTAGCACATGCCCCAGCCTGAGATGGCCTGAAGTGGCCAGGGTCCAGTGGGACCACGGGGGCTGGCCAAGAAATTGGGGAATGTTGGGCCCAGGATGTTGGGCTCCATGCTCTTCCTGATGCTGGCACTACAGCCTCTACAGCTGTGCCCAGGGAGATCCCTGCACCACCTCCCAAACAACAGAAGCTTCCACCTGGGCACCAGCCATCACAGAAACAACTGGGAGAAGCTGAAATCCTGCGAGGGTGCCTTTGACCTGTACTTCATAGTGGACGCGTGAGTGGCTCTCCTGCCTGGCCCGGGTGCTCTTCAGGGCACCTCTGTCCACAGGACCACTGATGACAGGAAGTAGTCCAAGGGAACCCAGCCTCTGAGAGAGGGGAGACAAGAACAGTCTTGATTAGACCCAAGGAACACACCTCTGTGGCCTCCTTGTTCCTGAGTTACAATTAGTGCCCCAGCCCTTTGTTCCCGGAACATTTATATTTGGAAAGTAAACAAAGCACCATAGAGTTTCTGGATGGTTGTCAGTCTCTCCATCAGCTTGACCTGGATCTGTGACCTGCACGTCCCTTAAACAGCTCGACGGGCAGGTGATTGCTAGAAGCTGTCTTGTCAGCACTTGGAAGAAGCTCACTGGGATTTCTGGGTTTGTTTGGTGTTTGTTTTGTTTTGTTATTTACCTGAATGACTTCTATTTTTCCTGGGCCCCAGGGACATTGATGTCATCTGTTAGGCATTCTCCTAGTGTCACTGCTTAGAAAGTCCTTTGCTTTGCTGGTTCTAAATGTTTTGCTTCTTTCTTTGACAACTTGGAGAGCCACGTTACCATTTGTGTGCACATGATGAACAGTTTGGTCTGTCTGCTTGTGGCCTTGGGACACCTGGGTTGTGCATTTTGTACCTTCTGGCCCTCAAGGAAGGAAAGGGAGGGGCGTGTCCTCAGACTGGACAGATTGCCTAGGTTCCATTTTCAACTCCTCCGTGGGGCTGAGAATAAGTTTTACTCATTCAGTAGTAACAGTGGTATGGCTCCCAATATCACTGAAGCACTTTACGGTCCCCAGAGCCCTTTACTGCACATCTGTCATCCTCAAAACATTCTGGGAGGTAAAGTAGGGAAGGTATTTGCTTATGCAATCAACTGGAAAGGGGGAAAGCTCCTAGACATTGGATGAAGTAGCTCAGAGGCTAGTGGGTGTGACAGGACTGAGTCTTGCTGGATTCTGCAAAGGGGAAGAGGAGCTGACGGTTTCCAAGGATGGGCCCTATGCACCCATTTCCCATCCCCAGGCCATCAGTGAGGAGTAAGCCTAGAGCATGGCTACAGTGGGATAGGCCAGGCTTATCTGAAAGCACAGCACACTCCTCACCCTCACCCCCTTCAGGCTCCTCAGTCTCCATCCTGGCACTAAAGTTAAAGACAATGGGAGCAAAAAACTTGAAGGAGACCAGGAAGGGCCTGCAGTTTTCCCTGCTGGTGGGTATCATGATGTCAGGACAGCAGTGTCCCAGGCCTAGTTTGCAGGCTGATGAGGAAAAAAACGGTAATAAAACAGTCTGAGTAACACATGCTCCCTGGCCTGAGGCCAGGGTACCTGTTGGGTGTCCATACGTGAGGGACGAGAGCCAACGTGTCAGAAGCACTGGAGGCGTTTCTAACCAATGAATTCTCCCTCTTTCCTTGTCTTAAAGCCCCAAGTAAAATGATCAACCATCCTGGTTTGCCACCCAAAGACCCTCATCCCCCTGCACATGGGTCTGGTTGTTTACCCTCCCCAGCACTCACAGTGATGAAAGTCACCACCAGGGTGACCCACTGAGGTCACTGAGGGAGTGTGGCAGCCTTTCGGTACCTGGGATGGGGAGGATTTGCCAAAGTGTCTGCTGGAAGCTCGAGAGGCAGAAACACTGCCCACTGGATGGATGCGCCTCATCCCTCTGACTCAGGTCTTCTTTGTTTTCAGGTCACAGAAGGCGAACGATATTTGGAAGGACATTTACATAGTAGTGGATGAAATATTGGAGAAGTACACAAAGTACAGCTACTGTTTTCTTCTGCCGGGCAGGGTACATAGCTCTTTAGACTCGGTGGTCACAGAGGTCCCTTTGGTCGGGAGCACAGAGTCCAGGGGGTGTTCTGAAGCAGAAAGGACAGATCACGCTGGTTCCATCAGGTCTCAGCAGCTTTCTTGGCTCCTGCCTGGGGTCAGGCCACATTGTAGGGGGCACAGTCTGCCCTTGAGGACCGCACAGATTAATAAACAGGCAAACCAGTAACCAAACACCCAGTTAAATTGTGCCAAGGGCTAAAAGAAAAGTGAAAAGGAATTTCTAGTAACTTTAAGGAAAAAGCAAGTATTCTTATCTTTTGAAAGTCAAGTATGACTTTCTAGGGGATGTGGAATTTTGAACTAGATCCTAAAGAATGGGGAAAAGAGGGTAGAAGAATGATCAAGGAGATTTCTTGTGGAGTGAGTGGTCTATTTGACTGGAGAGTAGCGTTAACTCAGGGAAGGCTGAGAGATGAGTCTAGACAGAGCACCGTGGAGCCAAAACCACTGAGGCTCATAATGCCAGGCCAAGGGGCTTAGAATTCCGCTGTAATTGGGAGCTCTAGATGATTCTTGAGCAAGTGTCTGATATGATACATGAGGTCCTCCAGGTAGTAAAGTCTGATAAGAGTGGTTAAAATGATTTGCAACAAGAGCCAAGAGCAGTAGAGAGCACAGCTAGGGACCTATGGTAGCCACTGAGAGAAAAAATAATGAGGGTCAATGGGGCAGAAGACAGTGGAGGGAGAGAAAAGGGAGGGATGTGTGAAAGGCTGGAAAGAGGTAGAATGACTTCTTTGAGATGGGCAGGACATGGGGAGGTGGGCAAGGAGAGAAAAGGGGTGAGTCTCAGAGAATTTTACAGTAGAAAAGAGGCCAGTTGGGAGGCTCATGCAGAAGTACATGAGTATCTATCTTCTTGTGCATGCCTCTGTGTGTGTGTGTATGTGTGTGAGAGAGAGAGAGAGAGAGAGAGACAGACAGACAGAGAGACAGAGAGATTTTGCGGGGTTGCGAGTATAAGGAGGGAGCAGGAAGGCCCCACACCTCCACAGGCCTCAGAATCCTTTACTAAGTTATAGGAACTTCCAGTGTTCAGGAAACGAGTCCCCGAAGCAAAACACTTGGAATGGGAGCAGGGAAATTCACATGCACCCGCTTGCTGGTTGCTTCTTGACTTTGTCTTCATACTTCTCCAGCCCTAAACTGCGGGTGTCCTTCATCACCTACTCCACACTGGGTCACACGCTCATGAAGCTCACCTCAGACAGCTAAGTGCTGCTTGAATCCCCCAAAGCAGGCCTGGTGGGAGTGCTCACAGGGAAAAACAGGGAACTGAGGGGTTCCCTGAGACCTCATGTGGACCCACTGGGAGCAGGCTGGGCCGTCCTGGGCTCCCCTCAGGGTCCACTCTGACCCCCAGCCCCGGCTCCATGGCTCCCACTGAGCCCTGGCTGTGCTGGCCCTGGCAGACCCTGTACTGCTAGACCATCTCCGCCCCCTCTAAGCCCCGCCCTCCGCCTGTCCTGTGTCCTCTCAGCGCTCTTCCCTTTTCTGAGAACTGGCTCACTGCAAGGACGCCTGGGACCTGGTGGAACAGATGTGTGGGCCCTTTGTGTTGGGCACCTGCTCTGTGTGTCACTCTCTGCTCTGGGCCAGTGGGGGAAGAGGGGAGGCACAGTCAGAGCCAGGAGGCAGGGGTGGGCAGTGCTGAAGTGCTGGAGCTTCAGTGGAGGGGAGCTTGGTCCCTTGGTGGGTCCGAGACAAGGGAGCCCATGAGTGTGGGCTGGGGTGCAGGAGGGAAGCATGACACACCAGCATCCTAGGTGGGCCATTACGAGGGCCCAGCGATGTGCCCAAAGCCCTGGAGGTGGGAAGATATGGAGCTCCTGAGTAGCCGGGAGGTTAAGATGCTCATGATGCAAATGATCAGAACCCAGGGAGTGTGCTGGTGCCAGTGCGTGGTCTCAGCACTCCCCATGCCTGGCTCCCAGGAGAAGCAGGGGCTGTGCTTCCTGTTAGGTGAGCTAGGGGAAGGCGTGGTTTTGTGTGTCCCTGTCTTCTGCATTTCAGAGAGACCTGAGTGGGGTTGAGGTAGAAAACAGCAAGTCAGTGGGGGGCTGTCAGGCAGGTAGCAGAAAGAGAGGCGGGGGCTGGGCGGGGGCTTCTAGGGGAGGAGCTGCCCGTGGGGGACAGGAGGACCACTGCCTCCTCCAAGGCAGGGGTTCAGAGCCTGAACCAAGGGAGCTGTGGGGAGGCTCTTGAGGGTCTCCGGGGTCCTCTCTGGAGGTGGACGTGACGAAGTCTTCCTCAAGGGAAGGTGTCAGAAGTGGGAGTGGGCTCAGGGGAGTGAAAAATGGGGTGGAATCTTAAGAAGTGAAGGGCCTGAGGAGGGCATAAGCAGCCTAGTGCACAGAGCTGGGAGTAAGGATGGGGCAGGCAGCCCAAGGAAAAGGCCCGCTCAGGCAGGAGTGAAGCCTGGCCAAGCTCAGTCCCAGGTCAAAGGCTGGGGAGAGATGAGAGCTCCAGCATACTTGGGGGTGCTGTCAGCAAAACAAATCTTCTCAACAGTGTCAGGAAGAGGGGAGGGTGTTTGTGCTTGGGTGGGCAGGGCCTGGTTTGGCCTCCACTGGACCTGGGTCACAGCCTCCTCAGCTCCTGGGCTGGGTCAGGCAGGGCAGGACCTGGGGCTCTCAGATTGCGCCTCACGGCAGAATCCCTTCTGTGCAAGGCAAGAGCCAGACTTCAGGGAGCACGTTCTCCTTAGAATTGCTGTGACTGCTCAGCCCATCACACTGCATTAGCCTGAACCTAAGCCCCAACCCTGGTGTGTCCCAGTCCCATCCCCTGCTATCTGTTTTAACAGAGGCTGACAGCCCATCCCCATGGCAGCCTGGGGTCACTGCTCTTCCGCCTGCATGGACAGGCCTCAGGTCTCTTTTCCAGCTTATGGTCTATTTCTTCAGGAGCACATGAAGCCCAGGAGCCCTACACTCTACTGCAGCAGCTTGACTACTTGCTTTAGTACGGATCCAGAGGGGGAAGTGGCTTGGAGGGTCCAAGTCCACCTCAGGGGTCTGTGGTAGGGGAGGAGGGGACAGGGCAGGGGTATCAGCACAGTGACTTTTCCACACTCAGCCTTGCCTGTTGGAAGGTGATGTGCCCTCACCAGGGACCCCTTAGGTGCCAGCAGTACCGCCAGTCACATTGGGGATGCTGAATTCACAGGTGTGTATCCATGGGTGCTCCCCCCTCACCACGGACGGTCAATGCAGGGCCCTTGCTGAGTCCCCTGAGGTCTGCATGCCTGAGACACGGATGAGCACATTGAAAGCCAGGCCCTACCCATGGGACCAGCAAAGCAGCATCCTCCACACCCGCTGAATGGGGGACAGAGAAGCGTTGACCAAGGCCTGTCAGTGTCAAAGACACAGGCAGAGAGGTCACCACAGGGCCACTTGTGTCCTCTCTGGTCCAGGCAGGTCTCCACAGGGCAGAATGGCACCAGGTCAAGGGGTCTGTTTTGGAACAGTCAACCCTCATTCCTCCTCAACCCCCTTTATTGTTTTTTTTCAGAAATGAAATTCGTGATGGTCTCAGCAGACTTCAGAATATAGTACCTACAGGAACCACACACATGCAGGAAGGATTTAAAAAGGTACAGATCCTACAGCTCTTAGACTTTCTTCTGCTTTGTCAAGTTCTTAGAGTATTTTGGGGTCATCTCACTGCCCTCCCCCAACATTCCTTCATTTTGTTGCAGGCAAATGAGCAGATTCAACAAGCTAACTCAGGAGGTAAGCTGCCTGCTGACGTCACTGTGCTCAGGTGGGACAGAGCCAGGCGCGGGCCTCAGCGAGGGCTGGTGCAGACCCCCCTCGGCCAATTCCTAGCGCTGACCTTGGAGCGAGTCCCCTATCCTCTCTGGGCTGCAGGTTCCTCCTCTGCACAGTGAGGAGGAAAACCACCCCCAGGGATGCTTCCGAGAACCACATGGGATCATGCATTACATTCCTGGTTCTTACTAGATATCAAGTGCTTGACCTATGGTTGGGCTGCATGAAAAAGAAAAGAGAACTTCCAGGGATCGCGAGCAGACGGGGTTCGGTTTAGGGAACAGAGACCTTGGTGTCCCGCTGGCTGCCCACACTTTGTCCACCACAGCTCTGGCTCTTCCTCCTTTCCCTTGAGCCTCTTTCCTCTGGTTGACTCTCATCCTTTGACTGTGCCTCCGACTGTGGAAATGGCTGTTCTTGGCCCAGACCAGCTGCATCGAGACTGTAGGGTTGCAGCCCTTGTCAGGAAGGATGCATGGGCTGCTGGGGAAAGGCGGGGAGCTGGGCGGGGGCTGCTGCCCAAGCACCTTGACCTCGAGTTCTGAATAGCAGGACCCACAGAGCCAGCAGGAGTGCCTGCTGGTGCCGCCCAAGACAGAGCCCACTGCCCCCCGGACCCAAGGGGATGTCTTGTGCAGTCGGTCAGCCGCTCCTCCCTGTGCTCACCTGAGAGGCTTGTCCTCGTCCAGTGAAGTAGCTGCAGTTGCCTTTCAGGGCAAAGGCTGTGCCACCTGCCCATAGTGACGGTCCACTAGGAAGGGCTCTGATCCGGTCTCAGGCTCCTCGTCTGTCAAGTGGGTTCTGGGCTGAGGCCCCTTCTCCCTCCCGGTGCTCTGGGTGGTGGGTACTCATGTCAGGGTGGCCTCTCCGCAGGAGGAGGAGGTGTGGGAGCAGTGCTGTGGGCCTGGCAGCCTGAGGCAGGTCACTCCAGGTGCCTTGCTGACCAGGCCACTCCCTGCTTCTTCTGCAGATAGCAGTGCTTCCAGCCTGATTATCACTCTGACCACTGGACCACTGCTGCCAATGACATTACAGGAAACTAAGAGCGAAGTGAGTCCTGTCCATCATTACCAGCTTTGTGCTCCATGTATTGGGGTATTTTTATTCAAACCTTTTTTTCCCTCTCAGGCTGAAAAAGCTCGGGATATGGGGGCCAAAGTTTACTGTCTGGGTGTGAAAGACTATAAGAAATACCAGGTAATTCAGAACAGCTAACCAGGTGTTCAGCTAACCAGGTGCCACTCTTGAACCCAGATGGGGAAAGCTTTCAAAGGCAGCCAGCTCTCCCAGAGACCCCCAGAGGATGGCCCTCTACCCACCCCGACTGTTTGGAGAACAGGTAGCCACAGCCAATGAATAGCAAGTGCTGTGGAAACCTACACACCAGAGGTGTGGATGGAGGAGCTTTCCACTCGCTAAGGGTGGGCTGCTGGCAGACACCAGGATGTGGCCCTTGGAGTCTAACACAGCAGAAAGCAAGAGCCTGTCTCCTGAGACAGGATCTGCTGTGTCCTCAAGCCCTGGCTGTGTGCCCACCATCTCCAATTCCCTTGTAGCTGCATGATATTGTAGAAAGAAAAGACCAAATGTATGGGATAGACGAATTCAAGTCCCTGGAAAAGCTTGTTACCTCGGTGAGTGTGGGCTAACCGTGAGAGGGGAGATGGGGTGTCTTCTCCCTATGCCTCTGTCATCAGTCTCCCTGACCCTGCCACCCCACTGTCTGTTCCAGCTGGTGGAAAATTCCTGTATGGAACTGATGGCTAGGGACACTTACTGTGCCTGTGTAGGAGGTAGGAGCCAGAGTCACATATCTATACAGAAGTGTGTGGCTCTATGTGTGTGTATGTGACACATTTGGGTGGCGTGTGGGTGTTGTGACTGTGGGTTGTGTGTACATGGTGTGTTTCTGTATGTGGTGTGATTGTGTGTGTGTGTCATATGTGTGGTTGGAGTGGAGTGAGTGTGTATGGTATGTGTGTGTGGTGTCTATGAGTGTGGTGTCTGTGTGTGATGTGTGTGTGTATGAGGAGGTTTTAAGGAAATCTGTCCAACACATGAGTGTGCAGATATTTAAGTCAGTGTGTCATTGTATGATGCATGCATGTTGGGAGTTGTGTGTGGATATGCATGTGTAATTACTTTTACCATCCAGCTTTATTGACATGTAATTGAAATATAGCTCTGGATAAATTTAAAGTATACCACATAATGGTATAGACTTGAATGCATAATATTGCAAAAAGGTGACCAAAATGAATTTAGTTTATAAAACTAAAACAAACATTTCTTTTAAAAATTAAATATATACTTTAAAACCCTCAACTATACTTAGCAAATGAAATCCAACAACACATAAAAAATATAATACATCAAAACTAATTAGGTAAGGAGCCAGAAATGCAAGTCTGATTCTGTATATGAAATATCAATGTAATTTACCACATCAGGAAGATGGAGAAGGAAAACATGGTTATCTCAATGGATGAAGAGAAAAGTTGGACACGGTTCAAGTCTGACAAAGACATCCAACAAATACTCACAGCCCAAACTACACCCACTGGTTCAACGGGGTCGGCGTCTCCCTGAGATCTGGAACTTGACAAGGATGCCCTCTCTCCCCCGGAAGGGTCCCTGCATCAGTGTGGGGAGGATCCCGTGCAGTTGCTTTTCTGGAAGAAGCCCTCTCTCTCAGCGAGCTCGGTGCGTGCCGGCTCGTACGTCCACATCACTGGGATTTGTGGAGCTGAGGTAGGTGGATAAGCACACGCTCCCACTAGTAACAGCACACAGCTGGATGCAGCTGGACGCAGACCCAGGAAGCTGGGCCTGGCCGCCGTGCTCTGAACTGCAAGACTACAGTGCAATAGGCCATGGGGTCACACAGAGCAGTGTTTATATCCGAGCTCTGCTGCCCACGGGCATGAAACCAGCGCAAAATGCTGAGGACCTGCGAGCTCCACTTTTGTCGCCAAGAAGTAGAAACAGCAACACCCACTGTCAGGTCTGCAGTGAGACGTAGATACAGTGGAGCTCACAGTGACTGGCACAGGATCTAGAAGCCGGTGGCCCTCCCCAACAGGAGCTGGCACTAACACTTCCATCACTGACCCCTGGTGCTGCCCCCACCCCCGGGCTGAGCCTAAGGTGAGGAGGGAGGTGGTTAAAGAACCACCAGGATGAAAGCGTCTCCAGCTGAGTCCGCTGTGGGTGGCAGCCGTGTGACTCCTCCTGAATCCACACTGTGACCTGCAGTGCGAAGTGGGGACATGGGACACTGCTTCTCTGGTGTCACGTCTGAGCCGTGCAGCACCCTGACAGCTTCAATTCTCTGAGTATGTCCCTGGGACGTACACAGGCCTGTCAAACCATAGAGGAAGATGCCCATTGTCATTCATGGCCTGTGGCGGCCCAGCTGAGGTGACAGGTGCCCACCGCACGCCCTCTGCAGGCGGGGCCCAGCACTGCTGCTCTGACCTTTACGACTGATGTCATCTTGTCAAAAGCTGCCACACAGCATGACTGTCACTCGGAAGGAAAGCTCAAGGCAGGAACCTGGACCCCAAATGAAGTAGAAGAAGCTGTTCATCAGGCTGTCGTCCTGAATAAGTCGACCAGGTGTGAGGAAGCCGGGAGTGGGGAGCATAAGGCACGTGGCCTCTTCAGCCTCTCGGCCTCCCTCCAGGACTAGGCAGAGGCCTCTGCTGGCCTCCCTGCCTCCAGGCCTGTGCTCCAGCCCATCCTCTGCACAGGGCCTGAGGGGCAGAGAAGGCCACTTCCTTACCCCAGCCTGACCATGGAGGCTGAGGCCCCTGAGCCAGACAACCAGACCCTCCAAGCTCCAGCCTCTGCTCTAAGCCCACCTGCTGCAGAGCCTGGGGGCTGGGGGGACCGGCCTTCCCTGAAAAACCTTCCTCAGCTTTACAGGGTCCCGCCTACCCAGCCTTTGAGACTTCACTCTCAGAGTGCCTCAACCCCAAAGTATTTCCTGGTCAGCTTGCCCCCTGGCTTCCCACAGCCTTTGCTCTGTTCCTGTCATTCGTCACTTGTCACCCAGTAGGAACCATGACTTCTGCTTGGCTGCGTCCATGTCTTTCTTTTTATTGATCAGTAAATTCTTTTTCTTTCAAACTTTTATTATGGGTGATCTCAAACCTGCAGCAAAGTGGAAACAATTGTACAGTGGGCACCCCTACCTCCACCACCTGGATTTGCACTTAATATCGGACTGTATTCTTTCATATTCATCTAGCTAGCTCTCTTTCTCTGTCTCACTGTCTTCATCAGCCCATCTGGTTTTTTGATGCATTCCAAAATAAATTACAGTCATCAGGCTACCGCACCACATATCTTGAATTTGGAAACAATTTTTGTTAAGATTTCTCTTTTTGAAATTCAGCAAACTTAAGTGTATCATTTGATGAGTTCTGACAGATGCACGCAATACCTGTGTAACCACAAACCCCATGGAGAGTCACAGCACTACACTTGCCCCCAGAAAGTCCCCTCATCTGCCTTCCCAGACAATCCCTGGTCACAGTTGGTCCAGGGATTGGTCAGTGTCCAGTTTCTCTCAAAGTGACTGTCCCAAGCAGCATGTGGTGCTCCCAGACCCGCCCACCCCAGGGCAGGTCACATCCACCTGTGCACCTGTGTCAGTCTCAGGCAGGCTAGATGCCCTTTTCATGCCCAGCTCCACCAGCCTTCTCAGGGAGACGCCTGCCTTCCCAGCTCCTCTCTCTGGAGCCCCCGGCTGGCCTGTTGTACAATTTTCTTCCAGAGAGAAAGCTCTCTGTTCCAGAAAGGATCCATCTCCCTTCCCGGGACTGTTCGTCTGTCTGCTGCCTGAGAGCTGGTGGGCAGTGGACTGTACGTGGGACATGCAGCCCTGCAAGCCTATTATAGACCTTCCTGTGACTTCCTTTTCTTCCTGTGGTTGATACTGTTGGAGGAATTGGGGTGCAGGGGGAGGGGTTTGGGAAGCAAAAGGAGCAGCTTTCTGGACAAAGCAAAAATCTTTGACCTGGAAGTCTCTTTTGCTGAAATATTGAAACCATCACCCTGCCTTCCACTTTGGAGACTTGCCGGAGTTCAGAAGCCCCCCTTTGGGAGCGGCACTGCATGGGGCACAGGGGGCTCTGCTGCAGAGGTGAAGCAGCACCCGAGTGGGGCTGAAGGCAGCAGGAGACACAAGGAGGAAGGAGGGTGTCCAGGCGGAGGGTAGCGTGCGCTGCTCCTGAGGATGCGGCACGGGCTGTGCGCTGGGCTATGAGACGGCCCTGCCCTCGGCTGCCACCCTCCCTCCTGTCAGCTACGTGGAAGAGGAGGCTGGGTCCAACCTTCACCATGAGGCCGGGACTGCCAGGTCCTCTATGGGAGCTTTCTGCTTCCAAAAGCCTATCAAAACATATTAGCAGGCCAGCTTCTGCCTACAGCCCAAGAATCTGTTTCCTTCAAAAGAGAATTTCTAAACTCCACCTTGATCTGAGGGGACCACAGGAAGATCTGAAGCAGGACGAATCAGCACTGCCAGGTCCAAGGCTGTGCTGGCATTTCTGAGGAATATTTCTCAAGTTACTTGACCTTGCGCCAATGAAGTATCTGGGATTGGCATTAGCCAGCCTAAGCCAGGAGGCAGGGGTGCAGGCTAAAGACCATGGATTGCAGCAGGAAGTTCTGCATTTATCCTGGCCAGCTCCAGGGGCCAGGCCCACTAGCTGCCCTCTCTGGATCCCCTAGTATTTGTTTCAGTTGTCAGGAAGCACCAGTGGGGTCCCAGAAGCCTGGGGAGCCCCTATGGCCCAGAACTGCCTATCAGCATCTCCCACCCTGACAGAAGGAGGTGCTTGGCAAACCTCTGTGGTGGGCGTGGGGGGCTGTGTGAGGCCCGTGGAGGGGCAGGAAGAGGGCGGGGCAGAGCACGCACTGCAGACTTCAGACCCACAGCTGAGACAGGACGTCGCCTGCCATGGGGGATTCTCCGGGGCAGGGTCCTCGCCTCCTCCGTGCCTCACCCAGGTCCTGGCCTTGCTCCTGGGGTCTCCAGCCTGCCATAGGCAGAGAGAGAGACACGGAGGAGGAGCAGACCCCCTAGTGTCAGAAAGCCCCACAGACACCCAGCCTTGTGTGCTCAGCTCAGACAAGGGTCAGGACTGTCTTCAGCCTGCGCTGTCTGGGTTCCTGGCATTTGCGTAAGAGAGGGCCTGCTGGAGAGCACTGCCTGCGCCTCTCAGGGAAGACCTTGGCTTCAGAGTCGGAAACCTATGGCTGGGTTTGCCCCTGTGGAGGGTATGAGACTGGGTGCCTTTAATGAGTTGGATGGGTCAGGGGCAGTGGTGAGAAGCCCCCGAGTGCTCAAGGCCCAGCCATCTCAGTTGTACCCTTTGTGATACCCGGTGAGGCCCAGTGTGCACACAGATATTGGTTCAGACACATATGCTTCCTCATCAGAGTCCCTGGTAATTCAGTTATGGAGTGGCCTGTCATAACTGCAAGATCAGAGGGAAGACAGCACTCAGCCCCTCCTAATACAGACCTTTGGGTGTTGCCCTTGCAGATGAAAATGAATTGATGATTTCTGGAAGAGGATTTAATAATGCAAAGAAGAAGGATGAAGTTATTTGTAGATTTAAGTTCAGCGACAAGCGGTTGTTTGGTAAGTAACCCCCTTGGTGCCGCCCAGTGACACGCTTCCCACACCACACTGCATTCCCTGAGCCGGCTAGGCCGTCGAAGCCCTTGCTCACCACTCACTGTGGACACTGTGAGGATAGTGGCCATGCAACAGGCTCACTGAACTTAGAATAAAGCCCAAACACATCCCCAGGGCCCACGAGGCCCCGCCCCCTCTCTTCACTCACCTCTTTCCCACAGCAACTTCAGCTAGTTATGCCTCAGGCCTCGGAACAGGCTCCCACAGCCCAGACCCTCTTCCCCAGACCTTTCCCTGCCTTTCCCCTCATCCGGTTTCAGCTCCAAGAACACCGCCTCAGAGAGACCTTATCTTTAATGGGAATTTTCAATAATTTTCAATAATATACAAAAGTAGCAAAAATCGTATAATGCCCTTGAAGCAGCCTTCCCCTACTTTCAGTAATTACCAATCCTGGCCAATCTGGTTGTGCTGATACTCTCACCATTGATCATTGTGAAGCAAATCCCAGACATCCCATCATGTCCTGTATAAATATTTCATTTTCTCTTAAAGAGAAATTCAGTCTCTAAAAGACAGGACAGGTCACCTGCTCCTAAGCAGCTGTCTCTTCCCCTCCCTTCCCTATCCTGTCCCTTACTTATTAATGTCACTGCACTTTTCACTCTGGCATTTATTTTGTTCACTGTTTGTTACTTTATTGTCTGTCTCCCTCTCCAGTCCCACAAATGTCAGGTCCTTGAGAGCAGGGCCTCTGCGTGCCTTGTTCCCACTAAACGCCAGAGCCCTGACACTGCCTGGTGCACAGTAGGTGTCAGAAGAAGGCAGAGAAGAGAAGCTGCTTCTGCCAAAGTGGTAGCTCTGCTTCCAAGGGCAGGCAGAAGGGGAGGGGCGGATGGGTGGACAAGTCCACTGACATTCTTCTCATGTGATTGTCTTTCAGATATAAAAGCCAAGTCTGTGAAAGATAGCAGTATAACATGCCCAGGAGTCAAGATAGAGAAGCCAGATCAGTAAGTGCCCAGCCCAGGGGCCAAGTGGGCAGTTTTTGCCACCATGAGGTGTAAAAAATTTAGGAAGCCACCTCTACTGGGGCAGCACATGTCTGTCTCCAGGAGGACTGAGGGCATCCTTCACACCTGCCCTGGTTGGTGGTCCCCGGAGGTGCTCAGTGATCTGCTGTGGCCCAGGCTCTGCTGAGGAGCGTAGGATGCAGGAGATGTTGTGCCCCAGGGATGGTACCTTTGCTCCAGGCAGCCTTTTGGAGCTAAATTCACAGACTCTGTACATACAGAGGAGTCGGGATGGTGACATCATACCGCCATCCCTGGTCACTTCACTCATGGCCATGAGGATATATGACCCCGCACAGGGATCCTCACTGCCTGGTCAGCCTTCACTGCAGAAGCTGACCTCGTAGTACTTTGGGATGAGCTCCCCTTACCCCTGCTATCTGCTCTCTGGTAGCCCTGAATACCTGATGTTCAAAGTCATTACAGTCAGGAGATATTATAAGCTACAATTGGAGCCAAGTGTAAGAACTATGTCTGTCTGGCCTGGTGGTCACTGTCTGCCCCTTCTGTGCTTTAGGGAGGTCTTTGTTGAAGTTAGCCTGAACCATGGTGTCAGCTTCATCAGCCACAATGTTAGCATCACCAGCAGGAACTGTGCGAGTACCAGGGTAAGGCTCTAGCATCTAAGGCTGTCCTGACACCCTGCACCCTGGGGAGGCAAGTGAAGGGAACAACACCCCAGGCAGGCCCAAAAGGTAGCCTGTGCACACAGGCCCCTGAGCAGCATCTCACAGGTAGCTTGGAGCCCTTAGCCCTACCTCCAGGAGCTGAACCCCCATGAGGCTTGGGTAGTGCCTTGAGAGTGCTACTAAAAAGAGCACCTGGGGGTCACCTTACTGTCCAGGCCTTGCAAACCTTTGCTCTCTCTGTGAACCAAGTGTCACTGAAGGCACATGGAAGAGACCAATTAGAGCCCTAAGCAGAGTCCAGGAACAGTGCTGAGGCTCTGCCCACCCTGGACACACCTTGCCACCACCCCTGGCCCCAGCCTTGTGGTGCGGAGCTCAAGGCTCCATCCTGGATTCCAGCCGGGGTGAGCAGGAGAGGCTGGGGCACTGAGCTCCCAGTTCTGGGTCTGAATCGAGCTCTGAGTCCCAGCCTTGATTGCACAGAAGCCCCATTTTCCACCTGATTCTCCTGGAGCCTCTCCCAGAACCAGCCCCTTTATAGTCATAAGAGCCCCACCCCAGCCTTATGCCCTGAACAGTGGAGACAGCCACCCAGAGATGCTCACTCAGGATCACGAGGGACAGAGCAAGACAGAGGGCTGAAGCAGAGGGAGGCAAGAGACAAGAGGGTGGACCAAGGGAAGGTGCCAGCTATGGCCTTCCTGCCCAGCGAGGTAAGGGCAGGGGCGCTGAGCGCCTCTCTGAAATGGTCCCATTCCCAGGGCCACTCTTCGAAGCTCAGGTTGGGGAAGTGGCAGAGTGATGGATTAGGGGGCCTTATAGCTGCCCAGGGCCCTGCCAGGCCCCTGCAATGCCAGCTCTCGAATCCGCCCAGCAGTCTGTGGCTCACAGTGACCTGCGTGCTCGCTGGAGGCAAAACTGAGGCCTGACACATCAGGGGAGTTGCCAGGACCACCCAGAGAGTAAGTGGCAGCAGCCAGAGCTGCCTGGAATCAGCCCTGCTCATCCTGAGAGGGGCTGGGAGCCCGTAACTGTGCCTGGTGGACGTGACCCCTCCCCCTCCTCTGCCCCCATCCCATTTGACCTTGTCCCTCCCAACCTTCGTCCAGGAGACCTAGTGTTGTAGGATTTCTGTGGGTACCCCAGTATTCCAGGAGGTGCAGGAGTGAGTCCTGAGTCCTTTCTTGAAGCCCTCAGTGCTCTGGTCCCAGGCTTAAAGTCAATCTTGGTCTAAGTGACGGGGTGTCAGCTAGGACCTACAGTCTCTGCAGACCAGAGTCGGCCCCCAACCCCAGCCCTGAATGTGCAGACATAAGCCTTTCGTCTGCTCACTGCAGACCACCCCGTGTTCTGCTCAGACAGAACCTTGCCCAGACCCTCTTCACCAGGCTGTGCTGGAAAACAGAAGCCGCAGGAGAGGGGGTTCCCAGCAGCACAGGTGCACAGCCTCTCTCTCCTCCTTCCAGTTCCCGATCCACAGGGAGGTTGTTTCCAAACTCCTCAGCCTGGACTGGAATTGCAGTCAGGCCTGTGGATGTGAACGTGCTCAGAATGTGAACAGTGGAGTCTGGGGTTGCACTTGTAGGAGCTACTGCCTTCTAAAACCTCAGTCAGCTTCTCGTTTCAGTGAATCCACATGTTTCTGCACTTCAGCACAATACAATGCAGAAAATTCTCAAAGGCTCAGTTGACCAAAAATCTCAGTGTTTTTGTAGCAGAAGCAGTCATTCTTGTTTACTGTAACCTTCTGTGAAATGACCGTGTCTCTCTGCCCCACCGCCTTCTCATCCCCAGAAGAAGTTTTCTAATAATGGTCCCTTCCAGACCATCTCTCCCTACACACATATACAAAATGACGCAGCAAGACTCAGTTTAGTTTCTTAGTCTTGAGCCAAACCCTGCCCCCGATCCAAGGTCCTGATTCTCTTCCTTCCCTGCCTTTTCCAGGGCAGCCCATTCAGTTCATGGAAATCAGTTCTCCTAGATCCGTCAGGAAAATCGGGTAAAAATGGGAAAACTTCCACTTCTCACTGAATGTGATGCTGACAGTGATACAACTGTCTCCAAGAGAGGGTGACCTGGGTGCCATCACCATGCAAGGCCCTTTACACAAGGATCTCATTCATTCTCCCAACAGCAGCCGTTTATACAGAGTAGGGATCGCCAGACACCGAGTACTTTACACAGTCTCACTCTTTTCATCCTCCCAACACTCTGCGGAGGAGGAAGCTGTCCCCTGTGCAGTTGAGTCACCTGCCCAGCCGCATAGCCACGAAACAGTAAGGCCAGTATCAACAGCCCAGGGCCCAGACCTCACCCCGTGCTTGGCTGCCTCTCTGTCCTGCCAGGTGATCACTCATCAGCATTTTGAAGCTGAAGAAACCGAGGTTCTGATGTTTCATGATGGGCTCAATGTGACAGAGTTCTGGAGGGGTACAGCAGGGCTGTGAACAGAGCCCAGGGAGGCTCACTTCCAAGTCCAGGCTACGGCTCCTGTAACCTATCACGGTGATAGGGAAACAACTGGAAAGTAATTCCTTCCTCTGTGCAGTGTGTTAGATGTGCAAACAATTATGAATGTTAATTTCTTATTTTCACACTGTGTTGCTTGCAGACCTCCTCTAAATATGAACACATAAATATTTACTGGAAACAATTGTCCTGGGTAACGATCAGAGCTGCAGAGAGGCCATATGAAGCTTTCATGGCCAAGGAGCTCCTGAGTTCCTATCTTTTGACCCCACCGACAGAGGGAGCACCAAGGTGCGTGTGATAAAGCTGGGGCAGGACTTGAGCCCTCCAGGAAGTCCCAAGTTGACAGATGTCCTTCAAGACAGTGACCTTTGTGAAAGTCCCAGATCATAACTTTGGGACAGTGATGGCAGCCTGCTCCTCCATGCTCGACAACCCTCACACACACACAGACTCTCTCACACACATTCACACATACAAACACGCTCACACGTACACGTGCGCACACACTTCCCTCTGTAATAAGCAGGAAATCCAGAAATGGAACCAAAGCTCCAAAACACTGGAGATTAAGGTTCAGTCAACCATTTGCCAATCTCTTAAACATCCCTTCACTGTGGAGTCGCTGAGTTGATGTAAGAAGTAATTGGGAGTTCCAGCAGAGAGTGCGGTAAGAAGCGGATCGCGGCCTTCTAGCCCGGGGCCCTCCAGGCTCTCCGGCCTCTGGTCGGCAGGTGAACTGGGGGGCCCCCGGGACAGGCTCAGGCTGCGTCTTGCCGAGCCCCAGAGCCCTCGCCGCAGCCGCCAACTGACAGGGCCCAAGCCTGGAAGCAGCAACGAACTGCTCCTCCACCCCCACCTCCGTGACCTAATGGCGGCGGCCCCTCAGAGCCCAGATCCCGCCCACCGCCGGGTCTCTTGACCCCACGCTGCAGGGGTTAGGCGAAGCCCCCGGCAGGCCACCGAGGACGTGGCGCCTTTGGGCATCGGGCGTGGCAGGGCGAGAAGAATGGCGGCCACTGGAACGCCGCGGAGGGCCGTTAGAGCCTCGAGGGCCCGGGAAGGGGCGTCTACGGGGACGCCAGCTCAGCCACCCTTAGGCCTTGGAGCCCGCGCGGATCCGGGACCTGAGGTGACCTCTCTGCCCCAGTTGGACGAGACCTCACCTCGTCCGGAGAACGACGGACAAAGGTCTTAACGGGCCCGGGAAGTGAGCGGAGCCCCGGTCGACGACGGGTTGAACGTTCGCGGGTCATCGGGCGGTTGGTCGTCTTTCTACCAAGACCTCGATGTCGGAAGACAGAAATGGTTGAATAACGTACCACATGCGGCCAATAGGAAGTGCCAGCCACCCTTTGGGAAGATTTACTTGCCGTTTATAGAAGGCCTTTGTATATAATATGAAAAAGCTGCTCTCAACTTTCCCCCCAACCTTTCGAAAGAAAACTTTTCGCTGCATATAGGCCTAGATGTGAAGAGGTTGCCGACGTATGATAGAGTTAAAGTCACATGTCTTGTAAATGCCCATTTGTTTCTTTTTAAAAAAACGTAGAAAAGAAATGTCTTCTGGAAATGACTTTTCGAAATGGAGTTGTTTGACCACCTCTAGAGGCGACATCAGGAGCCACAGAGGTCCACGTTTGTTCAGTGGGTTAGAGGACATGGAATGGAAGACGTTGAGGAGGAAGAAAAGGTTCTGTGCCAGACTGGTCACAGTTAGAAGACATTTGCATATTAGAATCATTGTTTTGTGTGTGCATTTTACTCCTTACTACTGTATATGTAGTTGACAATAATTACTTTTTTGAAATATCTAGTCTTTCTAGATGTTCTAAAGTGCCTGATACATGTTCAAAGTAGAGGTAGTAAAAAGACATTTTGTAAATATCTTTTTGTTAAAATTCGTATGAAATGTTGTTTTGGGGGGGCAGGGGTGGCCAAACCACCTTTTTGAACAGTATGCAGTATGCACTGTGTTTGTTTGTGCACTGGTTCAAGGTCGGGGGGAGGAGAAGGAAGTGCAAAGAGCTCTGTGCCAGTGTGTTTATAGTGAGGCAAGATTAACCATTGTCTTTTTATGTTCCTGCATTTTGTTTCACTTTGCTGTGTATATAGTGTATATAATGGACAAATGAGTCCTAATTTACAACACCTAGTCTTTCTAGATGTTAAAGAGGTTGCCAGTGTATGACAAAAATAGAGTTAGTAAATAATACATTTTGTACATTTTGTGTTAAAATTTCTAGGAAAGATTGTCTTCTGAAAATTTGAGCATGATAGCCCTCTGGGTTGGTGGAGGGGGGAGAGAGAGAAGGGGGTTGGTCTTAGAATGGCTAGAATGCTGGTATTTTGAAGACACTCTCAGATTGTAGCTGTAACATGTGTGCAGTTCACTCAATACTGCTCTGTATATAGTGGACAAATTAAGTCCTTATTTGAAACATCTAGTCCATCTAGATGTTTAGAAGTGCCCAACGTATGTTAAATGTAGAGGTAGTAAAGTATCACTTTGTAAATATCTTTTTGCTAAAATTCACAGGAAGTAGTCTTTGGGAATGTTAAATGTTAAACCACCTCTCTGAGCAGTACACTATTGTTTATACTTGTTCAGTGGTTTGGAGGAGGGAGGGAAAGAATTGCAAAAGGTAATATGCTAGTGTGTTCATACCTGGGCATTTTCAGACAAAACCATTTTTTGTATGTTCATTTTGTTTTGCTGTGTATATAGTGTATATAATGGACAAATTGAGTCCTAGTTTTGCAACATCTAGTCTCTAGATGTTAAAGGGGTTGCCAGTGTATGACAAAGTAGTAAAATTAGCACATTTTGTATACTTTATTGAAATTCATAGGAATGCTTGTCTTCTGTAAATGCCTTTTGGATATGAATTTGTTCAACCACCTCTAAGCATTACACATGCATGTACTTGTCCACTGGATTGGCGGTGGAGAGAAGGAAGTGAGGGAGGAAATGGTTCAGGCCAAAATGGTCATATTTAGAAGAAGATACCTCAGATTATAACCATTGTTACATGTGTGCAATTTTATTTAACAGTGCTGTGTACATAGTGGACAAGTAAGCTCTTATATGAAATATCTATTCTTTCTAGATGTTTGGAAGTGCTCGATGTATTTAAAAGTAGTTTTAGTAGAATAATGCTTCTTGTAAATAGCTTTTGAAAACTGATGGGAAATACTGTCTTTGGAAATGGAATTGTTAAACCTCCTCTCTGAACAGTATACTCTCTGCTTGTTCATTGGGTTTAGGGAGGTGGGAGGGAAAGGTTGCAAAAGATGTTTTGCTAGCAGGTACTAGAACATTTCAACTTATCCATTGCTCTATATGTTACATGCATTTTGTTTAACTTTACTGTATATATTTTGTATATACTGGACCAATGGGTCCCAGTTTTATAATATCTAGTCTCTAGATATTAAAGAGGTTGCCAATGTATGACAAAAGTAGAGTTAGTAAACTAACACATTTTGTACACTTTGTGTTAAAATTCATTGAAAGGCCGTCTTCTGAAAAGGGCCTTTGGAAGTGAAATTGTAAATCACATCTAAGTGACACCTGTGCCTGTACTTGCCCAATGTTGGATGGATGGCAGAAAGGAGGTACTGGGAGAAACGAAGTGTTCTAGATTAGAATGTTCCTATGTAGAAGACACTTTCAGATCTAACCATTGTTACATGTGTGCAGTTTATTCAACACTACTGTGTATATAGTGGACAAACTTAAGTCCTTATTTGAAACATCTAGTCTTTCTAGATGTTTAGAAGTGCACAAAGTATGTTAAAAGTAGAGGTAGTGAAGTAACATGTTTTGTAGATATATCCTTTTGTTAAAATTCATATGAAATACTGTCTTTTAGAAATGGAGTGATCAAAATGATCAAATCACCTCTCTGAGCAGTACACGTTATTTTATTTGTGCTGGTTCAGGGAGAAAGAAGAAAGTGTAAAGGGCTTTATACCAAGACTAACCATTGTCTGGTGTGTCTCTGCGTTTTGTTTTACTTGGCTGTGTACATAGTGTACATAAAGGACAGAGGGTCCAAATTTACAACATCTCGTCTTCCCGGGTGTTAAAAAGGTCGCCAGTGTATGACAAAAAGAGCCGATAAATACACTGTGTAACTTTGTGTTAAAATTCATTGGAAAGACTTCTGAAAACAACTGGAGGAAGTAAAATTGTCAAAATCCCCTCTAAGCATTACAGATGCTTATTATTCTTGTCCACTGGGTTGATAGAGATGAGGAGGGGAAGCTTCTAGGCCAGAGTGTTCCTGTTTAGGAGACACTTTGTGACTATAGCCTTTATGTGCAGTTTCTTCAGTGCTACTACGTGTATACATAGTGGACAAACTTAAATCTGTATTTGAAACATCTAATCTTTCTAGGTGTGTAAAAGTGCACAACATATGTTGAAAATAGAGAGTTAAAAGTAAGACCTTTTAAGTATTTTTTTTTCTGTTAATTCATAGGAATGGTTGTATTGGGGGAGTGGAAATTGTTAAACTTGAGTCTTGGAGGGTAAGGTGACTATTCACTGGATGGTGGGGAGGCGTGGAGCGGACAGGGAAGGAAGTACAGAGAAGGGATCTGTGCCCATGAGTCTTTAGACAAGTTCAGATTGTCTAACCATTGTTCTATTTGTGTGTTTTAGTTACTATTGCTGTGTATTAAAGAATAAGCAAGTCCTAATGCCCAAAGTATATTAAAAGTAGAGGTAGTAAAATAACCCCTTAATAAATGCCCTTTTGTTGGTTTTTAGGAAGGGCTGTGTCTTCTGGGAGTGTCTATGTTAATCCACCTCTTGGAGCTAGATATAGTCCTGTACTTAGTCGCTGATATGCTGGAGGAGGGGTAAGAGGAAGGGTGAAGGGAAGGGCTCTTAGCTAATACCTCCATATCTAGAAGACAGTTTTAGGTTATAACCATAGGTCTAAATGTGCATTTTTGTAAAGTACCAATGCTTATTATGGACAAGGTTCATTCATTATTTTGCAACATCTAGGCTTTTTAGGAGTCCTGAGGTGACAATGTATGATAAAAAGTAGAGCTAGTGAATTAACCAATTTGTAAATATCTTTGTTATAATTGGTAAAATAGTAGCATCTTGGACATGGAATTGTTAAACCATCTGAGAAATGTACACCAGGACTTGTTCATTAGGTTGGCAGCAGAGGGGCAGAAGGAAGTATAAAAGGGAGGAAAGTATGTGGATGTGTTCCTTTTTATATTTTGATGATAACCATTGATGTGTGTGCATCTCTTAGCTGTACTATAGGAATACATTGTTAAGTAATTCAGTGGAAACATACCTCCTTGCTAATACTTTAATAGTTTAGATCAGATAATGAATCCTCTTAAAAGCATTATACTTTGGGTACTGTGTTGCTTTATGTCTCATTTTTAATTGAACTTTAAGGGAATGTAGTATTTTAATCATAACTCTGCCAATATCTTTATCTAGAGGCCTGTTGCCATTTTTGTCTTTTCTGAAGCTTTTGTCGCCAAGAAAGGATTACATTTTTTTTCCTTCCAGATTGAGTTGGTGTAGTGTATTTTTGGTTATCAAAATACTCATAGCTTTGGGACTTTGAAATGGTAAATATTCATGATGTGTAAAAAAGCATGATACATAACTGTATGATCTTAATTACTTAAAAATGGATGCTTAGTTGTGTTTAAATACACAAACGAGACCTAGAAGGACACATCAGATGGTAAACTGCTTGTGATGATGGATGACTTTGTTTTTTGCTTCTTGTGTTCTTTGGTTTCCCATTATGCACGTTAACTTTTAAGAAATAAATGTTATTTTGAAAACCTTAAACAAAAAACAAACAAAAAAAAGAAGTAATTGGTCACTGGCTTAGATCTCTTCATTAATAGAAAACCAAAGGGGAGGGAGACCCTCCTCAGCCCCTAGTCACCTCCCTCACCCCCTTATGATCACACAACAGACTCAGGGGCTCTGCCACTAGCCAGGGGCCTCCAGCACCACCTGGAGCCACTCGCTTCTCTCCCTCAGCCCACGTACACGTCCCCCTGCAGCTCCCAGTGACGGGCTGCGGGTGAGGCAAAGGAGCCAGGCCTCAACACAGGTGCCCTGCATTCGTGCTCTGAGGAAATCAAAGGGGTCCCACAGCAGATGGTAGACACTAGGTCCTAGAACGGTCTGTTCACGGTCACGGTCTGGATAAATAAGCAGAAATAAAGGAGCTTAGAAATAAAAATAGAAGATCTCAGTCTATTCATAGTAGCAATAAAAGAACTTACCCACGCGCAGGTGTGACAATGTGTGCCAACCTGTAATAAAAAGAAACCACAAAACTTTACTCTTTGCTATAAAAGAAGACTTGAAAATACAAAAACGTAGACCACAATGTCAGCTTTTCCCAAAAGAATTCATGGGCTTCATGCTGCTTTAGTGAAAATTGTAATGAGTGTTTTTAGGGAATTTTATCAAAATAATTCTAAAATTCACCTGAGTAAATGAACTGTTAAGAGTAGTTAAGGAATTTGGGGTGCAGTCCTAGGGCAGGAAGGGTGACGGTCCTGCCAGTGAGGGAGACCCTGCTGGTGGGCTTGAGAGAAGAGGGAACCAGCTCCAGTGCCCTGGGGGCCGTGTGGCCCAGGCGCTCCCAGACTGGCTTGCGCGAGGGCAGAGGCGGCCACAGAGGATGGGTAGCCTGAATATGGGAAACGGAGAGGTGGGGAGGACAACCCTGGAGCACAGGAGCACGGAGGGTGCAGCTGAGACACACGGACACTTCGGGTGCGTGCGGGCAGTGTTGGCAATGGGCCAGGAGCCGGCGGTTGGGTGGCCTGGTGGGCCAGCCTGGGCACTGGGGCTGGATTCCCAGACAGTGAGGAAGCACAGCTGAAGGTGTGAGTTGAGGGAGAGGAAGCCAGAGGAAGTTGATTCCGTGAGGCCTGGATTGGGGGGGGCGGGGGGAAGGGCCAGGCGACCAGGGGAGAGGAGACACTTGAGTCGGCCTAGGAAGGGAGCTGAGGGCCTGGACAGGCAGTGGGTGCAGAGCACGGATGGGCAGCCGGAGACACTCGTGGCTCAGGACAAGGTTCGGGCAGAGTGGGCCCTGAGGCTGGGCCTGGGGACCTAGAGGCTGAAGAGGCCTGCAGAGTAGGAGGCAGGGGAGGTGAGCTTGGACGACACAGGACCCGCAGGAAGGTGGCAGGAGAGGGCAAGCCTGGGCCGTGCGTCTGGAAGGGAGAACAGCCAGCTGGAGATGGAGATCAGAAAAGGAGAATTGCTGATAAATGATCAAAGAAGTTGCTGTCTGCCAAGAGTTCAGGATCCTCTTCATAGTGGTTATTGTGGGTGGTTGGAAAAGAAGCATGTATTTCCCCGTGAATATTTCCCTGTGTTGCTTAGGTTCTGTATAATGGGCAGGTACTACTTTTATAATCAGGAAAAGTAAAAATGTTTATCTGTAAAAGAGAAAATATTAACTTATGGAAGCCTAAGATGATTTTACATAGAAAGTTGCTAGAAAGTGACATTTACCAAACTGTCTCAGGCTTGTCATGCCGGGGGAAGTCAGAGCGAGAAATCCCTTCCCATCTCTGGGTCTGGTTCTGCTCTGCGCCAAGGGGTGCAGGTCCCAAAGCAGGGTGCATTTCCTGAAAGTTTCATCGGGTCAGACATCCCTGTGGATGTGGAAGAGGACAAGGTCAGGCTCAAGGTGTCGAAGATTTGTTAAGAACATTCTTTCAAATTCAAGGGGGGTTAGGTGTTCTCTTTTCCTAATGTGGCTACATTACCAGGGAAAACCACAATCATTCTAAAGGGTTACTAAGGATTTTAAAACCTAGGGTGATGAAAATGACAGCCTCAGGAGGAGCAGGCAGCGTTCAGTGGCCTTTGTCACTCACAGGCACTCAAGGTAATACTTCACGCGTGAATGGCAGGCTCACGGAAGCCTGAAGTCTGCACGCCACGTGGAGCACCTATAGGGACCAACAGGCCCAGACAGACCCAGCAGGGGGATCAGGGAACTCTGGGCTTGAAACAGAGAAGGAGCTCGGCAGGCGCCAGAGGCCAGGGAAGCTGCAACCTTCTGCTCCCAATTCCAGTGGCTCCTAGTGGCAGGCTCACGGAAGCCTGAAGTCTGCACGCCACGTGGAGCACCTATAGGGACCAACAGGCCCAGACAGACCCAGCAGGGGGATCAGGGAACTCTGGGCTTGAAACAGAGAAGGAGCTCGGCAGGCGCCAGAGGCCAGGGAAGCTGCAACCTTCTGCTCCCAATTCCAGTGGCTCCTAGTGACCTTCTCTCTCTTCTGTCCCCTGCAGGGGAAGTGCCTCAACTTCGCCCTAATGAAGCCCCACTCTGGGCAATTGCACAGCAGCCCTAAGGTCTGCCTTCAATCCAGCCGGGAGTGCTTCTCCGTCAACAGCTGCTGCTCAGGGTGCTGATACGCCCCGCTGTGTGCTCCAGGCTTCCCTCCAGGCTTCCCTCCAGGATGCAGCCGCTCATCTCTCCCCCTGCCTGGCCATGCTGCGGAGCCACGTTGTCACTCCAGCCCCCCTAGCCCAACCTCTAAAGCACCAAGAACCCAAGATTGTTAAGAGCCCCTTTGTTTGCTGAATTAGACATATATACTGAGACTTTGTTTACAGTCAAAAGGAGTTGGAATTTGTTGCTGATCAGAGTTTGTTACCTGGTGAGACGTATCTATACTGCTCCTGCCAGGACAAAGCACCCCGGCGTCCTGTGGATGTAGACATGATGAGTCCCACTCCCCAAAGCCTGGTCTTCATCTGTCACCAAGGGCTGGGACACATGAGGTTTTAGTCAAATTCTGCTCTTTGAACAAAGCCCAAAACGTCTTTGAAACATGAATAGTATCCTGTGTCTCCTTCCCTAATCTGATGCAGAGAGAAGTACTTGAATTTCTCACCTCCTTCACCCCATGCTCCTGGTTTCCATTTTTTGGCTACCTCCATTGCGAATGTGTCTCAGAAAGAGACGAGGCCCTCTACAGTTCACCAGCTGGAAGTGCATCTTCCAGAAATGCATCTTCTTTTTCCAGGTAAACCAACTGGTCCCTAGGCCCAGGGGAATTTTAGAGGAGTCTCTCCATTTCCATAAAGCTCCACCTCTCCTATTTGCCATCTGCCACCATAGAAGAAACCGTGCTCCCGACAGAGATGTTTTAGCATGCCATGTCCTCCCCACCACCCAGGGGGTCTGTATGATACTCCAACGCCATGCATACAGCCCACGGGAGCACCAAGGAGGGGTCCCCTGGGGTTGGGGGCCTGGGGACAATAACCAGTTGTCCCTAATCTGTATTGATAGTAAGTTGAACGACTCTCCACCCTCACTCCCATCTCCTTGAATGTTATATTTATGCCTTTCAGTTGAATTTCTGTAAGACAACTAGAGGTAAAAATATGTCAGGTTTGGGTTTTTCATCTGTACTGATTGAAGTGGATGGATAGTGATGACCATAACTTTCCCTATGTTCAAAAAAAGAAAATGTACTCACGATACCAAGGAACATGTGTGAAACTTTTTTTTTTAGGCAGAAAGGGGGTTTAAATAATGTGAAATCCTATAGAGAGATTTTATCTCTTCCTTGGAAGTGGAATATTTTAGATTGTTTGTAAGTGGTGAAAGCATTGTCCGGGCCTGAAAGGGTCAGGGACACTTTTCTGAAACTGGTTCTGTGCTCCTACATTATATCTATGTGTCTGTGTATACCTGTAAAATAGTACATGCCCATCTTCTGAGACTCTGTGACCCTAAATGGAGAAATGTATCTGTGATTTAATAACGAGCCTAATGTGACCCTGGCTGACATCCGCATGTCTGTATATTAATGGATGTTGAGAGCCTTCTCATTTTTGGCCCACCACTCCTTCCTGACCCCTGAACTGAGGAGGGAGGCAGTCATCAATTTCATCAGGTCAGGGGAGATCTGGGAGGGACACAAGCCCACAGCTCGGCACCCACACCCACTGACCCCGGCCTCCCTTTCTGCGGTGGACTGTAACAGGAGACTGCAGGAAAAGGGAGTTTCCTTGGCAGTCTCCCCCCGGGCCCCTCTGTCCCCCTGCCTTCCTTCCTTCTAGCTCATCCAATCCCTCTGGTTTGGCGTTAACCAGGGGCTCCTCACCCTAGTAAAGAGGAAAGGGGGCACAGCCCTCAGCTGATACCTGACTTGTAGGGCAGCCTTTTGTCCCAGATCCCCCTTCTGTCTGAGTCTTGGCATGGAGCAGGATAGCTTTAGGTAACAGGTCTCACATCTGAGCTGCCCCAAGCTGAGACCTGTACACAGAGGAATATACTGGGCAGTGCTTCTTCCTTATTTTAGACTAGGGCAACAAAAATGCACATTTTCTGAGTGCCTCTTGGTGTCGTGTAAAGCAGCCTCTGTAGACTCAGATGGACCTCCAAGCCTGGGCCAAAGGCTTGAGCTTCTGGAAGCCGGAAACCTCCCTCAGACCCCCGCAGGGTCAGCCACAAGCCTCTTCCACAAGCACACAAGTAGAAGCCATGCACATGCACCCCTGCGAGGGAACTTGGGTACCTGGCAAAGCTGTGGCCTTAACAGCAGTCCTCCCACTCTCTTGTCTGTGCATCAGGACCCCGAGTGTGCCCAGGATGCAGAGGAGGTCGGGGTGGCAGAAGGGAATTCCGTTTCTCAAGCACTGCCCAGGGCGCCCAGTTGGGCTGTGCTGGGCAATCTGCACACATGTCCACTCTGTGTCATGCTCTCATTCTGCTTTCCTTCCCACGTTCCTAGCAGGGAGCCGGGCCCTTGGTATTGCCTGGATGTTTGCAGTGGGAAACGAGTGCCCCGAAGTCAACCTCTTTTCCATCTTGTGTCAAGACTGAAGCTCCTGAGGGGCAACGCTTTGTGCCCCTGAGTGAGGGAGTAGAGTGGAGAGGGCAGGAGACAGAGGTCTGGGGTCAGACGGGGCTGCCCGTCACCGGGCTCCAGAGAGGTGGCTGGGTGGTGAGCAGGACTGGGGACCCAGCCTCACCAGAGCCACCAGGACTGCAGGGCCCATGCAGGCCGGGCCCTGGGTGACTCAGGGGCAGCCACAAGGACTACTGATCAGGGGCCTTTGCGTGCAGGACTTTGGCCCAGCCCCGGAGAAGGAGGAGCTCTCGGAGCATACGGAAACTACGTTCGTAAATATGAACGAGCCCATTTTTAAACCATGAATCTTTCAGGGGAAGCACACAATTTGCACACATTTCCTAGACCATGTCAAAATGTGGCCCAGTTGACTCATGTTCTCCATCTACCGGGGATTTTCATGGAAAAGTTTAAGAAATCCTGCCCTTTGAAGTCTCCACACAAGAGAGCCCAGCCTGACCTGCTTCCAAGCTGTGCAGAGGCAGGGTCCACAGCCGATGCCAGAAGGACAGGGCTGGAGTGGCTGTGGGTCCTGACCTACACGTGGGTGGATAGGCAGCCAGGCCCCGGTGGGACCAGATGTTGCCAACTCCATGGGGTCCATGCTTGGCCTTCTCTTGCAGGATCTCCTGCTCTCTGGACCATGTCGTCACTGGCCTCTGTCCCTCCCCCTCTCTGTGCGTCTGCTCTTTCTCCCCCATCTCTGCCTTCCTGTGCACAGTTCCTGGTTGCTGGTCCTCCGCTCAGGTTGTCTGGCTGCTCCCCAGTGCCCCATCGCTGGGGGAAAGATGTCCATGCCTGGTCCAACCACCAGCGTCATGTACAAACACGGCTGCTGTCAGGCCCAGCACGGGGCCTGGGGGCAGTTTTGAGTGTCTTGACAGTGGGCTGAGCAGGCACTTCCAACGTATTTTCAACATGTTAGAGAGCCTGACCCATCTGTCTCTCCATGAGTTGCCCTTGTCACCTTACATTCTTCATCCCTACTCATTTCTCCCACCTACATTGTCCTCCTGACGCCCTAGCAAGCTGGGCCATGTAGGCAAGAGAGACCCCTCGTGTCTGCTCTTCCCTGCCCCCAGCCCCTGCCCCTTCTATGAAGGTCCCACACCTGCCTGCTGCCTCCAGTCTACAGACTGGGCTTGTGACGGCTGGGAGAACAGGGCTTGGCTTGGCAGTGGACGTGGAGAGGGGACACCCTTAGGTACAGGAAACAGGGGGTGGTGCAGTGTGGGTTCAGTTAACAGCAAAGCCACTCTATTCATTTGCTTGGGCTGTACCCAAGCTAAGTACCACAGACAGAGTGGCTTAAACAACAGAAATCTATTACAGTTCTAGAGGCTAGAAGTCTGAGATCAAGGTGTCTGCAGGGTTGATTTCTTCTGAGTCCTCTCTCCTTGGCCTGTGGACGTTTGTCTTCTCCCTGTCTTCACATGGTCTTTCCTCTGTCTGTGTCTGTGTCTTAATCTCCTCTTCTTATAAGGACCGCTAGTCATGTTGGATTAGGCCCACCCATATGACCTCACTTAACTACCTCTGTAAAGACCATATCTCCAGTCACATTCTGAGGTCCTGGGGGTTAGGGCTTCAACAGGTGAATTTGGGGAGGGCACAACTCGGCCCATAATAGCCATTTATCAGGAGCACCTTTTTTCAAGTAGTGGGTTCTGGGGAAGAGAGGGATCCTGGGAAAAGACTCCTACAAGCTTTGGAGGCAAAAAGGCCACAGGTCCTGCTCAACTTCATTGTGATGGACAAGTTGGATGACCCCAGGCAGGTCACCCTCACCTCCGTAGTGTCCCCAGCTGTGTGAAGACAGAACATGACTGTGTACATAGCTCCCTGCACTCACATACGCAGTGGGGGCCCCTCAAAGACAGCTCCTGCACCATGAGTTCCAGGCAGTTTGAGGCAATGCTGGGTCAGGACCCACTTGCTGCAAGATCAGGAAGGGCCTTGACAGGTGAAGAGCTGAGGAAGTATGTGTTGCAGCCCCATGCTTATGATCCTTGTGGAGATTCTGGGGCTCCAGGGGACATCAGGATGCCCAGCACTGCAGCTCATGAGCCCAAAGATGACAAGGGGTTTTCAACCCAAAGATACAATTACTTGAAACTGGAAATCCAGAATTTTCATTCCTTATTTCTCTGCTACCCATGGGTGGTAGGCATCCCAAGGAAGCAAACTCTGGCTCAGTGAGCAGATGGCCAGCCACAGGAGGTGCTCATCATGCAGGCAGAAGGACATAAAGGGGAAGGAGGCCAGGGACGGGGGCCCTGCCCTGGGTGGGGCAGGGCTGGGGACTGTCTCAGAGATGGGCTGGGCCTAAATCAGCAGCAGTCTAACCCTGGGGGCCCAGGGGGCAGAAGACACAGGGGGCTAATGGGCATTGCCTATGGTCCCACCCTCACCCCCCAGGGGCCTTCCTGTCCTGTAGCTCCAGGCATTGGGTGCCCAGGTGCCTTGTTGAGGACAGGATGACAGGAAGCTGATGCGATGTGGTAAACTGTTCCAGTGTTCAGAGCTTACGTTTGTCTACTAGCCCAGTTTAAAAATCAGTTTTAAAACGTCACTGTTAGCAGAGTCATGGAACAAGCATGATGGAGACTTTTGTTTCACTTCTTAGTTGATTTCATGCCCATTATGTGGCTCCTTCTATCACATTGTCAATGGTGAGAGCTATTTTTCCCCTTTCTGGAGACTGGAGATATTGCTTGAAAACCTAGAGAGATGGCAGAGTACTAGGGGGGTTGGGGGGACCCTGCCCTAAGCCCTCAGCATGCCCTTGTCCCACCCACAGGCTTCCCACCAAATGTGCAGCTTCCTGTGATGAACAGCAGACTCATGGCTGGGGCAGCTGGGTCTGTGCCAGCGGGCTGGCCCCAGCCCCTCTGCCAGAGCCCAGCGGGCCCAAGTGTAAGGGCCCCGCATGCTGTTGGGGCCCCATGGAAGAGGCTGGCCCCTCCGCTCTGCCGTCCTCCACCCTTTCCCCCACGGGCATCCTCTACTCCTCATTCACTGCAGACTCGGGCACCTGGCTGACACTGCCCCACAGCCCAAAGCCCACTGTTATCCCCGGGAACTTCAACATCCACAGGATGACGCAGGACCTCTGGATCCTTGACCTCTTGGCCTCCAACTCCCTGCACTGCGAGACATCTCTGTCGCTCACACCCGCATCCTGCCGCCATTTCCATCTCTCCCCTGTCTGTCTGCAGCCCCATGTCCCCTCCTCCTCACTTGCCTGGTCTCCAGCCCCCCAGCTGGCTCCACACAGCTGCAGGCTTCCAGACTCTGGGCCAGATCATGCCATTCTCCTTCGTGCGCCGTCCATACTGCCTCTGTGTGCTCAGGCGAAGCAGTAAACCCTTTCCTCGGCCTGCAAGGCTCCTGTGTAGTCCCCGTTACTTTCCCTGGTGACTGCAGCCGTTCTCATCCTGAACAGGCCACACCCTCCCATGTGTCCCTCCCTCGTTCTAATGGGTAGTTAGCCCCGGGCACACACACCCGACCTGGACATGAGCACTGCACCATGGGCATCCCTTACCTCCATTTTGCCTGTCTGCTACCCCACCTGCAGCCCTGTTCCAGGGCTAACTGCAACCATTCATCAGGGCCCAGAGAAACATCGCTTCCTCAGAGCAGCCTCCCGACATGGGGATCCAGATGAGACCCAATCCCCTGCCCTGCTGTCTGTTCCGACAGCATCCTCTGCCTTCCTCTCTGCCACTCACCTGCAGCTTACAGGGCTCTGTGGACAGTCTCTGCTCCCCCGGGCTGGGGTTGCAGGCTCAGCACGGCCCGCTCTCAGCTGAGCGCTGGGAACACAGCAGCGCCATTGCTCTTTGCGCCATGAGTGAAATGTGAGGCTGGAGATCCTGAGACCCCTCCCCGATCAGAAGAGCCTAACGTTCCTCACAAGAACTCTAGCTTGGCCTGGCTAGGTACTGAGCACCTCCCAGGCCAGCTTCTGCCAGCCTCATTGTTGTGTGTGGTCCTCAGTCCCCGTCTGAGCAGTGGGAAGGGCAGACCACAAAGATTTCACCCATGAGGACTCACACAGAGTGCTCAGTCACCCCAGGGTGCGGCTAGCCAGACCTAGCCCTGCCTGACGCCAGGCCAGGGTTCACTCAGCAGGGCTGAGCAAGCCCCATGGTTTCGGGCACCTTCTTCCTGCCTGACTCTGTGACATCACATGGCCATCCCAGCCAGGTAACGTGGGGGAAGAGGATCACTCTGCTGGGCAGAGGCTCACAGCTGGGGCTGGCGAGCTGCCCACGCCCAGCCAGGAGTGAGGAAAGGCCATTCAGGAGGAGGAAGCAGGCACAAGGGCAGGCTATGGGCACAAAAGGGTGGGTGAGAGGTTCCAGAATGGACGTGGGGATGACACAGGACGTCAGAGACCCATAGTGACATGATGTCAGGGGATGATTCTGGGATGGGGACATTGAGCCAAGGGCATCCCAAAAGAGCAGGTGCGGACCTTGGGGCTCTCGTCTCTGGAGTAGGAGGTACCCAGGTGAGCCCAAAGGGCAACCTAGCCTCAGAACCACTAACAAAAAGGGGGAAGAACGGAAGCCCAGGGAGGAGTCCTAGGGGGCAGTTTGGTTGCAGAAAAGAGATGAAAAAGAATGGCCAGGGGCTGCCCTGGTGGCGCAGTGGTTGAGAATCTGCCTGCTAATTCAGGGGACACGGGTTCGCGCCCTGGTCTGGGAGGATCCCACACGCCGCGGAGCAACTAGGCCCGTGAGCCACAACTACTGAGCCTGTGCGTCTGGATCCTGTGCTCCGCAACAAGACAGGCCGCGAGAGTGAGAAGCCCGCGCACCACGATGAAGAGTGGCCCCCGCTTGCAGCAACTAGAGAAAGCCCTCACACAGAAACGAAGACCCAACACAGCAAAAATTAATTAATTAATTAATAAACTCCTACCCCCAACATCTTCTTTAAAAAAAAAAAGGCCAGGAGTGCTGGCCATCCTAGAAGCTAAGACCAGAGTTTCAAATAAAAGGTGAGGTCCTGCCTGCAGGAGCTGGTCAGGGCGGGGCCTGAGAAGAGGGCACAAGTGCTGGAGGGAGCAGGTCACAGAGGGCAGGACTTCTCCTGCGACCTCACTGGGTCGCTGTGCACTGTGGACCCTCAGAGGGCAGAACCCTGTCTGACGTTCTCTCTGCATCGAGCTCTGTGGCCTGTCTTGGTCTCAGAGTCCAGAGTTTCTCTCTGGGCTCGGCCCAGGGCCACCACACTACGGTGACCTAGCTAGGGTCGTCTTCATAACTGACTTTGGACAGACCCCCTGGAGGATACGCACTCCCCAGACCCTGATCCTCATGGCATGACGTGGGCACGGCCCCTGTGAGCAGCTGAGGTCCCGAGAAAGAATCACCAGTGAGGACGCCTTGGTTCTGGCCCCAAGGGCTCCCAAGGAGGGTGGGGAGTTTGGGGTCCCAAGCAGGGCCTTTCTCAGTCCGTGTGACCTGAAGCAAGCTTCAGTCTTCCTCTTATGGTGGCATCCCACAGCACTGCGTGATGACCGTCCAGTTCCCACGGCAGCCCTGGGCAGCGGCTGCTCGCCCCGCCCCAGCTGCCTCCCCTCCCCTCTGCACGCTGGCCCAGCTCCCTCCCCACCCGCCCAGCCCTCACTTCCAGAAGGAGCAGCCTGGGGACTGTGTAGAGAAAGGAGCACTGGAACCAGGGTCAGGAATCCGGAGGGTACAGTTCTTACCTACTACCCTTAGAAATAAAATTCATATTTTATGGCAAGACAAGAAAAATTTAAACATAAAAAATTTTCTCTGCCCTTTGGCCTCCCCTCTCCCGCACTGTGCATTGTGTGTCTGCCTTAGGCATCAACCAGACCTCCCGTGGGCAGAAACACTTGTTCCATCATAAAAAGCAACATTCTCTTAGCACAGGCCGGACAATTCATTAAAAGATAACATTCCTTCTTGATCTTGTAAGGGGTCACATGGCGCTTAGATCTGGATTGTGTGAACTATTAATAACACGTCATTTAATGTACAGCCCTCTGTCTCAAAAAACTTATATAGCTGTGCCTTGACTTCTAACAGGCGGAACAGTTCTCAGAGCCTTCTGAGATGCTCTTCCCTGGTAATAATCCTCAAATTTGGCTTGAATAAAATTTTCCATTTGTTTCTTAGATCAACCAATTAATTTTTCGTCAACACCCTGAGACGTTTCACTGAATACAAGTCACACCAGGGTGGGGCTGTTTTTCTCTGGGGCTCTAGGAGCAGTGGGGTTTCTGGAAGCCCTGAGGAAGTAACCCCAGGATGGAGGGGTTACCGGGTAGTCGCTGAGACAAGGTCTTTGCCCTGAAGGGCAGGTTAAGGGGTGGCATGGGGAGAGTGGTGCTAAGGAATGTTCTAGGCAGGGGCCCCAAGGAGAGCAAACTCCAGTAAGGAAAAAATTAACCTCTTTCCAAGAGGTTCCTCTCTCCCTTGGCAGCCAGCTTGTCCTGCAGGGCCCATGGCAGAGCAGGCAAGTCCAAGAGGCCTGGTGGATCACGTGGCTTTTTCCCACAAGAAGTGTGATTTATACAAATTATCTAAACTTTGGAGTTTCCATTTAATTTTTGTGGCAAAGATTAAAGAGGATAGAGTGCACAGAGTGATTAAAGAGGGATCTAGGCATAGAGACACCCAAACAAGCGGAGGCTGCTATTATTTTATGTCCTTTGCAGAGCTCCCCATTGCATTGTTCACTGGGGAGAAGCCGTGCAATAAATAGACTCCTATTTATAGATCAGGTCTAGCAAAGACTGAATGAAGACCCGTGTTTGCTAAGTGGGGTTTTCACAGGTTGGAGCTCAGCATTCCCAGTCTGTGTAACAGCCACAGCTCAAACATTTGGCAGCGAGCGGTGTGTTTCCACAGGGCATTTGGGCTGGTGCCAGGGTGGGGCCTGAGAGCCACAGGAAGAACCCAGAGCCCGGGGGCAGGAGGGGGGTGTGTGCAGGCGTGGTACTGGGTGGGGCCTGGGGCCTGCATGCTGGTGCCACCACACCCAACCCCAAGCCGCCTGCTCTTCTGAGTGCAGCAGAGCCAAGTGTGCAGAGTCTCAGAGTGGAGGGAGGGCTGACCAGTGTATCTTCATCTCCCTGACGAAAGGCGCGGCGAGGTAAACGAGATGTCCTGGTGGAAAGCCTGGGTAAGTGCAGAGCAAGCAGAGGTGGAGGGTTCCCTCATGGTGTTGGTCTAGAGAGAGGTCAGCTCGGGCAACACTCTGTTTCCTGCCAGGCCAGGCACAGGACTGGGCTGCCCCCTGGGGAGGAAGACAAGGAGATACTGCCCCAGTCCCAGAGGCATTCATGGCAGCCAGGATGGGAACAGGGAGATGGGCAGATAAAGAAACCTTGAAATGCACCTGGGGAAGCTGAGGAGCTGGGGGAGCCCAAAGGGAGGGGTCAGGCTGCTGGAAACAAGGGGGAGTCATGGTTGAGTCATATGTCCATGTGTGTGTGTGCGTGTGTGTGTGTGTGTGTGGTGTATGCACATGCGTGTGTTTAGGGAGAATCAGGCAGATGTTTCCTTAAAGAGGGAACAGTATATGCAAAGGTTCAGAAGACTGGGAAGCTTGGCTTTAAAGAGAAGTAAGCTTGAGGGTCCTGGATGGGAGGGTTGAGGGTCGGGGGAAATGCACCTAAAGAAGCAGGCAGGGCCGGGTCCTACAGAGCTGTGCATGGCAGGCTAAGGAGCTTGGGCTCCACTTTGAGAGCAGTGCAGAGCCATTGAAGGACCTTGAGCTGGAGAGTAACCTGATTGAATAGGCTGATGTTAGAGGACTCATCAATGTCTTCTCCTCAGGGGATGGGAGGACGACCTGGGCCACAGGGGCCTTCCACATTTGAAATCCATGAGTGAAATTTACAGAGTGACAGATGGCTGAGTTAGGGGGACAGCACATCCTGCCCCCAAGTCTCCCATGTCCAGTGAATGAACAGATTCTCAGGAGTGTTTCATCTGGGTTTGCGTCCGACATTGTCTCATGCTAAGGAGTTGAAAACACAAAAGGGGGACAAAGATGAGGAGCAGGTGATGTCCCCTGGGGAGGCACAATGTTGTGTGCTCGGCACACCTTCCTTCATTTCATCCCCAGGCAGCCCTGGGATATCAGGGCTGCTATTTCCACTTCACAGATGAGGTAACTAAGACTCAGCCATATCTAGTAACTTGCACAGTCTCACAGCTAGCAGGTGGGGGTCTAGTGTGAACTGGGGTCTCTCTCTGTCCCTGCCCCCAGGCTCTCTGTGAGTCTTAGTGGGTGACCCGGGCTTATCCTAATTCAGGAAATCTCTTTGTCACAAACGTCACAACTCAGGGGCCCTCAGATTCAGACGTGCTGGGCCTGGACAGGTGGGACAGAGAGGAGACCAGGGGCAAGGTGTTGCAGCCATCTGGCGCCAGCGAAACAGCCATGACAGGGCAAGGGCCAGGGCGGCCTCCAGCTTCATCCTGGCTGATGCGGAACAAGGCTTTGAGGAGGCATACGTGGCAGGGAGAGTCCAGTGCTGAGCACTTTCCAAAGTCAGCTGCTGCCCAAGGTGGCCTGACTTTGGGCCTTGCTCCCAGTGGGGTGGGTCAAAGGCCCATCCTTAGGGCCCACCCAGCCAGGCAGGCAGAAGCCTCCTTGCAGGGAGGCTGGATGACAACCTGGCAGGATAACAATGACATTCCTTGAGCACCTACTGTGCCCTGGACCTTCCTCTGTCAATATCTGACTTGAGCCTCTGTACACCTCTGCAGTACAATATAGATGCCAATATCCTTATCCACAGATGAAGAAACAGAGCCACAAGGAGACTAAGACGGTGCCCAAAGTTGCCACACTACGAAGTGTTGGAGTCTGGGTTAGACTCTGAGCAACCTGACGCCAGAGCTCAAACTCTATGGGGTTCGGCCACCCACAAGCCAAGGGCAGCCAAGGGGTGTGAAAGATCAGCTTGAGGGGGGCCCGTCTGTGCCTCTCTTGTGGAGCTGAAGTTCTGCCTCCCAAGTTCTCCGGGGCAGCCCTGTGATGGGGGAAGGCAAAGGCGTGGCAGCTCCCCTGAGACCTTCACAGACACGTAACAGAGTCACAAGCCAGGCTGAGTCACCTTTTCAGTGAAAATGTTCCTGTCGGGACTAGCCTGCTCTGTGCAAGACCCGGCAAGGGCCTAGGCAGACCCCTCCTCCAACATGGGGTGGGGAGTAGGTAGAACCACCCACTAGGCAGGGGTCTGATTCCCGGAAATTTGTCTTTTTTCCCCCTAACACCTTAGCGTGGGAGGTAAGGCTGGGGCTCTTCAATGCAATGAAATCACAACCCCCAGGGAGTTAGTTACAAACATTACCACCGGAGCCCAACCTCAGACCCGCTGAATAGGCCACTCCATGGTGACTGGCACACACGGCCTGGTCAGTCACTGCTGCACAGCCCCCTGAGTGCCAGCCTGGGGCAAGGGACGGGGGAGAGCCCCTCCTGGGTGGCCTCCAGATCTTAACACTGAGATCTGAGATGACCTCATGCTCACAAACGACCTGCATTCCTGTGAGCAAGGTTTCCTTCAGCGAAGGGTACTGGGAAAACTTAATGTCTGGGAAAGGTTGAGTCATTGAGAGCAGGGGGGCGGCAGACAGAGCTTAGCTTCTGAGTCAGGCTGTGGGTTAAATCCAGCACCACCGTTTACTAGGTGCGTAACCTTGCCAGGCGCTCCGAGCCCAGCCTGTGAAATGGGGCATTCATAGCTACCTAGTGTGACTGGCAGAGACAGCAAGGAGAAGAGCATTGCATCTAAAGCACCTAAAGCCTCTAACACACAAGGCCTGGCACATAGGAGGTGCTCAAATCACTAACAGTAGTAACAGCTGCTCATGACTCCACAAAAAAGGGATGCAATAGATGCACGCATGCAGCTGGGCAACATCTGGGACCACAAAGGCTCTCTGGATGAAATTTGCACAGGGAATTACTTCTCGTAATTTCTTCTGTGAAACATGGTGCTAAGAAATAAAGTAGGAAAATCTGTCACCAGATATTTGAAATTCAAGCAAAGGATATGGAAAGACTTCTTACTTTTTACTCAAAAGAAATATCCGTACAGATATACCATGGATGGGAAGCTGCTCTGTATTTTCAGGATCTGACCAGGGCCAGGAAGGAAGGAAGGAAGGAAGGAAGGAAGGAAGGAAGGAAGGAAGGAAGAAAGGGAGGAAAAAATGATGGATGTGGTGATTGGATGGGTGGATGGCTGGCTGGCTGACTGGCTGGCTGACTGGCTGGCTGGCTCGCTGGATGGATGGATGGATGGATGGATGAGTGGATTGGTAGGTGGATAGGTGGAAGAGTAGATGAGTGGATGAGGAGTGGATAGAAGGAGTAGGGAGGCAGCATGTTCAGCTCCACTAAGCCTTTCCTTACTTGATCGTTGTCCTTGTAGCTTTGAGCAGGGTTGTCCCTTCCTGCTGCCTGCCCTCAGATGGCACTGCCTGGGAGAGATGCAGCCTGATTCAGAGCCCACGCCCCAGGATGGGGCAGGGATGGGAGAGGTTTTGTGGCTCTGGCTGGCGCCAGCCTGTTAAAACAAGAGGCCATTCTGCACAGGAGAGAAGGCAGTCCCACAGAGCCCCAAGGGGAACCAGCAATCCCTCACGGTCAGGCCTCTGTCTCTGGGGGTACCCTTCCCTACACAGCTAACGCCTCGGAGTGAACAGCCCCTGGGTCATCTGGCCTCACAGATCTCCTAGGAGATTCCATTGTTGTGCCCTGTCACCGCAGTAAAAGCATCACTGGACTCTGAAGGATTCTCCCTCTTCAGCGGCCCCCCAAACCCCTGCTGATCTTTTTTCAGGCCAGGCCCCCTACCCCAACTCTATCTCTCCAAATTTTTTGGTTGTTTTTATTTTTTTCCTTAAAGTCCATTGATCGTCACAAAAACCCAGGAAGTGCAAGTAAGGAGAAAACAAATGGCCAACTGAGGATCTAAGGACCCAGAGCTACAGAGGAGACGTGGCCTGGGGCTGCTGGGTGTGTAGGAGGGGGTGGAGGCGTGGTCCCCACAGGGCTGCTGGCCGTGGGAAACTCAGGAGACAGATGAAGCTCCCAACACCGAAGGCTGGAGTCCAGTCTCTAGAGCCTTTTCTTGCTGCCCCACAGTCAGCACGGAGGCTCTGGCAGTGGCCACAGTACCAGCCACCTTTGAGGTCTTTCCCTACACCGTCTGAGCCTGCAAGCCCCAACTCCCAACTCCCCAAGCCCAACTCTGGCAGTGGGGCTGAGAGCTGGGATTCCATCTCTTAGTGTGGCCGGGTGGCGCCAACCCACTCCTCCTCAGGAGGCCCCTCCTTCCAGCCTGAGGGCCGAGCTGGCAGGACAGGCCTCCCCTTGGCCAAGGGGCTAATAGTCACGTGGGTCTTCTGCAGCCCTGACCTGAGAGGACCAGATGGCAACCTAGTGCAAAGTGGACAAAGGTGCCCCTTCCTCAGCACGACCTGATGGAAACTAGCATGTCCAGAAGCTGAGGCCTCTCCTGGGCCTCCCCTCACCCTGGATGGATGGGCAGGGCCAGGACGGATGGAGGCTCAGCCGCTGGTCTGCAGGGGCCGAGCTGGTGCTCACCCTGCTGGGCTGGCTGCCAGGGGCGCTACCTTCCCCACATTCCCGCTTTGAGCAGGCGTGGCTTCTCTTGCAGATTGAACAGGAGGGTGTCTCGGTGAAGAGCAGTCCCCACTTCAACCCAGACCCCGATGCAGAGACCCTCTACAAAGCTATGAAGGGGATCGGTGAGTGGCCTTGACCCGGGAACCCCGTGACTCTCTGGGGCTCTGCCCTCTCTGCTCAAGACCCCTCTGCTCACAGCCCTGGGAGTGAACGTCTCCCCATAATCCTCTGGCACCCAGAGAATCACACAGGGCCCACATTCCCCAGAACAGGTCTACACAGACTCCCAAGACTGGAGAGGGGGGAGGGCAGTTGTGAGTAATGGGGGTGGGGAGGCGGAGGCCATCTGCTGTGTGTTCCTGCGAGTCCTTGTGCAAGAGACCTCTCCCCATTCAGTCTGTGCTTTCTCCCTCATAAAATGGCCCCGACAACTGTGGACCCTGCGTGTCACTGTGAATTTCGGATGGGACTAGGTTGGGAGATGTGCAGAGCTGACCGTCCTGTCTCCAGCGCCTGCTTTCCTGTGAGCAGGAAAGGGCTGGCCGGAGGCCCGCTGGGATTTGGATAACCCGGCCCAGACAGCCCTCATGCTGTCACCCAGGCAGGATTTACCCTCTAACTGGCTCTGACTGGTGAATTGGGGCATTAACAAAAACTGCCATTCCCAGACAAGCTGAGAAATCATGTTCCGTCCTCTGCTCCCTGTGAAATCTTTATAATTATCTCCATTTCCCAAAGAAAAATGTGGAGGCTTGGGGAGGTGAGCCTTCTACTCACCCAGCTGCTGGGCCAGGACTCAGATCCAATTTTCTGGACCCTCTGTCCCCATCCTCCCCCATGGCCACCAGCACAAGGGAGGTCAGGGCAGGAGGTCTCACTGCCTGAGCTCCGGAGTTTCCAGCTGATGTCCAGAGCAGAGCAGAAAACCAGAGGGGCCTCAGATTCTATCGCTGTGAGGCTGGGCCTGGCTGCACCCCAACATTGTGTGGATGGGGGGACAGATGGATTTTCTGTCTTGTCTACACCATGAAAATCATCAGGTTTGGAAGCTTCCAGGTGGTGCATCCCCACTGCTTGGCCACCAAGCAGCTGCCTTCCCTCCTCCCCAGCCCTCATCAGTCCCCCAGGGGCAATGAGGGTGCTCATACTGTGCCCCCCTCCAGGGACCAACGAGCAGGCCATCATCGATGTGCTCACACAGAGAAGCAACGCACAGAGGCAGCAGATCGCCAAGTCCTTCAAGGCTCAGTTTGGCAAGGTAAAGTGGGGCACTTGTGCTCGGGGGGCTGTAGGGACCACTGCTGCCAGAGACAGCCTTGCAGGCAGGGCCTTGCTGGACGAGGTCCAGCTGGTCTAGAGCCCAGCCCACTGGCAACATGGGGCATTTGGGACATACACTGAAAACATGATGCATTGTTTCTCTGAAAATCAGATTTAACTCTGAAAACTTGCTGATGGCTCCCCACAGCCCTGGCTTGGTCCAGCCTTCTGATGTCTGGCCCCAACCTCTTTTCCCACCTTCTCTCTCACTTGCTCCTTTACAATTGCTCCATGGCCCCATCCCTGAGCTGTTTCCCTGCCTCTATGCTTTGCTTGTCCTATTCCCCAAGACTGGAAGGCCCTTCTCTTTCCCACATGCCAGAGATGCAGGCCGGGCTCTGCTCTGTGCTGTGCCGCAGGACTGTCTCCTCGTGTTGGAGCTGCTGTTCCAGTGCCCCTTCCCTCCTGCCACAGGCGAAACCCAAGGGCAGGGAGCACACCGCCTGGACCCTTTGTCCCTCCTCCCGCCACCCCCAGGACAGAGCGAGGCATCGGCATCCTAGCTAAGCACAGGAATAAATGCACACAGAGCCGTAGTGGCCGGAAGCCTCCATTAGCACACATTGGTAATGTGGACACTTAACCCAGGAAGATGAATGATGAAGCCCAAACACTCCATGGGAGAAACCAATGTTCTCTCCTAAAAAATAATTTATCTCTCTTAACCTTCACAACTATGCATTATTCTCTGCGTTCGACGTCAGAGGAAACTGATGTTCTGAGAGGCGGAGGATGTTGCCCAGGATCCCAGAGCCTGTAAGCAACAAGGTTGGGATTTAAATCCAGGTCTGACAAGGCCCTTGGTCCTTCACTGTGCTGTGAGGGGAGATCAGCTCGGTGTGGCCTTGTGGTTTCTTGCAAATATAAGTGCCCTTAGAAGGAGACACATGTGAGATAGATTCCTTAATTCATTTCACTCATTCATTGAGTGTCTACGGGCTAAGTGACAGGGACTTGATGAGCTTAATGACGGACTTGTATTTCGGGCTTATGGTGTGCCCGGCACTGCTCTGAGAGCGATTTCGACATCTCTCCGCCAATCCCCTAAGCAATGGTATGAAGCAGGAGCACCAAGGTTTCTATTTCACAGAAAAGGGTAAGGATGCTTAGAGAGGCTGAGTTGCTGGCCCAAGAAGCCCCAACCAGCACCAGCGCGTGGCAGAGCCCACGTGGGAATCCAGCCAGAGCCCCTGGGCCCAGCCAGCACCCGCTGCCTGCACTCCAGTGGACACAGCACACAGAGCACCACCCTTCCCTGCTCCTGCCTTAGAATCTCATCGAGACGCTGAAGTCGGAGCTGAGCAGCCAGTTCGAGAGGCTCATCATAGCCCTCATGTACCCTCCATACAGATACGAAGCCAAGGAGCTGTACGACTCCATGAAGGTAACCAAGCAAGTGGGGTGAGGGGGTTCAGAAACACTTACAAGGACTGGGTGGGGGAACGATGCCCGGGACTGCTTTCCCCAGAGACCCTGGCACAGGGGGCTCTGAGCTCCCCTTGAGCCACTGTTTGGAATGAGCCCAGCGAGCTTGCAGCCTGCTGCTCATGAAATCATACAAGATGTTTTGGGACTTGGTAGAGCGTAGGTTCTTCTATCTCAGCATGGAAAGAATTCAGTGAGAGGCAAAGTGATAGATAAGAAGTGATTTATTAGAATAGGACGCTTGTGGGGCTTACAAGTAGGCGGGCAAGAGGGTGCCACCCCAAGAACTTAGTGGGCTACAGGTTTTTATGTTTGTTTTTTTGTTTTTATTTATTTTTGTCTGCATTGGGTCTTCGTTGCTGTGCATGGGCTTTCTCTAGTTGCGGCGAGCGTGGGCTACTCTTCGTTGCGGTGCGCGGGTTTCTCATTGCGGTGGCTTCTCTTGCTGCGGAGCACGGGCTCCAGGCACGTGGGCTTCATTAGTTGTGGCACGCAGGCTCAGTAGGTGTGGCTCACGGGCTTAGTTGCTCCGCGGCATGTGGGATCTTCCCGGACCAGGGCTCGAACCCACGTCCCCTGCACTGGCAGGCAGACTCTTAACCACTGCGCCACCAGGGAAGCCCTACTGTTTTGTAATCAAAGGAAAAGTGGGGAGGGGGAGAAGACCACCTTTTTCCTCGTTCTTGAGTAGATTTCACGCTTCTATCATCAGTTCCCTCCTCCATGTCGGGCAGGGGAGTTTTCTTGTCCCTTGTTTCTTGTTTCATGGTCAAACCGGGACTGTCATGGCGTAATGGAAATGAGCAAAAAGGCTGTGACGTATACTAAAATATGGTAAATCATCTCAGGTTTCAGTATAATATCACCTTTTCCTTATATTTTTGTTTTTAGTGTGCACAGAGGAGCATGTTCTAGGAATCATTAACTTACTGAGCTCACTGGGCAGGATGTGGGTCTCATTCCACCATTGTTTTATTGTTTGGGGGCCATGCTCCTGTTGCACGGTTTTGTTGCTAAGCAAGCCTGCTTGGTTTTGTGGTTAAGCAAACCTGGTTTCTTGAGTGATCATTAACTTACAGGGGTCTCCCATACTTTTTTTCTCTACTGACAATGCCCAAGTGGGATTAACTATTTAATCACCTTCTTTGTCCCTTTACTCTGTCCCTATCACTCAGACTGCCACCAAACACAGACTGGCCTCCGCCATCATCTGGCCTTGATGGAACCAAAATTCATCCTTCTCAGGACATTGCTAGACCAGGTGTGCAGGAATTAGGAACCAGCCTCTGCTGTCTCGTGCCTTGTCCCCCAATTTCCTGTTACTTCCCACTGCTCCTTTTGCATTCGAAGATGATTAAGAAGGAGTCAGGACCAAGTAATAATAATCATCTCCATTGAAAGGGCACTTACAGGGCTTCCCTGGTGGCGCAGTGGTTGAGAGTCCGCCTGCCAATGCAGGGGACATGGGTTCGTGCCCTGGTCCGGGAAGATCCCACATGCCGCAGAGCGGCTAGGCCCGTGAGCCATGGCCGCTGAGCCTGCACGTCCGGAGCCTGTGCTCCGCAACAGGAGAGGCCACAACAGTGAGAGGCCCGCATACCGCAAAAAAAAAAAAAAAAGAAGAAAGGGCACTTATAACTAATAAGAACCTGCTGTATAAAAAATTTTAATTTAATTTAATTTTTAAAAAAAAGAAAGAAAGTGTACTTACTCCAAAAAAAAAAAAATTGAAAAGGGACTTCCTTGGTGGTCCAGTGGTTAAGACTCCATGCTCCCAATTCAGGGGGCACGGGTTTGACCCCTGGTTGGGGAACTAAGATCCCGCATGCTGCACAGTGCAGGAAAAAAAAAAAATTGAAAGGGCACTTACTGTGTGGACCTGCCAGGCATTTTACATCTATTATCTCCACCTTCGGGGTGGGGGTGGCTTATTATCCCTGTGTCCTGATGAGGACCCTCAGGCTCAGGGAGGTGGAGTGACCTGTTTGGGACCACCCAGCTATAGAGGGCTGAGCTGAGACACAGACCTCCCATCACATCACTTGCCCACAAGTATCCACCACTGGAGACAAATGCACGTGATCTCCCCCAGTAACATCCTCCAGCAGAGACCCCCCAGCAGAGCACTGACTGGTTCGTCCTAGGACTGTTCCTTTTGCCTCTTGACAAAAGAGAATGCGGACAGAGCAGGAGGGTGTGGACAGAGCTCTCGAGCAGGCAGAGGTTTTTATCCACAGGGCTTAGGAACCAGAGAGGGCGTCATCATCGAAATCCTGGCTTCTCGGACCAAGAACCAGCTGCAGGAGATAATGAAGGCATATGAGGAGGGTAAGGGGCCTGCTAAGAGGGAGGATGTGGGCCCTGAGTTAAAGGCTAGCTTGGGAATGACCATGAGCTTTGGCAGCCTAGCGGCAAATAAGAGACAAGCCGTGTACTGGGCCACGTTGGAAAGGATTCTTTCTGGGTTTTTCCACACACAGATGCTGAGCACCTTCTGTGTGCCAAATCCCGTGCCTGACAGTGAGATTGGATATGAGTCAGGATCCATCTCTGAGCTCCCTAAGAGCATGGGCTGCTGCGGGGGAGGGCATGCACCCATTAAGTTCTCTGCCCCTTGACAGTGTGGCGGCACTGCGGGCCGCCGGCTGTGTCAGCAGTGGGCGGGGCTGACACCCTCCTGGCCAGGCACAGGCTGACCCTGGGGACCATGCAGGGCCCCGTTGCAGTGGTGGGTGTGGAGCCCTAGCCAGCTCTCATGGGCTGCAAGGCAAAGCCCATCCTCCACAATGTCTGCCTGGTGGGGAGTCCACAGGAAGTTCCTGGCTTTGCCAAACCACGTGATGAGATAAGTCTCAATCAGCAGCCCCTGGCTCTCTGGCCTGGCCCATCTTTGTGCTTTGAGCTTGGCTGGCAACCCATGTTGCTTCCTAGTTCTGAACAACCACAAGCAGGGAGCCTCTGCCACTCAGACACCTGGACAGAGCAAACTCTCCCTGTGCCAAGGACTCATCTCTCCTGGAAGGCTTTAGTCAGGAAAAGGGTGAGAAATGGGGCAAGGAGGAGGAAAGCAGGTCTGAGCCTCATGGTCCTGATCCCCTGCAGACTATGGGTCCAGCCTGGAGGAAGACATCCAAGCAGACACCAGCGGCTACCTGGAGAGGATCCTGGTGTGCCTCCTGCAGGTATCACAGCCCAGGGTCCCGAGAGCCCCTTGTCTGGGGGATCCCCACAGATCCCCCATCAGAGAGTGGCTCTTGGGCAAAGCTACTGAAGTGGGGTGGGGGGCAAGGGTGTGGTACAGCCGCTGGGGCGTGGGCTCACTGGGTACATCCCAGCGGGCTCGGAGTGTTCTCATGGCAGAGCCCCTGCACCTCTCCAGAAAGTAGGAGAAGAGGGCCCGTCACTGAGCAGGTCCCTCCCACCAGGCCCCATGCCAGGCACGTTGCTTACTTTTGCTCACTGAGTCCTGCAGCTCCTTATGGGGCATTCCTTATGACTCTCCCTTTACCGATGAGAGTCCAAGGCCTGGAGAGAATAACTGCCTGCCTTCCTACCTGGCTGTGCCCTCTGTCCCGGCTGCTCTGCTCAGCCAGCCTGCCTTACAGAGCCGCTTCTTCTGTTCCTAGGGCAGCAGAGATGAGTTGGGTGGCTTCGTGGACCCAGGACTGGCCCTGAAAGATGCACAGGTAAGGCTACCCCTCAGCAGCTCTGCCCTGCAGGCCACCCAGTCCCACCCTCTGCCATCTACACTCCGGGGTGCTGAAGCCTAAAAGCCTCACCCAGCCCCTCTGCCCGCAGGGGTTTTCTCTGATGCTAGGCTGGGCCCTGGCTCAGCTCTCTGCAGGCCTTTACCCTCTGGTGTCTGCAGAGGGAAGTGAGGGTGGAGGGGAGGAAGGAGACTGATTTGGGTGGGGTTCACTGAAGCCCTGCCCGGGCAGGAACAGCCTACGAACCCGGGAATGCTGGGCCTCCGAGGCCCAGATGTGTGCATTCAGCTCTCTATAGGTCTGCCTGCTGGCAGAACGCTTGAAGGTACCCAGAGGCAAAGCAAAGCCCCAGAGGGGAGGCGGGACAGTTCCTAGAGCCGCCCGGTATTGAGAAGAGAATTTAACCACGGGGATAGCAGGCTCCCAGTCAAAAAGATGGTCAAGCAGAGGAGAATGTCAACCTGGCAGCGTGGATGGGGGGCTGTTCTTCACCCCCCTTGCTCGCCTTCACTGGTTGTCGTGGGTGTCCCAATGCAGGATCTATACACAGTGGGTGAGAAGATTTGTGGGACTGATGAGATGAAATTCATCACCATCCTGTGCACGCGCAGTGCGGCACACCTGATGAGAGGTACTGGGGAGGTAGGGAGGTCCTGGGGGACAGGGAGGCACCCTGGCTCTAGGTCCTCTCCCTTCACACTGAATACCCAATGTGTGGCCTTGTCAAATCATGGAGCTGGGGAAAGAGCCAAGGAGCCCTGGACCCTTTCCCCAGCAGCCAAGTGGAGGTCAGGGGTGGTGCACAGATGTGCAGTCTCCTATTTGAGATGCTGGGGGGTGTCACGCTGAGATGCGCATGTCCCCTAAGAGAAGGCCTTTCTCCATAGTGTTTGAGGAATATGAGAAAATTGCCAGCAAGAGCATTGAGGACAGCATCAAGAGTGAGACCCACGGCTCACTGGAGGAGGCCATGCTCACAGTGGGTAAGAGACGGAGCTCCGTGCTCAGGCTCACGTGTGTCCGCTGGCCCTGGGGCTCAGAAGTGGGGCAGCACCAAAGGGCGAAGGGCCCAGGGCACAGTAGCAAGTGCTGGGTCCCTATGTTCACCTTCAAAGCCAACCTCCACACCAGCTGCCACTCTCAGCATGTACCCTTCACCCAGGACACTGGAGCTACTAGGAGAGACCCTCGTGTCCTCAAGGTGCTGTGTCCTGCCAGAGATTGTTCTCTGTGCTGCCCACAGGGTGCCCGGTGCCGTGTGTGTCATCATATATGTGCGTGTGCATGAGTGTGTGCGCTTGGATGTGCACATGTGTGTGTGCATGCGTGTGTGTGCGTGTGTACTTGCGTGCGAGTGCATGTGCGTGCACATGAGTGGGTGGGCGTGTGCATGTGAGTGTGTGCATGCGTGTGTGCGTGCGTGAGTGTGCGCGCGCGCACGCGTAAGTGTGAGTGTGCACGCGAGAGTGTGCGCACAAGTGTGCGCACATGCGTGTGCGAGCGTGCGAGTTGTGTGTGTGCATGTGTGTGTATGCACACATGTGCAGGATTGTGCCGGACCCAGGGCCTGTGCTCACCCACAGCAGCCACACAAGGAACATTCTGGTTCTGACTGTGAAGCCCTGAAGGAATCACCTAGCTGGACTTTAGCCAGGGGTTTGGTCCCTGCCTCAGTTGCTGATTGAAGAAATGTTGATGTGTAGTTGGAATCCAAACTGAGTGATTGGTGGTCTGACACTAGGGGAACACTGAGAACCTTCCACCAAGCATGAGGTCAGATTCATGTAGGCGGACAGGTTGCAGAGCACATCCTGGGGTCCAGAGGCAAAGTGACAGGGAGAGGAGTCATTGCAGAGTAAAGAACTGAGGCCCAGGGCAGAGGGACTTCCCTCCTCCCTCCCATGATGGAGCCAAGGTCACCTCCACACCAGGCTGTGCCCACTGGGTGCCGAGCAGCCAGGGGAGCTGCACAGTGTGTCCTGGTCCACGGGGGTAAACTGGGGCATCTGACTCTCCCAGCTGCCTTTGACTGCTGTGATAAATCCAGTCTATGTCGGAGCATCTAAGCATGCCTCCTGCTCCAGTCTCAGCTTCCAAAGGCAGCCCCTGGATCCAATTTAAACAACTGAAAAAAATCTACAGGCAGGGAAAAGCAAGGCTATGCCGGGCCCTGGAGTGCTGGGCACTTACTGTTTGTTTATCCTTGAAGATTCACACCACTCACTTCACATGTGAGGATGGTGCAAGGCAGGGAGGTCAAGTCACTAGGCACCTGGTGCCATCAAGCAGGGTTCAAACTCATGCCTACCTCCCTCAAAGCCCTCGCTCTTTCTGCCACCTTGGATTAAAACACCAACCTCCCCACCCAGACACCAAGTCTCTGAAACAGCATCCATGAAAGCGAGGATAGGGCCAGATGCCCTGGGCGCCTTCTTACTCTGGGTCCAAAACCCATCTGTCACAAGGGAATTCAATCTGCAGGGGCCCTCTGAGAGGTGACATGTAAAGCAGGCACTCAGAGGCCAGTGGTCACCACAACGGTGGCTCCTCCATGGAGCTGTGTGGCTAGATTCTTGGTGAAGCTGTGTCCGGAATGTAAGAGCCCAGGGACCCCCTTGGTGGAGCTGTGCTCTGATGAGCCAGACCAGCCCTGTGGGTCCCAGTGCATTTCACACCTTGCCCTTTTGTCTGCCTACTCTCGGCCTTTGCACCTGTGCCCAGTGCCCTGGGCTTCCTTCCCTGCCCCACCCCTCCTGACACAAAGCCTCTCATTTTAGGACTAGGCAGAGCACAGATAAATAGGCCAAGACTTGCACAACACTAACCCTTAAGACCCAAAGCAAGACATAAATAAATAAACATGTATACAATGTCGCCTACAACCTCTGGTTGCTAACAGAACTTTCCTGTTTGCCAGTGAAATGCACCCGGAACCTCCACAGCTACTTTGCAGAGCGCCTTTACTATGCCATGAAGGTAACTGTTCTGTCTTCTGTGTGCCTGACCCTCAGTCCTACACAGCACAACTGCAAAGCCAAGGAGCTCAGAGCCACCACCCAAGTCTCCGACACTTGGGTCTCCTCTTATCCCAGCCTCTTGTGGACCAGAAGGGTTTTAGTTCTCAGAGGGCAAACCAAGCTAGGGAAGGGAAGCCACAGCTCCTGAAGGCTGAATTTGAGTAGGTGCATTCAACAGGTGTGCATGGTACTGAACTTTCACCACAATCCTGTGAAACTTATGTAGTAATCTGCCCTCCCAGAGGGGGTGAAACCAAGACTTGTGGTCAAGGTCACACAGCTAGTAGGTGGCAAAGTGTTGATTTGAGTCCAAGCCAGTGCAATTGTCTTTTTTATTCTGATTTTATTTATGCATCATTGTCCACGTGGCCTCCTTGACAAAGCACAGGTCAGGATTGCCAGGAGGTCAAGGCATCCTTTGAACAGGCATGTTTAAGAGGGAGATTGCCACACACAGCAGTTCAACAACACTACGTGTGCCAGGGTGCCCATCTGGGTTTGCCTGTTGTCCAGAAGGCAGCACTGGCCACTCAGATGTTCAAGACACTCATATCAAGGGAGGCTCTGGTATCTGGAACCACACTGGAAGATAGATAGTGAAAGTAATTCCTGGAGATTAAAGTCAGCCCACCTTCTCTGATTGATGGTTGCTAACATCACCTGAAGCAAGAACCCCAAGCTCTCTGGCTACATCTGGCCAGGAAGTGAGAGAGGGCATGGGATTCCCTTGGTCACGTGGCTCCCTCTGACATGAGAGTGATCAAGGATGAAAGTGAGCAGGAGGGTCCTGCATGTGAATTGGCCAGTTAAGCTGATTTCATGATGTTGCTGCCCTAGGAAGAGGCCTTATTCCTGGAGCAGTGAACATTTTGTGTCTAGAATCTGATGAAGCAAATCAAACACACATTGCTATCTGGGGTATTTGGCGTCTAATAAGAGACAGACATGAGCAGTGAGTGAGAAGAGATCAAGGGATCCCTTAGCGCATCCCTCTCAGTGCTTCACTGCTAAAGCGGAGGCTTATTCCTGTACCTCCATCCCCTACGAAAGCCCCCTGAACCAAACATAGATTTGTCCATTATCACAGAGATGGACCAGGAAGGCAAGAAGTGATGGTTGACTGCTGTGTCTTATCCAGGGAGCAGGAACTCACGATGGGACCCTGATACGAAACATCGTTTCAAGGAGTGAGATTGACTTAAATCTCATCAAGTGTCAGTTCAGGGAGATGTACGGCAAGACCCTCAGCAGCATGATCATGGTGAGCCATGAGTTCCCATTTCTTTTTTTTTTTTTTTTTTGCGGTACGCGGGCCTCTCCCTGTTATGGCCTCTCCCGTTGCGGAGCACAGGCTCAGGACGCGCAGGCTCAGCAGCCATGGATCACAGGCCCAGCCGCTCCGCGGCCTGTGGGATCTTCCCAGACCCCCGTGTCCCCTGTATCGGCAGGCGGACTCTCAACCACTGCACCACCAGGGAAACCCGAGTTCCCATTTCTAACAGCAGTTTTAAACAGAGACCTTACTGGGAAACCTGAATGCTGTGACCAATGTCATAAGTCACACGTGTCCGTCCCTCCTCAGTGGGTATCACACTCTTGCATTCATTGCTATGTGCTACATACAGGGATCAGCAAGGAGGTCGGTGTAGCTAGTGGAGGCCCCTGTACATTGCACCCAGAAAGTTAGCTTTGCATTTGAGTTATGGTTGCCCCTTTGAAAATGACACACCGAATCCTTGCAGAAGGAACCATATCTGAAGAGTCAGTGAGAGTAAATAGTTTAGTCGGAGTCGAGGCGTAGCATTCAAATACAGATATAGGTAGTCCTGACAGCAAAAATTTAAGGACATAAATCATATGAGCTCCAGTGGGCTGCCTAACCTGATTCCAATTAGTGAACGTTCTAGAGCTGAGAAAACACAGTGATTATCACACTGCTATAACTTCAAGAGAAATAGCTCTTCTAGCCATTAATACCAAATGAGGCCTTGACAGCTTCATTAACAGAAGTCAAGTCATGAGAAATATATCCCTAAGTCTTCACTGGCTATTAAGTCAAGCCTCTAGTTATTCTACAAGTGTCCATTGTTCACTACACTTTCCAAGACACACATAGCTTACAATATGTTAAAAAGATGTTTCTGCTTTAAGATGTTTCAGAATGGGGCAGTAGGTGGTAGGGGATTGGGAGTGGCAATAGAAACAGCCTGAAATGGAAAACAAAGAAAGATGGGTGACAGTGAGGGGCCTGTGGCATAGGAACCTGTAGAGGAATGTTCCAGGTCTCCCGCAGAGAAGCACAACTCCTGGTAATAAGAGCAGCTGTTCCTGATGCAGGTGACTCCAAGTCAAGCCAATGCCACAAACCACCCCCCCCTTCTAATTCTCACATCCCTCCTGTCCTCAGGAAGACACAAGCAGCGACTACAAGAATGCCCTGCTGAACCTGGTGGGCAGTGACCCCTGAAGGCTCAGAAGGACAAGAGCAAAGGTCAAGCATGTGGAGCCACTGGGTCCTGCTTGCTCAACCTTGGCCATGGATGGGGATGGGGGTGGGGGGAGCAACAGCACAGCTTTCAGTCCTCTGTCTCCCAGCTTCCAGTGCTTTCCAGCCAGTTTCTCTGACCCAGAAGTAAGGATCAGCCTGGGGCTCCTACTTCCACTGTCTTCCCAAGTCATTTTCAGGTGTGAGCACATTGCCAACCTTAGCATATATCTGATCTGACAAATACCTCAGCATGAAGGGGTCTACAGGGACTCGTGATGATTTCTTTCTCCCTACACAGGAGCTTCCCAAGCCTGACTGGTCACAGAGTCCCCTAGGCTCTCAGCCCACTCCCATCTACTAATCTGAGATCTGCAGAGAATAGACCAGACAATATGGAATTTTAATAAGTGTCTCAGCTGATATGCTTCACTTTCAGGCAACCAGAGAAGGCTGTGAGAGCTTGTTTGTTTCTGAGCACATGCTTGTGGGCAGCTGAGAAAGGAACACATATATCCAGGCCAAGTGGGCTATCACCAACATTCATTCACCAGCTTCATTTTAAAATACTAGGCTATAAGTAGAAGAAAAATTCTCTCATCATCCTACCAACAGAGAAAGCTGAAAATTAATGGCCTGACACAAGGACACTGTGTTCTAAGAGGCTTGGGCTTCTCTAGTCCTTGATCAAAATAGCTGCTCCTTCCTCCCATGACGCAAGCCTGGAGAATCTCTAATCCTGACCAAATGGCAATGGGAACTGGTTGCAGGAGAAGCTGAGATACCTGTGTTGTGCTTTTCAAAACAATAAAGATTTGTACATTGGAACTTAAGTGTCTTTGGATTTTTAGAGGTGACCAAAGTAGAACCACTTTGATTAGCCAAATTCTACCCCATAGAGCCTACTCTCCAGACTATGCCATCTAGGGCTACAAAGCTTATCCTTTCCCATTAACAACATTTCTGATCTCTGAAGACAGCCCACATATTCTGCCAAGACTTCTTCTGTCAAAGCTAAATGTCCCCAGTCCCTTCAACTGTCCCTCTTAAAGCCCGGTTTGGGGCCAGCTCCTTCAAACATTTTCTAGTTTGCAAACTAGAAACTTTTATAGAGTGCAACTCTGAGAATCGTTTGTTTGTTTTCAGGGCTAGACAATGTTTATACATGTCCATGTCAGGTCCAGGTGTCACGCCACATCGGCGGGACTTCAATTCATTTACAAGCATCTCATCACAGCGCCTGCCAGGGGTCTGTAGGGCAGAACCAGGCTTTCCCCATGCAGGTCATCACATAACAATGATGCTTTATTAAAGGGCAGATTAATATGCAGCTTTGGGGAAGAAATACCTGGGAGCAAAGAGTGAGGCAGATCAGTGGGGCTTTGAGCTCACACAGAGGAGAGGTAGATTCTGGCTCTGCGCTGCACTGGCTGTTGTGACTCTGACCTAATCACTTTGTGTGTGTGTGTGTGTGTGTGTGTGTGTGTGTGTGTCTGAGTCTCAGATTCTTTACCTTTACCTGCAGAGGTGGAAACCCTGCTGCAATTGCTGCTTTCAAACCACCTCAAAGTAGTGGTAGAAAACCATCATTTTATTATGCTCCTGGGTTCTGTAGGTCAGGAATTCAGACCTGTTGCCTAGTGCGGATAACTTGTATCTGCTCCAGCAAGTCTGGAGACTCTGTCGGGAAGACCCAAATGTCAAGAGAACTCTAGGGCAGATGCTGGAATCATCTGGAGGCTTCTTCACTCACATGCTGGGTGCTGGTGAGATGGCTGGAAGGCTGGGCTCAGCTGGAACTGTCCCCTAACACTCCTACATGTGACCTCACCAGGGTTGGGGCCCAGGGTAGTGGAAGCCCTTATGTGGAGGCTCAGGGCTGCATTTCCTTCGGTGACAAAACCTCACACAGATCACTTCCGTCATGCCCTATTGGTCAAGGTCATCACAATCCAGCCCAGCTTCAAGGGAAGGAAACGCAGTCCCCATCTGTCAATGGGACAAATGTCAAAGAATTTGGTGGCTCTTCTCTTAAACTCTGAACAAGTAGTTTAAAATACTGAACAACTCATGCAGCACAACTGCCCCATGTGCATGGCTGCTGTCTGTAGGGCTGGAGCAGGGTCTAAGGGACCCCTGCAGGGCCAGGCCTCAATCCTTACTGCTGGGTTTCAGTGCTGTCTGTCAGGCCTCAGGCGAGGCTCTCGGGTGGTAATGATTCTTTTTTCTTTTTTTGTTCAAGTCCCTCCCTGGACTTTCTTCCAGTGCTGAGTCACTGAGTCACTTTCAGCCAAAGCCCTTTAGAAAGGACTTAGAAGATCCCTCCACCCTGCAATCCTTTGGAATGCTGGTTCTCTGGGCAAAAGATTCCCTGGCGACCCACCCCAAAACTGGCTTGACATGTCCAAACAGGAACCTCAAGAAACCTACAGCCAAAGAGACGGCCTAGGAAATGTGGTGATGTCCAACTATGTGCCCAGCAAGGAAATCTGTTGAGCAGAGCCGTGCAGTTCATTGTCACTCCCAGTGGAGCTCCCCGTATCCCCACAGGGTGGAAGCAGCAGGTCTCCTCAGATTGGAGAGATGCTCTCTCCTCCCGGGGTCACAGCTAGAGCAGCTTGGGGGGTCATGTGCCCTCCCTGTGAGAGGGCTCCTGTCTAGCTGAGGGCATTCTCCAGAGAAGGAGCCAGCTAGGTGTTATTAGCTGACTCTTGTGGCCACTGCGGGGGAAAGGGGCACCGACTGACAAAGGAACCTGGCCAGGACACTGATAGTGTCCTCTACCTCCAAATCATTTTTGCTGGAATGAGCTTAGGGGTACTTCTGATGAAACAGACCCTTTCCTAAAGTCCAATACTTTTGCAGTCGGGGGTCTGGTCAGTTTGATTTCAGCAAAGAAGGAAAATGAGAGGGTATGTGTGCCCTGCTCGTGGTTCTATAACGAAAAATGTTGTTTTGTTTTCTCACTCTCTATGATACATTATATATTCATGGACTTCCTCGATATCCTCAGATCCAAGGTTTCCCATTCTCTGAAAGTGGATTCATTTTCTTCCGTTGCAATGCCTGGTGAGGAAGGGCAGACACTGCTCTAGTCAGCTGAGTTCAGAGTTTGTCCTACTACGTGATTGAGACATCGTTTTCATTGGGTACTGGATTCTGTGAGCTATCAAATGACCTTTCATAAATTCCTTTTCTGCTTATACTATCCAGAGAGAATGTTCTTGTTAGCAACCAAGAAGTCTCTCTATTGCACAGAATCACTGCCCTTATGACATCAGAGGATAATTATCTGCTTATGTGTCTCCTTCCAAAAAGCTGTGAGCCCCTTGAGGGCAGGAACTTGGTTTTGTTCATTTGTGAACATGCAGTGGCTGGTACATAGCCAGCATTCCGTGAATATTTTTGAACAAACAACAACAAACAAGAGCATGGACTTTGGGAGGACAGAAGACCCAATAGCCATCGAGCCTGAGCCAGTCCTTCATCCTCTCTGATTCTGAGAAGACACTCTGGGCCTTGTGAACTCCCCCGAGGAGGGATGCCTGCTCAGCCAACCCAATGAAAACAGTCCTGAAAAGGATCTAACAGGGAAGGCAGCTTCTTGCAACTCATTTGGCACCTACTTGGCACTGGGCCTTGTTTCAGTTTCTGACACTGCAGTGACAAACAAACCCAGCAGAATCAACCCCTGATTAAGCCCCTTTGTAAGAGCTCATTAGTTGCTTCATTGGCAAATATTTTCTCCCATTCTGAGGGTTGTCTTTTGGTCTTGTTTATGGTTTCCTTTGCTGTGCAAAAGCTTTTAAGTTTCATTAGGTCCCATTTGTTTATTTTTGTTTTTATTTCCATTTCTCTAGGAGATGGGTCAAAAAGGATCTTGCTGTGATTTATGTCATAGAGTGTTCTGCCTATGTTTTCCTCTAAGAGTTTGATAGTTTCTGGCCTTACATTTAGGTCTTTAATCCATTTTGAGCTTATTTTTGTGTATGGTGTTAGGGAGTGATCTATTTGCAAATGAAGCAACTGACAAAGGATTAATCTCCAAAATTTATAAGCAGCTCATGCAGCTCAATAGCAAAAAAACAAACAACCCAATTCAAAAATGGGCAGAAGACCTAAATAGACATTTCTCCAAAGAAGATATACAGACTGCCAATAAACACATGAAAGAATGCTGAACATCATTAATCATTAGAGAAATGCAAATCAAAACTACAATGAGATATCATCTCACACCAGTCAGAATGGCCATCATCAAAAAATCTAGAAACAATAAATGCTGGAGAGGGTGTGGAGAAAAGGGAACACTCTTGCACTGCTGGTGGGAATGTGAATTGGTACAGCCACCATGGAGAACAGTATGGAGGTTCCTTAAAAAACTAAAAATAGAACTACCATATGACCCAGCAATGCCACTACTGGGCATATACCCTGAGAAAACCATAATTCAAAAAGAGTCATGTACCAAAATGTTCATTGCAGCTCTATTTACAATAGCCAGGAGATGGAAACAACCTAAGTGTCCATCATCGGATGAATGGATAAAGAAGATGTGGCACAGCCTGGAGCCCGTGCTCCACAGCGGGAGAGGCCACCGCAGTGGGAAGCTCTCGCAGCACAACGAGGAGTGGCCCCGGCCGCCGCGGCTAGAGAGGGCCCACGCGCAGCAGCGAAGACCCAATGCAGCCCAAAATAAATAAATAAAATAAATAAATTTAGGAAAAAAGAAATGAGATTTTGACATGTGCTACAATATGGACGGACCTTGAAAATATTATGCTAAGGGGAATAAGCCAGTCACAAAAGGGAAAAATATTCTATGATTTCACTTATACCTGAGCAGTCAAATTCATAGAGAGAGAAGGCAAATTAGAGGTTTCCAGAGCTGTGGGGAAGAGGATGGAAGGAGGATTACCGTTTAATGGGAACAGAGTTTCTGTTTGGGATGATGAAAAATTTCTGGATGTGGACAGTGGTGATGGTTGCACAACATGGTGAATGTATTTAACGCCACTGAATTGTACCCTTAAAGTAACTAAAATGGTACATTTTGTGTTATCTATTTTTTACCACAATAAAAAAGCACAAATGTATAAAAAGCAAAAAAAAAAAAAGAAGATGTGGCACATATATACAATGGAATATTACTCAGCCATAAAAAGAAACAAAATTGAGTTATTTGTAATGAGGTGGATGGACCTAGAGTCTGTCATACAGAGTGAAGTAAGTCAGAAAGAGAAAGACAAATACCGTATGCTAACACATATATATGGAATTTAAGAAAAAAAATGTCATGAAGAACCTAGGGGTAAAACAGGAATAAAGACACAGACCTACTTGAGAATGGACTTGAGGATATGGGGAGGGGGGAGGGTAAGCTGTGACAAAGCGAGAGAGAGGCATGGACATATATACACTACCAAACGTAAGGTAGATAGCTAGTGGGAAGCAGCCGCATAGCACAGGGAGATCAGCTCGGTGCTTTGTGACCTCCTGGAGGGGTGGGGGGGCGGGGAGAGGGAGGGTGGGAGGGAGAGAGACGCAAGAGGGAAGGGATATGGGAACAGATGTATATGTATAACTGATTCACTTTGTTATAAAGCAGAAACTAATACACCATTGTGAAGCAATTATACTCCAATAAAGTTGTAAAAAAAAAAAAAAAAGAGCTCGTCACACCTGACCACCATCCCATGGGGCACTCAGGCAGTGGCCAGAACCGAGCACACGCCCACCAGTGTTAGCTTCTTGCCACCAGGGGGACAGGGCTAGCATGCTGGGCCTGGCCTCTTTCTACTTTCTCCTTGAGCAAGGGGTCATTTTGCTGAGGGTTGACTACTTGGACAAAATCAGGATACTTTGGTAAGAAGCAAAAGGAGGAATAGATTTGTGGTCAACACCTTACGTTGTCTGTTACTACAGCCAAGCATTCTAACTGCAACCAGGTTGGAGTTGGCCAGGTACGTCTTCATAAAGAAGGCGATGCTTGAGCAGGGTCTCAAAGGATGATTCAGTGCTTATCAGTTAGACAGGACAGGGAAGAACATTCCAGGCAGAGGGAGGAATGAAAACATCCAAGAAGTCTGGTCTCTATCAGACTGCAGGAATGTTGGGAAAGTCAAAAGATAAAAATGTCAGTGGCCAAGTCAGGGAGGTATCAGGCTGAGAAGCTCAAACTATTTCCAGGGCAACCGGAGCCTTTCAGGGCTCAGGCAAGGGGCATCTGGGATGGAACTTAGTAAGATTTCCTTGCAGCGCTACAAAGGTGAGTGTGCCTGCGTGAGTCTGGAGGAGGGGAGCCCAGAGCTGAAGCTATTGCAGCTACCGACAGCAACTCCCACCACCCTTCCTGCCTAGTGCTTTGTGGTCCGGGAGATAATTCCCAAGAGGGAAGCTAAGCTTGGACACTCTCTGTTCTGATCCTGGGAAGTGAAATCTTTATATGTAGTTGTGATGTAGCTCCAGGCCACTGCATCTCTGTCCCCGTAGTGAGGAGCGGATGTTGATTTCCATAGCTCTCACCATCAGCCCATAAATTCTGAAATAGCTCTGTGAGCCCTGAGCCTGAGTGTGAGGTTCTGGGGACTTCCATGGCCCTGAGTAGGTGTCCAAGTTCCCTCATGGGATTGGGCTGAAGTGGACCTGTCTGATACGCCGGTGGCCTGGGATACCTTTATTCCCCTGCCAGCCTGCTCCTGGTTCTGGGCCTGGCCCTGGGGCTGTGCTATGATGGAATTCTGGGGCTACCAGCTTGGAGATTAGGGCTTACACCACCTCTGTGATGTGCTCTGGAGCTAGACTCCCATCAGCGTCTCCCAGACCCAAAGCCTGGGGGTGCCTGACACTCAGTTTTGACTGGACACGCTTGCCTCACTCTGTCTGGGCCAGTCAGCTCCGACATAGGACCACAGCTTTACAGCCAAGCCTTCCTCTCCAGAACTCAGTATTTCTCTTACTCCCAGAAAGCCTTGCTGCCAGAGAGACCAGATTAGCCATGGGTGAGTCATGACTGCCCTATCCCACTGCCCCTGTGTCTGCTGTTTGCAGCCCCTCACAGATAAGTTTCCCCTCCCTCACCTCCATCCCACCCTGTCATAAATTGATCCTAATTGAAACAGAAGTCAGTCATCTAAGCTCTGCCCCTGGCCTGGTGGGACATAGGCCCTCACTGATTAACCTAGGGTGAACTGACTCACCACAAACGCCAGACTCTGCCGTGTTCCCTGGGTCTCCCTGTGCCAGTCTGACTGGGGCCCATTGCCCCATGTTGCCCTTCGTTTCAGCCCCTCCTCCCCTTCCTAGGCTGCCTTTATTCCTCTGTTCCCATTCCTAGATCTGTGTTCTGAAGGAACACACCAGCAGGGGCAGACATTTCCACACCTTAGGTGAAGTCACTGCTCTGCCCTCCTCCCCAGCTCCCTGTGTGACGGTATGTGAATTGTAAAGCCTCCTCCGCCCCCCAGAGAGCAAATAGCACCCTCACACAAGCAGGAAGAGCCCAGCCTTGCATGGGTGCAGCAGGAAGCCCCAAGCTAGCCTAGACTCGAATTAGCAGAAAGGGGTGGACACCCACTGCCCAGACAGAGAGGGCTGAGGCACTGTGGAGGGGGATCCCTGGCCCTCATCAGCACTGGGTACGGGGAGTTCCACGTTTTCTTATATATCAGCTTTCTGGAGTGTCCTCACTGCGGAGCAGTAAGCTTCTCCAATTAGATTCAAAAACACTTGGTTATGAAAATCGTAGGAGCAGGACAGGAATAAAGATGCAGACGTAGAGAATAGACTTGAGAACACAGGGAGGGGGAAGGGTAAGCTGGGACAAAGTGAGAGAGTGGCATGGACATATATACACTACCAAACGTAAAATAGATAGCTAGTGGGAAACAGCTGCATAGCACAGGGAGATCAGCTCTGTGGTTTGTGACCACCTAGAGGGGTGGGATAGGGAGGGTGGGAGGGAGGGAGACGCAAGAGGGAGGGGATATGGGGATATATGTATACGTATAGCTGATTCACTTTGTTATACAGCAGAAACTAACACACCATTGTAAAGCAATTATACTCCAATAAAGACGTTAAAAAAAAAAAAAAAAAACTTACCTGTACTGACCCTCAGTGGGTCACTGTTGCACTCATCTCCTTAGCCCACTTTGTTCCCTGGGGAGGGAAATGCCCAAGGCCACCTGGCTGGACACAATAAAGATACACCTTGGACTTCAAGGCCACTGATGTTCCTACTGACTCCTACATGTTTTTCTTTAATTAGTTATTTTTTAAATATTAAATATAATGTGCATCTGGTAAAAAAAATAATTAGAGATAAATCATAGAAATAAACTTAAAAGCTTCTCGAATAGACAGAATATCTTCACCACCTTAGGATAAGAAAATATTTCTTAGACAAGACAGAGAAAGCAGTAACTACAATGGAAAAACATTGATAAATTGAACCTCCCCAAAATTTTAAACTTTGCCAGTAAAAAAATGAATAGAGGACTTCCCTGGTGGCACAGTGGTTAAGAATCCACCTGTCAATGCAGGAGACACGGGTTTGATCCTTAGTCCAGGAAGATCCCACATGCTGCGGAGCAACTAAGGCCATGTGCCACAACTACTGAGCCTGCGCTCTAGGGCCCGCGTGCCACAACTACTGAAGCCCGCGTGCCTAGAGTCCATGCTCCGCAACAAGAGAAGCCACCACAAGGAGAAGCCTGCCCACCGCATCGAAGAGTAGCCCCCGCTCGCGGCAACTAGAGAAAGCCTGCGTGCAGCAACGAAGATCCAACACAGCCAAAAATAAATAAATATAATAAATAATTTTTTTTAAAATGATCCATCTCCCAGTTAGACTGGGAGAAAGTATTCACAAAACATACCAAACAAAGTACATGATGCCAGAATATTTAAGAATTCGTACAACTCTTAGTCAAAGAGTACAAACTTCCAGTTATAAGATGAATAATCTCTGGAGATCTAATGTACGGCAGAGTGATTGTGGTTTTAATGCTTATTATATACTTGAAAGCTGATAAGAGAGTAGATCTTAAATGTTCTTGAAACAAAACAAACAGTAATTATGTGATGTGATACAGGTGTTAACTAATGCTATGGTGATAAGCATTTTACAACACATAACTGTATACTTCCAACTTACACAATGTTATACGTCAATTATATCTTGATAAAGCTGGAGAAAAAGAAAGAATTTCTACAATTCAATAATAAAAATCCCAATTTAAAAATGGGCAAAAGTCTTGAAAAACACTTCACAAAGGAATATAGCCAATACTCACATAAAAACTGCATAATCATCAAAAATTTCAAATAGGCTCATCTATTTTGCTAGTGAGAAAGTAAATGATGCAAAGACTTTTGCAAATAGTTGGTTGTTTCTTATAAATTTAAATATATTCCCTATTGTATGATCCAGCAATTCCATTTTTAGGTTTTTATTCAAAAGGAGTGAAAACTCATCTCTAACAAAAGACTTAGAGACAATGTTCACAGAAGCCTTATTCATAAAAGAAGAAAATGAGAAACAATCCAAACATCTATCCACAGAGGAATAAATAAACAAATTGTGGTGTATCCATACAATGGAACACTAACAGGCAATAAAAAGGAAATGAACTACTGATGTACATTACAACACAGAAGAATCTCAGAAACATGTTCCTGACCAAAAGAAGCCAGACATAAAGGAATATACAGTGTGTGATTCCATGTATATGAAAACTAATATACTTTTTTAAAACATCTTTATTGAAGTATAATTGCTTTACCATGGTGTGTTAGATTCTGCTGTACAACAAAGTGAATAAGCTATACGTATACATATATCCCCATTTCTCCTCCCTCTTGCGCCTGCCTCCCACCCTCTTTATCCCAACCCTCTAGGTGGTCACAAAGCACTGAGCTGATCGCCCTGTGCTATGCGGCTGTTTCCCACTAGCTAGTTATTTTACATTTGGTAGTATATATTAGTCCATGCCACTCTCTCACTTTGTCCCAGCTTACCCTTCCCCCTCCCCGTGTCCTCAAGTCCATTCTCTACATCTGCATCTTTATTCCTGTCCTGCTCCTATGTTCCTCAGAACCTTTTTTTTTTTTTTTTAGATTCCATATGTATGTGTTAGCATACGGTATTTGTTTTTCTCTTTCTGACTTACTTCACTCTGTATGACAGACTGTAGGTCCATCCACCTCACCACAAATAACTCAATTTCTTTCTTTTTATGGCTGAGTAATATTCCATTGTATATATGTGCCACATCTTTATCCATTCATCTGCCAATGGGCACTTAGGTTGCTTCCATGTCCTGGTTATTGTAAATAGAGCTGCAATGAACATTGTGGCACATGACTCTTTTTGAATTATGGTTGAAAACTAATATACGATGAAAGAAATCAGATTACTAATTGCCCTGGGATTTGGGGATGCTGTGATATAGCAGAGATTAACTGGAAGGGGAACAAAGGAACTTTCTGGGATGTTAGCAATGTTTTAAGTCTTATAAAGAGTGGATTATAGGAGTGCATGCATTTGCCAAACATAATGAATTGTAAAACTTATGATTTGTGCATTTCATTGTATGTGAACTAGTCATCAAAGAAATATTATCAATAAAGCTGCTATGAACATTTGAATACAGTTTGTGTGTGGACTTAAATTTTAATTTCTCTAATAAATTTCCAGGAATGCAGTTGTTGGGTAATATGATAAATGCAAGTCACTGCTCAATGGACATTTAGGATGTTTGTGGTTGTTTGCTATTGAAAATATGCTGCAATAAACATCCTCGTATGACTTCATACAGTACAGTCATAGGATAGACTCCTAAAATATAGTGCATGGATCAAAGGGCATGTGGAATGGTAACTGAGATAAATTTTGCCAAATTGCCCCCAAACTGACATTCTCATCAATAAAGAAGCAAAGTACCAGTTTCCTAACCCTTGCACTAACACAGTAAATTTTCAAAATTTGATCATTGCTAATCTGGTGAGTAAAGTAATAAATTGACATTTTAATTTGTCTTCCTACAACGAGTGGTTTTGAACACGTGATGCTTTTTGCATATAAAAAGCCTTTTGTACTTGTTTTCATATGAATTGTCAGCCCACGTCCTTTCTTCCTTTTAGTGAGTTTAGTGAATTAGCCATGTTTCCCTGGTTAATTCTCTCTCCCACTACCAGAATGGAATATGACATTTGTTTATCCCTTCATCAGTTGATGGACATTTGGATTGTTTCTACTTTCTGGCTATTATGAGTAATACTGTTATGAATATACCGATAAGAGATTTTGTGAGGGCATATATTTTCAAATTCTTGGATATATACCTAGGAGTGGAATTACTTGGTCATATGGTAATTCTTCATTTCACTTTTTGAGGAACTGCCAAACTGTTTTCCAAAATGACTGAACCATTTTATATTCCCACCAACAATGTATAATATTTCCAGTTTCTCCACATCGTCATAAACACTTATTATTATCTGTCTCTTTTATTAAAGCCATCCTAGCGAGTGGATGGTGGTATCTTATTGTGGTTTTGATTTGCATTTACCTACTGACTAATGATGTTGAACATTTTTTCATGTGCTTTTTGGCCATGTGTATATCTTCTTTAGATAAATGTTTATTCAAATCCTCTGCCCACGTTTTCATTAGGTTATTTGTCATTTCCTGTTGAGTTGTAAAATTGTTTATATATTCTATATGCAAGTCCCTTATCATATTTATGATTTGCAAATATTGTCTCCTATTCTGTGGATTATCTTTTGACTTTCTTGAAAAGCAAAAGTTTTTAATTTTGATGATACCCAGTCTACTTAGCTTTTGTTTTCTTGCTCTTGCATTAGGTGTCATATGTAAGAATCCTTTGCCAAGTTCAAGGCCATGAAAATTTAGTCCTATAATTTCTTCTAATAGCTCTTATATTTAGAATTTTGATCCAATTGAGTTAATTTTTGTATGTAGTGTGAGGTAATGGTCCAATTTAATTCTTTTGCATATGGACATCCAGTTGTCTCAGCATTATTTATTGAAGACTTTTTTTCCCCATTGAATTGTCTTGGCAAAAATCAATTAACCATATATGTGAGCGTTTTGTTTCTGGATCCTCATTCTATTCCATTTCCAGTACCACACTGTCTTGATTATTATAGCTTTGTAGTACGTTTTGAAATTAACAAAAGCAAGTGTGCAACATTGTTTTTCTGTTTCAAGATTATATTGGCTATTCTGGGTCCCTTGCATTTCCACATGAATTTTAGCATTAGCTTGCAAATTTCTGAGAAAAAGGCAGGTGAGATTTTTATTGGGATTGCATTGAATCTGTAGACCAGCTGGGAAGTATTGCTGTCTTAACAATATTAACCCATCCAAATCCATGAACATAGGCAGTCTTTCTATTTATTTACGTCTTCTTTAATTTTTTTAAATGGTGTTTTATGGGTTTCAGTATACAAGTCTTGCACTTACAACTCTGCCTCCGTCTTTACTTCCTGCTTTCTCTGTGCCTCAAGGTCAGTTGGAGGTTAAACCCTATGCAGGTCTTGGGCATGCATACAACACAGCACATGCATGCGGCCTTCTAGAATTCCGGGAATATGCCCCAGCTTTTCCAAACCCCTATGAATACCTCATTCCCCAGTTTTTCCTTTTAAGCATTTTGATCAGTTTCTTGTTATCCCCAGCTGGTATTGTCACCCCAGGTCGCTGATTGTTTTTGACAAACGTCCCCAGATTAGGGCTATTTGCACAGAGTAAGCTCTGAGCCATGTCAAATAAAAGTAATCCCTAAGAAGGGATATTCTCCAGGGAGCTGTCAGATCGAATACTGACAATTCTTTGGGGATGGGGTTTTTTGGAAAGTTCCAAACCATTCTGTCCTCTTCAGGGGCTGCCAAGCTGCTGGTTTCCACAGCTACCAGGGGTGTGAGGCCTTTGGTTTTCAAGTCTACAGTGGAGTTTGAGAGGAGGATGGGAATAAGGCAAGTTAAAACACCATAAAATTTGCTATTCTTATCATGATTCAGCCATTTCACTTCAATAAATGACACTCAGATTGTTGAAAACCTTTGTTTTTTTCCAAGAGCTCTGAAGAAGTTGATTTCAACAATTTTTGCCAGCATCTTCATTGCTTTAATGGAGGAGCATATTTTCAGAGGTCTTATTTTGCCATTCCGGAAGTCCTTCTCTTGGTTTGAATTTTTATGTGATTTTTCATTTGTTTGTTTTGGGGATTTTTTTAACTTGGCTTTTAAAGGGATGGTTTTTCACTGGACACCCTTAGAATTTTTTTTTTCTTTAAACTCAAATATTCATTTATTAGGATCTGTCTCAGTGTTGACCACTCTGTATCAATTTCCCTTTCAGTCAGTACATTCAAGTCTTCCTTTATTTCAGGAAAGTTGTTTTGAATGTTAACCCTAATTTTTTTTCTAACCCCTAGTTCAGATTTCCCTAACCAAGGGGGCAGAATGTCCTCCTCTGTGCTGAATAGCCTCTGTCTTCTTCTGCTGAAGGTTGCCGTGCACCACTTGAAATTCAGAACAGGGCCTCTCTGTGGAATCTTCTCTGTACCCAAGGCAAAGTTTAGAGACCTGCCTGGGGTTCTACACCAATGATAATTAAAAGGTAAGCATCTAATGCTTCAAAATCTGATGTCATTTAGTGACCACAACTACCCTGTGAGATAGGTATTATCTTCCTTTTACAAATACTGTGGCTCAGAACATAGAGATGATTAGCCCACTGCCACCCAGCAGTTAACTGTCAGAAGCAGGCTTTGTCCAAGTCCATGTGATTGGCTAGTATGGCACGCTGATGCTTACATCTGCCTCAACAAAGGCATCGTCTGTTGACTCGGAGTACTTGCTGCTCTTCAGCCTGTTATCCTGAGAACAACTTGAGGGCTGGATCTATTTATCTTATTTAAAAACCCCTTTCAGAATTTACAGTGGTTCAGTGGGAAGATAGCAAATCCTGTGATGCATGTGCCACCTCTCACCCTCCAGCAGGCAGAAAGGGCTTTGCTAATTGAACGTGGCATTCTTCCCTTCTGTGCCCAATTAGGACTCAGAATCCTTCTAGACCCAACTTTTAGAGCAGCCACCACCAATCTATTGGAGCGGACAGGCAAGTTGAAAGATATTTGTTGTTCCTTATCTAAATAGTTCATAAAATGAGGAGACTGAGCCCTTGGGACAAATGTAGTCCTTCAGACATTTCTGGGGGCGTGGAGGTTGGGGGGGGCGGGACCTTAATAGTCCTAGAATTGAGAAGTGAGTATGAATCTCAGAAAAATTCAGAAACTTTTGATCTTATGGCCTGATGCAAAGCCATGTAGCCCTTATCTAATGGCACATTTGCATTTTTGTATAAATGAAGCTGATTAAAACTCTTTGGGGTCTGCTTTCTGTATTGCTAAAATCCTAACGTCTGATTTTCTAGCAGTCTCTGCTTCAACATTTGTTGCCAAGAAGCAATCCACGCAGCTTCACGCAAACGGCTCTCAGGCTGGGTGAGCTTTTGAAAATACCCAGGACCTCCAAGACTAGAACAGATAGAGGTAATGAAATGCCTTCACTCACTGAAAGCTCGGAATTGTCCTGTGTGCCCCAGTCCCAGAGACCAAAAAAAGCCTGTCCCCTCAAGATTTGACTCCAATACCTGTGGCTGCTGTGAGTATTGGGAGAGTAGCCTGATGAGCAGCCAGTGAGAGGGTCAGAAGTTTGCCCTGCAGACCACAGGGCGCCTTCAGCCAAGGAAGATGGATGGTCAGGGGCTGTGGAAGGCAGAGTGAGGGATGAGAAATGATGCAGCCCTTAGCCCTAATTGGATTCTGGGTTTCCGTGGGGTGCGCTATCACTGCTTATAAATGTGGCCCAGTGGCAGAATTGAGTTATCAACCAAGCAGATTCCTGAGTCATGGATCAGCCTGTCCTCCAGAACGTGATTAAAGACTGAGCACTGCCCAGGAAGATCTCCACAGCCGTGGGTTTGGAGGATAGTTTTTTTCTGTTAAAGCACAAGAAAAAAAAGGCCAACAAATATTATCTTAGGCCTGGCTATGTTCCTTGCTGGCTCCAAAAGCTTGAGAAGTCTGGTGTGTGTGTGTGTGTGTGTGTGTGTGTGGATGTGTGGGTGTGTGTGCACATGTGCATGCAGGAGCATATAATTAGCATGAATCGGTGAAAGTTGACTCCCCCTACACCTCTCCCACCCTGAGTATTAGAGAGTGTCCTTTGAGGATGAGAAAGTAGGAAGACGTCCCCACACCTCAGCATTCATGCAGTCAATTAGCAAACTTTGGTAGAGTGCCAACAATGTGCAAGGCCCAGAACTCAGACATCACATCTTAACCAAGTGATGGAAGAAGAAGAGAGCAATCATGGAGGGCTTACCATGTGCCAAGTGTGTGCTAATTTCATATTATGCTATTAGTAGGCTGTGTTCATGCCTCCTATAGCTCACTCCCACCTTCCACAAAATCACACCATTAGTGATGCATTCCTTTGGGTCCTTGTAAGTTTCCTAGAAGGGAATATAACCACACAAGGGGAAAGAGCACTGAGGGACCTCTTGGGAGACTACTCCAGGTCAGCTGTGTTACCTTAGGCAAATCACCCACTGTCTCTGGACCTGTTTCTCCTTCATAAAATAAGGGTGGTGTTCTCCAAGTTCTCCTTTAAAATCTGACTTCTCAGTCATTATTTTGTGCAGCATAGGTCTTAACTCCTGAGCCCACCAGAGTAGAGCCAGGAAAAGCCTGGAGAGTTGGGAGAGGGACAGGATGCAGGACTTTGAGTTATTCCTTTGAAGGCTGAGCACAGAAGGCTCAGGCTCTGGCCTGCATGGGGCCCCTTAACCTTCTCCACTGGGGCCACACACCCGCAGTGCCATAGTTTCTGCCCCAGCTCAGACCCTGGTCCCAACATGTTGACATGGTGAGCAGGAAAAAGTGGGGAGGGACAGCCCACTAGCCCTGCCATTAGCAGGAAGTGACCTTGGGGTAAGTAACTTTACTTCTCTGAGCCTCAGCTTCCTCCCCCTTACTCCTGTGCGGGGACCACTCCTCATTTCCCTTCCTAAAGTCTAACCCACCCTATCACCATTATTTTCTCTCTGTCCCTTGGTTTTTCTCTTCAGGGAAATTACTACATTTTGTAGCCATTGTCTGTTTATTAGGGGGAAGGGTATCTGTCTCCCCCTCTGGAATGTGAGCCTCTTAAGAGAGGAATTTGCGTCATTCATGTTTAATCTCCAATGCTCACAACATTGTTCAATGTGTATTTCCAACACTAGCAATAATAAAACAGCAATAACAATAGTAAACCCATATTTGGACCTCACTTTCAGGAGAGAAATAACCCCTGGCTTGGACTCACCTGCTAGGAAGGGCCCCCAGGCCATGACTGCCCCATGGCCTTGCCCTTCTGTGCCAGCCTGGCCTCTCCCCTGGGCCGAGTGCTGGCAGGCTGGGCGTGTTCCCGGCCAGGGTGCAGCCCTCTTGGGCATGGCCCTCCCAAGCCCCGACTGGGCCAGCCCAGTACCAAGCAGACAGAAGCTCCCATGCCTCCCTTGCTGCCCTGCTGGGTCTCAGGAAGTGCTCACTGACGATGCCCACGCTTGTCAGTCCCCACAGTGAGATGCTGGGCAGGTCCCAGGTGGCCTCGCTTTTCCATTCAGCCAAGGAACATTTCAGGCTCACTCACCCCGACCAGCATGGAGACCACACATCAGGCCAACCTGGAGGCATAAGGCTTTAGCAATTTAGGAGTTGCAACAGGGCAGATAAAGAGCTCAGGAATGTTTTTAATATAAGAAAAGGTTGCATGAGGGAGGGGATGTGGGAGCAGATGTATATGTATGACTGATTCACTTTGTTATAAAGCAGAAACTAATAAAAAAAAATTAAAAAAAAAAAGAAAAGGTGTGTGATCCTCATTCTCTGAAACTCAAGCACCCGATCTCCCCTTCCCTTTGCCAATAAAACACAGGTCCAGCCTCAATTTTCCCCCCATTCCTTCCGCACAGTGGGTTTCCTCACAGCCTCCAAGTCAGGGTGAGGAGAGTGCCCAGAAATGTCCCATTTTAAGCCAACCCAATCGCCCATATTTGAGAAAAGGAGTTAAATAAGGGGCAGCAACCAACAAACCAGAGCCTCATGGCTGTTCTGGTCCTAAAGGTTCTAAAGGTAAAAAGACCTTAGAGTATTTGAGGATCAGGATAGGCAAGTAACATGACAAAAGTCACAAAGCCAGAAGGCAACAAAGCCAGGATTTCACCCCGCTGATACCCCAGATGCTGTAGCCTGCTGTGCCCTGCTCACTGGCCACTCGCTGGGGGCTTGTGGCTCAGTCCTGCTGTTGGTGTGCTCAACAAACCGATCCTTGTGGCATGATGCCCTGCCTGTTGTGTGGTGGGCATCGGCTGACCCTCCCCCAGCAAGCCTGGTCCCCACCATCCTCCTGAGAACGCTGGCAGGGCTGTTTCATCTGTTGCAAGCCCAGAATGCAGGTCCTCTGAGTTTTTCCAGGGCCTGTAAAAATGTTTGCGACATGAGAAACCATTAGGAGCTCCAAACTTCTCAAATGCTACGAAAAACATCTTTTGACGAAATATGTAGGTATTTTAATCCCAGGCCTACAATATGTAACATTATGTCAACTAGGGAACTTGTTATTTTATAGTAGTTATATATAAACTGCATGTAATGAGGGTGGATGTGGTGGTTTTACTGTTTGAAATGGGGTGGATGGAGTCCCCAAGGGATAGAGTGTAGTGGGCAGTACTTTCTTTTTTTTTTTTTAATTAATTAATTTATTTATTTATTTATTTTTGGCTGCGTTGGGTCTTCATTGCTGCGTGCGGGCTTTCTCTAGTTGCGGCAAGTGGGGGCTACTCTTCGTTGTGGTGCACGGGCTTCTCATTGTGGGGCTTCTCTTGTGGCGGAGCATGGGCTCTACGTGCACAGGCTTCAGTAGTTGTGGCTCATGGGCTCTAGAGAGCAGGCTCAGTAGTTGTGGCACACGGGCTTGGTTGCTCCGCAGCATGTGGGATCTTCCCAGACCAGGGATCAAACCCGTGTCCCCTGCATTGGCAGGCAGATTCTTAACCGCTGCACCACCAGGGAAGTCCGGCAGTGACTTTCTTAAAATGGCCCCGACCCCCTCCCTTACTCGGCTCAGCCATCAGGAAGCAGTTCCCTCCAAGGGCCACACACCTCCTTTCCTGGGACATTCCTTGGCACCAAAGGTCGTTTAGTCAGACTGTTTCAGGAATCACCAGTGAAAGAGGCCTGTGGTCACCCCACAGGGATGTGCTGCATCTTCCCAGCACTCAGCTTTTGACCATGGTGCAGGTGTAAAGATAGTGAGCCATGAATAGGACATCTCTCTGTGCCAGGCACCGAATCAGACTCCTCACACACTCTCTCTCACTCATCCTCCCAGCAACAATGTGAGCTGCCAAGACAACACCGGAGCTTGGTGTGATCACACACTTACCTGCGCGATGAGTGAGTGAGCAGTGCCAACTCACGAGGCATCGGATCTGCCCAGAACCAAAGTCCAGGATCCTCCCACTGCATGCCTCTTAAAGAGCCCTTTGAGCTTTCCATTCTTTTATTCCTTCACCTCCTATTCTTCTGAAGATAGCCTGAAATTTAATCTTGTAAATTTAAAATGAATAAAACCCATAGGGCAGAAGCAAAGAAAAGGGAGGGCCATTAATGAATGAAGGAGTCCAACACATTTCTGCAGTGCCAAGTGTATATGAGGATTCCAGAGGAGGTGGGAGAGGTTCTCTTCACACACTTAGCAGGCATGACTGAGGCTGCAAACAGGTAACGTTTCAACACTTTATTCAGAATGGTAAAATATTGATACTAGTAGACTTTGATAAGACATATACGTATTGTAATATCCAGAGAAACCACTATACAAAGAGATACACTCTTAAACCTAATAAACAAATCAATATAGAATCCTAAAAAGTGTTCAAGTAACCCATAAGAAGGCAAGAAAAGAGAAACATAAGAACCACAGAAAAGGGCTTCCCTGGTGGCGCAGTGGTTGAGAGTCCGCCTGCCGATGCAGGGGACACGGGTTCGTGCCCCTATCCCGGAAGATCCCACATGCCGCGCAGCGGCTGGGCCCGCGAGCCATGGCCGTGGAGCCTGTGTGTCCGGAGCCTGTGCTCCGCAACGGGAGAGGCCACAGCAGTGAGAGGCCCGCGTACAGCAAAAAAAAAAAAAAAAAAAAAAGAACCACAGAAACAAACATAAAACAAATAATAAAACGGCAGATTTAATTCCTAACATCTCAATAATTGCCTTAAATTAAATGGTCTAAATACACCAAGCATGACAGAAATTAGCAAAATGGATGTTAGATGAAAAAAAAAAAGACCCAACTATATGCTATTTACAAAAATCTCACTTCAAATTCAATGACAAAGGTAGATTGAACATAAAATAATGGGAAAAAACAATACAAACATGAATTTAAAAATTAGGGGGGTGGGCTTCCCTGGTAGCGCAGTGGTTGAGAATCTGCCTGCTAATGCAGGGGACGCGGGTTTGAGCCCTGGTCTGGGAGGATCCCATACGCCGTGGAACAACTAGGCCCGTGAGCCACAACTACTGAACCTGCGCGTCTGGAGCCTGTGCTCCACAACAAGAGAGGCCGCGATAGTGAGAGGACCGCGCACCGCGATGAAGAGTGGCCCCCGCTTGCCACAACTAGAGAAAGCCCTCACACAGAAACGAAGATCCAACACAGCAAAAAAATTAATTAATTAATTAATAAACTCCTACCCACAACATCTTCTTTAAAAAAAAAAAAATTAGGGGGGACTTCCCTGGTGGTCTAGTGATTAAGAATCCGTCTTGCAATGCAGGGGACACTGGTTCGATCCCTGGTCAGGGAACTAACATCCAACATTCCACGGGGCAACTAAGCCCATGCACTGCAACTGCTGAGCCCACTCACCACAACTAGAGATAAGCTCCTACACCACAACTAAGACCCGATGCAGCCAATAAATAAATAAATGAATAAATATTTTTTTTAAAAAGAAGGAAAAAAATAAAAATTAGGTGTGTATATAATATATCAATATCTGATAAAGGGAACTTCAGAAAAAGGAAAATTACTAGAAACAAAGAGGGACGTTATAAAACGATAAAAGGATCAATTCAGGAGGAAGACATAACAATACTATATGTGTACACACCGAACAACAGAGCCTCAGAATAGGTGAAGAAAAAACTGATGGGGCTGAAAGGAGAAGCACGGAAATCCAAAATTATAGTTGGTAACTTCAAACAACTTCAAATTTGTAGCATCTGGACAGAAGTGTGGGTAACCTGGAGACGCAGTACTTGTGACTGGCAACTGAACTGAGGTCAGCCTGAGGGACGGAACCCTGAAAACTGTGGGGTCTGTGCTTACTTTGTGTAGTTAGTGTCAGAATTGGATTGAATCGTAGGGCACTGAGTTGTGTCACAGAATCAGAGATTTGGTGTTGATCTTGGAGAATTGGAGAATTGACTGGTGTTGGAAAAGATACCACATATTGGGTGTCAGAAGTAGTGTCAGAAAGAACATCACAGTGGCAAAGGGAAATTCAGGTAGAAAAAGAGCATTCCGGATTATCCAGTGGAATCCCAGCAATCTTTAAACGGGGAAGATGGAGGCAGCAGAGGAGGTCAGAGTGACGTCATGTGAGAAGGACTGGACCCACCATTGTTAGTGATGGAGACGGATGGAGAGGTACCAAGCCAAGGAAGGCAGGCAGTCATAAGAAGCTGGAAAGAGCAAGAAAACAGATTCTCCATTAGAGCCTCCAGAAGGAGGAACACAGCCCTGTGAACACTTTAGCCCAGTGAGACCCATTTCAGACTTCTGACCTCCAGAACTGCAGAATTTGTGAAATTTTAAGCCACTAAATTTGTGGTAATTTGTTACAGCAGTGGTAGGCAAATAATACAGGAAATATAGCTGCTAATACTCATCTTATATGTGATGGGGTGTTCAGTATGCTGTGATTAGCCCTGTATTAGTCAGAAAGCTAATACACTGGGTTAGAGCTAATGATGAAATGTTTAGGTTCATGTAGCCCTGAAGGTCAAGAGGCAAACTAGGCTTCAGGTGAGATGGATCCAGCAGTCTTTCCCATCATCAGAACTCAGTCTCTCTCTCTCTCTCTCTCTCTCTCTCTCTCTCTCTCTCTCTCTCTCTCTCTCGTTAGCTCCCCCTCTCACAACTGTTGGCCTCTGTCTGGGTTGTGTTTCTCAGGCAGGATCTCTCCACATGGTGGCCCAGAAGGACCCTACAAGAGTAAATGTTCCATTTACCTGCTAGAGGTAGTCCCAGAGAAAAAGAAAGACGTCTTAGTAGTAAAAGGCCTGGGGAAGATGCTTAATGGCCTGGGTTAGGGAACATGCCCAGTATTGAGGCAGTTGCCATGGCTAAAGAGATGGAGTGCACTGACTGGCCGGCCAGGAGCATGCTCCAGCCTAGCCCCAGGAAAGAAAGGAAGATACCCTCCCAAAAGAAAGAAGGGGTGGGGAGTATGGAAACAGACCAAAACTGGCTGCCACAATCCATTACCCTGACTGAGGTTAATGAAATGTGGGATCAAGATATAATTACACAGTGTAGTTATAAAAGTAAATAACAGAAGAACTAAAAAAACTTATGGGAAACCATTAAACTTGGGGAAATGAAGGGAGGAAGGAGAGGTATATCTATGAAGCAATTTCTTTTTTCCACTGTAGGGCTCAATAAATTTTCTACAGATAATGGATCAAGAAATAAGACTACACATGCATGCTATTTAGAGTTATGGAGGTATCCACCAGAAGGACTAAAAATGGAAATGTTTAAAAGAAGTTTGCTTCTGGAGAGTGAGACCAGGACTGGGCAGAAGTGAGGTTGGCAACTGTTTTCTTTCATCATAAACTCTTCTGTCCTATTTGATTTGTTCCTATTTGTATGCATTACGTCGATGACAAGATATATGATATGGTAGTGAAAGATCATTAAATATTGATATTTGGATGAACAGCCTAAGCTAGTATTGTGACTCCATTTGGGATGAAATTTTAGGGTCAAATACAATGAAGATGATTTGAAATCATCTTTATTAGCATTTAACTTACGCTTTTTAAGAAGCAAACTACCTTGTTTCTTATCTGCTGGGCTGAACCTCTAGGAGTTTGACCTGCTATGTCACAAGTTTCTATAAAAGATAGATGTCCCAAGGCTTTAAAAACAAACTGGGCTTCCCTGGTGGCGCAGTGGTTAAGAATCCACCTACTAATGCAGGGGACACGGGTTCGAGCCCTGGTCCGGGAAGATCCCACATGCCACAGAGCAACTAGGCCCGCGAGCCACAACTACTGAAGCACACACACCTACAGCCATGCTCCTCAACAAGAGAAGCCACCTCAATGAGAAGCCCACGCACCGCAACGAAGAGTAGCCCCTGCTCACCGTAACTAGAGAAAGCCCGTATACAGCTACAAAGACCTGATGCAGCCAAAAAAAAAAAAAAAAAAGCAATAACAAATAGTTGAAGGAATGAATGGATGGACCTCTTGTCAACCCCCTTTCTACAGGAGACAGCAAGCTACCTTAGTTCTCACAAGAAGACCTGCCCCTCCCCCATTTATCTGTTTCGCAGACATATGGCTCATCTGTCTCCAGCGTCTGTCCAGAACACTCACCACACCACGCTCATCTCTCTGCTCCTGCCAGCTCTGGCCCTGGGAGATGAATGGAAGCCACCTGAGAGCAGCTGGCCAGGATCCCATTCACCTTTGCTTTCCTGAGGCCTGACTTGGTGCTCTGACTCTTGGCCTAGATCCCCATCTCCAGTTGCCCAGAATCCAGGCCTGGCTTCTTCATACCTGAATTTTCTATTGACTGAGAGGTCACAGCCCCTAGGTGTCCAAGTTTGGGAAGGTCCCTGAGGTCATCGGCATCCCTTTGTTATCAGTCCTGGGCTTTCCAGACCGTCTTAAAACCTGAAGTGACAGGGACCCCATCCCTCCCTAGTGGCTGCTCCTTCCCCAGGAAAGTAAATAATCATTGCCCAGCTTCCCTATGAGCCAAGGGGCAGCACTAGGACCAAGATGTGGGAGCCACTGAGGCAGACTGAAGAGGTCAGGTTTCCAGGGCAAATGGGCCAGAGAATGACAGCGGGAGGGGGACAGGGTGGGTGGGTGTGCAGCACAGAATCTAAGGCTATCGAAATTGTTCTTGGAGTCCAACTCCCTCAATTGGCAAATGGGGAAATCAAGGCTGGGAGAGGTTGGATATTTACCCTGGTCACATAGAGAGTCTGTGGCTGAGCCCAGACCTCGGGTCACCATGTCCCTTGCTGCCTGTCACATGACAAAGTCCATGACTCCAACACTGCCTTCTATGTAGCCTTTTGAAGTGTTTATGCACTAAAAATAATTGAAAACCATTTTAATCGAGTACATTGCTTTAAATCCCTTCCCCAACAGGAAATATGCAGACTCGCTGACGGGAGGCTTGGCAGATGGCCTTGAACTTCCTTGACTTTCCCACGCCCAGGCTGAGGTGTTCCGTACAGTGCTGTTGCCCGAGCCCAAGCTGAATGGCTGAGGCTGGAATTTGATGATAACAGCCCCTCCCAGGTATCACTCTCTAGCCAGAAGCTGGATTAATATTCAGAGCAGATTGGAGGAGAAATCTAATTGAATTCAAAATATAATAAATTGAAGCCAACTCATTCGATTTATGGCAGTGTCTTCTGGCATCTTGTAATTTTGCATCACATTCATTTGGAGCCAATCAAATTAGGGTGCTCATTAGCAGCCGAGGTGTGCACTGAGGCTAGAGCCATGCTCCCTACTCTGGTGGTAATGAGGTCTGTGCAGCAGGATAATTCAGGAGGCAGCTGGGTGGAGGAGGCTGTGAGGGCACAGCGATCACTGCCTCGTTATCAGGAAAATTGACTCAGGCAAGAGTGAGCCTGGACTCCAGTCCTGCTGCTTGCTTACAGGGTGGCCTTGGCCTTCACCTTCTGCAGCCTTGGTCTTCTCATTGGGATAGGAGCAGTGCCCACCTCTAAGGCTGAGTGAGTATGAAATGAGATCATGCGGTAGTAAGCATCTCCTCCTCCAGTTCCTCTGAGTCCACTTCTGCTCTCTGCTCCACCACACCCCACAGCCCCATTGATGGTGCTCCTTGGTACCCAGTTCTTGCCCACAGGCCTCTGGCTTAGCCAACCACCTGAGGTCCACCCTACCTCTCCAGGGGAGCCCTGTCAAAGATTCTGTGGCCATTACTCAAAGCAAACGTATGGGCTTGTCGCCCTCAAAGCCCACGGCCAGGACTTTGAGGTGTGGCTGGGCCCAGGAGTTCAAATAGGGTCCTCGACACTCCCTAGTCACCTCTAGGCTCTGCAGGCCTCCACGTGGCTTCGGCTTCAGACACATTCTCCCCGTCAGACAGCAGGAGGTTGTACAGAAGCCCCCGCTCACACAGCCCACACAGTACACAGAGACAGAGTACTCCTTCCCCAACACCCATCCTCAGTTCCTGAAAAGTGGGCTCTGGTTGGCCCTGCTGCTAATTGTCCAGCTCGTGTCATCTGACCACCTGTGGTTGAGAGGGGGAGTTCCTCTATTATTACCCCCACAGAATCACAGAATGTTGGTAAGAAGGAATCTTTTTCTTAAAGCAGGACATCATAGAGGTAAAACTGTACCAGAAGTCCCTGCAATGCCATGTAAGGAACCACACAACCAGCACCTAGGTGACAAAGAGAAATGTGCCTCTGGAATTTCCCAGGTCCCCTTTTTCAGCCCCTACCCCCAGGTGCCCAGATTTCACCCCACCCCTCTCGTTTCTCCCCATCCTCCCAGACCTCCCGGGCCGTCTACCCTCTCGGCCCGCCTTGTCCCCTTCTGCAGAAGACCAAACCTAGAACCTCTCTCTGCTTTCCCTCTGAAACCTGTATCCCCTGCTCTGCCTCCAGATGGACTTATCTCCCAGGCATCCCCCACTCTCACCCCTCCCTTGAGTTCTGAGAGGAGAAGCAAACATCAGGAGGGCTGGATCCGTCCCCGACTTCTAGGGAAAGACAAGGGAACACGTCTGGCACAGGTCAGGAGCCACATGGATTCTCTGACACCTGGTATGCCTATTATAGGAGCACGGGAATCTTTAGATGGAGGTACAAAAGGGATCAGAGTTCTTTTCCCCCCTGCCTCTCAGTGATATGGAGAGACAGAGATTGAGATGCCACCTCTGTAAGAGGAATCCTCAGGTTTGGAAGACCGCATGGGCCAGACTCTGGCCTAGCACAAGGAAGCATGGTAGGGTGACGTGAGAGGGAGGGTGCTTCTGCCCTATGCTATGGAAGAAAAGAGCAGTCCCTTCATATAAGGTAAACTCCAGGGTCTTCAATCTAGGTGGCCATATGCCCTACTTTGCGGGGGAGAGTCCTGGTATTATATCTTTTGTCCTGGTATAATTTTAGTAAAATCTTAGAGTGGGCTGAATTATGCAATCCCCCCCAAAAAAAAACGTGCTCACATCCTAACCTCTGGAACTTGCAAATGTGAACTTATTTGGAAAAAGAGTTTTTGTTTTGTTTTGTTTTTTATTGAGGTATAGTTGATTTACAATGTCTCAGTATAGAGCAAAGTGATTCAGTTTTACATATATTTTTTTCAGATTCTTTTCCATTATATGTTATTACAAGATATTGAATATAGTTTCCTGTGCTATACAGTAGGTCCTTGTTGTTTACTTTGTATATAGTAGTGTGTATCTGTTAATCCCAAATTCCCAGTTTATTACCCACCCCCTTCCGCTTTCTCCTTTGGTAACCATAAGTTTGTTTGGAAAAAAGCATCTTTGGAGATGTAATTAAGGATCTCAGGATAAGATCATCCTGGATTATCCACTGGGCCCTAAATCCAATGATAAGTGCCCTTATAAGAGACAGAAGAGAAGACACACAGATGAGAAGAACATAGGAAGACGGCAGCAGAGATTGGAGTCATGTGGCCACAAGCCAAGAATGCCTGCAGCCACCAGAAGCTAGAGAAGTAAAGGAAGGAGCCTCCCCAAGAGCCTTCTGAGAAAACACAGTTCTGCCAATACTTTGTTTTCAGACGTCTGGCCTCCAGAACTATGAGAGAATAAATATCTATTGTTTCAAGCCACCAAGTTTGTGGTAATTTGTCATATAAGCCCTGTAAAATGGATACAAATCCCCTTTCACTTTCAAAAATATCCAAGTTTCATAATATATTCCCCCCCTCCCCACCCACCCACCCACACACCCCAGAGAGGAGTCTGAGGGAAGAAAGAAGAAGCAGGCCTCCTAGGCTTGTGCCTAACCTAGGCTCAGGACCAGAAGTTCAAGGGGGCTCCTGGAGGCTAGCAGGTCACCAGCACATGATATGGGCAGGAATAAAAGAATATGTGTCTGAGTCACACTTCCTGATTTCAAAACTCACTACAAAGCTACAGTAACCCAAACAGTGTGGTACTAGCATAAAGAGAGACATGTAGACCAAGACAATAGAATTGAGAATCCAGAAATATGCCTATATATCTATGATGAACTAATTTTTGATAAGGCTGCCAAGTCCATTCAAAAGGGAAAGAACAATCTCTTCAACAAATGGTGCTGGAAAGCTCGATATTCACATGCAAAAGGACTAAAGTTGGAATCTACCTCATATCATGTACAAAAATCAACTGTAGGATTGATGTTATTACTTCCTTAAATATTTGATTGAATTCACCAGTGAAGTCATTCAGACCTGGGAGCTTCTTTGTGAGAAGGTTTTAAATTTTAATGTCATTAACAGTAATAGAGCTATTCAGTTGTCTATTTTTTCTTGAATGGGCTTCGGTAATTTGTTTGAGAAATTTGTGTAACACACCAAGATGCATCCCATGGCCCGTTGTGTGATTCAAGGTGGAATTCACATTCTCAAGAACAGACAGCAAGGCTGGGGGATCTGCCTTCTAACTCAGGCAGCTTGACTTGCTAGAAAATGATGGAGAGAAATCCACTGCCAAAAGCCCACTCTTAGCCCCACGCCCCTGTACCGTGACATCCTGGGAGCTTCGTGGTGGCAGGGCCAAAGGCCTCAGTGCCCAGGCTCCCAGCTGACACGACACGGGAGGGCTGGGGCAGACCATCCCTGCCCCTCCCTCTGTTCCCACTCTCCACCTTCTGCTAAGAGTCTGGCAGCGCCTGGGAGGGGAGAGTCCCCTTCTCTCCTTTCTGACAAAGTCCTGGGGTTTCTCCTCTGTGGCTTTTGATTGTGCAACCTCCGCACAGGTGCTTGGTGTTAGGAAGCACTTTGCCCCACTGAGCATGCCTCGGCCTCATAGGGACAGCATCCTGGTCATCACGTGTGTAAGGAAATCATGCTTGGAACCCAGGGCTCGAGTCCCAGCTGGCTCTGCTCCTCCCAAGGAGGAGTGCTCAGATACAACGTTGAGGGGAAGCAGGGTGATGTGAGGAGCTCCATACACAGATGAGAGGGCCTCAGGCGTCCTCTCAGCTGGCCTGCAAAGGCCCTGGGACTTCAGGCAAGTCTCTCCATCCTTCTGGGTCTCAGTTTCCTCATCTGTAATTTGAGAGCCTTGACGTAGTCAGATCCCAACCCTAACACTGTGAGCTCAAACAATCTATGATCTGAAGTCCAAAGCCAATGAAAGCTTGGAACACTTGAATGACACCAAGCAAACCCACAGAGGAGTTTATCTGGGCACTGGGGGTACCCTGAGAATTCACACAGCATCTCTTTGTACCAGAGCATGCAAAATGGCTGGATGTTCAGGCAGGGAGGACCTCAGAATACATGTCATAGGTGAGGAACCTGCGGCCCAGGAAGGGGCAGTCACCTGCCCAGGGTCGCCAGGCCACTCAGCTCCCCACTCTGGGCTCTCTTTGCTGCACCCCTTTGCTCCCTGCATCCTCAGTTCTTAGCACTGTCCTAGTGACAGACAGCCAACAGAGCCAGCCTCCTACAAATGTCACATCATCACTCTGGAGATAACAGCCTGTTCAGACAGACTCCAACATTCCCGACTGAGACACAGGAAAGCCCATAGCAATGGTAGGACTTACTTGCTCTGGAAGACAGTACTTGGAGGTCTTCTGTCAAAATGCATGTATTTCTGATCTCTGAACCAGGCCTGGGTGTTTGGAGATAAGATGGGATTTGAGCGGGAGCCCCGGTGACTCCCCTCCCTGTGGGAGGGAAGTAGCCTTGCCACTAAATGTCACCAGTCTGAACGCCCTTCCCCTCAGGACTGAGATGTCTGCTCCAACCCTTTGCACTTCTCACGTGATGTTGGAGGAGGAGGTCAGTCAGCACAGCCTTGCTGGAAAGTGGTTTTGCAAGATGTATCAGAAGCTTAGAAATGTGCACATTCTGTTTCCCCTTCATTTTGTTTTTAGGTAGCTCTTCTACAGGAATTCTTAGAACCCGGTTTCCCTGACAGGAGAGTAGAACCCAGGGGACCCCTAAGGATCTCCGTGGACAGTCTTTTCCACCTAGGCCTGAAGAGATTTTTAACATAGCCTTTTCTGATTATAAGTGCAATGTCTGCTTATTACAGAAAACTTGGGAAATGTGAAAAATATAAAAAGAACAAAAAACAATCACTATAATCCCGTAATCAGTAGTGTATTTCCTTCCAGGGATATTGGTTTATTGTTTTTCCACGATTGGGTAAGTGTACTTACAAATAGTGCAGCATATACTCTATGGTTCAACATTCTGATTTCACAGTATTTAGCAGATCATGAGCAATCCTAATACTATTAAAATAGCAGCCCAGGAGCCTGTCATGGCATGTTATTTAGCTTTCTCTGATTGTAGGACATTTGCTTGTTCCCTATATTTCATTACATGATACAGCACAGAGAAAGGCCTTTTTGTACATAATCTTACCATCAAATACAGGTCTCCCTTATAAGCGCTGAGCTCCTCCAGGCTGCCTCATGCACATTTGTAGCCCCGCCTTCCATGGCTCCAGAGCCTGGCACGTGCCTAGGTGGCTGATGATGTTGACTGAATGACCCTCATGCATAACCCATCCCTTCTCATTGTTAAGTGAGAGTGCACGGATCTGACACACACTCACTAAAGAACATGTTAGCTTCCAGGAAGCTAAGGACAGTGACCACAGAAATGCTCAGAGCACAGCAGGGAGACTGAGGAAAGCAGGGGTGTCCAGGCCCGGGACTGTCGCCGGAGGAGGGTGCAGCAGCGGGCACTTCATCTGGACCTGCGTCTGTTAAATATTTCTAAAAACCAAAAGTTTCTGAGCCAAATGTCGCTGATCCCTGTCTGCATAAGGAAGTTTGCCTATTTGCACAGGAACACAGCATTTGTTCATTGGTTTCTGTGTTAATATATACAAATGTAGTTTCCTGTATCAATAGTTCTGCCTGGGGAAAAGAGGAGGAAGTACGTCTAGGTGATAAAGTACTGAGCCCAAGATAGAAAGCTTGCCTCCATCAGGCCCAAGGAATTTACAGAGGACAGTACTCTGCCTTAGTCTCTCTCTTAATGTATATTATACTGCCCTGCTTTCTCCAATACAAAAAATAGACAGGCTACATTCCCTTAGACCCCAGAGTTTAAATGTTCCACATGGAGAGTCACTCTGCACGCACTGTTGCTAGAGATGTTGTAGCCTCTATTAGCTGCACTGCTGCAGAGAAGAGAGGTTGCCGACCCAACTCTTCCTGGTCTCCTCCCTGAAGCCCAGCTCACCTCTAAGCTTCCAAGTCGATTTGTCTTTCCTCCTTGGTGGACACCAGCAGACTGTCCTCTCATGGGGCACTTACCCAAGGCCAGGTGCCGCGCTGGCAGCTCAGAAGATAAAGGCCCAATTCCTTTGCTTGAGGGGCTACAGACATGAGGAAAGAGAGACACACCCTTTCTGTTTTCCAGTGCTAAGACTCCCTAAGTGTCCAAGAGAGACATTACAAAGTGCTCTGGGCATGCAGACAATGAGACAAGGGAGCCAGGGAAAGTTTTCAGAGAAGGTAAACTTGGAAAGTGCACTCCTGGGGCATCAATCTGGGCAAAGTATGGCATGTTTGAGGAACAGAAAATAAGGAGTCTGGTGACTGCAACAGGATGGGCGTTGCAGATGGATTTAGAACAGAGGATGGGAGGGCCAGCTAGTGCTGGACCATGAATGGCCCAAGGGCCATGTAAAAGCACTGGGACTGTATCTTGTAGACAGTAGGAACTGCCAAATAGATTAGAACTGCCAAAATAGACCTGCCAAATAGACCTGTCAAGGTCAAATCTATGACTGGAGTAGAGAAAGGACCACAAGACAGCAAGACTGGAATCAGAGACACCAGTGAGGAAATTCTTGCAACAGTCCAAAGGGACAGGGATGAATCAGATGCGGTGAATTAGGCTATCAGGTGGTTGCTGATATGAGTAACTGTGATGGAAAATCCAGTGGGAATCCAAGAGAAGGGCCCCCATTTTGCTTTGCACTTGCACTTCAGGTGTGTGTGGAACATCCAGGAGACAATGTCCAGTGGCAAGTAGATAAAGTCTGGAGGAGATGTCCATTTGGGAACTGTCAACTTGCAAGTGGCAGCTGAAGCCACAGGAATAGAATGCAATTGCTCATGGGAAGTGTGTTGGGTGGGACACAAGCACCAAAGAGGAACAAGGAAAAGCCTGGCATGTGAGGGAGACAGGAGCTGAGAAGGAGGTGCCAGTGTTAAGAGAACGAGGCTGGAGTTCATGCCATGGAAGCCAACAGAAGAGGGGAATTCAGGGACACAATGTCAAAACAAAATGCTACAAAGTTCAGGTGGGGTGTGGACCCAAGCCATACGGTGATGAGCACGCCATCCCATTGCTGTGACTTGATGGACAGCAATTTCAGCAGCAGTGGGTATCAAAACACCCACAACTGAGAAGCAAAGAGAAGGTGAGAAATTGATGGCCATGAGTGTAGAATATTCTCAGAAGAGCTTGGCTTTGAAAGGGAAAAAGATCCAAAAAGGGGGTTGGCAAAGTCACGGGAAGGGTTTTTCCTATGTGGGGCTTCACCTAGTTTGTAGGTTGTGATGCCACAGCCTGTAGAGGTAGAGGCTACGAGGATGACTTTGACAATGCCAAGCTGGGAGACTAGAGAATTGTGATGTCATTAATTGCAGGATAAACTTTCCCAAAAGAAGTCACCCTCACAGGCTTTGGATTTGTCACCCTCCACAGGCTCAGATATTTTGGCATTCCCTAGTGCTGAGCTGCAGGCCAGTTCAGGCGAGGCGGGAGGGAGGAGAAGAATCAGGGCCCTGTGGAGAAGCTACCTGGCAAGGCTCAGACGCTGACATCCTGAGTCAGCGGAGTGTCGGGAACTCAGTGCTGGACACAGGCCCGAGTTCTGGAGCCACATGGCAAGCTGGCAACAGTGTGACGTGGGCCTCTGACCCCGCTCGGCCCACATTTTTTCTCAGCATTTTGGACATTTATGGCGTGTTATCTAGCACCATGTGTCTTGTCGGTGCACAGTTATAATTCAGATGGATGAGGCTATTGTCTGGCTTTTAATAGCCAATTACACAGCTCTGATGCGGCTAAGGTTTAAAAAATGACTAAATTAACTAACCCATCCACAGAATCAAGCTCTGGCCTGAGTAGGCCAGGCCAGAAAAATCAGCACAGCCCTCATGAAAATGAGGGTATGAATTTAACTAGCCAGGCAACTCCCGCCATGTAGTGGGAATTCTACTCACTGGTCCTGATACTGGCTCTGCCAGTGAGGGCCTCTTCTTCATTCTCTCTTTTTTTTTAATTGAAGTATAGTTGATGTACAATGTTGTGTTAGTCTCAGGTATATAGCAAAGTAAGATTTTCTATATATATATATATATAGAAAATATGTATATATATTATATGTATATTTATATATGTATTCTTTTTCAGATTCTTTTCCATTATAGGTTATTACAAGTTCCTGAATATAGTTCCCTATGCTATACAGTAGGTCTTTGTCATTTATCTATTTTATATATATATTAGTGTGTATCTGTTAATCCAAAACTCCTAATTTATCTCTCCCCCACTTCCCCTTCGGTAAACATAAGTTTGTTTTCTATGCCTGTGAGTCTATTTCTGTTTTGTAAATAAGTTCATTTGTACTGTTTTTTGGATTACACATATAAGCGATGTCATATGATATTTGTCTGGCTTACTTCTCTTAGTATGATAGGTCCATCCATGTTGCTGCAAATGGCATTATTTCATTCTTTTTATGGCTGAGTAGTATTCCATTGTATATATATATACCACATCTTCTTTACCCATTCATCTGTCAATGGACACTTCGGTTGCTTCCATGTCTTGGCTATTGTAAACAGTGCTGCTATGAACATTAAGGTGCATGTATCTTTTGGAATTAGCGTTTTCATCTTTTCCAGATATATGCCCGGGAGTGGGATTGCTGGATCATATGGTAACTCTATTTTTAGTTTTTTAAGGAGCCTCCATACTCTTCTCCACAGTGGCTGCGCCTCTGCTTTATTCTGTGGAAAGATGGGAGGGCTACAGAATTACTCTATTTCCTACAAAGAAAAAGAAATCATGGACTCTCCTAAAAGAGCACAGAATCCTGAATATATTCTAGTCCAACCTCCACCCCCCATTTGACTAATATGGAAATGAGACTCAGAGTTAACAACTTTCCAGACCTTTCTCAATGAGCGGGTGACACAGAATCCATTGAACAGTGAGAAGACGGCTACCATGAGATGACAAGGGTTCTATGAGGTCCAGTCACCCCTTCTGGACAACAAACCATACTCTGTGGGGCTCGGAACTAGACACAGAGCCCTCATAATTTCTAGGCTGGGGGGGCAAACCTGGGTAACGCACTGTGGGAAAGAGACTTGGACAGTGGAGGGGAGGCTGAGGAGGAGGTGGGTGGGCACAGCAGTACATGCCCCATCATCAAGGTGGCCTGCACACCCCCATCATCCTCCAAGTCCCCACATTCGTCAGGACTCTGTGCTTGTGAATGAGAGCAGCCTCCCTCTGGCAAGCTGAACCAAAAGGCTGTGGAAATGGCTTTAGGGCTGCAAACTCCTTGAGCAAACAAGGGAAAAGTACCTGGAGGCCCACACGCTGCCTGCTGCAGCAGGGTTCAGTGGGGGAAACCCACAGAGGTAAGCTCCGGAACAGCGCACAGACCCGTTCCCAGGCCTTGCATGGGGATCTAGCTGGACTAGTGTCAGACTCCAGCAGAGGGACCCCAGGCCTTGGGCTTTTATGATTAGAGAAGCAGCAGCCCCTCTCCTGATTGGATCAGGACTCGGGATTTGATCACAGTGTGGTTTGGCAGAACTCTGGTCATCTGCCCTGCTCTTCCAGCTCAGCATTCAGAGTTGGGGAGCCGCAGCCTCACTCTGGCATGGCCAGGGTTTGGGGTTCCAGCCTATGACATGGCAGTGATCTACCAAGATTGGTCGTCTTCAGGATCCAGCTGGAGCCAGCTTCCTTGGAGCTCTGCAGGAGACCAGCCTCCTGTGAGGCCAGCCTGCAGAGAATAGCTAAACCAGGAATCAGCTGAATACATTAGTTCTCACTACCCTAACCCCTTCTTCTCACTGCAGTCAAAGGCAGCCTTCCTAACTCAAACTTAACCGTGGAACCCTCTGCTAAGACCTGTTAGTGTCTTCCCTTACCAGCATGATATAGTCAAACTGCTTAGCCTGGGATGCGAGGCCTCCTCCACCGGATCTCACCTCTCCGTCCAGGCTTACCCTCAGCAGCCCCATCCCCAAATGCACTGGATCTGCTACCTCCCACCATTGCTCACAGCAAAGTGAGCCTTTTCCCATCCTGCTGGCCCCGTGAACTTGCAGGCGCGTTACCCCAAATGCCCTCATGGAGAACGTCTGGCTCCTTCTCCGCACCCTGACTCTATAATTACCCTTGTCATTGCACTGCGCAGTTGTTTTCATACCTGCCTGTCTGGAGGTGGTTCAGTCATGCCATCTGTAGAGAAGGTGCCGATGAATAAGGATGAAGGGCATCAGCTGCATATACCCCTCCCCAGAGCTCAGGCTCCAAGCCCTTCTGCCCTACCCATAGCCATGGATCCCAGATCTCACAGATGCTGAAACACCTACTCTCTTATATAAATCATGTTATCTTTAACTGTTTTAAAGCTACACACTGGACAAAATGTGGTACTGGCCATTTCCTCTGAATAGTTAAATGTACCAATCAGAACCTCAGTATTCCCTCCGCCAGGATGTGACTGAGGCCCCACTGTCAACTGACAGCTCACCCTGACAGTGCCCAGGGGTCTGGGGAAAAGGCTGGTGCTCACACCTGCCCAGGTACGGCACAGGTCTCCCACGAGCTCCAGGTACGTGAGTCTGTAAAAGTAAAGGTAGGAAAAGGAGGTCTCTCTCTTTAAGAAATCCTTTGTAGATCCACCCCCACACCTTAAAGTTATCAAACCCAGGAGGGGCTGCAAATGACATTTACAAGGTGGCAACAGGCTGCTGGCCATCACAAAGCGCACTATCTTTAAGGGAGATACGGTTATCTCAGTGAGTGGAAGTTCTTTGTTCTGAATGCATGCCCCATTTTCAGTATGGTTTCCTTGGTAGTGACTGAATGACTAATCGAATGTCCATTAACAGCTTCATGAATGAAAGGAAATGTACAGCACCGACAAACTCTTTTCGAAGTCTGACAAGAATCAGTTTCAAATAAAGGGTGACATTTAAACAACTAGAAACCTCAAGGGCCATGATTACACAGCCCCATTCACAAGCACCCTCCTGCTCGATGGTTCATTGGCAAGTTCACCCTGCAGATGCCTTCCCAGCTGCCCGAGGTAGGAAGTGCCTGGCTGCTGTCGGTTAAGAAGTGGCATGGACATATATACACTACCAAACGTAAAATAGATAGCTAGTGGGAAGCAGCCGCAGAGCACAGGGAGATCAGATCGGTGCTTTGTGACCACCTAGAGGGGTGGGATAGGGAGGGTCGGAGGGAGGGAGACGCAAGAGGGAAGAGATATGGGAACATATGTATATGTATAACTGATTCACTTTGTTATAAAGCAGAAACTAACATACCATTGTAAAGCAGTTATACTCCAATAAAGATGTAAAAAAAGAAGGCATCTGAATATGCTCTGCAAATCCTTTCCCAGTATCTTCTCAGGACCCAGAAGCCCCAGTCTTGTCTGTCTGTATATTTGCAGCCGTTGTGAGATGTATCTTTGTAGCCTTGAAGAGGTACTCTGGGGAGTAGCCCCACCACCAGACCAGGTCAGGCCAAGGGCCTTGTCACTAAAGATGTCGGTCCAAGTGAGCATGACACGCTTTAAGACAGAGATGACAGCTGTGCTCACTCCTCCACCACCAGACCATCTCTCAACAGGGTGTAAGAATCACAGATTCCTTCTCTGAAGAACTTCCAGGACTTTTCAGGATTTTCTCAGGCATCATTGTATCCCTACAAAGCAGTAAGTCACAGCAACAACTCCCAACTTCTAGCCAAGAAGCTTGACCTTGAAACAGTCCTTCATTCTCAAAAGAACTGAGGCCACAGGTCACAGATGAAGGGCAACTTACCTGGTGTCATCTCTGGGAAGATAGCTCCTGTGCCTGGCTTACTCCACCCTGTCTACCAGGGCATCCTGCTGAGCACTACCCCACCCCGTATCCCAGGACCCCACCTTGTTTGCCGACCTGTGTCCTATCAGCAGATTCAGCTCTGGGAAACTGGAATTCCTTTGGCCCACATCCAGCTCCAGATCAGCTCACACCCCAGTCTAGCACAACCCAGCCCCACCCCTCAGCAAGACTTGGTCAGGCCTTGGCCAAAGCTCTCTAGAGCTCCAGACTCAAGCATCTGGCCATCCATCTGCACACCCAAGAGGGCCCCAAACACAGCATGTCCAAAGATAAACCAAAAAAATAAAAACCCTCTCCATCTCACTAAATGGACCAGACATATACCTACTTTCCCAAGTCTGGAACCTGGGAATCTTCTTTCTCTCTCCCACACCCAAGTCATCCTGTCCATTTGACACCCAAGTATCTTTCTAATCCATTTATCCTCTCTAAGTCCACTTCTGCTTTTGTTGCTTGCCTGGCATTACTTTCTTTGGGGACTACCTCTATGCCCTAGTATGATAACCCTGCACATCCATGTGATTCAAGTGGGGCTGACCCCACCATCTTGGTCTAGGAGTGGTCAAGGGATCCAGGCCTGCCTGGATACAGAAAGTATCCAGCCACTTGGCCACGGTCATCAGTTAAGGGCTGAACTATCAGAATCCTCCCCGGAGTTCTACTGGGCATGGCAAGAAACCTATGCCCTTTCTCCTTGGGCTCACAAGGACCAAGGTAAGACAGGAGCTGTGGGGCCTCTTACTATCACATGTAGAGTGTAAAGCTATGAAGAGACCAGCAGAATCAAGGGATTAGAGAGAGTGATAGAGACTAGGGGGCAAGGAAAGGAGAGCTCTGATGTCATTGTTTTAACCCCTGAATCCAGCCTACAGTCAAAGAACTTCCTTTGGACAGCCCCATGACATGAGTCTATAAATTCCCTATTTCATCATAACAAGTTTGAATTGTGGTCTATTTCCAACTACTGAACACCTGCCGACCCAATAGCTCACATAGACGGGTCCCCCTCCCTTCAATCTCACCTGCTGTATTAGTCTGCTAGGGCTCCCATAACAAAGTATTACAAACTGGGTGGCTTAAGCAACGGAGATGTATTGTCTCACAGTTCTGGAGGCTGGAAGTCCAAAACCAAAGGGCCAGAAGGGTTGGTTCCTTTTGAGGCCTGTGAGGGAGAATCTGTCCATACCTTTCTAGTAACTTCTGGTGGTTTTCCGGCAATCTTTGGCCTTTCTTGGCTTGTAGAAGCATCACCCAGATCTCTGCCTTCATCCTCACATGGCATTCTTCCTGTGTGTGAGTGTCTCTGTGTCCAAATTTCCTCTTTTTGTAAAGACACAGTCATATTGGATTAGGGACCCTCCGTACTCCACTATGAGCTCATCTTAACTAAGAACATCTTTAATGCCCCTACTTCCAAATAAAGTCACATTTTGAGGAACAGGGGTTAGGACTTCTACTTATGAATGTGGGGGGACACAATTCAATCCATAACACCTCCCATCCCAGCTTAGCTCTGCCTGCATCAGAGGCCGCTTTTGCCCTACTTGAGATCCTCTGGTTTTCACCTGCTTCTTGGTCCCGTGGCCGCTGCATCATCCAACCCTGCAAGGCTCCAACCAACTTCCCACAGGTGTGACCTGATGCCGCCCCACCTCGTACCCTCACAACACTTTACTTCACCTCTTCCTGGAGCTGTCCCGTTCACGGAAAGTGTGTTCAGTGTCTATGAGTGCACAACTCCATGGGGGGAACCATTGACAAAAGGAAAAAAGGAGCCAATGAATAAATTCTTACTTCTTTCTCCTTCCAGACAGACTGTCCTGAGATAGCTATACCAAAAATCAAGTGATCATCTGCCTCTTAGAAACAATCAGCTCATAAAATACCTTGGAATTGGCTCTCTCTTTTTCCCTGTTTCATTCCCCAGGTCCCTCAATCTGCTTCCTGGGATTGGATTCTCTAACAAAGAAAAAGCCCTTAAGCCTCTGCCTCAGCTTCTGCTTTTAGGGGAACCCGGGCCCATTCAGCCACAGAGCTCTCTCTCAATATAACCTGACCATGCCATTCCCCTGCTGAAAGCCCTACAATGCTTCTCCATTGTCCTAAAGTTCAAACTCTCTAGCTAAAAGCTGGAAGGCAGCTTAGAGGCCATCTGGTCAGCCTTCTTTCATGCTGCAACAGTCCAAGTCATGGGCTTTGGGATCCATCAGACTGGGTTTTAAACCTGGCTCTTTCTGAAAACTGGGATAAAGTTTTTCACCTCTCTGAGCTTGAGTTTCTTCATCTACCCAATCCCAGGGTTGAGGAGAGGCAATGTATGTAGTGTCTAGCAGAGTGTTTGGGACACTAAATACATAGCAGTCAGCATTATTACAGATGAGGAATCGGAAAGCAATATGCAAAGGGAGCTGCTCAGGGTCAAACAGTTGGCTCACAATAGCTATGAAACCTGGGACCAAAATCCTACAAAGCCAGACTGGACTCCACAAACAAGAGGCTGAAGTCATCAATGCTCACTGATCAAATATAAAAGTGTTTAAATGTATTACTCTACAGATATTTCTTCTGCACCTCCCATATGCAGACACTCTTTGGAGAGCTAGATAGTGAACGAAACATACAAGGTCCCTGCCTTCATGGGGTTTGTATTCTAATGAGGAACTGAGACACTCCACAGTGAAGCAGTCAATGTGTGTAAGCATGTCATAGGGTACTAGGTGCTATGGCATAAAGTAGGAATGCAGAGTGAGGGGGCTTATATTTTTATAACATGGTTGAGGAAGCAATCTTCTGATAAAAGCTCACTTAAGGTAAAGGGAGCAAAGGAGTGAAACCATTGATATCAGGGGCAGCATTCCAAGCAGCCCGAGTGGGAGCACAGAGGGCTGAGGTAGGAGCAATCTTAGAGTGTTCAAGAGACAGCAGCAGAGGGGCCAGCACTGGTGCAGGCGGTGGGCGAGGGTAAGGTGGTAAGAAGTGACGTCAGAGACAGGCAGATGGCTTGGGCAGGCCATGGACTGTGAATTCTACTCTGAGTGGCAGAAAGCTAATGAAGGGTTTTAAACAGAGGTGTGGAGGGACCTGACTTAGGCTTCAAAGGATCGCTCTGAATGAGTGAGACCAGAGAGAAGGCCAGTGCAATAACATTGGTAGATGTGATGTTGGCTTAGACCAGGCAGTCTAAGGCAGAGACGGGGGAGGTGAGAAATGGTCATGCTCAATACATTTTGAAGGCAGAACTTTCAGAACTTCGTGATGGATTGGATGTGGAGTGTAAACAGAAGGTTGGTCCCAAGACTGGGATGCAATGAAATGAAATGAGGGAGTCGCCATTTACTGAAAGGGGGAGATTTAAGGAAGAAGAGGTGAGGAGGCAAATCAGGAGCCTGCTTTTGAACACGCTGATTGGATGTCCAGTAAACACAAAGTAATGGCTGGATAAACAAATCTGGAGAGCAGGGGAAAGTCCAGACTAGAGATTCCCATTTGGGAGCATTGGACATTGAAACATTTGGTGGTATTGAAAGCCAGGAGGGCTTCCCTGGTGGCGCAGTGGTTGAGAGTCCGCCTGCCGATGCAGGGGACACGGGTTCGTGCCCCAGTCCGGGAGGATCCCACATGCCATGGAGCGGCTAGGCCCGTGAGCCATGGCCACTGAACCTGCGCATCCGGAGCCTGTGCTCCGCAACAGGAGAGGCCACAACAATGAGAGGCCCGCGTACCACAAAAAAAAAAAAAAAGAAAAAAGAAAGCCAGGAGCCTGGATGAACCCACCTAGGGAATGAGAGCAGATGGGCCTCCATGGTTTCCTGGGGACAGGCCAATGTTTCAAGGTCAGGGAGATGAGAGCCCAGGAAAGGAGCTTGAGAAGGAGTGCCCCGTGAGTCAGGAGAGAACCGCAAGTGTCTTCCTGAAGTGGTCACATGCAGAAGAGTTTCAAAGAGAAAAAGCTGACCAACTGCCGCATGATGCTGATTGCCACGTAAGACAAGACTGAGAATTGGTCATGGTATTTGGCAACACGGAGGTCACCAGTGACCTTGGCAAGAGCTACTTGGATGGACAAAAGAGCATGGGAGGAGGAGAAGCAGAGACTTCGAGATTCCACAAGCCTCTGGAGGAGTTTTGTGTGAAGGGGAGCCCAGAAAACTGGTGATGTTGGAGTGATGCTCATGAGTGAATGAGAGGAAAACAAGATTGAGTGAACATGGGGGTCTTTTCATTAATGGTAATTTTTCAACAGTGTCCAGGGTACAGGGAAGCAGGCACTATTCAGGGAGTGGAAATCATTCCAGCCTCTTGGGAAATCAGTTTAGCAATACACATCAAGAGCCCTGAAAGATGACCATGTCCTTTGACCCACTAATTCCACTTCTGGAAATCTCTCCTCAGGAAATCATTCCAAATACAGAAGAAAGTTCTCTGCATAGACATTTGTCACAAAATTCTTTATCATAGGTCTAGGAACATCTAAATATGCCACAATAGATAATGATTAAGGATGCAGAATGGACCCACTGACTGGATTATAAACTCCCTGAGAACAGGGATGGTGTCTATTTTATTTATCACTTACCCCCAGCACCTACCATGTAACTGGTATTTGTTGAATGAATGAATAGATATTCTTATAAAGTTAAGCAATAAAAAGATAAAATAATCCTTAAATTTACATGTAAATCTGCATACGCTCACAGTATGATCTCAACGATGTTTTAAACAAACAAACAAACAAACAAAAAACACCCTAACACTATATATATAAAAACTAAAGAAATAACTCCCTAAACTATAAACAGTAATCATCTTTGGGTGGTGAAATATTATTTCCTTTTTCATTTTATTTTTATTTTGCATATTTTTTAAAATGAATATGATTACTTTTATGATGGAAAAAACAAGTCAAGGTCATTTCTTTAAAAAGGGAGGGCTTGGGAGTTCTCTGGCGGTCCAGTGGTTAGGACTCAGGGCTTTCACTACCATGGCCCAGGTTCAATCCCTGGTCAGGGAACTAAGATCCCACAAGCCATGTGGTGCAGTTGAAAAATAAGAAATAAAAATAATAAGGAAGGGCTAAAGTTAGGTAGGATTTACACTCTCATCGACAGGACTCAATAAGGTTTTGCACCCTCCGAGTGTCCCCAGGCAGTCTTTGTCGGTGTGGGTCTCCAATTCCAGCCATGGTGCTCCTCTGAAGATGGGTTACTCCCACTACTATCAGGGGCAGGTCTGTTTTCTGGGTGAGAGAAGGCCCCTCCAAGAGCTAAAGAGAGATGCTGTTCAGAGGCACCAGCTTTCACTGGAGCATTTTCTAGATTCTTAACCAGCTGGCAAAAATAATACCCAGCAAGATGGAAAACTGTTGATGTTTTAAGTGAAACAGAGCAGAATATAGAGGAGCACGTTCGCCAAGAATATAACCATGCAAACTGTTCATTTCACAAATATTTATTGAAGGAAGGAAAAGGCCACAAGAAATATGTCCACATGCAGCCAGATATGCAATCAAAACGGAATCTACCTTTTCAGCAATACCATTTTACAGCCATATCTCTAGAACTAGGATTCCTATAGCTCTACTGGAGATCCCACTGTGGGTGTCTAAAGGTGGCTCCAGGCTCCAGGGCAATCTGTTTCCTAGAGGAGAGCTTCTCGAATGTTTGCACCATTAACTCAGAGATCTTGATAAAATGCAGATTCTGATTCAATAGGTCTGGGGTGGGAAGAGAGATTCTACATGCCAAACAAGCTCCAAGTGATGCTAAGGCTGCTCGTCTTCGGAGTACACTTTGAGATACAAGGGCCAAAGGTGGGATAAATGGGAAACCCCAAAGGTCATTAGGAACCAGGAGCAGGAGACAGCCATCCAGGCAAGTCATGCCAACCCAGCAAGGTGAGGGGAGCACAGAAGACACTCAGCGAGGCTTCCATCCGCTACCCGAATTCCCAATGCCAAGCACCTTCACCACATGCTCAGCCTGGTCCCCCAGTCTTCAAGCATGCTAGCACCCTAAAGCATCCTTGTCCCCAAGCATCTTGGCACCACTGAGATGAGTGGTGACACACAAACTCCAGGCAATCGTATGGGATCGGGAGGGGCCTGAGGCCCCCAGTTCCTTGCGGAGCTTAAGCAATGACATCTTTCTGGAAGGGGTCCCATGGTCTGGGCTTTGCTGGCAGGTGGTTACCTGGAGCAGCCAGCAGCAGGTGGCACCAGAGGACAAGCACAAGCTGCAACCAAGAGAATGGCTCAACAATCTGTCCAAAAAAAAGGATAAAGGTGAGCAAAGGAACGGAATGAGAGATGTGACCAGAAGTTGGGACAAAACAAACAGTTCCAGGAAGGGAGCTCCCAGGAAGGAAGCTGGTGACTCAAAGAGCAGTTGTCTTTGGTGTCAGCTGTACGGGTTCTTGGTCAGAGGCCAGGCCAGAGAGATGATCAAATGTGGCTGTTCAATCTCCTGCTACCTGGCCCTTTGCCAGATGCCCTGTGTAGAGCCAACCCTAGGAGCCTCACAGTGAGGCCCCTCAAAGGGTCTAGAGACTTGAATACCCTGCCCCGGGAGGCCATGGTGGGTCCAGCCGCTAGCCACTCTGCAGGTCTGAGCAGGTACAACCAGGTCTGGACATCCCATCCAAGGTGGCCCACAAGCAATGTTGACATTTCCCTTTCTGCAAGGACAAGCTGTCTGGTCCACACACAAATGAAGCCTTGGATCCAGAAGCCTGAACCTTGACCTCCATGGGTTAGATATTCATACTCATCGTAGCCCTTTCTCTATCTCCCAGGCTGGCCGGAGGAAGGGGGACACTCTGCTCCTTTCAGCCCATGCCCCAGGCTTTAAGAACTCCCTCCCTGGTCCTGCCATTACTGAAAGCTGCTGGGAGGCCCAAAGTCCTGGGGAGGCTTCGGAAGAACGGTGACACATCACCCGGGGCAAGTCAGCTCAGGGGCAGAGTGGAACGAAGGAGGCTGGAGTCATGGCCTTAAGTACTGTAAGTCTCTGCAGTGGGTGGACTGGGCAGGGCCGCAGAGTCCTTGGCCAGCTGCCTTGTCAAGAGAGGTCTTGGGAGGCAAGGAAGGGCAGGCGAGAGAGTGTGGCTGCAGCAGCCTGAGCCCTTCCTACACTGGACTGTGTCACAGGGCGCTGTCCTCAGCTGAGCACTCAGCAGGGGCACCTGCTACCTTTCTTGTCACCATGGTAAATCTTTCTGGAGCTCTCTCCCTGTGCCAGGGACTGTCCCAGGCATAGGGGACCCAAGCTCTTTGACAATACAGATGTCACCCTCAAGGGGCCCACAGTCTTATCAAGGAGAGATGCTTGCAGGCTTATTTCCATTCAAGGTGGCAGATACAAAGAAAGAGAAAAAGGATGGAGTAGGATGTGAACCCTGGAATTCCCGCTGCTCAGGGCTGATTTTCCTACTGCAGAGGAGTGTGAGCTGGCTGCCAGGGTCCCTTCTCTGCAGCTGGATGTGCTAATGATATACAGTAACCCCACTGTCTTGCCTCCATAGAACTCTTTACCACTTACAAAGCCCATCCACAAACATCATCTCCCACAGAGGTTAGGGGTTTACCAAGGTCCAGAACTCTGACTCCATGTGTTCTTCCCCTCACCGCACCATGGCCTTGCAGCCTCACTGGTGGAAGTGAAATCCCTGGGCTCCCGGGATGGGCATCTGTTGCTGAGTTACCAGAATGAACTACAGACCATCAATCAGACCATCTCCGGCTCTGGCTTCTGCTCAGGATGCAAGACATACTGTGTGCGACCTGCAGAATCCAGACTCAGAATTCTTCCAAGAACAATGGCTGTACCATCAGAATGCTCGGCTTCACAAGGCAAATGGATGCAAAAACAGGCTCTTGCTACCCTATCTGGGCCCCACAAGGCCAGTGCCACGCCCAGCTTGCAACGTGCCCACTTAGCTAAGTGAGGGAGGCTGGTAATGAACATGGCAGAGAGAAGCCCTAAACCTGACTAAATGGGGTTAGACCTGCCACTGAGCCTCAGAGACCCTTTGGAGACTTCCGTGTGCACTGTGGACAGAGGCAGATGCTCGGACTCCTCCACAGGGACCCTCTGCTTGCAAGTCAGCACCAAGGCCTTGACCTCCTTCTTGAAGTTGGTGTTGAGAAAGCCATAGATGAAAGGGTTGACACAGGTAGAGGCCATGGCAAGCAGGTGGCACACCAAGAAGATGAGGTTGCCATGACAGATGGGGATGGCCTCATGGTACCAGTCCTCCAGGCTATTGAACACATGCAGGGGCAGCCAAAGCACAGCAAAGGCAGCCACCATGACCACAAGCATCACATTGATCCGCTTCATCTGCCAAGCCCGAAAGCTGTAGGTGCCCCTGCGGAATACCCGCCCCCGCTTCCGCAGACGCTGGTAGATGCGGACGTAGCAGACCAAGATGAAGGCCAGTGGGACGCAGTACTGGAAGAGCAGAAGAAAGGTGGTGTAGATGATGCGGTGATGGTCCAGTGGCCAGGACTCAGTACAGACCACCTTATCCACCAGAAACTCCAGAGCCTTGGAGTGGTTCTTATGAAAGACATTCTCTAGAACGCTGTTAGCCAGGAAGGGCAGGGAAAGGAAGCCCGCAATGAGCCAGATGACCACAATCCCCAGGTAGGCCTGGGAGACACTGGGTTTCCAGCCTGTTGGATTGATGATGAGCTGATGCCTCTCCAGAGCCACAAGTACAAGCGAGAGGATGGAGACTGTCACCGACATACACTGGATAAAGGCCGATATCTTGCAAAGGACCTCGCCAAAGATCCAGTAGTCCATGAGGGTGTAGATAGCTGTGAGTGGCTGGCAGATGAGGCACATGAGGAAGTCAGAGAAGGCCAGGTTGGCAATAAGTAGGTTGGTCACATTGGCCTTCTCCTTCTGCCTAATGGTCACACATATCAGGCAGAGGTTGCCCAGGACTCCCACAATGGTCTCAATGCTGTAGGAGGTGACAATGAAGACCACTAGGTCTATGGAATCCTGGCAGTAGTCAGAGAAGTTGTATGGAGCGTACAGAGAACTTGACTTGCTCCTGTTTTGACCCTGTGGGGATTCTGGGAGCAGCAAGGCCAGGAAGTGAGAGATATTCATGGTGGATGTGAAAAGATTCCAGGAGATTCAATGATGACATCTGCAAAGCAAAGACAAATGGCACTGAAGGATAGTGCCTCCTGTGTGGAATCCAGGGAAGAGTGGGGACCAGGTAGAGAGGTTCATGGCTGCTTCCTTCCCAAGGCTGAGACCTAGGGGACCTGAAACTCAGAGATGTAAAGCAACTTGCCCATAGTCACACAGCTAATAAGTAAGGGGGTCCAGATACAAACCCAGGTCTGTCTGACCTCAGAACCTGTTCCACAAATTCCCTCTGACCTCAGAGTTTGAGGCTATTTTGATGATAAAGAAGTTGGACTGTTGTATGCAGAGTTCAGGGACAGAATTACTTAGGGAACATGGGTAGAAATTCCCTTGTCACATTTTATGTGACATCAACACATTCTGCCATGTGCTCAGGTCCTTCCATGGCACCCCCTTTAGGACAGAACAAAAACCTCGGGGCTTGGCACACAGTGTGCCCTTCTGGGCTCAGCCCCTACCTGCCCTGCCAGCCTTGCTTCTCAGGTGACACATGGCAGAGTTGAAGACAGCCAGGTATGCAAAGACTTGGTCATCAGCACACCAGCTCTCTCCTCCTGACCCCTATGTGTACACACACACCAGGCCAAGGTCAAGGGATGCCCACTGCCTTCCCTGTGGGTCCCATCCATGCCTATGCTCAAGTCACAGCTTGCAGCTCCCAGACACCAGCCTGGGCCATACCTCCATGTCCCGGCCCAGCCTGGCTGTCTTCCTCTGGTGCCTTAACACAAGGGACCCTCTGCCAAGACTTAATTGGAATTTGGACTCCAGAGCTTCCAGGTGGTAATGACAATGAAAGATATTTTGACGTGGAGCGCCACCGCATCATCACACACCACTAGGGCTCACCTTCCTCATGACTTCTCTAGTCATCACTAATCCCACAAGCAGTTCTCAACCTTCAGGAGACATCAGAATCATTCTAGGGGCAGATTGAAAGCGCAGATTCCGGAATCCCTCACCAGGAGATGCAGTTAAGTGAGTCCGGGATGGGGCTCAGGAATCTGTATTTTAACAACTGACCCATATGACTCCGATGCACATGGTCCTTGGACCCCATTTTGATAAGTACTGTTCATAGAGGAATACCCTATTTCAGATATTCTTTGAGGCCTTATAATGGTCGTGTCTATTTGTGAACTGTGAACATTATATATGTTCTTTATGTTCAAGTGCTAAGTTAGAGACAGCTTTTACAGGGTATAGCCAAAATTAACCAGAGGTCAATAAAACCTATTTGTCAGCCATCAAAAATGTCACTCACTGTACATTTAATTTGGCTTGTAAAGATGAGTCACATTTTGCCACGTACAAGATCGTCGTGAATTCGAATGACCGTTTATAGTCTGGTTATTTCAGCTACCCAATCCCAGAGGCAAGAGGATTTTTCTGGTACCACAGTCTTTGGGCAAAAAGAGTCATTTGGAATTGAATGTGACAAAATGTAATATACCAGGGCAAAATATAAGGTCCAGTATTTGAGTGAAAAAACAGCCATAGCTGCATGAAACTGTGGCAGATACACTGTGCTCAGAAGCAGCAAATAAGATGGAAATCCAAGACTCTGGTTGACCAACAGCCAGGGCTGGGTCAACAATGGGAAACAACACCATTGGTTCCAAACTGGCCAAGCTCAGCATGATCAGAGTGCCATTACTAGATGGGGAGGGCTCCAGAAAATCCTCCCTGCTTCGTTCATTCATTCACTCAATAAGCATGTACCAAGTCCCACGCTAGAAACAAGGTCTGCAAAGATGACTTATACAGCCGTGTCCCTCCCAGACCAGAGGAACTAGCCACCAGGAACACAGATGAACCTCAATGCCACATTGCCATCACCAAAACCAGTATGAATGGAATGCCTGTGAGCTGGGAGATCGAGGAAGGAAGCAGGCAGATGAGAGAAGAGGGGACATGGATCCAGGGCTCAAAGGATCCAAGAGGAGTTAACTATCCAAATAGACAAGGTGGAGGAAGGAATTCAAGGTACAGGGAACAGGGTACAAAGGCAAGGAGTCAGGAAAGAAGAAAGCCTCCTCAGAGAACAGTAAGCAGTTCAGAATAACTAGAGCCTGGAGTAGGTGGAAGGGAGTGGCAAAAGATGGGCTGGAGAGGTGGGCCAGATCAGGAATGCTGGGTGAGCTGCTGAAAGGCTGCCAGCAAGCCCAAGTTCATTCCAGAAAGGTCATTTGGATGTAGAGAATAGATTGAGGGAAAGGGCCAAGACAGGAGGAGGGGGAGGGCTGAAGGCAGCACTGGGGATCTGCCTGGCTTGCAGCCCTCTTCTCAGAGAATCCATAAAGAGCTAACACAAGGGATGGTCACCAGTGAGCCAGGAAGCCCCACACCAGTCCCTGCTGATTAGACCACACAGCTGCCTGAACCCAAATCAGCCCTTCCCAGCAGCTTCTGGGACTGGGGCAGAGGAGGGAAGTGCTGGGGCTGGGAGAGCATCAACATGGGAAGGAGATCTTTGGGGGACCAAGAAAGGAGCAGAACTGCCATCTGGCCCTTGCATCTTTCTCCAGAGCTGCAGATGCTGGAAGGGAACACCAGGGAGGGAACCACCCCATAAGCCCCTACCCCAGAAAGGCCCTCTGTACACAGGAACTGAGGATTTCCAGAAGCATTCTCCAGGGGCAAGGCAGTAATAATTCAAACCCCTGAGCCCCAGGTCAGCACGAAAGCTGGTTTCCTTCTGTAGAAATTGCACAGGGGCAGTAGGGAGAAGGCAGTGGCAGCACGCATGCAGAGGTGACTCTGGTCTGAGTTTGGTCCCGCAGACACATGGGAGGCCCAAGCAGCCTCAGGGGCTGTAACTGGGCAAGGGTTGGGGAGAGAATGGAAGCAACTGAGCCTGCCATACCCAGAGGAGCAGGAAGGGGAATTTGGAAAGACAGGCAGGGGAGGGAAGGCGGGAGCCCAGTCTTGCAGAGAGCCCAAGGAGGGGGTGTGTCTTGCCTCACCCTGGAGAGCGAACACTTTGCTGGGAGACAGAGGGCAGAAGGGACTTTAGCCTTCACAGAGCTTTGGGCACAAGACATCTCCCTGAGCATTAATCCACACTGAAGCCCCGGGAGGAGGGCATTACTAGGCTGAACTATGAAATTGCCAGTATCCAAGCACTTTCAACCTGCAAAGACAGCAAATTCATATGGTTGGATCTAGTCTCAGCCCCATTTCAAAGAGGAGGACACTGAGGCCCAGTTAGATGAAGGGACCTGGCCAACGTCCCCACAGCCAGTAAGTGGCAAAGCTGAACTGGAACCCTGGTCAGTCTGATTCTAAAGCCCCCTGCACCAGGCTCTGCCAGACAGAGAGATTTTGAAAAGGAGGAAAGAGGAACGGGGCCTGTCTTGAAGCAGGAGGTGAACTAATGTGGGCAGGCGGAGCGGTAGCGGCAGGGTTGGAGATGGACATCCAATCCCCAACAAAGCGTGACTGGGTGAGCACCTGGGGGTGCCGGGATGTGGCTCGCCCAAGTGAGAAGATGCCCCAGGTGGGGTGGCAGCGCCCAGCGTCCCCTGGCCTGGGGCCCCAGCATGCTGTCTCAGAGCCGCCTCCTCCTGGGGCAGCTCTGTGGACAGCCCAGCCTCTCCAGCCCCTCATCCTTCCCAAGCAGATGCGGGTTTGGAGTCCCTAATGGAATGACACTCCTAGATAGAGCTGCCTCCTTCCCGACACAGTTCAGAACCCCAGAGGCCCCTCGCCGGGGAAGAACACAAGAGCACAGCTCCCAGGGGAGAGACGTGGGCTTGAAGGGCTATCACAAGCGAGTGTCTATCCCTTGCAGCCTCCAGCAATGCAACTCTTCACCTGGATCACCTCAAGGTGATCGCATCCACTCCCCTGGGCTGCTGAGCTGGGGCCACTCCGACCACTTCAGACCCTTCTGGGTGATTTGGAGTTCCCCGGAGGGCCCTCACACCAAGACTGTCCCTCACTTCCCACTGCATTCCTCAGAGATGCCCAGTGCGGACCAGGAGACCTCAGGTCCTCCAGGCACACCCCAGGGGGTGGCAATTCTGGGAGCGGGAAGGCAGACTATTGTGCAAAGTCAGTGAAATAGTGTCTCCAGGTTTAGTTCCCAAGCGGTTCTCGTGACAAGGTGGAAACATCTGCAACCCGGGGGGGGGGGGAGGGGGGAGCCCTCCACTGCAGCCTGCCTTCCCAGCACTCAGAGGAAAACTAATGGATAATACAAATAATATCAATTCTCCCGTGAGCTAAGAATGGAGAGAAGAATGTCTGCTTTGTTTCCTGAAATTTCAGCAAACAGCTTGTCTCCTAAAGCCCGCGGCGCCCACATTTTCCACTCACCCCTTACCTGCTCTCCCGGCAGCACACAGGTGAGGACAGGTGAGACTGAAGGAGCCCAAGTCCGCTCGAGGAGCAGGGTTCCCCGCACCGTCCCGGTTGCGCGGCTCTGAGCCCCTGAGAAGCCCTCCCGGCGACCCCTCCCCAGTCGCCCAGCAGAGGCAGCGCGCGGCTTCCCGGGAACCCCTCGGGCCCGGGTCCCTTCTGCCCGTGGGATCCACGGGGCAAATTGCGGGGCCCGCGCCGGTCTCACCGGCTCCGGCGGCCCGGCGCTCTCTGCGTGCGGAGCGGAGCTGCCCTGCCGCTCTCCCCGCCCGCTCGGCTCCCTCCCGCGCCGCCGCCGCCAGTGCCCGCCCAGTCTGCCGCCCGCGCCGCCCTTGAGGACGCTCCGGCCGGCCGCCGGCGACCCAGGCGCCTGCTCCGGAGCTGCGGCCGCGAACCCTCCCGTCCGCCGTGCGCCAGGAGCTGCAGCCCCGTACGCCGGCCTCCCCCACGCCCACCCCGACCCTACACACCAGCGGGCTGGAACTGCCCTGTTGGTGTTCTCTCTGAGCCCCAGTGTCCCCATCCATGAAATGGGCATAAGACCTGCCTTTCATAAATTCGTTCACAAATATTAATTACAGGCCTCCTATGAACCTGGCTCTCCTGCTAGACACAGAGCTGAGCGAAACAGAGTTCCCATCCTTGTGTTATCCTGGAGTTCCCAGCCCTGGGGGGAGAAGGCCCATCAAGGACAAGTAAACAAGTAAATAACTTAATATTATTGCAGGGAGTGAGATGCTGTGGGGAAATGGATCAGCTTTAGATATGTGGGCCAGGCAGAGGGCACAGTAAGAGCAAAGGCCCTGAGACTGGAGGCATTGACTCACTGGAGATCACTGAAGGGCGGTGATCTCCTTGGCTGGAGAATGCCAAGGCTTTCAGAGGTGCATGTGCGAACAGTCAGGGAGGCCCTGGTAGATCCTGGAAAGGCCTCCAAGATTGTTGCAACAAGAATCAAGTAAGAAAGCACTTCTCCATTGGAGTCCACCTGAAACAGGACTTGCCTGAAAGGGGACAATGTTTATTACAAAGGCTGCTCCAATTTTGAATACACTAACTTATAATTTCCTCCAGAAGGCCACATGGTAAAATCATGTGTGTACTTGGAGGACCTCCTGAGAGTAGGCGTTGCTTCTGGGGAACTTCCTAAGTATCCGACATATACAACTCTTCTCTAAAACCTTCCATGGCTCCAAATCACAGAAGCAGAGTAAAGCAGCGGTTACCAGGGGCCAGGGGGTTGAGGAAATGGGGAGATAATTGGTCAAAGGGTCCAAACTTCCTGTTATAAGATTAACAAGTTCTGGGGATCTAATGTACAGCTTGGTGATTATAGCTAATGATACTGTATTATATACTTGAAAGTTGCTAAGACAGTAGATCTTAAATGTCCTCACCACGAAAAAAAGGAGTGGTAATTATGTGACGGGATGGAGGTATTAGCTAATGCTATGGTGGTAATCCTTTTGCCATATATAAATGTATCAAATCAACTCATTGTACACCTTAAATGTACATAATGTTATATGTCAACTATATCTCAATAAAGCTGGGGGGAAAACCTTGCATGGCTCCCCATGACCCACAGGACACGGCCCAGACCTCCCAGCCGCTCCCCCAAACACACCAAGTAATCCCAGAGGCACCAACCATGGTGCCGACTATGGAAATGTTTCCAGAGTTGTGGGCAGTGACAGCTTTCTAAAATGACAGCTGTCATTTATGGCCCATGTGGGCTCTGCAGACCTTACCCTATTGGATCATCACAACAGCTCTGAGAGGTGGGCATTTTTATATCTGTTTTACTGATGAAGCCAAGTGAGACTCAAGCATTGAGCAACTTACCCAAAGTCACTCAGCTAAGAAACACTCAGATCCAGTCTGCCAAACACCCATGCCTCTGCTCACTGGCCCCTCCAGGTTTGCAGTTGCCGTGTCTTCTTTCAGGACCACTCTCATCCCTGCCTTGATTGCCTGGGAAAATGCTGCTCCTCCTTCGCAGCCTAGCTCTGACGTCCCCTGTGCCATGATGCATTCCCGCAGCCTTCTGTGCTCTGCTGCAGAGGCAGGTGGCCAAGCCTGCTTGTATGTTTACACAACATACTCCCCGTGTCTAGGGCACTATTCCTTGTCTCTGCCCTCAGAGCCCAGCATGGGTCCATATACAGTGACAGCATCCGACAAAGGGAGGAAGGAATGCATTTGATGGAATTTAATCATAATGATGGCTTCCAGGAGTCTAAAGTGAAGAGTATTTGGGACTTCCCTGCTGGTCCAGTGGTTAGGACTCTGTGCTTTCACTGCAGGGGCAGGGGTTCGATCCCTGGTCAGGGAACTAGGATCCCACAAGCCGCGCAGCGTGGCCAAAAAAGTAAAAACTAAAAAAATAATGAAGTGAAGAGTCTTTCCTGTCCAGAAACCATTCACCTGTAGACACCTGTTCTCTGTGTGGGCAAGAACTCAGACACTGACACCTCCTCCTCGTGGGGAAGCTGTTTGGGGCCAAGGGCTGAGGTCTTACAGGTGAGTCCTTTGAGCAACCACCCAGGGCTCCCAGGCCTGACCCCGAGCCCCCATGGATCAGAGAGCAGCTGAGAGAGCAGTGAAAATAGTGACCAGCTCCCGCTCCAGGCAGCAGCACTTTCTTTTATTCCATCCTCACTCCCACCTTGTGAAGTATGATCACCCCATTTCACAGGTGAGAAAACTGAGGCTCAAAGAAGTGGAATGACTTGTCTTAGTCATCCAAATTGTAGATGGTGGGGTTGGGGTTTGAACCCAAAGTCCGAACTCCTTCTTCAGCACCGGAGAGCCCCCGAGAAGGGGAAGGAGTGCCTGATAGCAGACATTCCTAGTTAAACCAACGCAGCAGGAGCTAGCTCTCAGACGCTTTACTCAGCCGGGGAAGGAAACAGCAACCCCTGGTGGCAGCTGAGCCCTGAACAGAGCAGAGCAAGAATATCTGGAGCTCCCCAAGAAAGCAAAGCCCATGAGCAAGAAACTGGGAGCTGTACTTCCCCACTTGCTGGCATCTGGGGCCAGGACCCCAGTCTGGGAGGTCCTGCCAGTGGCCAGGCTGCATTCTGCAGTCTCTGAGGAAGGGGCTCAATAGGGTTTTCCCTGCACCATAAAAGTGTCTGGCTTTGGGGTTCCCTGGTGGTGCGGTGGTTGAGAGTCCGCCTGCCGATGCAGGGGACGCGGGTTCGTGCCCCGGTCCGGGAGGGTTCCACATGCCACGGAGCAGCTGGGACCGTGAGCCATGGCCTCTGAGCCTACGCGTCCGGAGCCTGTGCTCCGCAACGGGAGAGGCCACAACAGTGAGAGACCCGCATACCGCAAAAAAAAAAAAAAGTGTCTGGCTTTGTCCAACCTCCTAGACATTGACCTTCCTTAATAGCTTAGTGACAGACCTCACTTCTTGCCCCCTTAGGAATGTTCCACGTGAATCACCTTGGAGTCAAACAGGTGTGTTTGGCCCTCGACAGCTCAAAGTTTGAACTCTCAGTCCACTGCAAGGTCAATCAGTGCTGTCCTTGGTCTGATGGAGAAAGCTGAGGGTCAGGAAGTGAAGATGGACCCAATCCACTTCCTTGCTGCCAATTTGCTATTACTTTGAGCATCCTGATAACCAGTGTGGTGAGTGGTCAGGAGCTGGGCGTGGGAGCCAACTCGCCAAGCCTCAGATTCTCTTTTGTAAAATGGAGCCAGTAATAAAATCTTGCTTGAGAAAAAATGAGATGAGATGCAAACAGCTCCTAGTACAGTCCCTGGCAGGAAACACATCCTGGAGATCTGTGGCTGGTGTTATCATTCCTGTGTCCTATGTGCCTGTCCACCTCCCTGAGCTCCCTACCCACAGCTAATGAGCAGTCCCTACCAATTCTAGTTGAAAACCTCTCCAGCCACACGGCACGATCCACACCTCTCTCCTGAATTAGTCCAACAGGGTCCTAACAGGCTCTACGTGCTCAGCCATGGGAGCCTGTAAAGTCAGCCTGACACTCTTTCTGGGGTGATGGAAATGTTTTATATCGCCATCTGGGTGGTTGTCACTTGAATATATAAATACACCTAACTTCATCAATTAAGATATCTGCACTGAGCTATATATAAGTTATATCCTAGTAAAAATTTAAAAACAAAATCTAAATGATTAAATAAATAAATAAATAAATAAATAAATAAATAAATAAATAAAATCAGTCTGGCACTATTTCTCCTTAAGGTTTCCTAAGGTGCCTCCCCCAGACTCCTTCTCCACATAAACTCTTCATTTTTAGGGAATATCATTGTGTTTTACACATCCATGCTTGTGTAGATATTGCTTCCAGAACCTGGACTCACTGAGCTCATTTTGCACTTGGAAAACTCCTACTCATTCTTGGAGACGCAGCCCTCTGTGAAATGTCCCTGACCTTCCACCTGCTCATTTTAAACGGAAGCTGACAAGTATGTCGCCCATACAGAGAGCTCACGGGTAGCTGTCTTGCTTTTTCCCTGGAAGACCCATAGCAAAGGAAAGCCTCATCAGCTATCCAGGAAAATCCATTTATTTCCCCATTCTTATGAACAGAGAACCAAAGAGTCCCATACATTCAGAAAACCAACAGCACAAAAGAAAAAAACGTCAAGATAAATCAAATAATTGGCCTCAAAAGAAGCTGAAATACCTCAAGAAATAGAAAAGAAACTTAAGAGACTAGAAACTTCCATTAATCCTTAGGGAGATTAACAAAGTTTCTGAATCCAGCAAATAAGAGCAGATTGCTATGAAAACATGAGACCAAGAAAGCAAGAAAGAACCCTTGAAAATGAAACGTATGATTGCTGAAACTGAAAAATATTTTATTGGGAGGGATGGGAATATTGGGAAGGTAAAGAAATGTCTCATAATGTAGAGCAAAAACACAAAAAGATGGAAACCCTATGTAAAAATAAGAGGCATAGATGATTAATGCAAATGATCCATTATCCAATTAATAAAATTTCCAGGAAGGGAGACCAAGAAAATGAAAGGTAGCATATCAGTCGTACTCTAAGCAGGAGAGTTCACCCCCAGATAGTCACATGAAGAGATCTTCATGGGAAGGTAACAGAGAGGTGTGGGCAGAGTTAAGGGAAAATACAGGATATGGGGAGGTAGTCAGAGACTAGCAAAAGAAGTTACCACCCTACAGCTAATGGAATCAGGGGAGACAATCCAGTCATAGAACTAGGGGACTGTGGAGGAAGGGCTACCTGATTAACTGCTATAGTCTAGAGGCATGGCACCATCACCAGAGACTCAGCATTCATGAGGATGGGCCAGGGTTAGGGAGTCTCAGAGGCTAAGAGCAGAGAGTTGGAGCCCAAGTGGAATGAGAGGATGTCCCCATAAGGGGCAGACCAGGTGGGTGTTGGAGCTGAGTAGGGAGGAGTACATCTGCACAGGGTAGGGCAGCTACTGGGGCAGCCCAGCACTGTGAGAGCAGAGCACCCCGTGGTGGGGAGGGTCTGGCATGGGATGTCGGAGCCGGAACAGAACAAAGAGAGTATCCATACAGGGGAGCAGGGATTTGGTACCCCAACGCACAGTGTCAGAGCCCAAATACAATGAAGAGGGTGTCCACACAAGAAACGGGAACAGCCAAGGTGGAATGCCAAAGCCCAAGCAGAATGAGGTGCTGGTGGGAGGGTGTCCTCCTATGAGAAGTTGGTTCCATGCAGGGAGATCAACCAAGCAAAGCAAACATATTAAGAATGATGGGAGCCAGTTTTCTCACTGATTAAGAAGGCAGTTACAAATACAGAAGGGGAGAAAAACAGAATGAGCCCTGTGGCTTTGAATTAGAATTAGAGGTATTATGTAAATTAATGGTTTTCAATATATAGAGATAAATATTAATGTAATTGTGAGACACACACACATATATACACACACTTTTAGTTCTGTCCACTGAGACAGCCTAGGAGCAATGACCACCCCCAATAGCAATGAGCACACCTAGCACCCATATCTGACTTCTAAAAGCCATTCTCCATTAAAAGAATCCAAGGGGCAGGGAAAATACAAGATAAGCCTGTAAGATCTTTGGGGCCTACAAAGTAACAAAGTGCTCTAAGAATGATGGAGCATGTTGAAAAGACCCAGAATCCAGTTTGAAGAGGTCCTCACTGGTCAAATCTGGGACAATGTGAGGATTAAAATAAACAATGAGAGTAATGGATAATAACCCACTGAATCAAACAGAAAGCTGTGTCCTTTCCAATATAAATAAATGAATAAGTGGCGTGAAAGTTCAATGGGGAATAAACAGTATGTCAAGCATTCTGATGGTTGATGCCTCTTCTGGTCACTGGTGCTTGTTCTGATGGCTGATGCCTTGTTCTGATAGTTGGCACCTATTCTGATGGTTGGTGCCTATTGTGATATTGGGTGCCTATTCTGATGACTTGTGCCCCTTTTAATGGGTTTTTTTTAATAACCTGTTTACCAGACCAAAACTATGGAAAACATGGTCCTTTAAAATTTAATTCTGAATATAAAATATTTGGGGAATATAATATCCTTGCACCTGTGTAGATGCATATGCTATTGAGGGAATACAACAATCAGAAATGATTTTTTTTGTAGATAACCATTACATGTTTTAACTGTTTTCAATACCAGTATATATCTGACCAAAGAGAACGATTTCATAAATAATAGATTTTAAAAAATAAAATTAAAAAAAATAAAACAAAATGTAAATAAATAAAGTAAACCTTATGCTGGAAGCAGACACTCTCCAAAACGCCAACAGGCCCCCTTTGGCTTGTGTGTTCCTCCACCTGACAGCTGGCTCCGTTTCTGGATGTGGAATAATCCTCTTTGATTACTGTAGCTGTCTAGTTTATCTGTTGTTGCAGAAAGAATCAGACGTAAGGCACAGTATACACCTCCAGCACTCATTTGTCTGAATTCGACTTTTAATAAGTGTGGAACAGGAAAGCCACATTTCCTTCCTAAAGTGCTTCAGAACATGTGGCAGTGGTTACCCCTTACATAAGACAGCCTGTTTATATTTATTTTTAAACATTGGTGCTCCCCAAGCATTTCTTTATCTTCTACTTATTTGTGAAGCGGATGTATTCCAGAAGACTTTATGGGATGAAAAAAAGCCCCATGATCCATTCATTTATTCATGCACTTATTTACTAAAAAATTATTACCAGGCCCCTACCATAGGCCAGGCGCTCTTGGAGACCTTGAGGATGCAGAGGTGAGCGATATCCTCACCGTTTTTTGTGGCAGTTGAACATCCATCCAAGAAGTTTCCTGGAATGCGTGCGAAAAGAAGCATCACTCCTACCCGCTTCCAGATATCCCCGCTTTACCCCGAAGTGGAGAGGAGACGTGTCCCCAGGAGCTGCAGGTGAGCGATGGGGCCTAGCCAGGAGCCAGGACTGCTGCCAAGGCGGGCCTTCCCCAGTCCGGACCGCCCCCTTCGGGACACCCGGCGGGGCGGGGCACGGAGGGGCCGGGCGGTGCACTCCGCTCCCGGCCCGCCCTCCTCCCGGCCCCCAGGGGGCGCTCGCGCCAAGGCATAGGAGCAGGCAGCGCGTGGGCGACGCGTGGGCTGCGTGGCCAGCGGATCTTCAGAAGATGGAAACGCTTTGCGGAGGCGTGGTGCCCAGCTGCCCGCTCGGGCCCCGCTTCCTCCCTCTAGCTCCCCACACTCTCCGCCGCCCCCGCCCCCCTCCCCTAGAGACTTAGGGCCGAGCGGACCCACCCCCGACGCCTGGAGTGGAGACCGGGTCCCCGCGGAGCCCGAACTCCCGGCTTGGCGTCTCTTCTCTCTGCCGCCGCTGCGCTGCCCCGGAGCCCGAGGGGAGGGCGGCGCGACCCTCGACCTCGCCCACGGCCGCACCGCCGCCGCACTCGGGCTGGACCCCGCCAGCCGAAGCCCAGTCCGCCCTCGGGGCCCCGCGCCTGGTAAGTAGGGGCGGACCCAGTACCGCGTCCCCGGGCTGCTGCGGGAGACGAACTTTTGAGTCCCACGTGTTCGCGTTCGCTCGGAGCCGCCCCTGCTGTTTAGAAAGAGCTGGGGGCAGCGTCTTGGTCCAGGGGCACTTTGGTGCGCCGTCTAGCTCCTGCCTTCCACCCGGCTCACCGGGGCCGGCGGGAGCGGGGAGAGGTCCAACCTGCGCCTCCTGAGGGGAATGAGGAGGGGGAGGCGCAGAGTCGCAGCGCCCCACCTCCTGAGCGAGGGGAAGTGGTCGGGGGGCGAGGATATGCGGTGTCCCAGGGCTGGAGCCGCTGCAGTGGGACTCAGCCTCCTAACCATCCCCCCAACTCTTACAGTAGGTTCCAGTATTTGATTGAGTCTTGGGCTCTCGGGTTTACAACTCATCCACGGGCTCGAAACTCATCCATTGGCTCGTAGGTCCCTTGAAGAGCTCAAAGATCTTGCTTTGTATTTTCCATGAGGAGGAACCTGGACCCTGCCCCGAGGCTGCTGCACATTGTTTCTGGATTGCCTCTCCCTTGTTTGCGCATCCCCCACTCCCTTCCCTGATTTGCAAATGTTTGAACCTGCTGTTTGGAACTCGGGGAAGGTCTTGGAGGCTGAATGACGCTTATTTCCTACAGACCAGAAACGGGGGACACAGAAAGGCTTTTGTGTCCAGGAGGGCCCCACAGGGTCCTTGCTTTCAGGCTGATCCCTGAGAAAAGTACTGTTATAGGAAGATGCGTTCCTCCCTTCCCTTGAAGGGCGCGGGTGGGCTTTAAGGCTCTAGTTCCCCCCACCCCTTGCTCCCGCCTTCCAGGTCCTTGGGGTTGCATGGAGGAGGGGGTGCAGGAGGGGCGAGGGCTGCAGGGGGGTCGGTGGTTGGCAGTGGGAGAGGCATTGCATGCGCGCCAGTGCGGGTCCTCAGAGGCGCTCCCCGCCCCGACCCCTCGGAGCCCAGGATCCCTGATTCCCTAATGGGCTGCCCAGGAAGCCAGTGGGCTGCGCCATGTGCTGCCTTGTCACAAGTAAGAGGAGATGGCCTCCCGCTGCACCAGGAGTGACCAGGCTTTTGCCCACACGTCCCCCAGAGCTCCAAGCCCTGGGTCATGAGGCGTAGCTTTGTGGGAGCCGGCGTCCCTGGACCGGGGGCACTCGAAAGAGATGGTGGGTGCTGACCAGTGAAGCAAACTGGCCTTGGAGGTGGTTCACGCACATCTTTATGCAGGTGAATCAGGCAGCCTGGAACTAGGTGCTGGGTGCCCTGTAAGTGAAGCTGAATCTGGCCTCTGTACCCCGACACCGAATTAAATCTTGGAAACAAAGTTTTGGGTGAAGTACAAAAGAATAGCTTTATTGTTTTGTCAGGCAAAAGGGGCCAGAGCGGGCTAATGCCCTCAAAAACTGTGCTGTCCCAACAGGGAGGGGGTAGTGAAGAGTTTTATAGTGATAGTTCGAAGAGGGCGTGATCAGCTTGTGGACATTTTTCTGATTGGGTTGGTGGTGAGGTAAGTGGGAGTCAGCATCATCAACCTTCTGGTTCCACCTGGTGGCCTGAGGTCTACGTGCTTGTGGGCAGCATACAGTTAACTTCTCCCACCTGGTTGGGTTTCAGTATCTGCAAAACAGCTCAAAGGTATTGTTTTGCGTGTCCCTTGAGGGGGAACCAGGACCCCCAAGGCTGCACTATTGTTTCTTTTGGCAGTTCCTCCCTAGTCTCCGCATCCCCCTCCCTTCCCTAATTAGCAACTGTTTGAACCTGCTGGTTGGAACTCAGGGAAAGTAATGGAGACCGAATGAAGCCTATTTTCTGTAATCAAGAAATGGCGGTGTTGACTTTAAAAAAAAAAAGCACAACATAAGAGTTTCGAGTTAAGTTTTATTTGGGGCAAAATGAGGACTGCGGCCCAGGAGACAGCGTTTCAGTGAACTCTGAGAAACTGCTCCGGGGAGACGAGGAGGGGAGCCAGGTTATATAGAAGTTTTATAACAAAGGGCAGGTAGTCAGAACGTCAAAAGATTATTGTTAACTAAAGAAAACCAGGTATCTCAAGTTAAGGAATTTAGTGCTTTTCTATATGTGGGAAGATGCAAGAGTCTGGGCTCACTGAAATCATTCCTCTGATCTGCACCTCAGCCCTCTGGGGCCTGTATCCTGTGTTTTCAAATCCTGAGTTTCCTCAGGGCTCACGGTAGGAAGTGGCTTCAGTCTGTTGGCTGCTAGATGGCAGGTATTCTTTTCAGCCCTGAGTTCCCTCAGGGCTCACTGGCTCACATTGGAGGGCTGCAATCTTTGATGACCATGACATCCTTTGTTTACTGATATGGCAGGAAATATTCCATTTATCAGTGGACACAGAAAGGCTTTTGTGCCCAGGAGCCCCAGAGGGTCCTGCTCGGTATCATAAGGTCCCAGAGATATTTTGGAAATAGAAAAGGAACAAGTATAAACATGGAAGACCCAGAAGGTCAAGGATAAGACGTCCTCCATCCTTTTCTTTCCCCTTTTTTCCACTCTCCCTCCTTCTTCCTTCTACCCCTTTGTCCACCTTTCCATCCATCTTTCTTTCCATCCTTTCTTCCATTCTATTCTCTCCTCCTTCCCTCCCTTTCTCCCTCCATCCTTCCCTCTTTTTCTTTCCCCTCCTCACTTTCTTCCCTTTATCATTTCCTCTAATTTTTCCTCCCTCCCTCCCTCCCTCTCTCCCTTCCTTTCATTCAACAGACATGTTTAGGTGTCTGCTGTGTGCTGTTGGTACTTAGTTTGCACGGAATTTTGTTGCCCTTTCTGTCAGGACAGGTCCACCCTTGTGCTACCAGGGAACACTTCTGTACTGTGTTACCTTCCCCTCCTCTTTCCTTCCTTTATCAATTAGCATGTATGGAACGGCTGCCTTAGAGAAAAAAGCTAAAATGATCATGGAGTTCACCTTCAGGAAGGAAGGTTAAAATCAAGTTTAGAAATCGAGGTATGAGCATGTGAAAAGCTGAATAATAGTGGAATAATTACATGATGTCACAAAACAAGGATGTGAGATGCCAGAAGACAGCATGAGCATTATTGTTAGAGTGCAACGAGACACCGGCTGAGTTTAGAGAATGGAGCAGTCTTTATGGGGTGGATGGGTTTGGGAAAGCCTTGTAGAGAAGGAGCGTAAACTGGGGTTCCAAATAGGATTTTCATATTTGGAAAAGAGAAAATTTCAGTCCAGGAAAGGGGAATGACATGGGTAAAAGCTCAGCAGTTTTGGTCTTTTTTGTTGTTGTTGTTGTTGTTTTTGTTTGTCGCCTACATTTTCCAAGGGAAAGTTCCAGTCCAGGGAACCTCTTTCTTTCCCAGGGCTCCTTTGCCGCCACTTCCTCTTCAGTTCTGTGTTTTTCCCCACATTTTAAATTCACCTGTTGATGGGCTCAGGGGAAGCACCCCGTTTCTCTCAGTCCCTGCCTTGATCAGCAGACTGGTCACTTTTTGCTGTACATAAAGAGCTTCTTTGGAGGGGACATCTAAACTGAAGAGAGTGTGTTGAAATGTTATTCCCAGCTTGGTGGTTGAAATTCCAACTGTAATTTTTATCAGCTCTGGGTGAGCCAGAGCACGGGCTGACATGCTGGAGATCACAGAGGGCCTGAAGTCAAGGATTTCACTTGGAATTCCTGGCGTGGCTGGCCCAGTGTGATTGAGTCCAATCCAGGGAATGCTCATTTTTCTTGCACACTGTATGTACATTTAACAGTTGTTCTTGGATGTTTTCATAGTAGAAGTGTGTTACATGCTGAAGCCAATCCATATTATTTTGTTCCGACATCCTCAGTCCGTGAAGGAATAGTTGATTTTCAGATGCCTGCAGAACCTTGATCCTAGCCAGGTGTCTGGGTCTTTCCCGGCAGTGACTTGAGTGAAATCTGACCGATATACTGTGGTGACAGCCAGGCTGTGGAAGTTGAAGATTCTAAGTTTATTCCCTCTGAGGCTGGCATTTCTCTGCGATTGTTCCAAGGCTAGGGAGATATAAGGTGGCCAGGGTCCCCCTAGGCTTGTGGCCTCTTGATATTTGCCCTTAAGTAAAAGAAAAAATCCCTTCACCAAATACTTGCTGGTTGCTCAGAATAAAAATTTTCTCATCGGTACATTACAACTGATTATTAAAAAGTTCACATTCAGGCATCCTGTGTGTGTGTGCGTGCGCGCGCGTGCGCGCAGAACAAGGAATTCCTTTTCCTTCTAAGGACAGTGTAGTGATTCTCAGGGTCTATTTGATCTTTCCTTCCCTTCCTTCATCAGGTGAAATCTGGTTAAAAGGGTTACCTTGGAGCAGAAAGGAAGAGGAAAGATGGTCCTGGTGGTAAAGCCTCACTGAAAGCTGTCCTAGAATGATATTGTCAAAAGACAGTTTTGAAAGTTTTAATTCAACTCTACATGTTATAAAAAAGGGAAACCTAGGTCCAGAGATGTCAAGTGATTTGGGCCAAAGTGATGCAGCAGCTTAAAGATAAACCAGGATCTGAGTACAGGTTCTCTGACTCTTGGAAATAATTGCATGTACAGAGTCTTTGCACCCTGTTATCAGAGTATGTTAGACAAAGAAAGCAATGATAAATAAATGTTTGATCAGCAGAATAAATGAAACAGCTTTGTTCCACACTTCATTGGGAGAAATTTAATAGAATTTTTAAGAAAAATTTTAAAAGTGGAGGATAAAATATATTTCAAGAGTACAGAGGTCTTTTACAAAGATATATAGGGTCTGTTTGAAAAATATTCTCATAAATAAAGCAATCAGACTTAATTGCCCACGACATTCTCATAACCTGATATAAGGACTTTGGAGGTGTAGAATGCTGAGCTAATTAAAAGCTATCCAATTGCTCAAAAACTATTAAATAGCTGTTTTGTGAAAGAAGAAACCAAGTACACAATATATCAAAAGACAGTAGAAGTGCAGTCTTCCCTGTATACCATGGGATGCAATCAAAACTGTAATTGGACTACATTTCCTACTCCCAAACGCCAGTGTTAGAGAAGAAAAATAGAGATTAAAATAGCTTCTGAATCAAAAACATTTTGAGAAAAAAAAAGAAAGAAAAAGGAAAGAAAAATCAAAATAATCTGGGTATTGATGAAGGAAAAACCAAGTGGTCTAATGAACAAAGTTATCATGTCTAGCCCCAGCTTGATAGTGCCTGTTCCCTCTCCTCCTCCTCAGCTGCCCCTCGTCTTCACCTCAATCACTGAGAAATTAGGAAGGCCTGGCCCCTGCATTCCCAGAGTCAGGATCTTGAGGAGATTGGGGGGTGGGGGGATGGGGGCTGCCCTGGGGCTATCTTCTCTACCCTGGCCCCTTACGGAAGGCTCTGGGAGGGTCAGAGAGAGCACTGATCCCAGCTGTAGGCACATCTCCCACGCCTCCCAGCTCAGGCGGTTGAAGAAAGGCCTTTACGAGCTGCAGACGTGCCTACTTGCAGCTCCTCCAGTAACAGCTGCCCTCTTAGAGCCGGGCTCCAGTGCAGAGCCCTCAAGACAGTCCTGTGTTCCCCACCCAGGGGAATGCGCAGAGTGAGCTCACTGGCAATCATGCACAGTTGGCTTAGCTTCAACCCAGACCTCCTCCACTGTTCCCCATCTCTCCAAGTCACTACTGTCATCCACCCCAAAAGTTTACTGATCACCTGTATTGGTTGCATTATTAGAAGCAGTATAGATAGAATTTAAGAGCAGTGTCTCTGGAGCTGGGATCCCTGGGTCTAAATCTGGACTCCACGCTTGCAGCTGCATGATTTGGGCCTAGTTACTCAATCTCTTTATCCCCAGTTCTATTATCTATCGATATGGAATAATAATGATAAAGGGTCCCAAGGCATGAGTTGTGAGGTTGTTAAATGAGAAGGGCCTTAAAGCACTTTGGTAGTGCCTGGCACAAAATAATTGCTCCTTAAATGTTAGCAAAGATTATTACTTTGACCTATAGGGACACAGGGTAAGGGTGTCATTCCGTCCCTGCCCTGGAGGGATTATGCTGTAATCTGGGAAGCTGAACATTTTTCAGTCATGAAGAAGGAAGTTGGTCTTGTGACCTTGTGCATCCAGCAAAGGATCAGTTGTTATGTCTGAGGATGGATCGCCATCCCTCCCCCCACCGTCTAGCATGGGTGGAACAGAGGCTTCCTGTTTCCCAACAAGAGCTAAGCCCTCTAGTCATGTTAGTTTCTTCCATATTTTAGACTTCTGAGAAGTCCTAAGTTTCATTCACTCTTTTTCAAAAAAAAAAAAAAGCAAGCTCCTGGTTACACAGGCATAACTACATGTAATTGCCTGAAGAAATACCAATAGAATAGAGATGCATTCTTAAATATGCTACTGTTCTCGAGGCCACCTTTTTGGTTGTGTCCCTTTGGAAATGCAGTCTGGGAAAATGCAGAGGAGAGACCAGTCTGATTTGCGGAATCTTATATGAAGTTGTCAAGCTCATAATGCCCAGACAGATGCATCTCTTAGAATGAAGCTTCTGTGCTCTGGGTAAATCCCTCCTCTTACTGTGTGATGCCAGTCTTTTCAGTTTAATCCTCTTCCCAACTCGATGACACTCAAGGGTAGGATGGGAGGAAGGATTTCGCACCATTGCCATCTTGGCTACGAACTTCTGTTTATCCAGGAGCATCACCTCTTGGTGGCTTTCACAGCTCATGTCAGTGAGCTGGGGCTCAGGTTCTGCCCACTTCATGCCTAATACCACCTCGAACAGAAGTTGGCAAACTGTGGCCAAGGAACCCAATCTAGCCTGCCACCGGTCTTTATAAATAAAGCTTTATTGGGACACAGCCACACCCATGAATTGATATATTGCCTATAGCTGCTTTTGTGTTACGAAGGCAGAGTTGAGTAGTATTAATATACATGGCCCCTGTCTTCCAGGAGTATGAAGCTAGGACTGCCTGGGAGGAAGACTTCAGGTTGTGTGGTCAGAAGGAGAGAGTGTCAAGGAGAAGTGATATTTTTTTAAATAAAAATCAGCAAGTCAATGTATTAATGGATGTACATGAGAAATGGAAGCATGGGTGGTCTTGGAGCTGTAGTAACCCAAAGCCTCCATCCCCTCCACAAGGACAGTCCTCTCCCCAAAGATAGGAAAGTCCTGGTTAGACAACATTTCTAAAGCACCTACTATGTGCCTATCACAGGGTTCGGTGCTTGATATGTGGCACCTCCCCCCTGCTGAAAGGGTACCACGAAAACAAGACAGTGGGGGAAGATTAAAGGGGATAAAAATTCCACCCAGAGGGGCTCTAACTTCACAGAAAATCCCATGTGCTGATGATTCAACCTCTTAAATCACACCTGAGAATAATTTTGCCACTAATGGAGTACTTATGTGAAAATAACTATAATACATTGTGTTTATTCTTTTTCAATTTTTTAAATTTTAATTTTTTATACAGCAGGTTCTTATCATTCATCCATTTTATACACATCAGTGTATACATGTCAATCCCAATCTCCCATCACACCACCACCACCACCACCACCACCCGCTGCCGCTTTCCCCCCTTGGTGTCCATATGTTTGTTCTCTACATCTGTGTCTCAATTTCTGCCCTGCAAACTGGTTCATCCGTACCATTTTTCTAGGTTCCACATATATGCTTTAATATGCGATATTTGTTTTCCTCTTTCTGACTTACTTCACTCTGTATGACAGTCTCTAGATTCATTCACGTCTCTAAAAATGACCCGATTTCATTCCTTTTTATGGCTGAGTAATATTCCATTGTATATATGTACCATGTCTTCTTTATCCATTCGTCTGTCAATGGACATTTAGGTTGCTTCCATGACCTGGCTATTGTAAATAGTGCTGCAGTGAACATTGGGGTGCATGTGTCTTTTTGAATTATGGTTTTCTCTGGGTATATGCCCAGTAGTGGGATTGCTGGGTCATATGGTAATTCTATTTTCAGTTTTTTAAGAAACCTCCATACTGTTCTCCATAGTGGCTGTATCAATTTACATTCCCACCAACAGTGCAAGAGGGTTCCCTTTTCTCCACATGCTCTCCAGCATGTTGTTTGTAGATTTTCTGATGATGCCCATTCCAACTGGTGTGAGGTGATACCTCATTGTAGTTTTGATTTGCATTTCTCTAATAATTAGTGATGTTGAGCAGCTTTTCATGTGCTTCTTGGCTATCTGTATGTCCTCTTTGGAGAAATGTCGATTTAGGTCTTCTGCCCATTTTTAGATTGGGTTGTTTGTTTTTTTTAATATTGAGCTGCATGAGCTGTTTATATATTTTAGAGATTAATCCTTTGCCTGTTGATTCATTTGCAAATATTTTCTCCCATTCTGAGGGTTGTCGTTTCAACTTGTTTGTAGTTTCCTTTGCTTTGCAGAAGCTTTTAAGTTTCATTAGGTCCCATTTGTTTATTTTTGTTTTTATTTCCATTCCTCTAGGAGGTGGATCACAAAAGATCTTGCTGTGATTTGTGTCAAATAGTGTTCTTCTTATGTTTTCCTCTAAGAGTTTTATAATGTCTGGTCTTACATTTAGGTCTCTAATCCATTTTGAGTTTATTTTTGTGTATGGTGTTAGGGAGTGTTCTAATTTCACTCTTTTACATGTAGCTGTCCAGTTGTCCCAGCACCACTTCTTGAAGAGACTGTCTTTCCTCCACTGTATATCCTTGCCTCCTTTCTCATAGATTAGTTGATCATAGATGCGTGGGTTTATCTCTGGGCTTTCTGTCCTGTTCCACTGATCTATATTTCTGTTTTTGTGCCAATACCATGTTGTCTTGATTACTGTAGCTTTGTAGTATAGTCTGAAGCCAGGGAGTCTGATTCCTCCAGCTCTGTTTTTTTCCCTCAAGACCGCTTTGACTATTCGGGGTCTTTTGTGTCTCCATACAGATTTTACTATTTTTTGTTCTACTTCTGTAAAAAATGCCATTGGTAATTTGATAGAGATTGCATTGAATCTGTAGATTGCTTTGGGTAGTATAGTCATTTTCACAGTATTGATTCTTCCAATCCAAAAACATGGTATATCTCTCCATCTGTTGGTATCATCTTTAATTTCTTTCATCAGTGTCTTATAGTTTTCTGCATATAGGTCTTTTGTCTCCCTTGGTAGGTTTATTCCTAGGTATTTTATTCTTTTTGCTGCAGTGGTAAATGGGAGTGTTTCCTTAATTTCTCTTTCAGATTTTTCATCATTAGTGTATAGGAATGCAAGAGATTTCTGTGCATTAATTTTGTATCCTGCAACATTACCAAATTCATTGATAGCTCTAGTAGTTTTCTGGTAGCATCTTTAGGATTCTCTATGTATAGTATCATGTCATCTGCAAACAGTGACAGCTTTACTTCTTCTTTTCCGAAATGGATACCTTTTATTTCCTTTTCTTCTCTGATTGCTGTGGCTAAAACTTCCAAAACTATGTTGAATAAGAGTGGTGAGAGTGGGTAACCTTGTTTTGTTCCTGATCTTAGTGGAAACGCTTTCAGTTTTTCACCATTGAGGACGATGTTGGCTGTGGGTTTGTCATATATGGCCTTTATTATGTTGAGGAAAGTTCCCTCTATGCCTGCTTTCTGGAGGGTTTTTATCATATATGGGTGTTGAATTTTGTCGAAAGCTTTCTCTGCATCTATTGAGATGACCATATAGTTTTTCTCCTTCAACTTGTTAATATGGTGTATCACATTGATTGATTTGCATATATTGAAGAATCCTTGCATTCCTGGAATAAACCCCACTTGATCATGGTGTATGATCCTTTTAATGTGTTGTTGGATTCTGTTTGCTAGTATTCTGTTGAGGATTTTTGCATCTGTGTTCATCAGTGATATTGGCCTGTAGTTTTCTTTCTTTGTGACATCCTTGTCTGGTTTTGGTATCAGGGTGATGGTGGCCTCGTAGAATGAGTTTGGGAGTGTTCCTCCCTCTGCTATATTTTGGAAGAGTTTGAGAAGGAGAGGTGTTAGCTCTTCTCTAAATGTTTGATAAAATTCACCTGTGAAGCCATGTGGTCCTGGGCTTTTGTTTGTTGGAAGATTTTTAATCACAGTTTCAATTTCAGTGCTTGTGATTGATCTGTTCATATTTTCTATTTCTTCCTGATTCAGTCTTGGCAAGTTGTGCATTTCTAAGAATTTGTCCATTTCTTCCAGGTTGTCCATTTTATTGACATAGAGTTGCTTGTAGTAATCTCTCATGATCTTTTGTATTTCTGCAGTGTCAGTTGTTACTTCGCCTTTTTCACTTCTAATTCTGTTGATTTGAGTCTTCTCCCTTTTTTTCTTGATGAGTCTGGGTAATGGTTTATCAATTTTGTTTATCTTCTCAAAGAACCAGCTTTTAGTTTTATTGATCTTTGCTATCATTTCCTTCATTTCTTATTCATTTATTTCTGATCTGATCTTTATGATTTCTTTCCTTCTGCCAACTTTGGGGTTTTTTTGTTCTTTCTCTAAGTGCTTTAGGTACAAAGTTAGGTTATTTATTCAAGATTTTTTCCTGTTTCTTAAGGTAGGATTGTATTGCTATAAACTTCCCTCTTAGAATTGCTTTTGCTGCATCCCATAGTTTTTGGGTCGTCGTGTCTCCGTTGTCATTTGTTTCTAGGTATTTTTTGATTTCCTCTTTGATTTCTTCAGTGATCACTTCGTTATTGAGTAGTGTATTGTTTAGCCTCCATGTGTTTGTATTTTTTACAGCTCTTTTCCTGTAGTTGATATCTAGTCTCATAGCGTTGTGGTCAGAAAAGATACTTGATACAATTTCAATTTTCTTAAATTTACCAAGGCTTGACTTGTGACCAAAGATATGATCTATCCTGGAGAATGTTCCATGAGCCCTTGAGAAAAATGTGTATTCTGTTGTTTTTGGATGGAATGTCCTATAAATATCAATTAAGTCCATCTTGTTTAATGTATCATTTAAAGCTTGTGTTTCCTTATTGATTTTCATTTTGGATGATCTGTCCATTGGTGAAAGTGGGGTGTTAAAGTCCCCTACTATGAATGTGTTACTGTCGATTTCCCCTTTTATGGCTGTTAGTATTTGCCTTATGTATTGAGGTGCTCCTATGTTGGGTGCAGAAATATTTACAGTTGTTATATCTTCTTCTTGGATCAATCTCTTGATCATTATGTAGTGTCCTTCTTTGTCTTTTCTAATAGTCTTCATTTTAAAGTCTATTTTGTCTGATATGAGAATTGCTACTCCAGCTTTCTTTTGATTTCCATTTGCATGGAATATGTTTTTCCATCCCCTCACTTTCAGTCTGAATGTGTCTCTAGGTCTGAAGTGAGTCTCTTGTAGACAGCATATATATGGGTCTTGTTTTTGTTTCCATTCAGCCAGTCTGTGTCTTTTGGTGTGAGCATTTAATCCATTTACATTTAAGGTAATTATTGATATGTATGTTCGTATTCCCATTTTCTTAATTGTTTGGGATTGTTATTGTAGGTCTTTTCCTTCTGTTGTGTTTCTTGCCTAGAGAAGTTCCTTTAGCATTTGTTGTAAAGCTGGTTTGGTGGTGCTGAACTCTCTCAGCTTTTGCTTGTTTGTAAAGGTTTTAATTTCTCCATCAAATCTGAATGAGATCCTTGCTGGGTAGTGTAATCTTGGTTGTAGCTTTTTCTCCTTCATCACTTTAATTATGTCCTGCCAGTCCCTTCTGGCTTGCAGAGTTTCTGCTGAAAGATCAGCTGTTAACCTTATGGGGATTCCCTTGTGTGTTATTTGTTGTTTTTCCCTTGCTGCTTTTTATATGTTTTCTTTGTGTTTAATTTTTGACAGTTGATTAATATGTGTCTTGGCGTGTTTCTTCTTGGATTTATCCTGTATGGGACTCTCTGTGCTTCCTGGACTTGATTAACTATTTCCTTTCCCATATTAGGGAAGTTTTCAACTATAATCTCTTCAGATATTTTCTCAGTCCCTTTCTTTTTCTCTTCTTCTTCTGGTACCCTTATAATTCGAATGTTGGTGCGTTTAATGTTGTCCCAGAGGTCTCTGAGACTGTCCTTAGTTCTTTTCATTCTTTTTTCTTTATTCTGCTCTGCAGTAGTTATTTCCACTATTTTATCTTCCAGGTTGCTTATCCGTTCTTCTGCCTCAGTTATTCTGCTATTGATCCCTTCTAGAGTATTTTTGATTTCATTTATTGTGTTGTTCATCGTTGCTTGTTTCATCTTTAGTTCTTCTAGGTTCTTGTTCAATGTTTCTTGCAGTTTGTCTATTCTATTTCCAAGATTTTGGATCATCTTTACTATCATTATTCTGAATTCTTTTTTCAGGTAGACTGCCTATTTTCTCTTCATTTGTTAGGTCTGTTGGGTTTTTACCTTGCTCCTTCATCTGTTGTGTGTTTTTCTGTCCTGTCATTTTGCTTATCTTACTGTGTTTGGGGTCTCCTTTTTGCAGGCTGCAGGTTCGTAGTTCCCGTTGTTTTTGGTGTCTGTCCCCAGTGGCTAAAGTTGGTTCAGTGGGTTGTGTAGGCTTCCTGGTGGAGGGGACTAGTGCCTGTGTTCTGGTGGATTAGGCTGGATCTTGTCTTTCTGGTGGGCAGATCCACGTCTGGTGGTGTGTTTTGGGGTGTCTGTGGACTTATTATGATTTTAGGCAGCCTCTCTGCTAATGGATGGCGTTGTGTTCCTGTCTTGCTAGTTGTTTGGCATAGGGTGTCCAGCATTGTAGCTTGCTGGTCGTTGAGTGAAGCTGGGTCTTGGTGTTGAGATGGAGATCTCTGGTAGATTTTCACCGTTTGATATTACGTGGAGCTGGGAGGTCTCTTGTGGACCAGTGTCCTGAAGTTGGCTCTCCCACCTCAGAGGCACAGCACTGACTCCTGGCTGCAGCACCAAGAGCCTTTCATCCACCCGGCTCAGAATAAAAGGGAGAAAAAGTAGAAAGAAAGAAAGAGGATAAAAGAAAATAAAATAAAGTAAGGTAAAATAAAATAAAGTTATTAAAATTAAAAAATATTTATTAAAAAAAAATTTTTAAGTAAAATCAAAAACGGACGGATAGAACCCTAGGACATATTGTGAAAGCAAAGCTATACAGACAAAATCTCACACAGAAGCATACACATACACACTCACAAAAAGAGGAAAAGGGGAAAAAACAATAAATCTTGCTCTCAAAGTCCACCTCCTCAATTTGGGGTGATTCGTTGTCTATTCAGGTATTCCACAGATGCAGGGAACATCAGGTTGATTGTGGAGATTTCATCTGCTGCTCCCGAGGCTGCTGGGAAAAATTTCCCTTTCTCTTTGTTCGCACAGCTCCTGGGGTCCAGCTTTGGATGTGGTCCCGCCTCTGCATGTAGGTCGCTGGAGGGCGTCTGTTCTTCGCTCAGACAGGACGGGGTTAAAGGAGCCGCTGATTCGGGGGCTGTGGCTCACTCAGGCTGGGGGGAAGGAGGGGCACAGAGTGCAGGGCGAGCCTGCAGCGGCAGAGGCCGGAGTGACGTTGCACCAGCCTGAGGCGCTCCGTGTGTTCTCCCGGGGAAGTTGTCCCTGGATCACGGGACCCTGGCAGTGGCGGGCTGCACAGGCTCCCGGGAGGGGAGGTGTGGATAGTGACCTGTGCTTGCACACAGGCTTCTTGGTGGCGGCAGCAGCAGCCTTAGCGTCTCATGCCCATCTCTGGGGTCCGCGCTGTTACCCGCGGCTTGTGCCCGTCTCTGGAGCTCCTTTAAGCAGCGCTCTTAATCCCCTCAACTCAAGCACCAGGAAACAACGAGGGAAGAAAACGTCTCCTGCCTCTTCCGCAGGTTCAGATTTTTTCCCGGACTCCCTCCCGGCTAGCCGTGGTGCACTAACCCCTTCAGGCAGTGTTCACGCCGCCAGTCCTCTCCCTGCGCTCCTACCGAAGCCCGAGCCTCAGCTCCCAACCCCCGCCCGCCCCTGCGGGTGAGCAGAAAAGCCTCTCAGGCTGGTGAGTGCCAGTTGGCCCCGGTCCTCTGTGCGGGAATCTCTCCGCTTTGCCCTCCACACCCCTGTTGCTGTGCTCTCCTCATCGGCTCCGAAGCTTCCCCCCTCCGCCACCTGCAGTCTCCGCCCGCGAAGGGGCTTCTAGTGTGTGGAAACCTTTCCTCCTTCACGGCTCCCTCCCACTGGTGCAGGTCCCATCCCTCTCCTTTTGTCTCTGTGTATTCTTTTTTCTTTTGCCCTACAAAGGTACGTGGGGAGTTTCTTGCCTTTTGGGGGGTCTGAGGTCTTCTGCCAGCGTTCAGTGGGTGTACTGTAGGAGTTGTTCCACGTGTAGACGTATTTCTGATGTGTCTGTGGGGAGGAAGGTGGTCTCCGCGTCTTACTCTTCCGCCATCTTCCCCCTCTCTCCTTGGGTTTGTTTTTGTAGGTCCTTTTCTTCTCTTGTGTTTCCCACTTAGAGAAGTTCCTCTAGCATTTGTTGTTGAGGTGGTTTGGTGGTGCTGAATTCTCTTAGCGTTTACTTGTCTGTAAAGCTTTTGATTTCTCCGTCAAATCTGAATGAGATCCTTGCCAGGTAGAGTAAATCTTGGTTGTAGGTTCTTCCCTTTCATCACTTTAAATATGTCATGCCACTCCCTTCTGGCTTGTAGAGTTTCTGCTGAGAAATCAGCTGTTAACCTTATGGGAGGTCATTTGTATGTTATTTGTCGCTTTTCCCTTGCTGCTTTCATTACTTTTTCGTTGTCTTTAATTTTTCCCAATTTGATTACTATGTGTCTTGGCGTGTTTCTCCTTGGGTTTATCCTGTATGGGACTTTCTGCACTTCCTGGACTTGCGTGGCTATTTCCTTTCCCATGTTAGGGAAGTTTTCTACTATAATCTCTTCACATATTTTCCCGGGTCCTTTCTCTCTCTCTCTTCCTTCTGGGACCCCTATAATGTGAATGTTGTTGTGTTTAATGTTGTCCCAGAGGTCTCTTAGGCTGTCTTCCTTTCTTTTCATTCTTTTTTCTTTATTCTGTTCTGTGGCAGTGAATTCCACCATTCTGTCTCCCAGGTCACTCATCTGTTCTTCTGCCTCAGTTATTCTACTATTGATTCCTTCTAGTGTATTTTTCATTTCAGTTATTGTATTATTCATCTCTGTTTGTTTCTTCTTTAATTCTTCTAGGTCTTTGTTAAACACTTGAAGATCTTTAACATTTGTTAAAGATCTTCTCGATCTTTGCCTCCATTCTTTTTCTGAGGTCCTGGATCATCTTCACTGTCATTATTCTGAATTCTTTTTCTGGTAGGTTGCCTATCTCCACTTCATTTAGTTGTTTTTCTGGGGTTTTATCTTGTTCCTTCATCTAGTGCATAGCCCTCTGCCTTTGCATCTTGTCTGTCTCTCTGTGAATGTGGTTTTTGTTCCACAGGCTGCAGGACTGTAGTTTTTCTTGCTTCTGCTGTCCGCTCTCGTGGATGAGGCTATCTCATCCTGATGGGAGGGACTGGTGGTGGGCAGAGCTGGCTGTTGCTTTGGTAGGCAGGGCTCAGTAAAACTTTAGTCCGCTTGTCTGCTGATGGGTGGGGCTGGGTTCCTTCCCTATTGGTTGTTTGGCCTGAGGTGACCCAGCACTGGAGCCTACAGGCTCTTTGGTGGGGCTTATGATGGACTCTGGGAGGGCTAATGCCAAGGAGTACTTCCCAGAACTTCTGCTGCCAGTGTCCTTGTCCCCCACGGTGAGCAACAGCCACCTCCCACCTCTGCAGGAGACCCTCCAACAGTAGCAGGTAGGTCTTGTTTAGTCTTCTATGGGGTCACTGCTCCTTCCCCTGGGTCCCGATGCACACACTACTTTGTGTGTGCCCTCCAAGAGTGGAGTCTCTTTTTCCCCCAGTCCTGTTGAAGTCCTGCAATCAAATCCCTCTAGCCTTCAAAGTCTGATTCTCTGGTAATTCCTCCTCCCGTTGCCAGACCCAGGTTGGGTAGCCTGACGTGGGGCTCAGAACCTTCACTCCAGTGGGTGGACTTCTGTGGTATAAGTGTTCTCCAGTTTGTGGGTCACCCACCCAACAGTTTCGGGATTTGATTTGATTGTGATTGTGCCCCTCCTACCGTCTCATTGCAGCTTCTCCTTTGTCTTTGGATGTGAGGTATCTTTTTTGGTGAGTTCCAGTGTCTTCCAGTCGATGATTGTTCAGCAGTTTGTTGTGATTCTGGTGTTCTTTCAAGTGGGAGTCCATTATGTTTATTCTTATCACAGCTCTGAGATTTCTACTTTCATATGAGCTTTCGTACATAGCTCATAGTCACATGAGTGGGAAGTTTAAGAGCTGAGATTTTAGTTTAGGTCTGTCTGACTCCACCATATAAGACTTAAGTGCCATCCAGTTTCTCTCTACATATGTCACGTTCCTTCGCTGAGTTGGCCTTTCCTGGCTCCCAGGAGCTGCAGAAGCACATCCTTACATGACAAGAGAGTAAAGGAAAAGACTGATGGGTCTGGCTTAGGTCACATGCCCACCCCTTGAACGAACCACTGGAACTAGGGGATAATGCTTATGATTGGCCATCTGGGGTCATTGTTTTAATAGTGTCTCTTTTTTCTGTATTTTATGATGCTTTGACATCTTGGGGCCCTGCATACTGAGGAGGAACTGCTCCTCCCAGGGTTAGCTAATTCCTAGAGATAGCAACCACCTTGCCTGTGAGCCTGCCTTTGACATGCATACCAACCCATCCAGAGCTATACCCCCAGCCACCTCCTTTCCTGAGCTCACACACGCCAATATTTCCCCTGCCCTGTATCGCCCAGAGCCTCCTAAGTTACTCAGAGTATTCAATCTTTTTTTAAAATTTATTATTTATTTTTGGCTGCATTCGGTCTTTGTTGCTACGCACAGCAAGCGGGGGCTGCTCTTAATTGCGGTGCGCGGGCTTCTCATTGTCGTGGCTTCTCTTGTTGCGGAGCATGGGCTCTAGGCACGCGGGCTTCAGTAGTTGCAGCATGTGGGCTCTGTAGTTGCGGCTCACGGGCTCTCGAGTGCAGGCTCAGTAGTTGTGGCACACGTGCTTAGTTGCTCTGCGGCATGTGGGATCTTCCCCGACCAGGGATCGAACCCGTGTCCCCTGCATTGGTAGGCGGATTCTTAATGACTGCGCCACCAGGGAAGTCCCAGACTATTCAACCTTAAACGTGCTTAACTGCTTACCTTGCTTCACGCATTCCTTGCCACAAAAACCACGATAAAGACTTTCACCCGTGCTTTCCCCTCACTCCTCCTGTCTCCTGACTGACCCTAGTGCTTCTCCATGTGGCCCCCTTGTGTGGCAGGACATACCTCCTGTCCCTTGGTGGGCTGTCAGTGATAAACTCTTCTTTCAAAGGCAGTTGTTTCTCGTCATCTTACCTACATGTACAGACCAAATCCTAGTACATTCAGAATAGTCCTGTGACCATAGAAGCAAGAGAAAGGAAGATATAGATGAACCAGTTCAACTGTCCATCTCTGTAAGGTGACTGTGCATAAATCTGTTTTGATCTAAGAGTTTGGCACTCAGAGGCCTTGGTTATTGAACTTATTTTCTTGGTATACAGACAGTAGTAAGGTATCCCAGCTATCAGGCAAAGCATCACCATAAGGAAGCCAGGAGCAGGAACTATTCAGAGGAGCCAGTAAGCATCAGCCCTGAGACAAATCTGCTGATAGATGTGTGCCTCCTGGAAATGGTACCTGGGAACACAACCACGGGGTTTTGTGGATCAGTCTCTGAGACGCTGCCCTGAGTGTCAGATGGAGTCTGAGAAGTGAAGGTCAAAAATCAGCTAGTGGCTGCCCTGGTAAAAGGATCCAGATTGTGAGCTCCGTGACTGCAAGTACCATGCCTGTTTTTCTCATCCCTGTATCCATAGCATCCAGTGCATGGTAAGGGCTCAATAAATCCTTGTTGAATAAATGAGTAGATGAATGTCACCAAGACTCAAGCAGCAGAATCATAATGAAGCAGAAATTGAGACTAGAAATCAGTAAGGCATGTGAGAACACAGGTGCTGGGATTTGGTCAGAAAGCAGGGAATGTGCTGACTTCCAGCCTGGAGGTCAAAAGGATGGACTGTGCAGTCAGACTACCATCACTTGAGCCCCACCCCCACCAGACAGGTGATCTTAGCTTCAATTTCCTCACCTATAAAATGGGCACGATAATAATAGCATCACCTTCACAGGCTTGTTCTAAGAATTAAATTAGGTAATGGATGTTAAGTGCCTGGCGTACAGTTAGTGCTCAGTAAATGTTAATCCCTGTTGTTCATGGCATGGGAGGAATCTGACTAGCTGGCAGTAAAGACCTTCTCAGGTAAGTGTGATCTTGAAGCTGCCCATCTAAATTACTATGGTGTTGGGAACATTACCAGAACTGGGACTTAGACATGGGCAGAAAGACCGAAGCCAAGTGTGAGACTTTGCTCTTTTCAAACCAGTGGTGACCCTTGAAAACATAGTGTTAGTCCCACCCCAGAGGCAGAGGCTGATTAAAATCATGCATAAACCAAAAGAGAGGGTAGCAGGGGATGCATGATTGTAGCCCTCACAGGCCCATCTGAATTCAGCATTGCTTTCTTTCTCTCCTTTCATGGAACAGAATCAGCTGACCCCTCTTCTTCCCACGGATCTTCCTCTGCTCTTCCCTCTAGCTCAGCACGCAAAGTCTAGACCTCTAATCTATAACGGCACAGATCATACTGTTTCTAATACAGTTTCCTCTCTTCCTCCTGTGCAGATCCACAAGATGCATTCTTTCTTGGGCCACACCATGGGTGGCTGCCAAATCCAGCTTACAGTGAATTGTTTTCATGTTTGTTCTTATTCAGGGAGCGAGGTCGGGGAGTGGTGCTGGGTGTGGGGCATGAGGAGACAAAAGTCTTTAAAGAACGCTGGGTCAGCTTTGCTCAAGTCTCACCGCTGAAATATCGTACAGTAACATGTTTTTTTAAATGAGTTCATACTTCTGTTTTCCCCAGTGAATATGGTTTTCCACATCATATCAGGAAATTCATGCCATTCAACCTCAGGTGGTTTGGGGAAGCAGCCTAGTGCTTTCCGTTCTTTCAGTAACTGCATGAGACATGAGCAGTGGGCGGGCTGCCAGATCCCATCACCTGGTGAGAAGGATTGGAAGGAAGTGAACTGTGCTAGGATGTCCCACTGCACCACTGCACACATCTTGGTTGTGTTCATGTGTCCAGAACACAAGCATCCATGTCATGCCCAATGGTCAGTGCCAAGAGTAAGCCATCCAGGAAGGGGGGTGGGATCTGAACATGGCGGCGGTGGTGGCTGCTGTGGCACTGAAGGGCCAGGGGGCAAGAAATGCCCATGCCCTCCAGGTTTGAAAACCTTTTCTCAGATTTCCTTCACGTGTCTCACATGAGCCCTACTGCAGTCCTTCACGTCCTGTGTCTGAGGAGATAACAGTGAAGCTCACTCCCCTGGCACCAGGGTGATGAGCCCTCAGTGATGTGGAAGTGGCTTTCAAAGGGATTCTGTCAGGAGCCACAGCTAACAAGGGTTCCCAGAACAGGACCTGGGCACTGCAAAGCCACAGCTCCATAGAGTGTGAGGAGGAGCCCAAGCCCCATCCCCTGAGCTGGAATACATTCCCAGGAAGAGCGGCAAGAACCCCATGAAAGCTGTGGGACTAGCCTGGGCCATCAGCTTCCCCTGTGGTATCCTCCTCTTTATCCTCACCAAGTGGGAAGTGGACAAGGACTGTTTGAAGCAGATGAAGTCTCGGCAGAACATGTGATCATCCAACAGTCATGAGGAACACTGCAACCCTCCCCTAGACTGTACTGACTGTGGCCTCCAGACTGGCAAGTCCTTTCGGGTTGGTCACAATTCTGCTCCTTGCCTCTGAAGCCCACCAGAGGGCGCATGAAGCCCAGGTTGCTGCCAGCCCCGTCCTTCACATCCCAAGAAACCAGCCATAGGCAAATAAAGTTATTGAGTGTTTGAGTGGAAAGGTGGGGGAGGGGAAGAGTAAGCCATCCAAATGGTTCATCAGGCAATGAAAAGGTGAATTCCAAAAGATTGGATAACCAGTCTTTCAAGATTGAGAAATAGAATGAGATGGTGGACTGAGTATCATCTCCTACGTGGAATCTGAGCCCATGGGATTTACGCACTCCTAATACGTATTTGGGTGGGTGGACTGGATCTTTTTAAAGTGCCTGGGTAGGTCAAGCTTGTGAGTCCATCTGCCCTGGAACAGTTTGCTTTCAGTGGATGAAGACACTGGGTGGGGTCAGATCTAAGGGGAGCTGCCAAACAACTCTATCCCTGTTCTTCAATGTCCCAGGAGAGGAAGACCCCAGAACAACGAGAGGAGGGAGAGCTAGCAGGGAGAAAGGGTCATAGCATGGTTAATTGGTCTGCTTGTATTTTCCATATTTTACGGTTTATTTTGTTTGTATATTGTTAGGAAATCACTGTTTTATCCTAGATTTATAGTTTGATGCAATAGCTTGTCGTTTTTGACCTTTAATTTCACCTTTCATTCGTTTTCTACAGAATTGTCACAGTTAATCGACAATTATGGATACTTTACTACTAACTAAAATCCATATTTTATTCGGGTTCCCTTCATTCTCCCTTTTTTCTGTCCTAGGATCCCGTCCAGGGTATCACATGGCATTGAGTCATCATGTCACTTTAGGATCTTTCTGGCTTTGACATTTTCTCCCACTATCCTTCTCTCAATGACCTTGGTAGTGTTGAGGAGGACTAGTCAGGTATTTTGTAGACTGTCCTGCATTGGGATTTACTTGATGTTTTTCTTGCGATTAGAATGGGGTCATGGGTTTTAAGGAAGCATATCACAGAGGTAAAGTGCTTTCTCATTACTTTATATCATAGGAACATACATCAAAGCAACACTGTTCATGTTAACTGTGCCCTCCTGGCTGAGGTAGTTTTTGTCATATTTTCCCCACTGTGAAGTTACTTTTTCCCCAAGTCCATACTTTGCGTCTTCTTCAAGATGAAGTCACTACGCGGCACTCACACTTCAGGAGAGGGGAGTTAGCCCCACCTCCTTAATGAGTGGCTGAATATCTACATCAGCTGTTTGGAATACTTAAACGTAGGAGACTTCTATTCAACAGTACTCATTAAAAAACAACAAAACACTATCTAATCATTTCTTTTTACCAGCGTGGACACCCCACCCAGAAAGTTATTTTAAGCTTTTGGTCATAATCCAGCAGTATTGGCTGCTCAATTCATTCCTGCTTTGGCTATTGAGAGCTCTTTCTATTTGCTCCTGCTTTCCTCTGACATAATTCCATCTTGTGGGTTTCTTTTTATCTTCGTACACATCTTTTTATGTGCTTATTGACCATCTATGTTTCTTGTCTGGAGAAAGGTGTGTTCAAGTCCTTTTCCATTTTAAAATTTGGGTTGTCTTTTTGTGGATGATTTGTAAAAGTTCTTGATATATTCTGAAGGACAGACTCCTGTCAGATATATCACGTGCACATATTTTCTTCAGTTCTGTGGGCTGTGTTTTCACTTTCTGATAGCACCTTTTGATGCACAAAATTTTTCCAAGTTGAGGAAATGTAATCTGTCCGTTATTACATGAGTATTGTAACCATCTGCCTTTGCTCATCTGTAACTTCCCACTCCAACGGTAAGAAACCTGGCTTCCAACATTTGTCATTCATTGAATTTATTGCTTGCTCCATTCCAGCTTAGTACAGATATAGTAGTTTCAGTATTGTTAGCTACTAACACCATGGAAAGAACTTAGAGAGTCCAGTATTTACGTATGGCACAGTTTGCCTTTGTTCTACAGATTACATTCTTTTCCATAGTTAAGTAGGTCAAGCAAGTACCTTTTGCCCCACCAATAACAGTGAGTTATTTTCATACATTTCTAAATCAGATTATTTGGCACATTCTCTCTTCCACCCTATGACACTCCCATATCGTAAATAACTATATTTGAATATGTTATGATTTACATGTTGGGTCGTAAAAATCCATGGTTTTAGACTAATGCCACAGGAGGAGCTAAGCATTTCCCTTCTGTCTTCTGGCTTAGGTGTCACATTTAGAACAGTGTCTGCCCCGAGATTCTGCATATATTTACTAAAAGGGTTTCGTTTTATACCTCTCATCTTTAATCCATCTGGATTTCCCTTTTAAATAACAAAAATGCTATTTCAAATTCAAAAAAAATAAAAATTCACCAGTCCCCTCTTAAAATATGTGGGCAGACACAAAAAGTCACCTTTTGTATAGTTTCGTTTCTAGGAAACATCCGGACTAGGTAAAGAAACAGGTAAAGGAAGAGGATTAGGGGTTGTGAGAGGCTGGGGGAGGGAGGAATGGGGAGTGTGTGCTTTGGAGACAGGGTTTTATTTGGGGGGAATTAAATAGTCTGTAAGTATTCAGTGGTGATATTTGCACAGCGTTGTGAATACCTAATTGCACAATTTAAAATAGAAAAAGTTTAAACTTTATTATTTCACACGTAACACCTAAAGGACGGGGTGCCGTAAATAATGTGGGGGAAAACATAAAATTAGAAACCACAGAAACGCAAGCAACTACAGGGGAAGGAAAGTAACTTTGGGTGGGGGAGTGGGTTGGTGGTGTAGATGCGGAGCTGACAGCAGCCGTGGTAGCAAAGCCAGCTCTGCCTGGCTGTGTGGTGGTGTCTGAAACGGCTTTGGGTCTCCTGCAAGAGCTGCTGCATGCTCTCCCTGCAGGGGTGGCGAATTGTGACCTGCCTCTGGGTCTCTGGCCGGAGCTCTGAGAGGAGAAAAGATTACCCACATGCCTGCCTTTACATGTTCTTTTCCAAGGACAGAAATCTTCCCAGAGCCTTCCAGAGAAGTCCCAGCCCAGGAACTTCTCAGACTGCAGTCCACCAGATGGGTGGTCTGGAGCCAGTCTTTGCTCCTGGCCCAACACCAGCCTCTGGGTACTCCTCCCTGTGTGGCCCAGAACTCAGCCCTCCCACACACTCACGTGCACCCACCCCCGCCCTTCCCACCGTGGGTCTCTGCCTTGGTGGGCTCCAGGTCCTCCAGCGGACTCAGGGGAAGGTTGACATAGTGTTTCATGTCAGAGCTGGATGGGCTGAGCTGCACGTAAGCCCAGGACGGGACCCTGGAGAATGGCTTGGGTGGTATGCAGGCAGGAGGCCTTTCCCATTCATCTCTGGGCCCTGGTTCTGGAGAACCCTCTGTGGACACACTCACCAGGATGCTGCATTGGCCCTCATTGGCAGTGTGGTGCAGTGGCCCCTCACTTGGGGAGATGGATTGAGTGTTGCCATCAACAAGCTCCTCATGGCTCTGTGGGGTGGGGCTCTGCAATGACAGTGACCAGCAGCCAGCCTGGCCCGGATGTATCAGAGCCCTGCCAGGCCTTTACCTTATCGCTGCTTCTTCTGCTTCTTCTGCTTCCAGATCAGGCACAGAGCTGTGTCTGCTCAGATATCCACCTGGGAGGAAAGAGATGCCTCTAGAGGGCTTGGGATAAACCTCGGGCAAAAGGGCACTGCCCCAGCTCTCCACATCCGACCCAGCCAGCTTTGACCTGGAGTGTGGATATGACCAGCCCACCAGGCTTCTGACTTGCTCTTGCTTGAAGTAGACCCACTCCACATAAACCCCCTACGTCCACACATACAAGGAGGGGACATAGGGTTACCTGGGTGGAATCAGAGTGGTGGCCTGGTATAATTCCTGCATCATATGGTAGTGCTACTTTTAATTTTTTGAGGAACCTCCATACTGTCTTCCATAGTGGCTGTACCAATGAACATTCCCAACAAAATGCATGAGGGTTCCCTTTTCTCCACACATTTGCCAGTACTTGTTATTTGTTGTCTTTTGGTTGATAGCCATTCTTTCAGGTGTGAGGTGATAATCTCATTGTGGTTTGGGTGTGCATTTCCGTGATGATAAGTGATACTGTTTATCCTTTCATGTGTCTGTTGCCCATCTGTATATATTCTTTGGAAAAATGCTTGATCGTCTGCCATTTTTTTAATTGGTTTTGTTTTTTGGAGGTTGAGTTGTGTGAGTTTTTGGTCTATTTTGGATATGAACCCCTTACCACATACATTATTTGCAAATATTTTCTCACATTCAGTAAGCTGCCTTTTCATTTTGTGGATGGTTTCCTTTGCCATTGAAAAGCTTTTCAGTTGGATGGAGTCCCGTTGGCTTCTTTTGCTTTTGTTTCCCTTGCTTAAGGAGACAGATCCCCAAAATATTGCTAAGACTGATGTCAGAGAGCATACTGCATATGTTTTCTTCTAGGAGTTTTATGGCTTCAGGTCTTACATTGAAGTATTTGATTCATTTTGAGGTTTTTATAGATGGTATGAGAAAGGATTCCAGTTTGATTCTCGTGCATGTAGCTGTCCAGTTTTCCCAACATAGTTATTGAAGAGGCTATCTTTTCCCCACTGTATATTCTCACCTCCTCTGTCATAGATGAACTGACCATAAACTGTGGGTTTATTTCTGTGCTCTTAGTTCTGTTCCATGGATCTATTGTGTTTCTTTGGTGCCAATACCATATTGTTCTGATGATTCTAGGTTTGTAGTATAGTTTGAAATCAGGGAGCGTAACATGTCCAGGTTTGTGCTTCTCTTAAGATGGTATTGACTTTTCAGGTTCTTTTGTGTTTCCATACACATTTTAGAATTCTTTGTTTTAGTTCTCCAAATAATCCCATTGGTATTTTGATAGGATAGGAATGGTATTGAATCTCTAGATTGCCGTGAGGTGTGGAATCATTTTAACAATATGAATTGTTCAAATCCATTAGCACAGCATATTTTTCCATTTGTTTGTGTGGTCTTCAATTTCTTTCATCAAGATCTTCCAGTTTCCTGAGTACACATCTTTTACTGCCTGGTTTAGATGTAACCCTTAGGTATTTTATTTGTGTTAATGTTATTGTCAGTGGAGTTGTTTTCTTAATTTCTCATTCTGATAGTTTGTTGTGAGTGTATAGAAATGCAACCGATTTCTGTAGATTAATTTTCTATCCTGCAACTTAACTGAATTTTCCAATGGGTCCTATCTGTTTTGGGGTGTCTTCTTCAGGCTGTTCTATACAGTACCATGTCATCTACAAACAGTGACAGTTTTACTTTTTCCTCTGCCATTAGATTCCTTTTATTTCTTTTTCTCATCTAATTAGTATGGCTAGGACTTCCTAGACCTTGGAACGAAAGTGGTGAGAGTGTTCAGGGTTAGAGTTAGGTTTAAGCATAACTGGCCCTCTTTCCCTTCCTCCCTCTCCATCTCTCTGAGGCCTCCAGAAAGGACAGGATTAGTCTAGGGTCACACATGACTTAGGGACTTGAGCTGGACCATTGTTTCTCTGCCCCTGGTCATGGGCATGGTTTTGTGTACTATCTGTATAATTCTTTGATCAGGTGTTTATTCAGAGCTTTCCCTATTTTTAATGGCGTTGTTTGTGTTAGAGTTCTTTGTATATTTTGAAACAAATCCTTTTTTAGATATGTGTTTACAAATATTTTTCTCAGTCTGTGGCTTGTCTTCTGATTTTCTGAATAAGGCCTTTCACAGAGTAGAAATCTTTAATTTTACAGAGTCCATGATATTCCTTGTTTTTCTTTGTGGGTTGGCTTTTTGTGTTTTTTGTTAAAACTTGGAGCTCAGGATCTACATGACCAAACCCAAGCTCCTGTCAATTTTCTTCTGTGTTTTCTTCTATAATTTCGAATAGTTTTGTATTTAAAATTTTTCTATGAATAATTTTGAGTGAATTTTATGTAAGTTTGCATCTACATTCATTTCATTCCGTGCGGTTTCCAATTAATTGTTCCTTAACTATTTTTAAGAAAGTTGTGGAGTGTTATCTCCATTTCAGTTTGAATTTCCAGTTAAATGGATTCAGCAGTTCTGCCCGCAGGGAGCGCTGTTACCAGTGAACTGTGAGTGAGGCGCGGCCTGCAGTTCCAGGACTGTCACAGGGGGGCCAAGCCAACCTCGCTGACCCACGGCGCATGCGCATTCCACCTGGGACTTGGCTCTGCACGCCTGAAAGGAATTCTGTTGCCTTAGGCACCGCTTGGGCCTGGGATGCCTCGGGTCAGCATCTCTGCCAACAGGAGCTCAGTCTCCTTAGGGCTCGCTGGGGTTCAGCTTCAGAACAACACAGGACTGCGTCCATGCAGACTGGAGCTGAGTTTCCTGACGACCGGAAGGAAAAAGTGAGAAAACAGTGAAGAAAAGTGGGGAGAAGCTTCCTGTGTGCGACTGACTGCTGAGGAGCAGTCCGTCTTCATACAACCCAGGAAGGGCTTCACGTTGAAAACTGGGCTTTTGTCAGTTTTGTGGGCAGTGTAACCGGCATGACTTATGTGGTGTCCACTTTTCCCAGCACTGCTTATTGTGGGGACTGTCCTTCCCCTTGGTGTGTCCTTGGCCCGTTTGTCATAAATTAACTGACCCCATCCACGTGGGTTTAATTCTGGGCCCTCTGTTCCTGCTGCCCACGTGCCTGTTTTTGTGCCAAGTCCACACTTCTGGTGACTGTGGCTTCGTGCTGTAGTGTGAGGTCAAGGAGCGAGATGCCTGTTCTCCTTTCTGAGGATCGCTTTGGCTAACTGGGGTCCTTTGTGGTTCCATACAAATATTAGGATGATTTGCTCTGTTTCTGTAAAAAGTACATTGGAATTTGGTAGGGATTACATTCACTATGTACATTGCTTTGGGTAGAATGGAAATCTTAACAACGTTAATTCTTCCATTCCATGAGAACAGGATATCTTTCCCTTTATTTGTGTTTTTTTCAATTTCTTCATCAATGTCTTAAAGTTTTCCATGTGCAGGTCTTTCACGTCCTTGGTTAAATTTATTCATAAATTTAAATGAATACCATTTCATTCTTTTTGATGGAATTGTAAATAGGGTTTTTTTTTTCTCTTTCTGATGGTTCATTGTTAGTGTTTAGAACTGCAACTGATTTTTGTGTATTGATTTTGTTACTTTACTGAATGCATTATTTCTAGTAATTTGTTGGTGGAATGATGTGTAAAATTGGAATTCAAAAAACCAACTCTTTCTACCACATCCAGGTCATCCACAATACGGAAGAAAGTGGCCCCTAATATAATCTTCCCACAGTGCCTCTAATTACGTGTGTACTTTGGATAAACTGGATCTGGGTAAGGCTGGCCTCTATATGAAGTTTGATGTTTTCTCTGCTATTCCGGCATGGTATTGACATGGTGTTTTGAAAAGTAATTTACTTTCCAGTAATTTTGAACATACAGACAACTCTACATACATAAAAACAAGTCTTGTATCTTGATGAAATATATTCTTAAATATTAATGTTGACATTTAAAATAGAATTGTTTTCATAATTTTCTTCAGATTATTTATTGCTAGTGTATACATATAAGATAGATTTTCATGAATTGATATGTTTCTCTTTTTTAAATTTTATTTTTTTATACAGTAGGTTCTTATTAGTCATCCATTTTATACACATTAGTGTATAAATGTCAATCCCAATCTCCCAATTCATCACACCACCACCTCCAACCACTGCTGCTTTCCCCCCTTGGTGTCCATACGATTGTTCTCTAATCTTTTTCTCAATTTCTGCCCTGCAAACCGGTTCATCCGTACCATTTTTCTAGGTTCCACATATATGCGTTAATATGCGATATTTGTTTTTCTCTTTCTGACTTACTTCACTCTGTATGACAGTCTCTAGATTCATTCACGTCTCTACAAATGACCCAATTTCGTTCCTTTTTATGGCTGAGTAATATTCCATTGTATATATGTACCACATCTTCTTTATCCATTCGTCTGTCGATGGGCGTTTGGGTTGCTTCCATGACCTGCTATTGTAAACAGTGCTGTAATGAACATTGGGGTGCATGTGTCTTTTTGAACTATGGTTTTCTCTCTGGGTATATGCCCAGTAGTGGGATTGCTGGGTCATATGGTAATTCTATTTTCAGTTTTTTAAGGAAACTCCATGCTATTCTCTATAGTGGCTGTATCAATTTACATTCCTACCAACAGTGCAAGAGGGTTCCCTTTTCTTCACACCCTCTCCAGCATTTGTTGTTTGTAGATTTTCTGATGATGCCCATTCTAACTGGTGTGAGGTGATACCTCATTGTAGTTTTGATTTGCATTTCTCTAATCATTAGTGATGTTGAGCAGCTTTTCATATGCTTCTTGGCCATCTGTATGTCCTCTTTGGAGAAATGTCTATTTAGGTCTTCTGCCCATTTTTAGATTGGGTTATTTGTTTTTTTAATATTGAGCTGCATGAGCTGTTTATATATTTTGGAGATTAATCCTTTGTCCGATGATTCATTTGCAAATATTTTCTCCCATTCTGAGGGTTGTCTTTTCATCTTGTTTGTACTTTCCTTTGCTTTGCAGAAGCTTTTAAGTTTCATTAGGTCCCATTTGTTTGTTTTTGTTTTTATTTCCATTCCTCTAGGAGGTGGATCAAAGAATATCTTGCTGTGATTTATGTCAAAGAGTGTTCTTTCTATGTTTTCCTCCAAGAGTTTTATAGTGTCCGGTCTTACATTTAGGTCTCTAATCCATTTTGAGATTATTTTTGTGTATGGTGTTGGGGAGTGTTCTAATTTCATTCTTTTACATGTAGCTGTACAGTTTTCCCAGCAACACTTATTGAAGAGACTGTGTTTTCTCCATTGTATGTCCTTGCCTCCTTTGTCATAGATTAGTTGACCATAGGTGCATGGGTTTACCTCTGGGCTTTCTGTCCTGTTCCACTGATCTATATTTCTGTTTTTGTGCCAGTACCATGTTGTCTTAATTACTGTAGCTTTGTAGTATAGTCTGAAGTCAGGGAGTCTGATTCCTCCAGCTCCGTTTTTTTCCCTCAAGACCGCTTTGGCTATTCAGGTTCTTTTGTGTCTCCATACAAATTTTAAGATTTTTTTGTTCTACTTCTGTAAAAAATGCCATTGGTAATTTGATAGGGATTGCATTGAATCTGTAGATTGCTTTGGGTAGTATAGTCATTTTCACAGTATTGATTCTTCCAATCCAAGAACATGGTATATCTCTCCATCTCTTGGTATCATCTTTAATTTCTTTCATCAGTGTCTTACAGTTTTCTGCATACAGGTCTTTTGTCTCCCTTGTAGGTTTATTCCTAGGTATTTTATTCTTTTTGTTGCAGTGGTAAATGGGAGTGTTTCCTTAATTTCTCTTTCAGATTTTTCATCGTTAGTGTACAGGAATGCAAGAGATTTCTGTGCATTAATTTTGTATCCTGCAACTTTACCAAATTCATTGATTAGCTCTAGTAGTTTTCTGGTGGCAACTTTAGGATTCTCTATGTATAGTATCATGTCATCTGAAAACAGTGACAGCTTTACTTCTTCTTTTCCAGTTTGTATTCCTTTTATTTCTTTTTCTTCTCTGATTGCCATGGCTAGGACTTTCTAAACTATGTTGAATAATAGTGGTGAGAGTGGACCTCCTTGTCTTGGTCCTGATCTTAGAGGAAATGCTTTCAGTTTTTCACCATTGAGAATGATGTTTGCTGTGGGTTTGTTGTATATGGCCTTTATTATGTTGAGGTAGGTTCCCTCTGTGCCAACTATCTGGAGCATTTTTATCGTAAATGGGTGTTGAATTTCGTCAAAAGCTTTTTCTGCATCTATTGAGAGGATCATATGGTTTTTCTTCTTAATTTGTTAATATAGTGTACCACATTGATTGATTTGCGTATATTGAAGAATCCTTGCATCCCTGGGATAAATCCCACTTGATCATGGTGTGTGATCCTTTTAATGTGTTGTTGGATTCTGTTTGATAGTATTTTGTTGAGGATTTTTGCATCTATAGTCTCCAGTGATATTGGTCTGTAATTTTCTTTTTTTGTAGTATCTTTGTCTGGTTTTGGTATCAGGGTGATGGTGGCCTCATAGAATGAGTGTGGGAGTGTTCCTTCCTCTGCAATTTTTTTGAAAGAGTTTGAGAAGGATGGGTGTTAGCTCTTCTCTAAATGTTTGATAGAATGCACCTGTGAAGCCATCTGGTCCTGTACTTTTGTTTGTTGGACGATTTTTAATCACAGTTTCAATTTCATTACTTGTGATGTGTCTGTTCATATTCCCCATTTCTTCCTGTTTCAGTCTTGGAAGGTTATACCTTTCTAAGAATTTGTCCATTTCTTCCAGGTTGTCCATTTTATTGGCAAAGTAGCTTGTAGTAGTCTCTTAGGATGGTTTGTATTTCTGCATTGTCTGTTGTAACTTCTCCTTTTTCATTTCTAATTTTATTGATTTGAGTCCTCTCCCTCTTTTTCTTGATGAGGCTGGCTAATGGTTATCAATTTTGTTTATCTTCTCAAATAACCAGCTTTTAGTTTTATTCATCTTTGCTATTGTTTTCTTTTTTCTATTTCATTTATTTATGCTCTGATTTTTATGATTTCTTTCCTTCTACTAACTTTCGGTTTTGTTTGTTCTTCTTTCTCTAGTTCCTTTAGGTGTAAGTTTAGATTGTTTATTTGAGATTTTTCTTATTTCTTAAGGTAGGCTTGTATTGCTATAAACTTCCCTCTTACAACTGCTTTTGCTGCATCCCATTGGTTTTGGATCATCATGTTTTCACTGTCATTTGTCTCTAGGTATCTTTTGATTTCCTCTTTGATTTCTTCAGTGATCTCTTGGTTATTTAGTAACGTATTTAGCCTCCATGTGTTTGGGGTTTTTATGTTTTTTTCCCTGTAATTGATTTCTAATCTCATAGCATTGTGGTCAGAAAAGATGCTTGATATGATTTCAATTTTCTTAAATTTACTGAGGCTTGATTTGTGACCTAAGATGTGGTCTATCCTGGAGAATGTTCCATGAACACTTGAGAAGATAGTGTAATCAGCTGTTTTTGGATGGAATGTTCTATAAATATCAATTAAATCTATCTGGTCTATTGTGTCATTCAAATCTTGTGTTTCTTTATTAATTTTCTGTTTGGATGATTTGTCCATTGGTGTAAGTGAGGTGTTAAAAGTCCCTCACTGTTATTATGTTACTGTCGATTTCCCCTTTTATAGCCGTTATCTGTTGCCTTATTTATTGAGGTTCTCCAATGTTGGGTGCATATATATTTAAAGCTGTTATATCTTCTTGGATTGATCCGTTGATGATTAGGTAGTGTCCTTCCTTGTCTCTTGTAACATTCTTTATTTTAGTCTATTTTAGCTGATATGAGTATTGCTACTCCACCTTTCTTTTGATTTCCATTTGCATGGAATATCATTTTCCATCCCCTCACTTTCAGTCTGTATGTGCCCGTAGGTCTGAAGTGGGTCTCTTGTAGACAGCATATATATGGGTCTTGTTTTTGTTTCCATTCAGCAAGCCTGTGTCTTTTGGTTGGAACATTTAATCCATTCACATTTAAGGTAATTATCGATATGTATATTCCTATTCCCATTTTAATTGTTTTGGGTTTGTTTTTTTTTTACATCTTTATTGGAGTATAATTGCTTTACAATGGTGTGTTAGTTTATGCTTTATAACAAAGTGAATCAGTTATACATATACATATGCTCCCATAACTCTTCCCTCTTGCATTTCCCTCCCTCCCACTCTCCCTATCCCACCCCTCTAGGTGGTCACAAAGCACCGATCTGATCTCCCTGTGCTCTGCGGCTGCTTCCCACTAGCTATCTATTTTACGTTTGGTAGTGTATGTATGTCCATGCCACTCTCTCGCTTTGTCACAGCTTACCCTTCCCCCTCCCCATATCCTCAAGTCCATTCTCTAGTAGGTCTATGTCTTTATTCCTGTCTTACCCCTAGGTTCTTCATGACATTTTTTTTCCTTAGATTCCACATATATCTGTTAGCATATGGTATTTGTCTTTCTCTTTCTGACTTAACTTCACTCCGTATGACAGACTCTGGGTCCATCCACCTCATTACAGATAGCTCAATTTCATTTCTTTTTATGGCTGAAAAATATTCCATTGCATATATGTGCCACATCTTCTTTATCCAGTCATCTGATGATGGACACTTAGGTTGTTTCCATCTCCTGGCTATTGTCAGTAGAGCTGCAATGAACATTTTGGTACATGACTCTTTTTGAATTATGGTTTTCTCAGGGTATATGCCCAGTAGTGGGATTGCTGGGTCATATGGTAGTTCTATTTTTAGTTTTTTAAGGAACCTCCATACTGTTCTCCATAGGGGCTGTACCAATTCACATTCCCACCAGCAGTGCAAGAGTGTTCCCTTTTCTCCACACCCTCTCCAGCATTTATTGTTTCTAGATTTTTTGATGATGGCCATTCTGACCGGTGTGAGATTATATCTCATTGTAGTTTTGATTTGCATTTCTCTAATGATTAATGATGTTGAGCATTCTTTCATGTGTTTGTTGCCAGTCTGTGTATCTTCTTTAGAGAAATGTCTATTTAGGTCTTCTGCCCATTTTTGGATTGGATTGTTTGTTTTTTTGTTATTGAGCTGCATGAGCTGCCTGTAAATTTTAGAGATTAATCCTTTGTCAGTTGCTTCATTTGCAAATATTTTCTCCAATTCTGAGGGTTGTGTTTTGGTCTTGTTTATGGTTTCCTTTGCTGTGCAAAAGCTTTGAAGTTTCGTTACGTCCCATTTGTTTATTTTTGGTTTTATTTCCATTTCTCTAGGAGGTGGGTCAGAAAGGATCTTGCTGTGATTTATGTCATAGAGTGTTCTGCCTATGTTTTCCTCTAAGAGTTTGATAGTTTCTGGCCTTACATTTAGGTCTTTAATCCATTTTGAGCTTATTTCTGTCTGTGGTGTTAGGGAGTGATGTAATCTCATACTTTTACATGTTCCTGTCCAGTTTTCCCAGCACCACTTGTTGAAGAGTCTTTCCTTTCTCCACTGTACAATCCTGCCTCCTTTATCAAAGATAAGGTGACCATATGTGCGTGGGTTTATCTCTGTGCTTTCTATGCTCTTCCATCAATCTATATTTCTGTTTTTGTGCCAGTACCATACTGTCTTGATTACTGTCGCTTTATAGTATAGTCTGAAGTCAGGGACCCTGATTCCTCCAGCTCCGTTTTTTGTTCTCAAGATTGCTTTGGCTATTCAGGGTCTTTTGTGTTTCCATACAAATTGTGAAATTTTTGATCTAGTTCTGTGAAAAATGCCAGTGGTAGTTTGATAGGGATTGCATTGAATCTGTAGATTGCTTTGGGTAGTAGAGTCATTTTCACAATGGTAATTCTTCCAACCCAAGAACATGGTATATCTCTCCATCTATTTGTATCATCTTTAATTTCTTTCATCAGTGTCTTATAATTTTCTGCATACTGCTCTTTTGTCTCCTTCGGTAGGTTTATTCCTAGATATTTTATTCTTTTTGTTGCAATGGTAAATGGGAGTGTTTTCTTGATTTCACTTTCAGATTTTTCATCATTAGTGTATAGGAATGCCAGAGATTTGTGCATTAAGTTTGTATCCTGCTACTTTACCAAATTCATTGATTAGCTCTAGTAGTTTTCTGGTAGCATCTTTAGGATTCTCTATGTATAGTATCATGTCATCTGAAAACAGTGACAGCTTTACTTCTTCTTTGCCGATTTGGATTCCTTTTATTTCCTTTTCTTCTCTGATTGCTGTGGCTAAAATTTCCAAAACTATGTTGAATAAGAGTGGTGAGAGTGGGCAACCTTGTCTTAGTGGAAATGGTTTCAGTTTTTCACCATTGAGGATGATGTTGGCTGTGGGTTTGTATAATGGCCTTTATTACGTTGAGGAAAGTTCCCTCTATGCCTACTTTCTGCAGCGTTTTTATCATAAATGGGTGTTGAATTTTGTCAAAAGCTTTCTCTGCATCTATTGAGATGATCATATGGTTTTTCTCCTTCAATTTGTTAATATGGTGTATCACGTTGATTGATTTTCGTATATTGAAGAATCCTTTCATTCCTGGAATAAACCCCACTTGATCATGGTGTATGATCCTTTTAATGGGCTATTGGATCCTGTTTGCTAATATTTTGTTGAGGATTTTTGCATCTATGTTCATCAGTGATATTGGCCTGTAGTTTTCTTTCTTTGTGACATCCTTGTCTGGTTTTGGTATCAGGGTGATGGTGGCCTCGTAGAATGAGTTTGAGAATGTTCCTCCCTCTGCTCTATTTTGGAAGAGTTTGAGAAGAATAGGTGTTAGCTCTTCTCTAAATGTTTGATAGAATTCACCTGTGAAGCCATGTGGTCCTGGGCTTTTGTTTGTTGTAAGATTTTTAATCACAGTTTCAGTTTCAGTGCTTGTGATTGGTCTGTTCATATTTTCTATTTCTTCCTGATTCAGTCTTGGCAAGTTGTGCATTTCTAAGAATTTGTCCATTTCTTCCAGGTTGTCCATTTTATTGGCATATAGTTGCTTGTAGTAATCTCTCATGATCTTTTGTATTTCTGCAGTGTCACTTATTACTTCTCCTTTTTCATTTCTAATTCTATTGATTTGAGTCTTCTCCCTTTTTTTCTTGATGAGTCTGGCTAATGGTTTATCAATTTTGTTTATCTTCTCAAAGGACCAGCTTTTAGAGCTTGCCTGGTGGCGCAGTGGTTGAGAGTCCGCCTGCCGATGCAGGGGACACGGGTTCGTGCCCCGGTCCGGGAAGATCCCACATGCCATGGAGCGGCTGGGCCCGTGAGCCATGGCCACTGAGCCTGTGCGTCCGGAGCCTGTGCTCCGCAATAGGAGAGGCCACAGCAGTGAGAGGCCCGTGTACTGCAAAAAAACAAACAAACAAACAAACAAAAAAAACGTAGAACCAGCTTTTAGTTTTATTGATCTTTGCTATCGTTTCCTTCATTTCTTTTTCATTTATTTCTGATCTGATCTTTATGATTTATTTCCTTCTGCTAACTTTGGGGTTGTTTTGTTCTTCTTTCTCTAATTGCTTTAGGTGCAAGGTTAGGTTGTTTATTTGAGATGTTTCCTGTTTCTTAATGTAGGACTGTATTGCTATAAACTTCCCTCTTAGAACTGCTTTTGCTGCATCCCATAGTTTTTGGGTCGTCATGTCTCCATTGTCATTTGTTTCTAGGTATTTTTTGATTTCCTCTTTGATTTCTTCAGTGATCACTTCGTTATTAAGTAGTGTATTGTTTAGCCTCCATGTGTTTGTATTTTTTACAGATCGTTTCCTGTAATTGATGCCTAGTCTCATAGCACTGTGGTCAGAAAAGATACTTGATACAATTTCAATTTTCTTAAATTTACCAAGGCTTGATTTGTGACCCAAGGTGTGATCTGTCCTGGAGAATGTTCCATGAGCACTTGAGAAAAATGTGTATTCTGTTGTTTTTGGATGGAATGTCCTATAAATATCAATTAAGTCCTTCTTATTTAATGTATCATTTAAAGCTTGTGTTTCCTTATTGATTTTCATTTTGGATGATCTGTCCATTGGTGAAAGTGGGGTGTTAAAGTCCCCTACTATGATTGTGTTACTGTCGATTTCCCCTTTTATGGCTGTTAGTATTTGCCTTATGTATTGAGGTGCTCCTATGTTGGGTGCATAAATATTTACAATTATTATATCTTCTTCTTGGATCGATCCTTTGATCATTATGTAGTGTCCTTCTCTGTCTCTTCTAATACTCTTTATTTTAAAGTCTGTTTTGTCTGATATGAGAATTGCTACTCCAGCTTTCTTTTGATTTCCATTTGCATGGAATATCTTTTTCCATCCCCTCACTTTCAGTCTGAATGTGTCTCTAGGTCTGAAGTGGGTCTCTTGTAGACAGCATATATATGGGTCTTGTTTTTGTATCCATTCAGCCAGTCTGTGTCTTTTGGTTGGAGCATTTAATCCATTTACATTTAAGGTAATTATTGATATGTATGTTCCTATTCCCATTTTCTTAATTGTTTGGGATTGTTATTGTAGGTCTTTTCCTTCTGTTGTGTATCTTGCCTAGAGAAGTTCCTTTAGCATTCGTTGTAAAGCTGGTTTGGTGGTGCTGAACTCTCTCAGCTTTTGCTTGTCTGTAAAGGTTTTAATTTCTCCATCAAATCTGAATGAGATCCTTGCTGGGTAGAGTAATCTTGGTTGTAGCTTTTTCTCCTTCATCACTTTAAATATGTCCTGCCAGTCCCTTCTGGCTTGCAGTGTTTCTGCTGAAAGATCAGCTGTTAACCTTATGGGGATTCCCTTGTGTGTTATTTGTTGTTTTTCTCTTGCTGCTTTTAATATGTTTTCTTTGTATTTAACTTTTGACAGTTGATTAATATGTGTCTTGGCGTGTCCTGTATGGGACTCTCTCTGCTTCCTGGAGTTGATTAACTATTTCCTTTCCCATATTAAGGAAGTTTTCAACTATAATCTCTTCAGATATTTTCTCAGTCCCTTTCTTTTTCTCTTCTTCTTCTGGGACCCCTATAATTCGAATGTTGGTGCATTTAATATTGTCCCAGATGTCTCTGAGACTGTCCTCAATTTTTTTCATTCTTTTTTCTTTATTCTGCTCTGTAGTAATTATTTCCACTATTTTATCTTCCAGGTCACTTATCTATTCTTCTGCCTCAGTTATTCTGCTATTAATCCCTTCTAGAGTATTCTTAATTTCATTTATTGTGTTGTTCATCATTGCTTGTTTCCTCTTTTGTTCTTCTACGTCCTTGTTAAATGTTTCTTGCATTTTCTCTATTCTATTTCCAAGATTTTGGATCATCTTTAATATCATTTTTTTGAATTCATTTTCAGGTAGACTGCCTATTTCCTCTTCATTTGTTAGGTCTGTTGGGTTTTTACCTTGCTCCTTCATCTGCTGTGTGTTTTTCTGTCTTGTCATTTTGCTTATCTTACTGTGTTTGGGGTCTCCTTTTTGCAGGCTGCAGGTGCGTATTTCCCGTTGTTTTTGGTGTCTGTACCCAATGGGTAAGGTTGGTTCAGTGGGTTGTGTAGGTTTCCTGGTGGAGGGACTAGTGCCTGTGTTCTGGTGGATGAGGCCTGATCTTGTCTTTCTGGTGGCCAGGTCCACATCTCATGGTGTGTTTTGAGGTGTCTGTGGCCTTATTATGATTTTAGGCAGCCTCTCTGCTAATGGGTGGGGCTGTGTTCCTGTCTTGCTAGTTGTTTGGCATAGGGTGTCCAGCACTGTAGCTTTCTGGTCGTTTAGTGAAGCTGGGTGCTGGTGTTGAGATTGGGTATCTCTGGGAGATATTCGCCGTTTGATACTATGTGGAGCTGGGAGGTCTATTGTGGACCAGTGTCCTGAAGTTGGCTCTCCCACCTCAGAGGCACAGCACTGACTCCTGGCTGCAGCACCAAGAGTCTTTCATCCAGACAGCTCAGAATAAAAGGGAGAAAAAGTAGAAAGAAAGAAAGAAAGAAAGAAAGGGAAAGAAAGAGAGAGAGGGGGGGAGGGAGGGGGAGGGAGGGAGGAAAGAGGAAGGAAGGAAAGAAGATAAAGATAAAATAAAATAAAAAATTATTAAGAAAAAATATTTTTTTAAGAAAAAAAAAACGAACAGGTAGAACCCTAGGACAAATGGTGAAAGCAAAGCTATACAGACAGAATCTCACACAGAGGCATACACATACACACTCACAAAGAGGAAAAGGGGAAAAATAATAAATCTTGTTCTCAAAGTCCACCTCCTCAATTTGGGATGATTCATTGTCTATTCATGTATTCTACAGATGCAGGGTACATCAAGTTGATTGTGGAGCTTTAATCCGCTGCTTCTGAGGCTGCTGGGAGAGATTTCCCTTTCTCTTCTTTGGTCGCACAGCTCCCGGGGCTCAGTGTTGGATTTGGCCCTGCCTCTGCGTGTAGGTCGCCGGAGGGCATCTGTTTTTCGCTCAGACAGCACGGGGTTAAAGGAGCAGCTGCTTCTGGGACTCTGGCTCACTCAGGCCGGCGGGAGGGAGGGGTGCGGATGTGGGGCGAGCCTGCGGCGGCAGAGGCCAACATGACGTTGCACCAGCCTGAGGTGTGCCATGCGTTCTCCCGGGGAAGTTGTCCCTGGATCCCGGGACCCTGGCAGTGGCAAGCTGCACAGGCTCCCGAAAGGGGAGGTATGGATAGTGACCTGTGCTCGCACACAGGCCTCTTGGTGGCGGCAGCAGCAGCCTTAGCGTCTCATGCCCGTCTCTGGAGTCCGCTCTGTTAGCCGCAGCTCGCGCCCGTCTCTTGAGCTCCTTTAAGCAGCGCTCTTTTTTTTTTTTTTTTTTTTTTTAAGTTTATTTATTTATTTTTTTAATTAGTTTCTGCTTTATAACAAAGTGAATCAGTCATACATATACATCTGTTCCCACATCCCTTCGCTCTTAATCTCCTCGTGCACCAGGAAACAAAGAGGGAAGAAAAAGTCTCTTGCCTCTTCGGCAGGTCCAGACTTTTCCCTGGACTCCCTCCCAGCTAGCCGTGGTGCACTAACCCCCTGCAGGCTGTGTTCACGCCACCAGCCCTCTCCCTGCTCTCCGACCGAATCCCAAGCCTCAGCTCCCAGCCCCGCCCGCCCCCGCAGGTGAGCAGACAAGCCTCTCAGGCTGGTGAGTGCTGGTCGGCATCGATCCTCTGTGCGGGAATCTCTCTGCTTTGCCCTCCGCACCCCTGTTGCTGTGCTCTCCTCTGCAGCTCCGAAGCTTCCCCCTTCCGCCCCCCACAGTCTCTGCTCGTGAAGGGGCTTCCTAGTGTGTGGAAACCTTTCCTCCTTCATGGCTCCCTCCCACTGGTGCAGGTCCCGTCCCTATTCTTTTGTCTCTGTTTATTCTTTTTTCTTTTGCCCTACCCAGGTACGTGGGGAGTTTTTTGCCTTTTGGGAGGTCTGAGGTCTTCTGCCAGTGTTCAGTAGGTGTTTTGTAGGAGTTGTTCCACATCTAGATGTATTTCTGGTGTATCTGTGGGGAGGAAGGTGATCTCCGCGTCTTACTCTTCCGCCATCTTCCCGATTTCCCCCATTCTTTTTTCTTTGGTCTGTGGCAGTGAATTCCACCATTCTGTCTTCCAGGTCACTTATCTGTTCTTCTGCCTCAGTTATTCTGCTATTGATTTCTTCTAGTGTATTTTTCATTTCAGTTACTGTGTTGTTCCTCTCTGTTTGTTTGTTCTTTAATTCTTCTAGGTCTTTGTTAATCAGTTCTTGCATCTTCTCGATCTTTGCCTCCATTCTTTTTCCGAGGTTCTGGATCATCTTCACTGTCATTATTCTGAATTCTTTTTCTGGGAGGTTGCCTATCTCCACTTCATTTAGTTGTTTTTCTAGGGGTTTATCTTGTTCCTTCATCTGGTAGATAGCCCTCTGCTTTTTCATCTTGTCTATCTTTCTGTGAATGTGGTTTTTGTTCCACGGGCTGCAGGACTGTAGTTCTTCTTGCTTCTGCTGTCTGCTCTCTGGTGGATGAGGCTATCTAAGGGGCTTGTGCAAGTTTCCTGATGGGTGGGACTGGTGGTAGGTAGAGCTGAGTGTTGCTCTGGTGGGCAGAGCTCCGTATAACTTTAATCCGCTTATCTGCTGATGGGTGGGGCTGGGTTCCCTCTCTGTTGGTTGGTTGGCCTGAGGTGACCCAACACTGGAGCCTACCCGGGGTCTTTGGTGGGGCTAATGGCGGACTCACGCCAAGCAGTACTTCCCAGAACTTCTGCTGCCAGTGTCCTTGTCCTCATGGTCAGCCACAGCCACCCCCTGCCTCTGCAGGAGACCCTCCAACACTAGCAGGTAGGGGTGGTTCAGTCTCCTATGGGGTCACTGCTCCTTCCCCTGGGTCCCAGTGCGCACACTAGTTTGTGTGTGCCCTCCAAGAGTGGAGTCTCCGTTTCCCCCAGTCCTGTCAAAGCCCTGCAGTCAAATCCCTCTAGCCTTCAAAGTCTGATTCTCTAGGAATTCCTCCTCCTGTTGCTGGACCCCCAGGTTGGGAAGTGTGACATGGGGCTCAGAATCTTCACTCCTATGGGTGGACTTCTGTGGTATAAGTGTTTTCCAGTTTGTGAGTCACCCACCCAGCAGTTATGGGATTTGATTTTATTGTGATTGCGCCCCTCCTGCCATCTCATTGTGGCTTCTCCTTTGTCTTTGGATGTGGGGTATCTTTTTTGGTGAGTTCCAGTGTCTTCCTTTTGATGATTGTTCAGCAGTTAGTTGTGATTCCGGTGCTCTCGCAAGAGGGGAGTGAGAGCACATCCTTCTACTCTGCCATCTTGAACCAATCCTAGATTGCCCGTTCTTACAGATCTTCAGCTTTGTTAGCCTCTGCAGTTGCATGAGCCAGTCAGCCAATTCCTTATAATGAATCAATCTCACATAAGTCCTGTTAGCTGTTTTCCTTCAGTTTTGGTCAGCAATCCTTTTCTTGTCTAGTTTGCTGATGTTTTTCATCTAAGATATGCCACAAGATTGATGGCCTCAAACCTTCAACTTCAGCTTCCCTTCTTTTGCAAGTTAGGATTGGGTTTAGGTCAACTCCCCACCAAGCTTTTTTTATTGCTACGATTTAAAGGTTATTTCTAATCCAGGAGCCTGTCAATTGGAACATTAATTGGATCATTTTCGAGGGGAGTGGTTCAGTACCAATGGGTTGCGGAGCTCCCTACGGTCGGCCACGTCAGACTCCGAGCCTGATAGTTTTCCTATAATTTTGCTGAATTAGTTGACTAGCTCAAATAATTTTTTGTTGATAAAGGAAGTTTTATTTATAAGATGATGTGGTCTGTGTTCCGTGCATAGACACAGTTTTAATTTTTCCTTTGACACATGGGTGCCTTTTGTTTCCTCAAGACTGGGTAGAACCTCTAGTACACTATTGAGTTAACAGTGGTGAAGGCCAGCTTCCTGGCCTTGTTCCTGATTTCAAGAATAAATCTCTAACTTGAGCATGATGTTTCCTGTGGCTTTGTATACTACTCTTTTCCATATTGAACAAATTTCCTTTTATTCCTACTTTCTTGAGTGTTTGTATCATGAAATAGCATTGGATTTTGATTATAGCTTTTTCTGTAATAATTAATATGATCGTGTGTTTTTTTTTTTTTTTTTTTTTTTTTTTTTTTTTTTGTGGTACGCGGGCCTCTCACTGTTGTGGCCTCTCCCGTTGCGGAGCACAGGCTCCGGATGCGCAGGCCCAGCGGCCATGGCTCACGGGCCCAGCCGCTCCACGGCATATGGGATCCTCCCAGACCGGGGCACGAACCCGTATCCCCTGCATCGGCAGGCGGACTCTCAACCACTGCGCCACCAGGGAGGCCCGATCGTGTGTTTTTACTTCACACCTTTATTGTGGTTTAATACATTGCTTAGTTTTAATGTTGAACAACCTGACATTTCTGGTGTAGAGACATTTGCTTGTGGCATCATCCGTTTAATGTTCAGTTGGTTTCATGTTGCTCTTATTTTGTGGAGGATTCTTACATTCCTATTTATAAGGTGTACTGATGTCGTTTTCTTTTTTATGATGTATTTGTGTGATTTTTATTCACTTGGCTTGGTGTTAGTGGTTTGGAGGGTTATCACTAGGGCTGAGACTGGTGTGGGGGCTGGGTGGGTTATGGTTTATGTTTGCTGTTGCGATCTAACTTTTATCGTTATGACTTATTTATGCATATGGTTAATTAATATGCATTACAGTTTGATTATGGTTATGGTTTTATTGGTTAAGGTTTATGGTTTTGGTCTCAGGGTCTTTGGTCTTAGGGTTCTGTGTTGGAGTGTGGGTGTTAGGGTATGGGTTAGAATTAGGGTACAGGTAGGATATGGGTATGAATATGGGTTAGGGTAAGGTACAGGTTTAGGGTATAGGCTAGAGGTAAGGTTAGGTCAGGGTTTAGGGTCAGGGTCAGAGTTTAGGGTTAGGATCATTGTATTAGGGGTCAAGGTTGAGCTAGGTCATTGTTTTTCTCCTTCTCCTGTCCTGGGCTCTGATAGATGATGAATGAAATGTCTGCTCTGGCCACTCACTGTTCCAAATTGAACTCAACCTCAGCCAAGTGTTCTTAGGGTCTCAGGGTTTCCCTCCATGCTCCCACCTGGGAAGGGTGATGCAGGCCCCACTTTGTCAGGGCAACCCCACGTCCAGCAAAGCCCTGACATGCAGGGTACTCAGTAGACATGTATGGATTTTTTTTTTTTTTTGGCTGTGTTATGTCTTTGTTGCTGCACGCAGGCTTTCTCTAGTTGCAGCAAGCGGGAGCTACTCTTCATTGCAGTGTGCGGGCTTCTCATTGTGGTGGCTTCTCTTGTTGTGGAGCATGGGCTCTAGGCACATGGGCTTCAGTAGTTGTGGCACGCAGGCTCAGTAGTTGTGGCACGTGGGCTCAGTAGTTGTGGCACACGGGCTCTAGAACGCAGGCTTGGTAGTTGTGGCGCACAGGCTCAGTTGCTCTGCAGCATGTGGGATCTTCCCAGACCAGGGCTTGAACCCATGTCCCCTGCATTGGCGGGCGGATTCCCAACCACTGTGCCACCAGGGAAGCCCCAACATGTGTGGATTTTATACAGGAGTGGGTGCGTTGAGCTGCCAGCCCCCAGGTGCTGCCTTTCTTGAGGTCTGGTGGGGCCCTCCTGGGACTGGATGTATCCTTTGTTCCATCTGCATGGGTGTAGAAACAGGTCTCAGAACAGCCCTTGGCCTCTCAGCATCCAGGCAGATATCCATGGTCTTCCAGCTCAGGTCAGCCTTGGCCCCTCAAGCCCCTATGGCCAATTACTGATTGTGCTGCTGGGTAATTGAACAACTACCTGGGAAGCCTAGACAGCTCCTTGGGATGTTTCAGTTCCCAACATCCATGTCATTGAGACAAATGTCTCTTCCTTTACAGCCTCTTAGCCTGCCAAGACAAGTAATAACCCTCCAAATGTTGAGCATGGCCCTGGTCATGACAGTAATGAACAGACTGTGGCCCTGCAATTCTTTGACCTTCTGGTTGTAACAAAGATTGACCTTCATATTCATTGAGAATCAAAGGTATGGAAGCATCTGGGCCTCCTAACAGGCAGTTTCATGTTGTGGCTATATGGCCTTGGGGAGATATGTGCATCCCTGGCCCATACCCTGTGGTCTCTGGAAAGCCACCAACTGTGTTATCATAGTATAAAACAGTCCATGAGACTCCATCTGTTTCATTGAATAAGAATTTATCTGCAACTCTAGTATTTGGTCTCTGCTCTTCATAGAGAGAAGAGACTGGAAAATGGGCACATTTGTTCCTTGTGGGTGAGTGAATAATGTGGCCAAGGGGTAGGCGTGGCTCCCACCTCCCAGGGCCAGGAATGAGGTCTGTGGGCCTTTTGAGGGCACACAGGCTATTCTTGGCCAGTCTTTAAAATGTGAGGACCCAATGCCCAAACCAGGATCCCTGAGTTTATCACCAGCAACAAAGTTGCTTTTTCAGCAAGTGGAAAAGCTTCTTGCCAAACTGGGAGGACAGCACTGGATGGGTGGCCACAGCCCCTGACCCTAAGTGAATCCCTTCCTTTCTTGGGCTTCCTACACAGCTATGCAGTAGGCTGTCAGTAATGTGGTATCTGCTGCTTTCCCCAACCCAGCATCTATTCTCAACATCTCAGCTTTTGGGAATTACATCTTACCTGCTTCTGGTCCACACATTTGCAGAGGATTGATCCCATGTTCCACCCCCCTCGAAGATGTGCATATGATCCACCTCTAGCCAATCCCATGTTCCATCCTCTTGGTGCTCTGGTGTGTTCAAGCATGAGACCATGACCCAAGCCAGAGCAAAGGTATTTAAAGCCATGACTTTTCATGGAACCTAAAGAAGGAGAGACCCTTCTCAGTAGGATGGACATGAGTGGGTGTTAGCCTGGAGTTGCTGAAAGCCCCTGATGCAGAGAGAGAGACTGTGCCTGTGGATGGCGCCACCAACCACAAAGTCACTTAGTAGGAGAAAGGGACCAGGTCACACTGTGAGAGTGTGAGCTTGTCTTACCAGGCTCAAAACCACTCCTATAACTGCTTCTTGCAAGTATATTTTCTTTCTATCATTAAGAAATTAACTTATTTTCTATCAGTAAGTGTGTCCAGTCCCTTGGAGTCAAAAAATTCCTTGCTGACACATCAGAACCAATAATCCCTGAGACTCCCTTTGGCAGGGTGTCCTCATTCAGGGGGTCATGGTGGGCAGAGGTGGAAACACTGGGTGGGGTCAGATCTTAGGGGAGCTGCTGGGCATCTCTGTTCTTGTTCCTTCCCTGTCCAGAAGAGGGAAACCCCAGAGTAGTGAGAGGAGAACCAGCAGGGGAAAGGGGTCCCTGGGTGGCTAATCGGTCTGTTTGTATTTGCCTTATTTTAAGGGCATTTTGTTAACGTGTTTTTTTTACAAAATCACCCATTTCCTCTACATTTCCAGTTTGATACAATAGCTTTCTCTTATTTGACTTTTAATTTTTCCTTTCTTCTAGCTTCCTACAGAATTGTCACAATGAATGAACACATATTGATACCTTTTTATATGTTAACTGAAGTCCATATTTTATTCTGGTTCCCTTTGTTTTTCCTTTTTCTGTCCCAGATCCCATCCAGGGCACCACATGACATGTAGTCATCATGTCTGTCTAGGTTCTTCTGGCCTTTGACAGTTTCTCAGACTCTCCTTGTTTCTCTTTGTAGAGGAGGACTGGTCAGGTATTTTGTAGACTGTCCCATGTTGGGATTTACGTGGTGTTTTTCTGTCATGATTAGACTGGGTTTATGGGTTTTGAGGAAGCAGATCACAGAGGTCAAGTGCATTCTTATCATTATATGTCAAAGGAACAGGCTCTCAAGGCAACTTATCACCATTCATGTTAAGTTTGGTCACGTGGCTGAGGTCCTGTTTGTCAATTTTCCCTGCTGTGAAGTTATTTTTCCCATGTCCATACTATGTGTCTTATTTAGGAAGAACCCACACTTCAGAGGAGGGTTAGGGTTACCCTCCTCGATGGATGGATGGCTGTGTGTCTACATCAGTTATTTGGAATTCTTCTGCATAGGACATTTCTGTTCAACACAGTTCATAAAAAGTGTAGTCATTTATTTTACTAGTGTGGACACCTGAATAGTTATTTTATACTTGTTATAATTCAGCAGTACAGTGCTTAGTTCATTCTTGCTTTGACTGTTGAGAGCTTTTTCCATTGTCTCATGGAATTATGTCAAATGAAAACATCTTGTGAGTCGTCCGTCCCCCCCACACCCCACCCCCTGCTGGTACTTCTTTACTTTGATACTTTAAGATTATCCTGGCTCATATATTTACTGAGTTCTAGTAGCAGACATTTTTTCAAAGAGCCCTGATTCCTTTAATTAGAGGATGGTATTAAAAACTTACATTTGAAAGCTAAATGTACTCAGCTGGTAATGCACTAAAATATATGCATGTATTCCAACCTGTGCATATACACCTAATTATAAAGATTTCTATGTGGAACTGTCTGTATCCATGTTAAAGATGAATTTATATAGATGTCATCACCCTGATCCATTATTACATGGATATTGTAACCTACTCCCTTTGTTTATCTGTAACTTCCTATTCCAGTGGTGAGAAACCTGGCTTCCACCATCTGTCATGTTTTGAATTCATTGCTTGTTCCATTCCAGATTACAGATACAGTGGCTTCAACATTCTTAGCACCTGCCCACAGGGAAAGAACTTAGAGTCTACTGTTTAGGTACAGTACATCTTGCATTTAGTCTAGAGATTCCATTTACTTCCAGAATTACTAAGGTCAGCACCTTCTGTCCCACTACCAACAGTGAGGTTTTCTCATACATTACTAAATCAGTTTTTGTTAAATTCTGTAATGCATCCTGTGGCACTCCCATATGCTAAATAACTAAAATTGAATATATTATGATTTATTTGTTGGGCTGTAAAAATTTCTGGATCTAGACAAATGCATAGTGGCAGGTATTCATCACTGAAGTATTGTATGGGATATTTCAATCCCCCACCCGTAACCTGTTTACCATCTCTGTTTTACGTGTTTCAGAATGTCATAAATGGGGTCATACAGTGTGTAGCACTTCAGACTGGATTCTTTGCTTAGCAATATACATGTAAGGTTCATCCATGTTTTTTGCACGGGTTGATGGTTCACTCCTTTGTATTTCTAAATGGTATACCATTGCATGTGTATGGAAGGAAAAATAATTTTCCCTCTACCCTTCTTTGTTCTTCATTGAGGTCCCCCCCTTACCCCCCCATAAAAAATGAAAGGCAGATGAACTGGAGACAAATAATCAGAAGTTTAATAACATATGTACCTCCTATATGCAAGGGAGATACTCAGGAACACTAACGCCCTGAAATGGCCCAAGCCATCACCTTAAATACCGTCTTCATCTAAAGACGAAAGAAAGGAAGGGTATGGGTGTTGTGCAGATTTAAGTAGTAGCTTTCTCCATTGATAGACTTTCTTGAGATTTAGTCATCCTTCCATTCCTGGTAATGGAGAGGAAGATAACCTTTCAAATGGAGATTTCCCTTATAAATATATATTTCCCTCGCAACAGGGCAATCTTGACTTGGTTTTCAGAGACTCTCATGTTGTCTTCTTTTTAAAAAAACAAAAAATAATCAGCTCAAAATAATCCTTATTCCAAGAGGCATATTGGGGTGGCATATTCTGCTCGCCTTGAAATGGAGGTACCCCAATTTGCTTATGCATTCTTCTACTGAAGAACATCCTGGTTTCTTTAAGTTTATAGCCATTATGAGTAGAAGTGCTGTGCTTAATTACATCCTTGTTTGCGTTTGGACATAGTTCTGAAAAGCAGTTGTCTAGATACTGGAGGCAGGATGTTGGATCCTCAGGTGAGTCTTACTTAGCTTTGGAAAAAACTTCCAAAATATCTTTTAAAGTAGCTGTATATGCATTTCACCAGCAGTAGAGGAGAGTTCCTGTTCACCTCCCATCAATCAGTAGTGTCATTTTTTTTTGGAGTTTATTAATTCTAATAGGTGTGCAGTGCTATCTCGTTGTTTTCATTTGTAATTCCCTAATGGTATATGATGTTGGGCATATTCTTATATGCTTATTTACTATCTGTATAATCTTTTTTGGCCAGGTGTCTATTCTAATCTTTACCCATTTTTAAGGAGGTTTGTTCTAGGGTTCTTGGTGTAATTTGAGTACAAATCTTTTATCAGATATGTATTTTGCAAATATTTTTCTTTCAGTTTGTGGCATGTCTTTTGGTTTTCTGAATAAGATATATTTCATGGAGTTTAAAGTCCATGTTCAAAATTTTATTTCTCTTGTGGATAGGCTTTTGAGGTTTTGTGTTAAAATCCACCACCAGATCCAAGGTAATGTAGATTTGCTTCTGTGTTTTCATCTACAGTTTTTATAGTTTTACATTTTAAATTTGTCTGTGGACAATTTTGAGTGAATTTTGGTGTAGGCTGTAAAGTTTGTGTCTACGTTCTTTTGATTGCATATGGTTTCCAATTATTCTGTAACTCTTTTTGGAGAAGTCATGGGATATTTGGCTCCATTTCAGTTTGAATTTCCAAATTTAGTGGTTTCTGCAGGCTTGCCAGCTTGGAGCATGGGCTCCACTGAACTGAGAGGTTGTGGCCTGCACTTCCCAGTTGGCCAGCAGGAGGTGGTACACCCACCTTGCTGATCCTTGAGGTGCATATGTGCTTCACTGATGAACTTGGCTCGTGAAGGAACTTGGCTTCTCACGCTGCTGACTGAAGTTTGGTCTCTTCAGGATCCGCCATGGTTTCAGCTTTGGGACAAGACTCGGTTGAGTCCATGCAGGCAAGAGCCAGATGCCTTTAGGAACTGCCAGGAGGCACCATCATGGGAGGAAAAGGGGGAGAGAAACCTCCTGTGTGTGGTTTACCACTAAGCGGGGGTGGGTCCATTTTCAGAAGACCCTGCAGAGGAAGGGCTTGATGTGGAAAATTGTGGATATTAGTTTTGTGTGTGGTGTTGACGGTGTCTGGTGTTCTTTGATGTTTGGTGTAGAGCTTTCTTGGCACCATTTATTGAGGGGACTGTCCTCTCCCTGTCTTGTATTCTTGCCTCCTTTGTCATGAATTAACTGATGACGTACAAATGGGATTATTTCTGTTCCTCTGGCCCATGCACCTGTTTTTGTGCCAGAACTACACTGTTTTGGTTACTGTAGCTTCATAGTGTAGTATGAAGTCACGGAGGGAGATGCTTCCAGCTGTGTTTTTCTTTCTTAGGATCACTTAGGCTATTCAGGGTTCTTTGTTGTTCCATACAAGTGGTAGGATTATTTGTTCTGTTTCCATGAAAAATGCAGTTTGAATATTGGAGGGATTACATTGTACACTGCTTTTTCTGCTGAATTAAGTCGTATGGACCCCCTCCTTGGGATCCACACAACAACTAGGTAGTTGTCTAAATATAGCCAATCCTCTACTAGTGAGTGAGATTGAACAATTGGCTGTCTCGTTGAACTGGTTCCCCAAAAGGGGACTAGACTGGACAAGGGGCCACCACATGGTAAGAACACCTCTTTGTTTTCTGTGTGTGTTGTAAGTCCTAGTCTGTTCTTGATATGATTGAAGCTTCAGTCTCTGTTCTATGTTGTCTGTCCTAATGCTGTTGAAAACCCTTGCTGCAAATGTGGGCACAGCTTGAGCATTGTTAAAGGCCACTCACCACTGGAAGACTTCCACGAAAAGATAAGTCTGTCACAGAGCAGGGTAGATGAGCACTAGGCATCCTGCTGACTGAAGCAAATGTAAGTAGGCAACTGTAAAATGCTCACAGCCCCCAGAACCCCTGCTGCATTCCCACCTTCAGGATGTAGTCAAAAACCCAAGAGCGCATCCTTTGTGTTGGTCTGTTGTATCCCAATTTGCCATCCCGGGGCAGGGTACATGTCTCTGTTGGACAGGTATCGCCCACTATCCTCCACTGCAGATCCCTAGGGATCCCTTCTCAGACACAAACTCTTTACAAATGTTGTTTCTGCCAGATTTCAGGAAAATCACTTTGCCTGCTGGGAAAAGAAGAAAAGGACATCCAAAGTCCTTGGGTCCTTGTAGCTGAGTAAATGGAGAACTGGACACATGCCAAATGGGCATTTGGCCTCCCTGCCCAATTTAGTCTGAGGAATATTCCACACTCCTTTCCCCACTTGGGTGAGTGTTCAAACCCTCCTGAACATCTTATTCTCTGGGGAAGAAAAGGCACTGATTATAACTAATGCAAAGGAGGAAGCTGATAAGACCAGTCAAAATAATGCAGGACACACTCTACACCAGACTGGAATCCAGGCCATTCCTGACATGGACTCTGGGGGTGGAACCATTAAGAGGAAAACGGTCAGCAGCACCTCACACATTTCAGGGACTTGATACTTCAGGGCATTCAGTAGGCTGCGAAGAAACCCATAAATTAGAATAGGGTTCAAGGAGTCATCCAGTGACTGAAGGAAAACCCCTTCGGATGTCCGGAAATGCCTAAGGGAGTGCCTTTGCGTGTAGTGCCTTTGCGTGTACATGAATGTGAACCTGGAGTCAGGGGAAGGACAGGCCAGTCTTAAGTCCCGTTTCACTTCCTAGAGTGCCCCAGACATTAGGAGAAAATCACAGAAGTTGGAGATAGGGGCCACCACGCCCACTTCCCAGGGGTGGAGTCAGCATTTCATATGTTCAACAACTGGTATCTAGAGGCAAATGCCAAGGAAGATAGATGAGCACAACAAACTGCCAGTAATCTGCCTTTAGTGATTCAGGGTCTGTCAACCTCCCAGTGACAATGGGGCCCCCTCGAAGGGACCCTGTGACATTGATGAGTTGACCCAGGTTTCGAAGACCATGCCCACAGTGCAGGGAAGGGCTCAAAGTCAATCAGTGTGCACACTGCCTCGAGGAGGGCCACTGGAAGGGGGAGGCCCCAAACATCCCAGAAGGCAGCTAAGGGGACCTCTGTGTCCTGGCCTATCCTCGCTGGTCACACACATAAAAGAAAAAGGGGTGGAGTGAAGATAGCAGACTAGGAGGGCACGGAGTTTGTGTCTCTGCACAACTAGGGCACCTACCAGGCCCTGGTCGGGGACCACGGACACCTAAGCAGACAGGAGGAACCCCCAGCGACCACTTAGGGTTTGTGGGGAGGAAGGGGGAGAAGTGGTGGGGAGCAGGACCAGCACCCCTGAGAAGCAGCTGCGGTAGGGGAAGGGCTCCCATGCCCCAAGGGGGAAAAGGGGGGACTGTTGGGAGGGCAGAGGATCAGAAGGGAGCACGGCCAGCATTTCCCCTACCCACTTGGGCCCCAGGGAGCCTGCTGAGATCCCAGGCCTGACCCTCTGCCCACCAAGGCCCCCTTCAGCCATGTGGGCCTTGAGGGAGGGAGAGAAGGGGGAGCAAAAGTAAAGACCGGACTGATGGGACAGGTGCCTCTGAGGGGCAGCTGGGGAAGGGGAGGAGTTTCCACACCTAGTGGGGCCCACCCACATTAGGGGTTCAGCAGTGACAGGGGAGACCCTCAGGAGAGCAGAGGAATGGAAGGGAGCAACAAGTGCTTCCCCTGCCCACTTGGGCTCCCAGGACTAATGCTCCACCCTCAGAGTCTGCTTCCTGCTGCACAAAGCCTAAGCCCCACCCCTATACCCAGCACCCTAACTCTGCACACAGCACCCTAAGACCCCCTCCAACCCTGCTGGGCCTAAACCCTGCCCACACACCCCTTTACCTCCAAACTCCACACTGTGAGGCACCCCTCAGGCCATGCTGCTTTTCCCTGCTGTGCAGGTTCTAAGCCTGGGTCCCACCCCCAAGGCTTTTTCCAGCTACAAGGACCTGGGCCTAGGCCCTGCTGCCCCCGCTAAAGTCTGCTGCTGCCTGAGTTCCACTCCCTGCCTAAGCTCTGCCCTCCACAGCCAAGGCCTGGTCTGGCCTTTTTCTTTTTCTTTCAGGTTGTGGTTGTTTTACCTTCTTGTTGATTAATATATATTTTTTCTAATTGCATTTTAATCTTTATACTTTGTTATTCTGCTCCTTTTGGCTTGTCCCCCTCCCCCTTTTTTCTTCCTTTTTTTATGTTGTGGTTCTGTTTTGCCTTGTTGTAGTTGTTTCAATTTTTATTTTTCCTAATATATTTTTTATCTTTCTATTTTATTTTTTATTCTTTGTTATTGTACTGCACCAATTTTTTTTCTTTTCTTTTCTTTTGCTGTGCTGTGCAGCTTGTGAGATCTTGGTTCCCAGGCCGGAAGTCAGGCCTGAGCTGCTGTGGTAAGAGCACAGAGTGTAAACTGCTTGACTAACAGAGAACCTCAGACCCCAGGGAATATTAATCAGAGTGAGGTCTCCCAGAGGGTCCTCATCTCAGCACCAAGACCCAGCTCTACCCAACTGCCTGCAAACTCCAGTGCTGGAAGCCTCAGGCCGAACAAACAGTAAGACAGGAACACAGTCCCACCCATCAAAAAAAGAGACAACAAACTATGTTACAGATGAAGGAGCAAGGTAACCTACCTGAAAAAGAATTCAGAGTAATGATAGTAAAGATGATCCAAAATCTCGGAAATAGAACGGAGGCACAGATCAAGGTCTTTAACAAAGACCTAGGAGAACTAAAGAACAAACAAATGAGATATTAATCAAACTAACAAAAATTAAATTCAAAGAAAAAATATTAAAAGCAGCAAGGGAAAGGAAAAAAATAACATACAAGGGAATTCCCATAAGGTTATCAGCTGACTTCTCAGCAGAAACTCTGCAGGCCAGAAGGGAGTGGCAGGATGTATTTAAAGCCATGAAAGGCAAAAACATACAACCAAGATCACTCTACCCAGCAAGGCTCTCATCCAGATTCGACGGAGAAATCAAAACCTTTACAGACAAGCAAAAGCTACGAGAATTCAGCACCACCAAACCAGCTTTACAACAAATGCTAAAGGATCATCTCTAGGCAGGAAACACAAAAGAAGAAAAAGACCCACAAAAATCCAAAACAATTAAGAAAATGGTAATACAGACATACATATCAATAATTACCTTATATGTAAATGTATTAAATGCTCCAACCAAAAGACAGACTGGCTGAATGGATACAAAAACAGGACCGATATATATGCTGTCTACAAGAAACTCACCTCACACCTAGGGACACATGCAGACTGAAAGTTGATGGGATGGAAAGAGATATTCCATGCAAATTGAAATCACAAGAAAGCTGGAGTGGCAGTACTCATATCAGATGAAAGAGATTTTAAAATAAAGACTGTTACAAGAGATAAGGAAGGACACTACATAATGCTCAAGGGATCAATCCAGGAGGAAAATAAAGCAGTTATAAATATTTATGCATCCAACATAGGAGCACCTCAATACATAAGGCAAATGCTTACAGCCATAAAAGGGGAAATTGACAGTACCACAATAATAATGGGGGACTTCTAACACCCCACTAACACCAACAGACAGATCATCTATACAGAAAATAAGGAAACACAAGCTTTAAATGACACAACAGACCAGATAGATTTAATTGATATTTATAGGACATTCCACCCAAAAGTGGAAACTCTTTTCTCAAGTGCTCACAGAACGTTCTCCAGGATAGATCACATCTTGGGTCACAAATCAAGCCTTGGTAAATTTTAAAAAACTGAATTGTATCAAGTATATTTTCCAACCACAACAGTATGAGATTAGAAATCAATTACAGGAAAAATAAAAAACACAAGACACATGGAGGCTAAACAGTGCACTGCTAAATAACCAAGAGATCACTCAAGGAATCAAAGAGGAAATAAAAAATACATAGAAATAAATGACAAAGTATGACAACCCAAAACCTATAGGACACAGCAAAAGCAGTTCTAGGAGGGAAGTTTATAGCAATTTAGTCTCACCTCAAGAAACAAGAAAAATCTCAAACAATCTAACCTTATACCTAAAGCAACCAGAGAAGAAGAAGAAAACCCAAAGTCAGTAGAAGGAAAGAAATCATAAAGATCAGAGCAGAAATAAATGAAACAAAGGAATAAAACAATAGCAAAGGTCAAAAAAACTAAAAAGTTGGTTCTTTAGGAAGGTAAACAAAATTGATAAACTTTTAGCCAGACTCATCAAGAAGAAAAGGGAGAGGACTCGAATAAAATTAGAAATGAAAAAGGAGAAATTACAACTTGACACTACAGAAATACAAGGACCATAAGAGACTACTACAAGGAACTATATGCCAGTAAAATGGACAACCTGGAACAAATGGACAAATTCTTGGGAAGGTACAACTTTCTAAGACAGAGCCAGGAAGAAATATAAACAGACAAATCACAAGTAATAAAATTGAAAGTGTAATTAAAAATCTTCCAACAAACAAAAGTCCAAGACCAGATGGCTTCACAGGTGAATTCTATCAAACATTTAGAGAAGAGCTAACACCTATCCTTCTCAAACTCTTCCAAAAAATTGCAGAGGGAGTAACATTCCCAAACTCATTCTACGAGGCCACCATCACCCTCATACCAAAACCAAAGATATCATAAAGAAAATTACAGACCAGTATCACTGATGAACGTAGACACAAAAATCCTCAACAAAATACTAGCAAACCAGATCCAACAGCACATTAAAAGGATCATACACCATGATTAAGTGGGATTTATCCCAGAGATGCAAGGATTCTTCAATATACACAAATCAATGTGATACACCATATTAGCACATTAAAGAATAAAAACCATATGATCATCTCAATAGATGCAGAAAAAACTTTTGACAAAATTCAACACCCGTTTATGATAAAAACTCTCCAAAAAGTGGGCATAGAGGGAACCTTTCTCAACATAATAAAGGCCATATATGATAAACCCACAGCAAACATCATTCTCATGATAAACCCACAACAAACATCATTCTCAAAGGTGAAAAACTGAAAGCATTTCCACTACAATCAGGTACAAGACAAGGATGCCCACTCTCGCCACTCATATTCAAAAGTCCTAGCCATGGCAATCAGAGAAGAAAAAGAAATAAGAGGAATCCAAATTGGAAAAGAAGTAAAACTGTCACTGTTTGCAGATGACATGATACTATACTATAGAGAACCCTAAAGATGCTACCAGAAAACAACTAATGAATTTGGTAAAGTTGCAGGATACAAAATTAATGCACAGAGATCTCTTGCATTCCTATGCACTAAGAACAAAAGATCAGAAAGAGAAATTAAGGAAACACTCCCCATTTACCATTGCAACAAAAAGAATAAAATACCTAGGAATAAACCTACCTAAGGAGACCAAAGACCTGTATGTAGAAAACCATAAGACACTGATGAAAGAAACCAAAGATGACACAAACAGATGGACAGATACACCATGTTCTTGGATTGGAAGAATCAGTACTGTGAAAATGACTACCAAAAGCCATCTACAGATTCAATGCAATCCCTATTAAATTACCAATGGCATTCTTCACCAAATTAGAACAAAAAAATTTATAATTTGTATGGAAACACAAAAGACCCCAAATAGCCAGAGCAATCTTGAGAAAGAAAAACATAGCTGGAGGAATCAGGCTCCCTGACTTCAGACTATACTACAGAGCTACAGTAGTGAAGACAGTATGGTACTGGCACAAAAACAGAAATACAGATCAGTGGTACAGGATAGAAAGCCCAGAGAGAAACCCAAGCACCTATGGTCAACTAATCTATGACAAAGGAGGCAAGAATATACAATGGAGAAAAGACACCACTTATTGAAGAGGCTGTTGGGAAAACTAGACAGCTACATGGAAAAGAATGAAATTAGAACACTCCCTAACACCATACACAAAAATAAACTCAAAATGGATTAGAGACCTAAATGTAAGACCAGACACTATAAAACTCTTAGAGGAAGACATAGGAAGAACACTCTTTGACATAAACCACAGCAAAATCTTTTTTGACCCACCTCCTGGAGTAATGAAAATAAAAACAAAATAAACAAATGGGTTACCTAATTAAACTTAAAAGCTTTTGCACAGCAAAGGAAATTATAAGCAAAACAAAAAACAGCCCTCAGAATGGGAGAAAATATAGGCAAATGAGCAACCGACAAGGGATTAATCTCCAAAATATACAAACAGCTCATGCAGCTCAATATCAAAAAAACAACCCAATCAAAAAATGGGTGGAAGATCTAAATAGACATTTTACCAAGGAAGACATACAGGTGGCCAAGAGGCACATGAAAAGGTGCTCAACATCACTAATCATTAGAGAAATGCAAATCAAAACTACAATGAGGTATCACCTCACACCAGTCAGAATGGCCATCATCAAAAAATCTACAGACAGTAAATGCTGGAGAGGGTGTGGAGAAAAGGGAACCCTCTTGCACTGTTGGTGCAAATATAAATTGAGACCACCACTATGGAGAAAGGGTATGGAGGTTCCTTAAAAAACTAAAAATAGAACTACTGTATGACCTAGCAATCCCACTACTGGGCATATATACTGAGAAGACCATAATCAAAAGGACACGTGTACCCCAGTGTTCATTGCAGCACTTGTAATTTACAACAGCCAGCACATGGAAACCACCTGAATGTCCAACAGCAGATGAATGGATAAAGATTTGGTATATATCTACAATGGAATATTACTCAGCCATAAAATGGAATGAAATTGAGTTATTTGTAGTGAGGCAGATGGACCTAGAATCTGTCATACAGAGTGAAGTAAGTCAGAAAGACAAAAACAAATACCGTGTATTAACGCGTATATGTGGGATCTAGGAAAAGGGTACAGATGAACCTATTTCCGGGGTAGAAATAGAGACACGGACGTAGAGAATGGATAATGTGGACATGGGGGGGAAGAGGAGGGTGGGATGAATTGGGAGATTAGGATTGACATTATACACTACCTGCAAAATAGCTAGCTAGGGTGAACCTGCTATAAAGCACAGGTAGCTCAGCTTGGTTCTCTGTGATGACCTAGAAGTGTGGGATTGGGAGGTCCAAGAGGAAGCGGATATATGTATATGTATAGGTGATTCACATCATTGTATAGCAGAAACTAGCACAACATTGTAAAGCAATTATACTCCAATGAAAAAAGAAAAAAGAATAGAGGTAAATTATGCAGCTGCTGGAGGCTATACTCCTGCCAAAGGAGGTAGCAGTTATTCACTGCAGAGGCCAACAAAAGGGAGAAGCAGAAATTAAAAGAGGAGTTAACAGAGCAGACATGGCAGCTAAACAAGTAGCAGAGGATGGGGATGGACTTCAAATGCCACTCCTACCAGCTCACCCAGACCTTAACTCCTACACTCCCATATGTACCCCAGAAGAAAGGGAAAAGGCTTTGAGATGGGGCTATTTTAAAAGCCCAGAATATCTGGGATGGATGGTTAATGGTCATGGGCAGCAGTTCCTCCCATCAGCTGTTACCCTGCAGGCCACCAGGGAAGCTCACCAGAGCACACATTACAGGCAGGAGGCCCTATATCAGTGGCTCATCAAATCCATGACTACTCCCAATTTCCACAATCTCCTTAAACAGGTGGTTGAAGCTTGCCCTATCTGCCTCTAGAATAAGTCCAACACTCCCCTGCCCCAACCCCAAGGTCCATGGGGTGACCCCCACCCAGTTTAGAGGCACATATCCAGGTCAAGACTGGCAAACTGATTTTACAGTCATGCCCTGGGCACAAGGAACTTTTAGACATTTGCTGGTTTTGAGTGACACCTCCGGGTGGATAGAGGCATTCCCCCCGCCCCCAAACTGAGACTGCCTTGGAGGTCTCTAAGACCCTACTTAAGGAAATAATCCCTCGGTTTGGGCTCCGTAAGTCCATCCAGAGTGACAATGGGCCTGCGTTTCCCGAATTACTAAGGAAGTCTAAGCTCTAGGAATTACATGGGGTTTATACTCCACTTGGAGACCATAGTCCCTAGGAAAAGTAGAACAAATCAAATCCTCAAACTTAGCCAAACTTTGTCAAGACACTCATCAACGCTGGATCTTGCTTCTCCCTGTAGCACTTTTGAGAACGCAAGTAGCCTCTAAGGGAAACCTCAGGTTGAGTCCTTAGGAGCTTATGTATGGGAGGCCCATTCCTGAAGGACCCAGCTCCAAGACGAAACTTAGGGCTATGGATGGATGGAAATATACCTTACAGGGAGGGGAAGTAATCAAAGATTTATATGCCTGCAGGAATCCAGAACTGCCTTCCCTTTCTGACATGCTTTTACATCCTTTCTCCCCTGGGGATTGGGTTTATTTGAAAACCTGGAAGGCTGGAAATCCACAAGACGAGTTAGACCCCAAGCAGATAGGACCTTATCTAGTAACAGTGACCACTCATCCTGCCTTACAATTACAGGGTATAAGACCTGTGCATGAGGAAGTTACTGGGGAACCCATTCAATATACCTGTGAACCTGTCACAGACCTTAAGTTACTTTTCAAAAGGACGAACTTACCAATAAGTAATGGGGCAGACAGGCTGAGTAGTTGCCCTTGTTATTACTGTTGTCTTCCTTGGCTTCTGCTATTCTGCGAAACCCCTTCCTCTGGCGAACATCTCTGTCCATGCTGGATATAGGGGATATTAATGCAGGTGGCAGCATGAGTGGCCATCACGGTCTGTTCTTCCTTTCCTTCTCTGCTCTGTCTCATAACTATCCACACGGAATGCGAGTCCAGTGCAGTAGTAAATTCCTTGAGGATTACAGCCCATGGACAAAATCCATCCCAGTGCTGGTCTGTCACCCCCGCCCACAAAGTGATGCATATGGATTAAAGCTATCACATTTTACTCCTAAGAATGACAGCCTCACTCTCACCTTGCTTAACAGGTCTGCTAATCCCACCCCTCTTGAAGTTCATATCTCATCCCTAACACAGCTTTCCTGCCTGGAGCTCACCCCTCGCATTAACACCTCTAAGGAGTGCAAAGCACTCACGCTACAGTGCCATCTCTCTACCGGTCTTGCTGCCACTGCCCCTATCAACAGCCTCTACCAAAGGGAGGAACTTGCAGTAACACCGTGTGGCTGATCTGGACTCTGATCGGTGCTTCTTCCATTGCCCCACAATTAAGTGCCCCGGGATTGACTTCTGTGGAAATTACTCCTACTGGTGCCCTCCACACTGACTCCATGAATACACACAGGGACCAGATGGGAAATGTACTCATTGGGGAGGGAAGACACTGGTGGTCTGGTGTTTAGGATATGGCCCTCCTGAGGCCTGGGGGAAATCCACTAGTCAAGAATACCCCAGTGACCCCTGCTGTGCAGGTGGGCCTCTCTCCCCACACTGCAAGGGCACCCCGTCCTGGGCTAGCCACTTAATGGAGGTGGTTCAACTCCTCAGAAGTGCACCAGGCATGCAGTCCCCCTGGGTACCTGTTCCTTTGTGGCCTGAGAGTAAACCAACTGCCCCATAAGAACAACCCTAACTCCTATCCTTCTCCAGGGTGGGCTCTAGGCTACCCTTGTTTAGGTAGTCCCCAATTTGTGCACAATGCATGCTAGGCCAGCTGTGTTCCAGGAACCTAGGTATAACCATTCATGATACCGCCCAACCCTGAGGAAAAAGGGCAATAGATCTCATTCTGGCAGAAGTATAGATCGCCCTCACACTGGTGGCTTCCTGTGGAGGTTTTACATAGCATGAAACCACTCTACAAAATCTCAACGCTGGCCCTTAAGGACTTATCTAAAAATATGGGGGATGCCTTACAAGGCCTCCGTACTTCCCTAGACTCACTAGCAGATGTTGTTCTTGACAACAGGCAAATGCTTAATTATCTCCTGGCTGAGAAAAGGGGAGTATGTGCAATTACAAATAAAGCCTGTTGCAGGTATGTCAATAACTCTGGTCGGATTGAGGTAAACATTAAAGAGATATATGAGCAAGCTCAAAGGCTACATAGATATAACAGTCAAGGTCCAGATCCAAGCTGCATTGGAGTATGGTCAAACAGAGCCTCCCGGTTTAACCTGGTCTCCTCCACCTCTCGGCCCACTAACTGCTATTATCCTCCTGCTCATCTTGGGGCCTTGCCTCCGTAACTGCCTTGTCAACTTCGTTAGTGAATGGATTGAAGCCATCAAACTTCAGATGATAATAACACAAGGGTACGAGCAACTGGGACTGCAGCCTGGTGACCAGCAGACGTAGTTTCGGTTACTTAGGAACACTTCTACTCCTCTAATCCAGGGAAAAACTGCACCCATATTCAGCGAGAAGTGGCTTCGGAAGGCAGAACTTTGACCTTCAGCGCCCCTCAGGAATGAGGAACAGCAACAAGGAAAGGAGGGATTTTGTTGCCAGAGCTGTGCCAGGTCTTTACCTAAAACCCACCCGCCCCTTGAACAGGAATAAACATGTATCTTTAAGTCACAGGATCTGGAGACAAAAGGAGGAAGCTATACAGAGAGATAGAAACAAACAAAAAACAGACAGAACCAGCTGGAACCAAGGTGGCAACGAATCTGACGTCCAACAGACCCCTCAGTCTCATCACACGCTGATTTTACCACATCAGCTACTGGATGACACAAGTACTGGTGGCCATACCTGGAAAATGGGGACCAAAACAGGATAGAAACGGGGGGCACCCCATTTCCAGGAAAATGCTGCCCCTTCCCCAGTAGACTAATGCATGTGTCTCCCCATCATTAGCCTCACTCCTCCTCCCTTCACTCTTCACTCTTTAAAATCGAATCCCTCTCACCCCGTGGGTGAGAACTTGATCTGTGAACTAAGGTCTCTCTTCTCCATTCCTTGGCCACAGAATAAAACTTGGGCTGCGTCGGTCTCGGCTTCGGTTTCCTTTTTTGGCTGCAAAACCCGAACTAGCATCTATTCTATTCTTTCTTTTCATTTTTGTCCTTATACCAATAACAAGCATTATTGAAAATAATCTCTTAAAAAATAAGTCTTTGCAGTGTATTTATTACCCTGGTTTTGTAAATCAGAAAAGGAGAACAACTTATCCGCCAAAGACTCAAGAAAGAAGCTCCAGCTCCACCTTCAACTCCCAAAGCTGAAATTCTTTAAATAATTCCCTGAACAATTTGCTTATGGGACATTAATACTATCTTTAAGTATTGTGTAAGTATTAAACAATGACATCATAAAAGCTGACATTACTGTGTACTTTGTACATACATGCTCTCCCACATAAATAAGTTTGATACATATACCTTACCATAATACATGATCCTATAATCATGTATTAATTATCTACCCCGTGTCTATAAGCATGTACATCAGCCTACTGATACTATAGGACACACTAAACATTTCAATCCGTATTAGATTCCAGTCCCTATGAAATATTCAAAGGGGTAATTGAAGTGATCGGTATTATATAGGACATATGTTTATTAATTGTACATACCACATTATGTCCAAACGTTTCCAGTCAACATGCTTATCATAACCAATAACCAGAGCTTAACCAGAAAGTCTTGATATACCATCAACCCACCCAGACATGCCTCTCTCCTCGTTCTGGGCCCAAGAACCATGGGGATTTCTAGAAATGAATTATATCTGGCATCTGGTTCTTACGTCAGGGCCATCACACCTAAAATTACCCACTCTTTCCCCTTAAATAAGACATCTGGATGGACTATCAAATCAGCTTATGCTCACACATAACTGGTTTCATGCATTTGGTATCATTTAATTCTGGGGGATGCTGTGACTCAGCTGTGGCCATCAAAGGCCTTAACATAGTCGAGCAACTTGTAACTGAGCTTAAGTTGAATGTTACATAAGAGTTGGGTAACTCATCTAACAACATACTGCCCTTGCTTCACCAATCCAAAGTTAGTATAACTACAAAGTAGCCTCCTAATAATACCAATCAATTACTTATAGTAGTCTTATAAAGAAAGATACCCCCCTAGTTCTGCCATGTACCTTAAAAAAAATTTAAAAAGTACATTTAATAATCTTTAAAAGAAAAAATACTAAACATTTCAACACTAATTTTAACACAACCCAAACTACTACACTGAATGCCAATATATCACAGAAATACATAAATCTTATACGTACAAAGTCCTACTCAACCTGTTGATGTAGCTTAATAAGTAAAGTCAGGCTCTGTAAATGCCTAGATGAATTTGCCAACTCCATAAATTCATAGGTGTGGTCCCAGCCTACCAATTTCTAATAAAATTACACATGCAAGTCTGCATCCATTGAGAATGCCCTCTAAATCAAAAGATTAAAGGGAGCAGGCATCAAGCACACTAAAAAGTAGCTCAGACCTTGCCTAACTTCGCCCCCATGGGAAAAGGCAGTGATAGAAATTAAGCCATAAAACAAAGCTTAAGTTCTGCTAATAATTAGGGGGCTTCCCTGGTGGCGCAGTGGTTAATCCGCCTGCCAATGCAGGGAACTTGGGTTCGAGCCCTGGTCCGGGAAGATCCCACATGCCACAGAGCAACTGAGTCTGTGCGCCACAACTACTGAGCCTGCGCTCTAGACCCAGTGAGCCACAACTACTGAGCCTGCACTCTAGAGCCAGTGAGCCACAGCTACTGAAGCCCGCACACCTAGAGCCCGTACTCTGCAACAAGAGAAGCCACCACGATGAGAAGCCCACACACCGCAACAAAGAGTAGCCCCCTCGCCACAACTAGAGAAAGCCCGTGCGCAGCAGCTAAGACCCAACACAGCCAAAAATGAATAAATAAAATGAATAAATTTATATTAAAAAAAAGAATTAGGGTTGGTAAATTTTGCATCAGCCACCCTGGTCATAAGATTTACCCATATTAATTAAGAAATCCAGCATACAGCATGTTAAAAATTACCCCCAGATAAAGCCCTAGCTAAGCTGTACAAAGCCATAGCTAAAATAAAAATAAGTTATCAGAGTGCTTTAACATTTCTGATTACATGACAGCTAAGATCCAAACTGGAATTAGATGTCCCACAATGCTTAGCCCTATATCAAAATAATTGTAACAAAATTACTCACCGGAATATTACTAGCATAATCCTAAAAGTCGAACTTGGTAGTGCTTCACACCCCTCCAGAGGAACCTGTTCTATAATTGATAAACTCTGATAAACCTCACCAGCCCTATATACCACCATCCTCAGGAAACCCTGGTAAAGAACAATAGTAAGCATAATTATCAGACAAAAAAGACAGGTCAAGGTGAAGCCTATGGGGGAGGAAGAAGTGGGCTACATTTTCTGCCTCAAAATAATTTATACAAAAGTTTCTATGAAATAAAAAAAAACAGTGGAGGACTTAGCAGTACATTAAGAACAGAGGGCTTAATTGAATCAGGCCAGGCCATGAAGCACACACACATTGCCCATCACTCTCCTCAAATACAGATAACTTTTCATAACCTATTAACAAGTACCAAACATAAAACAAGATAAACTGTAAGCATACTGGAAGGTGAGCAGACTGGAAAGTGCTTGGATGAATCAAAGTGCAGCTTAAAGAAAAGCACCTAGTTTACACCCAGGACATTTCATACTGCATGAACACTTTTTACTAAAACTGGTCCAAACTTCCCACCAAATTCAACTATCATAAGTAAACTAAATAAAACATTCAGTCAACATCTAATGTATGAAGATAGAAATTTAAATCTTGCTATAGATAAAGTACCATAAGGGAATGTTGAAAGAAACATGAAAAGTACCAAAAACTTACCCCTTTTAGTTTTTTCATACTGATTTAACTAGGAAACTTTAAAGAGAACTTAAGTTAAGTTCCCTGATACCAGATGAGCTACTTAGGAACAGTTTACAAGAACAAACTCATCTAAAAGGCAAACTAGGGAGAAGACGTGCACGTAGAGGTGACACGACTAACAAGCCTGGTGACAGCTGGTTGTCCAGAAAGGAATTTTAGTTCAACTTTAAATATTTTTTTTAGAAAAAGACTTTTACTGTCATTTTAAGTGTCATTCTAAAACACTGCAGCTTTCTAGATAAAGGATACAACCTTCTCTAGACGATAAGCATAAACAACTCCATAGTTGGCTTAAAAGCAGCCACCAATTAAGAAAGCATTCAAGGTCAATCACACACATTCATCTTAATAGTAAATAAAGCAACTCCTAATTTTATACTGGACTAATCTATTCATTAATAGAAACAATACTCTAAATGTAACAAGAAATATTTCTCCTTGCATAAGCTTATATCAGAACAGATAACCCACTGATAGTTAACAAAGTAAACCTAAACTAATACTTAACCTATTCAAACACTGTTAACCCAACACAAGTATGCATTTACGAAAAGATTTTAAAAAGTAAAAGGAACTTGGGAACCACAAACCCTGCCTGCTTATAAAAAACATTACCTCTAGCACTTCTGGTATTAGAGGCACTTCCTGCCCAGTGACATCTGTTTAATAAGGGCTGTGGTATCCTGAGTGTGGAAATGTAGCATAGCCATTTGTTCTCTAAAATAAGGACTTGCATGACTGGTCACACAAGGCTTTTACTGTCTCAATCAGTGAAATTAACCTTCCTGTGAAGAGGCAGGAATAATATAAGATGGGAGGACTCTATGGAGCTTAAATTAATTCATTAATCCAAAAATATAAACAACTGACCTTTTAAAGAACAACATAGCTTTTAATGGATTAACAATTTTGGTTGGGGTGACCCTGGAGAATAAAACAACCTCCTAGTGATTAAAATTTAGACCAACTAGTCAGAATGCTTTATTGCCTGTTGTTCTAAAATACTGATCAACGGAACAAGTTATCCTAGGGATAACAGTGCAATCCTGTTCTAGAGTTCATATCAACCACACAGGGTTCACGACCTTGGTGCTGGATCAGGACATTGCAATGGTATAACTGCTATTAATGGTCTCTTTGTTCAATAGTTAAAGTCCTACATGACTTGAGTTCAGACTGGAATAATCCTGGTCGGTTTCTATCTACTATAGATTTCTCCCAGTAAGAAAGGACCAGAGAGGGCTCCCGTGGTGGTGCAGTGCTTGAGAGTCCGCCTGCCGATGCGGGGGACACGGGTTCGTGCCCCGGTCCGGTAGGATCCCACATGCCGCGGAGCGGCTGTGCCCGTGAGCCATGGCCGCAGGGCCTGCGCGTCCGGAGCCTGTGCTCCGCAGCGGGAGAGGCCACAAAAGTGAGAGGCCCGCGTACCGCAAAAAAAAAAAAAAAGAAAGGACCAGAGAAAGAAGGCCTACTTTACAAAATGTATTTGAACTAAATGATGATATAATGTACATTCAATTAATTTATACATACCCTACTGTAGGCAAGGTTTGTCAGGGTTTGCAGAGCCCGGCAACTGCGTGAAACTTAAACCTTTATCCACAGAGGTTCAAGTCCTCTTCCTAAGAATATGTTTATAATCAACATTCTTTCACTAATTACCCAATTTTACTCACTGTAGCATTCCTTACATTAACTGAATGGAAAATCCTAGGCTGTATACAAATCCAGAAAGCGCCAAACATGGTCAGCCCCTGTGGATTATTACAACCCATTGCTGATGCAGTCAGATTCTTTATTAAAGCTCCACTATGGGGCCTCCCTGGTGGCGCAGTGGTTGAGAGTCCGCCTGCCGATGCAGGGGATGCGGGTTCGTGCCCCAGTCTGGGAGGATCCCATATGCCGCGGAGCGGCTGGGCCCGTGAGCCATGGCCGCTGGGCCTGCGCATCCGGAGCCTGTGCTCCGCAACGGGAGAGGCCACAACAGTGAGAGGCCCGCATACCGCAAAAAGAAAAAAAAAAAAAAAAAAAAAAAAGCTCCACTATGACTGTCAAGATCATCAGTTTATTTATTTATTATTGCACCAGTGCTAGCCTTAACCCTGGCTCTCACAATATGAATTCCTCTTCCCATAACTTCTCCACCAATTAATATAAACCTAGGCATACTATTTATATTAACTATATCACGCCTAGCTATTTATTCCATCCTCTGATCTGGATGAGCTTCAGATTCAAAATATGAACTAATTGGAGCTCTACAGGCAGTAGCACAGACAATCTCATATGAAGTAACATTAGCAATTATTCTCTTATCAGTCCTGCTGGTAAATGGATCATTTACACTTTCAACAGTAATTGCACAAAAAACACCTATGACTAATTTTCCCATCCTGACCCCTACCCAGAATTTGATTATTCTAGCAGAAATCCAATGAAGCGCCATTTGATTTTGCAAAAGTACAATCAAAACCTGTATTTGGCTTCAATGGAGAAAACACAGGCACATTCACCCTGTTCTTCCTAGAGAATATGTCAATATCATTATAATAAACATGTTCACGACAATCTTACCTATAGGAGCATTTTACAACCACTACGTGCCAGAATTATATACAGCCAGTGTCATCATTAAAACACTCCTCCTCACAATCTGCTTTCTAGGAATTCGAGCATCCTACCCACAATTTTGATATGATCAACTTACACATCTCTATATAAAAAAGGTTTTTTTACCACTAACATTAGCTCTGTGTATCTGAGAGGTTTCACAATCTGTAATCACATCAGGCATCTCGCCACAAACATAAATATGTCTGACAAAATACTTTGATAGAATAAATAATATAGGTTTAAACCCTCTTATTCCTAGAATAGTAGGAATTGAACCTACTCTTAAGAGTTTTACATTCTCCATGCTACCACATTACACCACATGTTACAGTAAGGACCAAAAGTAAGATGTTAGGCCCATACCCCCAAAATGTTGTTTTATATCCTTCCTGGAATAATAAACCATATTGTTTTTATTATCATTCTACTGCCAGTTATATCAGGAACCGTAATTGTAACAAGCTCACACTGGTTAATGTTATCCCCATTCTAATAAAAACATTAACCCATAAACTATAGAAGCATCCAACAAATATTTTCTAAAACAATCTACCAAATCAATACTACTTGTAATGGCTATATTGTTAATCTAATATACTCTGGTCAATGAACACAATGAATTACAAACATCTTTAATCCAACAGCATCTACCATCATAACATAGCCCTTGTCATAAAATTAGGTCTTTCCCCATTTCACATCTCAGTCCCTGAAGTAACACAAGTCACTCCATGAACAGCAGGCCCGATGCTACTATCAGAACAAACCTGCACCCTTCTCAGTTTTATACCAAATCTCACCATCCATCAACCTAAACAAACTATTAATCATAGGTATATTATGAATCATAATTGGAGGCTGAGGCAGACTTAACCATAATCACCTAGGAAAAATTATAGCCTCCTTGTCAGTTGCCCATATGGGATGAATAACAGCTATTATAATGTATAATCTAACCATAACAATCCTAAGCATGCTAATTTATATCACATCACCCTCTGTCTTCTTACTATTTATGCCCAGCTTATGTACGACAACAGGATCATTATCACACACATGAAATAAAACACCTCACATCACTATACTTATGCTCACCATTATAGCACCATTAGAAGGTCTCCCACCACTATCAGGGTTTTTACCCAAATGAATAATTATCCAAGAGATCACAAAAATGAGAACAACCTTCTACCACACTAATAGCCATCAGAGCAGTACTCAGCATATATTTCTACTTGCAGCTAACATACTCCACATCACTAACTATATTCCCTTCAATAAACAACATAAAAATAAAACAACAATTAGAATATACAAAACAAATAACCTTCTTGGTGCAGCCCTTATGGAAAATAGTATGGAGTTTCCTCAAAAGACTAAAAATAGAGTTGCCATATGATCCAGCAATCCCTCTTCTGGGCATGTACCCAGACAAAACTATATTTCAAAATGATACATGCACCCCTAGATTCACAGCAGCTCTGTTTACAACAGCCAAGACATGGAAACAACCTAAATGTCCTTTGACAGATGAATGGATAAAGGAGATGTGGTATATATACACAATGGGATATTATTCAGCCATAAAAAGAATGAAATAATGCCACTTGCAGCAACATGGATAGACCTAGAGATTATCATACTAAGCAAAGTCAGAAAGAGAAAGACAAATACCATATGACATCACTTATATGTGGAATCTAAAATATGACATAAATGAACATACCTACTAAACAGAAACAGACAGACATAGAGAACAGACTTGTGGTTGACAAGGGGGTGGGCGTGGGAGGGATGGACTGGGAGTGGGAGGGATGGATTGAGAGTTTGGAATTAGCAGATGAAAGCTAATATATAGAGAGGATGGATAAAAAAAAAGGTCCTACTGTATAGCACAGGGAACTGTATTCAGTATCCTGGGATAAAGCTTCACGGAAAAGAATATGAAAAAGATATATATATATGTCACTTTGCTGTATAGAACTTAACATTGTAAATCAACTATACTTCAATAACATTAAAAAAACAAATAACCTTCCTACCCTTACTAATCATAATATCTACACTATTACTACCCTTAACAGCCACTCTATCAGTGCTGGACTAGGAATTGAGATTAGTGTAGACCAAGAGCTTTCAAAACCCTAAGCAAGTGCAATTTACTTAATTCCTGAAAATAAGGAAGCAAGACTCAATCCTATATCAATTAAATGGAAATAAAACATTTTAATTAAGCCAAATTCTTACTAGATTGATGGGCTTACACCCCAGGAAATTTTAGTTAACAGGTGAATACCCTAGTCAACTGGCTTCAATCTACTTCTCCAGCCTTTAAGAAAAAGAAAGCAGGAAAAGCACCAGCAGGATTGAAGCTGCTTCTTTCAATTCGTAATTCAATTTGTTGATTCACCACAGGGTTTGGCAAAAAGAGGGCTCAATCTCTTTCGTTAGATTTACAATCTAATGCTAGCTCAGTCATTTTACCTCTGTTCAAAAACTGATGATTATTTTCAACAAGTCACAAAGTTATCGGCACCTCACATTTACAGTTTGTTTCTTGAGCTGGAATAGCAGGCAGCACCTTCAGTCTGTTAATCCAGGCTGAGCTATGCTAACCTGGAGCGCTACTTGGGGATGAGCAAATCTGTAGCCTACTCATAACACCCCCTGCATTGGTAATAATGTTCTTTAGAGGTGTACCCATTATGATTACACGGTTCAGAAACTGACTTGTCCCACGAATAACTGGGGCACCTGATATAGCATTTCCCCGAATAAATAACATAAACTTTTAGTTACTTCCCCCATCATTCTTACTCCTACTGATATCATCAATAGTAGAAGCTGGTGCTGGTACTGGTGGAACCGTATATTCACCTCTAGCCGTCAGTCAGGCCCATGCAGGAGCATCTGTCGACCTAACCATTTTCTCCTAACATTTAGCAAGTGTCTCTTCAATACTTAGTGCTATTAAATTTATTACTATAGTCTTTAATATAAAATCAGCACACACATCCCCATACCAAACACCATTCTTTGTTTGATCTGCCCCAACTATAGCCATATTACTATAATCGTCACTCTCAGTCCTAGCAGCCTAAATTACCATACTGTTAACAGATACAAACCTAAACACTACTTTCTTTGTGCAAGAGGAGACCCAATCCTGTATCAACACCTATTTTGATTCTTTGGTCACCCAGAAGTCTCTATTCGGAGCCTACCAGGGCTTGGAATGATCTCACATATCATTACATACTACTTAGGACAAAAAGACCCTTTCAGATATATGGGAATACTATGAATCACGTCCATTGGCTTTTTAGGATTTATCCTGTAGGCCCATCAGATATTTACCATGGGGAAAGATGTTGACCCCTGAGCACACTTCACATCAGCCACCAAAATTATTTCTATTCCTACAGGAGTAGAAGTATTTAGCTGATTAGCAACTCTTCACGGAGGTCATATTACATGATCTCCCACTGTATTATGAGCATTAGGCTTTATTTTTCCCCTTACAGTAGGTGGGTTGACAGGAATCATCTTAGCCAGTTCATCCCGGGACACTGTCCTCCATGATACAGACTATGTAGTAGCACATTCCATTATGTAATGTCAGTGGGAGCAGTCTTCACTATTACAGGAGGCTTCCTACACTGATTTCCACTGTTCTCAGGTTATACACTTAACTCAACATGAGCAAAAATTCCCTTCACAACTACCTTCGTAGTAGTAAATATGACTTTGTTCTCGCAGCACTTTCCTGGCCTTTCAGGGATATTGCTGCATTACACTGACTACCCTGATGAACATACAACATGAAACATTTTGTCCATAGGCTCACTCATCTCATCAGCAGCAGTAATGCTACTAATCATCATAATTTGAGAAGGATTTGCATCGAAACGAGAAGTCTCAGTAGTGGAAACTACTACTACTAACCTATAATGGTTACACGGATGCCCTCCACCACATCGTACGTTTAAAGACCCTACCTGTGTTAATTTAAAATAAGGAAGGAAGAAATCAAATCCTTGTCAACCGGTGTCAAGCCAACAGCATAATCATTATGTCTTTCTCAATAAATGAGATAACAGTAAAAACAAAAATTACATAACTGTCAAAGTTAAATCACAGGCAAAAAGCCTGTATATCACTAAGGCGTATCCATTTCATCTAGGTCTACAAGATGTAACATCACCAATTATGGAAAAACTTTTACATTTTCATGATCACATTAATAATTATTTTTGGATAAGTTCTCTAGTCCTCTATATTATTTCACTAATACTGACAACAGACTGACTCAGATGCATACACTAGATGCACAAGTAGAGACATTTGAACAATTTACAGCCATCATTCTAATCTGAATTGCCCTATCATCAATGTGAGTCCTTTACATGAAATCAATAACTTCCCTAACCATAGAAACTATGGATTGTCAATGATACTGAAGCTACAAATACACAGATTATGAAGATTTAAATTCTGACTCCCCTATAATCCCCACATCAGGTCTAAAACCAGGAGAATTATGACTAAGAGAAGTCAACAGCAAAGTAGTATAGAGATAGTCATCAAATATTACTTTCATCTGAAAATGCTTTTACACTCACGAGCTTTTCCTTCTTTAGGGCTAAGAACACCTGGTATCCCAGGATGCCTAAATTAAAGAACCCTAACATCGACAGGACCAGGCCTATGTTATGGACAATGATCAGTAGAAGTCGTTTTCTCGTTTTCAAAGACAGGACAGAGGAGACGGCTGAGACCCAGGGTGAATCCGGAGCCCATGGTGGACCTGCTCTCTGAGCTCCAGGATAGGAACAGGGCCGCTGGGTTCCCAGGGCAACCACCACGCCCTCCTGAGCAGGATCTTGGGAACAGTCCATGTTAGTGATGAGGCAACCTAAGCACCTGTCACCACACCAACACTGTGTCCTATGAGGGGCGCGTGCTCTGGGGATCACACCCCACACTCTGAGGGTCTGCCCTGTAAGCTCAGGAGCAATGTTCCTGCCTCAGGAGCAATGGCCACTCAGCTACCATCTCCCTCCCCAACTGGCAGGAAGAGGGGAGGGCAGCAGGGGCACCAGAGGAATCTCACTCAGCACCAGCTTCCCAGGGGCAGCAGCAGGGACCACAATGATGCAGATGAGGCACAGCCCACGAGATGGGACCAGAGGGTCTCAAATGTGTCTGGTCACGTCCTGGCTCATCTGCACCCTAGACACGCTGTCCCTCCTACAGCTTCTACCTAAATGCAAGTTCTTCAGATGCAAAGAGACAAGAGTTTCAGAATGAAAGTCAGCTCTTCCAAACTGACCCGTAAGCAAACACTGCGGGATTCCACTCACGGGGGGGGCCTGGAGTCAACAACACGTGGACCAGAGTGGACGTCGCTGGCAGGGCTGCAGGAGGGGTTGGGTAGTGATCCTTTAAAGGTTGTGAAATTTTGGCTTTATAAGATGAAAAGTTCTAGGAATGGCGCGATGGCTCCATGACAAGGTGAATGTACCTGATGCCTCAGAAACATGCACTTAAAATGGTAACGATGGTAAAGGGTATGTAACGTATTGTTAGTTCAATTAAAAGATGATAAACTTTGCGGTACGTGGGCCTCTCACTGTTGTGGCCTCTCCCATTGCGGAGCACACGCTCCAGAAGCGCAGGCTCAGCGGCCATGGCTCACGGGCCCAGCCGCTCCGTGGCATGTGGGATCTTCCCGGACCGGGGCACAAACCCGTGTCCCCTGCATCGGCAGGCGGACTCTCAACCACTGCGCCACTAGGGAAGCCCAATGATAAACTTTTGAAATGATGTCTTGTTGAGATTCCAGTTCGACTCCCCTTTGTCACAAATGTGCGAGGCCAAGCACCCTGCCCCACCTCAGGGGCCATCATGGTGCCATCCCCTGGCTTGTGAGGGACCATTCTTAGTGGGGCTAGTCTATGTTACCTGAGCTCTGACCCGGGGAACCCACAGAGTGGTGACCCCTATAAATTAAGTATGATATATGACATGTTTTGAATGAATAACATGCCACCAAGGGTTATTGACCAATCAGCAGAACATGGAGCAGCAGCTTGTTAGAAGGTGCCTGCCCTCATATGATCATGACAAGATAAAGAAAAGAAAAGCGACCACAGGTTAATAATGGCAAAACCCTCAATTCATATTTTGGAATCTCAGAGGGGACAAGACACACTGCAGGCAAAAAGCAGATACGGGGTCTCCCCCTACATGTGATCCTGACCCACGCAGGTGGGGTGAGACCACACAATACCCAGACCCTGCACCTGGGAACACACGTCCACACTCACCAAGGGGACCCCAACTCCCCAGATCCTGTACCTGGGGTCACACATCCACCTTGGTCAGGACACCGTCGCTGTGCTGCATGGCCTCCCAACGTGTGAACAAGCCAGGTCCCTGGGACCTCCTAAGACTGTAGAAAGAAGTGTAGGTTCCATCTCCACTCCCGACAACATGCTTATCATAACCGATAACCAGAAAGCCTCAATAAACCATCAACCTGCCCACAAACGTGCCTCTCTCCTCGTTCTGGGCCACGGACTATGCGGATTTCTATAAAGGAACTATATGAGGCATCTGGTTCTTACTTCAGGGCCATCTCACCTAAAATTGCCCATTATTTCCCCTTAAATAAGACACATCAATGGACTATCCAAGCAGCCTATGCTCACACATAACTGGTTTAATGAAGTCGGTATTTTTTAATTTTGTGGGATGCTGTGACTCAGCTATGGCCATCAGGGGACTTAACACAGTCAAGCAACTTGCAGCTGAGCTTAAGTTGAATATTATTTACCAACATACTCAACTATAATGTGTTCTTGAGTCGACCATCACCAGGCATAGAGCATTTATACACATATATACATATGCACGTGTTTATCAGGTAAACAGCTTCCTTAATCAAACCCTCCTACCTAACACTAAATCTCATATTTTGTAGGCCATGTGGCCCTGCCGATGCCCCCCCAAAAAGGCGAAGCACATAACTACGTAAGAGCAGGTAACCCATCTAACAAACAGACGGCCCTCACTTCACCAATCCAAGCTTACTATAACTACAAACTAGCCTCCTAAAAATACCTATCAATTCCTTACAGAAGGATTATATAGAAAGACATCCCCCTAGACCAGCCATGTACCTCAAAGAAAATAAAAAGTGAAGTACTTTTCATAATCCCCAAAAGCAAAAATATTTAATATGTCAATACTAATTTTATCACAACCCAAACGGCGACACTGAATTACCAATATATCACACATAAATAGTAGTTGAAGTGAGGCTCTGCAAATGTCTAGTTGCTTTTGCCAACTTTATAAACACACAGCCTAGTAATTTTTAACTAAAATTACACATGCAAGTATCTGCATCCCATTAAGAATGCCCTCTAAATCATAAAGGATTAAAAGCAGCAGGCATAGCTCACAATACCTTGCTTCACTTCTGCCCCATGGGAAATGAGTGGTAAACATTAAGCCATAAAAGGAAGCCTGAGTAAGTAACATGAACTAATTAGGGTTGGCAAATTTCGTGTCAGCCACCTTGGTCATAAGATTAACCCACATTAATAGAAACCCAGTGTATTTAAAGATTATCCCCAAATAAATTTAAGCCCAAACTAAGCTGTACCAAGCCATAGCTAAAATAAAAATAAGCTATGAAAGTGACTTTAACATTTCTGATTACATGACAGCTAAGATCCACACTTGGATTACATGTCCCACTATGCTTAGCCCTAAATCCAAATAATTGTAACAATAGAATCATTCACCGGAACACTACTAGCCTCAGCCTGAAAGTCAAAGAACTTGGTGGTGCTTCACACCCTTCTAGAGGAGCCTGTTCTATAATAGATAAACTCTCATAAACCTCACCAGCCATATATACCACCATCCTCAAGAAACCCTGGTAAAGAACAACTCTAAGCATAATTATCACACATAAAAATGTTAGGTCAAAGTGTAACCTATGGGACGGGAAGAAGTGGGCTACATTTTCTACCTCAAGAACATAAAATAAGGCTGCCCTGGTGGCGCAGTGGTTGAGAGTCCGCCTGCCGATGCAGGGGACACGGGTTCGTGCCGCGATCTGGGAAGATCCCACATGCCGTGGAGTGGCTGGGCCCATGAGCCATGGCCGCTGGGCCAGCGCATCCGGAGCCTGTGCTCCGCAACAGGAGAGGCCACAATAGTGAGAGGATCGCGTACCGCAAAAAAAAAAAAAAAAAAAAAAAAGAAAAGAACATAAGATAATTTGTACGAAAGTTCTTATGAAATTAAAAAATCAGAGGAGGATTTCCTAGTAAATTAATAGAGTGCTTAATTGAATCAGGCCATGAAGCAGGGGCACATTGCCTATCACTCTCCTTAAATATAGATGACTTTTCATAACCTATTAACAAGTACCAAACATAAAAGAGGAGATAAGTTGTAATGAGGTGAGCAGACTGCAAAGTGTGCTTGGATGAATCAAAGTGTAGCTTAAAGAAAAGCACCTAGTTTACACCCAGGACATTTCACACTGCATGCACAGTCTGTACTAAAAGTAGCCCAAACGTCCCACCGAATTCAAGTGGCATAAGTAAATTAAATAAAACATTCAGTCAACATCTAATGTATAGAAGATAGAAATCTAAATCTGGTGCTACAGATAAAGTACCATAAGGGAAGAATGATGAAAGAAGCATGAAAAGTACCAAAAACACTTACTACCCCTCTTACCTTTTGAATAATGATTTAACTAGAAAACTTTGAGAAAGAGAACTTAAGTTAAATACCCTGAAACCAGATGAGCTACTTAGGAACAGTTTACAAGAACAAACTCATCTAAAAGGCAAACTAGGGAGAAGACGCGCGAGTAGAGGTGACAAGCCTAACAAGCCTGGTGACAGCTGGTTGTCCAGAAAGGAATTTTAGTTCAACTTATATATTATTTAAAAAATCATAAATTTTACTGTAATTTTAAATGTTATTTTACAATGCTACACCTTTTCAGATACAGGATACAACCTTCTCTAGAGAATAAGCCTAAACAATACCATAGTTGCCTTAAAAGCAGCCACCAATCAAGAAAGTGCAAGGTCAACCACACACACTTTCATCTTAATACCAACAGTAGATAAAGCAACTCCTAATTTAATACTGGGCTAATCTATTCATTATTAGAAGCTATACTGTTAATATGAGTAACAAATATTTCTCCTTGCTTAAGCTTATATCACAATAGATAACCCATGACAGTTAACAATAAAAGAAACCTAAATTAATACTTAACCTCTTCAAACATTGTTAACTGAACACAAGTATGTGTTTAAGGAGAGATTTTAGGGTTTCCCTGGTGGCACAGTGGTTAAGAATCTGCCTGTCAATGCAGGGGACACGGGTTCGAGCCCTGGTCCGGGAAGATCACACATGCCGCAGAGCAACTAAGCCCATGCGCCACAACTATTGAGCCCACGTGCCAGAACTACTGAAGCCCACACGCCCACAGCCCATGATACACCAAAAGAGAAACCACCACAATGAGAAGCCGGCGCACCACAACAAAGAGTAGCCCTCACTCAAAGCAACTAGAGAAAGCCCACGCACAGCAACAAAGACCGAACGCAGCCAAGAAAAAAGAAATAATTTTTTTGGTTTTTTTTGTTTTTTGCGGTACACGGGCCTCTCACTGCTGCGGCCTCTCCCGTTGCGGAGCACAGGCTCCGGACGCGCAGGCTCAGCGGCCATGGCTCACGGGCCCAGCCACTCAGCGGCATGTGGGATCCTCCTGGACCGGGGCACGAACCCGTGTCCCCTACATCAGCAGGCAGACTCTCAACCACTGTGCCACCAGGGAAGCCCCGAAAGAAATTTTTTAAAAAAGAAAAGAAGAGATTTTTAAAAGTAAAATAAGCTCAGCAATACAAATCTATCTGTTTAGAAAAAACATTACCTCTAGCACTTCTGGTCGGAGGCACCGTCTGCCCAGTGAGATCCATTTAAGGCCTGTGGTATCCTGAGTGTGGAAAGGTGGCATAGTCATTTGTTCTCTAAATAAGGACTTGCATGACTGGTTACACAAGGCTTTTACTGTCTCTTTTAAGCAGTGAAATTGACCTTCCCGTGAAGAGGTGGGAATAATATAAGATGAGAAGACCCTATCGAGCTTAATTAATCCAAAATCATAAACAACTGAACTTTTAAGGGATAACGTAGCTTTTAATGTATTAACAATTTTGGTTGGGGTGACCCTGGAGATTAAAACAACCTTCTAGTGATTAAACTTTAGACCAACTAGTCAGAACGCTTTATTGCCTACTGTTCTGAAACACTGATCAACCATATTGTTTATGCTTATGGTACAACTTATCCTAGGGATAAACAACGCAATCCTTTTCCAGAGTTCATATCAACCATAGCCTTTACGATCTTGATGATGGATCAGGATATCCTAATGGTATAACTGCTATTAATGGTCTGTTTGTTCAGTGATGAACGTCCTAGATGATCTGAGTTCAGACTGGAGTAATCCCTGTCGCTTTCTACCTATACTATAGATTTCTCCCAGTATGAAACTTCAAGACAAGGAAGGCATACATTACAAAATGTCTTCAAACTAAACGATGATAAAATCCACATTCAATTAGTTTATGCATACCCGACTGTAGACAGGGTTTGTTAGGGTTTGCAGAGCCCAGCAACTGCATTAAACAAACTTGAATCCGCAGAGGTTCAAGTCCTCTTCCTAAGAATATGTTTATAATCAACGTTCTGTCACTAATTACCCAATTTTACTCACTATAGCATTCCTTACATTAACTGAATGGAAAATCCTAGGCTGTATACAAATCCAGAAAGGGCCAAGTAGAGACAATTGGAAACATTTACCAACCATCATTCTAATCGGAGTTGCCCTATCATCATTACGAATGCTTTACGTGACACATGAAATCAATAACTCTTCCCTACCAGTGAAAACTACGGGTCAGCAATGATACCGAAGCTACTAATACACAGATTATGAAGATTTCAATTTTCACTCCCCTATAATCCCCACATCAGATCAGGGTTACTGATCACACAGCAGAACATGGAGCAGCACCCATTCCAGGTTGTCCATCCTCACAAGAACACAACAACATAAAGAGACGAAAAGGGATCACATTAATCATGGCAAAACCCTCAACTCAGACGTTGGAAATCTCAGAGGGGACAAGACACCCTGCAGGCAGAATGCAGATATGGGGTCTCCCCCTACATGTGATCCTGACCCATGCAGATGGGGTGAGACCACACAATCCCCAGACCGTGCACCTGGGGTCACACGTCCACACTCACCAGTGGGACCCCACCTCCACAGACCCTGTACCTAGAGTCACACATCCAACTTGGTCAGGACACCGTGGCTGTGCTGCGTGGGCTCCCAACGTGTGAACAAGCAGGGTCCCTGGGACCTCCTAAGACTGTAGAAAGAAGTGTAGGTTCCTTCTCCACGCCTGACATTTGTCCCAGGAAAGTCAGTCCCTTCCTGTTTCACTTGGGTTCTGTGTTATTTTCATTGTTCTTAAAGCTTTCAGGCTAAAGTTGAACACAGTACCTTGGTTCTGGCAGGCTCAGTCCTTTCCTTGCTCACCGAGGTGTGGAGAAAACTCACCAACAGCAGGGCTGAAAGAGGAGCAGCAGGACCGGACACTGATGAGCGGGGAAGGCCGACCGGAAGGTGAGCACAGTAGCAATCTCAACTGCTGCCCATCAGCTTAAGCCCAGATGCATGAGCCCAGCAATCAATTCACCAGGTAAACCTGCCTCCCTCCTCGCCCTCTGCGTGCTGGTGAATTGGAATAGTTACCAGGAAGCCCACCTGAGGAGTCTCCACCAGCCCCAGGGAAGGTGAACCTCAGAAGGGTAAGGACTAAGGCCCCTACGACAGCACTGACCCTGGGAGGGCCATGTAACCACGCTCAGAGCGGAGTGCTGTTTCCCAGACAAGCCCACCTCAGCTCCAGACCCCAGACATCTGAGCACTGGCATTCAGACAGAAGCACAGAGCTTGCCAGTACTGAGGCCAGGCTGTGTCTCCACCCTGCTCTCCACATCTCCCCTGAAGCTCCAGGACTGAGGCCAGGTCTCTACCCAGGTACCCACATCCCCTTGAACTCTTGCGATAAAACTCCTCATCAAATCCCCCCAGGTTGGTGTCACACAGTTTTTCAGGGCAGGAGCCTGATGTGTCCCCCCTTTGCCCGGCAAAGCAGTAAAGCTATTCTTTTCTATTTCACCCTAAACTCTGCCTCCGAAATTATATCCGGCACTGGTGCACACAGACCTCCAACAGACCCTCAGTCTCATCACACGCTGATTTTACCACATCAGCTACTGGATGACACACATACTGGTGGCCATGCCTGGAACATGGGGACCAAAAAGGATAGAAACAGGGGGGCACCCCATTTCCATGAAAACACTGCCCCTTCCCCAGTAGACTAATGCATGTGTCTCCCCATCATTAGCCTCACTCCTCCTCCCTTCACTCTTCACTCTTTAAAATCGAATCCCTCTCACCCCGTGGGTGAGAAGTTGACCTGTGAACTAAGGTCTCTCTTCTCCATTCCTTGGCCACAGAATGAAACTTGGGCTGCGTCAGTCTCAGCTTCGGTTTCCTTTTTTGGCTGCACAAACATGAACTAACATCTATTCTATACTCTCTTTTCATTTTTGTCCTTATACCAATAACAGGCATTATTGAAAATAATCTCCTAAAAAGAAAAGTCTTTGTAGTATATTTATTACCCTGGTTTTGTAAATCGAAAAAGAACAACATATCTCCCTGAGACTCAAGGAAGAGGCTCCAACTCCACCTTCAGCTCCCAAAGCTGAAATTCTACTTAAAGAACTCCCTGAACAATTTGCTTATGGGACATTAACACTAGTGTTAAGTACTATGCTAAGTAATAAAATATGACATCATGAAAACTGACATTACTATGGACTTTGTGCATTACATGCCCGTCTACATATAAGTAGGACACCTATGCTTTATCATTATGCATGATCATATACTCATGTATTAATTATATACTCCATGTGTATAAGCATGTACATCAGCCTATTGATATTACAGTTCAATTCACATTAGATTCCAGTCCCTAACAAATAGTCACAGGGGTAATTGGAATGATTGATTTTATACATGACATGTCTATTAATTGTATAGACCACATTATTTCCGAACATTTCCCGTCAACATGCTTATCATAACCAATAACCAGAAAGCCTCGATAAACCATCAACCCGCCCACAAACGTGCCTCTCTCCTCATTCTGGGCCACGAACTAAGCGGATTTCTATAAAGGAACTATATGAGGCATCTGGTTCTTACTTCAGGGCCATCTCACCTAAAATTGCCCACTCTTTCCCCTTAAATAAGACACCTCGATGGACTATCCAAGCAGCCTATGCTCACACTTAACTGGTTTCATGCATTTGGTATTTTTTAGTTTTGTGGGATGCTGTGACTCAGCTATGGCCATCAGAGGACTTAACACAGTCAAGCAACTTGCATCTGAGCTTAAGTTGAATATTATTTACCAACATACTCAACTATAATGTGTTCTCGAGTCAACCATCACCAGGCACAGAGCATTTACACACATACATACATATGCACGTGTTTTCAGGTAAACAGCATCCTTAATCAAACCCTCCTACCTAACACTAAATCTCATAATTTGTAGGCCATCATGGCCCTGCCGAACCCCCCAAACAAGGCGAAGCACATAACTACGTAAGAGTCAGGTAACCCATCTAACAAACAGACGGCCCTCACTTCACCAATCCTAACTTAATATAACTACAAACTAGCCTCCTAATAATACCTATCAATTCCTTACATAAGGCTTATATAGAAACACATCCCCCTAGACCAGCCATGTACCTCAAAGAAAATAAAAAGTGAAGTACATTTTAATAATCCCCATAAGAAAAAATATTTAATACGTCAATACTAACTTTAACACAACCCAAACTGCGACACTGAATTACCAATATATCACACATAAATAGTAGTTGAAGTGAGGCTCTGTAAATGTCTAGTTGATTTTGCCAACTTTATAAACACACAGCCTACTAATTTTTAACTAAAATTACACATGCAAGTATCTGCATCCCATTAAGAATGCCCTCTAAATCATAAAGGATTAAAAGCAGCAGGCATAGCTCACAATGCCTTGCTTCACTTCTGCCCCATGGGAAATGAGTGATAAATATTAAGCCATAAAAGGAAGCTTGAGGGTTTCCCTGGTGGCACAGTGGTTGAGAGTCTGCCTGCCGATGCAGGGGACGCGCGGGTTCTTGCCCCGGTCTGCGAAGATCCCACATGCCGCGGAGCGGCTGGGCCCGTGAGCAATGGCCACTGAGTCTGCAGGTCCGGAGCCTGTGCTTCGTAAGGGGAGAAGCTACAACAGTGAGAGGCCCACGTACCACAAAAAAAAAAAAAACAGGAAGCTTGAGTAAGTTATATGAACGGATTAGGGCTGGTAATTTTCGTATCAGCCACCTTGGTCATAAGATTAACTCACATTAATAGAAACAAAGTGTAAAGGATGTTAAGATTACCCCTAAATAAAGTTAAGTCATAGCTAAGCTGTAACAGGCCATAGCTAAAATAAAAATAAGCTATGAAAGTGACTTTAACATTTCTGATTACATGACAGCTAAGATCCACACTTGGATTACATGTCCCACTATGCTTAGCCCTAAATCCAAATAATTGTAACAATAGAATCATTCAACGGAACACTACTAGCCTCAGCCTGAAAGTCAAAGAACTTGGTGGTGCTTCACACCCTCCTAGAGGAGCCTGTTCTATAATCGATAAACTCTCAGAAACCTCACCAGCCATATATACCACCATCCTCAGGAAACCCTGGTAAAGAACAACTCTAAGCATAATTATCACACATAAAAATGTTAGGGCAAAGTGTAACCTATGGTAGGGGAAGAAGTGGGCTACATTTTCTACCTCAAGAACATAAAATAATTTATACGAAACTTCTATGAAATTAAAAAATCAGAGGAGGATTTCCCAGTAAATTAATAGAGTGCTTAATTGAATCAGGTCATGAAGCAGGGGCACATTGCCTATCACTCTCCTTAAATATAGATGACTTTTCATATCCTATTAACAAGTACCAAACGTAAAAGAGGAGGTAAGTTGTAATGAGGTGAGCAGACTGGAAAGTGTGCTTGGATGAATCAAAGTGTAGCTTAAAGAAAAGCACCTAGTTTACACCCAGGACATTTCACACTGCATGCACAGTCTGTACTAAAAGTAGCCCAAACGTCACATCAAATTCAACAGGCATAAGTAAATTAAATAAAACATTCAGTCAACATCTAATGTATAGAAGACAGAAATCTAAATCTGGTGCTATAGATAAAGTACCATAAGGGAAGAATGATGAAAGAAGCATGAAAAGTACCGAAAACACTTACTACCCCTTTCACCTTTTGAATAATGATTTAACTAGAAAACTTTGAGAAAGAGAACTTAAGTTAAATACCCTGGAACCAGATGAGCTACTTACGAACGGTTTACAAGAACAAACTCATCTAAAAGGCAAACTAGGTAGAAGACGTGTGAGTAGAGGTGACAAGCCTAACAAGCCTGGTGACAGCTGGTTGTCCAGAAAGGAATTTTAGTTCAACTTATATATTATTTAAAAAATCATAAATTTACTGTAATTTTAAATGTTATTTTACAACGCTGCAGCTTTTCAGATACAGGATACAACCTTCTCTAGAGAATAAGCATAAACAATACCATAGTTGCCTTAAAAGCAGCCACCAATTAAGAAAGTGTGCAAGGTCCACCACACACACTTTCATCTTAATACCAACAGTAGATAAAGCAACTCCTAATTTAATACTGGGCTCATCTATTCATTATTAGAAGCAATACTGTTAATATGAGTAACAAGAAATATTTCTCCTTGCATAAGCTTATATCACAATAGATAACCCATGATACTTAACAATAAAAGAAAGTTAATTAATACTTAACCTATTCAAACATTGTTAACCCAATACAACTACGCATTTAAGAAGAGATTTTAGGGCTTCCCTGGTGGCACAGTGGTTAAGAATCCGCCTGCTAATGCAGGGGACATGGGTTCGAGCCCTGGTCCGGGAAGACCACTCATGCCACAGAGCAACTAAGCCCGTGCACCACAACTACTGAGCACACGTGCCACAACTACTGAAGCCCACACACCTACAGCCCGTGCTACCCAACAAGAGAAGCCACCACAATGAGAAGCCCGCGCACCACAACGAAGAGTAGTCCTCACTCAAAGCAACTAGAGGAAGCCCATGCACAGCAACAAAGACCCAATGCAGCCAAAAAAAAAGAGAGAAAGAAATTTTTTAAAAAAGAAAAGATTTTTTAAAGGAAAAGGAACTCAGCAATACAAACCTGTTTATAAAAAAACATTACCTGTAGCACTTCTGGTTGGAGGCACTGTCTGCCCAGTGAGATCCGTTTAAGGGTTTTGGTATCCTGAGTGTGGAAAGGTGGCATAGTCATTTGTTCTCTAAATAAGGACTTGCATGACTGGTTACACAAGGCTTTTACTGTCTCTTTTAAGCAGTGAAATTGACCTTCCCGTGAAGAGGTGGGAATAATATAAGATGAGAAGACCCTATCGAGCTTAATTAATCCAAGAACATAAACAACTGAACTTTTAAGGGATAACATAGTTTTTAATGTGTTAACAATTTTGGTTGGGGTGACCCTGGAGATTAAAACAACCTTCTAGTGATTAAAATTTAGACCAACTAGTCAGAATGCTTTATTACCTACTGTTCTGAAACACTGATCAACCATATTGTTTATGCTTATGGTACAACTTATCCTAGGGATAAACAACGCAATCCTTTTCCAGAGTTCATATCAACCACAGCATTTACGATCTTGAGGCTGGATCAGGATATCCTAATGGTATAACTGCTATTAATGGTCTGTTTGTTCAGTGATGAACGTCCTAGATGATCTGAGTTCAGACTGGAGTAATCCCAGTCCCTTTCTACCTATACTATAGATTTCTCCCAGTATGAAACTTCAAGACAAGGAAGGCATACTTTACAAAATGTCTTCAAACTAAACGATGATAAAATCCACATTCAATTAGTTTATGCATACCCGACTGTAGACAGGGTTTGTTAGGGTTTGCAGAGCCTAGCAACTGCATTTAAACAAACTTGAATCCGCAGAGGTTCAAGTCCTCTTCCTAAGAATATGTTTATAATCAAAATTCTTTCACTAATTACCCAATTTTACTCACTATAGCATTCCTTACATTAACTGAATGGAAAATCCTAGGCTGTATACAAATCCAGAAAGGGCCAAGTAGAGACAATTGGAAACATTTACCAACCATCATTCTAATCAGTGTTGCCCTATCATCATTGCGAATGCTTTACGTGACACATGAAATCAATAACTCTTCCTTAACAGTGAAAACTACGGGTCTGCAATGATACCGAAGCTACTAATACACAGATTATGAAGATTTCAATTTTCACGCCCCTATAATCCCCACATCAGATCAGGGTTACTGATCACACAGCAGAACATGGAGCAGCACCCATCCCAGGTTGTCCATCCTCACAAGAACACAACAACATGAAGAGACGAAAGGGGACCACAGATTAATCATGGCAAAACCCTCAACTCAGACGTTGGAAATCTCAGAGGGGCAAGATACCCTGCAACCAGAATGCAGATATGGGGTCACCCCCTACGTGTGATCCTGACCCATGCAGATGGGGTGAGACCACACAACCCCCAGACCCTGCACCTGGGGTCACACGTCCACACTCACCAGTGGGACCCCACCTCCTCAGACCCTGTACCTGGGGTCACACATCCACCTTGGTCACGACACCGTGGCTGTGCTGCGTGGGCTCCCAACTTGTGAACAAGCAGGGTCCCTGGGACCTCCTAGGACTGTACAAAGAAGTCTAGGTTCCATCTCCACTCCTGACATTTGTCCCAGGAAAGTCAGTCCCTTCCTGTTTCACTTGGGTTCTGTGTTATTTTCATTGTTCTTAAAGCTTTCAGGCTAAAGTTGAACACAGTACCTTGGTTCTGGCAGGCTCGGTCCTTTCCTTGCTCACCGAGGTGTGGAGAAAACTCACCAACAGCAGGGCTGAAAGAGGAGCAGCAGGACCGGACACTGATGAGCGGGGAAGGCCGACCGGAAGGCGAGCACAGTAGCAACCTCACCTGCTGCCCATCAGCTTTAAGTCCAGATCCATGAGCCCAGCAATCAATTCACCAGGTAAACCTGCCTCCCTCCTCGCCCTCTGCGTGCTGGTGAATTGGAATAGTTACCAGGAAGCCCACCTGAGGAGTCTAAACCGGCCCCAGGGAAGGTGAACCTCAGAGGGGTAAGGACTAAGGCCCCTACGACAGCACTGACCCTGGGAGGGCCATGTAACCACGCTCAGAGCAGAGCGCTGTTTCCCAGACAAGCCCACCTCAGCTCCAGACCCCAGACATCTGAGCACTGGCATTCAGACAGAAGCACAGAGCTTGCCAGTACTGAGGCCAGGCTGTGTCTCCACCCTGCTCTCCACATCTCCCCTGAAGCTCCAGGACTGAGGCCAGGTCTCTACCCAGGTACCCACATCCCCTTCAACTACTGCGATAAAACTCCTCATCAAATCCCCCCGGGCTGGGGGACACACAGTTTTTCGGGGCAGGAGCCCGATGTGTCCCCCTTTGCCCAGCAAAGCAGTAAAGCTATTCTTTTCTATTTCACCCTAAACTCTGCCTCCGAAATTAGATCCGGCACCGGTGCCCTGAGGCCAGGCTTTCAGCATCAGGCCCTTGATGACTTGTCTAAAAATAGGGGGGATTCCTTACAAGGACTCTGTAATTCCCTGGACTCACTAGCAGATGTCCTTCTCGACAAGAGGCTATCCCTTGACTATCTCCTGGCTCAGCAAGGGGCAATATGTGCACTTACGAAGAAAACCTGCTTTTGGCAATAACTCTGGTCAGAGTGAGGTAAACATTAAAGAGATATATGAGCAAGCTCAAAGGCTACATAGGTATAACATACAAGGTCCAGATCCAAGCTGCATTGGAGTATGGTCAAACAGAGCCTCCCGGTTTAACCTGGTCTCTTCCACCTCTCGGCCCACTAACTGCTATTATCCTCCTGCTCATCTTGGGGCCTTGCCTCCGTAACTGCCTTGTCAACTTCGTTTGTGAATGCATTGAAGCCATCGGACTTCAGATGATAATAACACAGGGTACGAGCAACTGGGACTGCAGCCTGGTGACCAGCAGACATAGTTTCGGCTACTTAGGAACACTTCTACTCCTCTAATCCAGGGAAAAACTGCACCCATATTCAGCGAGAAGTGGCTTCGGAAGGCAGAACTTTGACCTTCAGCGCCCCTCAGGAATGAGGAACAGCAACAAGGAAAGGAGGGATTTTGTTGCCAGAGCTGTGCCAGGTCTTTACCCAAAACCCACCAACCCGTCCCCATAACCCCGAACACAAATAAACATGTATCTTTAAGTCACAGGATCTGGAGACAAAAGGAGGAAGCCATACAGAGAGACAAAAACAAAAAAACAAAAAACGGAACGAGCTGGAAGCAAGGTGGCAACGAATCTAACCTCCAACAGACCCTCAGTCTCATCACACGCTGATTTTACCACATCAGCTACTGGATGACACACGGACTGGTGGCCATGACTGGAAGATGGGGACCAAAAAAGGATAGAAAGGGGGTGGCACCCCATTTCCATGAAAAAGCTGCCCCTTCCCCAGTAGACTCATGCATCTGTCTCCCCGTCATTAGCCTCACCCCTCCTCCCTTCACTCTTCACTCTTTAAAATCGAACCCCTCTCACCCTGTGGGTGAGAAGTTGATCTGTGAACTAAGGTCTCGCTTCTCCATTCCTTGGCCACAGAATAAAACTTGGGCTGCATCGGTCTCAGCTTCGGTTTCCTTTTTTCACTGCACAAACTCGAACTAGCATCTGTTCTATACTTTCTTTTCATTTTTGTCCTTACACCCATAACAAGCATTACTGAAAATAATCTCCTAAAAAGTCTTTGCAGTATATTTATTACCCTGGTTTTGTAAATCAGAAAAGAACAACATATCTCCCTGAGACTCAAGGAAGAGGCTCCAACTCCACCTTCAGCTCCCAAAGCTGAAATCCTACTTAAAGAACTCCCTGAACAATTTGCTTATGGGACATTAACACTATTGTTAAGTACTATCTTAAGTATTAAAATATGACGTCATGAAAACTGACATTACCATGGACTTTATGCATTACATGCCCTACTACATATATAAGTAGGATACCTATGCTTTATCATTATGCATGATCATATAATTCTGTATTAATTATCTACTCCATGTGTATAAGCATGTACATCAGCCTATTGATATTACAGTTCAATTCACATTAGATTCCAGTCCCTAACACATAGTCACAGGGGTAATTGGAGTGATTGATTTTATATAGGACATACGTTTATTAATTGTACAGACCACATTATTTCCGAACATTTCCCGTCAACATGCTTATCATAACCAATAACCAGAAAGCCACGATGAAACATCAACCCGCCCACAAACATGCCTCTCTCCTCGTTCTGGGCCATGAACTATGCGGATTTCTATAAAGGAACTATATCAGGCATCTGGTTCTAACTTCAGGGCCATCTCACCTAAAATTGCCCACTCTTTCCCCTTAAATAAGACACCTCGATGTACTATCCAAGCAGCCTATGCTCACACTTAACTGGTTTCATGCATTTGGTATTTTTTAGTTTTGTGGGATGCTGTGACTCAGCTATGGCCATCAGAGGACTTAACACAGTCAAGCAACTTGCATCTGAGCTTAAGTTGAATATTATTTACCAACATAGTCAACTATAATGTGTTCTTGAGTCGACGATCACCAGGCATAGAGCATTTACACACATGCATACATATGCACGTGTTTTCAGGTAAACAGCATCCTTAATCAAACCCTCCTACCTAACACTAAATCTCATATTTTGTAGGCCATGTGGCCCTGCTGATGCCCCCCAAAAAAGGCAAAGCACATAACTACATAAGAGTCAGGTAACCCATCTAACAAACAGACGGCCCTCACTTCACCAATCCAAGCTTACTATAACTACAAACTAGCCTCCTAATAATACCTATCAATTCCTTACAGAAGGCTTATATAGAAAGACATCCCCCTAGACCAGCCATGTACCTCAAAGAAAATAAAAAGTGAAGTACATTTTAATAATCCCCAAAAGAAAAAATATTTAATACGTCAATACTAATTTTAACACAACCCAAACTGCGACACTGAATTACCAATATATCACACATAAATAGTAGTTGAAGTGAGGCTCTGTAAATGTCTAGTTGATTTTGCCAACTTTATAGACACACAGGCTACTAATTTTTAACTAAAATTACACATGCAAGTATCTGCATCCCATTAAGAATGCCCTCTAAATCATAAAGGATTAAAAGCAGCAGGCATAGCTCACAATGCCTTGCTTCACTTCTGCCCCATGGGAAATGAGTGGTAAACATTAAGCCATAAAAGGAAGGTCAGGTAAGTTATATGAACTAACTAGGGTTGGTAAATTTTGTATCAGCCACCTTGGTCTTAAGATTAACTCAAATTAATAGAAACCCAGTGTAAAGGATGTTAAAGATTATCCCCAAATAAATTTAAGTCCTAGCTAAGCTGTAACAAGCCATAGCTAAAATAAAAATAAGCTATGAAAGTGACTTTAACATTTCTGATTACATGACAGCTAAGATCCACACTAGGATTAGATGTCTCACTATGCTTAACCCTAAATCCAAATAATAGTAATAATAGAATCATTCACCGGAACACTACTAGCCTCGGCCTAAAAGTCAAGGAACTTGGTGGTGCTTCACACCCTCCTAGAGGAGCCTGTTCTATAATCGATAAACTCTCAGAAACCTCACCAGCCATATATACCACCATCCTCAGGAAACCCTGGTAAAGAACAACTCTAAGCATAATTATCACACAAAAATGTTAGGGCAAAGTGTAACCTATGGTAGGGGAAGAAGTGGGCTACATTTTCTACCTCAAGAACATAAAATAATTTATACGAAACTTCTATGAAATTAAAAAATCAGAGGAGGATTTCCCAGTAAATTAATAGAGTGCTTAATTGAATCAGGTCATGAAGCAGGGGCACATTGCCTATCACTCTCCTTAAATATAGATGACTTTTCATATCCTATTAACAAGTACCAAACGTAAAAGAGGAGGTAAGTTGTAATGAGGTGAGCAGACTGGAAAGTGTGCTTGGATGAATCAAAGTGTAGCTTAAAGAAAAGCACCTAGTTTACACCCAGGACATTTCACACTGCATGCACAGTCTGTACTAAAAGTAGCCCAAACGTCCCACCGAATTCAAGTGGCATAAGTAAATTAAATAAAACATTCAGTCAACATCTAATGTATAGAAGACAGAAATCTAAATCTGGTGCTATAGATAAAGTACCATAAGGGAAGAATGATGAAAGAAGCATGAAAAGTACCGAAAACACTTACTACCCCTTTCACCTTTTGAATAATGATTTAACTAGAAAACTTTGAGAAAGAGAACTTAAGTTAAATACCCTGGAACCAGATGAGCTACTTAGGAACAGTTTACAAGAACAAACTCATCTAAAAGGCAAACTAGGGAGAAGACGTGTGAGTAGAGGTGACACGCCAAACAAGCCTGGTGACAGCTGGTTGTCCAGAAAGGAATTTTAGTTCAACTTATATATTATTTAAAAAATCATAAATTTTACTGTAATTTTAAATGTTATTTTACAACGCTGCAGCTTTTCAGATACAGGATACAACCTTCTCTAGAGAATAAGCATAAACAATACCATAGTTGCCTTAAAAGCAGCCACCAATTAAGAAAGTGTGCAAGGTCCACCACACACACTTTCATCTTAATACCAACAGTAGATAAAGCAACTCCTAATTTAATACTGGGCTAATCTATTCATTATTAGAAGCAATACTGTTAATATGAGTAACAAGAAATATTTCTCCTTGCATAAGTTTATATCACAATAGATAACCCATGACAGTTAACAATAAAACAAACATAAATTAATACTTAACCTAGTCAAACATGGTTAACCCAACACAAGTATGCATTTAAGAAGAGATTTTAGGGCTTCCCTGGTGGCACAGTGGATAAGAATCCGCCTGCTAATGCAGGGGACATGGGTTCAAGCCCTGGTCCGGGAAAACCACTCATGCCACAGAGCAACTAAGCCCGTGCACCACAACTACTGAGCACACGTGCCACAACTACTGAAGCCCACACACCTACAGCCCGTGCTACCCAACAAGAGAAGCCACCACAATGAGAAGCCCGCGCACCACAACGAAGAGTAGTCCTCACTCAAAGCAACTAGAGAAAGCCCATGCACAGCAACAAAGACCCAATGCAGCCAAAAAAAAAAAGAGAGAAAGAAATTTTTTAAAAAAGAAAAGATTTTTTAAAGGAAAAGGAACTCAGCAATACAAACCTGTTTATAAAAAAACATTACCTGTAGCACTTCTGGTTGGAGGCACCGTCTGCCCAGTGAGATCCGTTTAAGGGTTTTGGTATCCTGAGTGTGGAAAGGTGGCATAGTCATTTGTTCTCTAAATAAGGACTTGCATGACTGGTTACACAAGGCTTTTACTGTCTCTTTTAAGCAGTGAAATTGACCTTCCCGTGAAGAGGTGGGAATAATATAAGATGAGAAGACCCTATCGAGCTTAATTAATCCAAAATCATAAACAACTGAACTTTTAAGGGATAACATAGTTTTTAATGTGTTAACAATTTTGGTTGGGGTGACCCTGGAGATTAAAACAACCTTCTAGTGATTAAAATTTAGACCAACTAGTCAGAATGCTTTATTGCCTACTGTTCTGAAACACTGATCAACCATATTGTTTATGCTTATGGTACAACTTATCCTAGGGATAAACAACGCAATCCTTTTCCAGAGTTCATATCAACCACAGCATTTACGATCTTGAGGCTGGATCAGGATATCCTAATGGTATAACTGCTATTAATGGTCTGTTTGTTCAGTGATGAACGTCCTAGATGATCTGAGTTCAGACTGGAGTAATCCCAGTCCCTTTCTACCTATACTATAGATTTCTCCCAGTATGAAACTTCAAGACAAGGAAGGCATACTTTACAAAATGTCTTCAAACTAAACGATGATAAAATCCACATTCAATTAGTTTATGCATACCCGACTGTAGACAGGGTTTGTTAGGGTTTGCAGAGCCTAGCAACTGCATTTAAACAAACTTGAATCCGCAGAGGTTCAAGTCCTCTTCCTAAGAATATGTTTATAATCAAAATTCTTTCACTAATTACCCAATTTTACTCACTATAGCATTCCTTACATTAACTGAATGGAAAATCCTAGGCTGTATACAAATCCAGAAAGGGCCAAGTAGAGACAATTGGAAACATTTACCAACCATCATTCTAATCAGTGTTGCCCTATCATCATTGCGAATGCTTTACGTGACACATGAAATCAATAACTCTTCCTTAACAGTGAAAACTACGGGTCTGCAATGATACCGAAGCTACTAATACACAGATTATGAAGATTTCAATTTTCACGCCCCTATAATCCCCACATCAGATCAGGGTTACTGATCACACAGCAGAACATGGAGCAGCACCCATCCCAGGTTGTCCATCCTCACAAGAACACAACAACATGAAGAGACGAAAGGGGACCACAGATTAATCACGGCAAAACCCTCAACTCAGACGTTGGAAATCTCAGAGGGGCAAGATACCCTGCAACCAGAATGCAGATATGGGGTCACCCCCTACGTGTGATCCTGACCCATGCAGATGGGGTGAGACCACACAACCCCCAGACCCTGCACCTGGGGTCACACGTCCACACTCACCAGTGGGACCCCACCTCCACAGACCCTGTACCTGGGGTCACACATCCACCTTGGTCACGACACCGTGGCTGTGCTGCGTGGGCTCCCAACATGTGAACAAGCAGGGTCCCTGGGACCTCCTAGGACTGTACAAAGAAGTCTAGGTTCCATCTCCACTCCTGACATTTGTCCCAGGAAAGTCAGTCCCTTCCTGTTTCACTTGGGTTCTGTGTTATTTTCATTGTTCTTAAAGCTTTCAGGCTAAAGTTGAACACAGTACCTTGGTTCTGGCAGGCTCGGTCCTTTCCTTGCTCACCGAGGTGTGGAGAAAACTCACCAACAGCAGGGCTGAAAGAGGAGCAGCAGGACCGGACACTGATGAGCGGGGAAGGCCGACCGGAAGGCGAGCACAGTAGCAACCTCACCTGCTGCCCATCAGCTTTAAGTCCAGATCCATGAGCCCAGCAATCAATTCACCAGGTAAACCTGCCTCCCTCCTCGCCCTCTGCGTGCTGGTGAATTGGAATAGTTACCAGGAAGCCCACCTGAGGAGTCTAAACCGGCCCCAGGGAAGGTGAACCTCAGAGGGGTAAGGACTAAGGCCCCTACGACAGCACTGACCCTGGGAGGGCCATGTAACCACGCTCAGAGCAGAGCGCTGTTTCCCAGACAAGCCCACCTCAGCTCCAGACCCCAGACATCTGAGCACTGGCATTCAGACAGAAGCACAGAGCTTGCCAGTACTGAGGCCAGGCTGTGTCTCCACCCTGCTCTCCACATCTCCCCTGAAGCTCCAGGACTGAGGCCAGGTCTCTACCCAGGTACCCACATCCCCTTCAACTACTGCGATAAAACTCCTCATCAAATCCCCCCGGGCTGGGGGACACACAGTTTTTCGGGGCAGGAGCCCGATGTGTCCCCCTTTGCCCAGCAAAGCAGTAAAGCTATTCTTTTCTATTTCACCCTAAACTCTGCCTCCGAAATTAGATCCGGCACCGGTGCCCTGAGGCCAGGCTTTCAGCATCAGGCCCTTGATGACTTGTCTAAAAATAGGGGGGATTCCTTACAAGGACTCTGTAATTCCCTGGACTCACTAGCAGATGTCCTTCTCGACAAGAGGCTATCCCTTGACTATCTCCTGGCTCAGCAAGGGGCAATATGTGCACTTACGAAGAAAACCTGCTTTTGGCAATAACTCTGGTCAGAGTGAGGTAAACATTAAAGAGATATATGAGCAAGCTCAAAGGCTACATAGGTATAACATACAAGGTCCAGATCCAAGCTGCATTGGAGTATGGTCAAACAGAGCCTCCCGGTTTAACCTGGTCTCTTCCACCTCTCGGCCCACTAACTGCTATTATCCTCCTGCTCATCTTGGGGCCTTGCCTCCGTAACTGCCTTGTCAACTTCGTTTGTGAATGCATTGAAGCCATCGGACTTCAGATGATAATAACACAGGGTACGAGCAACTGGGACTGCAGCCTGGTGACCAGCAGACATAGTTTCGGCTACTTAGGAACACTTCTACTCCTCTAATCCAGGGAAAAACTGCACCCATATTCAGCGAGAAGTGGCTTCGGAAGGCAGAACTTTGACCTTCAGCGCCCCTCAGGAATGAGGAACAGCAACAAGGAAAGGAGGGATTTTGTTGCCAGAGCTGTGCCAGGTCTTTACCCAAAACCCACCAACCCGTCCCCATAACCCCGAACACAAATAAACATGTATCTTTAAGTCACAGGATCTGGAGACAAAAGGAGGAAGCCATACAGAGAGACAAAAACAAAAAAACAAAAAACGGAACGAGCTGGAAGCAAGGTGGCAACGAATCTAACCTCCAACAGACCCTCAGTCTCATCACACGCTGATTTTACCACATCAGCTACTGGATGACACACGGACTGGTGGCCATGACTGGAAGATGGGGACCAAAAAAGGATAGAAAGGGGGTGGCACCCCATTTCCATGAAAAAGCTGCCCCTTCCCCAGTAGACTCATGCATCTGTCTCCCCGTCATTAGCCTCACCCCTCCTCCCTTCACTCTTCACTCTTTAAAATCGAACCCCTCTCACCCTGTGGGTGAGAAGTTGATCTGTGAACTAAGGTCTCGCTTCTCCATTCCTTGGCCACAGAATAAAACTTGGGCTGCATCGGTCTCAGCTTCGGTTTCCTTTTTTCACTGCACAAACTCGAACTAGCATCTGTTCTATACTTTCTTTTCATTTTTGTCCTTACACCCATAACAAGCATTACTGAAAATAATCTCCTAAAAAGTCTTTGCAGTATATTTATTACCCTGGTTTTGTAAATCAGAAAAGAACAACATATCTCCCTGAGACTCAAGGAAGAGGCTCCAACTCCACCTTCAGCTCCCAAAGCTGAAATCCTACTTAAAGAACTCCCTGAACAATTTGCTTATGGGACATTAACACTATTGTTAAGTACTATCTTAAGTATTAAAATATGACATCATGAAAACTGACATTACTATGGACTTTATGCATTACATGCCCTACTACATATATAAGTAGTATACCTATGCTTTATCATTATGCATGATCATATAATCCTGTATTAATTATCTACTCCATGTGTATAAGCATGTACATCAGCCTATTGATATTACAGTTCAATTCACATTAGATTCCAGTCCCTAACAAATAGTCACAGGGGTAATTGGAATGATTGATTTTATATAGGACATATGTTTATTAATTGTACAGACCACATTATTTGCGAACGTTTCCCGTCAACATGCTTATCATAACCAATAACCAGAAAGCCACGATAAACCATCAACCCGCCCACAAACATGCCTCTCTCCTCGTTCTGGGCCATGAACTAAGCGGATTTCTATAAAGGAACTATATCAGGCATCTGGTTCTAACTTCAGGGCCATCTCACCTAAAATTGCCCACTCTTTCCCCTTAAATAAAACACCTCGATGGACTATCCAAGCAGCCTATGCTCACACTTAACTGGTTTCATGCATTTGGTATTTTTTAGTTTTGTGGTTTGCTGTGACTCAGCTATGGCCATCAGAGGACTTAACACAGTCAAGCAACTTGCATCTGAGCTTAAGTTGAATATTATTTACCAACATAGTCAACTATAATGTGTTCTTGAGTCGACGATCACCAGGCATAGAGCATTTACACACATGCATACATATGCACGTGTTTTCAGGTAAACAGCATCCTTAATCAAACCCTCCTACCTAACACTAAATCTCATATTTTGTAGGCCATGTGGCCCTGCTGATGCCCCCCAAAAAAGGCAAAGCACATAACTACATAAGAGTCAGGTAACCCATCTAACAAACAGACGGCCCTCACTTCACCAATCCAAGCTTACTATAACTACAAACTAGCCTCCTAATAATACCTATCAATTCCTTACAGAAGGCTTATATAGAAAGACATCCCCCTAGACCAGCCATGTACCTCAAAGAAAATAAAAAGTGAAGTACATTTTAATAATCCCCAAAAGAAAAAATATTTAATACGTCAATACTAATTTTAACACAACCCAAACTGCGACACTGAATTACCAATATATCACACATAAATAGTAGTTGAAGTGAGGCTCTGTAAATGTCTAGTTGATTTTGCCAACTTTATAGACACACAGGCTACTAATTTTTAACTAAAATTACACATGCAAGTATCTGCATCCCATTAAGAATGCCCTCTAAATCATAAAGGATTAAAAGCAGCAGGCATAGCTGACAACGCCTTGTTTCACTTCTGCCCCATGGGAAATGAGTGATAAACATTAAGCCATAAAAGGAAGGTTGGGTAAGTTATATGAACGGATTAGGGCTGGTAATTTTCGTATCAGCCACCTTGGTCGTAAGACTAACTCACATTAATAGAAACCCAGTGTAAAGGATGTTAAAGATTATCCCCAAATAAATTTAAGTCCTAGCTAAGCTGTAACAAGCCATAGCTAAAATAAAAATAAGCTATGAAAGTGACTTTAACATTTCTGATTACATGACAGCTAAGATCCACACTTGGATTACATGTCCCACTATGCTTAGCCCTAAATCCAAATAATTGTAACAATAGAATCATTCACCGGAACACTACTAGCCTCAGCCTGAAAGTCAAAGAACTTGGTGGTGCTTCACACCCTTCTAGAGGAGCCTGTTCTATAATCGATAAACTCTCAGAAACCTCACCAGCCATATATACCACCATCCTCAGGAAACCCTGGTAAAGAACAACTCTAAGCATAATTATCACACAAAAATGTTAGGGCAAAGTGTAACCTATGGTAGGGGAAGAAGTGGGCTACATTTTCTACCTCAAGAACATAAAATAATTTATACAAGAGTTCTTCTGAAATTAAAAAATCAGAGGAGAATTTCCTAGTAAATTAATAGAGTGCTTAATTGAATCAGGCCATGAAGCAGGGGCACATTGCCTATCACTCTCCTTAAATATAGATGACTTTTCATATCCTATTAACAAGTACCAAACGTAAAAGAGGAGGTAAGTTGTAATGAGGTGAGCAGACTGGAAAGTGTGCTTGGATGAATCAAAGTGTAGCTTAAAGAAAAGCACCTAGTTTACACCCAGGACATTTCACACTGCATGCACAGTCTGTACTAAAAGTAGCCCAAACGTCACATCAAATTCAACAGGCATAAGTAAATTAAATAAAACATTCAGTCAACATCTAATGTATAGAAGATAGAAATCTAAATCTGGTGCTACAGATAAAGTACCATAAGGGAAGAATGATGAAAGAAGCATGAAAAGTACCAAAAAAACGTTACTACCCCTTTCACCTTTTGAATAATGATTTAACTAGAAAACGTTGAGAAAGAGAACTTAAGTTAAATACCCTGGAACCAGATGAGCTACTTACGAACGGTTTACAAGAACAAACTCATGTAAAAGGCAAACTAGGGAGAAGACGTGTGAGTAGAGGTGACACGCCTAACAAGCCTGGTGACAGCTGGTTGTCCAGAAAGGAATTTTAGTTCAACTTATATATTATTTAAAAAATCATAAATTTTACTGTAATTTTAAGTATTATTTCACAACGCTACGGCTTTTCAGATACAGGATACAACCTTCTCTAGAGAATAAGCATAAACAATACCATAGTTGCCTTAAAAGCAGCCACCAATTAAGAAAGTGTGCAAGGTCCACCACACACACTTTCATCTTAATACCAACAGTAGATAAAGCAACTCCTAATTTAATACTGGGCTCATCTATTCATTATTAGAAGCAATACTGTTAATATGAGTAACAAGAAATATTTCTCCTTGCATAAGCTTATATCACAATAGATAACCCATGACAGATAACAATTAAAGAAACCTAAGCTAATACGTAACCTCTTCAAACATTGTTAACCGAAAACAAGTATGTGTTTAAGAAGAGATTTTAGGGCTTCCCTGGTGGCACGGTGGTTAAGAATTCGCCTGCCAATGCAGGGGACATGGGTTCGAGCCCTGATCCGGGAAGACCACACATGCCACACAGCAACTAAGCCCATGCGCCAAAACTACTGAGCCCACGTGCCAGAACTACTGAAGCCTGCACGCCTACAGCCCATGCTCCTCAACAAGAGAAGCCACCATGAGAAGCCCGCGCACCACAACAAAGAGTAGCCCTCACTCAAAGCAACTAGAGAAAGCCCACGCACAGCAACAAAGACCCAACGCAGCCAAAAAAAAAAAAAAAAGAAATTTTTTTAAAAAGAAAGAAAAGATCTTTAAAAGTAAACGGGACTCAGCAATACAAACCTATCTGTTTATGAAAAACATTACCTCTAGCACTTCTGGTCGGAGGCACCGTCTGCCCAGTGAGATCCGTTTAAGGGTTTTGGTATCCTGAGTGTGGAAAGGTGGCATAGTCATTTGTTCTCTAAATAAGGACTTGCATGACTGGTTACACAAGGCTTTTACTGTCTCTTTTAAGCAGTGAAATTGACCTTCCCGTGAAGAGGTGGGAATAATATAAGTTGAGAAGACCCTATCGAGCTTAATTAATCCAAAATCATAAACAACTGAACTTTTAAAGGATAACATAGCTTTTAATGTATTAACAATTTTGGTTGGGGTGACCATGGAGATTAAAGCAAACTTCTAGTGATTAAACTTTAGACCAACTAGTCAGAATGCTTTATTGCCTACTGTTCTGAAACACTGATCAACCATATTGTTTATGCTTATGGTACAACTTATCCTAGGGATAAACAACGCAATCCTTTTCCAGAGTTCATATCAACCACAGCATTTACGATCTTGAGGCTGGATCAGGATATCCTAATGGTATAACTGCTATTAATGGTCTGTTTGTTCAGTGATGAACGTCCTAGATGATCTGAGTTCAGACTGGAGTAATCCCTGTCGCTTTCTACCTATACTATAGATTTCTCCCAGTATGAAAGTGCAAGACAAGGAAGGCATACTTTACAAAATGTCTTCAAACTAAACGATGATAAAATCCACATTCAATTAGTTTATGCATACCCGACTGTAGACAGGGTTTGTTAGGGTTTGCAGAGCCCAGCAACTGCATTTAAACAAACTTGAATCCGCAGAGGTTCAAGTCCTCTTCCTAAGAATATGTTTATAATCAACGTTCTGTCACTAATTACCAAACATTACTCACTATAGCATTCCTTACATTAACTGAATGGAAAATCCTAGGCTGTATACAAATCCAGAAAGGGCCAAGTAGAGACAATTGGAAACATTTACCAACCATCATTCTAATCGGAGTTGCCCTATCATCACTGCGAATGCTTTACGTGACACATGAAATCAATAACTCTTCCCTAACAGTAAAAACTATGGGTCAGCAATGATACTGAAGCTACTAATACACAGATTATGAAGATTTCAATTTTCACTCCCCTATAATCCCCACATCAGATCAGGGTTACTGATCACTCAGCAGAACATGGAGCAGCACCTGTTCCAGGTCGTCCATCCTCATGTGAACACAACAACATAAAGAGACGAAAGGAGACCACAGGTTAATCATGGCAAAACCCTCAACTCAGACGTTGGAAATCTCAGAGGGGACAAGACACCCTGCAGGCAGAAAGCAGATATGGGGTCTCCCCCTACATGTGATCCTAACCCATGCAGATGGGGTGAAACCACACAATCCCCAGACCCTGCACCTGGGATCACACGTCCACACTCACCGGGGGGACCCCACCTCCCCAGATCCTGTACCTGGGGTCACACATCCAACTTGGTCAGGACACCGTGGCTGTGCTGCATGGGCGCGCAACGTGTGAACAAGCCGGGTCCCTGGGACCTCCTAGGACTGTACAAAGAAGTCTAGGTTCCATCTCCACTCCTGACATTTGTCCCAGGAAAGTCAGTCCCTTCCTGTTTCACTTGGGTTGTGTTATTTTCATTGTTCTTAAAGCTTTCAGGCTAAAGTTGAACACAGTACCTTGGTTCTGGCAGGCTCGGCCCTTTCCTTGCTCACCGAGGTGTGGAGAAAACTCATGCAACAGCAGGGCTGAAAGAGGAGCAGCAGGACCGGACTCTGCTGTGTGGGGATGGCCGACCAGAAGGCGAGCACAGTAGCAACCTCACCTGCTGCCCATCAGCCTTAAGCCCAGATCCATAAGCCAGCAATCAATTCATTAGGTAAACCTGCCTCCCTCCTCGCCCTCTGTGTGCTGGTGAATTGGAATAATTACCAGGCAGCCCACCTGAGAAGTCTAAACCGGCCCCAGGGAAGGTGAACCTCAGAGGGGTAAGGACTAAGGCCCCTACGACAGCACTGACCCTGGGAGGGCCATGTAACCACGCTCAGAGCAGAGCGCTGTTTCCCAGACAAGCCCACCTCAGCTCCAGACCCCAGACATCTGAGCACTGGCATTCAGACAGAAGCACAGAGCTTGCCAGTACTGAGGCCAGGCTGTGTCTCCACCCTGCTCTCCACATCTCCCCTGAAGCTCCAGGACTGAGGCCAAGTCTCTACCCGTGTCTTGACTTCCATCTTGAAGCTCCCAGGATTGAAGCCAGGCTGCACCTCTACTCAGGTCTCCACGTTCTAGTGTATGTAGAACACAGTCTGTTTTAAATGTTCTCATTTGTAGACAGCACACGGTCAGGTCTAAAACATACTCCGTCTAGACAGGGCATGGAGAGATCTAAATCTATGGTGTAGACAGAACTTGGCCAGGTTTAAACTACTTTAGGTTTGATCTCCTATGAGGCAGAGGTCACACACGTCGGTCCTTGTCTCTGAACAGGGGGCTCACTTTTGTGTGGGAACTAGGATGTACATTTCTGGGAAAATAAATTAACATCGGGCTCCACACTCACTAACATCAAGAAACTGAACAAGATCTTTCTGTCATTAAACATTTCAGCATGCAAAACAAAAACATTACAGATTTCTCTGGTCACATCATGGTCAGGATCCCGGGGTAAGCCAGGAGCTTCTTGTAGTGCAGCCTAGTCTTTTGCAAGGACAGACCAGAAGTGGCCTGATTCCAGCATCTCGAGCTCCCAGCAGGAGGTGGCCGCACTGGAACCCTGGGCGAGACCGTACATCCCACAAGCCGATTCCGAGTAGAAGGCTGATGGCTCCGAGGGCTTCCAGTCAAGTTACTCTGTTGCCCAGAGCGTGCACTGCACTGTCTTCAAGGGGAGAACACGTGGAGAGGTTGGGGCACAGAAGCCATCCGAGTGGAGAACTCACAGACCGAGCTCCTAGGGCACCAGTCCATCTCCACATGGTGGCCTGCCTGCCCACCATGGGCCGCACGCCACCTGCCCACCACCCCCATGACACAGTGCCTGCTTTTTCAAATGCACAGGGTCTCATAAAGGAGACCCAGTGGTCCACCCTCGAGTCCTGATGCTGAGTTTGGGCAGAATGAACTCCCCTAATTGGGTGACGGGACCCTCTGAGGAAAGAGCCGGTGGCCCCATCCGAGTCAGGGCCTTACTGAGCGATGGGAACACAGGAGCTAAGTTCAGGGCCTGGAGGCTGGGGAGGCCCCCCCAGCCCTGGCTGGGCTGTCCAACAGTGACGTTGTAGCTTAAAGGGGACCCGGGGCAGATCACTGAATGTAATGGGGGCCTAAGCTGGACCCTGAATGGAGCTTAAAGAAGGTGTGAATGACGTTACTGAGATAGTTAGAGCAACTGGAAGACAGACTCTGCGTTAGGACATCCTGCTCCATGCATTTAAATGCCTGAGATCCGTGACCTTTACATGGCTACACAGGATTGTTTGAGCAGGTGTGTGCTGAGGTATCTGGGACGTAATTAAGTCTGTAACCAACTTGCAAGTGGTTCTGGCAAACGCACAGGTGTGCGCACAGGCATGCACAGCACACACACTAACATATGCACCTGCACAACGTAAGTATATGCACACACTAGCATATGAATACTCATGCACACACATGCATAGCACACATATGCCCATGCACACACTAACACGTGCATGTGCAAATGCACACGTGTACCTACACATACCCAAGCACACGCACAGCAAGTGTATGCACACAGGAACATGCACACACACAGCACACACACAGGGAATAAAGTGAATATCGTAAAGCGTTAATTCCTAAACACAAGTGAAGCACATGTGTATTCTTCCCTTTTTCTTAACTTTGACATTTTTCAAAATAAAAAGTTTAAGAAAAAAGTTAATGGTAAGTGACTTTTGATTCATAGGACTTTCTGAAGTTATTCTACAAATACTGTAAGACGTGAGAGATTAATGTAGATATTACATGTGTCCATCAGTGGATGAATGGAGAAGGAAAACACGGTCCATCCATACAATGGAATGTTATCTAGCCTAAAATGGAAGGAAATTCTGACACAGGCTACAGCATGGATGAAACTTCAGGGCATTATGCTCAGTGACATAAAGCAGACACAAAAGAACAAATAATGTTTGATCCATTCATATAAGGCCCCTAGAGCAGTCAGATCTATAGAGGCAGAAAGTAGGATGGTAGGTCCCAGGGGCTGCAAGAAGGGGAATAGGGAGTCAATGTTTAATGGGGACAGTTTCAGTTTTGCAAGATGAAAAAGTTCTGGAGATGGATGGTGGTCGCGGTTGCACAACAGTGTGAATTACCTCCTGATCCTGAAATGTGCACTTAAAAATGGTTAAGATGGGGACTTCCCTGGTGGTGCAGTGGTTGAGAATCCACCTGCCAATGTAGTGGACACAGGTTCAAGCCCTGGTTCGGGAAGATCCCACATGCCGTGGAGCAACTAAGCCCATGTCCCACAACTACTGAGCCCACGTGCCACAACTACAGAAGCCCGTGCGCCTAAAGCCCCTGCTCCGCAACAAGAGAAGCCACGGCAACGAGAAGCCCGCACACCGCAAGAAGAGTAGCCCGCACTCACCACAACTAGAGAAAGCCCACGTGCAGCAATGAAGACACAACGCAGCCAAAAATAAAATAATTTTTTTTAAGAATGATTAAGGGCTTCCCTGGTGGCGCAGTGTTTGGGATTCCGCCTGCCGATGCAGGGGACACGGGTTCGTGCCCCGGTCCGGGAAGATCCCACATGCCGCGGAGTGGCTGGGCCCATGAGCCATGGCCGCTGAGCCTGTGCGTCCGGAGCCTGCGCTCCGCAATGGGAGAGGCCACAGCAGTGAGAGGCCCGCAAACCGCTAAAAAAAATAAAAATAAAAAAAAGAATGATTAAGATGGTAACTTTTATGTTATATGTATTTGACCACAATTTTTTTAACGTTTAAAAGAACCACAGGAAATAGTCCATGAATGCAATAAGGTGCACAACTTCACTAATAACCCAGGAAATAAAACCATAAGAAAAAACTATGCATACACCTACCAGACTGGCAGATATTAAAGACACAGTGTCAAATATCAGCAGGATGTGGAGCAATGGAAAGCCTGGTATCCAGCGGGGGTGCAACCACTTCTGAAACAATCTGGCCTCAGCGAAGTCTGTGCACACATGGACCCACCGTGCTGCTCCCAGTTAAACAGAGACCCACAAGCACTGGACCAGGACACACAATGACTCTGCAGCTGCAGGAGCCAAACCCAAAACCAACCTGAAGGCCATCACAAGAGGATGCAGAAATGAACTATGCATGCTCATTCGAAGGAATATTCCACAGCCATTGAGTAGGTTTTTATTTAAAGTAGGTAAAACTATAAAAATTATTTTTAAAAAGCTACATCCACGAGATGAAAGAATCTCATGGACACAGTGCTAAGCCCCCAAGGGCAACAAAGCAGCACGTGCAGTACACCCACATACAGAGTTCAGAACTAGGCAAGCTGGGCTGTGTTATTTACGGATGCATGCCTGGGGGTAAACCATGAGGACAAGATTACTGTCACAAAATCAGGAGAACAGCTATCTCACAGTAGGGAGGCCGCCACAGGGGAAGGGCACCCCTGGGTGCCCACTCATCATGTTCTGTTTCTTGATCTTTATGATTATTATTTATGTGTATATAACATAATTCTTAATATGTAATTAAAGCTTATCATTTTTGTTTATTAAAAGAGGAGTCTCCCCAACAAAGTAGAAGGATGCCTACTTCTCCCAGGGAAGCAAAGGAGGACAGTTTCTACCACTGAAATCTTGATACTGTGGCTGCTTCAACCATCAGGCCTGACAACAACACCCATGAGCAGGGCACCGGGGCCACGACACTCAGAAGGAGGCCCTGGGACCTCAGTCCTGGGTCACTGCCTCTTAGCAGCCTACCCAACCTGGTCAAACTTCTTGGTCATTCTGGGCATGATGCTCTTGCCTTGGTTGCTCTGGCACAGCTCGGCCATCACCATTGCTGGGAGACAAAGAGGAAACGGGCAGAAGAAAGAAGCAGGGTTCAAGCTGACCCACCGCCTTCTACGGAGACTATGCCACCGTCCCTAAGAGGGGACAGCAAGGCCACAGAATCCAGCCTCACGGCCTGAGGCCTAACCACACTAGAGCCCCAGGTGTCTGGTGCCATGGGGAGAATTTCATGAGGTGCCCTCAGACCACCTGGTTGGACACATGGGGCTTTCAGACACACAGGTCCTGCCTGACCCTGCACCTCTGGGGTCAAGATTCTGGAGGTGGGCCTGGAAGCCTCCAGTTTTTCACTTTTGATAACAACTTTTGAGACTAAATTCACATACCATACAATTCACTCATTTTAAGCATAAAGCTCTGTGGTGTTTTGCATATTCACAGAGTTGTGCAATCATCAGCACAATCCATTTTAGAATATTTCCACCATCTCCTCAAAACCCCTGCCCTTTAGAGGTCACCCCTCACTTCCCACAGCCCCAGCACCACTAACCACTTTCTGTCTCTACGGATTTGCCTGTTCTGGACATCTCATGTAAGTGGAATTAACTAACTGTCCTTTTGGGTCTGGCTTCTTTCTCTGAGCATCATGTTTTCAAGGTTCATCCATGTTGCAGCCTGTATCACTGCTTCACTCCTTTTCATGGCTGAGTAGTATTCCCCTCTCTACTTTTAACTCTATAATTTGTTGTGACTCCCTGCCCACACTGCATAGGGCTGATGAGAAATTCACCTTCCATCATTCTTGGGGTGTAACCTGCACTTTTAACCAACACCCAGGGGTCCTGTGCAGGGGCCGAGAGCCCAGCCCCACACGGCGCACAGTCACCCTGTATGACCAAGCCCAGAGGAAGGGTGAGATGGGCCTGAATGTTTAGAGGACCAGCACCCTGCAGTCTCATGTGAAACCAACTTGCTGGTCAGTGTCCTGTGAAAGCTGTCCCCAGGGCACCATGCAGGGAACACAGAACAGTCAGGGTCCACAGCACTGCCTCAGTTCAGGCCTACCCATGGCAACTGTCTACTTGGAAAGTGCTGAGGCTCCAGGGGAGGATCCTTCCTGCCTCTTCCAGCTTCTGGGGGCTCCAAGCATCCCTGGACATGTGGCTGCATCCCTCCCATCTCTGCCTTTGTCTGTGTCTCCCCTCATCTTAAAAGGATTAGGGCCACACCGGATTAGGGCCACCCTAATGCCCTTGTCTTAACTACTTACAGGACCAGTCCTTACTTCCAAATGAGGTCATGTCCTGAGGCCCTGGGGTCAGGATGTGGATGTCTTTTTCCATGGTGGGGGATGGAACACACAATCCCCCTTCACTCTGAGGTAACAGACTCCATAGGACAGGTGTCCTTATAAGAAGAGGAGATCAGGACACAGAGACACCAGGCACATGCCTAGGACCATTCTAGATGACCAAAACTCTCCTCAACCATATCTCACCCAGACCCTGTCTTTGGCCTCCACCTTGGCCCCACCCTTGTGGGGCCTGCACAGCCCGGTCTCAGCAAGAATCCTGCTGAGTCAGTGCAGAAATGAGGGCACCAGAACACCACAGAATGTGCCTCTTTAGCGTGTGGATTAGTGTGAGCTAAAGGCCACCAAGAACCAGCAGATGCAGGCAAAGCTCTAGAACAGGGCACAAGCATTCCTCCTGCAAAGGAAATTCACATTTATAAAGGAAATGCCCACTTGTAGAGACCTCTCCTTCTCTCATACCTGGAAGAGGAGGCCACTCAACAACTCTCATCAATAAAAAAGTCACCATCTTGAATCTGCATCACAAACTCCACTAAACACCCTTGTTCACCATGCTTTCCTGCCCGCCTTCCCATAACTTAATCCACCCAAACCGCTTTCCTTATCCAGCCCATGATGGTATTTATGTCCCCAGTTCTCACAGCCCCCTGAAGTAGCATTTCTGTATTCCCACATATACATACATCATTCAGACTTTTTCTTCTCTCTTGTTAGTCTTTCTTTTCTCAGTTTAATTTCCGGGTTCCAAGCACAGAACCTGGAAGGGGAGAGGGCACTGGAGCTGGCTGCCGTCCACTGTGAAAGCCATATTGGAATCTTCAGGAATGGCATGAGTGAGCCATTGTTAAACACAGCTAGTGTTAGAAATTAACTTAAAACCTTACACTGAATAAACTATATTAAGAATAAAGGCAGTGGACTTCCCTGGTGGCACAGTGGTTAAGAATCCGCCTGCCCATGCAGGGGACACGGGTTCGAGCCCTGGTCCAGGAAGATCCCACGTGCCATGGAGCAACTAAGCCCGTGCGCCACAACTACTGAGCCTGCGCTCTAGAACCCACAAGCCACAACTACTGAAGCCCGTGCACCTAGAGCCCGTGCTCCGCAACAAGAGAAGCCACTGCAATAAGAAGCCCGCGCACCGCAAGGAAGAGTAGCCCCCGCTCGCCACAACTAGAGAAAGCCCACGCGGAGCAACAAAGACCCAATGCAGCCAAAAATAAATAAATAAATTAATTAATTAATTTAAAAAAAAAAGAATAAAGGCAGCAAATTCTCAAAACTCACCACTGTCACTGTAGACCTCACTGGCTGTGGTACTGCATTTACTACCATCTCTGCTTGCTCTAACCCCCGCCCGCCCACAGCGTGTGTGGTGGAAATGCTCTCTGGGCTTCTTCCCGACTCCTTGTTCTGGAACATCACATTGGAAACTTGAAACTGGCCACCATGGGAATATCTACACCACAAATGCCACAACTCAGCCTTGGTTGACTGTTTTGTTGACGGTCTAGACTTAGAAAGTGATGGGGAAAGTGTGACTCATGCAGACCAGATGCACAGGTGCTTGTCTGCGGTGTTGCACTGCAATGACTAAGACGACACCCTTCTGCGTCCAAAACCCAGCAGAGGCTGCCGATGTCATGGAGGAAGGACTGAGGTTTTACACCCATGGAGTCCATAGTCTTACTACTTAATTACAAAAAAATACCAAGCAGGGCTTCCCTGGTGGCGCAGTGGTTGAGAATCTGCCTGCCAGTGCAGGAGACACGGGTTCGAGCCCTGGTCTGGAAGGATCCCACATGCCGCGGAGTGGCTGGGCCCGTGAGCCACAACTACTGAGCCTGCGCGTCTGGAGCCTGTGCTCCGCAACAAGAGAGGCCGCGACAGTGAGAGGCCCGCGCACCGTGATGAAGAGTATACCCCGGTTGCCACAACTAGAGAAAGCCCTCGCACAGAAACGAAGACCCAACACAGCCAAAAATAAATAAATAAATAAATAAATAAGCTTTAAAAAAAAAAATACCAAGCAATGTCAGAACTACTCTCGTATGTCGACAAGGGGACCATGGGTGGTGGGGGAACGGGAGCCGGGCAAACATCCACAAAAGCATCCTGTGAGGCCCTAGGCTTTCTGGAATTTACACCAGAGTCTTGTCCATTAGTATTTTTTGTTAATTATGTACTGCACATCCTGTATATCAGATTACCTAGTAAACATATGTGCCCATATATGCACCATTTTGGGGGGAGCCCACTGACAACAGAGGCTTGTGTGTTATCTGTTTTCCCATGATAGCACATTTTCATCTTTGTTATCTGTGTACCACTGTCCTTCACGTCATCTTACATCATAAACTGTGCATGTGTGCTGGCTCTTCTTTTGCTGGAGAGTGGGGTCCTGACCACTGGCCATCCCTGGCAGAACTCAGGCCCTGAAACGTTGGCTGGACTCACACCCAAAACCTAGGTGTCCAGGGGTATGGATTTTCCAGACCTTCACCTCAATTCCACAACTTGCCTAACTGGAAAAACCCGGCCACCCTGCACACTCAGGTGTCAGCAAGAGCAGTGGGCAGGGATCCTACGAGACGGAGGAGGAGAAACACGATGTGTCCTATCAGCAGGTCCACCGATTATGGCTGTGGTGAAGCTGGGCACCCTCATGTGAGAACCAGACAAAGATGCTGTTGCTCCAGGATGTCTGCATCCAGGCACTGTGACCACAGGAGAAAGGGTCACCCCAGTAAGACCTCAGCCTCACTCACGCTTGAGTGAAGGAAAGAATGAAGGAAGGAAGGAACGGGCAGTGACCCAGCAGGGCATCCACAGGGACCCAACCCCTCCCCCAGAGAAATTCCACAGTTGCTCCCAACAGGGAGGTCACCGGACACCTGCACTGCGGGCCCTCAACACACTCTCCTTGGCCCCAAACACAAGTTTGTTGAGTGAATGAAGAAACGTCACCCCCAGGTACAGTCACTAGAGCCCCTACCTTTTATTGCCCCTGTACCTTAGAAGCACACAGACATTTCTATCTACAGGATCCAGTGTTCCTCCAGGAAAATCCAGCTAAAATGTAAACTTGAAGGTGGGAAGATCACCCCTTCCCTGTACCTACCTTGTACCTCCCCTAGGCCCACCCGCCTGCTCGGCATCCTCAGGTGCACACACCTGATCAATCTGCTGTGACTAGTATTAGTGGTGGGTGTTCCAGAAGTGGTGGTGGTAATTGTTCCATTACTAGTATGTTGCTTTGCCATTTTAATCCTCGACTGAACAAAATAATTCCTGGGGCCTCATCTACCTTGAGACAGAACAGAAAACATCCATCCACAGCACAGACAAATTTGCAAAGCGGGTAGGAGAACTCGGTTTCTGGAGAGCCCACCTGGGACTCACACTGGGCAGTGTAAGAGCAAATCCAAATTCAAGCCTCCGGGCTTAATTTTCCAAGAATAAAGACTTCCCCCTTCCCTTTTCTTAGGGCATTTGCTTTAGGACACGTGGGAAGTCCTTCTCTGCCTCTTTGAAGTCCATCTTTTCAAAGTGGACACGTGTCTGACACGATCATATCTCAGAATGTTCCCGGCAGGACTGGGCATGTCTCTGAAATGTGATGAAGAAAAAAAAACAACCCGACTTCCAGCTCCTGGGAGGAGAACCTGACTCCAGCAGGGCCTGGCTCCAAATGCAAACTCACCTCCACCATGAAGAAATCAGTGATTGTGTATCTGGGAGCATGGATGGAGCAGGTGGTCTCCGCTCAGCTGCACAAAGGGTGAGACGCTTTGTCTCTCAGTGGGTTCGCCCCTGATGCCACCTGTGACGCATGACCCACTGTGGTTTCATGCTGGTTCCAGAATAAAAGGTGTTTTCTCTCCTATGTTTGTGGAACGTCCCCTCCCTTCCATCACAGGTCAGGGTCTGAGTGTCCTCTCCCTCCCGCCACAGGTCAGGGCCTGAATGTCCCCTCCCTCCTGTCAGAGCCCAGGGTATGAGTGTCCCCTCCCTCCTGCCACAGGTCAGGGCCTAAATGTCCCCTCCCTCCTGTCACAGGCCAAGGTATGGGTGTCCCCTACCTCCTGTCACAGCCCATTGCCTTTTGACAATGTTAAAGGTGACCTGAAGGTCCAGAAATCCCCTCACCCTCTGTGTCCAGGAAACGACTTTCCACAAAGACCCTTCCCCACAAAGACCCTTCCCCACAAAGACCCAGCTGAGACTCAGGATCCCCCATTTCCTGACCAGGCCACACAGACCCAGTCCCTCCCCGGGCTCATCAGCCAGGAATTGACCCGCTCATTCCCAGAATCTGTCAGAACAAGGGTTGTTACCCATGCGTTCCCCTCCTCCCCGGCCTGAGCTGCAGCCACTGCCCTCTGACGGGCAGAAGCCCTGCGCAGAGCACCTCCTGATTGGGGGCCTCTGATCCACGTGCCATCAGGCCACCTTTCATGCCAACCCCACGCCCAGGCCTTTATACTTGTGTTTACTCTTCTCCATGGAAAAACCTCCTTTGCCCCAACTATCCAGATGCTTGCAGACCTTGTCAGGAGTTATCCCTACTGTCATAGTCCCCCCTCTATAGCGACAGTCCTCCTCTATTTTTATATCCCCCCTCTACAGTAACAGTCCCCCCTTTACAGTAATAGTCCTCCTCTACTGTCATATAACACCTCTACAGTAGCAGCCTCCCCTATAGAGTAATAATCCTCCTCTTTGTCATAATCTGCCCTCTAAAATAAGTCCACCCTCTAGAGTAATAGTCCCCCTATATTGTCATAGTCCTCCTCTATTGCCATAATCCCCCCTCTATACTAACATCTCCACTCTAGTGTCACAGTCATCACTCCACAGTAACAGTCCCCTCTCTGTTGTCACAGTTCCCCCTCTACAGAAACAGTGATCCTCTACTGTTATAGTCCCTACTCTATAGTAATAGTCCCCCCTCTACAGTTTTAATGCTCCTATATTAACATAGTCCCCCCTCTGCAGTAACAGACCTCCATCCATTATAACAATACCCCTCCACAGTAATAGTCCTCCATTGTAATAGTCCCCCTTCTTTCGTAAAAGTCCCTTTTCTACTGTAATAGTCCCCTCTGTACGGTAATCTTCCCCCCTCTACAGTGATAAACCTCCATCTACTGTAATGGTCTCACCTCTACTCTAGTGGTCCCCTCTCAACAGTAATAGTCCTCCTCTACTGTAATAGTCCCTCGCTACAGAGTGGTCCCCCTCTATTGTAAGAGTCCCCTTTATGATAATAGTCCCCCTCTATTGTCATAGTCCCTCCTCTACGGTAACAGCTCCTGCATTATCATAGTCCCCCCCATTGTAACATGCCCCCCTCTACAGTAATAGTCCTCCCGTTACAGTTGTAGTCCTCCTTTATTGTAAGAGTCCCCTCTCCACAGTAATATCTCCCCACATCGTCATACCCCCAGTTATTGTCACATTCCCCCTCTATCATGAGTCACATCTCTATGGTAATATTGCCCCTCGTACAGATATAGTCTTTCCTCTACAGTAATGGTCCCCCCTCTACTGTAACAGTCCCTCTCCCTATGAGTATACTCTCATGCCCTCGTAACAGTCCCCCTCTCTCCTCGCAATACTTCTTTTGAAATAAAAGTCTCCTTTCTAACCCAGATGTGATTTTATTTCATAGGCCTCATAGAGTGACATACAGCAAAACACTTATTGCAGGGCCCTGGCATGGGCACCTGTGGATGTGTGTCCCCCATCATGCAGGGCGCCTGTTGGTGTGCCTGTGTCACCATCATGGGGACACCTGTGTGTCTGCGTCCCCATCACAGAGGAAACCTCTCCCCAGACACAAGTCAAATGACACTAACAGTATCCTGTCCACACCTGTCCCTATGTCCCCAGGCCTCTCCCCATAACTCAGGTCACCTGAGCACCGGGCGTCCTGTCCCCTCCTGTCCCACATCCCCCAGACCTCTGTTTCATCAGACTCTGGGTCACTTTGTAACAAGTCCCTCATCTTCCCATTTGCCCCTGCCTGAGAAGGTCACGGGTTTGTCCATGGTGGGAGGAAAATCGTCCCATCCCCGTGGACACCAACCACGCACTTGCCAGGCAGTCACCTCCTCCCAGGTGCACAGGTGTGGGTCACCCGTCCTTGCCGTTGACTGCAGACCCCAGCTCTCTGGTTTCCAAGTACAGATTCAGTTGTGCTCTGCACTAATGCAAACCCAGAACTAGCCAGGTGAGCCCCATTCCCAGGTGCAGTCCCAACCTCGAGCCCTCGGACAGCAAACCTGGGAGTAAGCCGGGTGCACCTGGGTGCCCTGATGCCTTCCCCACCGAGCACTTCCTCAGCTGGATCCACTCCACCCTTTGCCTTCTCGGTCCACATGGGGCTCAGGTGAGCACCAGGAGAGGCCTTCCCAAAACGCAGCGGGGCGCAAGATGAGTTAAGGTCTCACTCCCGCTGCCCTGCCTGGATGGTCAGGTGAGACATCTGAGCCACCCACCTGTGACAACACAGGAAGGCTCCTTCCGTCCCCCCGCGCACCTGCAGGTGGTGACTGGCATAGAGTAGACACTCAGGAAGTAATTCTCAGGTGAAGGAATGGACGAACGCGCACACAGCCGGCAAACCCACCCGACGTTCCAGTCCTCCTCCTCACCCAGACCCCTGAATGCTCACCAGGACCCCCAAATGCTCAGCGGGCTGCTCAAATGCACATCAGGCCCCCCGAACATGCACTCAGCCCCACAAATGCTCAGCCACACCAACCTGCCCCGATGGCCCCTCAGCATGTGCGCACAGAACAGGAGACCTCAGCCGACAAGCCCTTCCCCGCCCCCGACCTGATCCACGGCCTCGGTTGGCAGCACAGGAGACGGTGGGCTCGTCGCACACACACACCCCGCCCCGTGAGCTGCAGTCCAGGGGCTCCTGCAGGCTCAGTGGCTCCCCCTCCTCACGCTGGGAACACCGGAGCCTGCGCGTGGATGCGGGCCCCCCCCCGCCCCCCCCCGGCTCCAGCCCCTCCTGCTGCCCCTCCAGCCCCTGCGCCCCAAGCAGGAAGGAGGAGCCAGGGTCTGAGGGGCGTGTGGACCACCCTTGACCCCCACCCCACCTGGAGACCCTGAATTAAGACAGGCAGGTGGTCCTCACCTCGACCCTGAGTCCAGCCGACTCCCCTGCTGCAGTCCCAGCGTCCTCTCTCAGGCCCCCGGAGGGAGCCTCACGCACTGCCTCACACACTCTGGGCCGTGATTGGATGTAAAATACCCACTCCTGTGAGGGTGTGGGCGGAGCTACCTCCCAGAGCTGACCTGCCCCGCCTCAGACAGGACCCACTGTCCCCACTGTGGGGACCGCACTGCCCAGCTGGGGGTCCTCAGGTCCTCACAGCAGACAGCCTGCAGGGACCAGACCCTCACAGCGGACACGAGGACTTTCTGAGTGCGACCACAGCATCCAGCTGTCAGAGGACAGGACTGAGGATGTCCTGGGTGTGACCACTTGGATAAAGTGTCAGGCCCCAGGCCCCGGTGGGCCAGTGCTAGGGGTGGTGCTCCAGGAGACCCCTCCCACCCAACTTCCCCACTCCTTCCTGCGGTCTGCACTCTCCCCTTCAAGGAACTGTCCCCCCACTGATCCCCCCCATTTGCCTCCCACATTGAAGCCCCCCGGTGGGGCACAGCGGTGGACAGATGGGGCTGAGGAATGGCCTGGCGTCTCCAGGCATCGACAGGCTGCCCCCAGGCTGCAGCACACCTAGCCCACGGGCCTTGAGCCCACAGGAGGCAAGAGGCCCCCACTTCCTCCCCAGGGTTGCCGTGCTTCCACCCCAGCCAGGAGGCCTTGGTAGAGAACAATCCAGGCCAGAGGGAGGCCGGACCCAGGAAACTCCACAGTGATGTGCCCTCTGTAGTGTGAACAGTCAACTCCCAGGGACCCCCGGATGGGAAAGACCCTGCCCACACCATCCTCCCCCCATAACCCTAGGTCCTGCCCCTGGCCTGCTATTGTGCTGCTCTGAAACAGGAGCCCTAGGCCAGCATCTGTGGTCGGCACTGTAGGAATGTGTCTGAGCGCGGGACAGAGAGGAAGGGCTGGGAAGGGGAGGAGGGGAAAAGGAAGAGAAGGGAAAGGCCCAGGAGGGAAGGGGGACGACTTCACTGGTGCGTTAAAAGGCAGCGGCCACTGAATACAATGGGAGCTGCTGGAAGGGATGTGGAACAGAAGGGGCATCAAACGGAAACCCGGGGACCGCTGAGTAAAGTCTGTAGTTTAGTTAGTACGGTTCCAAGGTTAATTTCTGAATTTTTGATAAATGGTTATATGCTGGGTGAGAGGTATACAAGAACTCTGTAGATTATCTTTGGTTATATGCTGGGTGAGAGAGGTATACAAGAACTCTTTAGAATCTTTGCAATGCTTCTGTAAATCTAACAGTATCTCAAAAACTGAACTTAAAAAAAAAAAAGGCAGTGGCCACAGCAGAAAGAGCGCCTCAGGGAGTCACAAACCTCTCGCACTCTTCATGTCATGGCTCACGTCATCCTCAGCTGGGCTCTCTGAGGCCGGCAAGTGGAGCAACAGCCCCAGAGAAGCCCGGCTTGGGAGGCAGAGAGCTCCGGGCTGTCGGCTGTGGCGGTGCAGCTCACCATTCTGCACGCTCACCCGGCTACCCACCTCTCCTGCTGTGCTTCCTCTTTGGCACAGGGCTGGACTGAGGATGAACAAGGGGCCCAGGACGGGGAGGACGCTCCACAGAGCTCCCAGCTCTGCGTCTGCGGCTGCCACTTCCTCGCACACAGTGGGTTCTCCACGAGGGCTCGGCAATGAAAGCAGAGAAGGGGGGTCGCCTTCACCCTTCTTACAGCACCCACTAAAACGGAATGTGGGGGAGGCTCACCTGAGCCCAGCAATCACTGACTGTGGGTGCAGAAATCAAGGGCCCCTGCAGGCTCGGCCGTCCGGACTGCTTGCGCCTCACCCCCAACCCCACCCAGGGCACAAGTGGAGCACGGTCAAGGCCAGAAGACCTCAGCTGGGTCAGCGATGGAAGCCAGCATGGAGATGCCACAGGAGGCTGCAGCGCCAACAAGGAGCTGAAAGAAAATGCTTTCCTCCCCCCAGCCTTGGTCCCGGAGGTCGGGTCAGGGCAGGCCGGCCAGCCCAGCACATGCACTGTCTACCTGGGACACATTCTCAGGTACAGCAACTGCCGTGGGCCCGGGAAGGGAGCCACTGGGGTGGTGGCCCCTCTAAGGGTTGAGAGGGTCAGGTTGCCCATGGCTGCCAAGAACGGACACTCATGTACACTATGGTCTTTTGGCGACAATGATATGTCAAGGTAGGTTTATCAATTGTCACAAATGTACACTCTGGTGGGGGACATTGGTAACGGGGGAGGCTGTGCATGTGTGGGGACAGGAGGCATAGAGGATATCTCTGTACCTCCCTCTCAATTTTGCTGTGAACCTAAAACTGCTCTCAAAAAACTTGTCTAGTAAAATGTAAACAAAAAATACTTGTAACATTTATGTACAGGACCACATGTTATTAACATACAAGGAGCTCTAACAAATCAATAAGAAAAAGAAGAATCCGGGACTTCCCTGGTGGCACAGTGGTTAAGAATCGCCTGCCAGTGCAGGGGACACGGGTTCGATCCCTGGGCCAGGAAGATCCCACATGTCGCAGGGCAACTAAGCCCGTGCGCCACAACTACTGAACCTGTGCTCTAGAGCCCGCGGGCCACAACTACTGAAGCCCACGCACCTAGAGCCCGTGCTCCGCAACAAGAGAAGCCACCGCAATGAGAAGCCCGCGCAGCACAACGAAGAGTAGCCCCCGCTCACCGCAACTAGAGAAAGCCGGCACGTAGCAACGAAGGCCCAACGCAGCCAAAGATAAAAAATAAATAAATTTATTTTAAAAAAAAGAAAACGAATAATCCAATGCAAACAGAAAATAGACATAAACAGGCAGATCGTAAACAGATTCAAGTGGTCTGTAAGTATATTAGATAATAATAACATTTACTTCGCCCTTATTTTGGGTTAGGAACTGTGCTAGCGCTTTACATGTGTGATGCCGTTAAATCCTGAAATCCAACTAATGAGGCCATTTTCATATCCCCATTTAACAGATGAAGAAACTGAGATTCAGGGCGTTCAGCAACTTGCCCAACATCACACAGCTCGAGAGGACCAAACAGGAATTCTCATCCAGGCAGTCTGACTAAACAGAATTTTACTCATAGTAAAGGAATTGCAAATCAAAATAAGCATGAAGGTATTATTTGTTTCACTTATCAAATTAGCCAAAAGATGAAAGTTTGATAAGACTCAAATGTTGGCATGGGTGTAAGAAAATAAACATTTTCATGTATTATTGGTACAATCTTTTTGGAGACCAATTGGCCAGTATCCATGGACACTTTATACGTACCACCAGTTGAAAACTTTATCCCCAGATATTCTCACATATGTACAAAAAATTATACATATACAAGGATATTTATTTTTACATGTTTTTAATAGCAAAAAATATAGGCAAGAACATAAAGTCCAGCAGAAGAGAACCAGTTTAATTTTTTTAAATGCACCTGTATTCTATGCAATACAATATACCCACAAAAAAGGAGGTGGAATCTATATATGGCAACATTATTTGCAAGATATATTAATTTTTAAAAATAAATGCAGAATAGTGTCTAAGCCGACCTAATTTATACAAAATATTTAGAAATCTGAGCTTGTGATTACAGAGAAAATCTCCTGGTGGATCCATGGAAAGTACAGTGGGAACCGTGGGAACTGCCCAGCGGGTCGTGAGGAAACCTTCACTCTCCACTTTACACTATTTGAAATTCTTATCATGAACCCGTACAATGTTGAAAAAACAAAAAGCCAAGGTCTGTACTGTTTGAGATTCTTATCATAACTATCTATTGCTTTCATTTTAAAAAGGCAAAAAGCCAGGCCTAGACTGGAGTTTGAATTCCAGCTCCTTCATTTCCTGGTCATAAAACGGGGCAAGTTACTTGACCTCTCTGAATCTCAATTGTCATTGGGAAGTGGGGCAAATTGTGAGAAGTAAAGAAGATAACGTATGCAAAATATCATCACTGCTTCTACCATTTGTTTAGTGTCAGAGTGTGGAAGCCACTATTATCATTGCCTTCATTCACTGACAGACTATGAAAAGCTGATGTTTTTCAACTGGTTAACTGTGCGTACCTATAAGTTCTTGAGGCAGATCGTAGGTCTCTTGCTTTCTAGGAGAATGTGATGTCTGGAGGTGCCGCAGCCATCTTGTGACCATGAGGCTAGCCCTTGCTAACACCCTGAAGATGGCAGAGCAGAATCACGGAAAGAATCTGAATCCTTGATGTCTTCACTGAGCCACTGAGCCTACTCTAGAACACCGACCTCCTAAATTCTTAACTGAAATTAAGAATTAAGTGGTGAATTAAACATTCTCATTGTTTAGATAACTTTTGATTCATAATTCAGTTACTTGCAATCAAAAATGTCCTCAAGGGGGCTTCCCTCGTGGGGCAGTGGTTAAGAATCGGACCACAATGGAGGGGACACAGGTTCGAGCCCTGGTCCGGGAAGATACCACATGCTGCGGAGCAACTAATCCCATGCGCCACAACTACTGAAGCCCGGGTGCCTAGAGCTTGTGCTCCACAACAAGAGAAGCGACTGCAATGAGAAGCCCGTGCACCGCAATGAGTAGCCCACGCTCGCCGCAGCTAGAGAAAGCCCCCACACAGCAACGAAGACCCAATGCAGCCAAAAAAAAAAAAAAAAAAATGTCCTCGAGAGACCACCTCAGGGAGGCTTTGTGGGCATGTAAAGAGAGAGGAGTGCTTGTCCTGGGCCCAGCCACTCCCTCTCACCCCACTAAAGAAGAGAAGCCCACCCCTGCTCACGTTCTACTCTCTTTCCATCCCAGACACAGCCCTCAGCCACACTTCAGTTGAGAGGCTCTATCCAATCCTCCTGCCTGACATGCTGCAAAGAACAGGCTCTCCCTCCAACCTCTCTCTTGGCTGCCATCACCCCTGACACACCCAGCTGGCCCTGGGCACCAGACAGAGCAGGTGGAAATCATGCCAGGCAAGGAGCGACAAGGGGAAAGACCCTCAGAATCAGCCGCCACCGCAGTGACCTTTAGGCCCCAGTCCCTCTCTGACAGTCAGCTATAGCTCAGAACCCCCTCCTCAAGCCCACTGCCCCCGGTACTCCCTCTGCCAGACAGGGTCAGTCCCCCGTGACGGGAGGCACACTCCTGGCTGTCCACACCTGCTCTCTCCATGGCCCAGGAAGAGGACCTTCGTGGGGTGGGACCACGGGGCACATTTCGAGGCTCTAGGTAAACTTAAAGACAAAGGCAAGCCGAAGAAGGAGGGTTATAAAACAAGGCTCCTACACTCAGCCCCCTCGGCGTGTATAACTCACTTTTGGAGTCAAGGGTGTAAGTAAAGTGAGGCTGCCTTCCCTTTCAAAGGCCGAAATCGCCCCCCGCCCCCCTAACCCTTCCCGGCGCCCGCAGCCCTCTCTCCGCCCCGCCCCGCCCCGCCGCGCCCCGCCGCGCCCCGCCCCGCCTCGCTCCGCCTGGACTCCACCCCCTATACCTTCTCCAGCTCTTTGCTCCTCTCTGGAATCTTCCGTTCAGCCGTCCTGGTTGGCAGTGGAGCGTCAGGAGTGGCGGAGGGGGAGGAGAAGGCACAGAGACCGAACTTAGCAGTGTCCGCCATCCCCCCACCCCGCCCCGCGTCTTCAACCCGGGGCGGGACAGGAGGAAGGTCGCTCGAGGCCGCCCCGGGCAGGGCACGGTTGGTGGCTCCCAACCTGCGCCCCCAGGTGCCTCTGGAAGGCGATTCAGCGGCCACAAGAGGGCGCCCGTGCTCCTCCGGCGGGCTGCGCTGCCCGGATCCCAGCTCCGCACCGAAGCCCTTGGCTGACCCCGCCAGCCGCCTGGGACCGACGCCCAGCTGTGTCCCAGCCCCTCTGGGACCACAGTTCTGCTGATTCCTGCCTCTCCTTTCCCCAGCCCAGTGGTGTGACCACGGAGGAGGCCGTGGGCCATGCCCAGGGGATTGCATCAGGGAAGAGGGGAGTTGGGTTGAAATCTTCTCAAGATGCCCCTTCCCCTCTCTCTGAATTCCCCCAAGTCTGAAGGGAAAGAAAATCAAACCAGAAAGTCTTCCGTAAAAGACGCAAGCAGGGCTTACAAAAGCCACAAAGCAGGGCTTCCCTGGTGGCGCAGCGGTTGAGAGTCCGCCTGCCGATGCAGGGGACACGGGTTCGTGCCCCGGTCTGGGAAGATCCCACGTGCCGCGGAGCGGCTGGTCCCGTGAGCCATGGCCGCTGAGCCTGCGCATCTGAAGCCTGCGCGTCCAGAGCCTGTGCTCCGCAACGGGAGAGGCCACAACAGTGAGAGGCCCGCGTACCGCAAAAAAAAAAAAAAAGCCACAAAGCTTGCAAACCAAATGGTGTCCTTGGCCACTTCCTTCCCAGACCCTTGACAGCTAGAAATGAAATGTGAAGAGAGGAAGGGCAAAGCAGAAGCCTAAAGGGGACGAGCCAAGTGGGCCTGGGATGAGAGGCAATTCCACTCCTCCCCAGCTGGACTCCAGCACCCCAAGTGTAGTTCTTTGGTGAGCCATAGAAAATTCCCACCCCAACAAAAGCTCCCTACGGGCCCACCTCAGGCCTTCTCAGAAGTCTCCTCCCCCTGCCCCCAGCCCTGGCTCCTAGACACAAGTCCAGTCCCACACAGGAAGGGAGCAGAGACCAGACAGCGTGGTGTGTCCCTACCGAGGCCCAGGCCATGCCCCAACCTAATTACAAGGCAATCAAGAAGATTCTGAAAACATGAGAGAGAGATGACCTACCTAAAGCCAGCAGATGGGTACCACCCACCTGTCGTGCCCCTTGGCTGACCTAGCCAGCCAGGGCCCAATAAAAGTCACCCAAACTGAGGATTGATAGGTGCCCTTCTAGCCTGATCAAAGCCTCTTCACTCACAGGGCAGGACCACTGACAACTGATTTCTCTCTTTGGGCAAAAGAGATGGAAACAACCTGACAAAGCAACCCCAAGTTGTCCCAGGGAGGCCTCCTTCTCCAGGAAGAAGCTCAGAAGCTATTTGGCAAGCTCAAACAGTTTGGGTTTTGTCCAAAGAGAGAAAGGACAGGTGGGAAGGAAGGGCCTAGACTAGTGAAATCAGGAATGCCAAGACCCTGACCACGAGAAGAGAGAGACTGCGGTTTGGAGCAGAAGGGATAAGGCAAGGCAGAGCTTTGGCATCAAGGGAAGGAAGCAGCAGGATGCAGGGACAGTGGGATGGATGGTGGGGAGAAAGAAGGTTTCTGGGGGCAAAGAGGACATGAGACAGAAAAGGAGAAAAGGGGGGAACTGAAATTAAAGATAAATAGGGGATGGGGGAGAAAGAGCACCAAGGGCAGTGGGTGCAGGACCTGCAGAGCCTCCCCACTGCCCCTGGGATGGATGCCGACGGAGGCGCTCTGCTTCCTCAGCCGTCTTAATAGGCTGCTGAGAAAGCACGCCGTGTCTTTTCTCAGGAAAGACGCTGGGAAATGAAAAGCTTCTGGGGAGCCCACTGCAGACTAGCAGTGAGAGGCGGGATGCTTCTCCTTAACGTGGCTCTGGAAGCCAGGGTTTCAGAGGACCAGGGCCAGAATACATGTGTCCCAAGCACGGTTCAAGGCAGAGGGTGAAGGGCCTGGAAAGAGGCTCTGAATGAGGGAGGTTTAAGGAAACAATGTGGGCCTTGATTAAGGCCAAGCTGACAGGGCAAGAGCTGATCCCACTGGTGGCCGTGGAACTGGTACCTAGCGACAGCAGACGTGTGCTATGTGCTAACTCAGTGCCAGGTACCTTATGTGGGCTACTTCGTTTACTCCTCACAGCAAGCCAAAAAAGGGAGGCACCATTATCACCCCCATTTTACAGATGAGGAAGTTGAGGATCAGCGAGGTGAGTAACTTGACCAAGGTCTCATAGCTATAGGTGAGATACTCAAGGATTCAAACTCAAGTTTTAGACTACTAAGCTATAGTGTCCCCCTCAATATCCTAAGTATCGGGACCTGCATTGGGAAAACCCCATTGGCCTCCTGTGAAATAAAAATCCAGTATCTCTGCGGGACAGAGACCCAATTCAGCGGACTTGGGAGGTGATGTCACAGTGGGTCAGGGCCATTCTCTGCTTTTCCACCCTCCCCGACACTGTGCCCTCAGCCCAGCAGTAGCCTACACTCTGACAGGAACAGCTTCTCCCCCAGGGAGACTGGTGATCCCTGTGATGGTGATGGCAGCTTTGGACTTGGAGAGGAGATGCATGCCCTGTGTCCTGGCCAGGCCCACAGGTGACAAGTTCCAGGGAGCCAGGCTTCAGCTACTGGGGCCCCAGGTTGCCAGGAAGGAGAGCTGGTGGACGGAAGGGAGATCCCTGGAGGAGAGGTGATTCCTCCCTGAGCAGGGAGCTCTAGGAATCTGGGGAATGCTCCAAAGGACAGAATCTACCAGAACAAAACAGAACAAACAAGACCAGCCAGGACCAACTGTACCCTTGCCTGACAAAGCTGTGATCTCCATTACTTTATTTCAAATTCAAAACAAAACAGACATACACATAATGAAATCCACCACCTTCCAGAGCCAGGTCTGAAGGGGTCCCAGAAAGTCTGGTCGGAAATCTGGAGTCTGAGAGGAGGAGATCTGTAAACGAAGCTGGTGGCCATGTCTTGGGACCCTAAACCACTGCCAGTCAGGCCCAGCCAGGGAAAGGCCACAGCAAGAAGGGGGTGGGAGGGTTGGGTCTCCAGGTTGAATTCGAAAATTAAGCTGCAGCTGCTCCAAGCAGACTGGTCCGCAGAGGCTGTGCAGCCTGGGCTAGTGAGGCCAAGGACACCATTTCCGCTGTTCTGGGGCGGCAAGCTTACCTAGGAGGGTGATCTGGGGGCCCCCCAGCCATGCACAGCCCCCAGCTCAGACACAGGCCAGGCTGGATTCCAGCGCCACCCTGCAAACATTTATCTCGGTCGTGATGAGGTGGGTGGCTGGCTAGCCCTCCCCATTCAGGGCACAGCCCAGCCTGCCATCTTGACATACCAGGTGCAGCCTAGAGGTGGCAAATGGAGAATGAACTCATGACAGTTTGCATAGGACAGAAGAGAAAGTCTCTTCATGAAAGGTGTCACTGGTCCCAGCCAAGCCCTGTGGCGTGCAGCCTTTCACCCGTCCCTCCCCAACCTCCACCTGCCTCTCCTTCTCCCAGGTGGTAGCCTCACCTTTTACTCAGACTGGAAGCCTCAGCTTCCTGGAATTCCCTCCTTCCCAAATCCATCACACGCTGTGTGTGTGCGTGCGTGTGTGTGTGTGTGCGTGTGTGTGTGTACGCCCGCCTTAGCTGCCCTCTCCATCTCCCCCTAACAGGCCGCTCCTTGGTTCCCATTCCCCAGTCCCATTCCTCCCTCCCACCTCTTCCACACGAATCTCCCGTCATGGCAGCCAAAGGGACATTGCTGTAATGAAGTCTGTGTCCACCCCTGCTTCCACAGCTCCTGTAAAGTCCCTTTCCTCAGTCACACCAGGAGCCTCACAACTAGGACCCCCTTGCCAGCCTCCCAACACAATAAACACCCCAACACAGCCTGCACTGCAGTAATTCACCACAGCCTGGGCAAGACAGCCACCTCCAAGCCTCTGGCCAGGCCGTTCCCTCTGCCTGGTATGCCCTTCCCTGCTCACCCACCAGTTCAGCCCCGCCATGTCGTCAAGACCTGCTCAGCTCTGGCCCTGTGTGAAGATGCCTTCCTACCCCAGCTCATCACTCCTCCCCCCGTGTCCTCACAGCTGGGGCTCCTGGTGCCCCCATGCAGGGCCAGAGATGAGGGCACGCTGGCACCCACATGTCACTCCCCGGAGCGTGACATGCCTGCCCTGAACCACATGGGTCGGGATGGACAGGCCCAGGCCCCTGGGCTGTACGGTGTCCAGAGCCTTATGACTGAATGAGAACCTGCTTGATCACATTTTAAAAGGGGGGTAAGGTCAAGTCCCCTCCTGCACACCACACCCACCCCTCTGGCCCAGCCCTACCCTCAGAAGCAGCTCTGATTTGCTGTCATTTTCAAGCAGGGGCTGGCCTGCTTATCTGGCCCCCACTGGGAGTGGGAAAGGCACATTTTGGGGTAAGAGAGCCCCATGTTGGGGCCTTGGGATGCATTCTGACCTGAAGCATGCATTTCTCACCTGGTTCCTGTTAGAATGTCACTCCTGCATTAAATGTTAACCCATTGTTGCATGAGTCATTTCCACCTCGAGTAGTGGGCCCTTGGGGGTGGGGAAAGGTAAGCCAGCTGTCAGGTCCTGGGTTCCTGGGTGCAGAAGGGGGCCCAGGAACAGGGCCAGGCCATGGGCAGGGCTGCATGTGGGCCCCGACTCCACCTTCCCATGCCAGGTGACTCCAGGCAGGGCACTAACCCTTGGCTCCCTCACAAGGCGGCGCTGGTGGATTCTGTCCCAGGGGCTTGGAATCCCCAACACTAAGCCCCAGGACAAGGACACAAACTCACCCTTATCCTCCGCAGGTCTTGAGAGCTCCTTTGTCAATGAAGTCAGGCCAGTGTCCTGAGCTCCCCACCCCCATGGTCCCCTGACTCCCATGGCCTCACAGCTCCCGCCATTTCCCACTAGGTGGGAGACCCCACCCCAGGCTCCTTCCCTTTTCCCACCCATTCCTGCCCTCCCTCCTTTGAAGAACTGCACCAGCTGAGAATAAGTCCTTAAGCCAAAGGAGCAAGGTGAAAATGGTACAATTTCAGGCACTGCAACATATTTTGGGACAGGTGGCCACCTGCTCTCTCCCTCCTGAGGCCAGCGCCTGACACGATGACCTACTGGGAGGCTGGCTCTTAGAAGTACCCTGCAGTCCTCTGTAATGCTCAGAGCCCCCCATGCTACACACTGTGAGCTCAGCAAGGGCACGGGCGGCTTCTTTCCCAAGGAATTCACAGAACCTGGCATGGAACATGGGCTCAATAAATTCTTGTTGTTCACAACTGCCCTGCGCTGCCAGCCACATGCTGCAGGAAAACACTACAGGCTTCAGCCAGCCTCAGCTCTGCTCTCATCCCATCACCTCGAGCTGTCCAACCCAGGGCATGGCAGTTACAGCCATGCCAATGTCTGTGGTTGCGTCTATAAAACAGAGTGAAGAGGTAAAGACTCCACAAAGTAAGGGGATGAGTACAGGCTGTGGCACGTGGGAGGCCTCCACAATGTCAATTCCCTCCCCTAAAGACTCAGCCAGTCCTTGCCACTTGGGGCCCCACGTCTCATGGCAGGAACTCGTTGTATCTCAGCCCTGCTGTGAAAATAAAGCCGTCAAGAGGCCTGGGGAAATCAGGGCAGAGTTCTGAGGAGAGACTGAACAGAAGGTCGAGGGTTTTGACAGAAAAGTCAGGATCTCCCTTATGCACGGTGTTGAAACTGTACCAGAGTTCAGAGCCGGATGTGCAGATGTGGCGCTTGGAAATCAAGCCCTTAAAAACTAGCCCAGCTGCAGGGGGCAGTAAGCCCCCAGGCTGCAGTCCTGTGGTCTGCAGACAGCCGAGAACAGAGATACGTCCAAGGGTGCCAGTGGGTCCAAAGGGTACAGGGCCCCTACTGTCCCTGGGGCTGAGTCCATGGGCCCAGGGCAGCTCCTGGGACTGCAGCTCCTTACTCAGGGGCTGCACTGGAGCAGCCGCAGCAGCTGGGGCACTGTAGGGACTGCATAACAGCTCGAAGTGGCCCCCTCCGGCCCTCTGCAGACAGGCTGTTCTCGCTGGCAGGGGCCCGCTGCAGCTGCTCAAACTGCATCTCCAGGTGCTTCTGGATGGCCAGGCCGAGTACCTCAGGGTCCACTGCAGCTCCATACACCTCCCATGTCATACCCTCAGCATCCCATCGCACGTCCCGCACAGGGGATGGCACCTCCTCCAGGCTGGACCCCAGAGTTACCTCCGGGAATGTGTGCAGGGCCACAGGGGCCTCCAGAGGCGGGCTGGTGGCCACAGCTTTGCAGACTGCCTTGGGGGCTGCTTGCACACCGGCATCCTGGGCTGACAGAGGTGATGCCAAGATGGGGGCCAAGTCACTTGCTGAGGTCATGGTCCACATATCCTTGGTCCTGGCGCCAGCCTCCATAGTTAACCCGGTGGGACCCCAAGGGTAGGCACAGCAGTGGGCATGCCCAGGAAGCCCCGCAGGCAACCTACACTGGAATTTCACCCCATGCTGAGCCTGCAGCCCAGATTCACTCACTGATGCCACTAGTTTAGGAAAGGCCAGGATCCCTGGGGCAGGCAAGCCATGGCAGCAGCTGCTGGCCCCCACCTCCCTCACGCCACAGAGTAGGGCCGCTGGGGGCAGAGCATGGCAGGAGGTGGTGGCCGACTGCCCAGTGGCTTTGAGGCTGCTGCTGTGGGTCACTGTGCCCCCCAGGTCAGGTGGCGGCACCCACACCTGACTCTCCTCCAGTGTCCAGGCTGAGTTTGAAGTCTCATCCTCCAGAGCCAGGTCCCTTTCCAGGCCTGCGGGGGCTTGGCCACCCTGGCCAGAAGTGCTGCTGGGCTGCAGCTGAGCTCTATGGACAGGCGAACTGCCCAGGGCCGAGCAGCTGAGGCTGGCCTTTCGGGCACTGCTGTGGCCCCAGGTCAGGGTGCTGCAGACCAGGTCCAAGTGGCTTCTCTGCACAGCGGCGGTGCTGGGGTCCCGCAGGCAGCACAGGTCACCACCGCCCACGGTAGACACGTTGCCCACAGTGCTGCTCCGCCAGTGACCCACGGCCCTGGGCTGTGGCCGGGGGCTGGAGGCCCGTGCCTGTTCCTCACTCTCAGCCTGGCGCCCTTCCTCCTCCAGGACCTGGGCACCCGTGCTGGCCTCGCCCGGCTGGGCCCGCCATACGGTGCTGCTGGCGCTCTTATGGAGCTCCGGCCTCTGACCCCGGCCTTTGCCCAGCAGGCTGGAGGAGCTCCAGGACAGGGGCTGAGGGCAGGGACTGAGGGGTTCCTGGGCACCCCGCTCAGGGCGGCTGGATCTCATGGCTGCCTGCAGGAGAGAGAGAGGGAGGGAGCGGCGTTGAGTTGGGTGCAGCACTTCCGCTGGACTCTGCTGGGGGCCCACAGGGTGCAAGGCACACTGCGGGGACAGCTTCAGTCCCAGCCTGCCTGACCAGTCAAAGCCACAAGCAAAACGATGACAGAAGACCAGACACTTCAAATCAAGGTCACCACACATTATACACAGGGGTGACACTTCAAATATCTAAAAACCAGAACCGAGCGATCAGAAGGAGCCCTAGGGTAAGGTCGTAGAGACCACCCAGCTGTTGACTCTTTACTGCTGGGTTATGGGGAAGGGGGGAGCCAGGGGAGAGGCCAAGCCTGCTGGGGACAATAGGTCTTAGCACAGAAGCATTGCAGTATTTTAATAACCAGTAAAGCTCAACTGGTGAATACTAGCCAGGTTCCTCCCACAACTGTCAGTATCTCTTTCACCTGGACTAGAGCCTCCTTGGTACACGGTGTGGGGAGGGGGCTCAGAGAAGTTTCATGGGACAAGCAAGAAATGAATACAGGGCACACTGAGACCCACCCTGGGTTCTCCCATGCTCCCTCCCCATCTCCTCTGGCATAGCCTGACTGAGCTGTCATGCCTCTGGGGATCGGTCTTGGCTGCCATGAAGGGGAAGGGCTTTCCTGGCTTCCATCACAGGCTCCGAGGGTAGGAAGAGGCCCCCGTACCAGCCCTCTATGCACAGGACTCACTCGGCATTTGTTCGTTCCTCCCACAGCCATCTCCTGAGCACCTACTGCATGCCAGGCTCTTGGAACTGGGCAACATGGAACTAGTTTAGATCAGCTGTGCCCCCCGAGAATGGGGTCCAGTACAGGCCTCCCCCACTATCCGAAAGTACAGCACTCCTATGGAACCGTTCGTAAACCCAAATGGCGTAAAGCAAAGAAGCAACTACCTTTTCTTGTAAGATCCTCTTCGGATTTCTTTCCTTTATTGAAAACATGTACTAATTAAGGTAGGTCTCTCATACAAGTGAAGTGACATAAAGTGAACTTTTGAAAAGCAGGGGATACCTGTACCACCAATCAGACACCCACACCCTTCCTGCCCCATTCCCTCCCTGCCATTCCTGGCCCTTCCTCTAGCCATACAGACTCCTCCAGACCTGCCCGCTGGCCCGTCTGCAGCCCAGAGTCAGCACCGGCCCCTTCAACCTTAGTGTCTCCTCCCGGGGAAGCTTTCCCCAACGGGACTGGCTCCATCTCTGGCTGAGCACCGTCTGGATAGAAAAGCCTGGCCAACTGTGGGCCTCCCACCAGCCTGAAGCTGTCAAAGCCTGTGGCCTGTTCCCCACTGTCTGTCCTAACACGTGGCTGGCACTCAGAGAGTGTCTGCCGTGTGTCTGATGGAGAGAACAAGCGAATACAAGAGTAAACCCATAGGGGAAAGGGCTGAGTGCCAAGAACGGGGTCTGAGGGAGGTCATTTCCAAGGGAGGAGAGCTCACTTTGCGTGATGGATCAGAACTTCCTGGAGGACCAGCCATGCAGGTCAGGCCTGGAGAGAGAGGAGGGAGATGGTGCCCAGGGGGAAGGAACAAGGAACAGGGTAAGCAGAAAGCAGGAGGCATATGTTCAGAGCACAACAAGGGGGCAGCAGGCTAGGGGCGGGGCAGGGCCCCAAGGGGAGGGAGTGGGGTCAGGGCATCTGGGCCAGCCTGGCCCCGGCCAAAGCTGTGAATTAGAAGCATTACTCTGAGACTCCCAGCCAGGCAGGACCAGCTGGAGGAACACGGCAGGGATAGCAGGTAACAGCTGCAGTTTGGGCAATCCCAGTCCTGCCTTCCCAGCCTGGGCTGATAAGAACTGTCAAGAAACCAACCACCCTGACCAGGTGAGCAAGGCCACTTGAAAGGGAATGTGGGAAGGGCTCTCGGGAACTCAGTTTCTGTATATTACAAACCTCTCGCTGTCCCAGAGCTCAGGAGATGGCTGGTGGCTGTTCGAGCCAATGGTGAGGATGTTTCTAGGGCAGCTGTCCCCTGAGAGCTCCAGGCTTGCTATGAAGCCCAGTTCAGCACGACTTCCGGCAATGATGGAAAGATGCTGCTCTGTGCCATCCAATGCAGTAGGCGCTGGTCACACGTGAGCTGAGCACTTGACCTGTGGCTAGTGCGACTGAGAAACTGAAATCTTATTTTACTGAAATTTAAGTAAGTGAAATTTAAAGGGCCACCTATGGTTAAATGATGACCATACTGGACTGTGCAGCTATAGACATGGTCCCAGCCTAGGCAGGAGTATCCTGTCCTGGCTGCTCCTTGGGGCTGAAGCCAGACTGGTCCCCGGAAGAGTCAGGAAAAGGATGAGTAGGCAAGAGAGGACTGTGGCCCAGGCCCAGCCCTCAAGGAGTTCTAAGATGGACACATAAACAGAGAAGGGCAACAAAGCCAGTAACAATCACAGTGATGATAATAAGAAAAACAGCTCCTGGTGACCAATCGCCCACTGTTTGCCAGGCACGTGCCATCTCCTTTCCAGCACTGTCTCATTTAACAGTCCAAGCAACCTCATGACATATGTCATCTGAGACGTATGAGAGAGGTTTAGTGACTTGCTCAAGGACACACGGCTGGTAAGTGGTTAAGCCAGGAATTAAACCCAAGAGTGTCTGAGGGTCTCTGTGCTCCCTCTGAGCACCGTGCAGACCTCCATCCCAGACACCGTCAGTCTCCACTGTCGTTCCTTTTTATTTACTGTTGTCATGGCTCACCTGGAGTCCCAGAACCCGGCGCAGCGTCTGGCACTCCCAGTGGGGCCCACAACATGCCAGTGGAACAAGTGAATGAGTCGGAACAAAGCCTGGATGTCCATCCCGCCCGACCTGCTTCTTAGCAGCTTCATAGGCTGCCCAGAGTCAAGAGGGCAGGAGGAGTGCCTGCTGCGTGGGAAGGCTGTGGTCACAGATAGCCCCTGGCAGGCAGACAGCCACAGAGCCCCAAGACCAAGTATGCCAAGGAAGCCCTATCTGGACAGCCTACACAGCTTCTGGCTAAGCCTCACCTACCCTGGACCCTCCTCACAAATAGGTCCTTAAGAAGCCAGGCCAGGCCCTGGCCATCCTAAGGAAAGGGTGGGACAAGGCTGGGGATACCCTCAGACTCCACCAGGAGCTGGTGAGAAGCCATCAGTGACAAGGGTCCCGCTGTGCCTGCCTCACCAGATGGCTGTCTAGTGTCCAGGGTTGGTCATCACCCAGTGAGAGAACAGTGACCACAAAGACACCGGGGGTGGGGGGAGGAGGTTATATTTCTGTTGGTTCCCTGCCTCAGCCTACCTCCACAAATGGCAGGTGACAAAACTGAGACCTGGAGCAGCTCAGAAATGTCAAAGAACCCACAGCTGAACCCTAGCTGGCCTTCCCAGCCTGAACGAGGAAAGGGTTTCAAGGGAAGTTACTCGAGTTATGCCAGGGAAAGGAGGTTTCCCACATAGCATACCACCAAGAAGAGGGGCCTCTCCAGAAGCAATGGAGCTGACCAAATGAACCTTGGAGCCAAGTGCAAGCAGGTGGGGCAAGGGGTCTGCTTCCAATCCAGGCTCTTCCCCTTCCTACATATGTGCACTCAGGTGGACCCCTAACCACTTTGAGCCTCAGTTACCCCAATCTGCAAATCGGAAATAAATCCCCACCCTGCAGGGCTGTTGTGAAGACTGCACGTGATGGCATACGGACTGCCTGGAACAGTGATTGTTAATAATCTTATCTTTCTTCCTCCCATCAGGAGTGACTTGTGCTCAAGGTATCACAGGACGAGTACTGGGGGGTGGGGGGGAGCAGAAAGATGGCTTTTAGGAAGCCATCGAGACACCCTATAGGTTAGCCTGGTCTCGCTTCTTAATCTTTCCTACCCTCACCCCATCCTAGGGCCTAGTTACCAACTGTTCCCAATGTCTCCATCATCACACTGTTTCCAAGTCTATTTTAAACCTCAACTTTGAAGGATGCCCATGCACACGCTCATACCTGCATGCATACGGACACACACAAGTTTGGAGTCTGCATTCTAAGTGCCCCAAATGGCATGTCCATCTGCCTTAAAAATCATGGAAAAGGCTCTGGTTTCATGCAAAAAAGAGACCCTGGGGAGATGTTTTAGCACAAGTTAAAGCACAGGCACAGAGGCATCCAAGACCCCTAGTGTTCTTCAGATGACAGTTTAATGTTCTCTCTCCTGCCCCATTTGATGCCAGTCAAATTTGCACTGTGGCCAGTTCCCTGTGGCCAAGGCAGCACTCTCCTGTTGCCTCAGTTCTGCTTGTCAGCAAGTGGAGGAGCAACCAGCCTCACACGCAGCATTCAACCACTATCGTTTTGAGTAAAAAACTCCAGTTCTGCAAAAACTTCCAGAGTGGCCCAACCAAAGAGAATGCTAGGTTGACCTGGTCAGAGGTTCCAACTCCTGCTGTGTCGCCCTAGCAGAGGAGCCCAAGGCCTCTGGGGATGAGCCCAGGGGGATTACCAAGGCCAGTGCAAGCAGGCCCCATTGCAGACGACACCTGTGGCATCCATTTCGGCCTTCTCTTTTAAGGGACAGGCATTTGGATGATGACTTCTGCTTCCAGCAAAACCAAGACAGGAAAAAGCAAAGCTATGTGGTCAGGAGGAGAAACTGCTCATATGTTGAGATGTGGATCTTACCACTCAGGGACCAGGGAGGGATACACACCACCCAAATCCTTCACTGCATAGTGAGGATGTGGCAACCTCCAGCAGGTGGTCTGATCCATCCCAGCAGCAAAAGAGGGACTGATGGGACCAGACTGTTGAGGGCCAAAGTGGGGGAATGCAGTAGGGAGCATTCCTGAGCTACTGAGAAGTGTTTAGAGGGACAAAACGTACCCATCACAGAGCCTTAAGAACAAGATGCCCAGGTCACAAGCTATGCAGGAAAGGGTTCTGGGGTAACAGTGGGGCAGAGGCCCCAGGACCCAGCTCTGCTCACCACAGAGAAGCCTAGGCCCCACCAGCCCCAGATTTGCCCATACTTCCCAGGAGGAACCTGGGATGGAGAAGGTCAGCCTCCAGGCCCAGCTGCCCCAAACCCGAAGCAGCCCAGGTGGCTGGTTTGTCCCTACCTGCGTGGCCACGGGCACCCATGAACCAGCATAGGCCCACGCCGCAGCCGTGGACACACCAGAGGCCGACATACAGGCCCGCTTGCTGTGTGAGCCTGCAGGAAACAGCATCCACACAGCTGCACACTGCACAACAAACGTACAGGCTGTAGAGCCAGAGGCCCGAACACACCACACCACACACTCTCCCCCAGGGGCAAGGGTCCCTGCCCTGACCCTCCCACACAAAGCCCACCGGGACTCAGGGAGAAGGTCCTCAACGCGATCCCCCAAACTAGGCTACAGACCTTCCCAGCAGCAAAGACAGTGACTGAAGGAACACGGGGCTGTGGGCCAAAGGGGTAGGGATGGAGGGCAGGAGGAATGAGAGAGGGAAGGGAGGTCTGGGGCTGGGGGCAGTGGGAGGAGGGTGGGATGGGCGGTGGGGATGGAAAAGGGAGGAGGAAGGGGAGGGGAAGAAACCATAGGAACAGGGGTGGAGGCAGCATGAGACGGGGTCCTGGGCAGAGTATTGAGAAATGGGAGGATGGGCAGAGGAGACGTGGAAGAGGGGATAGGAAAGACAATGAGACCAGAGAGAGGAGGGATGAGGCCATGGGGGGCGCTGAGCACTGGGCAGGGGCCGGGATGCGGAGGGTCCGAGTGCAGGGAGAGGTGAGGAGTGGGGTTCCGGGGCGCAGGAAGGGGAGGCGCCGCCCATCCCACCCTCCTTCGCCCTAACACTGGCGAGAACGGAGCTGGCCTCTCACCCTCTCGCCCGCCCAGGGCCGCGCAGGCCGGCGGAAGCGCTGCTCCTGTGGCCGCCACAGGTGCCCGGCGCAGCGGCCCAAGATGGAGCCGAGCCGGACCTGGCCTGAGCCGAAGACGCCGCCAGCCGCGGTCCGCCCGGCCCGCGGAGCCAGCGCCGGGGAGGCGCCGAGGGGTGAATGGGGCCTGGGGTGGGGAGACGGGGCAGACGGAACGAAGGGGGCGGCAGCCCTGCTCACCTGGGCCCGCCCCGGCGCTCCACCGCCCACGTCGGCGTCCCGGCCCCGCCCCCGGCCCCGCCCCCACGGTCTCTCTGCTCCCCGTACTGTCCCCACATCCTACAGCCGCACGAACCCTCCCCTACTCTGCCCCGCGAGCCCCCAGTCCTCCTTCCTGACCCCCTGCTCGCGGCACGTCCCACTGTCCCGTCTTTTCGGCCCCGCCCCACCATGATCTCCAGTTTTACAGGCCTGTCCAACGACCCCCCACCCAAGACACCCATCTTCCCGACCCGACCCCGCCGTCCCAAGTCTCATAGGCTCGGCTCCCCACAATCCTCCAGCCCCCAACCCAGCTCCCCAGCCCAAGTCTTCCTAGCTCCACCGCCTCGGTCCTTGTTCCCCTCGGTCACCACGCCCTGCACAGAGGTCTACAGCCGCTCTGGAGACCCCCTTTCTCACAGCACCGTGTTCTTGGTCACCCTGGCCCCGCCCTTCACAAGTCACGGACTTCCCACCCTGCCCTCGAGAACCCCAGCGCTAGGACCTGTCCCCTGGGATACTCGGTCGGGTCCCTCTTCATCCCCGCCCTGCGGACGTTCATTCTCCAAGCCCTGGACCCCAGAGTCCGATCCTCTCAGATTCACTCTCGCAGACCCCAAGACCGACCTTTGTCCTATGCACTCCGCCTTCACGGCCCCTCCAAGACCCAGGTCTTGTCCCCAGAGCCCTCCACCCGGCCTTCACAACCTAAACCTCCTAGATTCCATGCCCAGTGTTGCTTCCCCAGTTCTGGCCCCAAAGCCCGTATTCTCCCACACCTTTCCTCATCCCTTTCCTCGCCCATGTCCCTGTCTCCACCTTTGCCCCCAAGCCAACCCAAACCCTGGCATTCAATCTTCAGCCCGCTCCCAGGGACCCCGACAGCTGGCTTGCGCATTGACCATGTGGGAATGAGCCGACTCCGCCCAAGCTCGCACCCCTTCCTGCTGCTCTCTGCAGTCCCAAAACGCCCTGTCTCACTCTCTCCCCACCCTACGATGCCAGGAACCAGTCCAGGCCCTGGGAAATCCTGATCCTGCCCTACTAGGATGGGGGCCTGTGAGCTCAGTTAGCTCAATATCCCCCAATCTCTGACAACCACCGGCTCCTTACACACAGACTCCCATCAGGCGTCCACCAGCCCAGACTAATCCTGACCCCTTCCACCCTCGAGATCCTACCACCCTCCGCCCCACCCCCAGGGCCCCTTGTAAGAGAATCTTGTCCTATCTCTGGGCTCTGAGAATTGAGCCCCAGTGTCGACTCTCCTCTGTTGATCCCAGCTTCAGGGACCACTGATTTGCTTGCCCAGCCCTTTGCTGAGGGGTCTGCACCCCTCTGGTTCAGTGGTGGAAGAGGCAATACCATCTCTACTGCTCTTCCAGTTTGGGAAGACCTCAGGCCCCAGCCTCACTTCTCCAGTCTCCACCAGCCCTGTGCCTCCACCTAGCATCAAGAGGGGACCTGCAGAATGTTCCCCAGCCATTGGAGAGTGGGAAGCCCAGGCAGGAGCCCGCACCATTCACTTTCCGTAGCCCCTAGCCTGGCACCTAGTCCAGAGGAGGGGGCGTGCAGCACTATGCAGCAGGTGTGGCTTGGACCTCACACCCAGCTGCCCCCACCCAATGCCTTGGTGTGTTCTCTGCATGTGAGACCCCTCCCAGCCTTAGTACTCCTCTCTGTAGCTCTGAGCTGCCCCTCATCAGTTTGTCTCATAGACCAAAGTACACAACAGATAAACAGTCATTCCCTCAGTATCCGCGGGGTATTTGTTCCAGGCCCCACCGCAGATATCAAAATCCTCAGATGGTCAAGTGCTATAGTCGGCCCTCTATATCTGCAGGTTCCACATCCTTGGATTCAACCGACTGCTGATCGTGTATTAAGTTTGCCATCTGTGGTTGATTGACTCCACACGTGTGGAACCCATGGTTACAGAGAGCCGACTCTACCACCATGTCACACACAGCATTTGACCCTGTGGGTCATGCCCTCACGCTTCTCTGCCCAGATTTTAATGACGGGCATCACTGTCTACTCCCCCCAGCCTGAGATCCTGCCACTTAGGGCCTGGAAGCATTGGTTTTACCTTCTCTGCCCACCCACCCCACCCTTCCAGTTACAGCTTCAAGTTGGGATCTCACTCACTGGTGAAGAGGGTGGGGTTCTGCTCAGGAAGACTCAGACTGTCCTAAACACCCCTTTCCAGTGGGGTCTCTTTCCCAGGGTCTAGCAGATGGCTGGCCTCCTCACCATACACAGCCTGGCAGGGGTATATGGCCAAAGGGGGCATGTTGGGGATTTGTTTGCTGAGACCACCACCCACTCCTGCCCCTGCCCAGGAATTAGGGCCCCTCCTCCAACATCTCATGAATCTTACTCTTATTTCCTTTTTAGGGAAGTCAACAGAGTTCCAGGAAGGGATGAGCTATGTGGGGATATACTGAGAGTTGGTGCCAGATCCGGGACTCAGACCTGGGGCTCCCAGCTCCCTGAGCATCAGAGAGCCCCCTGAGAACCTCACTGCAAGTGTTTCAAGGATCCCTGCTCGGAGGTGGGTGTCAGCTGATGTCTGCCATGCTGGATGCCCGCAGATGCAGCCTGACTGGACCTGCCGTTAGGGTCTCTGAACATCACCCTGGCCTTGGCCCCTTGTCCCACTGGTCCTCTTCTTCCATTTGTGGCTGGTCATGGGAACTCTCCTGGCTGCAGTGGCTGCCGGCAGAGAGCCCAGGATGGAGAGTCAGACAGGAATGACAATCCCAACACCCCCGCATATTCACTGGTTCTGTGGTCTCACACCCAAGCTAAACCATCCCTCTCTCTGGGCATCAATTTCCTCATCTGCAGAATACTTATTCTTACCTCACAGGACTATAGGAAATAGAGAGCTTAAGTGTTCTGTAGAGTCTTCTTGCTGCTATCAGTCATTTGATCAAATATTTATCAAGCTCCTCCTTTGTTCTGGAGATACAAGCTAGGACTGCATGGGGTGGGGATGGGAGTGGAGTTTGTTGATTGCTTTGGTAGAGAGAGGAGGCGCTTGACTTAGGACCTCATGGGCTAAGTGCCATTTCCTGAGACTCAGACCCTGACAGAAGAGAAGCAGGTATGGTGGGCTCAGGAGTTCAGTGGGGGCATGCTGGGATGGGTGAGACAGCAGGTGGAGAGGCGAGTGGCACATACAGGACTGGGGGTTGGGCTTCCCCAGGAGGTCTGGGCATCATGGGCACAGGGGTCTCTGAAGTCACAGGAGTGGATAGGTCTTCAGGGAGAGTGTGGAGAAGAGGACCTAGGACCCACCTGTGAGTAACCAGGTGGCAAAGGACTGAGAAGGAGCAGCCAAAAAGGAAAGAGGGAAACCGGGACATTGCTCTGACCCCGGGCGCCTAGAACAAGCAGCTTCAACGAGGTAATGGAGCAAGAGCCACTGGAGTCAAGGGGGAAAATGGAAGACAGTGCTTGTGAAGGCAACTCTTTTAAGGATGGCCGTAAAGGGGAAAGGAAAAAAAGGTGTCACTTGGAAAGGGGTGTGGGATCAAGAAAGAGATTTTTTTGGTGTTGGTGCTGTTTCTTGGTTCGCTTTTTTTTGGCTGTGTTGGGTCTTCGTTGAGCATGGGCTTTCTCTAGTGGCAGCAAGCAGAGGCTACTTTTCATTGCAGTGTGTGGGCTTCTCATTGTGGTGGCTTCTCTTGTTGCGGAGCACGGGCTCTAGGCGCGTGGGCTTCAGTAGTTGTGGTACATGGGCTCAGTAGTTGTGGCTCGTGGGCTCTAGAGCGCAGGCTCAGTAGTTGTGATGCACAGGCTTAGTTGCTCCGCAGCATGTGGGATCTTCCTGGACCAGGGCTTGAACCCGTGTCCCCTGCATTGGCAGGCGGATTCTTAATCACTTCACCACCAGGGAAGTCCTGGTTTGCTTTTTAATATGATGCATCATGTAGTGGTTTTCCTTGGTTTCAAGAAACAGAAAAGGACACTGGTTAAGTTAAGCAAAAAAGGAACTTGTTGGAAGATTGCAGAGAGCCCAGATGGAAGCTAATGCAAGAGAGCTGGCCTTGGTTCCTCAAGACAGGAGCCAGGTGAGTGCAGACCCCAGCAGCAAGGGCCACCCCACCATCTGGAAGGAAGGATTTCAGTTGTTTGTCTTCCGTATGCCTCTCAACTTGAGATTTAAAGAACCAGGGAAGCAGGAGCTCATTTGACTGAGCTAAGGCCACATGCCCTCTGTCCTTGGATGGTGAGAGGAATACCTGGCCGAAGGCATCTCTAGGAGCATCACACTGGACCCACCAGGACCGCACACACAAGGCATTTTCCCCAGAAGGAGGAATGGAGACTGGGTGGCCAGACACAGACAGATCACTGCACCTTGTAACAAACTGAGTTTTTTTTTTTTTTTTTTTTTTTTTTTTTTTTTTTTTTTTTGCGGTAGAAGGGCCTCTCACTGTTGTGGCCTCTCCCGTTGCGGAGCGCAGGCTCTGGACGCGCAGGCTTCAGATGCGCAGGCTCAGCAGCCATGGCTCACGGGCCCAGCCGCTCCATGGCATGTGGGATCTTCCCGGACCGGGGCATAAACCCGTGTCCCCTGCATCGGCAGGCGGACTCTCAACCACTGCGCCACCAGGGAAGCCCCCAAACTGAGTATATTTGACAGTGGAGAGACGGGCCCATAGAGAGGGAGTGCATGAAGAACAGGAAAGAGTGGGAATCACTGCTGGTGTAAGGTCCCCAGTGGGATCCTGAACGCGGTAAACAGGAGTCAGGCGATTTCTCTGTGTAACCAGAGGGCAAGAAAAATGATGGGGTAATACCTAGGCGCTAGGTTTGGAAATGGAAGTTTGTTGATCTCTGTTTTCTTGTCTGATGGTTCTGTTTTCTCTGTGTAATAAAACACAAGATCTCGTGCTGAGACAGACAGGGGAAGATGGAAAGGTTGGAGGGGCAAGGAGGGAGGAGGAGGTTTGAAATAGTTGTTGCAGAAAGTGGAAGAGACTACTGGCCAAAGAAATGCCATAGAAGATCACCAAGAAATATTGGGGGCCACGCAAGTTTGGAACCAGAAATCATAAAGAAAGAATCTTCATCAAAGAAAAACAAGTTTTAGTTAAGACTCACAGTTACGAGAGAATTAGAGAGTTAAACTTTAAAAGGTGCTTTTGAGACTTCCTTGGAGGTCCAGTGGTTAACACTCTGCACTTCCAATGCAGGGGGTGTGGGTTCAATCCCTGGTCGGGGAACTAAGATCCCACATGCCGGGTGGTGTGGCCAAAAGATAAGAATGAATGAATGAATAAATAAATAAATAAATAAATAAATAAAAGGTGCTTTTGACCCGTCTCCGCTTAACCAACTTGTGGAATGAGTCAAGGTCCCCATTCCTTCAGTAAAGATGGTGAACAAAGCCTTCTGGATGCTGGTAGCCAGGAGGACACACTTTAGCTAGCTGGGCACCCCTGCTCGCCCAGCTGAGTTGCTGGCTTACCAAGGGTCAGTTGAGTTTGTATCCAAACTTACTTATTCCAACCATATGTGTTATCATTATGCAAGGTAATTAAATAGCACATGAACCCATGGAATATGAATATGAAAAGAAAGTTTTGCTCCTGTGAAAACTGGGTTAAATGCTCTGGAAAGCGAGTCATCAAAACTGCTGCCAGTTAAGTGTGGGAAAGGCAATTTGAAAAAGCATAAGAAGAAAGTCATAACAATCTAGACAAATTCTGAATCAGATTGCTCCCCATATGTCTCTGAGTTAATTAACTTGCTTATTAACCAATCCTTGATCAGAACTGAACTCTGAGTAAAAGGGCTAATGTTTAGGCAAAGAAGAGAACTTCCTGAATCTAGCTTCAAGCATTGCAAAATTCAAAGGCTCTGTCTCTCACACTCCTTCCCTCTGATCCCCTCTGGGTTAGAGTCATTCTTACCTGGGCTCTCTCCTCTTGGGAAACAAGGGTTGCTGGCAGCCCCAAATCTACATCCTCATGTCTCTGGATCCACAAATCAAATCTTACCCTGCTTGACAATCCTGGGCCAAGGGGAGGGAGCTCTTCGATTGGCCAGCCTGTGTCGTGTGCTACTCCTGGGATGGTGGGGACATTGTGCTATGACTGACAGCCCCTCCAGGGTCACAGAAGGTGATGAAGATGCAAGATGCTGTTGCCAGACTAAAGGGGAAGTGACACTGAGCTAGCTCAACAGTGACCACTGGGGCAGCAACTCTGGGAGTCTCAGAAAAGGAGACGCTGAAAGTTCAAAGGTGTCAATGTGTCATTGCCTAAGGAAGAGAGAGCTCTGACTAAGTTGAAAGGTATATGCTTATTTTTCAGACAAAAATATCCCTAGAGTGTGAGAGACTCTTCTAGCCATAAGATCCATGAGTGAAAAGAACCTCCTGGAGAGAGAAGACTCCCTGGGACCTGGCATCTAATAGATGCTCGCTGAAGGAACAAAGGAAGGAAGGAAACGAGGGAGGGAGGAAGGGTTGAAAGGTAGTTTACCCAGGAATACCTATTACCACCTCAGTTTAGTCCACAAGCATTTTACCGAGTCCCTAATAAGTGCCAGTCCTCAAGGCCTCTGTGATGGGAGATTCAGGGACAGCAATGACAGACACACAGACAGACAATTAGATCATGGTGATTAAAGGAGGCGGAAGGGGCTGGGGCACACGAGGAGAGAGCCTATAAATAGACCTCTGTTGCTTTTTGCTCCCCGCAATCCATCCCCCCATTTCATTTGGAGGATCACCCCCAGACCGAGATTGCTGGTCATCCCCCAATATTTATTCTCCCTTTCTATAGTAATAGAACTCCTCTAGCCAAGAACATGACTACCCAGAATAAAAGCCACATTTCCCAGGCATGGTGCTGCGAGGCCTGCCAAGGGCCTAGGTTGTGTCCAGTGAGATGTTAGCAGAAGTGATGAGTGCCATTTCTAGGTTGTGTCCTTCAGAAAGAATGTGCCTTGGGACTTCCCTGGTGGCGCAGTGGTTAAGACTCTGTGCTCCCAATGCAGGGGGCCCAGGTTCGATCCCTGGTCAGGGAACTACATCCCACATGCATGCCACAACTAAGAGTTCGCATGCCACAACTAAGGAGCCCGCCTGCCGCGACTAAGCCGGTGCAACCAAATAAATAAATATTAAAAAAAAAAAGAATGTGCCTCGCCCTTTCCCATCTCACTTGATGGGATGAAGTCATGGCATTAAGCCAGTCTGTACCATTCAAATGAGGGCAGAGCCCTAGGGATGTCAGAGCAGCAAGTTAGAAGGGGCCTAAATCCCAACACTGTGCATGGTCTATCAGTCCTGGACTATTTACGACCGAGTATCACATGAAAGAGAAATTAACCTCTAGCCTATCTGAGCCACTCTTTGGGGTGGGGGCTGTCTTGCAGAAGGAAAGCCTATCTATTAATTAACAACAATTTTGACCTGGAAGGGAAGTGCCGCAGGTAACGAAACTTAAAATATGTTCTAAATACATACTATTGCAGGCTGGAAAGCTGGAAACCCATGTTATGCCACACTGAAGCAGTTGATAAACTGATTCCTAACAGTGCCTTGGAAAGTCATCTGTAGCTCTAGGGAAATGGTTGAAAATTTCAGGATGTTGAGGTTTGCGGGCTGCTTCTTGCCCCTCTCAACAAAGTCCTACATGAGCCAGAAGAATCTGGATAGAGGTGGCAGCATGCAGGCAGAGATGGGGGTTGGTGTGCTAGGAGAAGCTCTCTTTGCCTATTGGCTACAACCTAAACTGAAAAGTCTTTCAGGTTGAAAAATCCTACTGCTTCTATAGCGCAAACTGAGGCAGATATAGGAGTCGTTTCTGAAGAAGTGGTATTGGCCAGAGGCAAGACTATGGACCCCTGTCTTTCTCAAGTACTTTCAGTGAAAGCTTCTCAGTGTGACAGTGACAGCCAGCTCACTGGCAAAGACCAGATGGAGGATATTGCCTTCCAATCCAAGCTGAATGTTTTCACTGGTCTCAAGTTGAGAGGGTGGTGAACAGGTATATCATATAGGCTCATAAATAAAAGACCAGAGTTTTAAATTCTCTTACATGCCCAAAGCTAAGATTTTGAGGGACATGTGTTTCCCAAAAAAACCACAAGCCCGGCCAGCAACAGCCTGCATTGTTGACTCAAAGCAACGAACCCCAAGTCACGAAACCCACACCAGCAGGAAGTGGGCTGAAAAACTATGCAGCCCCAAGAGGGGTGCACCTTCGATGCCCACTTCAGATGTGGCCACAGAAGAGAGTGAACAAAGTGGGGAGCACCAGGGCCCAAAGGAACAGTCCTGGAGAGAGGACCTTCATCCAAGGAATTTGCTCCACACCCTGGGATTCTTTGCAATTTCTGCCCACCAAGATTTGATGACAGAAGCCAACCAGTGGTTGCAGGGGTTTCCATTTTCCCTTCTTCTGGACAGGGGTTCCTACTATGTTATACTGTTCTAATGAACTGTTGTATATTGGCTGTGATGAGGCAGCTAACTTGTGTATGTGTTTAGAGGGCACTGCACCACAAAGAACTACATCCAGACCCCACACTGCAGGCTGTCCATGCCCAGATCCTAGGCTGGGAGCTGGGTACAGGCACTGGATGGAACTTTGGGGTTGTCTTCCCCGGGGAGAGGACATTTGAAGCTTTGGGAGAATGGAGCACACAGACATTTGGTTGGCCAAAGGGACAGACTGGTAATGAGACTGCTAACTGGCCCCTAATGGTCATGATCTCCTTCTTCTATCTGGGGACATGGAAACCCAGGGGGGAAAAAAGACAATATTTCATTATCTTCCTGAAAGCAATGTTTGGCCAAGTAACTGACCAGTAGGACTGAAGTGCGGAGAGGCAATGCCTGTAACCAGAAGGGGTGAGCCCTCCTCTTTCTCTTTTCTGTTCCTACTGGCTGGGTGGTAGAGACAGTGAAACATCTCATACCACACAGATACCTAATACCTAAGGCTAGTGAAGCAACAAGATAGGAAAAAGCCTGGGCTCCCAGGCTGCTTACCTACACACAGGTAAGAGAGAAAGAAACTCCTATCTTGCTTAAGCCAATCTCACTTGAAGTTTCTCTTCCAGCAGTTCAACCTGTATGCTACAAATTACTCACCCTCTCCTCTCCTCCATGCCCATGTGCTTTGGGTGGGTCTCAGGAGGAAGAGCATATGACGAGGCCTAAGCCAATCACTGCATCACATTACCCTGGCCGCAGAGGTTGTTCAGGACAATAGGTATGTGTCCCACTTAGCGCCAATGACATACAATAAAGAATTTCTCTAGGAGTCTTGAGAAAGAAACTCACTCGTGGGGACTTCCCTGGTGGCGCAGTGGTTAAGAATCCGCCTGCCAATGCAGGGGACATGGGAGTCCTCAGGAACAAGCAAGACAGATCCAGAAATATCCATTACTGCATTGCTTCCTTCCTGGAGCTAAGTGCACCATCTAACCTCTTGACTTTCCTCTTTTCCACTCTTTCTACCAACTAGAGCCCTCTACTGATGCAGAATTTCTGCTGCTTGGACACCTTGAATCACCAAGGCCCCAGCTCCTCCTGGTGGCATCTCTTAATGCATCCTTCTTGTGTCTTCCTCTGCAGCTAGCTGCCTTGCTCCTGCCATCTTTCCAACTTCCCAGTTCAAACAAGAGGAATCTGATAGACATATGTGATCTTTAATGCCAAAGAAAAGCTCACAAGTCCTGCCCAGCCGATGAACTCAGCACTTTAGACCATGTGGCCCTCTCCCATCCAATGGCCACATGGTCTAAAACATGTCCACCTACTAGCTGTCCCCTCTGTTAGGGCTGTGGGCATAGCAGGTGCCACCACTGATGTATTGTACTTCTACATAGAAGTATATTAGCCAGGGCTTCCCTGGTGGCACAGTGGTTAAGAATCTGCCTGCCATGCAGGGGACATGGGTTCAAGCCCTGGTCCGGGAAGATCCCACGTGCTGCGCAGCAACTAAGCCCGTGTGCCACAACTACTGAGCCTGCACTGAGCCTGTGCTCTAGAGCCTGTGCGCCACAACTACGGAAGCCCACACACCTAGAGCCCATGCTCTACAACAACAAAAGCCACCAAAATGAGACACCCGCGCGCAGCAATGAAGACACAATGCAGCCAATAAATAAATAAATAAATAAAATATGAAATATATTTTTTTAAAAAGAAGTGTATTAGCCAGTGTACGCTTTGGACTTTGAGAGGCAAAAACCCAACTCAAATTGGGTGAAGCACCAAAGGACTTTTCTTAGGCTCTTGTAATGCAAGAGTCCAAAATCAGGTTTGGCTGAATCCAGAGGCTTAAATGATGTCAGCAGAGCCTGGCACCTTGGAGCTTCCCTGGTGGCACAGTGTTTAAGAATCCGCCTGCCAATGCAGGGGACATGGGTTCCAGCCCTGGTCCGGAAAGATCCCATATGCCGCGGAGCAACTAAGCCTCAAGTGCCACAACTACTGAGCCTGCACTCTAGAGCCCGCAAGCCACAGCTACTGAGCCCACATGCCATAACTACTGAAGCCCGCGTGCCTAGAGCCCATGCTCCAAAACAAGAGAAGCCACCACAATGAAAAGCCTGTGCACCACAACAAAGAGTACGCCCCACTTGCTGCAACTAGAGAAAGCCTGTGAGCAGCAACAAAGACCCAATGCAGCCAAAAATAAATAAATAAATTTATTAAAAAAAAAAAAAGAACCTGGCACCTCTTCATCTCTTTTAGCTGGACTTTCCATACGTTGTTAACTCAGCAGCTCCTGGGTTAGATCCTCACAGCTCTAAGTCCATGGAAAAGAGTTTTAGGAGTTGAGAATAATGTTAAATTATTGTAATAGGTATTATTGTTATTATCACTCTCAACAGTTCCCCTTAAATTCTAAGGAGTCATAATAAACTAACATGAGTCACTGCCCAGCTCTTCACTCATCACCATGGTCTAAGGAATGCAATGTTCTGACTGGCCAGGTCTGGATCAAGCTCTAGAGTCAAGGATAAGTCAGCCGACCCTAAGAATAGAGGTCTGAGAACAGAGGAGAACACATGGATTTTGTCACCAGAAGAAGCAAGAATGGATTCTGGACAGGCAAAAACACCAAATATCCATTGCAACCTGCACCTTTGGCCACCCGACATCCACTCCTATCCTTCCTCCCATAAACATACTTGTTAAAATATTCTTGCTTAAGATAATGAATGCAATTTTACCATATGCCACCAAAACTCTACTCATATCCACTGCAACAGAAGACCACAGGGGACCTAGATTCTCAATCAGTGACTGCCTCCAGCTCCAGGTCCATAATCTCTGGGTGATGTGCAATGCTTTCAGGGAGCCCAGAAAGAACTGTACTAAGTGAGGCTCTGAGGACTAGATAGCAGAACCTAATAGAAGATCTCTTTAGCAGGCAGGAGAATAAATTCCAATCAGTTTCCAATTCATCTGGATTATTCCACTCAAGATTCAGGTTTCAGATTAAGAGCATCTGATTGACCTAATCTGCATCCCACACCCACCCAGCCCCCGTTGACTAGGACAGAGTGCATCTGATGGAAGAGGGAACATGGTTTCTGTTATTCTATGAGGGAAGCAGGTATACATGGCAGATTCTCACCACATCTATTTCTAAGACTTGACAAAGAGATAGAGACACTGCTGAAGAGCTAGCTGGTGGGAGGGTGGCTGAGTCAGTGGGCTCAGATGTGGCATCAATGGCTGCTCCAGATAGGCAAGCATCCCTCATGCCTGAGAACCTATGGACTCAATTCTTTTTATGAGGCCACTAAAACAGCCCTTGCTCTGGGGAAACTGGGACATTGTTTGTGCCAGTTCAGGCCAGGGTGTTGGTTTCTTGCTGATCCTATCATTATATTGCCTGAGGACTAAATGATGGACACTGCTGATTGCTTACCTGTGTCAGGATAGGCTAGATTACATAGCAATAGCAAACCTCGTGAAAATATCAGTGTCTTAACTAAACAAAGGCCTATTTCTCTCTCTTGCTTTATATCCATCATAAGTTGGCAAGAGAGCTCTGTTCCTCATAGTTCCTCAGGAACCCAGGCAACTGGAGGCTTCTTGACATATGCTTTTACAGTCACCACATCGATGGAAAATGATGGGGAATCACGCACCAACTCTTAAAGCTTCCACTAGAAAGTGGTATGTGTCACTTCTGCTCGTATTTATTTCATTGGCCAAAGTAAATCATACATCCATGCCTAAGCCCCAAGTGGAGGTTTGTACCACCTGCATGAATAAAGGAAAGCCAACTGTACTGGCCAAGTACACACACAGTACTTATGACAAACGCTACCCAAGTTCTCTCTTCTTCTTTCTTCCTAACAGAGTCACAGTTTTATCCAGGATGACAATGTGCCCAGCTAAATATACATTTCCTAGTTTCCTTTGTAACTAGGAGTAGCCCTGTGACCTCATTCTGATCAATGAGATTTAAGAGGGAATCATCAGTAAGGAAAGCTAGATGTGATGTCCTAAGATGCAGCAGTCATGCTGTGACCATAAAGACAGAGCTACACAATAAGGAAGTTAAAGGAGGGGAATGAGGGAGCCTAGAATCTTAATGAAATCCTTGAGTGGCTGCCTTTCCCTAGGCTGCCAATCTCTGGGCTGCTTGTTACCCAAGAACAGTAAACCCTTATCTCTTTTATCCACTGATAGTCGGGTTGTACAGTGTTTGCATTCAAATACATACCTTATTATTTATCTTCTCTGTGTTTGAAGTTTCTCACTGTGGGTCTTTAACATACAGATGATTCATGGTACAAGGAAAAGAACATGGACTTTGGATCACTCAACACTGGCTTCAAATCTAGGGTTGACCAATTTTTAAGTATGTGTACTTGGGTGGATAACTAAGGATACATAACTAAGGTTCTTTGAGCCTTAATTTCCTTATCTATAAAATGGGAACAAAAACCCTGTGACATGGACGGCCATTTCTGAAGTCCCTTGCCCACCTCCCACTGTAAGACTGAAAAGTCAGTTACCTACTTTTTTTGTCTCCCTTGAAACCAGCCTGGCTGTGTGTGGGTCTTGCCCATGATGTATAAGAGTCAACATGCTGAGGGCTTTCTGATGAAAGGAGAGAAGTGAGTGAGGAAAGAAGCACTCATCCCACCCATGTTCTCTTCCTTCTTTTTCTGCCTTTGAACTTGGTGTGATAGAGAACACCAAGCTTGGTGCTACAGTAGCAATCTTGCAACTTTAAGCTGACACATGCTGAGACGGCAGAGCAGAAAGACACAAGGAGCCTGAGTCTTGGATGATACTCTTTGCCAAACCAAATCTGAGGCCATCTAACTCCAATTTCTTGTTAAGTAATACTATATTTCACCAATTCTAAGATCCACATTCTTTTTCACATGTAATACCTCTAAAATCAAGTCACATCTCACAAATGATTTGATAATAAAGAATTGCTTCATAGTTTGATAGTGTTTTTTTTCTTATGCAAAGAAGGTAGTGTACTAATGATACATTTCATAATCAATGGCATCTTCAAGTTAATAAAATATGGTAACAAATCTCCTTATGGTTTAAGCCACATTTAGTCAGGTTTTCTGTAAGCTGTAGCCAAAATAATTCCTAACTGATAAAAAAAAAAATACCTACTGTAACATAAAGAACAAACTTATGGTCACCAAAGGAGAAAGAGTTGGGGGAGGGATGAATTAGGAGTTTGGGATTAACGGGTACACACTACTATATGTAAAACAGATAAACAACAAGGACCTACCATGTAGCACAGGGAACTATATTCAATATATTGTAATAACCTATAATGGAAAAGAATCTGAAAAAGAATATATATATATATATATATATATATAAACTGAACCACTTTGCTGTACATCTGAAACTAACACAACGTTGTAAGTCAACTACACTTCAATAAAAAGTTGTTTGATTTGAAAAGAAGAAAACTTCATAATCTAAAAAATAAATACCTACTATAGAGGGTGGTTATGAAGAATGAATGAATAAAATAATGTAAGTAAAGTATGTACTTTGTGTAGACAGTTTTCAAGGGATGGTATTTGGTCAGCGGCTCAATATATATATATATTTTTTATTAGAGTATAATTGCTTTACAATGTTGTGTTAGTTTCTGCTGTACAATGAAGTGAATCAGCTATATGTATACATATATCCCTTCCCTCTTGGACCTCCCTCCCATCGTTCACACCCTACCCATCTAGGTCATCACACAGCACCGAGCTGAGCTCCCTGTGCTGTACTGCAGGTTCCCACTAGCTATCTATTTTACACATGGTAGTGTATTTATGTCAAACCTAATCTCCCAATTCATCCCACCCTCCCCTTCCCCCTCTGTGTCCACATGTCCATTCTTTATGTCCGCATGGGTCATTTGTAGAGATGTGGCTCAATATCTTTTTATATAAATTCTTTTTTTCTACCATGTCCAACAGTAAACACACATACACATGTATACACATACACTCACCTAAGAGGGGTATATGTCCAGAAAATAAGGCCAGGTAAACAAACTCTGAGTTATAATTTGGCCCACAGAGAACTCAAAGCGGGTGGCAATCTTGTATCATTTGAGATTTTTGATTACAAATGGCAGATACCCACCCAAACTTGCTTAAGTACAAATGGGAATTTGTAGACTCACCTAAGGGAAAAGTTCAAGAGTGTTCTGGCTTCAGACATGGTCTGATTCAACTGTCACCAGGACCCAATATTTCTCTCCCTCTGATCTCTGGTCACCACAACTCCAAGATGATCTTGTTCTCATCATGCTCTTTTCTAATCATGCAAGATTCCTGCGTTATATTCAAGGCCTTTGGGAAGAGCACCTGTCTCTCTCCCACCATTGTGAGGAAAAATGGGGTTACATCTCATTGGCCCTGATCAGCCCTGTGCCTGTGTCTTTCTGAACCCATCACTGCACCCAGGAGAGGAACTGCAGAGGAATCAAGGTCAGCTCCAAAACAGAGGGTGGAGTCAACCACACCTGAGCCATCAGCACTGAGACAACGCACACAGGGTACCATTTTAGCAGAAGAAGGATGAAGGATGCTGTGTTACAACAACCCCAGGTATCCTCCCTGAGCCTTTTTCTCTCTTTCCCCTAAATCCACTACCACCACCCAGGCCTTGGAGCTTTACCACTCCCACAATAATTAAGGCTGGTCCAGGGACTTCCCTCGTGGTGCACTGGTTAAGAACCTGCCTGCCAATGCACGGGACATGGGTTTGAGCCCTGGTCCGGGAAGATCCCACATGCCGCGGAGCAACTAAGCCCGTGCGCCACAACTACTGAGCCTGCTCTCTAGAGGCCGTGTGCCACAGCTACTGAAGCCCACGCACCTAGAGCCCATGCTCTGCAACAAGAGAAGCCACCTCAATAAGAAGCCCGCACACCGCAACGAAGAGTAGCCCCCACTCGCCGCAAACTAGAGAAAGCCCGGATGCAGCAATGAAGACTCAATGCAGCCAAAAATAAATAAATAAATTTAAAAAAAAATTAAGGCTGGTCCAGGGAAGACCAAAATCAGCCAGTAAGGAGAATTGGCAAGACCATCCACCTGGGGCCACAGCTGCAAGGTTTGTGAAGCAGGAGAAAGGATGTAGCTCTTCAAAGGTGAGCTCTGCTCAGCTCCCCACTCCAGTCTCACCAAAGTAATCAACAAGAGAATGATTGTGTTTCAGTCAACTCTTGCTGCCTACAGAATCTCTTGGGCAGTAAGCATTTATATCACCCTTCCATGTCTGCGCCTTGGCTGGGGTAGGTTGGCATAAGCTGACCTCATTGATTCCAGGCTTCCAGACCAGTTTGGATCTGCTCCACAGATCTCTCTCTCATCAGTCTGGAACCAGCAGCTCCCTGGGTCATGCTCTTCTCACCTCAGTGGAAGAAGCACAAGAGAGCAAGGCAAGTCCAGCCTTTGCTCGCATCATCTCTGCTAACATGCTATTGGCCCAAGCAAGTAACAAGGCCAAGCTGAAGGTCAAGTAGAAGGGAGGTGAGTTTCCCCACTCTGTGCAAGAATGAGGAAGTACAATACTAGTACAGGGAAAAGAGGACTTGGGATGGATAATTTAATCTGCCACAGAAGGTAACCAAAGAATAACCTTCCCCACAGGCTCAGCACTTCAACTGATTTGCTCTTTATAATGAACGCTCAGCCTTGAGCCCTAAAGTCCAATAAGATGGCCTTGTCCCTCATCACATGATCCATTTGGAGGGGGGAAAGGAGTAAGATATGAGAGAGCCCTGAGCTCTCTATGGAGGCCACACCTGGAATGGAGCAACATTCAACAGAGATTTCTTCTCTTCTGTCCCCTGCCCTCATGCCCTCAACAGTCTTGATTTGAAACTGAGCAGGAATCTGTGGGGCCCTCCTGGGTATAAAAGCCTTTCTGTGCTCCCCATTTCTTTCTTTCTTTTTTTCTTTCTTTTTTTTTTTTTTTTTTTTTTGGCTGCATGGGGTCTTAGTTGCAGCATGTAGGATCTTTAGTTGTGGCATGGCATGTGGACTCTTAGTTGCGGCATGTGGACGCTTAGTTGCGGCATGCCTGCGGGATCTAGTTCCCAGACCAGGGATCGAACCTGGGCCCCCTGTATTGGGAGAGTGGAGTCTTACCCACTGGAGAACCAGGGAAGTCCCCCCCATTTCTTGCTTGTAGGAAAAAGGCTTCAGCCTCCTAGACGTTCCCTGAGTTCCAAAGAGCAGATTCAAACAGTTACTAATTAGGAAAATGAGGGAATGCAGAAACAAATTCCTGCAGTCAAGAAACAATAGTGCAGGGACTTCCCTGGCAGTCCAGTGGTTGAGACTTCGCCTTCCAATGCAGGGGGTACGGGTTCGATCCCTGGTCAGGGAGCTAGAATCCCACATGCCTCGTGGCCAGGGAACCAAAACATAAAACAGAGGCAATGTTGTAACGAATTCAATAAAGACTTTGGAAATGGTCCACATCAAAAAAAAATCTATAAAAAAAAAAGAAACAATAGTGCAGCCTTGGGGCAGGGTCCTGGTTCCTCCTCGGGGAGGGTGGGGGATATGAATAGCAATTTGATACAAATCTTTGAGTTCTTCTACAGGAACTAAGGCTCCCACCCAAGTGGAGGATGGTGACTACATGCTGAGCGCAAGCACTTGGACCCCAGACTGGTCAGAACTAGATAGAAAGCTGATGACTGACATTCCTGGAACATCACCCTGTTAGCTCACCACCAACCAGTCAGTAGAAAGTCACATACCCTGCAGCCCTCCCCCAAATTTGCTTTTAAAACACTTTGCTGAAACCCATCGAGGACTTTAGGCTTTTTGAGCCAGTTCTCCTTGCTTGGCCCTTGCAATAAACCTTTCTCTGCTCCAAACTCCAACATCTCAGCTTGTTTGGCCTCACTGTGCATTGGGCACACAAACTTGGGTTCAATAACAGATTCAGTCTTCAGAAAAGCCCAGCCCAGGTAATAAATCTGAAAACCTGAGCTAGAGTTAAGTCTTCCCATCTCCCATAGCCAGGGCCAGCCTCAGGCAACCCCCTGATCTCTGAGAGAGTGTTGTGGTCAGCATCTTTTACTCTCTCACCTTGCCTACTGCAGCCTGCTGAGGTCAGAGCATAAGGAGAGAGGAAAGGAAGAGGTATGGAAAGTCCTTTCTTGATGGTCTCATGTGATGGCCTTATGCTCTCTGGATCTGGAAGAGGTTGAATTTTGTCATGGGCACTCTGAAAAGTCTCTTAAAGATCCTCCCTTCCCCACCCCTACTCCCCCACCTCTTTACCCCAACCCCCAGCTCCAGAGATGTGGTTCCCTTGACCCCAACAAATGAATCAGAAGCCACTTGCTCACTTCTCAGCCCCTAGAAAGTTTACCTCCTACTTCCTTCTGCTGCAGCCCCATCAACTCTCTGGGTAGGCACCCCAGCTCGTTCGTTCATGTGGCCCACATCCGATCATGGGAATTATGCACACAGCCCACGTCCTGACAAGCCCCAGGAGCAAGTCACTGGTAATTCCATGTCACTCAGACCCACATTCCCACCACAAGTGGCACATCTAGTCCCCGAGATCCACAGCTCTTTGACCCTCATTAGAGGGAGGGCAGCTACTTCCCAACACAGCAGCAGATTGCTCGGGCCTCTGGCTCTCTCTCCACCATCTCAAGCCAGAAGCCACAGTTGCCTGTGCGCATCAACCTCCAGTTCATTTCCTCCCAAAGCAAGCTCTCAGAGTGGTCCTGTTGAAGCTGAAGCTCCCTGGGCTCGAGGGGAGGGTGTAGCTTCCCCCCTGCCCCGCTTGCCGAGGGTCCCACATCACAGCCCAGCCTTCCCCAAAGGCATCTCCCAAGTCCTCTCTCTCCTCCACTCTCCCAGCCTTTTCTTTCCCACTATGGGCCAGTCATCCAGCTGGTTCTCAGCTGCCTTTGAAAATCTACATCATAGTCTACCCCCACTCTTTGGAGTTTGATTGCTAACTTCTTAGTATCTCAGCCAAAATGTCAATTTAACAATTTGAAATATCAAAAGAAAAAAAAATTTTCCCAGCAGCCCCCTGGAAGATGTCTTCATGTATCTCACTGGCTAAAACACAATCCTATGGCCACCCCTAGCTGCAAAGAGGGCTGGCCAAGTCAGAACGTAGCAAAGGGAGATGTGGGTGTCAGGAAAGGCTCAGACCCTCCAGATGCATCCCTGTGGGCCAAGCACCCTGCTGCCCCTAACAAAATCTGGGTTCCACTGTGAGCATCGGAGAAGCCGGAGGGAGGGTTGGGGTGGGTGTTGAAGGCTAAGTAGTAAATTAACTGTTGTTTGTCACAAATGGGCCTGGTCGATAAGACCCTACACTCGAGTGCCCAAAACAATCCTTGGGACAGCTGCCTGGTCAGAGGTGACAATTCAGAAAGGGCAAGTCTTGCATTGATCCCTGACTTCTGCTCTGAGGGGCAGCCTTGGTGGTCAGGGAACCCAGAGCTAGAACAGCTAATCAAACCTGGCCAGCCACTCCCTAGCCTCATCACCTCAGTGTCCCTCACTTCCACCTCAGTAAAATGGGAATAAGAGCCTCACAGAGCTTGCTGTCCCCACCTCCCATTCATTTCCTGCCTTGGCTAACAATTAAGAGTCTTAGTTGCAAATATCAGAAATCAACTCATACTGGCTTAAGAAAAAAAAAAGGTAATTTATTGGACCAGCCGGGATAAATGGCTGCCGGCACAGCAGGACCAAGAGCAAGACAGCTTCATCAGGCCTCCCGTGCTGCTCTGAGCTCTTGTCTCACACACACTCCTCCACACGGGTGCTCCCAACATCCCCAGACTCAGCTCCTTCAGCTCAACAACTCCCACCAATAAAGGGAGTGATGTCACAAAAATTCCAGGATTGATTCTGATTAGGTCATGACCTAACCCTGAACCTATCCCTGTGGTCTGGGTCATGTGCAAAGCTCCAGAAAAGAGGCAAGCTGATGATGCAGGGAAAGGGAAGAGATTGGTTTTATCAGCTACTACATGGACAAGGAGACGAGAGAGTAGTTCCCGAGAAAGAAAAGGCAGGATGCCATTGCCAGGAGAGGAAAAAGGCTGTCAAGCAGGGAACAGGAAGCAGGGAGAACTGGGCAGCGGAGCAGAGAACATCCCTGGAAGGCAAGAGTGAGCCGTGGGCTCTGGGCTCCACCCTGGGACCCTGGGTGGTCATCCATAGGATGGCACACATTTGGAGCCAGCATGGTGGAGTAGGGGAGAAGGAGGGGACTTCTGACCTGACAAGGACAGATGTTCCCTCCAAGCTCCTCAGCAGAAGGGGTTATGGGAAATTCGGGCTGAGGTCACCCTAATACAACCAGAGAAAAGTGATGATGCTGGTGGGGGAAACCCTTCCCCATCTCACAAAGAGGGACCTGGGATGACTGGGCTGGAATTGACATAAATGTCAGAAACACAGTCTTCCACACGTTTCTCAGCGTGTCCTTTAACCTGCTCTGGCCTCTCTGTTCCTAAGTGATGACAGATGACACTTCCTTAGACAGGGCTGATTCTTAAGGTTAATTGAAAGTGGCCTTTTGCGTGAATCATCCATTGCACTGAATTATTAATCACCTGCAGACATTTGCAGGCTTTTAAACACTTGGACTTCCTGCAACCCTCCCTGGAAATATGACTTCCTTTTGGCCACGGAAAACAGAAACATTGCCTGCTGCTGTTTCCAGATTTCCCAGCTCCCAGAGACCCAGTAAGGAGCAAGATCTGAAAACAGGAAGCAGGGTGGGGGCTGCAGCCAGACTCAGAGCCCATTCTTTTCTGCGGAGTTGGCTCCAGGCCAGCCTGGTCTCAGAACCTCCACGGGACAGTAGACAGAGGGAGATTGACCACAGTGCCTGTGGCTGTTGGCCTTGTTCATGGTCATCTCCACAGGAAATGGTGCCCAGGGGCCTTGCATGGGTCCTTCAGTGGGTCAGTGGGGAGGAAGGAATGAGGAGGGCCAGGTGTCAGGTCCAGCTCCACCACTTACTGGGTGGGCCATGGAACCTCTTTGATTTGGTTTCCTCGTCTGAAAAGGTGGTCCCTGCTGGACAGGCTGACACAAGGCAGGGCTCAATGGGATCATGTACATCAAGCCTGCATCACGGGACTTCCCTGGTGGTCCAGTGGGTAAGACTCTGCACTCCCAATGCAGGGGGCCTGGGTTCAATCCCTGGTCAGGGAACTAGATCCCGCATGCATGCCACAACTAAGAAGTACACATGCCGCAAGTAAAGATCCCACATGCCACAACAAAGATCCCACGTGCCACAATCTAAGACCTGGAGCAGCCTAAATAAATAAATATTAAAAAAAAAAAGTCTGCATCATGATAACCAGAACATAAGGAGCAACAAGAAAGGTGGATTTCCCTCCTGCTATCTGCTCTCATTCTCTAGTGGAAGAAGAAAGACTCAAAACTCAGTGGGCTGGGGCTTCCTTGGTGGCGCAGTGGTTGAGAGTCCGCCTGCCGATGCAGGGGACACGGGTTCGTGCCCCGGTCCGGGAAGATCCCACATGCCACGGAGCGGCTGGGCCCGTGAGCCATGGCCGCTGAGCCTGCACGTCCGGAGCCTGGGCTCCGCAACGGGAGAGGCCACAACAGTGAGAGGCCCGCGTACTGCAAAAAACAAACAAACAAACAAAAAAACAACAACTCAGTGGGCTGCCTGGACATGTAAGCTGCTTGCAGACAGAGCTACCAAAGTAAGGGCAAGTCCCAGCAGCTGGTGTCCAGGGCTAGGTCAAGGAGCTCCTATCAGACCCCGAAGGGTGAGCCCAAGATGTGTGATCCATGGACAATGGTGGCAGAAGCCAGGAAGCAGCTCAGCCTGAGGGCACAAGCTCTTCATCCACCATTCAGCACAGCCTTGGCCGGGAGGTGGATATTGGGAACGCTGAGATAAATAAGACATGGCCCTCTGCCTTCATGGAGGTTCTGGTCTGCCAGGGAGAGTGAGCTGGGGTAACAGTCACAGACACAGACTCCTATAAACCAACATAGTAGCTGCAGGTACAGTGATGACAAGGAAGGGGTGATGAAGGGCTTCATGGACGAGGAGGAGATACTAGAGTTTCATCCTGAAGGATGAGCAGTGAAGAAGGAGAGGGGGGCCCCTGGATATCTCAGGCAGGGAGAGGGCAGCATAATGAAAAGGCACCTGGTGCATTGGCAGAGCTGCCAGAAGTAGTTCCACCAGTCTGGGCCCTGAGCATTGCAGAGGGACGGGGGGATATGGGGTGTCCCGGTGGGTGAGGATGGGGAGAGGAGCCTGGGAGAAATAAGCTGGGGCAGGGGTATAGGATTGAATCTAAACTGCAGAGAGAAAGTTGATGAGGGGAGGCATGATGAAGACCTGGGCCAAGTTCTTGATGGTGATGGAGATGGATGGAGGAGGAAGAGGCAGGACTTGGTGACTGCTTGGTTATGAGTGGTGAGGGAAGGAGGCCAGGGAGGAAGATGGCACCCTGGGAAGGCACAGCGCAGGGCTCGGGGAGGATGGGCAGCTCTGGGCCTGGCACTTCCTGACTGGTCACAGGCATTGCCTTTTCCAGGAGTACCCACTTCCCCACCCCACACCCAGAAGGGCCCCAGGGCAGCTCAGGCCCAACTGTGGAAGTGGCTGGGTATGAATGGGTGCCATGCCCATCAGGGAGGAGTGGTCAGGCAGACAGGACAGTCACGAGTCAAGGGGGGGAGGGGTATGCTGTGGTAATGAGGGGTCATGGTGTCTGGAGGATTACCATCTGGGGGCACATGGGCCTTGCTAGCTGCCTGGTCCCAGCTTAGGAGCAAGCTGAGAGCTCCAGGCAGCAGGAGGAAGGAGAATATAAACCATCTCTCCCAGAGGGCTGCCCAGACACTGTGCTCAGCACAACGATAGCTCCAAAGATGTCCACTCCCTAGTTCCTGGAACCTGGGAATAGGTTACTTTATAAGGCAAAAGAGACTTTGTAAATATGATTAAGTTAAGCATCTTGAGATGCAACATCACTAAGTATTAGAGAAATGCAAATCAAAACTACAATGATGGGGGCTTCCCTGGTGGCACAGTGGTTAAGAATCCGCCTGCCAATGCAGGGGACATGGGTTCAAGCCCTGGTCCGGGAAGATCCCACATGCTGCAGAGCAACTAAGCCCTTGTGTCACAACTACTGAACCTGCACTCTAGAGCCCGAGAATCACAACTACTGAAGCCTGCGCACCTAGAGACCATGCTCCGCCAAAAGAGAAGCCACCACAATGAGAAGCCTGGACACTGCAATGAAGAGTAGCCCCCGCTCGCCACTAAAGAAAGCCCACACACAGCAATGATGACCCAATGCAGCCAAAAATAAATTAATTAATTTAAAACCATATGGTAATTAATTACCATATGACCCAGCAATCCCACTACTGGGCATATACCCAGAGAAAACCATGATTCAAAAAGACACATGCACCCCAACGTTCATTGCAGCACTATTTACAATAGCCAGGTCCTGAAAGCAACCTAAATGCCCATCAACAGACTAATGGATAAAGAAGATGTGGTACATATATACAATGGAATATTACTCAGCCATAAAAAGGAACGAAAGTGGGTCATTTGTAGAGACGTGGATGGACCTAGAGACTGTCATACAGAGTGAAGTAAGTCAGAAAGAGAAAAACAAATATCATATATTAATGCATATATGTGGAATCTAGAAAAATGGTACAGATGAACCTGTTTGCAAGGCAAAAATAGAGACACAGACGTAGAGAACAAACGTATGGACACCAAAGGGGGAAAAGGGGGATGGGATTGACATATATACACTAATATGTATAAAATAGATAACTAATGAGAACCTGCTGTATAGCACAGGGAACTCCACTTCGCTGTACAGTAGAAACTAACTCAACATTGTAAAACAACTATTCCCCAATTTTAAAAAAAAAAAAGGACCTTGAGATGGAGAGATTATCCTGGATTATCTGGGTGGGCCCCATGTAATCACAAAGATTCTTATAAGAAAGAAGGGGACTTCCCTGGTGGTCCAGTGGTTAAGACTCCATGCTTCCACTGCAGGGGGTGCAGGTTCGATCCCTGGTCAGGGAACAAAGATCCTGCAAGCCGTGCAGTGAGGCCAAAAAAAAAAATAAAGGAAAGAGGGAGACAGCACCTTCGGTCAATTAATCTGTGACAAAGAAGGCAAGAATATACAATGGAGAAAAGACAGCCTCTTCAATAAGTGGTGCTGGGAAAACTGGACGGGTACATGTAAAAGAATGAAATTAGAATAGTCTCTAACACCATACACAAAAATAAACTCAGAATGGATCAAGGACTTAAATGTAAGGCTGGACACTGTAAAACTCTTAGAGGAAAACACATGCAGAACACTCTTTGACATTAATTGCAGCAATATCTTTGTGGATCCACCTCCTAGCGTAATGAAAATAAAAACAAAAATAAACAAATGGGACTAATTAAACTCAAAAGCTTTTGCACAGCAAAGGAAACCATAAACAAAATAAAAAGACAACCCACAGAATGGGAGAAAATATTTGCAAACAAACTAACCGAGGAGGGTTTAATCTCCAAAATATACAAACAGCTCATGCAGCTCTATGTCAAAAAAATAAATAAACAACCCAATCAAAAAATGAGCAGAAGATCTAAATAGACATTTCTCCAAAGAAGACATACAGACTGCCAACAAACACATGAAAGAATGCTCAACATCACTAATTATTAGAGAAATGCAAATCAAAGCTACGAGGTACCACCTTACACCAGTCAGAATGGCCATCATCAAAAAGTTTACAAACAATAAATGCTGGAGAGAGTGTGGAGAAAAGGGAACCCTCCTAAACTGTTGGTGGAAATGTAAATTGGCACAGCTACTATGGAGAATAGTATGGAGGTTCCTTAAAAAACTAAAAATAGAACTACCATATGATCCAGCAATCCCATTCCTGGGCATATATCTGGAGAAAACCATAATTCAAAAAGATACATCCACCCCCATGTTCACTGCAGCACTATTTACAATGGCCAAGACATGCAAGCAACCTAAATGTCCATTGACAGATGAATGGATAAAGAAGATGTGGTACATATATACAATGGAATATTACTCAGCCATAAAAAAGAACGAAATAATGCCACTTGCAGCAACATGGATAGACCTAGAGATTATCATACTAAGTAAGTCAGGCAGAGAAAGACAAATATGATATGATATCACTCATATGTGGAATCTAGTTTTTTAAAAATGATATAAATAAACTTATTTACAAAACAGAAACAGACTCACAGATTTTGAAAACAAACTTATGGTTAACAAAGGGCAAATGTGGGTGGGAGGGATAAATTAGGAGATTGGGGTTAGAATACACACACTATTATATATAACATAGATAACCAACAAGGACCTACTCTATAGCACAGTGAACTCTACTTAATATTCTGTAATAACCAATATGGGAAAAGAATCTGAAAAAGAATTAATATATGTATATGTATAACTGAATCAATTTGTTGTACACCTGAAACTAACACAACATTGTAAATCAACTATACTCCAATAAAATTGAAAAAAAAAAAGAAAGGCAGAAAAAGTAGATATGTAGATGACAGGAAGTCAGAGATATTAGAAAGAACTGCTGCTGGCTTTGAAGATGAAGGCAGCTTCTAGAAGCTGGGAAAGGTCAGGAAATGGATTTTCCCCAGACTCTGGAAGGGAAGCAGCCCTGCAGGCCCATTTTAGTCTTCTGCCGTCCAGAACTGTAAGGTAATATATTTGTGCTTTTTAACCACTAAATTTGTGGTTATTTGTTACAGCAGCAACAGGAAACTAACACAGACATCCAGTTCAGACCTGAGGGGAAAGACGGGGAGGTCTGGGGCCACTAAGGCCCCATTTCCTGAGACACCGCCCCCATCTCCAGCCTGGTGAAAGCAGAGGTCAGGGCCTCAGGTCTTCCAGACACTCCAGCCAATAAGACTCGTCGCGGAGGGAGGGGAAAGGGCAGTGGAGGAAATGCCCTGCCTCCACCTGGCAGGGTGAGGGGGTGGAGTGGAATGAGAGGTCCCACTCCTCCGGGACACTTTCGGAGCCCCATCTTCTCACCACCCCACGCCCATCTAGATCCTGAAAAAGACTGACCACACTTCCTCTTCACTCTAGCGACCAAAGGCTCCCAGACAAACCCCTTCCCCTGAAGGGAGGGGGATCCCTGTTCACCACCCCTCCCACCTCAGCTCATTTAGGGCTCAGGCAGGGCGGGGCCTAAGGCACACTGACAGACTGGTGGGCTCTTCACCTTGTCTACCCCGCCTCCTCCTTCCCTTGATAGGCACAGGTGTCACTTGGGAGCAAGGTCCAGGCTCAGGCTCTGTCTTTGGACACAACCTTCAAGACCGTGAAACAACAAGACCGACCCTCCCTCCGCCCACAAATATCTTCCTTTCCTTCCCCACTTACAGATGCTTTGAAGTCTAAGTCGCTCCCACAAATGCTCTCCGCAGGGACGCCGTGCGGGCCCTGGGAGAGTGCTCATCCTCTACGGGGTTGCACGCTGGGTGAGAGCGGGCTGCGGACCAGGAGGGCCTTTACTCCAGCCTCTCCGTCAGGGCTGCGTTCAGCAGCCTCCATTGGCGTAGCCCCTGCGGTCTGACGGTAATCACTATAGAAATAGTGACAGTGGGTGGTTAGGACTCCTCGCTTCCACTGCAGGTGACACGCGTTGGATCCCTGGTCGCGGAACTAAGATCCCAAAAGCCTCACGGCTGGGCCAAAAAAAAAAAAAAAAAAAAAAACCCAAAGGTTACTGTGGGTGCAGAGTAGGAAGGAGGCCTAGGCGAAACCGCCCTCCGTCAGAAAATCACAATAGAGGCTGGCACGCGCTCTCCCAACCTTGGGCCAGTCACCGATCTGAATACATTAGATACATTAACCCTAGAGGGAGTACTATTATTAACCCAACTGAGCTGCGGAATCTGCGCTCTCCAACGCCTCATTGCTGTCTGTGTCTATTGAGCCGGCCAACTTGTAAACCTGGGCGCTGCCCTGCGCGCCCCCACGGTCAGACCGCAGCGCCGGGGCCGGACAGGGCGCGGAGACTCGGCCCTGGAATCCGCGAAAGCTCCCGGGAGCAGGGGTCGGAGTTGGGCCTCAGTCTGCAGAGGATCTGCGGAAGGTGGAGGCACATTCCTAGACGGGCACAGCGCGTGCCAAGGCCGCCAGGGGTGAAGAGCCAGGTGCGAAGCCGTCTACCAGACGCGGGCGGAGAAGTCTTTAGCTCTGCGCCCGGGAAGCCTGGCCTCGCGCCTCAGCCGCGGAGAGGCCCGGGCGCTCCGCCCCGGGCGGAGCCCTTCGGTTCCGGGAGCGCATGGTCGGCTCCGCGCCCTTCCAGGGCCACGACCAGGGCCGGGCAGGGGCGGAGCCGCGGCCTCCGGGAGCTGGGTCCCTGCCCCCGCCGTTCTTTGCTGACCGGAGCGCGACGAGGTACTGTCCCCTGCGTCCGCCCGACGGCCCCGCTCGGCGCTTTAAAAACCCGCCCGGCTGCAGCTGCTGCTGCTGCGGCGGCGGCGGCGGGAGGCGCGGAGACTGGCGCGACCGAGCCCGGGGCCCGCGCCCCAACGGCCGGCCAGAGCAGCCCCATGGAGGGTAAGTACCCTCGCCTCCTCACCCGCTACCCCGGCGCCGCGCTCCGCGCCCCGGCCCCTCAGCCACCCGTTGCAGCACTTTCCTTCACCCCGCGGGCCTCTGCTGGGGCGCAGCCCTGCCTTGCCTCCCGCTCCTAGCGGGGTGCGCGGATGGAGCGTAAGGCCCGCTCCTTGAAGCTAGCTGCGGGTCAGGAGGTGTGGATGTCTTTCCTTCTCACTACCCAACCGGGTCCTGACCCCAGAGCCTGGGAAGACCCGCGCCCGCGCGTGGCCCGAAAGAGGGACCTTCCTTGCTTAGCGCAGGATCGAGGGTCCGAACTCTCTCAGCCGGCTCAGACTGAAGCCTCCCAGGTCCGGGCAAGTGTGGGGTGCAGGTGCCGGTAGCAGAGTGCCTGTGTTTTGGGTTTCTCACGCTCGCTGCTCCCATCCTCATCCACATCCCCTCCACCGCCTCCCACTGACTCCGCTAAGTGGGCTTGCTGTGAGAGAGGGCTGGGCGGAGGGAGCGGTTTTTAGAGAAAGTTACAGAATTCAAGCTACAGTCCAGCCTCTCAGCAGGTTCCAGGACCCAAAGGGTAGAGCTCCGAGTGCCACCCAGGGCGTCATCCCTTCCCCTGCTTTCCTTAAGTGCAGGGTGCCCAGCTCACCCTCAAGCCTGAACAGGAGTCCAGGGAAGATGGAGGTTCTGAAAAGAGAAGGGTTAATTTCTACGCAGAAGCACAAGGAAATGGTTCATTTCACCCAGAATCCCAAGTCCCGGGCCAGCTGCTTTCCAAGGGAAATCAGAAAGCTCTGCCCAGGGCACTAGGACCGTAAGGGAAATGGTTTCTCCTTGAGACCCAGCAGAGCCCAGCCAGCAGCACCCCTCCCCAGCAGATACATTAAACCTGCTTCTATGTTATCCCTGGGGTCCAACCCAGGGGGGTGGGCTTGCTGCTCAAATTCTGTCCCCAGCCTGCCAGTGGTGTAAAGGGGAGTGGCCTTCCCCAGGCATCACATCCCGGTGGTGTCTGCCCCCAGAGCAGGTGGCCCTGGTGATTGGGGGCATCCTTGGGGGACTGCTGCTACTGCTGCTGTTGATGGTGGTGAGCCGGTGTCTCTGGAAGAGGCTTTGCTCCACGTTCGGCTATGAGGAGCTGTCAGGGACCACGGCTGCCTCCAGCACACAGGGACACAAGCTCTGCCCACTGGATGCCAGGACCCAGGCAAGCAGGTGAGGCAGGATTGGGGCCTTGGGGCCAAGGGAGCTCCTGCTCTTGCTTCGGGCCCTCCCTGTGGCATTTCCACTGGAGCGGCGTGGGGAAGGAAAGGTCTGTTTATGGAGGGCCTCCTCTGTGCTGTCAGCAGTCTGGGAGCTATCACAAAGAAACTCCAGAATTCTCACCACAGCTGTGAGGCAGGTGTTATGAAGCCCGTTTTCCAGCTAAGGAAAGTGAGGCTCAGTGGACATAAGTAATGGGTCCAGATAGCACAACTAGGAAGTGGCAGAACAGGCATTCAAACCCAGGCAGGCCTACTCCGGAAACTGTGCTCCTTCTCCAACTCAGCACTGCTGTGGGCAGACGGAGGTGTTGCCTCTGGCTCTGTGTGTGTGTGTGTGTGTGTGTGTGTGTGTGCGTGCCCTGGTGTGGGCCCAGAAAATGGTGCTCTTGCCTCCTCCTGGCTTCTGCTGGCTTTTTCTCCTCCAGCGTCTGGCACTCAACCCCTCTGGGCTGAGCGCTCTGAGGCCACACTTCACTAGCCACCTACGTGTCATCTCCCTGCCTCTGGACAGGCCACCGGGTGTACCATTCGTGGTGCCCCCTTCCCTCCAAAGCCAAGACTGGGTGCCCCTGAGCAGCAGAGAGTGGGCCCAGCCCCCACAGGACCCCTGCCCAGCCCCGGAGCTCCTGCCTCATGCCACCCGCAGCAATCTTGGTGAGTGTGCCCACCAGGGCCTGCCCCAGGGGTCATGGTCTGCTCAGGCCAGGGCGGACCCATCTGGTTTCATGGGCCTGGCTCCAGAAAAGAGCCTGGATGGGCCTGGGGATGCCAGAGTTGCCCAGTGACCACTGTTTCCAGGTGCTTGGGTTTACCAAATGCCTGCTGCACCCCAGCCTGGGCCAGATATGGCTTCATGTGCCATTTTGGAGTTAGACCATAACTCTGGGGCCGGGGGAGGGATTATCACCCCATTTTACACATTAAAAAACCGAGGCTCCAGAGGTTAACAGTGCCTTGCCCAAGGTCACAGAGTCAGTAAGCAACAGATCTGGAATTGGAACCCCAGTGTTCCTGGGTGCAGAACCTGTGCTGTGTCCTGCTTCAGGATGATGGGTTGGCCAATCTAGAAGGCAGCATGGTGGAAGCTGGGCACACAGCTTTCTGCCTACCTCTTTGCTCTGAAGACCTCCCCAGGAACTACCCAGTAATCAGCTAGGCCCTTCTAATTTAAAGAGGAAGAAAAGGGACAACACTGTATTACTGAGACACCCTCTGGACACCACGGAAAGGGGCCAGGCCAGATGCTGGGAACTGTGCCCCGCCCTGCAGGCCCTGACCTCTGGGGGTGGGGGTCAGTCACGGGGGCAGGGGTTGAATGAATACTGTGGCCTCTGCTAGGAGCCCCAGGGAGGAGCAGGTCTGGATGTAGAATGCCTTAGTGCTGAAAAAGCCTCTTGGGGGAGCTGCACTAGAGAGAGGGGCTGTGTTCAGTCTGGAGAAGAGAGCGGGGCGAACGTGGTCAGGAGAGGCCAGTGAACTGCCTGGTCAAAGCTCAGCCAGGAAGGGCTGGGCCAGGAGAGGTGTGGCAGTGGAGCCCAGAGCTTGCTGTCCCCCATGCCCCTGCCTTCCCCTGGCCTGCCAGTCCTCCCAGCCCCTGTGTTGTAGGAGACGCATGCGTGGTGGGGACCATCAATCCAGAGCTCTACAAGATCCCGGAGGACAAAAGTGAGACCCACTTCCCTGAGGGCTGCCTGGGGCGGCTGTGGTTCTCTGTGGAATACCAGCAGCAGGCCGAGCGACTGCTGGTGGGCCTGATCAAGGCACAGCGGCTGCAAGCCCCCTCAGAGACCTGTAGCCCCCTGGTGAGGCTCCATCTGCTACCGGATGAGCGGCGCTTCCTCCAGTCCAAGACCAAATGTAGAACAACCAGCCCACAGTTCGATGAGCACTTCATCTTTCAGGTATGGCCTCCGGAGCGGGCAGGGTCTGGGGCCCTCTCCCTCCTGGGAAGGACAGACATTCTGCAGGAGAGCCCCAGCCTTCTGTGCTAACCACGGCCCTGCAGCCCCCAGGACCCCTGTGCCACAGGCTCTGCTTTACCCCTCCTGCCAGGTCAGGGTGTACAAGAGCCCTCACCCTTGAATGGTGGGGGAAGATGAGAGACTTGAGGGATGAGGGGCCAGAGGGCTAGGCTCCTTCTGTCCAGGTTGCCTGGAGGTGAGAAACAGAAACATCCACTGAATGCCAGGCGCTGGCTCATGGGGCTCAGGGAGGCACCCCAAAGCCCTGGAACACGAGGAGCTCTCTGGCAAGGTTATCCACAGAAGGTGGAGGGGGAGACCCCCCCCCAGGCCCCTTGGGGTGGGGGCAGGAACTCACCCGTCCCATCAGAAGCCAGAGCAGGACCTGAGAGCCATCTTGCGACAGGTGGTGCCTTGGCAGCATGGTGGGCGGATGAGCTCAGGGTCTGGAGGTGCTGAGGCTGCCAGGGCACTGAGCCAAGCTCACGGCGGCCTGGGAGCCTCAGCAGGTGACTGGGGCCCTTATGCGAAGCCAGCGATCAAGAGCTGCTGAGAGGCCCTGGACAAACATTTTTAAGAGCAGGGCAGCAGGCTGGTTGGCAAGGTAAGGAGAGGCCAGTCTGCATCTGGGAAGAGTGTGATTCCTGCCTTCTTCTGGGGCTGAGCACTGAGAAGAGAGGCGGCCTGCGGCCCAGCCCCTGGCTGTCCTGCTGGTGCCGAGGCTGTGAGAATTCAGAGGTGAACCTGCTCCTCTTAGGACATCCAGATCCAAGGTGGGGAGGCTTGGATCAGCCACACATCATGCTTGCATAGTTACACCCATCACTTGCTCCTGGCCTCTCTGTGCTTTATGGGGGAAGGGGAAGGAGAAGAAGAGAAGAAAATCAATATTAATTAACCATCTGCCATTCGTGGTTTTATAACCCAGAGAGTAAGAAACATTATCCCATTTTACAGGTGAGGAGACTGAGTCTCAGGGAGAGGACTGTTCAGGTGCCCAACTCAGGTAGCAGAGACAGGCGGGTTTCCTGGGCTCCAGTGCGGGAGCCTCTTACACTTTTATGTGTAGGCAAATCATTGGGTGCCCTGTAAAATGTAGATTCTGCTTCATGGGTCTGGGTGGAGCCTAAGGTCCTGCACTTCTGAGGTCCAGGGGGTGGTGTGTGCTGCTGGTCCTTGGAGCACACTCTGCGTGGCAAGGCTCTGGCACACCCTGCCACCTCCCCGGGATACTGGCCCAATGGCAGCAAAGGGTCCCCTGAGGATGCCTGGGTTTGGGGTGCACAGGTCCCTGGTTGAGACACCCCTCATGGAAGGATCCTGTGTCCAGAACATACCACGCCATCCCATCCCCTGACCCCACACCTGAGCCCAGCCGGGCCCTCATCTCCCTCAGGTGTCCAGCAAGAGTGTCACCCAGAGGGTGCTGAGGTTCTCGGTGTACCACGTGGACAGGCAGAGGAAGCACCAGCTCCTGGGCCAGGTGCTGTTCCCCCTGAAGAAGGAGACCCTGGTGGGCGACGGTCGGCGCATCATCTGGAGAGACCTGGAGGCTGAGAGCCTGGAGGTAAAGGTCAGGGTCACCAGACATATGCCACCATGTGTCAGACTACCGTGGACAGCCAGCAGGTGTGGCCCAGCACCTGCTGGCCAGTGTCAGCCCTCAGCATACTGCCCACCACCCCTACAAGTGTGACTCAGCATGGTGGGCCCGGGCCGGAGCTGCGTGGGACAAGGAGGGTGTGTGGAGCCTGGGCAGGGAGGGGTGCCTGAGCCTCTTTTGCCCTGGAGGTCAGATTACCTGGAACATCCTGAAAAATCCACGTTTGGATTCCCATCCAGATCAGACAGCTGTGAAAGATGACACCCCAAATGGACCAGCCAAGGAAACTACCTACTCTTCCCCCAACCCCCAGTGAGGGTCCGGGTGGCTCAGAATAGGCCTTGGAATCCCCCAGACCTGGGTTTGAATCCTCAGCTCTGGTCCTTACTACTGTGTGACCTTCAGCGTGCCCCTTCAACTCCCCAGACCTCAGTTTCCCCATCTGTAAAATGGTGGGTGGGCTTCCAGGACGGAGTGTGGCTATGTCACGGAGTACCCAGGGCCTGCCTGCCAGGAGGAAGGAGGAGGGCGTGGGGGCCTCCAGTACCTACCAGGGTGACGGGTGCTTTCCTCTCGGCCTCTCCAGCCTCCCTCTAAGTTTGGCGACCTCCAGTTCTGCCTCAGCTACAACGACTGCCTGAGCCGCCTCACGGTGATCGTGCTGCGAGCCAAGGGCCTCCGACTCCAGGAGGACGCGAGCTTTGTCGGTAAGCCTTCGCCCTGGGGCAGGGCCCACCCCGTGAGCTTAGGACCCTCACCCCCGCTGTCCAGCTTCTGCTCGCATATGCTGCCAGGAGCATCACTGCCTCCAGAGCCACGCCCTCCCACTCTGCACAGCTGGGGCGTGAGAAGCTGCTTCGTTATGTGAATCCCAGGGCTGCATCTCCTTGGCCTCCATCAAGACCCCTAAGACACCTGAGACCAAGTTTGTCCTTCCCTTTTCCCAAAGCGGTGTCTTGGCTTCTTGCCTGCGCTGCCTGACTCTGCCCCGCCCTTCTGCGAAGGTTCCAGTTCCTCCAGGACGAGGCCCTGAGCCCCCCTGCCCCGGGAGCTGGGGGTGGCGGGGGCACCCCTGCATGCAGAGCTGATCACTCAACCGGAGCCCGGGAGCTGGGGGCACAGGAGCCCTGCTCGGGCTCACCCTGCATGTCCCGCCCCACAGTGAGCCCCCCAGCCACACCGTGGATGGTTGTCTTCCCCCATGCGTCTCTGCCTCTGGCTCACTGTAAGCAAGCGGCCATTCAACCCTCCACTGCGGATCCAAAACCCATCTAAGCCTCCCCCCAAAAAAACTTGGCCTCTGAAGGAGAAGGTGTTTAGGGGCCCCAGGAGGCCTGAGCACCCGGCAGGCAGGACCCGCCCCCTGTGGGGAGGGATGGGAGTGTGGTGCCAGGTTCCAGGAACAAAGGCCAGCCGAGCCGTGGGTGCGTGCGTTCAGGAGACAGGGAGAATAGGAAGGGAGCCGAGCGTTTCCCCGGCTGCAGGCAGTACACTAATCAACCCCGTTTCCTCTTGTAACGCCCTTTGGCTGCAGCAGCTGTGAGTAATGGGGTCCTGGCGCCCAGGCGGGGCATGTGCCCTCCCAGCCGGACCTCCCACAGGCTGGAGGCTGGGCCCCTGCTCGCCCCTCCTAGCCCGCAGTCTGCACTGCCCCCCAGGTGTGCTTGTCAAGGTGTCTCTGATGAACCACAACAAGTTTGTCAAGTGCAAGAAGACTTCGGCTGTGCTGGGCTCCGCCAACCCTGTGTACAGCGAGACCTTCAGCTTCAAGGCCGACCCTGCCGAGCTGGACACGGCGAGCCTCAGCCTGACAGTGCTGCAGAGGGCCGAAGGGGACAGTAAGGCTGCTCCCTTACCCTCAGGCCGTGGGGGCAATGGGCAAAGGAGGAGCTGCTGTGCATTCAGGAAGCACGGACCCTTTGGAGGGAGCTGTATGGTTTCTGTTCTCCACCTAAGGAAACTAGCGCTCAGAGAGACTGAGATATTTGCCCAAGAACACGGAGCTTGCTAGTGAGAGAGCTGGGATTCACACCCAGCTTTACTCTGGTTTGATTGTCCATAGCACCCTAGAAAGAGGTTAAAGGAGCATCCTTTAACTGCCTCCTGGGGCAAATCACCAGAGAGGTTGTGAGACGGCACAGCTACCTGCCACCAGCCCAATGACCTGGTGCCGTGGGTCTTTATGTGCCCTTGTGTTGCTCATGCCTTCTGTACAAGTCTTGAGGGTCCTGGGTAAGGTTTGGTGCGGATGAGAGGGTGGAGTTATCCCAGGCTGCTCTCCCATACTGCCCCCCACCCCAGTGTCCACTGTCACTGAGGGAGAGCTGTCGGGCCAGCTGGTCTCATGGGCCAGAGCTTAAGCCCCTTCTCCACTGTGGTAGTTGGTGGGTGAAAATCATTGTTGGATACTCCCCCTGAATATACAAGTAGGCTGATGGAAGAGGGCTTCCTTCTGGAGGGGCCCCTTCCTCCCTCGGCTCTTTGATGTGAGGCAGGTTTGACGGCCCACCGGGAGGGTGGGGGCAGAGTGGGTGCCCCAACGGAAAGGCAGGCTCTCCACCTGGGCTCCCTTCCCCTGCCAGCTGCCACTCCAGATCAAAGTCAAGACTTCTTTGGAGGCTGTTAAAGAGGGAGGGGGCTGGCTACTTCCTTCGAGGGGAGGAGTGAGAGAGAGAGAGGGAAGGCACTGGGGATGGCTGAGGTCATGTGGCTTCTGGGCTCCAGAGAATGACAGTGTTCTCCCACCCCGCCCCCCAACAGGGAGCCACGAGCTGGGCCGGGTGGTGGTGGGCCCGCACATGTACACCCGCGGCAAAGAGCTGGAGCACTGGAACGAGATGCTTAGCAAACCCAAGGAGCTGGTGAGGCGCTGGCACGCGCTTTGCTGCACCACTGAGCCCTGACCCGGGCAGGGACCTCGGGTCTGCTCCAGGAGCCCTATCTCCCCACGGCCATGCCTGACAGCCACAGGCCTGGACGCTGCATCCAGCATTCTCACTGGGCTGCAGGACCAGCCCGAGCCGGGGGATCACGAGTGCCGATGTGCAGGAGAGAAGAGACGACAAGAGAGCCCCGGCCAGGGCAGTGTTGCGGCTGCTGGGTTACATCTCACCAGCACGAGAGGCCCTCCCGACTCATTCCATCCTTCTTTACCCGTGGGGCTGCCTGGGCTTGGAATCCTGGCTCCTGGTCATCCCAGTCTCGAATTGGACCGGAATCTCAGGCATTGGGAAGAAATACTCTCTAGAGTGAAAGCATGGCTGTGCATGTTGCGTGGAGTGCCAGGGAAACTTGGAAAACTGATGATGTGTTGATGCTCAGCCTCCACTTTTTTCCTCTGTGGTTTCTCTGCCTTCTGCCTGGAGAAAATGAACTGCCCAAAGCGGTTATTTCGGTTGGTCCACAATAAATAGCACAGTCTGAGAAACTGGATCGGCATGTAGGTGCGGAACAGTCCCCAGGATGCCTGGGCAGCACGGCTTGGGAGAAAAGGCTCCTGGGGATCGCGACTCACTCGCTTCACACCTGCAGGAGAAAGCAGCCCTCCCAGGTACCAAGTGGTGGACGGGTTCTGGGCGTCCGCTCCTGGGGCTCTCACTTTGGGCATGAAATGGTGAAAGCATGTGGCCAAAGCATAGCCCATAGGGCTGAAAGCTTTTCCCGTAAACCTAGCAGTTCCATTATGAGTATTGTGTTGTGGTAGGTGTCGGTGTAAACTTCATTAAGATGGAAGTTCCCTCAACTTCCCGTGAAGATGTACTCAAGGTCACCGGCAGCCCTTGTGCTTGTCACTGTTATTTATCAGTCAGTTTGTATTTTCACCCAAATGCTACTAAACTTGCAGATTCAAGCCTCGTTACTGTGTAATTAGAACAACACTTAAAAGAGAATCTTCTCTTTTCTTAGGCAGTGAAGCAACTTCTGCAAAAGCAAGTAGTGAATGTTGACGTCGGTTTGTGCCTCTTTGACTTCATCTCCATTGTGTGTCGATGCACAAATATAAGCTTTGCTGGCAGTGGTCCATACGCACAGAATACCTTGTGTTTGCTTTTCCTCACTTATTTCACGGGTACATTTTTAATGTAGTCCACACTCCAGGAATTTCTAATAGTGCTGTAGCACACACATAATAGGCATTCTCTGTGTGTTTGTATAGCCAGCTACTAAAATGGAACTGTTCCCCTTTCACCTGGGGTCATGAAACCATAGGTGCCAACCACCTCCACATTTCAAGGGGAGGTTCATGCCTGTCAGTGACCTTTCCAGGGCCACTTGGAAAAGTTGGTAAGTTTTCCCTTTGCAGGACAGAATGGACGGGTATGGCCTACTCACAGTAGAAAAATCTCAATGGCAAGAGACAGGCAGGCTCTCTGCTCTGATGGGGAGGTGGGGGTGATATCCTGGACTGGCCCCCGTCTACAGATGCAGTCAGGGTAAAGAATCACAAGTGCCTCCCATGGACCAGAGACAACAGCCAGCCTGGGCTATCTCGATACTGTCCACAAGGTGACCTCAGCAGAATGAAGCCCTTGGCATTCCATAAAACATTTAGAACCAGCTTCTCAATTTCCACACCAAAAAAGTGCTAGAATTTGGTTGGATTCTTCATGGAGTATATAGATCAGTTTGGTGGCCACTTGGTATCTTTACAATGTTGAATCTTCAACCCATTAACATGGTGTATCCCTCTATTTCTTTAAGTCTTTTTGCAAGTTTCCTTAAACGTGTTTTGTGGTTTTCAGGAACGTGTTTTTGTACCTCTTTTCTTGGATTTATTCTTAGGTGTTTTATATTTGTTTGTTTCCAATATAGAGAGATTCTATTGATTTTTGTATGTTGACTTTGTATCTAGTGAGTGGCCTTGCTCAAGTCACTTGTAATAGTTTCTCTGTAGATTCTTTGTACTTTCTCTGTGAATGATAGTTTTACTTCTTCCTTTCCAATCTTTATGCCTTCTTTATCTCTTGCCAAATTGCAGTGGCTGGGTAACTGGACAAGAAAAGGAAATAAAAGGCATCCAGATCATGAAGGAAGAAGTAAAACTATATTTATTTGCAGATGACATGGTTTTGTATATAGAAAATCCTAAGAAATCCACCAAAAACTTTTGTGAATATAGAATTCTAGGTTGACATTTCCTTTTCTTTCAACGGCTTTAAAATGTTATTCACATTTCAGAACTTCTTTTTCTCTTCTTTCTTTTTTTTTTTTTTTTCGGCCATGCAGCATGCCTTCCAGGATCTTAGTTCCCAGAATGGTGGATGAACCTGGGCCACCGCAGTGAAAGTGCCAAGTCCTAACCACTGGACCGCCATGGAATTCCCTAGAATTCCTTTTCTGTGTCTCCCTTTTATCTGACATCTTGGCCCCTACAGCCCCAGCTGCCTTGGCAACCCCAATCTCCAGTGTCTTGTCTCTCCAGCTCCAGAGCCTCTGCTGCCTTTTCTGCCTCTTAGCCATGGACCTCTGTCCAAATGCTCAGCCTCTTAACTAGAATCAGCAAGTTTCCTGAAGGGAAATGTGGTTCACAGAACGTCAGCTCATCTCCTTGTGTTTTCCTTCTTCTGAGATCATGGCCCATCAAATGTTTGTCGACTTGGCAGCTCTTCAGCAAAGAAGTTTTCTGTATTTTATTCAGGTTTTCTAGTTGTTCTCAGCAATGAACATAACTCTGATTCAAGCAGAAGAATAATTATTTTCTCAGATTTCTTCTCCCAGAAAAAGAATTCTTAGCAAAGAGTGATTTTAGGGGGCTTCCCTGGTGGCACAGTGGTTGAGAGTCCACCTGCCGATGCAGGGGACACGGGTTCGTGCCCCGGTCCGGGAAGATCCCACATGCCACAGAGCAGCTAGGCCCATGAGCCGTGGCCACTGAGCCTGCGCGTCCGGAGCCTGTGCTCCGCAACGGGAGAGGCCACACAGTGAGAGGCCCACATACTGCAAAAAAAAAAAAAAAAAAAAAAAAAAAAGAGTGATTTTATACAGGGAATTTGATGACACAAGTTACACAACCTTCTTGGGAGGCTGATGAAGCTAAAAGGAGAAAAGTTGCTTGTATCAGTTGGCTATTTTTGGAATAATGGTGCATAACAAAAAATCTCAACATCTCGGTGTTATACTAAAATGAGCATTTATTTCTCACACATCTATGGGTCAGCTGAGTGTGGGCTGATCTAGGTTAGGCAACTCACTTTCAAGCTGTGGGTCTGGCCAGACTTGGGTCCTCATCCAGGCCTGCTCCATGTTTGTTCATTCTGAGCTCCAGCTGAAGGGGCAGCAGCTACCCAGGGAAAGCTCTTCTCATGGGGAAGGCAGAAGAAGGGCAAACACATTTCTACCCTCTGCTTGTGTTGTGTCACCTAACAGCCCATCGGCTGAAGTAAGTCATGTGGCCAAGTTCAAAATCAAGGGGCAGGGAGGTAAACTACACCTTTTTGTGAGAGGAACTGCAAAGCACCATAGCAATGGATACAGCTACAGCGGGGGTTAAGGATTGGGGTGATAACTCAGTGCACCATACTGATGTCCCCTGGAAATGGGGAAAACCAGGCCCCGTGCTTGGCTGTGCAGGTGCAGTCCCTGAGGAGGAGACCTCACTGCCTTGTAGCTGCTGGCAGGTCTCAAAGCCATTGCTGCCTATTTGGTATCCCATAGTGATTGACTGGGCAGAATTTGCACAAATTCTTTGCTCAAATCACTGCAAGAGCCTTGAGCATCCTGCTGTCATAAATGTCACAGTCAAAGGGAGAAAAGGATGATTTTTTACCTTCTTTCCACTTTCTAGCTTCACCTAAGTGTCTCACATTTGGTAAACTCATCCTGGAACCCTGTTCGTACGTGTCAGGAAGCATAATTTCCAGACTTCCATTTCCAAAAAAATGTAATAAGACCTTTAAAGGGGATGGGGAGGGGGCTGTGTGCCAACCCACACTCTGGGGCAAACCTGAGTCACAGGAACCTGCAGAGAAAGGAGGCTCTTGAAGAACCCACGTGAGTACTCTAGCTCATAACTGGTCATGTTAGAACCTCTCCTGCCCCTTAGGTGGCCTTCCCATAACCCTTCCCTGCCCCTGTGTGGATGATCAGAAATCCCTGTTAGCAAGTTGGGAAAGGAGGAGTGGGAGCACAAATTGGAGAAACAGGAAAACAGTGCTCTGAGCAGATCTTCTGCTGTGGCCCGCTATAGGCATGAGCCCAGGTCAGGGCAGGAGTGAGGGGGAGGCGTACACTTTAAATGAAGTTGGAGATAACTAATGAGAACCTACTGAATAGCACAGGGAACTCTACTTAATGCTCTGTGGTAACCTAAATGGGAAGGAAATCCAAAAAAAGAGGGGATATATGTATATGTATAGCTGATTCACTTTGCCGTACAGTAGAAACTAACACAACATTGTAAAGCAACTATACACCAATAAAACATTTAAAATAAAAATAAAAAAATAAATGAAGTTGGAGGTTTGGATCACTGCATGACTGGACATTTCAAGTGCTGAACATAACCTGTTTTTGCAAGTAGAAGTTATAGGAAAAACTTATTATTACATAAGAGTGCTCAAAAAAGTCATGGAACTTGCCCTAGATTTTATCCAAATGGCAGGAAGAAGCTACCTGCCAAGCAGGTTTGAATGGATAACTGGGGAAAAAAAGGATCAAGTATTTTGCTGATTACATTCTATAAGGCCGGCTCTTTCAACAAAATGGATATATTTCTTAATTGAATTTAATATGCCCTTATGAAGACAGATAGGAATACCTACTTATTATGGGGTTTTCCCCCTTATTTTTAAGTATGGAATTATTTGCTCAGATCACTCTTCCCCTCTCAATTTCAGAGGTGTGTTTCTCAGAGCGGAATGACTGTCAGGGTGGGGAGAAAGGCACTAGCTCTGAGGAACTGTACTAGGTCATTGCACATCATCAGCTCGTTAAACTCCACAGCAGTCCAGGAGAAACTGCCCCACACTTAGAAGTGAGGAAAGTGCACATCAGGGAGGAGATGCCATCTCTCAGGCCCCAGAACTAGGAAGTGGTGAAGCTGGAATTTGAATCAGACTCCAGATGTCTAAAAATGGTGTCGTTATCACATATAGCCAGAGAAACCTCAAAAAAGCGACGGTGTAGTGCCAAAACAGTCCCACAGCCTGGGATCCTTTAAAGGACTTTTTGTGTGTGTGTGTGGTACACGGGCCTCTCACTGTTGTGGCCTCTCCCGCTGCGGAGCACAGGCCCTGGACGCGCAGGCTCAGCGGCCATGGCTCACGGGCCCAGCCGCTCCGCGGCATGTGGGATCTTCCTGGACCGGGGCACGAACCCGTGTCCCCTGCATCGGCAGGTGGACTCTCAACCACTGTGCCACCAGGGAAGCCCTAAAGGACTTTTAAGTGCCAATTGGATAGAGCCGCTTCTGTTTGTGCACCTTTGGTTGCTAGTGAGGCTGTGCATTTCTCCACATTTCATCCTCCCTTTTTCCCCTCTTCCCTCCCTCCCTCCCTTCATTCTTTCCTCTTTCCTTTCTTTCACTCCTGTCTGTATAAATTATCTGTTCATCTCCACTGATGAAGTATAATCCAGCAAGTGACCAGATTTGATTTCTATCTGCCCTTTGTTTTTGGTAATATGTTTTTACCGGTTTGCTGATTGACAAATCTGATAGGACAAACGCAGGGGGTAGGTGATAGGTGGGTGGCACACCGGTGCAGACTGGATAGGGGGCTGGAGCTGGTGGCCTCCTTGTCAGGAGGGCTATGGGAACATGATTGACGGCTCAGGCCGGCCGCAAGCTGGTGGAGGGACCGGCGGCGTCCAGGGAATGTGGCCGGAGCAGAGCGCCACCCGGTCGGTGTCCTCGCACTCAAATCGGGACTGATGCGCAGCTACTGGAACAGCAAGAAAAGCGCCTGCCTCCCTCAATGTATCTCTGGCGCCCTCTACTGTTTAGCATCATACTCACTGCGAAGGAGAGACGCTTAAGGGAATTCCGTCTGCAGAGCATATATTGAAGGACGAATTTGGAGTTGATTCCGGAGGTGAAAAGCTGGAAAAAGGACCTCAGTTCTTGTCTTCTTTGAAGAATTTAGCAAAGAGACCAAGGCTGTGAAAAAGATAAAAGCCCTTATTAGAAGCAAAATACATGTGGAAGAGGCAATGTATGTGTGGAAAAAACAAAATACGTTTGGAGGAGCACACAGTCTGGCTCAGAGTGAGTTGCGCACAATAGGGGCAACTAGGTTGCTTATATAGGGTCAGTTTTCCGGGTTTTGGTTTTGGCCAATCATCTCCATATTTGGTCCTGGTGTGGGGCACATCGCTCAGCCAAGATGGATTCCAGCTGGCATCTTCTCCCTCTTGTCCTTCCCCTAAACTGAGGGCCTTCTCTGAGCTTGTGTCAGGCCAGGAAATCCACAAGAACGCACCCAGTCAGGGCCCACTGCTCCCGCTGGTATCCCATCTCAAAACGTTGGCAGGAGATCAGCTGCAGCTGCTCAGCCTGGGGCCTATCTCCTACCTCAGAGCTGCGAGGCAATTGCTAACTGGTGAACCAGCCCTCCCAGAATCTTTCCTTGCGCCCGCTCCCAAAGACTACCTCCCCCTCTCCCACCAAAATAGCCACTAACCTGATTTTTTAAACCACTTTATACCCATTAGAATGGCTAAAATGAAAATGATTGGCACCCCCAATTGTTGGCAAGGATGTAAAACTGGAATCCTCATACATGACTGGTGAGTGTGTAAAACTGGGCAGTCTTGGAAACTGTACACTGACAGTGTCTTATAAAGTTAAATATACACCTACCCCATAAACCAGCAATCTCAATAGGCATTTACCACACGCCCGCAGCTTCAAACTGAAAACATACATCCACAGGAAGACTTGTAAAAAGATGTTTATAGCCAAACATCTATAGGTATTCATAACAGCCAAAAACTAAAAGTGACCTTTCATAGGAAAATGGATAATGTAATATATTCATTAAATTGGTGTATTCCTCAGCAATAAAAAGAATGAACTATTGAGTCACATTAAAACTTGGGTTAATCTCAAAAATGTTGTGTGAAAAAAGCAAGTCACCAAGGAATATAAGCTATATGATTTCATTTATATGAAGTTCAAGAACAGGTCACACTAACCTATGGTAATTGAAATCAGAACAGTGGTTTCCTGTCATGAGTGGCAGGGGACTAACTGGAGGTGGAGATGAGAAATTTTTAGAGTGATGGAAATGTTCTAAATCTTAATTGGGGTATTGGTTACATGAATGTATTTTTTTTTCTATATTTGGGAAGTGATCTTTTTATTATTTTTTATTTTTTTTGGCCACACTTCACGGGTTGCGGGATCTTCGTTCTCCAACCAGGGGTCGAACCCATGCCCCCTGCAGTGGAAGTGCAGAGTCTTAACCACTGGACTGCCAGGGAATTCCCAGTGAAGTGATCTTTTTAATATAGGGAATTTATATTCTTTTTTTTTCTTTCTTTCTTTTGCGGTACGCGGGCCTCTCACTGCTGTGGCCTCTCCCGTTGCGGAGCACAGGCTCCAGACGCGCAGGCTCAGCGGCCATGGCTCACGGGCCCAGCCACTCTGCGGCATGTGGGATCTTCCCGGACAGGGGCACGAACCCGTGTCCCCTGCATCGGCAGGCGGACTCTCAACCACTGCACCACCAGGGAAGCCCTGGAATTTATATTCTTTAGAAGTTAGGGACATTTTCCTAGTAATTCCATCAAGTAAAAATAAAGAATAGGATTTCCCACCCAGGGGAATCACTATACCATTTTGGTAAGATTCTTCCAGACAGTATGATCCCAGTGCTGCATACATTATACTATACACATATGCAAATAAGGACAATTCCTTAGCTTGTCTAGTATCTGATTATGCAGACAATTTGCTGACCTGCTATCTGAGCTTATCTGAGCACGGAGTGAAGTGAATCAGAGATACCAGGATGGAGAGAGGAGTTACCACTTGGAGGGAGTTGTGGAGTGGAAGAGATCAGGCAGGAGCTTGATCTCCCATGACAAGAAATTGTCATATACTATATAAAAAGGTTTTGTTGGGAACTACAGACCCTTCTCCACAGAAGAAGGTACTTTTGTGTGTGTGCACTCTCATACAATCATTTTTGTATATGGTTTTGAGGAGAATCACAAAACTCCTGAGGTTCATTTTTAGGGAAGCCAAGTTAAAAACCAAAAAAGCCTGAATTAGAGAAAACAATTTCAATGAACCAAAAGAATTTTTAAAAACACACCTAGTAAAATAAACTTGTTCATTTTATCATGAATTTAGTTATGTTCAAACAATATGATTAATCTAGCAATCCTCCAAACTTCCAGGTTAAGTACCGCTCCCTATTTCCTCATTGGTGACTACCCTTCTCTACAAGCTGCTGCTACAGTCGTAATGAGAGAACCAACTGCAAAGTGTCTGCTGGCAAGCAAATTCAGTGAGGCACTCAAATCCTAGAAATGAACAATGTGACTCTCGGCCTCCCCTGATAAAGAGTTGAAACATGACCATGTTTCCTGCATTTTCAATGCCTCTTTATTGAAAGACATGCTCATCTGGAAGTTGTCTAAACGTAGGCTTATATGAACTAATCCATAGTCATGAAGAGTTATAATCAAGGAAATCATGTCATGTCTATGGTTTATTAATGTAGGTATAAGGAAAGCACTTAAGAGTTTGTGACCATAGCAGAAAAGCAATTCCTGAGGAAACGCCTCAGGTCCGCGTCCTAGTACTTAGGAGAGTGCCTGGAATGGAGCAGGGACTAAATGGAGAGAGCCTTTAATCCTAATGAAATGCTGCGTGTTCCCTTCATTGCTAGATCATTTTTCTAGAAGCAAGAAAGGGAAAGACCAAAAAACAAACAGAAAAACTCACAGAATTTTCTCAGGGAAAAAAAAGTTTTAATTAATATCTTTAACACAACTCTCTTTATAAAATATACTTATTTTAAAACGCCGAGCAAAAGCCCTGTCGTTCATTTCAAAAGACAAATCATTTCAGTGCTCTTCCGTGAAGTGCCTGTAGTTTCTTCCTCTGGTCTTAGAGAAGGGCATGGGACCCGTGCTTCATGTCGTCAGGATAAACATCCAGGAGGGAGAAATCCTGTTGTAGCGGGTAGCTGTTTTCATCTAACACAAAGAGGCTCTGAACCTTCAGGACACAAGGTGCCCCACTGCCCGCCAGCAAGGCATGGAGCAGGTCTGCGGCGACCAGGTCGTAGGTGACGTCTGAGGGAGGGGCTGAGGAAGAGGAAACATGAAGGGCTCTTAGCATCCCTTCCAGGGGTGTGGACATGCTCACATTGAAGGGTTCATTGTTTCCCTTGGTTTCTCAAGTCCCAAACCCACTGTAAATGTCTCTTTCTAGCCCCTCTCTTTCTAGTCACAGGTTACTCTAGAATGATGAGGCACAATTCCTGCTGATCTGGAGAGAAGGCACAGGTAATACACTGTTCAGACTGATGGTGTTTCCTATTATGGTACAGCCCCTGGCTTCTTCAAACAATCGAAGGAAGAACTGAGATTAATCTTTTCCTAAATTAAGCCTGAAACAAAAAGGGCATGTCCAGGGCTTCCCTGGTGGCGCAGTGGTTGAGAGTCCACCTGCCGATGCAGGGGACGCGGGTTCGTGCCCTGGTCCGGGAAGATCCCACATGCCATGGAGCGGCTGGGCCCGTGAGCCATGGCCGCTGAGCCTGTGCGTCCGGAGCCTGTGTTCCGCAACGGGAGAGGCCACAACAGTGAGAGGCCCGCGTACCACACACACACAAAAAAGGCATGTCCATATCAGAAAAGTACTCTTATATTTATCTAGTCTATAGCTCTTATCACAGTTACATATACACATATTTATTGTTTATATAACAGGACTCTAAGTTGGTTACTTAATATCAAATCTTGATAATATATACAAATACTAAGATTATAGGTGGATATGTCATTGTATTCTGCATTTGTCCTATATGCTTCCTCTCATTTTTTGAGGACATCCAATCAAGTCATTTAGCAAGTTGCTCAACACTAGACAGACAAGGCACCACTGACTATGCTCAGACTCTACTGGTTCCCTGACAAGCACCACCAGCCTTTCTTGGATTGAGTCTACAGACTCCTGGAGGGCCCATGACATATTCCTGGAGGTGTGAGAATTCTGTACAGCACTTAAAATTTTTGAATTTTCACTTTAATAAGCTAAAAAAAAATCAAGGTTAGTGGTAACCTGAATGATCTGATGAACACTTTATAACGGTGCCCACATCTTCACTTATGGATACAATTTAATTAATGCCAAGAAGGAGGACTTTAATTGTCTTAGGACTGGGCAAAACACAGGTCTATACTGTATATGAGAACAATGCTTCTCTGAGAAATAAAGACTAACTGCCATTGTGCAAAAAGTGAAAAGACAAGACTGAAAATAAACAAAGTACAACGAGAAAAGGCATGAAAACAGTGGAAAGAATGAAAATTAATAAAGAAAGGGAATTAAAAAAACAGAGAGACTTCCAATTAGGATGTAGAATACTGGGAAGAGTGTGGCTCCTACCCTAACAATTATTAGAAAAAGCTGAATAAACTACAAAATCACAATCTTCTTGGACCTATAAGTGAGCCAAGGTTGTACAGCTGCCAAGAAGACTGCAGTGTAAGGAGAGACAGGACAGGAGCATGGGTTTGCCTGGGGCTGAGCTCAGAAAGAAGACAGTCCACCAAACAAGCAAGAATGAAGAATGTGCTTAAAGTTTCAATGAACTGCTAAAAGGCAAGCGTGGACCAGCGTCAAAGACAAGGGGGCACGTGTTCTTCTCATCTCACCAGGTACTCACAAGGCTGGATGCAGGGCAAGACATCAGAGAAAGCTTCCAGCTATGGTGAAGGCCTGGGAAAGGGGAGAAGCTGCCAGGAGGAAAAGCACAAAACACCATTCAGGACGGCTCCCTTAAGGAACAAAAGCCTTAAACTGCTGGAGGAAGACCTCAAGTCCTACTGCCCCAAGATACAGATGGTGAGGATGAAGATGGAGGAAAGGTGAAAGGAAAATCCCTCTATCCCTGGGGGAGGGGCAGAAAACCACCCTGGATCAAGACCATTAGCGGTGCCCTGCTGCTGAGAGAGGGGCAGGACCACACAAAGATACCCACCAAAGACACAAGGCAGAGCTTGGCTGACTTGGCAGCAGGGGCAGGGTCACTGAGAAAGCACCACATCCAAGACCCAGACACACAGAGCCTGTGTAAGACTAAGGCTGGACCAGAATCAAAGGGAATCACTCCTGCCCTTCCCTCCAGGCTTGGATGCACCAAAGGACAACAAATAGAGCTTGTACAACCTGGGGAGGTACAAGAACATGAAGAGAAACTCTCTCTGAGGCCCAGGTACAGAGTGAAGGGTTAAAGCTGACTGGTGAAGCAGGAATATTAGGGAAAACTCTCTGGAGAACCACTCCCCACCATGAGCATACATAATGCTAGATAATTGGAAGCCAGTGGTGACCAGAAGGTAACCAGAACAATAAAAAACTCAAATCCGACTCATGGTCTGACAAGATTAACTACCCTGCCCACCCCCAACCCCCAGTAAAGGTCTAGGAAAACAGGCATGCCCACTTCAGGTACAAATACTGTTTACCTCAGTCTGTATTGTTCTATACGCAATGTTCAGCATTCAAGCAAAAATGAAAGCCAGAAAAAATAACTCACTATTAACAGACAGAGCAATGAATTGAACCAGATTAACTCAACTGCTTAGAGAGTCTAAGACTAATGAGAAAAGGATGGAGTTTGAGCATCTGACAAATGGGTTATCTTCACTTTGTTGTTAGCCACTGACTAGACCTATCATCAGAGCTGAAGATCCTACATATCCTCACCACCAACACTGGACAATCTTTATATGTTTATATAGTGTCACACATTCATTTACTTAACTATTATAAAACTAAGGTCCTGGTGTTGGACACCAGGTAGGTCCTTGTTGATTATCTATTTTATATATAGTAGTGTGTATAGTCTTGTGTTTCACTTAAGCTAAATTATCCTTCTGCTTATATACTGACAAAAAAACCCTCTTAATTTACAGTATAGTGTTCCTTCTGTTCCAATATACTATCTACACTCCTGAAATGAATGGTTTCACCAAGAACAACCTCTTGATGGCGTGTTGATATCTTACCTATAACTCTGTTGAGCCAGTCAGGAGAAATGTTGAGAAGAATCTTCTCTATCAGCTTTGATCCTACATGGACGCAAACCTTATATATTCCATCAACTATGGTCATTAAAGCTGGCCTACAAAAGAGTAAACAGCACAGGACCCTCAAAAAGATTTTCAATTAAAGAAATGTTTAAATGCAATATAATTTCAAAAATCACTGGGTTTTTATGCAGGGTTAATTTTAATTCCTAAAACAACTCTAGGATGTCCTGAAACATCCCAGAAATAAAAGAAGGGTATTTTTTTTTTAAAAAAAGTGTTTCAAGTGATAAATTAATAAATTTTATTTATTCCATATTCATTTTAAATTTTCAGATACTAATGTAAGAAGACATTACTTTACACTGCTGTGTAAATTATTTCTAGAAATAAAATAAAGATGATAATCATGTATTTCACAATCACGATTTCAAGTTATTTTTTTCCACTGGATTCTTTCTCATCAAAAACAAACTGTTTTGGGTTTGAGAAAAGCATGGGTCGCAAGTACACATTGGGACCCTGCCATTAATGGAGGGGAAAAGCGGGGAGACGCCAGCAGATTCCATCCTGTAAGCTGGTAGGAAGCCTGAAGGCTTGATGGGATTCCAGTGTGATAGGAGGCAAGGACATGCTTCAGGACCCCGGAGGAAGATGGCGGAAGAGTAAGACGCGGAGATCACCTTCCTCCCCACAGATACATCAGAAATTCATCTACACGTGGAACAACTCCTACAGAACACCTACTGAACGCTGACAGAAGACCTCAGACCCCCCAAAAGGCAAGAAGCTCCCCACATACCTGGGTAGGGCAAAAGAAAAAAAGAATAAACAGAGACAATAGGATAGGGACGGGACCTGCACCAGTGGGAGGGAGCCGTGAAGGGGGGAAGGTTTCTACACACTACAAGCCCCTTCGCGGGCGGAGACTGTAGGTGGCGGAGGGGGAAAGCTTCGGAGTAGCGGAGGAGAGCACAGCAACAGGGGTGCGGAGGGCAAAGCGGAGAGATTCTGGCACAGAGGACCGGTGCCCTCAGGCACACACCAGCCCGAGAGGCTTGTCTGCTCGGCCGCCGTGGCGGGCGGGGCTGGGAGCTGAGGCTCGGGTATCGGCTTTCAGTCGGAGCGCAGGGAGAGGACTGGGGCTGGCGGCAGGAAGAGAGCCTGAAGGGGTTAGTGCACCACGGCTAGCCCGGAGGGAGTCCGGGGAAAGGGTCTGGAGCTGCTGAAGAGGCAAGAGACTTTTTTCCCTTTTGTTTCCTGGTGCGCGAGGAGAGGGCATTAAGAGGGCTGCTTGGGGAAGCGCCGGAGACAGGCACGAGCCGCGGGTAAGGCACGGACCTCGGAGACGGGCGTGGGCCGCCGCCGCCGCCGCCGCCCGCCGCCGCGGCCCGCCGCCGCCGCTGCTGCCGCCGCCGCGGGGCCTGTGTGCGAGCGCGGGTCACTGTCCGCCCCGCCTTCCGGGGGGCCTGTGCACCCCGCCACTGCCGGGGTCCCCGAGACCCGGGGACGGCTTTCCCGGGAAAGCGCACGGAGCGCCACGGGCTGCTGCAACGTCACGCCGGCCTCTGCCGCCGCAGGCCCGCCCCACACTGCGCGCCCCTCCCTCCCCTCTGCCTGAGTGAGCCAGAGCCCCCGAATCAGCGGCTCCTTTAAACCCGTCCTGTCTGAGCGAAGAACGGACGCCCTCCGGCGACCTACGCGCAGAGGCGGGGCCAGGTCCAAGGCTGAGACCCGGGAGCTGTGAGAGCAGAGACAGGGAAATCTCTCTGTGCAGCCTCGGAGGCAGCGGATTAAAGCTCCACGGTCCATTTGATGTGCCCTGCGTCTGTGGAGTGCATGAATGGACAGCGAATCATCCCAAATTGAGGAAGTGGACTTTGAGGACAAGATTTAAGACTTTCCCCCCTTTTCCTCTTTTTACAACGAATTATTCCAAATTAAGGAGGTGGACTTAGAGAGCAAGATTTCAGACTTCTCGCCCTTTTCCTCTTTTTACAACGAATTATCCCAAATTGAGGAGGTGGACTTGGAGAGCAAGATTTTTTATTTTTCCCCCTGCTCTCTTTTTGTGAATGTGTATGTGTAATCTTCTGTGTAAGATTCTCTCTGTATAGCTTTGCTTCCACCATATGTCTCAGGGTTCTATCGGTCCGGTTTTTTTTTTTTTTTTTTCAATAATTACTTTCTAATTTTAATAACGCTACTATATTTCATACTTTATTCTATTTTACTTTACCTGCTCTTTCTTTTTTTCCTACTCTCCCTTCCTCCCTCCCTCCCTCCGCTCCTCCTTTCCTTCTTTCTTTTTCTTTCCTCCCTCCCACCCTTCTTCTTTCCACTTTCTTTTTCTTTCCTTCCTCCCTCCCTCCCTCCTGTCTTTCTTCCTTTCCTTCCTCCCTCCCTCCCTCCTTTCTTTCCTTCTTTATTTCCATCCTTCCTCCCTCCCTCCCTCCTTTCTTTCTTCCTTCCTTCCTTCCTTCCTTTCTTCCCTTCTTCCTTTCTTTCCCTCTTTCTTTCTTCTACTAATTCTTTCTTTCTACTTTTTCTCCCTGTTACTCTGAGCCGGGTGGATGAAAGGCTCTTGGTGCTGCAGCCAGGAGCCAGTGCTGTGCCTCTGAAGTGGGAGAGCCAACTTCAGGACACGGGTCCACAAGAGACCTCCCAGCTCCACATAATATCAAGCAGCGAAAATCTCCCAGAGATCTCCATCCCAACACCAGCACCCAGCTTCAGTCAACGACCAGCAAGCTACAGTGCGGGTCACCCTATGCCAAACAACTAGCAAGGCAGGAACACAACCCCACCCATTAGCAGAGAGGCTACCTAAAAACATAATAAGGCCATAGGCACCCCAAAACACACCACCAGACATGGACCTGTCCACCAGAAAGACAAGATCGAGCCTCAACCACCAGAGCACAGGAATTAGTCCCCCCCACCAGGAAGCCTACACAACCTACTGAAACAACCTTAGCCACTGGGGTCAGACACCAAAAACAACGGGAACTACGAATCTGCAGCCGGCAAAAAGGAGACCCCAAACACAGTAACATAAGCAAAATGAGAAGGCAGAAAAACACACAGCAGGTGAAGGAGCAAGATAAACACCTACCAGACCTAACAAATGAAGAGGTAATAGGCAGTCTACCTGAAAAAGAATTCAGAATAATGATAGTAAAGCTGATCCAAGATTCTATTTCCATGATCCATAATCTTGGAAATAGAATAGACAACATGCAAGAAACAGTTAACAAGGACCTAGAAGAACTAAAGATGAATCAAGCATCGATTAAAAACACAATAAATGAAATGAAAAATACTCTAGATGGGATCAATAGCAGAATAACTGAGGCAGAAGAACGGATAAGTGAGGTGGAAGATAAAATAGTGGAAATAACTGATGCAGAGCAAAATAAAGAAAAAAGAATGAAAAGAACAGAGGAGAGTCTCAGAGATCTCTGGGACAACATTAAACGCACCAACATTCGAATTATAGGGGTTCCAGAAGAAGAAGAGAAAAAGAAAGGGACTGAGAAAATATTTGAAGAGATTATAGTTGAAAACTTCCCCAATATGGGAAAGGAAATAGTTAATCAAGTCCAGGAGGCACAGAGAGTCCCATACAGAATAAATCCAAGGAGAAATACACCAAGACACATATTAATCAAACTGTCAAAAATTAAACACAAAGAAATCATATTAAAAGCAGCAAGGCAAAAACAACAAATAACACACAAGGGAATCCCCATCAGGTTAACAGCTGATCTCTCAGCAGAAACCCTACAAGCCAGAAGGGAGTGGCAGGACATAATTAAAGTGATGAAGGAGAGAAACCTGCAACCTAGATTACTCTACCCAGCAAGGATCTCATTCAGATTTGATGGAGAAATTAAAACCTTTACAGACAAGCAAAAGCTGAGAGAGTTCAGCACCACCAAACCAGCTTTACAACAAATGCTAAAGGAACTTCTCTAGGCAAGAAACACAACAGAAGGAATATACCTACAATAACGAACCCAAAGCAATTAAGGAAATGGGAATAGGAACATACATATCAATAATTACCTTAAATGTAAATGGACTAAATGCTCCCACCAAAAGACACAGAGTGGCTGAATGGATACAAAAACAAGACCCATATATATGCTGTCTACAAGAGACCCACTTCAGACCTAGAGACACATACAGATTGAAAGTAAAGGGATGGAAAAAGATATTCCATGCAAATGGAAATCAAAAGAAAGCTGGAGTAGCAATTCTTATATCAGACAAAATAGACTTTAAAATAAAGACCATTAGAAGAGACAAGGAAGGACACTACATAACGATAAAGGGATCGATCCAAGAAGAAGATATAACAATTGTAAATATTTATGCACCCAACATAGGAGCACCTCAATACATAAGGCAAATACTAACAGCCATAAAAGGGGAAATCGACAGTAACACAATCATAGTAGGGGACTTTAACACCCCACTTTCACCAATGGACAGATCATCCAAAATGAAAATAAATAAGGAAACACAAGCTTTAAATGATACATTAAACGAGATGGACTTAGTTGATATTTATAGGACATTCCATCCAAAAACAACAGAATACACATTTTTCTCAAGTGCTCATGGAACATTCTCCAGGATAGATCATATCTTGGGTCACAAATCAAGCCTCGGTAATTTTAAGAAAATTGAAATTGTATCAAGTATCTTCTCCGACCACAATGCTATGAGACTAGACATCAATTACAGGAAAAGATGTGTAAAAAATACAAACACATGGAGGCTAAACAATACACTACTCAATAACGAAGTGATCACTGAAGAAATCAAAGAGGAAATTTAAAAATACCTAGAAACAAATGACAATGGAGACACGACGACCCAAAACCTATGGGACACAGCAAAAGCAGTTCTAAGGGGGAAGTTTATAGCAATACAATCCCACCTTAAGAAACAGGAAGCATTTCGAGTAAACAACCTGACCCTGCACCTAAAGCAATTAGAGAAAGAAGAACAAAAATACCCCAAAGCTAGCAGAAGGAAAGAAATCATAAAGATCAGATCAGAAATAAATGAAAAAGAAATGAAGGAAACGATAGCAAAGATAAACCAAACTAAAAGCTGGTTCTTTGAGAAGATAAACAAAATTGACAAACCATTAGCCAGACTCATCAAGAAAAAAAGGGAGAAGACTCAAATCAATAGAATTAGAAATGAAAAAGGAGAAGTAACAACTGACACTGCAGAAATACAAAAGATTATGAGAGATTACTATAAGCAACTCTATTCCAATAAAATGGACAACCTGGAAGAAATGGACACATTCTTAGAAATGCACAACCTGCCAAGACTGACTCAGGAAGAAATAGAAAATATGAATAGACCAATCACAAGCACTGAAATTGAAACTGTGATTAAAAATCTTCCATCAAACAAAAGCCCAGGACCAGATGGCTTCACAGGTGAATTCTATCAAACATTTAGAGAAGAGCTAACACCTATCCTTCTCAAACTCTTCCAAAATATAGCAGAGGGAGGAACACTCCCAAACTCATTCTACGAGGCCGACATCACCTTGATACCAAAACCAGGCAAGGATGTCACAAAGAAAGAAAACTACAGGCCAATATCACTGATGAACATAGATGCAAAAATCCTCAACAAAATACTAGCAAACAGAATCCAAGAGCACATTAAAAGGATCATACACCATGATCAAGTGGGGTTTATCCCAGGAATGCAAGGATTCTTCAATATACGCAAATCAATCAATGTAATACACCATATTAACAAGTTGAAGGAGAAAAACCATATGATCATCTCAATAGATGCAGAGAAAGCTTTCGACAAAATTCAACACCCATTTATGATAAAAACCCTGCAGAAAGTAGGTATAGAGGGATCTTTCCTCAACATAATAAAGGCCATATATGACAAACCCACAGCCAACATTGTCCTCAATGGTGAAAAACTGAAACCATTTCCACTAAGATCAGGAACAAGACAAGGCTGCCCACTCTCACCACTCTTATTCAACATAGTTTTGGAAGTTTTAGCCACAGCAATCAGAGAAGAAAAGGAAATAAAAGGAATCCAAATTGGAAAAGAAGAAGTAAAGCTGTCACTGTTTGCAGATGACATGATACTATACATAGAGAATCCTAAAGATGCTACCGAAAAACTACTAGAGCTAATCAATGAATTTGGTAAAGTAGCAGGATATAAAATTAATGTACAGAAATCTCTGGCATTCCTGTACACTAATGATGAAAAATCTGAAAATGAAATCAAGAAAACACTCCCATTTACCATCGCAACAAAAAGAATAAAATATCTAGGAATAAACCTACCTAAGGAGACAAAAGACCTGTATGCAGAAAACTATAAGACACTGATGAAAGAAATTAAAGATGATACAAATAGATGGAGAGATATACCATGCTCCTGGATTGGAAGAATCAATATTGTGAAAATGACTCTACTACCGAAAGCAATCTACAGATTCAATGCAATCCCTATCAAACTACCAATGGCATTTTTCACAGAACTAGAACAAAAAATTTCAAAATTTGTTTGGAAAAACAAAAGGCCCCGAATAGCTAAAGCAATCTTGAGAACGAAAAACGGAGCTGGAGGAATCAGGCTCCCTGACTTCAGACTATACTACAAAGCTACAGTAATTAAGACAGTCTGGTACTGGCATAAAAACAGAAAGATAGATCAGTGGATCAGGATAGAAAGCCCAGAGATAAACCCACGCACATATGGCCAACTTATCTTTGATAAAGGAGGCAGGAATGTACAGTGGAGAAAAGACAGCCTCTTCAATAAGTGGTGCTGGGAAAACTGGACAGGGACATGTAAAAGTTTGAGATTAGATCATTCCCTAGCACCATACACAAAAATAAGCTCAAAATGGATTAAAGACTTAAATGTAAGGCCAGAAACTATCAAACTCTTAGAGGAAAACATAGGTAGAACACTCTATGACATAAATCACAGCAAGATCCTTTTGGACCCACCTCCTAGAGAAATGGAAATAAAAACAAAGATAAACAAATGGGACCTAATGAAACTTCAAAGCTTTTGCACAGCAAAGGAAACCATAAAGAAGACCAAAAGACAACCCTCAGAATGGGCGAAAATATTTGCAAATGAAGCAACTGACAAAGGATTAATCTCCAAAATTTATAAACAGCTCATGCAGCTCAATAGCAAAAAAACAGACAACCCAATCCAAAAATGGGCAGAAGACTTAAATAGGCATTTCTCCAAAGAAGATATACAGACTGCCAACAAACACATGAAAGAATGCTCAACATCATTAATCATTAGAGAAATGCAAATCAAAACTACAATGAGATATCATCTCACACCAGTCAGAATGGCCATCATCAAGAAATCTAGAAACAATAAATGCTGGAGAGGGTGTGGAGAAAAGGGAACACTCTTGCACTGCTGGTGGGAATGTGAATTGGTACAGCCACTATGGAGAACGGTATGGAGGTTCCTTAAAAAACTACAAATAGAACTACCATATGACCCAGCAATCCCACTACTGGGCATATACCCTGAGAAAACCATAATTCAAAAAGAGACATGTACCAAAATGTTCATTGCAGCTCTATTCACAATAGCCCGGAGCTGGAAACAACCTAAGTGTCCATCATCGGATGAATGGATAAAGAAGATGTGGCACATATATACAATGGAATATTACTCAGCCATAAAAAGAAACGAAACTGAGCTATTTGTAATGAGGTGGATAGACCTAGAGTCTGTCATACAGAGTGAAGTTAGTCAGAAAGAGAAAGACAAATACCGTATGCTAACACATATATACGGAATTTTAAAAAAAAAATGTCATGAAGAACCTAGGGGCAAAACGGGAATGAAGACGCAGACCTACTTGAGAATGGACTTGAGGATATGGGGAGGGGGAAGGGTGGGCTGTGACAAGGCGAAAGAGAGGCATGGACGTGTATACACTACCAAACGTAAGGTAGATAGATAGTGGGAAGCAGCCGCAGAGCACAGGGAGATCAGCTCGGTGCTTTGTGACCGCCTGGAGGGGTGGGATGGGGAGGGTGGGAGGGAGGGAGATGCATGAGGGAAGGGATGTGGGAACAGATGTATATGTATGACTGATTCACTTTGTTATAAAGCAGAAACTAATTTAAAAAATAAATAAATAAACTTTAAAAAAAAATATGGGAAAAAAAAACTGTTTTGCATGTCAATAAACAAGGAACTAGGTAAATAGTTTTCGGTACCTCATGCAATGGAATATTATGTGACTGTTAAAATGAATGAGGAAGATTTATAAGTGCTTTTAGGAGAGGAATGCCATGATACACTCTAAGGGACAAACAATATGAACAAAACGATATGGATAATATTATTCTATCTATGTACTTTTAAAGACAGGGATATACCTCTTTTAAAAATAAATTATTAAAAAATAAATTGAAATCCAGATACTACTTGTGGCAATCACTGGGTCTGTGAACATCAATGGCGTCAAATAAGGAACATGGTTGTGTTCCGTAATGTAGTTGAGGGCCAACCTTTTACAAACACAGTGGTAGCAACCAAGTAACTTTTGGAAGAGGAAACAGAGGATTCACTGTCTTTGACAATGATGATTGGGCATTATCTTCAACTTTGCAAACTGGTCTTCCTGCTGGTACATATTGTGATTTTATTTCTGGAGATAAAATTGGTAATGATTGTACAGGAATTAAAATCTATGTTTCTGGCAATGGCAATGATAATTTTTCTATTAGTAACTCTGATGATCCATTTATTGTGATTCATGCTGAATCTAAATTATAAAGCTTGAATTAAATAAATATACCCGGGCGGGGGGGAATAAACTGAGAACAGAATTTAGAAAGACTCACTAATATAGGGGAATTTAGTGTAACAGCTAAAACATGACTACTGATTTTCCCTCTAAAAACTTACTTCCCCCTTTATCCACATGATGATTCTAGTTCCTTTCCTCTTTTACACTCTATACTCTTTCTCCAGGCTATCTTTCTTCCTCCATTCTTTATTTCAACAAATACATACTCGATATCTTGTACCATGCAGTGTGCTAAGCACTGGGTATACACTAGTGAATAAGACAGATCTGGTTCCTTCACTCAAGGAACTTAAGAGTTTAATAGGATAGAAAGACAATAAGCTTTTCAACAATGGTGGCAAGATGATTCAATGGGGATAGAATAGTCTTTTCAACCAACTGTACTGGGACAACTGAATACCCACATGTAAAAGAATGAAGTTGGACCCCTTGCTTATACCACATACAGAAATTAACTCAAAATAGATCATGGACCTATACATAAGAGCTAAAGCTATAAAATTCTTAGAAGAAAATATAGGAGTAAACCTCCATGATCTTGGGTTAGGAATGATACTTTTCTTAGATATGATGTTTCTTTATGTTGCTTGAAAAGCACAAGCAACAAAAAGAAAAACAGATAATAAAAAGTGTTGACAAGGACATGGAGAAACTGCAACCCTCACACATTGCCGGTGAGACTGTAAAATTGTGCAGCAGCTTTGGAAAACAGTTTGGCAGTTCCTCAAAAGGAACAAAAAGTTACCATACAACCTAGCAATTCTACTCCTGAGTATACATCCAAGAGAAATGAAAACATGTCCACCCAAAAATTTGTACATGAATGTTCAGAGCAGTATTATTTATAATAGCCAAAAAGTGGGGACAATCCAATATCCATCAGGTGATGAATGGATAAATAAAATGTGGCATATCCATATTATGTGGCAATAAAAAAAAATGAAGTACTGATACATGCTACAATATGGATGAACCTTGAAACATGTTAAGAAGAAGCTGTCACAAAGGACTGCACACTGTATGATTATTTACATGAAATGTCCAAAATAAGCATATCTATAGAGCCAGAAATTCGACTAGTGGGTGCTATGGGTTGGTGGGAGGGGAGAACAAGTGACTGCTATGGGTATGGGGCTTTGGGGGAGGGGGAGATGAAAATGACCTAAAATTGATTGTGGTGACAGTTGCACAAGTCTGTGAATACACTAAAGCCATGGAATCGTACATTGTAGATGGCTTAATTTGATGGGATAGGAATTATATCTCAGTAACGATGTTTTTTAGAAGACAATATGCAAGTAAACGACTCCAGGTACACACACATGGCACTCTAACAGAGAACAAAAGAGGTGACTAAGAAGGCCTCTCTGATGAACGGTCACTGAACTAAGACACGAAGGAGCCAGCCTCGTGGAGTCAGGCAGAGAAAAGAGCATGTGAGAAAGCCCTAAGGAGGAAAAAGTCAGAGTGTCTAAAGAACTGAAAGAAGACCGCTACAGCTGCAGCCCAGTGAGCAAGGCAAGGAGTACAGCAGATTAGACCGCAGAGGCGAGTGTGATGGGAAACTCTGGAAAGGTTTTAAAGGAAGGGAGTGGTCATTCTGTCAGCTGTGGAGAATGGACTCAGGGGAGGCGAAGAGAGGGGACCACGCATCTGAATCCAATTTTCTTTTCCAGACAAGCAACTTTCAAAGTAAGAGCAAAGTTCATTTACTTATTTAAAACAAACATAAATATATGTAAAGGGAAATAAGGCTTATGGACTAAGCTTCTGTAAATTTTCTTAAAGTATTCCATGATAACATGCTGAATATATTTGCACACGGTTTTTAGATATTGCAGTATTTAGAAATAGAAAAGAGAATAAAACACTGAGTGCTAGTCTGCTATCCTTAATTTCTAATATGAAGCTGGGGAAACTGAGATACAGAAAGGTTAAACACCTTACTAGCTTCCACAACTCAGAGGTTAGATCATATAATTACTTTTAACCTTTAAATTCCAAAAATATGTTAAGGTGGGGAAATGAGTTTCTTATGAGCCATTTAGAACTTGGTTAAAAATGTAAACCAAGTAAAAGTTTTCTTCAGTATAGCTGCTTAAAGACAATAAAATCTCCCAATTAACTGCTTTTGAAAAATTCCTGTTATGATTACTGGGCAATTTCTGCTTTCATAAATAGCTATTTATCACTCAGGAGGAACAATTTATTCTCTTGGATTAGCTCTAGTTAGTTCTCATTAGAAAGAGTTGATATATGTAATTTTTTGGTCACTTCCAGTCCTATAATATTAAACATTTTCCATCCTGCTGGCTTACTTAGTTGCCTTACCTATAGTATTTTTTCTTCATGGTAAATGGCAAGCAGCTAAAACATTGTTTGTAGATCTTGTTCTCATCTGTTTCTAGTTCCAATCCACATTTTGCACAACCAGTATATATAATATTGGGAAGAGAAGAAAAAATAATCTTCAGAGAACTGTGAGCATTTAGAGCTATCTTCAGAGATGCTGTAATGGGAAACACTAGCTCTAAAATCTGGGCTTTGATTAGAATCACTCCTGTAAAAGACAAACAGAAAGAAATATCACAAATTAGGAGACTAAAACCATAATTTAATTTACAAACATGGTTAATTATACAGTTGATTCACAGTTATTTATAGTAAAGGATACACCGAGGTCTTGTTCTTGGTCTTCTCTACTCTTTTCCTAGACAGTCTCACTCACATAAGGACTTCCGTAATTACTCTAGAGTGTAAGGGGTGATCTGCCTGCAACTTAGAGTAAAGATTTATTTGGCTAATTTGGCTGAAAAGGTGGATGTTTTCTTCCTCCCTGTCCTCTGGAATCATGAAAAATCAGTTTAATCTTTTTTAGAAGAAATCCCTCTAAACACTTGAAACTAACTAATATGCCATCTCTTCTTTCTTTTTAATTAATCATCATCAAAAGTCAAATAGGAGGTCAGTAATTCTTCTATTCTCTACTTTGTCCAAAAATAATACACCACTAGCTTACCGTCTTTTTAAACTTTTTTTTCAATTTCCCACCCATCATCATCCACACTCTGGGTGTTGGTTACATGGCCACGTGAGCCCTGAGGGTCCTCATATACTAAATATTTTCTGTGTGACTCACCAGGCACCTCAAGCATGTTCATTCACTACTCACTGGCTCATGCACTCACCCATTCAACAAATACTGAGTATCTCTTATCTGCCAGACATTCTTTTTTTTCTAATTTATCTTTGCCTTACTGTATACTAGTGAGATTGATGAGTTTATCTGAGCAACCTTCTCTTTTCCTCTCCATGTTCAGTTTAAAGGCTTTTTTAAGGCTTTGAATTTGTTCCTCTTCATCCTTTTAGCACACTCCGGGTCAAGAACTCATCATTCGGTGTCCTGTTCCCTTTCCTGGTAATCTCTGCAGGGGTCTCATTAATGGTGACTTTCCTATTCCTAAGCCCTTCAGTTTGCTTCAGTCTTTTAGTGCCTGAAGACTGTTTCATCATCTCTTCCAATCATGTCATATATCTCTACACAAATTACAAGGGTGTGTAGCGGTCAGCATACCTAATAAACTATAGCAGACTCTTCAGCACACCTTTCCATAGACATGATGAATCACTAAGAAATTATTTAATGAAATAACTCAGTAATTTTATTTTTATTAAAGCATAGCTCACCTATGTTTTTTGTTTTTTTAATATTTATTTATTTATGTGGCTGTGTTGGGTCTTAGCTGCGGCATGCAGGATCTTCGTTGTGGCATGCAGGGTCTTTCGTTGCGGTGCATGGGCTCTTCATTGAAGCACGTGGGCTTCTCTCTAGTTGTGGCGCGTGGGATCCAGAGTGTGCAGGCTCAGTACTTGCGGCGCGTGGGCTTAGCTGCCCCACAGCATGTGGGATCTTAGTTCCCTGACCAGGGATCAAACCCTCGTCCCCTGAATTGGAAGGGGGATTCTTAATCACTGGACCACCAGGGAAGTCCCAATAATTTTAGAAGAATGTTAATATAATTGCTAACATTTTGTAAATTTACACAACTCTTGAAAAAAATTAAAAGTTCATGATGAATGTGGATACCGCTTTCAAGGGGTTCATGGCCTGCTGGGCACTGATATTCTGCCGATGGCAGGATACTTCCTTTCTTTCTCCCCTCCTCCCTTCCTTCCTTTCTTTTTTTTTTTTTTTTTTGGCTGTACCACGCAGCTTGAGGGATCTTAGTTCCCGACCAGGAACTGAACCCAGGCCACTGTAGTGAAAGCGTGGTCCTAACCACTGGACTGCCAGAGAATTCCCAGAATCTTCATTTCTTTACAAGGAGTCAGACACAGCCTCAACCCCTCTGGCTTTTACTAAGGAAGCGGACCCTCTTGGGAAATTCCCCCTGTTAATCTCCCTTTCTTCTGCCTTTTATTTAACTATGAAATAGGTTAGAAAAACATTGCTTGTATTTCCACATGCTCTCCCCATGTCTGTCTTAAAAACACATAAACAATGATAAAAATTATGAATTCCACCCTCATAGCTAAACATCAAGAGACTGAAAATAGCTAAAAGGGCCTCTGTGAACACAGGATACTGTTACTAAACACAAATTTGGGTGCCCGGTGCATAGTGAGGCTAAACAACCCGAAATGTTAGAGTTTGGAGCAGAGAAAGGTTTACTGCAGGGCCAAGCAAGGAGAATGAGCAGCTCATGCTCGAAAAATCCAAACTCTCTGATGGTTTTCAGGGAGAAGTGTTTTTGTTTTTGTTTTTATTGAAATATAGTTGATTTACAGTGCGCCAATCTCTGCTCTACAGCAAAGTGACTCAGTTATACACATATAGACATTCTCTTTTTTATAGTCTTTTCCATTATGGTTTATCACAGGATATTAAATATAGTTACCTATGCTATACATTAGGAACTTGTTTAGGGAGAAGTTTTGCTGAGCAAAATTTGGGATGAGGGCTGCAGGGTGTGACTTTCTTCTGATTGGTTAGCGGTGAGGTAACAGGGTGGTATTCCAGGATTGTCAATCATCAGACTTTTGATTTCAACCAGTCTGAGGTCTCAGCATGTAATTAACCATGTATGGTTAGCATGTAGTTAACCGTCTTCCACCATGGTGGGGGCCTTAGTTCCTGCAGAAGAACTCAAAAATTCTGTTATGTATATTACTTGAGCAGGAACCAGGATCCTGCCTTAATAGTTGCACTATCATTTCTTGACTGCTCCTTCTTTGTTTCTGCATTCCCTTATTTCCCTGGTTAGTAACTGTAATCTACTCTTTGGTATTCAGGAAAGTCTAGGAGGCTGAAGCCTTTATCCTGCAAATAAAAAACTGGGGACACAGAAAGGTTTTTGTACCTGGGAAGGCCCCGCAGGGTCCTGCTCAGTTTCACAACCAGGGACGGACTATAACAGCACGAAGTTTTTGCATGGTTTCCCACTGGGGAGTACCTCTCCAGGGTATGCAAGAATAGTCCCAATTCCCAGCCTCATCCCCAAATTGGTGAGTCTATATACTTAGAACCATTAATCATCAAAACTGTAGCCACCTAATTTGTTGTTGTCCATAATGTTGTTTATTTTTATTTTTAAATCTACTTCTAGGTCTCCAATCTCAGCAAGTAGCTGTTTTATGTAAAAGGTAGATAACAGAGTAGACTTCTCTGTGACACCAAATTAAATGTAGCCCCTCTACTGCCTATGGCATTCTTCTTGCAGTGACCAGCTCCACAAGCCTGTGGGGCTTTGGGGATGGGGGGGGCGGGGACAGGAAGGACATATAAATATGAAACTGGGTTAGAAATTTACATGGCACTACAACACTACCCAAGATTTCACCAACTAGTATAAATCTAGAGTTTCTATAGCCACTTACTTCCATTTTTGAAAGTTGTATCAAAATTTTGTTTGATATAAAAATTTGTAAATTTTCTATCATCTGTGTTTATTTTCCAGAAGTTTTATTAATTTAACTTAACTGTTAGTATTGAAACAGAGCAGGACCCTGTGGGGCTCTCCCAGGTACAAATCCTTTCTGTGTCCTCATTTCTTGTTTGTAGGAAACAGGCTTCATTCAGCCTCCTTGATCTTCCCTGAGTTCCGAAGAGCAGATTCAAACAGTTGTTAATCAACGAAGGGAGGGGATGCAGAAACAAGGGAGGAGAAGTCAAGAAACAATAGTAGTACAGCAGTGGGGCAGGGTCCTGGCTCCTTCTCATGGAATATACATAACAGCATCTTTGAGCTCTTCTGCAGGAACTAAGGCCCCCACCCAAGTGGAGATGGTAACTTCAGGCTGAACACACAGATTCCCAGAGCACCACCCTGCATCTCTCACCCCAAATACTGTCCATAAAACTTCTCCCTGAAAACCACCAGGGAGTTGGGATTTTTTGAACATGAGCTGCCCATTCTCCTTGCTTGGCCCTGCAATAAACCTTTCTCTGCTCCAAACTCTGACATTTTGGTTTGTTTGGCCTCATTGTGCATCCAGCAAACAAACTTGCGTTTGGTCACAGTATCAATAAATGTTTCCATGTAGAAGTGGGTATATGGAGTTCTCCGAGAATAAATCTCTGTATTCAATTAAAAGGTGGGTTTTTTGAGAGGCGGTTGTTTTTGTTTTCTACTTGCATTCTCCTTAGCTTAGTTTTATAATGTAATAATGCTAACCTATAATCACATCTTGGAAAATAGTCAAACACACATACCTGAATGAACACAACTTGTAAAATTTTAACCTGGCATTTGGCCAAGGTAGAGTAAGCGACTGGATTTATGCTCCTACCTTGTGATTAATAAAAAGTAAATATTCGGTCTTTGTCCTTAGTTCCTAGCACACAGCTCCAAAAACTCTTGGAAATCTCCCAGAGTGATAAGAGTATCTTTCTTTGCTAATGAGATGACTGGTGACTGGGGCCCATAGGTAGCTTCAGGATGGGGGCTGGTCACCAGAAGGACCAAGGCAGATTAGATGGTTAGAACTTTCAGCCCTACCCACTGACCTCTGCAGAGGGGAAAGGGGCTGGAGATTGAGCTAATCACCAATGGGCAATGATTTAATCAATAACGCCTACACGATGAGTCCTTGATTAAAAACCTTAAACAGGGTTCAAGGAGCTTCTGGATTGATGAACACATTGAGATGCTGGGAGGTTGGTGCACCAGAGAGGGCATGGACGCTCCATGCCCCTTCCCCCATACCTTGTCCTATGTATCTCTTCCATTTGGCTGTTCCTGAGTTGTATCCTTCATAATAAACTGGTATGTAAATAAAGAGAGTTCCTGAGTTCTGTGAGCAGTTCTAGCAAATTACTGAGCCCGAAAGTGGGGAGGGCTGTGGGAACTCCCAACTTTGTAGCCAAGTCAGACAGAAGGGTACCCAGGGTACCTAATACTTGAGACTGGCATCTGAGTGAGGAGAGTCCTGTGCGACTGAGCTTTTAAACCTGTGGAGTCTGATACTAACTCCAAGCAGGTAGCATCAAAATTGAACTGTAGGACACCAAGTTGGTGTTCAGAGTCAGAGAAATGGCTGTTGGTGTGAAAAAAACAAAAACAAAAAAACAGACCAAAAAACCCCATACATTTGATGTCAGAAGTGCTGTGTATAAAAATAGTTCAGGGCTTCCCTGGTGGCGCAGTGGTTGAGAGTCCGCCTGCCGATGCAGGGGACACGGGTTCGTGCCCCAGTCTGGGAAGATCCCACATGCCACAGAGCGGCTGGGCCCGTGAGCCATGGCGGCTGAGCCTGTGCGTCCGGAGCCTGTGCTCCGCATCAGGAGAGGCCACAGCAGTGAGAGGCCTGCGTACCGCAAAAAAAAAAAAATTGTTCAGACACTTGAAACAACTAAAAACCAAACAAAATGTATGACACAACAATTCTCAAGACGTGAGATATCAGACAACAAAGGACAGTGATCCCTAACAGATGAGAAGCAAAAGATGTAAGCCTGGTGACTGTCCCAGCTTACAAAGAGAGTTTCCTGGCTGTGGTGCAGGAAAGGCAGAGACTGGTGGTTTCCCTGAGTTGAGAGTTTTGAGTCTGGAAGGCTAGTATGGCTAGAGTTCTCAGGGTAGAGTACTAGATAGATGAGAGCTGCAAAGAGAGTGAACTCTGGAGAAATGCAGAGGGAGAATTCTGGAGAAATGCAGACGGTCCACCCCTTGGAGAATTCAACTGAGTATTGACCAATATATGTGACCAGAGGCCAAGGAAAGAACCAAGGAAAAGGATTACTGGGAACAATCACTGAAGCTTACACAGAGCTGGGAGTAGTGTATTTTCCCACCAGCTAGAGTGGAAAACCTTGTAATCCATAGGGCACTGGATAGAGAACTTAGAAGCTGTACTTGGAGGAAAATTTATGGCACTAAACTCCTACATTGGAAAAAAAAAAAAGTCTCATATCAACGACCTCAATTTCCACCTTAAGAAAGGTAAAAAAGTGAAACCCAAGAAAGCAGAAGAAAGGAAAAATAAAGACCAGACAAGAAATCAATGGAATAGAAATAGAAAAACAGAGAAAAATTAATGGATATAAAAGGTAGTTATTTGAGAATATTAATAAAATTGGTAAAACTCTAGCGAAAATGATCAGTAAAAAAAAAGAGAGAGGACACAAATTAGCAATATCAGGTAATACTGTTACGAGTCCAAGCTTGCTCTGTTCACCACCAGACAGGCCAATGAATCGGAGACTAGGAGATGAGGCAAGGAATACAACTTTATTCAGAAAGCTGGCAGACCGAGAAGGTGGCAGAATAGTGTCTCTGGAAAACCATCTTTTCTGGGTCTGGATGCCAGTTTCTTTTATACAATCAGAGAGGGAGAGGTGGTGAGGAAGTAAAGTAAAAGGGCCATCAGTCTTGCAAAACATCTCCTGGAACGACCAAGCCTTGGTGAGGGGATGTGTTAGTTTCTTCTTTCTTGCAGCCCATTCATAGGTGGGCAGGGTTCCCTGAGGCAGGCCATTATGTATGATTATAATAACAAAAACAACGGAAAGCAAAGGTTAAAGTCAAACAGGTCCAACATGGAGTCCAGTTTACCTCTTCCCCGTTACCAATATTACTATAGATTCTACATATATCTAAAAGGATAATAAGAGAATATTATAACTTTATGCCAATAAATTGTTGTTGCTGTTGTTGTGCCAACAACCTAGATGAAATGAACAGATTTCTTGAAAGATACAAACTACCAAAGCTCACTCAAGAAGAAACAGATAACCAGAATAGTCCTATATCTATTAAATAAATTTAATTTGTAGTTAAACCTTCCAATAAAGAAAACTTCAGGCCCAGATGGCTTCCCTGAGTTCTACCAAACATGTATAGAAGAAATCAATCTAATTCTAAACAAACTCTTCCAGAAAACTGAAGGGGAAAAACTACATACCAGCTCATTCTATGAGCATTGCTCTAACACCAAAACCAGAAAAAAGATATGTAATGGGGAAGAGTTAAATGGGACTCCATGTTGGATCTGTTTCTTTGACTTTAACCTTTGCTTTCCGTTGCTTTTGTTCTTATAATCATACATAATGGCCTGCCTCAGGGAACCCTGCCCACCTATGAATGGCTGCAAGAAAGAAGAAACTAACACAACCCCTCACTGAGGCTGGCCATTCCAGGAGATGTTTTGCAAGACTGACGGACCTTTTTACTTGACTTCCTCGCCACCTCTCCCTCTCTATTTTGCCTTTTTACTTTACTTCCCTCTCTGACTCTACAAAAGAAACTGGCATCCAGACCCCGATGAGATGGTCTTTTGGGGACCCTAGTCCACCATCTTCATGGTCTGCTGGCTTTCCAAATAAAGTCGTATTCCTTGCCTCAATACCTCATCTCCCGATTTACTGGCCTGTCACGTGGTAAGCAAAGTAAGCTTGGACTTGGTAACAGTTACTACAAGAAAAGAAAACTGCAGACAACACAGACATAAAAATTCTTATTAACAGATGTTAGTGGGAATTCCCTGGCAGTCCGGCGGTTAGGTCTCTGTGCTTTCACTGCCAAGGGCCCAGGTTCTATCCCTGGTCAAGGAACTAAGATCTCACAAGCTGTGCATGGCGCAGCCAAAAAAACAAAAAAAACCCAGAAATGCAAAGTTGGTTTAATATGCAAAAATCAATCAATGTAATTAATTATATTAAAAGATTGGGAAAAAACTATGATCATCTCAATCGATGGTGAAAAAAGCATTTGAAAAATTCTAACATCCATTTCTGATTTTAAAAAAATATTTTTTCAGGACTTCCCTGGTGGCACGGTGGTTAAGAATCCTCCTGCCAATGCAGGGGACACAAGTTCAAGCCCTGGTCCGAGAAGATCCCACATGCCGTGTACACCACAACTACTGAGCCCACGTGCCACAACTACTGAAGCCCGTGTGCCTAGTGTCCGTGCTCCGCAACAAGAGAAGCCACCGCAATGAGAAGTCTGTGCACTGCAACGAAGAGTAGCCCCTGCTCGCCACAACTAGAGAAAGCCTGCAAACAGCATCAAAGACCCAACACAGCCAAAAAAAAAAAAAAAAAAAGAATTAAAAAACAATTTTTTTTCAGAAAACTAGGAATAAAAGGGAACTTCATCAACCTGATAAAGGCATCTATGAAAAACATACAGCCAATATCATACTTAATAATGAAAGAATAAATGCTTTCTCCCTAAGATCAGAAACAAGGTAAAAATGCTTGATCTTACAACTATTTTTCAATATTGTATTAGAGGAGTTATCAAGTGTAACGAGGAAAGAAAAATAAATAAAAGGCATCCAGACTGGAAAGAAAGAAGTAATACTGTCTTAACACACTGAAAACTATAAAACACAGCTAAGGAATTAAAGGAGATATAAACAAATGGAGAGATACATCTTGTTCATGGATTGGCAAACTCAGTGTTAAGATGCTTCAGTTCTTCCCCAAATTGATCTGTAGCTTCAACACAATCCCAATCAAAATCCCAGTAGGCTTTTTTTGTAGAAATTGACAAACTGATTCTAAAATCCATGTGGAAATGCAAAGGTTATAGAACAGCCAAAACAACTTTGAAAAGAACAAAGTCGGAAGGCTAACAATATCTGACTTCAAGACTATCAGTATAAAACTTCAGTAATCAAAATAGTGTGCTATTGGTGGAAAGATAGACAAATAGATCAATAAAACAGAAGAAAATCCAGAAATAGACCATACATGTGGACAACTGATTTTGACAAAGGTGCAAAGGCAATTCAATGGAATAATCTTTTCAACAACTAGTGCTTGAACAACTGGATAGTCATACAGCAAAAAACAAATAAAAAAAACCCAACTTCAAGCCATACCTCATGTCATATACAAAATTAACTCAAAATAGATCATAAACCCAAATTTAAAACCTAAAACTCTAAAACTTTTAGAATAACACGTAGGAGATAAATTTTTGTGATATTGGGTTGGCAAAGATTTCCTAGAAATGACACCAAAAGCACAATTCATACAAGCATAAATGGATAAACTGGACTTCATTAAAATTTAAAACTTGTGCTCTTCAAAAGACCTGGGTAGGGCTTCCCTGGTGGCGCAGTGGTTGAGAATCTGCCTGCCAATGCAGGGGACACAGGTTCGAGCCCTGGTCTGGGAAGATCCCACATGCCGCGGAGCAAGTGGGCCCGTGAGCCACAACTACTGAGCCTGCGCGTCTGCAGCCTGTGCTCTGCAACAAGAGAGGTCGCGATAGTGAGAGGCCTGCACACCGCAGTGAAGAGTGGCCCCCGCTTGCCGCAACTAGAGAAAGCCCTCGCACAGAAACGAAGACCCAACACAGCTAAAAATAAATAAATTAAAAAAAAAAAAGACCTGGGTAAAATAATGAAAAGACAAGTAAAAGACTACAACAAAGGCAAGAAAAGACAAGCAACATTTTTGCAAAGCTTATAGTTGATAAAGAACTTTTACCCAGGGAGTTCCCTGGTAGCCTAGTGGTTAGGATTCTGGGCTTTCACTGCTGTGGCCCAGGGTCAGTCCCTGGTCTGGGAACTGAGATCCTGCAAACTGCACAGCACAGCCAAAAAAAAAAAAAAAAAAAAAAAGAAAGAAAGAAAGAAAAATAATTTTTACCCAGAACATAAAGAACTCTCAAAATTCAATAAAACAATCAAGTCAATTTTTTTAGGTAGGCAAAAGATTTCAATCGACACTTCATCAAAGAAGATATATAGTTGCCAATTAAGTACATAAAAGATGTTCAAAACCATCAGTCAATAAGGAAATGCAAATTAAAACCACAATGACCCATTACTACACACCTATTAGAATGAACGAAATTAAAAAGAATGTCCATACCAAGTGTTGAGGTAGGTGTGTAAAAAACAGAACTCTCATACACTGCTGGTGGAAATGTAAAATGGTACAACTACTTTGGAAAACAGTTAGGCAGTTTATTTTTATTTTTTGGCAGTTTCATTAAAAGTTAAACATATGCCTACCATATAATCCAGCTATTGACTCAGTTCCTAGGTATTTACTCATGAAAAAAGAAAGACTATGTCCATATAATGCCTTATACTTGAATGTTTATAGAAGCTTTATTTATAATAGCCAAGAACTGGAAACAACCCAGATGTCCATCCACAGCTGAACAGATAAACAAATCACAGTATATTCATATAATATGTACTACTGATACACACAACCACATAGATACATCTCAAAGAATTTGCTAAGTTAAAGACGCCAAACAAAATAATGTACATACTGCATGAGTCCATGTATATAAAACCATAGAGAATTCAAAGTAATCTCTACTGACAGAAAGCAGATTGATTGCCTGGAAGGATCTGGGGCAGGGATGAGGAGTCAGAAGAGATTACAGAGAGACAGCTGACGGTTTCATGACTGTGGTGACGGTTGCACGGGTTTCATGTCAAAACTCACCAATGTGAATGTGCATGCTTTAAAAAAGGGTAATTTCCTGTGTGAAAATTACATCCCCAAAACCCTGTTAAAAATTTTTTTTTAATCTGACTCTCTGAATCACATTTGAAAAGCACTAACTCTGGACTTCCCTGGTGACACAGTGGTTCCTGCCTGCCAATGCAGGGGACACGGGTTCAAGCCCTGGTCCGGGAAGATTCCACATGCTGCGGAGCAACTAAGCACATGTGCCACAACTACTGAGCCTGCACTCTAGAGCCTGTGAGCCACAACTACTGAGCCTGTGTGTCTAAAGCCCGCGCTTCACAAGAGAAGCCACCATAATGAGAAGACCACTCACCACAACAAAGAGTAGACACCGCTCTCCGCAACTAGAGAAAAGCCCATGCACAGCGACGAAGACCCAATGCAGCCAAAGATAAATAATTAATTTAAAAAAAGAAAAAGAAAACCACTAACTCTGAAGTATCCTATTAACTGCATATGACACAACTCTTACATTTCTGTGGATGAACCAAAAGTGGGCATAGCATGCTAGTAAAAAAGCCCAAGAAATATAGTTGAGAATCTTAGCATGTGATCTCTTAGGAGCTTCAACTTACTTTATTTGGGACCAGATTCTTTTCACTAGAAAAACTGTTAAAGTAATCTTAGTCCACTTAAAACACATTTAGCATTTAACAAAATCTAAAACCATCTATAAGAATTCAGAAAATTATTTATGCAGACTGGAGAATAAACTTCACATTCAGTATCAAGATCCAAAGCTCCTGAGTTATTCTCAATAACTCAACCTATAAAAGCACCAAAAATAGTAATCTTACAGAAATTCTGAGGAAAATTTTTGACCAAATTTTTCTTCTTCATTAAAACTTAAATTATGTAACAATAAACCTGCAGATACATCTCATTTTTTTCAACCCTTACTTGCCCTCTAAATACATTTGCTATGGACTTCCCTGGTGGCGCTGTGGTTGGGAATCTGCCTGCCAATGCACGGGACACGGGTTCGAGCCCTGGTCTGGGAAGATCCCACATGCTGCGGAGCAACTGGGCCCGTGCGTCCTAACTACTGAGCCTGTACTTTACAGCCCACAAGCCACAACTGCTAAGCCCATGTGCCCAGAGACCATGCTCCACAACAAGAGAAGCCACAGCAGCCGCTGGAAAACTTTCTATTAGTTTCCAAAACTGATAATCACTGACATTTACTCATTACTGGCATTTAGCAACCTTAACTATAGCTTTAAATGCTGTTTAATTTGTTATACCTTCAACCAGGAGTTAGCATCTTTTTAGCATCATTTCTGTAGTTAGGAATGCAATTTAGTGAAAAGTATTTCCCACTAAAATTGTAGCAGTTTATCTAGCTATTTTCACTATTTTACTCTCTCTTCATTCCAAAGTGTATAGCATTCTGAACCTAAAACATACGCCTTTTACTACTGCACTCAAAATAAATTAATTATATTTAGTTCATGGAAATTGTGTGAGTGTGTGTATAAAATTCATCAGGCATTCTTCCAAGTAGTATGCTTCTGAGAATGAAATTTATACGCACACTCACACTCACACACACATATTTGAGTTCAGGAAGTATGTTATTACATTATACAAAGCAGTAAGTAAATTCCGTAAATTCTGTATCAATGCTAACTTTTAACATTCATGTATAGATGATAGCTTAGTAACTTGATAAAATGTTTATCTCAACAGTGATTCTGGCTAGAGTCATTTTTCTATTTCTGGCTTATTAAATGATAAGCTGCTTTTAACTACATGCAAAAAATATTTTTAGGTAATCCCTAATAATTACAAATTAACCTCAAAGGATTGTAGGCAAAATGTTAGGAAGATGTCAGTACCTGTTTCAGCTACTTACAGAGATCTATATTTCACTTTTATATTCAATTACACATTTTCCCCACAAATGGCAGCTTCTTTGCTTATATTAATACTAGCAGACTTCCCTGGTGACGCAGTGGTTAAGAATCCTCCTGCCAGTGCAGGGGACATGCGTTCAAGCCCTGGTCCAGGAAGATCCCACATGCTGCGGAGCAACTAAGCCCGTGCGCCACAATTACTGAGCCTGTGCTCCAGAGCCTGTGAGCCACAACGACTGAGTCCGTGTGCCACAATTACTGAAGCTCACGTGCCTAGAGCTCGTGCTCCACAACAAGAGAAGCCACCGCAATGAGAAGCCCGAGCACCACAACAAAGAGCAGCCCCTGCTCGCCGCAACTAGAGAAAGCCTGAGTGCAGCAATGAAGACCCAACGCAGCCAAAACTAAATAAATAAATAAATAAAAGTATTAAAAAAAAAAAACTAGCAATGTCTTATATAAATAAAGGTCTTACCTGAACGCTTATCCTCTAGGTGTGTCGCTAAATCTGACATCTTCACAAAGGAGGGTGTGTTTTTTTGAAATTTTGCTTTAAATGTAATTGCCCTTATATCATCATCAAACAGGCACTCACAGGATGACCATGGTGTCGTGTGCAATTCTAGGTTCTCTAGGATACAATTGCGCTGAACAAAAAGATATTTAAATTCCCAAATATAATCTTAAACAAAACAGAAACAAAAAGTTACCAAAAAGGAAATAATCTAGGCTCAAAATCAGATTAAATAGATTGACCTGATTAAATCAGTTAAATACAACTTTCATCACATTAAGGAATTTGGATATAAAGAGGCAAAATATGAATGTTGTATTAAGGCAATAAGATAAGAATGCTAGAAATAATTTTAACAAAAATTTTTCTAAAGATTACTTGGTCTCCTAAACAGTCATAACTTATCATAATCAACTGCTTTTCAAAGTAGCAAACTCTCATTTTGAAAGCTACAGAAAAGATTTTTTAAAATAATGGCATAGAAATGGACGTCTGCCATAATCAATATTACTCATTGATTTTTCAACACCTTAGTTTCCTTTTATATTTATTCATTTATTTATTTATTTAGTTGCACTGGGTCTTAGTTGACGCAGGTGGGCTTCCTTAGTTGTGGCTCTCAGGCTCCTTAATTGTGGCATATGGGCTCCTTAGTTGCAGCTTGAGAGCTCTTCAGTTGTGGCATGTGAACTGTTAGTTGCAGCATGCATGTGGGATCTAGTTTCCTGATCAGGGATTGAACCTGGGCCCACTGCATTGGGAGTGCAGAATCTTAACCACTGTGCCTCAGGGAAGTCCCCTTAGTTTTCTTATTTAGCTAATTTTTCCACAACAAAAGAAAGCATTTAGACTCAGTTGCTCCTATTTTTAATTCCCTTAGTAATAATTCTGAACCACAGTAGCACAGACCTTCTTGCCAAATAATCAGACTATAAGTTAATAGATTCAACTTTAAAACTATATCAAAACAAAAAGAGGTCTCTTAGCACTAAGTTTTCTAATGACAGTTGTCTTTTTAGTTTCCCACATACTTCAGGCCATAAATCTAATTCACAACACCCTACCAGCTTCCTCAGTTTCTTTCATTGGACAGCTTTTTTTTGTGGACAATCTTAAAACAAGTCAATACATCTGTATAGACAGAGCATCATTAGAAAGAGCTAAAGCATGTATATTCCAAGCTGTTGCTTAAAACCAATCACTATTTTAAAATAGTTTTCTTGCATTATAAAATACATGCTTAGAAATCACAGATAAGCAAAGAAATAAATGGCAGCTATAATCAACACCTCAAAATAAACACAGTTAATGTTTTAGTGGCCATCTAGTTGTTCTCAATTTGTTTGCTTTTTACTGATGTCAAATATATTTTTACATGTCATTAAGTATTATTCTACATTATTTAAAAATACTGCGTAATATGTCACTGCACAGATACACCAAAATCTTAAAAATTATTAGAGTAATCCTCTCTTTTGGGGCATGTTTCTTATTTTTCACTATTATAAATAGTACTGTGATAAAATACTTTTAGATACATCTTTATGCACAACCATGATAAATTCCTATTAATTATGATTGTTAGGCCAAAGGTATTCCAAATTCTAAGGCTTTCATATGCATTGTCAATTGTCTTCAAGAAAGGTTTTACCCCTGAAACTAATACACTGTAAGTCAATTATACTTCAGTTAGAAAAACAGTAAAGAATAGGGCTTCCCTGGTGGCGCAGTGGTTGAGAGTCCGCCTGCCCATGCAGGGGACACGGGTTCGTGCCCTGGTCCGGGAAGATCCCACATGCCGCGGAGCGGCTGGGCCCGTGAGCCATGGCTGCTGAGCCTGCGCGTCTGGAGCCTGTGCTCCTCAACGGGAGAGGCCACAACAGTGAGAGGCCCGCGTACCGCAAAAAAAAAAAAAAAAAAAAAGACTTCTATTAAATGATTTCAGGAGAATATTGCATTGGAAAGGCATTTAATTCTGAATAGCTTATTTTATGCATACCCAAGTCCCAAGAAGTGTAATTTATGTCCCTAGCCCACCCTCATTAGGACCTAAACTGTGACCAATGCTTGCTACCTATAAGGCATACCAAATTCCTACTAACAACGCATATTTCTAAAAAATGCAAATTGGGGATTAGTTTCTTATTCTTCTTCTCCAAAACATTGACTCTGTTATCTCTAGTATTCAGTAATGACTGCTTGACGATCATTTCTGATTATATCACCTAAATGTGAGTTTGTTTTCCTTGGGAACAAGTAAAACCAGGGCCCAGTACAGAAAGAATAATACAGAGAATGCCTTAAGAAAAAAAAAGAAATACTAAATGAATAGACAGAATGCTAACAATTTGTGAAAGTAGAATCACTTACTTAAATGATTCTTCAAAATTGGTATTTTCCCATTTTAGAAAGAATGATCTTGAGGTATTAAGGTAGATATTAAAACTTAAAAAACAATGATTATAAATAAATATGCTGAATGAATGAACAAAGAACAACTACACCTTAATTCCTGGATTCATAAATTTTCAAAATTAACTTAAATATCATAGAATTATCTAGAGATAACTACAATTCCTCTTCTATTAACCAAATAACTATTAGTTTTAAAAGAATATTCATATTAAGCATGGAGCAATCTGCTTTGCTACAGCTCCACTGTAATTGGAATGACACCTTCGACCTACATTCTGCTCAGCATGCAGTAGACTCATGTTCCTGGCCATGACATGGTGGTCAACAACGATGGTTTGTCTATCATCGACACATGTTTCAGATTTCTCAACCAAACAAATATTTGTCACTGTTTGATCTTAACATAAAAGTCAAAAGTCAAATCCTAGTTATGGGCTATTAATGATTAAGAGAGACAATGTGATAGATCTTTAGATAACTATTTTGAAATAGAAGTTTGAAAGAAACATTAACTCTTACAGGTAAAAAAGAATGGGTCACATACTTAATCTTTGAATTAATTTAGCAGAGTAAAATAACTCATAAGCCAGTAATTACACTGTTTCTGATTGCTGCAGCTAAAGGATCTCACAATATCAAAAGGAAGATGTTATACTGTTTTATTGAAACATCAATTCCATTTAACTCAATACATCATAAGTGATTAACTTATGCTTCAAAGAAAAATGTAATCATGTGTCATACTTTAAACATGAACATTCTATGGATGGCTAATAGTCCACACTTTTAAAACAAGTGGAATAAAAACCTGGCGCACAGTAATTTATTAAACAGTAACACTGCGACTTGAAAGAGTTAATGCAAATCCCCTAACATCTGCCCTACAACCAGAGAGAAGTTTATTTATCAGAGTACTTTGGCTGAATAAAAATTGTAGAAGCATCTCCAGAATTAAATTTTTAAACAACATTATCCAAAGAAGGTAAGATCTTCACTACAAAGGTAAAGTAGTATACCTGGGAATAAACAGAAGATTTTATTTTGCTACCATTAATTATAGAAGACTTTTTAGATCACTGAATTGCTTACAGGAGGTATAAAATTATAACAGAAGAAATCTGCAAAAGAATATTCAATCATGATCAATTATATTTCAAATGTAGTCTGATCTCCAGAGTCTCTTCATCTTAGGCTCTTAAGCATTAATCATTTACCTAACTATAAATAGATTAAATGCTTTTTGGTGTATTTACCTTTTTTCCTTTGAAGTTGAGGGTACCAGGCTGCTCCAGGACCCCATAATACAAGCACATAATGTTGACCTTGGGCCTGTTCCACTGTTAACATAATTTTCCTTTGCTTCTGTCCTCTATAACTGTATAATGCCTCTGGAAAAGGAAAAGAAATATTTTAGTTGGCATTACTCTGTTACATGGGATACTGTACTTCAGTGTCTAATGATATCTACTGATAACCAAATGGTACACTAAGACGGTCCTGTATCTTAATTTTTTAAATTGAAGTATAGTTGATTTACAATATCGTGTTAGTTTCAGGTGTACAGCACAATGATTCAGAAGAATATACATATATATATTCTTCTTCAGATTCTCTTCCCTTATAAGTTATTACAAAATATTGAGTATAGCTCCCTGTGCTATACAGTAGGTCCTTATTGTATCTTAATTTTTTTATAACCTAAAATTAAGGAGGCACCCAAAATATTTACCTGTCAGTATAGTGATATCAACAACTCTTAGAACTGCATGGACTAATACGTCTGGCTGAAGCTGCTCCAATTCTACAAATTCTATACTGCTCATTTTCTGAAGCTGCCTCTGAGGAAGATCTCTGAGATAGGAATGTTTTGAAGACACATATGCCAGTAAGTCTTGAAGTACAATATCACTAACCATACTGGAATCTAAGAAAGAAAGAAAAAAAAAGACGACATGTACAAAAAATGGAAACATTATATTTTCCTGATAACATGGTATCTTCTTAGAACTGTTTATGTTGTAAAGTGTGATTAAGTGTAAAACATGATTTCATTTCTATAAAACATGTAGCTTATTCTTGAATCAGTTTAGATGACAAAATAAGCTTGATATTTTTAACCAATGGAAATGGAATTATTTACCCTCTCCAAAAAACTTGCCCTGCTCTCTTACTTCTCTATTTTGTTAATAATATCATTTTTCCACCAATTAACCAAGACCAATATTTCAATTATTTTTTGATTCCTCCATTACCCTGTTGTATCCAATCAGTTCCCTAACTCCTGGAGTCTGATTTGATCACGTCTTCCCCAACTATCCCAACCACTGCTATTCTTCCTCAAGACTGTTAGCATTTCTCATCTGAAATACTCGAAGACTCCCCTAACTGGCTCCCCCGGAACATGCCTTATTCCTTCTCACTGCTAAGCCTCTGCCTTCACTATATTCACTGGCTATAATGCTGTCATCCTCCTCTCTCCCCATCCAAATACTATACAGAAAAACAACCACTATAGACTCCCAGTGATTTCTCCTTCCCCTGAACTTAGTTTTTATCTCTAACTCTCTTGGCATTTGTGCATGCGCTACTTTACATTTCTCTTGATTGTTAGATCGATTATTTAGTTCTTAAGTCATTATGCTACTTAGATGTTTTTCTCTCCTGTCTCAATTTTTTTCCTCATTTTTATACTTTACATACAATAAAATACACTTTAAATGTACAGATGGATGAGTTTTGCTGATTAAAATCTAATTTCCCTGAAGGAAAGGGAGGTATGTTTAAATAAATGACTAATTGTTGATGAAAAATAAGATCTTAGCAAAAAACAGGAGTACCTTTTGAAAAGCAGAGTCTGTTAACTGATTTCAATAGAAAAAAATCAATGATTCTTCTTTCCTTCTCCCAGTATCATTTTCATCCTAATGTATTTCTTGTGCCACACTAAAGCCTCATTATTCACTCACTCATCAGTAGACCATCCACTATGTGCCAGGCATCATACCAGGTGCTAGGGACACAAAGACATGAACCCAAGGCTGAAGAAATTATCAACCTAGAGGTTGATAACCAACAATGGGCTTAGGGTATATGCAGTATATGTAAGCATTCCTAAGAGCACACCAAAAGAACTGCCCCGGGAAGTTGGAAGAGGCTTTATTGTGGAAATATTTAGCAAGGTTTTGGAAAAATGCCTAATAAAAGGTTTCTAGGTAGTAACTGGGAAGGATAGTATATTACCAAGTAAAGAGAAGGGGCTGGTAATCCTTTATGTACCTTAGACGCTTTGATATTCTGATAAAGCATAGAGACCCATTATCAGAATAATAATTTTTTTATGAATAGAGTTTATTTATTTATTTATTTATTTATGGCTGCATTGGGTCTTCGTTGCTGCGTGCGGGCTTTCTGCAGTTGCGGTGAGCAGGGGCTACTCTTCGTTGCGGTGTGCTGGCTTCTAATTGCGGTGGCTTCTCTTAGTGTGGAGCATGGGCTCTAGGTGCGCAGGCTTCATTAGTTGTGGCTCACAGGCTCTAGAGAGCAGGCTCAGCAGTTGTGGCTCACGAGCTTAGTTGCTCCGTGGCATGTGGGATCTCCCCACACTAGGGCTCGAACCTGTGTCCCCTGCAGTAGCAGGCAGATTCTTAACCACTGTGCCACCAGGGAAGTCCCCAGAATAATATTTTTATAACAGCTTTATTGGAACATAATTTACATATATAAAGTTCACACTTTTAAAGTGTAAAATTCAGTGTTTTTTTTAGTATTTCACAAAGTTGTGTAACTATTACCATTATCTAATTTAGAACATTTTTATTACAGAATAATATTTTTAAGTTCATGAAATGAAATAGGATAGTAAAACCAATTATATGGAAATACAGTAATCAAAATATTTTTAAAACTGGGCATAACCTATGAGCCTCATTAAAACATTAAATAACAAGATATAGCAGAGTATGCAGCAACTACTTTAATTTCAAAGTATGCCAAAGTATCATGGGCATAAATGATATTCAAGTTATCTTCAACAACTGTAATGTGATATGAAAATAGATGTGTTTTCCACTGGTGACCAAGTCACAAGTATTGATAATATTACTGTGGATTGTCACCTTATTCATAATGGAAGGAAATGCTAATTTTCAATAAGCAATTAGTGAAAATAAAGATGTAATATCTTACTGTTACCAGAGATGGAGGTGGGGGCAGGGGAAAGTGGATGAAGACAGTCAAAAGGTACAAAGTTCCAGTTTTAAGATAAATAACTACTAGGGGTGTAATGTACAACATGATAAATATAATTAACACTGCTGTACATTATACATGAAAATGGTTAAGAGAGTAAATCCAAAGAGTTCTTATCACAAGGAAAAAGAATATTTTTCTATTTCTTTAATTTTGTATCTATATGAGATGATAGATATTCACTAAACTTACTGTGATAATCATTTCATGATGTATGTAAGTAAAATCATTATGCTGTATGCCTTAAACTTATACAGTGCTGTATGTCAATTATATCTCAATAAAACTGGAAGGGAAAAAAAGATGTAATGTCTTCTCATCCAAGTTTATGGACGCTTTAATGTAGAGGAATCAATTTTCATAGATGAAAGAGTAGGAAGAACTTTTAGAAGGTTAGTGACCATCCAGCAGATGAAAGGGCTAGAAACCAGGCAAGACTGCTTAAAGGGGAAAACGGTGATAGATTTGTGAACTAGTTCTGAGGTAGAATCCAAGAAGCAATTAGATGTGGAGGGTAAAGAAAAGACTGCAGAAGACATCAAGATTTCTGGCACAAACGAGTGGATGGATAAAAACAAATGTTCTGGGCTTCCCTGGTGGTGCAGTGGTTGACAGTCCGCCTGCCGATGCAGGGGACATGGGTTCGTGCCCCGGTCCGGGAAGATCCCACATGCCGCGGAGCAGCTAGGCTCGTGAGCCTTGGCCGCTGAGCCTGCGCGTCTGGAGCCTATGCTCCGCAATGGGAGAGGCCACAACAGTGTGAGGCCCGCATACCGCAAAAAAAAAAAAATGTTCTAAAGCTTTTAGAATCTGATACATGAAATCTATTCTAATTAAGGTGACTCAATTCCTAAATGGATTTTATAAAATAATGGTGATAGCATAACAAAGATAATGAGCATAAGAGAAAAGAACAGACAGTATGAAAGATGAATGAGAAAAAGGGGAAGAGTGGGGATAAGGAGACCAGTTAGGTTACAGCAAAACCCAACTCCAGATATCTCCTTCCACAGCTCCAGTTTATTCACCAGGCCTCCTGATTCCTCTTTCACAATATTTCCAGCACATTTGGAATCAGAAAAACTGGGTTCAATTCTGACTTCGTCAATAATGACTCCTCTGAAATTGTACTTAACATCTCTGGGCTTTATTCTTTATCTACAATAAGAGCTTTTTTGGGGAAAAAAGATTGCTAATATCAAATTATTTACTTATTCTTACTTCATAAAAATTTGTACAGAAACATCTGATTACTTAGATTTCAAATAAAATATTCTACTTCATGAAAACATTGTGTTAAAACTTAGATTTATATACTTAATTTAATAATATTTAAGATAAATTTATATCCTGTCACATTATCAGGACTGGGTTTGTAAAATTTATAACACCTTACTGTAATGAGGAAAGAACAGGAGCACCATACACATATTGATCAGAAGTAAGAATGCTCTCATGAGTTGTAACAACTTGCAAAAACAAAAAATCTCTTAACTAAACTAACCAAATTGACTTATTCTTTCAGAAGAAAAACAATTGCAATATTATCAAAGTATCAACTGTTAACTATTTCCCTAAATCAAACAAAAAAAGCCTTAGAACATACTTTATTTAGCTACTAACTTGTGTAACCTGTGAAAAACAAGGCAATATAAATTCTTATGTAAGTATAAAAACAAATTTGAAGTAACCTCTAAAGGTTATTTAATTAGCTCAAGGTTTTTCACATTGTTCTACAAAACCTGAAGCTCCCCAGGTTCCATGGGATATTCTCCATCCAGAATTAGATCCTAAGATTTTTATGAAATTACTGAACTAGAGCAATCTTACTTGAATCTATATCAGTCTTAAAACCAAAACTATCTACAACATCTGTCTCTCAAATCCCTTGCAAAATATTTACATACCATGTTATTTTCATTATTGTAAAACATTCTTTACCCTTCCATTGTATTAACATCTATAAAACATTTATAAAAGCCATTTAGCTCCTTGGAAATATGCTTTCAAAGATGTAGCAACTTCGAATGCTCATAATAAAAGATTAAACTTTAATCTTTTTTTTTCTAAACTTTAATCCTTTAAAGAAATCCCAAAATTAAAAATTGGCTGACTTCAACTGGCCAAAACCATACCGTTTTTAATTACTATAGGTTCACACTAAATCCTGATATCTAAGAGGGCAAATTATTCCTGCTTTTCTTTTTCAAAAATGCCCAGGCTAAAAAAATATATAGATAAATATAAATAAGTAAATACAATAAAGGCCCAGGCTGCTTTTGACCACTTACTCTTTTACCTATCAGAATAATCTTATCAAATTTCATGAAAATCTTATTGGGATTTTGATTGGATTTTTACTGAATTTATAGATCAACTTGGAGAGAACTGAAATCTTTACAATGTTAAACCTTTCAGTGAACAAAGTATGTTTATTTAGTTTTTTAATATCTCTTAATTTTTTCATTTAACAACAAAATTGCTAAATTTCTTACTAGATATTTAGTACCACATGATAATATTGTAAATGGTGCCTTCTCTTTATTTGTGTTACCAGTTGTTAGTCACTCCACTCTAGAAATGCAACTGACTTTTGTATATTAACCTTATACCTGGCCACCTTGCTAAACTTTCCCATTATTTCTAATAATTTGCTTGTAGTTTTAAGAGGGGAAAGATCCTTTGTAAATCTATGAATAATAATTATAATAATCCATCACATCATCTATAAATAATGACAGTTTTATTTCTTCTTTTCCAATCTTTCTGGAAATTTCTCTTTCCATGTTTTCTCACACTGGTTAGTATCTCCAATAATATGCTGAATAAAAGTAGTAACAGCAGCATCCTAGTCTCGTTCCTAATTTTTTTAAGGAATGTTTCTAATATTTCTCCAATTAAGATATCTGCTCTGGATTTTTAAAATATACTTCTTATGAATTTAAAATAAATTTCCTTCTATTCCCAATGAATAGGGGTTGAATTTTATTTTCAAAAGCTTTTCTGTACCTTTGAGATGAACATATATGGCTTCTTTTAACTTCTTTTTTTGAACTAATATTAGTCTTACAAAAAAGTTGCAAAAATAGTGGAGCTCTCTTATATTCCTTATCCTATGTCCTCTAATGTGAAGATCTTCATATGTACAGAATAATTATGAACAGGAAATTAATACTGCTTAAATACTATTAACTATAAATCTTACTCAAATTTTACCAATTTTTCCACTAATATCCTTCTATGTAGCATCTTATCCAGGATTCTACATTACATTTAGTTATTTCTCTTTAGTCTCCTCCATGCTGCAGTAGTTATCAGTCTTTTTTAAAAATATTTATTTATTTATTTGGTTGCATGGGGTCTTAATTGCAGCAGGCGGGCTCCTTAGTTGTGGCTCGTGGGCTCCTTAGTTGCACACGTGGGCTCCTTAGTTGTGGCATGCGAAGTCTTAGTTGCGGCACGCATGTGGGATCTAATTCCCCGACCAGGGATCGAACCTGGGCCCCCTGCATTGAGAGCACAGAGTCTTATCCACTGCGCCACTGGGGAAGTACCCAGTCTTTCTTGTCATTCATGACCTCGACACTTCTGAAGAGTATTAATCAATTACTTTGTAGAATGTCCCTCCATTTGGGTTTCTCCAATGTTTTCTCATGACTGAAATGAGGTTATGCATTTTTGGCAAGAATACCACAAAAATTATGCTGTCTCCCTTTCAATGCAACATAGCAAGGAATTCATGATATCCTTAATACTGATATTTACCTTAATCACCCAGTTAAGTTGGTGTCTGCCTTGTAAGTTGGTTTTCTCCTTGTAAGCTGATAACTACCTTGGGGAGACATTTTGAGACTATGCAATGTTATTTCTCCCCCAACTTCTATCTACTAATTTTAGCATCTATCAGTGGATCCTTGTTTACAATATTTATTACTGAAGTGGTTACCTAATGGTAATTCTCTGTTTTCCTTTTTCTTCTCACATTTATTCATTGGAATTCCAATTTATTCATTGTGAAGAAGAGCTCTTATTTATTTGTTTGTTTATTTGTTTACTTAATTTATTTTGTAAGTCAGTCAGTTGAATGTTTATTTATTTCAGTATGAACCCATAAATATCTTATTCTATGGGCTATAATCCAATACTATCTTTTTTTTCTTTAAATTGTTCCAGTTTTGGCCAGTAGGTACTCCTTCATGTTGGCTCTTGTGTTCTTTCAAAACAACCCTTTTCTGACACCACCAGATGTTCCAGGCTCTTCTTGTATTTTTGCTGTCCCAGTGCTGTAATCAACCACTTCTAGCAGTGCTGGTTCCTTTTACAGACCAAGATCTGGGCACTAGGTATGATCATTCTTACCGAGGTGTCACTACTTCCGTGTCCTCTCAGCAGACAGAACTAGGAAATATATGTACTAAGCATAGTAGTCCACCTATACATATATCTATATTTCTGTATCCCTTTATCTGTGTGCTTATCTATCTATATATTGAAAACCATGAGCTTATACTAGTATTTCTAGCTCTAATCCAAAAGGTTCCTTTTAACCTTCCCTCTTTTTTAAATATAACTTCTCTCTTTAACAGTGAGAAACCCAATTCTCATTATCTGCAATTTATTTACTTACTTGTTTAATTTTAGTACATATACAGAGTTGTTGCTAATCCATTCCTCTTTGAGAAACACTTTTACTAACTAGATTACATCATTTATGTACGTTTTTTTCCTTAGCCTTACAGAATCCAGTCAATACACTGTTTTCCAGTTTCTTAAGTTTGTTCTTTTTCCCCCCACCCTTCTGTGTAGTTATTTTATTCATCTGTAATACTGTTAGACTCATTTGTCAGTGTTCATTCCATTTTGGGTTCCCCCTCCACCACATTCTAATTGGTTTTAATCGTTTATTTTCGGGGGTATATGAAACATCACTGTGGTTCTGCGAGACAGAGCCACACAAAAAGACATACTCAAAGAGGTGTCGCTCCCTCCTCATCAATGTTACCCTATTTCCATTCCCTCTTTCTTTCTACCCCTTTCCCAACCTTTCCCAAGATTGCAGGTATCCAATCTTGTTATTTCTGGTTTATCCTTTCTTCATTTTTTTTGCACAAATGAGGAGTTACATGTATATTTTCTTATTCCTCCCTTCTTTCTTAGATGAAGGATAGCATACTACATACGCTTTTGGGGGCTTTTTGTTTTTCACATAACAATATGTCGCGGAAATCACTTCATATCACTTCACACTTTTTCATTTTCTTTTTACATCTGCATAGTATTCCACTATGTGACTGTACCACAATTTAATCAACCATTCTATGTATGAGCATTTCAATTTTTTCAATGTCTCATAATTATAAACAATACTGCAAACAATAACCTTGTTCTGATGTATTTTCATATTTTTGTAATGATGGTTGTATCTTCAGGATGGATTCCTAAAAGTAAGCTTGTTGGGTGGAAAGCCGCGTACATATGTAATTCTGTTAGGTATCACCAAATATCCCTCCAGAAGGGTTGTGGCAATTTACCTTCCCACCAGCGATGTGTAAAAGAGCCTTCTCCCCCACAGCCTCATCAACAGAATATGTTGTCCTAGTTTTTAATTTTTGCCAATCTGATAGGCGAACAATGACATCTGTGTTGTTTTAACTTGAATTTCTCGCGTCTACTTCCCATTTTTCCATCAGGTCCACTGTTGCTCAGTTTTTAAGAGTTCTCCACATATTAGGAATACTACTCTTTTGTCTTAGATGTATGTTGCAAATATTCCCTCCAAGTATGCCAGCTGTGTTTTGACTTTATGTTGTTTTTAGTCATTCAAATTTTTATTTTTCCATAGGTAAATATATTAGTCTTGTATTTTATTGCCTCTGGATTCTGAGTAATAGTAAGAAAGACTTTCCCTACACCAGGTTTAGAAGGGAATTCATCTATGTTTCCTTCTAGTAGTTATATGGTTTTATTTTTTACGTTTAGATTATTATTTTTTTGTAATTTATCTTTTTTTTAACATCTTTCTTGGAGTTTAATTGCTTTACAATGGTGTGTTAGTTTCTGCTGTATAACAAAGTGAATCAGCTACACATATACATATATCCCCATATCTCCTCCCACCCTCCCTATCCCACCCCTCTAGGTGGTCACAAAGCACGGAGCTGATCCCCCTGTGCTATGCGGCTGCTTCCCACTAGCTATCTATTTTACATTTGGTAGTGTATATATGTCAATACTACTCTCTCATTTCATCCCAGCTTACCCTTCCCCTCCCTGTGTCCTCAAGTCCATCCTCTACGTCTGCATCTTTATTCCTGTCCTGCCCCTAGGTTCATCAGAACCATCTGTTTTAGATTCCATATACATGTTAGCATTTGGTATTTGTTTTTCTTTTTCTGACTTACTTCACCCTGTATGACAGACTCTAGGTCCATCCACCTGATTACAAACAACTCAATTTCCTTTCTTTTTATGGCTGAGTAATATTCCATTGTATATATGTGCCACATCTTCTTTATCCATTCATCTGTCAGTGGATACTTAGGTAGCTTCCATGTCCTGGCTATTGTAAATAGTGCTGCAATGAACACTGTGGTACATGACTCTTTTTGAATTACCGTTTTCTCAGGGTATATGCCCAGTAGTGGGACTGCTGGGTCATAAGATAGTTCATTTTTAGTTTTTTAAGGAACCTCCATACTGCTCTCCATAGTGGCTGTATCAATTTACATTCCCACCAACAGTGCAAGAGGATTCCCCTTTCTCTACACCCACTCCAGCATTTATTGTTTGTAGATTTTTTGATGATGGCCATTCTGATTAGTACGTGATACTTCATTGTAGTTTTGATTTGCATTTCTCTAATGATTAGTGATGTTGAGCATCCTTTCATGTTTGTTGGCAATCTGTATATCTTCTTTGGAGAAATGTCTGTTTAGGTCTTCTGCCCATTTTTGGATTAGGTTGTTTGTTTTTTTGATATTGAGCTACATGAGCTGCTTGTATATTTGGAGATAAATCCTTTGTCAGTTGCTTCATTGGCAAGTATTTTCTCCCATTCTGAGGGTTGTCTTTTCGTCTTGTTTACGGTTTCCTTTGCTGTGCAGAAGTTTTTAAGTTTCATTAGGTCCTATTTGTTTATTTTTGTTTCTATTTCCATTTCTCTAGGAGGTGGGTCAAAAAGGATCTTGTGGGGCTTCCCTGGTGGCGCAGTGGTTGAGAGTCCGCCTGCCGATGCAGGGGACACGGGTTCGTGCCCCGGTCTGGGAAGATCCCACGTGCCGTGGAGCGGCAGGGCCCGTGAGCCATGGCCACTGAGCCTGTGCGTCCGGAGCCTGTGCTCCGCAACGGGAGAGGCCACAACAGTGAGAGGCCCCCGTACCGCAAAAAAAAAAAAAAAAAAAAAAAAAAAAAAGGATCTTGTTGTGACTTATGTCATAGAGTGTTCTGCCTATGTTTTCCTCAGAGTTTTATAGTGTCTGGCCTTACATTTAGGTCTTTAATCTATTTTGAGTTTATTTTTGTGTATGGTGTTAGGAAATCTTCTAATTTCATTCTTTTACATGTAGCTGTCCAGTTTTCCCAGCACCACTTATTGAAGAGGCTGTCTTTTCACCATTGGATATTCTTGCCTCCTTTATCAAAGATAAGGTGACCATATGTGTGTAAGTTTATCTCTGGGCCTTCTATCCTGTTCTATTGATCTACATTTCTGTTTTTGTGCCAGTACCATGCTATCTTGATTACTGTAGCTTTGCAGTATAGCCTGAAGTCAGGAAGCCTGATTCCTCCAGCTCCGTTTTTCTTTCTCAAGATTGCTTTGGGACTTCCCTGGTGGTGCAGTGGTTAAGAATCCACCTGCCAACGCAGGGGACACGGGTTCGAGCCCTGGTCCGGGAAGATCCCACATGTCACGGAGCAACTAAGCCCGTGTGCCACAACTACTGAGCCTGCGTTCTAGAGCCCGCAAGCCACAACTACTGAAGCCCATGCACCTAGAGCCCGTGCTCCTGAACAAGAGAAACCGCAGTGAGAAGCCCGCGCACCACAATAAAGTGCAGCCTCTGTTCACCGCAACTAGAGAAAGCCCACGCGCAGCAACGAAGACCCAACACAGCCAAAAAAAAAGATTGCTTTGGCTATTAGGGGACTTTTGTGTTTCCATATAAATTGTGAAATTTTTTGTTCTAGTTCTGTGAAAAATGTCATTGGTAGTTTGATAGGGATTGCACTGAATCTGTAGATTGCTTTGGGTAGTATAGTCATTTTCACAATGTTGATTCTTCCAATCCAAGGACATGGTATATCTCTCCATCTGTTTACATTTAGATTCTTAATCCATTTGGAGTTTATTCTTCTATTTGCTGTGAGAATTTGTTACCTGAAAACTCAGTTCACCTTTTCGTGGGTGTCAAGTCAAAAGACACTACCAAGTCAAAGACGGGGAGAAGGCAGGATTTATAACTTGCAGCAAGTAAGGAGAACACTGGTGATCATTCCCAAAGCAGTGTCTCCCTGAACAGCAAAATTGCATAAGTTTTAAGCTAAGGGTACCTGCATATTCATGATGGGGTTTGGGCTGGTGTACACATACTCATGAAGGGACTTGGATGGTTGGCAGAGTCCAAGCTGGAAAAGGTCAATACCATCATCCCTTAGGTTCCAGTTGATCTGGTGGTTCAGCAATTCAGGTTAATCTCTACCTTTGAAATAGAACTGGGAATCTTTACAACGGATATTTTATCTTTGTTATTGTTACTTCTCTTCCCTGATAACAGTCATTGGTTTCTGCATTCCTTTGTTCCCTTAAGATCATTAATTACTGAGACTGTTCAAGGACAAGCATTATGGCCATGCTTAAACCACAAAATGGCTTAGGCCAAAAATGTCTTCTCTTGTGTCAAGAAAGCCATGCCTGGTTCTCTTTCTCTGGGGACTCCCTTACCCCATCTGGTTCCAAAATGGATATAATCTTATCTTTTTCTAAATGGCTACCCAGTTACCTCAGTACCATTTATTAAAAAGCTAACCATTACCTCAGTGCTTTCAGATACCATCTTTGTCATATACTAAATTATACATATGTGGTCTAATTCTGGTCTTCCTATTCTGTCCCACTGATCTAGTTGCCTATTCATGCACCAGTATCACACTGCTTTAATTATGGGGGCTTTAGAGTAGGTTTCAATGCCTGATAAGCCTAGTCTCTCACAGTTTTTCTTTTTCCTAGCTTTCCTAGTTTTTCTGTTTTCCTAGCCATTCTTGCATGTTTGTTTTTCCATATGAATGTTAGTATCAAGTTGTATATGCCATAACATAGCATGTTGGTATTTTTATTGAGACTGCATTGAATTTATAAATTATCTTAAGGAGAATCGGTATCATTATAATGTTGAGTCATCCCATCCAAGAATAGGGAATGTTGTCTTTCCATTTGTTCATGTCTTCATTTTTTTCTAGTGTACTTAAAATTTTTCTTCATATAGGTGTTGCACATTTCTTATTTAATTTATTCTGAAGTATCTTCTTTATTACTATTGTAAATGAGTATTTTGCTACCATTATGCCCTCTGTTTGGTGTTTGTGTATACAAACATTATTGGTTATTTTTAACAGTAATTTTTGTATTGTTACACGACTGAATTCTTTTATTGTTTGAACTGATTTTATCTTTGAGTCCCTGGAGTTTTCCAGATATGTTATCAAGCATTTTTACATAGAGATAGTTTTTATTCTTCTTCACCCATTCAAATGTCTCTTCTTGTCTAATTGCATTGGTTAATAAGTCTATATATAATGGTGAAGAATAGCAGAGATAGTGAACATTCTTATCTTATTACTGATTTTAGTGGAAATGCCTCTAGTGTTTCTCCATTAAATAAGATTAGGCATTAGGGCTAAGCATATCTATATTATTGATACAGTATCAACTGTATTGTAACTGTAGCACCGTACTGAAACTGTACTTATTGATAGAAGGAGAAAGTATCCCTCAATTTTTACTTCCTGGAGTGCTTTTTATGATAAATTGATGTTGAATTTTGTCAAAGGATTTCTCAGCATCTATGGAGATAGTCATATAACTTTTTCCTTAGATTTATTAATATGAAATATGATACTCATGTATCTTCTAATACTGAACAAATCTTCCATTTCTGGAATAAATCTCACTTGGTCATTATTTTCCTAATGTGGTATTAGATTTTGTTTACTAAAATTCTGTTTAAACTTTTTGTACCAATAATCATGTATAATACTGGTTTATATTTTTATTTGTAATGTCTTTATTTGGTTTAGGTGTCAGTGTTATATTTGCTTTATAAAAGGAATTAGGAATTTTCCTTCTTCAATACTCTGGAATATGGGCTTCCCTGGTGGTGCAGTAGTTAAGAATCTGCCTGCCAATGCAGGGGACACAGGTTGGAGCCCTGGTCCAGCAGATCCCACATGCCACGGAGCAACTAAGCCCATGTGCCACAACTACTGAGTCTGTGCTCTAGAGCTCGTGAGCCACAACTACTTAGCCCGCATGCCACAACTACTGAAGCCCACACGCCTAGAGCCTGTGCTCCGCAACAAGAGAAGCCACTGCAATGAGAAGCCCATGCAGCGCAACAAACAGTAGCCCCTGCTTGCCCCAACTAGAGAAAGGCCCACGCACAGCAACAAAGACCCAACACAGCCAAAAATAAATTAATTAATTTTAAAAAATACTGTGAAATAATTTTAACACCATTGGAATTATCTGATCTTTGAAGGTTTGGTAGAATTTCCTATGAAACTATCTGGGCCTGGCACTTTTTTGTATGGTAGTTCCTTAATTCTTTTTTTTTTTTTTGGCTGCACGTCACGGCTTGTGGGATCTTAGTTCCCGGACCAGGGATCCAACCGGGGCCTCCAGCAGTGGAAGCACAGAGTCCTAACCACTGGACGGCCGGGGAATTCCCTGTATTTCTTCTATAGAAACTGGTCAGTTTAAGCTTTCTATCTCTAATGGGATCAATTTTGGCAATCTGTATTTCCCTAGAAAATTATATATCTAGCTTTTTCAAATTTATTTGCATTAAGTTCTGTAAAATAGCCTTTTATTTTTTAAACATATTATTATTATTATTTTTGGCTGCCTTGGGTCTTCATTGCTGCGTGCGGGCTTTCTCTAGTTGCGGTGAGTGCAGGCTCTTTGTTGCAGTGCATGGGCTTATCATTGTTGTGGCTTCTCTTACTGCAGAGCACAGGCTCTAGGCGCATGGGCTTAGCTGCAGCACGCAGGCCCTAGAGCACACAGGCTCAGTAGATCCGAGGCATGTGGGATCTTCCCGGACTAGGGATCGAACCTGTGTTCCCTGCATTGACAGGCAGATTCTTAACCACTGTGCCACTAGGGAAGTTCCCTTTTATTGGTTTTTAACTTCTGTTTCAATGATTATTTCCTCCTCCTCATTTATTCTGTATCTTTGTGCTTTCTCCCTTTTTTCTTTTCTTTCTTTTTAACTTTATTGCATTACAGTTGATTTACAATGTTGTGTTAGTTTCAGGTGTACAATGAAGTGATTCAGTTTACATATACATATATTCATTCTTTTTCAGACTCTTTTCTCATATAGGTTATCACAGAACATCGAGTAGAGCTCCCTGTGTTATACAGCAGGTCCTTGTTGGTTATCTACCTTATATATAGTTATGTGTGTATGTTAATCCCAAGCTCCTGATTTATCCCTCCTCCCCACGTTTCCCCTTTGGTAACCATAAGTTTGTTTTCCGTATCTGTAAGTTTGTTTCTGTTTTGTAAATTAGTTCACTTGTATCATTTTTTTAAAAAATTAGATTCCACATATGAGTGCTCTGACTTACTTCACTTAATATGATAATTTCTAGGTCCAACCATGTTGCTGCAAATGGCATTATTTCATTCTTTTTTATGGCTGAGTAATACTCCATTGTATATACATACCACACCTTCTTTATCCATTCCTGTCAGTGGACATTTAGGTTGCTTCCATGTCTTAGTTATTGTACATCGTGCTGCAATGAACATTGGGGTGCATGTCTCCCTTTTTTCTTGATCAAATTAACTAGTTGGTTCATCTTTTTTTGAAACAAGATTTTGATTTATTATTAAAATTATCATTTTTTAATTCTTATCTTATTAATTTCTGCTTTTACCTTTATTATTTCATTCCTGTTTCTCTGCTTTACTTTGTTGTTCTTTTGCTAGCTTTCTGAGTTTGGAATTTAATTCATTTATTTTTATTCTTTCATTTTTATCGATAAAAAGAATTTAGCTAATAAATTTCTCTTTGATAACTCCTTTAAATGCACCCCAGAGATTCTGACATGCAGAGTTTTCATTATTTTTTTTAAATTCTATAATATCAGTTTGTATTTCCTTTTTTACCCAGGATTTTTTTAATAGGCTTAAAATTTCCAGATATAGGACCTGCTGTTGTTGTTATTGTTAATAAATTCTAGTTTTATACTATTTGATCAGCATGTTTGTAATAATTCCACTTTATAGAAGTTACTGACATTTTCTTTATGACCTACTAGGATCAATTTTCCTGACTGTGTTGTGGATACATGACAAAAATGCATATTTCTATCATTAGAATGTAGAGTTCAATTTATATCCATAAGATCTACCCTATACATAGGATCAACACTGTTCACTATGTTATTTAGATCTTTTATGTCCTTAGTTATATTCTGTCTATTAGATCTGTCTTGTGCCATTAGAGAAATACAAATTAATACCACAATGAGATATCACTACACACTGATTAGAATGGCTACTATTTCAAAACAGGACAATACCAAATGCTGACAAGGATGCAGAGAAACTACAAGGTACACTGTTGGTAGGAGCCACTCTGGAAAACAGTTTGGCGGTTTCTTTTAAAACTGAACATGTATTTGCCATACAACCCCGTTTTCATTACCTCAAGAATTCCAGAGTCTCAGAAACTCCACGGAAGAACTTCTGAGGTCCCTGGAACCACTTGGAATGATATGCAAGGTTTTATATCTATCTACTTAAGTCTCTTTTTCTGAAGAAATGGCCCATAGCTTCTCAAAGAGGTCTATGACTTGCTAAAAGTTTAAGAACCATGACTATATTGACTCTAAGGAAAATAAGAAAATGAAACATGAACCCCAATATTTTTTTCTTTTTTTAAATTAAAGTTTATTTATTTATTTATTTATTTATTTATTTATTTATTTATTTATTTAATTTTTGGCTGTGTTGGGTCTTCATTGCTGCGCACGGGCTTTCTCTAGTTGCGGCGAGTGGGGCTACTCTACGTTGCAGTGTGTGGGTTTCTCATTATGGTGGCTTCTCTTGTTGCGGAGCACAGGCTCTAGGTGCGTGGGCTTTAGTTGTGGCACGTGGGCTCAGCAGCTGTGGCTCGCGGGCTCTAGAGTGCAAGCTCAGTAGTGGTGGCGCATGGGCTTAGCTGCTCTGCAGCATGTGGGATCTTCCCGGACCAGGGCTTGAACCCATGTCACCAGCATTGGCAGGTGGATTCTTTTTTTTTCTTTTTACATCTTTATTGGAGTATAATTTCTTAACAATGGTGTGTTAGTTTCTGCTTTATAACAAATTTAATCAGTTATACATATACATATGTTCCCATATGCCCTCCCTCTTGCGTCTCCCTCCCACCCTCCCTATCCCACCCCTCCAGGCGGTCACAAAGCACCGAGCTGATCTCCCTGTGCTATGCGGCTGCTTCCCACTAGCTATCTACCTTACGTTTGGTAGTGTATATATGTCCATGCCTCTCTTTCGCTTTGTCACAGCTTACCCTTCCCCCTCCCCATATCCTCAAGTCCATTCTCTAGTAGGTCTGTGTCTTTATTCCTGTCTTACCCCTATGTTCTTCATGACATTTTTTTTCTTAAATTCCATATATATGTGTCAGCATAAAGTATTGTCTTTCTCTTTCTGGCAGGCGGATTCTTAACTACTGCACCACCAGGGAAGCCCCCAATATTTCTTAAATATGATTATACTGTACAAGTTAATTTTTGTAAATTCTATTTTCATTCTTACAAAGAAAACAGACCAATACCTTTCAGCTAACTTGTTCAGAAGATATTTTGTAACATTACCATTTTAACCCTACTTTTTTCTAATATACTTCAAATACTAAGAAATTATTATATTTAAAATGTGTCTTACATTCTTCAGGATGGACAGATGAATAACTCCCAAGATTTAGTAAGTGACTGGTAAATGTTGACTGCAGTACTGTCTCACCAACCCAATGATCCTCATGAATAGTAACATCTAGAAAGGGGAAAAAAAAAGTTCTGATCATGCCAAAAATTCCTTCACATTGTGGTTAACATACCTATCATAGCAAGATACTGTGCATGCCTCTCACATGCTAGCCAACTGAAGTTCAAATAGGGTAAATCATCTGCCTAAAGGAACAAAATGATAAAATAGCAAATCTGAACTCTGAACCTAGGTATGTCTGTATGCAGGTAAACTAACAAAATTGCTTCTGTATATTCAAACAATATCAATATGGAAGCTCTGCTCCACAGATAGAAGTTTAATGGCCTTTGTTCACTTAAGGCAAATGGTACAATGTATACTTCTGATAAATTAAGAGTGAATAGGGACTTCCCTGGTGGCACAGTGGTTAAGAATCTGCCTGGGGGCTTCCCTGGTGGCGCAGTGGTTGAGAGTCTGCCTGCCGATGCAGGGGACACGGGTTCGTGCCCCGGTCTGGGAAGATCCCACATGCCGCGGAGCAACTGGGCCCGTGAGCCAAAATTACTGAGCCTGCGCGTCTGGAGCCTGTGCTCCGCAACAAGAGAGGCCGCGATAGTGAGAGGCCCGCGCACCGCGATGAAGAGTGGCCCCCGCTCTCCACAACTAGAGAAAGCCCTCGCACAGAAACGAAGACCCAACACAGCCAAAAATAAATAAATAAATAAAGCAAACTGTCAACAAGTAAAAATAAACACTATTAAAAAAAAAAAAAAAAAGAATCTGCCTGCCAATGCAGGGGACGCGGGTTCAATCCCTGGGCCGGGAAGATCCCATATACCTCGGAACAACTAAGCCCACGCGCCACAACTACTGAGTCTGTGCTCCAGAGCCCACAAGCCACAACTACTGAGCCCACGTGCTGCAACTACTGAAGCCCACGCGCATAGAGCCCATGCTCCGCAACGAGAAGCCACTGCAATGAGAAGCCTGTGCACTGCAACAAAAAGTAGCCCCCACTCGCCACAACTAGGGAAAGCCCATGCACAGCAACAAAGACCCAATGCAGCCAAAAAAAAAAAAGTGACTAATTTAGGGCCAGGAAGCCAAGCAGTGGTTCATTCCGAAGCACTAGTGCCTGGAAGAGTAAAAAATATTCAGTATGCATTACTCCTTCTGCTAATAAGCATAACATAAGGTATTCTTATTCAGAAATTGTGAACTAGATATTTTTTTTCCTAAGGAAATGAAGCAAAGCAGAACAAACAAAAAACCCTGTTAAAAAAGAAAAAAAATGGTGTTCATAGAAATAATCTAAATATTTAATAATAGGAAAATGGTTAAGTAAATTGTGGTAAATCACTTCACAGAATGTTACCTAGTTGTTAACAATTGTATGGACACTAGGAAAAGATAGAGATAGGAAAGATAGGAAAAGATAGCAGGGTTGAGTTTCCATCTGCTAGGAAAAGGCCTCCTGGGAGGCACACACAGTGACAGTAATGCCTTGGTAAAATAACCATGGTCCACGGTCTAACCCTCTCTTTATGGTCTGGGGAACCTCATTTTTTTCAGCACTCCAAAAATAGATTTCAGCTCTGCAGCATAAGCTCAGTTGATGAGACAAAAAAACCCAAAACAGAACACAATCTTTTTGTTTAAATTAACAACAAGGCATTAATTGCCAAAGAACAAAACTTGCAGCCTGTTCTCACCTTGTAGGCAGTTTTACACCTTGGAAGCCAAGTCATATGGAAGGGGCTGCTCAGCAAGCACTGAATCAGGACAGAGCTGAGTTAGATGACCTGAGCTGCCAACGAATAAGGATACAGCTAGTGAGACAAGACTACGCCAAGCTGTTACAATCCCACGTTCATCTCTTCAGTAGAGACTGCACCTGACAATCTTACACAAATACCAGCGTATATTAGCTAAGGGTCTCACTTCCCCAGAAAACCATCTGGTAGGAATTACCAGTGACTGCCTTGATTTCTCTTTATAAGCTTCTAAGGCTGACCCACACCTCTTCTCTATCACATTCTTTCTTTAGATGTGCTAAAGAAAGAATCCTGGTCTGGGATTCATGCTTTTTTTTAAATAAATTTATTTATTTATTCACTTATTTTTGGCTGCGTTGGGTTGTCATTGCTGCCCGCGGGCGTTTCTCTAGTTTTGACAAGCGGGAGCTACTCTTCCTTGCAGTGCGCGGGCTTCTCACTGCGGTGGCTTCTCTTTGTTGCGGAGCACGGGCCCTAGGCACACGGGCTTCAGCAGTTGTGGCACACAGGCTTAGTTGCTCTGCGGCATGTGGGATCTTCCCGGACCAGGGCTCGAACCCGTGTCCCCTGCATTGGCGGGCAGATTCTTAACCACTGTGCCACCAGGGAAGTCCTGGGATATCTATTTTTATTTATTTATTTATTTATTTTTGGCTGTGTTGGGTCTTTGTTGCCGCGTGCAGCCTTTCTCTAGTTGCGGCGAGCGGGGACTACTCTTCACTGCGGTACGTGGGCTTCTCATTGCAGTGGCTTCTCTTGTTGTGGAGCAGGGGCTCTAGGCACGCGGGCTCAGCAGTTGTGGCTCACAGGCTCTAGAGCACAGGCTCAGTAGCTGTGGTGCAAGGGCTTAGTTGCTCCACGGCATGTGGAATCCTCCCAGAACAGGGCTCGAACCCACGTTCCCTGCATTGGCAGGCAGATTCTTAACCACTGCACCACGAGGGAAGTCCTGGGATTCATTCTTAAAATGACTGGTATCTCTGCCCTAATACACTGGTGTGTTTATTTATTTATTTATTTTTTTGCGGTATGCGGGCCTCTCACTGTTGTGGCCTCTCCCGCTGCGGAGCACAGGCTCCGGACGCGCAGGCTCAGCGGCCATGGCTCAGGGGCCCAGCCACTCTGCGGCATGTGGGATCTTCCCGGACCGGGGCACGAACCCGTGTCCCCTGCATCGGCTGGTGGACTTTACCACTGCGCCAGCAGGGAAGCCTGGTGTGTTTATTTTTAAATCAATAAAAGACGTAACAAAATGTTAAGATTTCTTTTTTTCACGTGAAAAAGCAGGATACAAACTGTTTTTCATGATTACAATTGTATATTAAGAGTAGGGATTCTGGAGTCTGGGTGAAACCCTGCTTTGCCACCTCCTAGCTGGGTGACAGTGGGCAAGTTACTTCACTTCCCTGGGTCCTAATTTCCTCCAGCTGAAAAATGAGGATGATAATCAGTGCTCTCCTCATATCGTCGTTGTAATGAGTTGAAAGACACGTAAAGTTTGAAACAGGGACTGACACTAAGTAAGCTCCCAGTAAACATCAGCTATTACCCATGTATGCAGACACAGACTGAGAAGCATGGGGATGATAAGAGGAAGGTTAACACTCCAAAACTCCACTGGCGGTTATACGAGGTTGGTATAATACCAGGAGTTTCTCCTTTCCATATTTCCAAATGTGATTAATAGCGACCCTTGAATAACGTGGGGTTAACGCATCTATAACTTTACAGTCAGCCCTCCTTATCCCTTGTTCCTCCACATCCACGGATTCAACCAACCACGAACAGTGGAGTACTATAGTGTTTACTATTGAAAAATATGCACATATAAGGGGACCCATGCAGTTCAAACCCATGTTGTTCGATGCCCTACAGTAATTTTAATAATTTTAAAATGCAACAGAAATTCTACGTTCCCTCAATAAGAATGTAGTGTGCACAGCTTTATTAGGGATTAAGTAGTAGATATATTGTCCTTTTATCATAAGATGGTTAATACGCCTAAGGAAAAGGGTTCAAGAAAAGATATCCATAAAGAAAACTATAAAAGAACAAAGAAAGAGTCTGATGATACACGACATGAATGCTAGCACAGTGAATGAAAGGAGGAGCAAGCAGAGAAGGCGTCTTAAGGAGAAGATGAGTGGGAAGGAGGGACAGAACTAAGGACAGACAAATGCCCAGAAGTGGCAACGCACGGGACCCCGTGAAGGGGTGAGGAGACCAACGCGGATGCCATAAGGAACTCGATCATTGCTGGAACCCTGAGAGGCAAAGGGTAAAGGGAGAATCCTCAAAGGCTTAAAGTGGGAGGGGGAAAAAGCCCACAGCTTTGTCAGATAAACTCCCACTATACCATGATGACCTTACCCGTGAGTAAAATTATATCTCCAAGAAACACTGTAAGTGCCCAAAACGCTGCAGTCCTCCACAGAAAAACCTTCTTCTTAATTTCTGATTGGTCAATTACCACAACTGTTGCTAAAGGCACTTTAGAGCCAGAATTTGGTCCAGATTTTATGTTTATTTCTTTCACGTGACATGGAGATAACACCATGACTAAACAATTATACTTCTGACTTGCAGAATCACAGTTTTTTATTAACGATGTTTTTTTAATGCCCTTAAATCCAGACACATTCCTACGGTGCACTGTTACAGTATGATCTCTCTGATTAGAAATCAACTTGATTTTCTTAGCGATGTGGGGGACTTCAGACAGAGCTTGAGGATGGCCTGATTTATCTTCAGAGGTCCAATTTCTTTCAATAGAACGTTTGTGGAAGGTATTTAGTTGGGAACACAGTATTCCTGAGCTACACGGCTCAATGCGTATCTCATTTGGTGGCAATTTATCATCAAAACTGAAAAGTTCTTGAGATCCTACATTTTCTTCAAGACCTTTATCGGTGTTCAAGAGAATGTGGCTATTTTTTGTTTCGGGACTAAAGAGTTCAAGGGAACAGGCTTGGTTCTGTCCACCTTCATATCCTTCTGTAGAATCATCATTGGGCTGAATCAAATTATCTTCAGTTATTCTTATTTCCCCATGACTTACCTCTGGTTCAATCTCCATTTTAATGGTTCCTTTATTTATAGAATTCTGCCCTTTATACTTCCTTTGAGCTAAAAAAGCAACCTGGCTGGAGGTCATTACACTGAGAAATTCAGTATCAGTGGATATTTTAAGGCCTGAGAACCTCCTAACTGTTCCTTCAGGCCTTGGTTTGTCTACTGTGCTAGAGGAAAAGAATTCCAGACACTGGTTTTGTACTTCATGATGCTCTGTTGGTGCACAGTTTGCTTCCATAGCTCCTAGCCCCGTATTAGTCTGTTCAACACCACAGTTCACATCCAATATAGCTGCACACTTACGACCTAACTGAAAGGAATTTTTTGGAACATTCTGACCATGTATATTTGATTGATCTTTATGCTGTTCATCTGTGATTTTCTTATGTTCACTGAAAAGCTTTTGATACTTTTCTTCTTCAGTTAAATGTTGAAATCTGGCCTTAAATCCACATATTTGATCACTGGAGTTGGTTTTATCACTCAACCCCAAGGGGTGACTCTTCTGGGATTTTATAGTTTGTGTTTCAGAAATGCAATGTGTGAAGTCATCTTTCACATGAAGAGATCTGTTCACAGAGTTTGCTGGAAAATGACCAAGAGGAAGATCTGGAGGGTCCAGAGGTTCCAGGGCCTGATAATCCTCAAGACTTTTGTGCCTGCATTTTTCATCCTTCAGATGTAAGGAATGGTGATTGTACAAAAGCTGAATTTCTTTCCAGGGGTCCGCAGTGGACACTAAAGAAGTTGGTTCCTGTGATACTGTCGTTTCCAGTGGACTGATTGGAGCACCCCAAAAAATGTGGACTTGAGATCCTCCACTCATGGTTTCTGAAAAAATGAAAAATCTAAAATAAGCCTTTGTCATTAAATTTTTATAAGTTGATTATTAACTTATACCCCCAAAGCAAATATAATGTAAACTATGAATCAAAAACATAATTAATAGGTGATTTACATTGTTACTCCATTTAATTATAAAAGTAATAAATATATAAGAAATCATAAGGAGAAACCAAAACATCCACAAAAATTGCTCACATAAAGACTCTCTTTAAGGAAAATAAAGCTAAGTATACTAACATCAAACGAGTAAATCCTTAGCATGGTCACTTTTTTGTGTTGAAAAACTTGCACCATGTAAACAATAACTTAGTAAAGAAGGCAGGAAACAGCATTTGTTTAACTGCACGATAGTCACCTTTAAATCTCCTCTTTCCTTTACTCCATTGATTATGTAAGTTTAGGGCCTCCTTCCTTCAACTGTGAACTCAATTCCCAAGATTAGGGACTTCCCTGGTGGTCCAGCGGGTAAGATTCCATGCTCCCAATGCAGGGGGCCCGGGTTCAATCCCTGGTCCGGGAACCAGACTCCACACGCATGCCGCAACTGAGTCTGCATGCCGCAATAAAGGAACCCGTGTACCAAAACGAAGATCCCGAGCGCCGCAGCTAAGACATCCTCATAGCCAAAATGAATAAATAGATAAGTATTAAAAAAAAAAAGTAAACACACACACACAACACGTTTCAATTCCCAAGATCAAAAGAGAAGGCTTGAACCAGAGAGAAAATAAAAAACCAAGGCTCAGGCTTCCCTCGTGGCACAGTGGTTGAGAGCCCGCCTGCCAATGCAGGGGGACACGGGTTCGTGCCCCGGTCCAGCAGGATCCCACATGCCGCGCAGCAGCTGGGCCCGTGAGCCATGGCCGCTGAGCCTGCGCGTCCGAAGCCTGTGCTCCGCAATGGGAGAGGCCACAGCAGTGAGAGGCCCGCGTACCGCAAAAAAAGGAATAAAAAGAAAACAAAAAACCAAGGCTCTGGGGCTTCCCTGGTGGCGCAGTGGTTGAGAGTCCGCCTGCCGATGCGGGGGACACGGATTTGTGCCCCGGTCCGGGGAAGATCCCACATGCCGCGGAGCAGCTGGGCCCGTGAGCCATGGCCGCTGAGCCTGCGCGTCCGGGGCACAACGGGAGAGGCCACAACAGAGAGAGGCCCGCGTATTGCAAAAAAAAAAAAAAACCAACCACCAAGGCTCTTTTCAAGATGTCCAAGTGACTGTATTATCTATCTTTAATCTGTTAGCATAATCAATAGTTGCTTCTGTATTTTTAATCTTCTCTAAAATACACCAGATTAAGAAAAGTCACTTTGTAATACACAGATTAAAATCTCATTATAATTTAAACAGTTTTTCATTAACTGTGGCACTTGATATAAGTAAATCTAAGTAAGCATCATATTTAATGAGATAAAAATAAAGAAACATACCAATATTTACTTGATAGTAACTGACTTTCAAAAAGTTTGTGTTTTTGTTTGTTCGGTTTTTTTGGCCGTGCTGCATGACTTGCGGGATCTTAGTTCCCCAACCAGGGATACAACCGTGCCCTTGGCAGTGAAAGTGCAGCATCCTAACCACTGGACAGCCAGTGAAATCCCCAAAGAGTATTTATTAAATAGATCTATTCCTAGAGTTTGCTGATAAATTTTTTATAGTGCTACAGGGACAAAAAGACAGATTGAGTCCCTGGCCTAAGAGAACTGTCAGCCTGGTTTTAAAAAAACAAAAAGGAGAGAAAAATAGTGAATGTAAACTCATAGTTTAAAAATAATGTAATAAATACTATAAGCTATAAACAGGAAACAATAGTCTCCTGGGGAACAATGCTCCTATGGAAGGTAAGCACTATGGCTATAAGCATCTAAACAAAAGAACGAGCAGCTGTAAAAGGCAGAGTTATGAAAGACCATGGTATGATTGAGGACTTTTGATGAGAGTACAGGGTCCTTTGTAAAAGGGTAAGAAAGTTTCAAATCATGAAAAGTCCATTTGGAAGTATGGGAAGTATGGCAGTATACAGGAAACAACAGCTATTATCCCCAGTCACTCTTATCATTCCTTGAAGATTTGTTCATGGTCACCTCTTCCAAATCTAATAACCTATCCAATTATAATTCTTGTGATTTCAGTATCAATGTGGGTGTTCCTTCCAATATCCTGGCCTCTTGGTTCCTTGCCCTCTTCTCCTCCACTTATTTTATTCTCCACCCTACCTCAGTTATCCATTCTCATAATCATATAACTACCATTATCAATAACTACATACTTTTCCTTAATTTCAATTTAAGCTTTCAACTCTGACTGCTTTCTCCTATCTTCAACTTACCCCCTCTAAATGCACAACTCCAACAGTTCTTTGACCACAAGGGATCTACGTTGAACACAATGATCATACTTCATTTTTACAGCCTCATTCTTCACTTCCCTCCTTAACCAGCTTAGATTCCATGATCCCTTATTATACTCGTTCCCTATCATACTTCTCTAATTCTGCTGCTCTCATCTCCAAGGTATTGGCCCGGCTAAACTCGAACCCTAGTTCAATCACCACCTACTCTACACCTGTAACCAGTGAAAACTAGTCATTGGTTAGTTCATTACCACTAACCTCAAGGTGGTACCCAGCAAACTTATCTTTTCTGTCCATTCGTTCTCCAAGATAACTCTTTTATACCTTTTTACTCTTTAAATCCCCAGCATCTCCTCCCCATCTTCAAGTGCAGCTGGTGATCATTTACATGTTGTCAACAACATATTTACCCACTTCTATCATACCCATATACTTTGCCCAACTTCATATTACTACAGACGAACCAACTGTTTGTGCTTCTATGCAAAGCCATCTCTTCCTCACTTAGACATTAGATCTTATACCCTCTTTCCTACTCAGGTTTCAACAAGTCTCCCCTTTTCTCCTAAATCTTGATTTTTCTCTCTTTACTGGAACATCTCCATCAACAAACAAACATGCTGTGACTGCTCCTCAAGCTGGTATTCCTCAGCTCCTCCACTCTACTTATTGCACCACTTTTCTGCTCTCCTCTACAGCAAAATTCCTTGAAAGAACTGTCAATATTCCCTCTGCTCCCATTCTCTCTTAAACCCACTGCAGTCAAGCATTGGTCCAAACTACTCCACTGAAATGGCATATTTCAAGGTCTCCAATAACCTCCACCTTAGCATCAGTCAACTCCCCATTTTCAACTTACTCGGACTGTCAGCAGGATTTGACACCACTGATCACCGCTTTCTTCTTTTTATCTGGCTTTAGGGATACCACATCCTCTTGATTCTCATCCCACCTCACACTACCTCCCCAGTCGCTCCTTCTCAGTCTCCTTTGCTAGCTCCTCCTCATCGCCTCAACTTCTTACTGAAGGGCCCAGTACTTGGCTCTCTCTCTGCACTCACCCCCTAGGTGATTTTCTTTCAGTCTCAGGATCTAAATACCTTCTAATGACTACCAGATGTATATCCCCATCACTAATGACTAATGACCACCAGATGTATATCTGATGTAATGACTAATGACTGCCAGATGTATATCTCCATTACTAATGACTAATGACTACCAGATGTATATCTCCATCACTGGTGACTAATGACCACCAGATGTATATCTGATGTCATGACTAATGACCACCAGATGTATATCTCCATCACTAATGACTAATGACCACCAGATGTATATCTCCATCACTAATGACTAATGACCACCAGATGTGTATCTCCATAACTAATGACTAATGCCTAACAGAGGGGGCACGGGTTCGATCCCTGGTCAGGGTACTAGATTCCACATGCCTCAACTAAGAGTTCGCATGCCACAGCTAAAGATCCCGCATGCTGCAACTAAGAGTTCACATGCTGCAACTAAAGATCCTGCATGACACAACTAAGAGGTCGCATGCCACAACTAAAGACCCCACATGCTGCAACTAAAAGATCCCACGTGCTGCAACTAAGATGCGGTGCAGCCAAATAAATAAATAAATAAAATGTTTTTTTAAAATCCTAGAAAGAAAAACACTGGGAAGCAAGATTAAGGATGATTTTTTTAAGATTTCTATATTTTAAAAGATTATTGTGATGAATAATGAATGTTTATTATTTTCATAATAATCAGATCTTTTTTTGTTTGGTAATTCAGGCTCTTCCTTCACAATCTTCAAACTGGATATGGTGTTCCAACAGACATAAAACAATGGACCTAAATCTAACATTGAAGAATAAGAGCTGAGAACAATGATGTCAGCTGTTAACTTATTAGCAGCTAAAACAAAGATATACCGCTATTTTCAAAGAGTTTATAATAGTGAATTATTACTAAGGAAACAAAATTATAGTAAGTTTAGGTGTCAAGTCTTGACCCATAACAAAACAAAGAGGGCTAAGTATCATAAGTACTATAACCACATATCCCACCCCCATCTACTCCTCATAGAAAGAATAATCTGCATAAAGAATAACTGGTACATTAGATCTGACAGTTTACTATCTATATATCATTATTAAATTGGCCACTAGGGGGCCCCAAATAGCACAGCAAAAAGGTTCAAGTTCAAAAGATACATCAAAACCAAGTGGAAGAGGGAGGAATATATTAATCTGACACATAGGTAGAAACACTTAGATATGTTCAAATCAAATGCATAAAATTCCTATGCTAACAAACTTCCTTCTCTAGAATCTTTAGGTTTTTCTCCAATAGTTTCTTCCCTTTAGCCTCAAATCTTTAAAAACAAAACAAAAATACAAACTTCCATGTTGCTTCTTTGTTCTCACTTCCTATTTATTCTTCAACCCACTTAAATATGGCTCTTAACTCCAATCACTTTGCTATAATGTTTTTTACTATGGAAATCAATGACCTCTAATAGCCAAATCCAAAGGTCAGTTTTCAACATTTACCTTACTGCCATTTGAGACTGTTTATCAATTCCTCTTTCCTGAAACACTCTACTTTTTTTGATTCTGTGAGACCATCAAATTAGAATTCTTTTCTGCTTAAAAAACCAGAAAACTATTGATTTATTTATTCAATCATTCACATAACAAATACTTAGTAGTGTGTGCCAGGCATCATGCTAAGCACTGGGAATTCAACAACAATAACAAAGAGCTTTAAGGACCTTATAGTCTAATGGGAGAGCTAAAATTATAACTGTAAAATAGAGAAATTGAGTAACCACAGGAATACATGCAGGGCGTCCCTAGGAGGGAGAAGCCTGGGGCAACTCAACCAAGTAGGACTGCCCATTACCTGCATTTTTCATAGGCTCTCTGGACTACGTTTAGTGACAAAATTTTGAAACTGAATTTAAATAATATTCATAAAAAAGGAGTACAATACAGTCCCAAGGCATCCCTGCGCTTCACCCCAACACCGGAACCAGTAAAGCAGCCTCCACTGTCTTACCCAAGGGACACACCTGCAATAGGTAATCTCCAAAAGGTTTAAAAAGAGTGTAAGGGCTTCCCTGGCGGTGCAGTGGTTGAGAGTCTGCCTGTCGATGCAAGGGACACGGGTTCGTGCCCCGGTCCAGGCGGATCCCACATGCCACGGAGCGGCTGGGCCCGTGAGCCATGGCCGCTGAGCCTGTGCGTCTGGAGCCTGTGCTCTGCAACGGGAGAGGCCACAGAGGTGAGGAGTCCGCGAACCGCAAAAAAAAAAAAAAAAAAAAGAGTGTAAGACACTCACTGCTTCTAGGTCCTCACTTAACATTTTCTCCTAAATGTCCTGCAATCTGACTTCTATTTTCTATCTCTATTAAGACAACAGTGAAGCCCAAATTGTCAAGTAAGTATCCACAGTACTTCACCACTCCAACTGTGAAACTCTTTCCTTAGTTTCTAGAACACTACCCTTTCCTGACTAGTTCTTCTACCTCTCTGGTTTTTCTTTCTCTCTTTTTCCTTGGGCCATCCCATCTTCTCATTCCATACAATGCTGCAGAATTCCATCCAGTTGCATTCATTTAACTACTAAATATCCAATTATGCTTTACCAGGCTATATTGAACCAACCACTCTCCCTAACATCAGACTTATATTTCTAGTATCATTATATCTGACACAATCACAGTAGATAAAAAAGCAATGTTCTTATGGAGGTTTCTCAAAAACCTAAAAATAGAACTACCATATGAGCCAGCAATTCCACTCTTGGGTATATATCTAAAAAACAACAAAAACACTAATTCGAAAAGATACTTGCACCCCAATGTTCATAGCAGCATTATTTACAATAGCCAAGATGTGGAAGCAACCTAAGTGTCCATCAACAGATGAATAGATAAAGAAGATGTGGTATACATATACAATGGTATATTACTCAGCCATAGTAAAGGAAAGAAAGTTTTCTATTTGCAACAACATCGATGGACTTGGAGAGTATTATGCTAAATGAAGTCAGACAGAGAAAGACAAGTACTATAAGGTATCACTTATATGTGGAATCTAAAAAGTAAAACATACTAGTGAATATAACAAAAAAGAAACAGACTCACATATATAGAGAACAAACAAGTGGTTACCAGTGGGGAGTGGGAAGGGGGGAAGGACAAGATAAGGGTAGGGGATTAAGAGGTACACACTAGGGACTTCTCTGGTGGCGCAGTGGTTAAGAATCTGCCTGCCAATGCAGGGGACACGGGTTCAAGCCCTGGTCCGGGAAGATCCCACATGCCACGGAGCAACTAAGGCCGTATGCAACAATTACTGAGCCTGCGCTCTAGAGCCCGCAAGCCACAACTACTGAGCCCGCGTGCCACAACTACTGAAGCCTGAGCGCCTAGAGCCCGCGCTCCACAACAAGAGAAGCCACCGCAATGAGAAGCCCATGGACCGCAACGAAGAGTAGCCCCCGCTCGCCGCAACTAGAGAAAGCCCATGCAGTAATGAGGACCCAATACAGCCAAAAATAAATTAATTAATTAATTTTAAAAAAAGAGGTACACACTATTATGTATAAAATAAATAAGCTACAAGGATACAACTCAGGGAATATAGCCAATATTTTATAATGGCTATAAATGGAATATAACCTTTAAAAATTATGAATCACTATGTCATACACACAAAACATATAATATTGTACATCAACTATACCTCAATTAAAGAAAAGAAAGCAATGTTCTATTAGTCTCTTTCTTGAAGGGAAAATACGACTAAATGACCCTATATCCGACTAGATTCCATAGTCACTGGATTCAAGTTTGGTAGGGTTGAAGGTTATGAGGCCCAGAGGCCACAGATTCCCAAGATTCAGAGCTCTCCTTGCCTTCTAGGCAGGGGAAGTCGCTGAAGCACACAGGGGTGACACGAAGCAGTCTTGAGAGTTCAGACAAGATCTCCCAGGACGAGAGATGTCTGAAATAAATTAAAGGTCTATAAAATACAAGGTTAAAACGTAAGGTAGAGTGCTAGTGGGAAGCAGCCGCATAGCACAGGGAGATCAGCTCGGTGCTTTGTGACCGCCTGGAGGGGTGGGATAGGGAGGGTGGGAGGGAGACGCAAAAGGGAGGGGATAAGGGAACATATGTATATGTATAACTGATTAAATTTGTTATAAAGCAAAAAAAAAAAAAAACCAAGGTTATTTGTATATAACAATTACTTTAGTATGCCTTCACGTATTTGTCTGAATATATACCCGTGTACGTGTGGGACTCCCCCTTCCTGCTCAAAAGAAAAAGAACAAAAACTGATGTAAAAGTATGGGCCTGTTAATTCAAAAGAGAAAGAGAAAGTCTTTATATCTAAGGCTGCAGCTAGTAACTCCTCTACTTTATAGGATTTGTGAGTCTGTGAGCAGGGGGATGGGATGTGGTGAGGCCAGAGGGAAACAAAATATGTATCATAGCAAAAATACACTGACTGAGAGTTAAATTGTGAACACTGACATATTTCAATGATTCTTGGATAACGTTTGGGTGGACTCAGAGGGTTAAAGCTCATTAAGATACCAGATGCAACTTGCAAGTACATATCCATCACCATAGTTAATGATTATACAATTTCTCAATCGGCAGAAGGCCACTTCAGTCAGAAAGACCAATGCAACCATAGTCCTTTATCTTTAGAGTGGTCAGAGTCTGATGAATGGGTCAAAGATTTATAAAACAGGATGAACCATATCAGCAGGTTTGTCTTTGCAGAACACTGCAACTAAAAATGCTTGTTACAAAATATATGTGGTTAAAAGGCAGTGCTTTCTCCATCTTATCACCAACCTAAAAACTCATCATTATAATGCCTTTCCATGTCAATTTTACCAAAAAAAACGAGCATCATAAAGTTACTCAAAAGCATCAAATGACAAAATGAAGAGGCAGCATAGGATTGTAATTAAAAATATGGGTTCTGGGGCTTCCCTGGTGGCGCAGTGATTGGAAGTCCGCCTGCCGGTGCAGGGGATGCGGGTTCATGCTCCGGTCCAGGAGGATCCCGCGTGCCGTGGAGTGGCTGGGCCCGTAGGCCATGGCCGCTGGGCCTGCGTGTCCGGAGCCTGTGCTCCGCGGCGGGAGGGTCCGCGGCAGTGGGAGGCCAACATACCACAAAAAAAGGAAAAAAAAAAAAAAAAAAAGGTATGGGTTTTGGAGCAAGATAGACATGGGTTAAAACCCTACTCTGCAACTTACTAAAAATGTAAACTTGAAATTGTTGAAGCTAGGTGATATATATATATATATATATATATATATGTATATATTCTTTATATTTTTGTATATAGTTGAAAACATCCATAACAAAATTAATTTCTTTATATGTCCAGTGAGAATTGTCTCCTAATCTGTCAGATGAGAATAACATCCATCCCTATCTTACAGTGTTGCTGTGAGATGGGCACAGAGTACTTACTCAATAAAGATTAGAGTCTTAAACCTCAGGAACTCTACACATACATATCGATACTTGGTGACACATAAAAATCAGCCCTTTGTATTTCAGGGGTTTTTTTTAGTGTGTATTTTTACATAGTTGTAACCATAAAATTGAAATAATTTTGTATCCTGCTTCAATCCATGTAATGTTACTCTTTTATGTCAACCTATAAATTCTTAATCATTTTTTAAAAATACATTTATTTATTTATTTTTGCCTGCGTTGTGTCTTCATTGCTGCGCATGGGCTCTCTCTAGTTGCCGTGAGCAGGGGCTACTCTTCGTTGTGGTGCACAGGCTTCTCATTGCGGTGGCTTCTTTTGTTGCAGAGCACGGACTTCAGTAGTTGTGGCTCGCGGGTTCTAGAACGCAGGCTCTGCAGTTGTGGTGCACGGGCTTAGTTGTTCCACAGCACGTGGGATCCTCCCGGACCAGGGGACCCGTGTCCCCTGCATTGGCAGGCGGATTCTTAACCACTGCGCCACCAGGGAAGCCATTCCTAATCATTTTTAATGCTAGCTTAATATTTTCATAATGAATCTAATTTAGTTCACCATTACTCTCTAATTCACTCATTTGTTTCTAACCTGTCACTATTATAGCCATTGCTGCAATAAATTATTTGAGGAATTTAGCATTTCCTTTCAATTTTTTCCTTGTGATAAATTCCCAGGTATGGAATTATTAGGTCAAAGATAATGTACATTGTTATAGCTCTTAATATTTATTATCGTGTTGTTTGCAACTGGACAGTTTATAATGCCACAAACAATGGCCAAGAGTTCCAGTCTTACCACAACTTTGTTAGCATATTAAAAAGTAATTTTGGGACTTCCCTGGTAGTCCAGTGGGTAAGACTCTGCATTCCCAATGCAGGGGGCCCGGGTTCGATCGCTGGTCGGGGAACTAGATCCCCCGTGCATGCCACAACTAAGACCCAGCGCAGCCTAAATAAATAAATACAATTTTTTTAAAGTAATTTTACTAATGAGGGTGCAGAGGTACTTCACTGGTGTTTCACTTGCATTTCTCCAATTATTTCCAAATTGAAGAAATAGTGAATTTTAAATTATGTTTGGATTAAAATCCTTAATATATAGGGAATATGCAAGCATGTGCACACAGACACACAAAGTAATAGAAAAATGGGTTAAGAAGATAACCAGGTTGGGAATTCCCTGGCGGTCCAGTGGTTAGGATGTGGGCTTTCACTGCCTTGGACCCAGGTTCAATCCCTGGTACGGGAACTAAGATCCCACAAGCTGCATGGTGCAGCCAAAAAAAAAAAAAAAGTAGATAACCAAGTTTATAGCACAGAAAAAAATACATGGTTAAAAACAAAGAAAACATTCAACCTCCTAATAAAATGAAAGAAAATTTTATAAATTAATGAGAAAACATTTCTACCTATCAAAGTTGCAAAGATTCATGAAAAAGGTACAAAGGTGCAGGGAAATAGCTTATACTAATAAGAGTTTAAACTAGTAAAATCCTTCTGGAGGGCAATATGGCAATGTATGTCAAAAGTCTTAAAATTCTGTATCCCTTTGACGCCATAGTTATACTTCTAGGGATCTAACCTAAAGAGAAAAACATCGTATACACTCTCATAGATTTAGCTACAAGGATGTTCACAGCAGTGTCCTGTAAAATGTTAGAAAAGTGAGAAAAACGTGCATTGACTGAGGTCTGATAAATTATGGCACATCCATACAAAGGCAAAACTATATGGCCATTTAAAGTCATGAAGATATGTATTACCACAAAAAATTTTCCTTAATATACTGATATGTAAAACAAGGAGACTATAGAAGATTATATATGGAAAGATTTTATTTTAATTTATTTTTTTAAAAACAGTATTCAGGGGCTTCCCTGGTGGTGCAGTGGTTGAGAATCCACCTGCCAATGCAGGGGACACAGGTTCAAGCCCTGTTCCGGGAAGATCCCACATGCAGCGGAGCAACTAAACCCGTGCGCCTCAACTACTGAGCCTGCACTCTAGAGCCTGCGAGCCACAACTACTGAGCCCACATGCCACAACTACTGAAGCCCGCACGCGTAGAGCCCATGATCTACAAGAGAGGCCACCGCAATGAGAAGCCTGCTCACCGCAACTAGAGAAAGCCCGCGCGCAGCAACGAAGACCCAACACAGCCAAAAATAAAAATAAATAAAATAAATTTAACTTTTAATAAACAGTATTTAGGTTACTACTATTTACATTGAAGTTAGAAACCATTTCTACAGTTTCCATGTGTTCTCCATAGTGACTGATACAAGTGGTGCTAAAAAAGAAATAGTTCTATTCTTTAACCTCATTCAATCAATCCAATTTATCTTAATTCACTGTGCTAAGAAATAACATTGAATACTAGTAACCCACCTACTATGTACATTCATGGTAAACTCGTCACTCTTACCAATACCCAATAGTTACTAAATGCTAGTATCTGAATTTCCTACTTAAAATGATAGAATGTTGCCACATTTTATGTCACTAAAGGGTATAAGACACACCATCTGCCCCTCAAAAACAAAATCAATTGAAGTTTAAAGCTATTACTTATTCCTGTATCTAAAATAACAGCTACTAAAACAAATCTTTAAGCAGACAATTGATTTCTTAAATGTTTTTCCATAAGCTCTCATTTCCTTTGCAACAGGCTTTGGTTTTTCAAGTGAGAGATTTGTACTCATGTTCTCATCACCACCTGAGGTACCCGATGATTAGTGCGGTGCAGTGAGCCTCTTAGTCCTGCTTGCAATGCAGTGGGAATTTCTCCCTCCCAGCCCCTATTCCAGGCATTTTCCTTCTACCAGTAAGTATTTAAACAGGAAGTGACCCTTAATCTAGCTGCTCTTCTGCCTTAAAGAATAGGGTGACCGGACATCCTGATCTGCCCAGTATGGTCCTAGTTTAAGCATGCTGTCCTGGTGTCCTGTTTTGTCAGTCTCCCTTCTCACTCTTAAAAATGTCTTGGTTTAGGAATAAATTACATGGTGTCCTAGTTAAGAACCATATAAATACACGAATAAATGTCCTATTAGTGAAGGGTGTGCCTCCTAATACATTTTATCAGAAACATTATAACAATAGTTAGGAACAACTTTAGAAATAAAGGGAAACACTGTTTCATTTTCCTGTAAGAAGTTTTTAAAAATAAAACACTAGGGGCTTCCCTGGTGGCACAGTTGTTGAGAGTCCACCTGCCGATGCAGGGGACATGGGTTCGTGCCCCGATCCGGGAAGATCCCACATGCCGCGGAGCAGCTGGGCCCGTGAACCATGGCCGCGGAGCCTGCGTGTCCGGAGCCTGTGCTCCGCAACGGGAGAGGCCACAACAGTGAGAGGCCCGCGTACCGCAAAAATAATAATAATAATAATAAAAAAAACCCCACTAATAGAAATAGGCTGAATTGCATCTAAAATATATAATATGCATTTAAGAAATCTCACAACACAGATAAGAATTAAATGAGGTAGAAAAGAGAATTAACCTGCTTGGCAGCTAAAGAATCTAGCTTCAGGTGCTGGGTAATGAGGCTGCAGACACAGGTATAAAATCTTTTGGATCCAGTCTTCCTAGAAAATATCTCAGACAGCAAGATGTCAACTTCTCCAAGACTCACCCTTCCTAAGGAAAGTCAAAGGAGCAATGCGAAAATGTCACACTTCACCCCCCCATCTCCCACACTATGTAACTGCAAAAGAACTTAACTGTAAGACTAGTAATCAAGATCTCAAGCAAAACATGGGTCCCAGGGGTCTGCCTGCCAACACCTGTACTTGCTCTCATCTCCACCCACCGCCTAAAAATGGTGAAAAACACAAAATCGAGGAAAAAAAAAACACAACTTTGCAACTTCAGCCCTGACATTCCTTTGTAAAAAGTCCATACTCATCTCAGCAAATGGTAACTCCATTCTCCCAGTTCCTCAAGCCAAAAACCTTGGTATCCTCTCTGACTGCTCTCTTTTTCTCATACTTCCAATTTGTCATCCAATCCTTTTAGCCCTACCTTTAAAATTCATTCAGAACTTGACCACTTTTCTCCACCTTCACCTGCTCCTGCCCTGGTTCAAATCACCATCATCTGGATTATTTGCAATAACCTGATTTTCCTTCTTATTCTACTGCCTCCTCAGAAAACAGGTTTATAGAAGTTAAAGGAACTTGCCCCAGGTCACACAGCCTGCAGGCAGTGGAGCCAAGACTGGAATGCAGGAAATCAAACTGCAGAGCCTAAGATCTTAACCAGTATACCACACTGCCTCTCTGGGTTTTTGACTTTGCACAACTGTGGAGCTAGAATCCAAGCCGGAACTCTGCCATTAAGTCATATGAAACACACTCAGAAAACACTGGTGGAACTTCCTTGGTGGCACAGTGGTTAAGAATCTGCCTGCCAATGCAGGGGACACGGGTTTGAGCCCTGGTCCAGGAAGATCCCACATGCCGCGGAGCACGGGCTGTGCATCACAACTACTGAGGCTTTGCTCTAGAGCCCATGAGCCACAACTACTGAGCCCACATGCCACAACTACTGAAGCCCGTGCACCTAGAACCCGTGCTCCACAAGAGAAGCCACCGCAATGAGAGGCCCGCGCACCACAACGAAGAATAGCCCCCACTCGCCACAACTAGAGAAAGCCTGTGCACAGCAATGAAGACCCGATGCAGCCAAAATTAAATAAATAAATAAATTTATTATTTTTTTAAAAAGCACTGGCTTATCTAGACAGGTAAGAAAAGAACTTTAACATAAAGGAGCTACATTATCAAAGAATTCCACTTAGAAGGTTTACTGTAAAGTTAATAATGAAGTGAATAATAAATAGCTTTTAAGAGGACCTCTCTTTCTCTTCCTTAATCCCTTCCTTCAAACCTGACAGATTTTCTCTCTCTCCCTCCCTCCCTCTCCCTCTCTCTCCCTCTCTTCAGTCATCTGGCAATGGGATGATAAATTTCCAAGACATTAAATATTCAAATTAAAAAACCTGTTGCTGGGAATTCCCTGGCGGTCCAGTGGTTAGTACTCTGCGCCCCCATTGCAGGGGGCATGGGTTCGATCCCTGGTCAAGGAACTAAGATCCCACATGCCGCAACGCAGCCAAAAAAATAAATAAATAAAAATAAAAAATAAAAACCTGTTGCTTAGCAAGTTAAAATATACAGAGTAAATGTAACAAACCATAGATGACAGACCTACTTTCCTGACCTAAACCACTTTTCTTCCTTTCACCTTAAATACCCCAAGGTATACCTCAGCATCTATGTGCACTAGCTGTTCCCTCAGCCTTAAACGTTCTTCCCCTAGACTCTTGTTTACTATTTTTAAAATTTGAAGTATAATTAAACATTCAATAATAGGCACAGGTTTTAACAGTTCTGTTTGATGACTATTGACAATGGTCTACACCCAAGTAACCATCACCCAAAACAAAATACAGAACATTCCCATGATCTCAGGAAGTTCTTTCATGTCTTTTTCTAAACAGCTTCCTTCCCTTTCCAACCTACAATTATCTTCTGATTTCTATCACTACAGAATAGTTTTGTCTTTTCTTGAACTTCATATAAACAATACAGTATATGCTCATTTATGTCTAGTTCCTTTCACTTAACACAATGGTTTTGAGATTCACCTGTGTTGTTGGGTGTATCAGGTGTTGGGTACTGTGAATACACCACACACACACAAAAAATACACCACAAGTTGTTTATCCATTTTCCTGTACATGGACATTTCAGTTGTTTCCAGTTTGGGGCTTTTATGAATAAGACTGCTATGCACATTCTTGAATTCATAATTTTGAGGAAATATGTTTTCATTTCCCTTCATTAAATATATAGGGGTAGAATGTTAAATCATAGGATGTATATATGTTTAACTTCAGTAGAAAATGCCAAACAGCTCTCCAAAGTAGCTATACTATCTGGCACACCCATCAGCAATGGATGAGTTCCAGTTGCATCACATCATGCCCAACATTTAGTATCTTCAGCCTTTCTCTTGTTAGCCATTCTAGAGTGTGTGAGACGGTATCTTATTATGAATTTACTTTGCATTATTTCCCTGTTGACTAAGTGATGTTGACTACCTTTGCAAGTGCTTATTGGTCATTAGTATATCCTCTTTGGGGAAGTCTGTTACTGGGTTATTCCTCTTTTCCTCATTTTACTATTGTGTTATTGCACTTCTTTACATACCCTAGATATAAGTCCTTGACAGATAGATATGCTGGAAATTTTTTTTTCCCTACTCTGGACTTACCTACTCTTTTTCTTAGTGGTATCTTTTATTACTTTTTAAAATATTTATTTATTTATTTGGCTGGGCCACGTCTTAGTTGTGGCATGTGGGATCTTTAGTTGTGGCATGAGAACTCTTAGTTGTAGCATGTGGGATCTAGTTCCCTGACCAGGGATCAAACTTTGGCCCCCTGCATTGGAAGTGTGGAGCCTTAGCCACTGGATCACCAGGGAAGTCCCTTAGTGTTATCTTGTAAAAGGCAGTAATGTTAAATTAGTTGAGGTCCAATTTATCAATTTTTTTTCTTTTACTTCTCTTTTTTCTTTTAGGATCTTATCCAATAAATATTTGAATACTCCAAAGTCATAGGGATATTCTTTTTTTTTTCTTCTAGAAGCTTTGAAATTTTAAAAGTATGTCCACAAATTATTTGATACTCCTCCCTTCAGGAGGTGAGGCTTAATTCCTCTACCCTTAAACATGAGCTGGAGTAATGAGTAGAATATGGTGGAAGTGATGGTATGTGACTCCCAAGACTTTGTCATAAAAGGCAATGCCACTTCCTCCTTGTGCTCCCTCTTTGATCACTTACTCTGAGGGAAGTCAGCTGCCGTGTTATGAGGGCACTCAAACAGCCTCAAGAATAGGCTCATGTGGTGAAGAACTGAGTCCCCAGACAATAGCCAGTGAAGAGCTGAGGCCTCTAGCCAATAGCCCTGGGACATAAGCCATCTTAGAAGGGGATTCTCCAGCCCCAGTCAAGCCTTCAGATGATTACACTCTTGCTAAAATCTTGGCTACAACCGGATAAGAAACTCTGTGCTAGAATTACCTAGCTAAATTCTTCCTGTGTTCCTGACACAGAGTAACTGTAACATAATAAATATTTGTTACTTTAAGCCAGGAAGTATTGGGAAGTTTGTTACGAAGTGAGAGATAATACAGAAGTTGTATCGTTTTTGCTTTTGCATTTTAGATATCTGATCCACTGCAAATTAGTTTCGGTGTATGGAATGAGCTGAGGTGATAGTTCATTGTTTTCCATATAGATATCAAGTTAGAGCAACGTTTGTCTTTCTTTCTCCCATTGTACTGACTTGGCACTTGGGTGGGAAAATGTATGAGTCTATTTCTGAGATCTCCATTGTGTATCACTGATCTAAATGTCTATCCTTATGCCAACACTACACTGTCTTGATTACTGTAGCTTTGTGGAAAATCCTGACATCAGTAAACAAAAGTCCTCCAACTGTCCTTTTCAAAATTATTTTGGCTATTCTTAGACCTTTACATCTTGGTAAGTTTATAGAATCGTCTTACCTATTTCTTCAAACAAAGCCTACTAGGATGTTAAAGAAGACTGAATTGAATCTGTTGGTCAATTTAGAGAGAATTCCATCTTAATAATGTTGAGTCTTCCAATCCGTGAATATGGAATATCACCATTTATCTAGGGTTCTTTTTAAACTTACATTAGCAATGTTTCTACCTTTTCAGTGTTAAGAGCATATCCTTAGTTAGATTTATTCATAGGTATTTGCTTTTTTTTATGCTATCAGAAATAACAGCTTTTATTTCAGTTTTCAAATAGTTCATTGCTAATATAGAGAACTACAAATTATTTTCATATAGTGATTTTGCTAAATTCACTTATTAAAATTGTTTTCTGGGGCTTCCCTGGTGGCGCAGTGGTTGAGAGTCCGCCTGCCGATGCAGGGGACACAGGTTCGTGCCCCAGTCCGGGAGGATCCCCCATGCCGCGGAGCGGCTGGGCCCATGAGCCATGGCTGCTGAGCCTGTGCGTCCGGAGCCTGTGCTCTGCAACCGGAGAGGCCACAACAGTGAGAGGCCCGCGTACCACAAAAAAAAAAAAAAAAAATTGTTTTCTGTAGATTCCATACGGTTTTCCATGTATACAATCATGTCATATGTAAGTAACAGTTTTACTTCTTTTCTAATTTTTATGCTTAATTATGTTCTTTTTCTTGACTTATTACACTTTCTAGGACCACTAGCTCAATGTTGAATAAAGGTGGTGAAAGAGAAACATATATCCATATTACTGCTTTAAAATTTTTAGGATCCATAGCTAAGGTTGGCAAATGTTTTCTACAACAGGTCACAAAGTAAGTATTTTACGCTTTGCAGGTCATACAGTCTGTTACAATTACTGTACACTGTGGATGTAGCAAGAAAGCAGCCATGGACAATACATAAACAAATGAGCATGGCTATGTTCCAATAAAACTTTATGGTCACCAAAATTTGATTTTCCTATTTTCACATGTCACAAAATATTAGTCTCCTTTTGATTCTTTTTCAGCCATTTTATTACATATAAACCATTCTAGGTCACAAGCCACACAGGAACATGTGATGGGCTGGATGTGGCCTACAAGCTGAAGTTTGCTGATCTCTGGTTTAGACCATTGATTTGAGACCTTTCTTCTTTCCTAATATAAGAATCTAATGCAATGTTTCCCTGCAAACAGTGCTTTATGGCACTACTATTTGTTTCACTTGTGCTTTGTACTGGTTTTTTAGCCATTGCTATAGGATTTTCAATTTACATCTTTAACTTTACACAGTCTGCCATATATGTGGGTTCCATATCTGCAGACTCAAAGAACTGCAGATCAAAAAAAAAAAAAAAAAAAAATCCAGAAAAGTTCCAAAAAGCAAAACTTGAATTTGTTGCATGCCAGCAACTATTAACATAGCATTTACATTGTATTCACAACTATTTACATAGCATTTACCTTGTATTAGGTATTATAAGTAATCTAGAGATGATTTAAAGTATACAGGAGGATGTGCATAGGTTACATACAAATACTGTGCCATTTTACATAATGGACTTGAGAAATCTGAGGATTTTCGTATCCAAGGGAGGTCCTGGAACCACTCCCCGGGGATAACAAAGAATGACAGTACCACTTAACCTGTTCTTAGAACCTTACAACAGCATTGATTCCCAATCTGAATGTTATACTCAGGCCAAATTATTTATCAAGGTTAAGAGGAAAATAAAGGCATTTTCAGAAATGCAACATATCCAATAATTTGCCTCCCATTCACCTTTTCTTCAGCAAATTGTGGGAGTAAACCAAGAAAGAGGAAGACATAGAACAGAAGAAACAAAAGATCCAACACAGAAGAAAAGGAAATGCCTAGAATGATAGCTGGGCACTACGATAAAACAGAAACCACTCCAGACTGGAGCATGTTACTCTGGAGGGACTTCTCTGAGATGATGACACTGACAGAATAAATTATGTGAAAGAAAACAGGAAATTTGGGCAACTGGTAGCAAATTTTGAGTTGAGTTAGTGATAAGGACACAAAAAACCATATAAACAAGTTATGTCCTAAACTGAAAGCATCAAATACATTACTTGAAAAATCACAGGTAAATACAAAACAGCTAGGAGTTGAGAGTGGTTACCTATGAGAAGGGGAAGTGAAGGTGGGGACCAAGAAGTACTGTCTGTCTGGACAATCCCTGACAAACTACTTGGCTTGTTAAACTGTATAACTCTGAAGAAGAAAAATATGGAAGATAAGGAAATAAGGTACTTAAGGATTTCCCAAGGACATAAAACCATCTTGGCAACTAAATGTGACCTCTGGAAACCAAGAAGTCTAACAAAATTGTCCTGCAAAATAGAAAACAACACAAACGAATGCATCTGATGGGTGGAAAAGGGCAAGAAAAAAGCAACATTACGCCTGTGCTATCATAACTCTTGTCAAATGCATGACATCAAGAGCAGAAATCCCTAGGTTTCTGTGCTTCAGTTCCCCCGTCTATAAAGTGTGCGTAACAGTATCCCTCTCCCAGGACTGTAATGAGGCTTCAACCCAATAATGAACATAAAGTGCTTACAGCAGTGTTAGAAATAAATATTAACACAGTTAATACTTTACTCTTTTTAAATAACTGAAATTATTTTTTATTTCAAATCATTCAATTTAATTGTCACAATGATACTGAAAAGTTTATTTGAATGCATACCTTGTCTATGCAAACATCAAGGCCTCTAACCCTTTTACATATCTCCAAAAAGGGGGGGCTGTGGGGGGAAGAAGATAAACTGTCTGATGACCCAAGAGAAACAGAAATAACAATTAATGAAGGTTGTCTGTAAAGATGCTTATCATTCTGAAGAACTAACTGCACCTGAAAAACTACTCAGGATACCAGGCTTTATCTTACACTTCTTAGTTGATTATGACCAATCATTCACTCACTAAGTAAGTCAGCAATTAGAACTGAAAACTTGATCCTAACTATACATTAACTCAGTAATGTTGAGACCAGCCATTTTTCCACTTCTAAAGAGAGAAAGTCTCCAACTTATGCAGATTGTGCTCTCCAAGTTCAGTTCTTTGTTATAAAACCTGAGAAACATTTTTCCAAAGGAAAAAAGTATGAAATAAAGTTGAGATCCTGGGCAAGAAATAAAGGCCAATTTAATCCATACATACCTAAGAACCATGGAAAAAAGAGAAGAATAAATATAACCATGTTAGGTGGCTTTCAATCTCTTCTTTTGTGCTCTAACAGCTAGCAAAAAAATAGTTACTTGAGATTGAGTTGTCCCACACTTTGTTTTATTCATCTATGGATCCTTGTAAACATAAACAATATGTAACAGAGTACCTGACTTCTATTAGAAGCTTAAAATATTTATTTAACAAATGAATAACTAGAATTAAGAGTACTATTTGAACTATACTCTTTTTATGGAGAAATACACTACAACTTGCAATTGAAGGAATATTTTCCTTTATCTTGGCAACAAGATCAGAGTTTGAACACCAAGAACAATAAAGCCTGGGCAGATACTCCATCTACATAATAGTCATTTCACCTAGAAATCACATTTTGATCACAGATCACTCATACTGCTTTGAAGTATGTATAAATCACTAAGTTGGGTTTCATAATATGAAACTTGACCTCCAAAATTCCCTGCTTTTTTCCCTTCACCAATATCTTATATAAAAATTGCAGCCATCAATATTTTATCTGGGAGGATTGCCCCCCCAGTTTTGAGATATAACTGACATATAACATTGCATTAGTTTAAGGTATAGGGTATAATAATTAGATATATGTATATATTACAAAATGATTACCACAATAAGTTAACAACCATCACCTCACATAGTTATAAATTCTTTTTCTTGTGATGAGAACGCTTAAGATTTACTCTGTTTGCAATTTTTAAATATTTAATGTAGTACTGTTAACTATAGTCACCATGCTGTACATTACATCTCCAGAACTTATCTCATAACTGACATCTGTACCTTTTGACCACCTTCCCCTATCTCCCCATGCCCACCCCCTGACAACCACCAATCTGTTCTCTGTTTCTGTGCCTTCAGTTTTTTTAGATTCCACATTTAAGTGATATCATAAAGTATTTGTCTTTCTCGGTCTGCCTTATTTTACTTAGCATAATGCCCTTGAGGCCCATCCATATTGTTGCTCCCGTTGCGGAGCACAGGCTCCGGATGCGCAGGCTCAGCGGCCATGGCTCACAGGCCTAGCCGCTCCGCGGCATGTGGGATCTTCCCGGACCGGGGCATGAACCCGTGTCCCCTGCATCGGCAGGTGGACTCTCAACCACTGCGCCACCAGGGAAGCCCTCCTTATTTTTACGGTTGAATAATACCCCATTGTATATATACACACCACATTTTCTTTTCTTTTTTTTTTTTTTTTTTAATGATTTGGCCTCCCAGGTCCAAGTCAGTATTTTTTTTTGTAATTAATTAAGTTATTTATTTATTTTTGGCTGTGTTGGGTCTTCGTTGCTGCGCATGGGCTTTCTCTAGTTGCATCGAGTGGGGTCTGCTCTTCGTTGTGGTGCGCGGGCTTCTCATTGTGGTGGCTTCTCTTGCTGCAGAGCACGGGCTCTAGGTGCATGGGCCTCAGTAGTTGTGGCTCACGGGCTCTAGAACACAGGCTCAGTAGTTGTGGCACATGGGCTCAGTAGTTGTGGCACGTGGGCTCAGTAGTTGTAGCTCGCAGGCTCTAGAGCACAGGCTTCAGTAGTTGTGGTTCTCAGGGTCTAGAGCGCCGGCTCAGTAGTGGCGCACGGGCTTAGTTGCTCCACGGCATGTGGGATCTTCCCAGACCAGGGCTCAAACCCGTGTCCCCTGCATTGGCAGGCGGATTCTTAACCACTGCACCACCAGGGAAGTCCCATACCCCACATTTTCTTTATCCATTCAGCCATCAATGAACACCTAGGTTATTTCCATGTCTTGGCTATTATAAATAATGCTACAATGAACATGGGGGTGCAGATATCTCTTCAAGACAGGGATTTCACTTCTTTAGAATATGTTTCCCAAAGTGGAATTGCTGAATCACACAGTAATTCTATTTTTAATTTTTTGAGGTCGATTTAAAAAAATTTTTTTTAATTTTTTTTTTTTTTTTTTTTTTTGCAGTATGCGGGCCTCTCACTGTTGTGGCCTCTCCTGTTGCGGAGCACAGGCTCCGGACGCGCAGGCTCAGCGGCCATGGCTCACGGGCCCAGCCACTCCGCGGCATGTGGGATCCTCCTGGACCGGGGCACGAACCTGTGTCCCCTGCATTGGCAGGCGGACTCTCAACCACTGCACCACTAAGGAAGCCCTTGAGGTCGATTTTTTAATCTAAAATTTATTTTTAAATTTTTTTGAGGTAGAAAGCAGTTTCTATACTACTTATAGTCAGTACCAAAGGTTATCAACTGAAAAATTAATACAATGGAACAAAAAATGTAATAAAAAAAACTTATTAAAAGATTCAATACTCAGGGACTTCCCTGGCGATCCAGTGGTTAAGACTCCATGCTTCCACTGCAGGGGGCACAGGTTCGATCCCTGGTCAGGGAACTAAGATCCTGGATGCCAGGTGCAGCATGGCCAAAGAAAAAAACAAGATTCAATATTCAGAGAGAAATTCTGTTTAAAACCCAACATTTCTCTAGTTCAAATGCAACTACCTATACTTAGACATCCAGAAATAAAAGTAGATAAAATTACCCAACCCAATAACATAAATTATGTTAAGAACAAAAATAATTGCAAAACAACTGAAAATTATAGGTTAACATTACAGAATTTAGTAAACAATGAATTCAATGTCCACATTGCAAAGCTGACTTCTATAGTTTAAAACCTGAGTTTACCTAAAAAAGAAACCCCTTAATTTTTCACTACTCAAAGAAAACAACTCAATCTCTATGATACATCCTTACAGAAATAAAGATTAATTTATCCTAGAGCCAGGGTTCACATCAACCTTTATGGAACGACTGATAATCACATTTCTTCTTACAAACATAAAATTCATGTGGAGTGTCACCTTAAATGAGAAAGGCATGAAAAGAATGTAAGCTCCAATCTAGCATTAGAAATTACTCCATAAATACCCTTTCTGCTTTGAAAGTCTATTTCCCCAATGAAACCAATATACTTTATTTCTTTATAATGATTTCATTTCATGTAAATTTATGAAGGTTGTATAAATATTTGTTAGAATAGGAGTTTGTTTGAATAGTTGATAATGACTAGTGAGAACAAGAGACAAGGGTAGCATCATCAGCAGAGGAGACAAAAGCATCTCTAAAGCACCCACTACATTAACACAACATTTTTTACACAAAGATTTTTAAGTAAGGTCTTTATGTGATATTTTTGAAAAATATTTTTATATCCAAGAAAATTTAAACATAAGCAATTAAATCTACTTTTAATTTTTAAATTGTTTTTTTATTTTGAATTTTGATTAAGAATGTTTTCTGTAGAAAGACCAGATCAGTTTCTCTGCTTTAGTAAACTATATAATAAAATATGAAACTCATTAAGGAAAAGCAAAGCAGGAAACTTAATATGTCACTTTTAGACACCTATCCTTAGGTGACAGTAAACAGCATTAATTCCAAGCATATTCCAAACTTTTAGGAGAAGTGGGTGGGTGAAGGAACAAGAGAGAATAAAAACTGACGCCACTTCTATAGTGTAGGTTTATATTTTAATGTTTTCATTCTGAAAAGCAAATGAGGCAAATTGAGACTTCCACGTGGCTTGCCAGAATGACTCTCATGAGTACTAACATGCTTAGGTTAACATTTTCATAAACTTTTCTCTCATTTCTTCCAAGTATCTTAAATAACATTAAAGACTACATAACGTGATGCAGCTGCTTCGGAAAAACTGTTTGACAGTTTCTCAAAAAGTTAAACATAGAGATATCATATAACCCAGTAATTACATCCTAGGTATACACCAAGGAGAACTGAAAACATACGTCCACAAAAACCTGTAAATGAATGTTCATAGCACCATCATTCCTATCAGTCAAAAAGTGGAAACAACCCAAACATCCATCAACTGATGAATGAATGAACCAAATGTGGTATATCCTCACAATGGAATATTATTCAGCCCAGAAGAGCTACAAATTACTGATATGTCACATCACAGGTAAACTCTGAAAACACGCTACATTAAAGGAACCAGACACATAAGGCAATATATCGTATGATTCTATTTATATAAATTACTCAGAATAGGCAACTCCATAGAGATATAAACAGAGATATGGCTGCCAGGGGCTAGGAGAAGGGGGAAAACTTAAGAGGGGTTTCCTTTGAGGGCGATGAAAAAGTTCTGGAACTAGATAATGGTGATGGTTGCACAACACTGATTATACTCAAAGCCACTGAAACTTTTATGCTATGTGAATTATACTTTAATTAATGAAAGAAACCCTACAAAACAAAAAAGAGATGTTAACATCTTATCAGAGAAAGTTAACTTCCAAAATAAATGATGATTATTTTGGTATTTCTTTAAAAATCTTATTGTTAATTTGATATGGACATTAGAAACATTTTTATTTATATATTTATTTATCTTGGTTGTGCCAGGTCTTAGTTGTGGCATGCAGGATCTTCCACGCCTTGTGCGGGATCTTTGTTGCCTCATACAGGATCTTTAGCTGTGGCATACGGGATCTTTAGTTGTGGCATACAAATTCTTAGTTGGGCATGTGGGATCTAGTTCCTTGACCAGGGATCGAACCCGGGCCCCCTGCGTTGGGAGCATGGAGTCTTAGCCACTGGACCACCAGGGAAGTCCCTAGAAACATTTTCAGAAATAAACCTTTTTCTATAATGCCCAATACCATCCTTAAGCTTTTCTATTTGTCAGGAATTCACATAAAAATCTTTTATCGCCAGCTTTGCAATGCTTAGTCTGCCAGGGTAGGAATCAATTTTATATAATATCTAAACAAGTCAAGTGAGTTTTAAAATAGGTAGAATGTTTTATTAAATTTGGATTACCAATATTGTATGTTGAATTTTAGTACAGGAGAGGAACATGTTTATTTCTAATGAAGAAGATCAGCAAAAGATGAAAAACTTTTATTTTATTTATTTATTTATTATTATTATTTTTTCGGGGCTGCATTGGGTCTTCATTGCTGTGTGCGGGCTTTCTATAGTTGTGGTGAGCGGGGGCTACTCTTCGTTGTGGTGCACGGGCTTCTCATTGCAGTGGCTTCTCTTGTTGTTGAGCACAGGCTCTAGGTGCATGGTCTTCAGTAGTTGTGGCATGTGGGCTCAGTAGTTGTGGCTCACGGGGTTAGTTGCTCCGCAGCATGTGGGATCTTCCCAGACCAGGGCTTGAACCCGTGTCCCCTGCACTGGCAGGTGGATTCTTAACCACTGCGCCACCAGGGAAGTCCCGAAATACTTTTTATTTATTATTTATTTATTTAAGATTTATTTACTTTATTTGTTTTTGGCTGTGTTAGGTCTTAGTTGCAGCACACGGGATCTTTGTTGCGGTGTGCGGGCTTCTCCCTAGTTGTGGCATGAGGGTTTTTTTTCCTCTTCTCTAGTTGTGGTGCGCAGGCTCCAGGGCACGTGGGCTCTGTAGTTTGCGGCACACAGGCTCTCTAGTTGAGACGCGCTAGCTCAGAAGTTGTGGTGTGCGGGCTTAGTTGCCCCGTGGCATGTGGGATCTTAGTTCCCTGACCAGGGATCAAACCCGCGTTCCCTGCATTGTATGGCGGACTCTTTACCACTGGACTACCAGGGAAGTCCCCAAAAAAACTTTTTAGACAGCGAAATGTACCTGGTCTGCTTTAGCCCTCATGAAGCTATCTCTGACATTCATTTTTTAAAATTTTGATATTCAGTACGGAAAAGCAACATCCAAAAAAAAAAAAAAGGCCATGCCAAATGCAATAATAGCCCATTAATTTATTTTACCTCAAATATAATAGAAAACACCACTTCTGCTGAACCTGATTCTAGGCAAGGTAAAATTCAGTCGCCTACATAATAATTTGCCCAATGTCCATTCACAATCTTCCTGCTTGCTCTTAATGGCATTTGAGTAGAGTAGGCTCTCAATCTACATGAATTAATTATGTAAATTATCAGATTAAATAACAGTTTCAACTTAAAATAATGACATCTATTTGGGGCCTATGCGAACCAGGCAATGGAACTAGAGGCTTTATATATTTAATTCATTTCAGCTCACAATACCTTACAGGGAGGTTAAGTAACTTCCCTAAGGTCACAACACTAGTACACTGCAAAGCCAGGATTCAAACCAAGGTCTGTCAGACATACAATCATTTTTGCTAAAACATTCCAAGTGTGGGCTACAAAGGAATATAATTTCAGTTTAATTGGCAAACATTCATCTTATCTCTTGAATACAGCTTCTAAATGTTTAGGTAATGAGAAAGAAAAAGAGTGCTTGAAAAGAACATTACTGAAGAATGAAGTGATGTGTCTGGGGAAACATGCAGTGCACTGTTTGCCTACTATGTGCCATGTGCTGGGACTGGCTATCTTAATGCATGAACACTTGATTGTTACAACAATACTGGGACGTAAATATTGATGCCTCCTTTTTTACATAAGAAGAAACTGAAGTTTAGAAGGTGCAAGAAGGTCCAAGGTTACAGAAGTTGCAAGGCACATAGTTGGGACTAGAAACCAAATTCAGTCGGTCAATAAATATTTACTGAGTGTTTACTATGTACCAGGGATATATGAGGCACGTAGAATAGAATATTAGAGATCTCTCACATACAGCTCAAACCAAACCCATCTTTTTGCTTAGGTAGTAAATCACTGTGAAATTGAAAAATCCCCAGATTTTTCTTTTAATAGCTTTGTTTTAAATGATTATTCATGCTTTGGTTATACATGTTAAGTACTGTCCTTAAAGCCAGAAGTTGATTGCCATAAAAACTGAATAAGCCTCCAGTAGATAATGTGAAAATATAAGCAATTCTGTCCTCCTGCATGATTTTGACCATATTGCTAGATAGAGAACACCACTTTGGAAAATATACTTCTTATGTTCTGAAGGATAATTTAAACCATTAAGCATTTTACAAAGCTTTTGAAGGTCAGATTTTAAATGACAACAGTGAAATTTCAAAAAGAACAGGAAAAGTCAGCACCAAAGCTAGTTTAACATTAATAATAAGTGATCTAATACATAGGTCTATGTTTGCCTAGTCAGGTTTTGCTTATTATGTCAGTTGGAAAGCCGTAAGGAAACTGGTTTTAACTCCCATATAACCTGTATCATGACAACATTACTTTATCAGAAATGTAGCTGATATCAGCATAATGCTAAGACAGTTCAAATTTAAAACTGATTTTTCTTTTCCAACTATTTTCATAATCATTAATGGTATATAGAGTCGAGATAACTTAAGAAAAAAAAATAAGGGTATTAACATTTACTGTGACCCTTCTATGTGCCAGATACTACATTTTATTCTCACAGCCACCTTAACCTTTTAGAGGAAGAAACAGAAGTTTTGAGAAATAAAGTACCTTTTCTAAGATTACATAGCTAATAAAGAGGCAGGTTCAAACTCTGATGTCAATTATTATAACGCTCCATGGCGGTAAATACCTGTCAGTTTCTTAATTTATTTTTTAAACTTTATGATAATATAGTATTAGAGCAGAGAAAGCAGAGTAAGATAATGATTTGGATTATGAACTGTTTTAGTACCTCAAAAGTACTAAAGAGTGATGTTGCCCTTTTAAAAATTCCTATGACGGTCACTGTGAAAGAGAATATAAAATACCTTCAAGTCAAAGTATTAGGCTTTTGAGTAGAAAAAAAGTAACAAATAAATAAGTATACATTTAATATTATCAAAAGAGAACCAAGTTAAAAAAAAAAAAAACTAGTTCTATTCTAAAGCAACACTTTTTGAAAGACTGCAGATCACCAGCGTAGGCTGGCTCGAAGCAGCATTTTTCAGAGTTAACTTCATGGAAGACTAATCCCTATAAAAATATTGAAAGATAATGAGTTTACACAGTCAAACAAGTTTGAGAAATGCCGTACTTAACACTAAACCAGTTTCTTCGCTGGTTACAAACAGTACAACATAGTGCCTGGAGCCCTCTGGAGTCAGACTATCTGGGTTTGAATCCCTGCGCTTCCACCTCCTGGCCTAGCCATGAGATTTGGAACATGTTATTTCACTACTCTGGGTCTCAGGTTTCCCACCTGTAAAAAAAAAAAAAAAAAAAAAAAAAAAAAAGGAGACAATTGCAAAGACAGATTTGTTGTAAAGATTAGAAAGATTAAAACATCTGGGGTTGAGATATGGGGATATATGTATAGCTGATTCACTTTGTTATAAAGCAGAAACCAACACACCATTGTAAAGCAATTATACTCCAATAAAGATGTTTAAAAAAAAAAATTCTGGGGTTGTTAGAACAGAGCCTTAAAATAGTAAGTGCTTGATAAATGTTAAATTATTAGTAGTAACATCATTTCCCTGAGCCTTTATTAACCTGATAAAAGTTGATGCTCATCATGAATCTCCAAGGAGCCAAGGGATATACCTAGTATGGTTTCCCAAACTTATAGATAGAACGCACTCTTCCACAGACCATCCCTCAAGACTGATTAATGTCTTTTAAAATCAAAACAAAACAAACAAAAAACACTATGAGAAACAATAAAGAATTCCATCACTAAAATTAAATCTGTTTAAAAAGAATACAAGTTTAGTGCTCCCCAGTTGGTGAACACATCGAGGTGCAGGAAGGGTGGCATGTGGAAGAAGGCATGGGAAGCTCCATGCCCCTTCCCCCATACCTTACCCTACACATCTCTTCTACTTGGCTATTCCTGAGCTGTATCCTTAATAAGCCAGTAATATCTCCTTACAGATTCCAGCCCATGGGTTCAGTGCCTGGAACCTGTACACGTAGTAGAATAGAGCATTGTTTTATTTTCCATTCTCAGAGCCCTCAGTGGCTTCAAGTGATCACATCTCATCACAGTAGTCATTCAATTATTCAAGATACTATGTGGAACCTATTCATCATCACCCAGCCTGCAATCATTTGAATAAGGACATGAATGGTTTCCGTCATCAAGATACATCTATTTAAGTCTCATATCTGTTGTATAGAATTCAATATTCAAATGATGGAGTGTTTTCTGTTTGGTATTTATTGTGCCCATTTGGCAAATTTACAGTCATTACCAGAGTGCTGATCATGCTACCCTTCCATTTAGAATTTTTTCTAAGCAGTATGTGTCAGGATCTTCAGAAATGCTTACACCCTTTGATCAAACAAATCAATTTCCAAGAATCTATACTATGGAAATAAATAAGAATATAAGATAAAACCTTAAATACACATATTGCATCATTGTTTAATATTGTGGAAAATTAGAAATACTGAAGAAGTCTAGGGAATTCCCTGGTGGTCCAGTGGTTAGGACTCAGAGCTCTCACTGCTGAGGGCCCAGTTTCCATCTCTGGTCCAGGAACTAAGATCCCGCAAGCCGAGTGGTGCAGCCATAAATAAATAAATAAGTCTAATTTTAGTGGAAGGATTAAACAAAGAGTGGTACATTACTTGCATTACACAGTCATTACAAATTATATTTGAAAAATTATGAATAATGCTATGCGAAAAAGCAAGTTGCTAGTTTATTTTTGTAGTATAAGCATAATTTTCTAAAACAAGCCAACAAAACACCAAGTAATCAAAGTTTAAGACAAAAACTAAATCTAAAAATACGCCAAGGACTTCCCTGGTGGCGCAATGGTTAAGAATCTGCCTGCAGGGCTTCCCTGGTGGCGCAGTGGTTGAGAGTCCGCCTGCCGATGCAGGGGACACGGGTTCGTGCCCCGGTCTGGGAAGATCCCACATGCCGCGGAGCGGCTGGGCCCGTGAGCCATGGCTGCTGAGCCTGTGCATCCGGAGCCTGTGCTCCGCAACGGGAGAGGCCACAACAGTGAGAGCCCCGCGTATAGCAAAAAAAAATTAAAATACACCCAGTGACGTGGCACACAGCAGGCAGAGAGGACGTGCACACCCTCGTTCCTTCCTTTCTCAACCCCATCTTCACGTTAGCGGCAGTGGTAAAGCGGTTCAGTTGCCAACATGCAGCTGTTTGTGCACAGTAGCTACACACTCTCCAGGTGACTGGCCAGGTGACAGTCACCCAGATCAAGGCTCATGTAGCCTCATTGGAGGGCCTCACTCCAGAAGATCAGGTCCTGCTCCTGCAGGATGAGGCTACCCTGGGCCAGTGTGGGGTGGAGGCTGTGAGCACTCTGAGCACTCTGGAAGTAGCCAGCCGCATGTTTGGAGGTAAAGTCCATGGTTCCCTGACCCGTGCCAGGAAAGTAAGAGGTCAGATTCCCAAGGTGGCCAAACAAGAGAAAAAGAAAATGAGCTGGGCCAAGAAGCGTATGCAGTACAACCAGTGCTTTGTCAATGTTGTGCCCACCTTTGGCAAGAAGAAGGGCCCCAATGCCAACTCTTAAGTCCTTTGTAATCTTGGCTTTCTCTAATAAAGCCACTTAGCCCAATCAAAAAAAACCCCCCAAAAAACCAAGAAACAAAAAATAAATTAATAAATAAACAAACACCCAAATGTCAACTATGGTTGATTTGAGCCATAGGTGACCCTTCTTCCTACTTCTCTACATTTTCCAAGTTTTCTTTATGGAGTATGTCAATTTTGCGTAACTCTTACTTGATACCACTTGCCTTTGAGCTAAAGTTCTACTAGATGACAAAACAAAGCAAACTGGCCTAGTGGTCAAAGATGGGAAAAGTGTGAAATGTGATTTCTTTCAAAGGTTATTTATCATTTTGTGAGAGGCAGAAATGGTTAAACATACAACGAAGTCGTATTTCCTGCTAGCAAAATTGTTCTTAGTTTGTACAATGAAATCACACACATCAGTATTTCTTAGTGTTCTGCAAAAACACCATGCATCATGATTCTAAGTATTTTGTGACCTGAGGAAGTCTGAAAGCATATTTAAAATATGCCAAATATTAATGTAGTGTAACCTTTGGTTTTAAGGCATATTGGGAGAGGTAAAACTCTCAGAATATTATTTTGTAACTTTATCAATTGATACATTTTCTAAATGTCCAAAAATAGACATTTAGGGAATTCCCTGGCGGTCCATCCATTAGGACTTGGCACTTTCACTGCTGTGGCCTAGGTTCAATCCCTGGTGCGGGAACTAAGATCCTGAAAGCTGCACGGCCCGGCCAAAAAAAAAAAATCAAAACACATTTAACATGTAGTATTTCAGGTTATACTTTATAACTTAAATATGGCTAAACTATTGCTGCAATATTACTAAATTTACATGTCTTTAAAGAAATCAAGAACTATTTATATTGCCATTCCCTCGTTTTGTGACTCAGAAATTTTTATACTCCCTCTTAACCTGGCATCTGCTGTGCAAAGGTCTGAAGACCTGATTTCTCACCCCAATATGGACTCAGGGTTACCTCTATCCATATGCTTACCCCTTAGAGACAAGTTTGCCAAGGCCAAAAAATTAAGTGAGCACCAATCACTTCCACCCCTGCCTTCCTCCTTTCCCAGGGCTAAGCCTTGACAAAAAGAAAACAGCCCCATGCTAGGGTTCTTTATGACATGCTGAGCAAAGGCCACAGACTGCTAAACATTGCCAAGTAGACCTGAAAACGATGAACTCATCTAGCTTTGTGCATAACCCAGAACCTCAGTCTGTCAGCATCAACGCATTTTTCCCACAAAATTAATAAAAATTTTGAGATTAGCTAACATCACCATATTCTTACAATCATCCAAAATGTAAGCCCCTACGATTAATCCCTCTTTCCTGCTGCACTCTGATCTCATTTCTGCTCTGTACTGTCTCCCTCTTCAACCATCACACACCCTCCAATAGCTATACTTCCTGATAACCCTTTACACTGTTCCACTGCAAACAAATTCCCTAAACCCCAACCAATTTAAATTGGTTGCCAGCAGTCTTGCTCTCTAAACGAATCTGGGTGCGAGCTATTCTCTCCCACTCAGCAAACGTGAAGCATGGAAGTCATGCCTTGTTCACCATCACAGTTCTTTACCCTCAGATAAAGGTACGTCTTTTGAGGTTTAAGTCATCTGTTGCTACCTCGCTCTCCTTGTCATCCACTGGTCTCTTGGTCACTCGCCCACATTCACTCAAGGCTTTGGAACCTGGTTCAAAATCTTCCCACCCCTTGCTCTGCCACCATTCTGAGCCACTCGCTTCCTGTGCAGCTGACTCCTGTAAAATCTAGCTCTACAGTTCCCTTATCTCAACTCTGGGAACCTTCACTTTCTCTCCACTTCTGAAACCCATTCCATAGCCAGATCTTGCATTCAGTCATAACCAGCAACTGCTCCTATTTAATCTTAAAATCCAATACCCAGTCTTGACCACTTCATATCCCAGCAGCTACTTTCTGGTTTCATTTGTTCGCTACTGAGCCTAGGCTCAATGGCCCAGAACTTGAAATGCTCTAACTACTATAATTTCTTGCATCCTTACTCTGTCTGCCACACTGGCCTGTAAAACTCAAACCAAAATCAGTCCAGTTGTTCAACTTGTCTGCTCAGCCCCTCAGGCTGGTGAGGCCTGAGAGAGGGGGGAAAAATCATCACACAACTATATATACCAGAGCCATGAAAAATTATTACAATTCCTTTAAGTAATCCCATTCAGTTAGCCCTCTCATTTCTCTCAATGAAATTCTCCCTTTCTCCTCAAACTCTCCCCGACAATCACCATCACCATCCTCTATAATCTCAGCTGATGAGGTGATCCCCACACTTCACTGAAAAATTCATCAAGTGTGTTGATGCCCCAAATTCCTCACCTACAACCCAAACACTTTTCTCCATCTGCACCATCCTTTTATTCCTACTTCAATGGAAACAACATTCCTATTCCTACTGAAACCTAGTATCCTCACTCTGTTCCCTCTACTCTTAAGGACAATGTTCAATCAATCTCACATACCTCCTTCTTCCTGTATCAACTTCTCCGTTCCTTCTGACTCTTTCTGTTTAGCACATAAACATGCTGAACTTTTCTCTCATCTCGATAGAATATGCTCTCTACCTACGATCCTGTATCTCTACAAGCTTTTTGAAAAGAATGTCTGCACTTACTGCTTCCACTCTCTCACAACTATTCACTCTAGTTCTCAGCAACCTGGCATTTATCTCTACCATGGAGATTCCACTGAAACTGTTCTATAGAAGATGATCAATCAGCTACTTGCTGCTCTGTCGTTATAGCAGCTGACCTATTTTCTACATTTGACACTGCTGACCACTCTTTTCTTAAAACTTCTCAGTCTTCATTTAATGACATTTACTGAAAACCTACTTTATGATAAGAACTGTGGATAAAATGATGAACATGATGGTCTTAGTCCTCAAGAAACTTAAAATCGAGTTGGGGAAGCTTTTATGGTAATTCATACTCATATTTCAACCTCTCAGATCCTTCCTTCCTTTCTCTACTCAGCCCTTAGATTCTGACACTCCCCCAGGGCTCCTCTCTTTGCTCTTCTAACATCCACCCCAGGATTACTGTATTTACATTACCTACTCACTGATGATGACAAAATTTACATCTCTAGCTAAGAATTCTATCCGGAGTTCTGGACCCTTTTACTCTATGAAAAGATACTGGTACTTGGATATTTCACTATCTTGATAATATCCTTTGATACACAAAAGTTTTCCATTTTGACGAGTCCAATTTATCTATTTTTTCTTTGGCTATTTATGTTTTTGGTGTCCTATTTAAGGAACTGCTGCCTAGTCTAAGATCATAAATATTTATACCTACATTTTTTCTAAGACTTTTACAGCTTCAACTCTTACAATTAGCTCCTTAATCCATTGAAACCATAATTCTTGAAAGATAAGGATTTCAATGGCAGTATCTGAAGGCTTAAGAGTAAAAAAGAGCTTTTCTAAATTCTAAAACCATGGCTTTAAATATCACACCCCAAGGCAAAAAAACTCTGCTGGCAGAGTTTATACTGTAAACTACAGCACAGAGGAAGTAGCAGGTGGTGACGTAAATGCAATTCTTCCACAGCAATTGAGAGGACATAAAAACCTGGGAAAGGAGTGCAGAAAGAAAGAGGAATTAGAAATAGTTTAGATACAAGTTCAAAATTCTTACCTTCTGTCTCATCTGGGGCTAAGTCTCAGGGTGAGGAAAGGTGAGAAAGATCTCCAGTATGTTTGTGGGGAAGGGCCCAGAATAGAAGATAATTATGTTTCCCCTTCCCAAGTTATGGTCCAGGGAACCACAAGCCTTTTAGCAAAAGCTTGCAACTAACACTACATCAATGTAGTAGGGGAGCAATACCAATGACATGCCCAGACCACACTCCTGAAAAGCGACCTCAGAGTCCCAAGCATGCCAGCAAAATGTGGAAACCACAAGGAGTTTGCCTTGGGTCAGTGGGCCCAAAAGAGCCTGGGTTTAAGGAGGACCCAGCACACACAGACCCGCTGACCAGAGGCCATGGAAGCATCGGGACATCAGCCTCAGATGCAGAAGAACAGACAGGGCCACTCAAGATTAAGCCAGTACAAGGTACAACCTAGTAGTGGCCAAGGGCAGAGGATGGCACAAAGATGAGAGGCCACTTCCTCAGTGCCAGAAAATATTATAAGGCTTCTCTATAAATACCTTCCACCCCAGAAAAAAAAGGGGGGGGGATGTGAAAAAACTGAACATTTATCCAAAGGACTGATTATTTACCCAAGGGTCTGAGTAAACCTGGAATTAACTAATAAATTAGACCAGAAGGTACTGACTTTATCCTAAATTGGCAAGATTGTTTTCTATTACCCAGTAGAAATAAGAAGCTCCAGAGTTAAGGAAGTTTTAGTTATAGAGAAATAATGAAAGTTATGTTTGCACATTCAAATTTGTAGTTTACAAAATTTATGCCCGTTACACTTGCAATTGGGTTTCTCACTGAACAAAAAGTGAAAAGGTAAAGCCCTTGCCGACATAATCTACCTCTCCAAAATCACACTGGTTTCTGTCCATTCCTAAAATATGTCGAGGTCTTTCCCCTCTCATGGCTTCTCCACATGCTGTTTCCTTCACTTGTACCCATAGCTCTTTATATAGGTTGCTCCAACTCAGCCTTTAGTTTCAATGTAAATGTTTCTTCCTTGAAAAGGGCTCTCTGGCCACCCTATCTAAAGCAGCACAGCACCCTGTTACTTCCTCTCTAGCACTCCTTGCAATCTAGCTTCCCAAGCTCTGTCTTTGTCTGTCTTGTTCACTGCAGGCTCTGGTCAATAAGAGGTGCTCAATAAACAGTTCTATATGAACGAATGAATAATTAAGTAAAATGTGAGAGAGAAAATAAACCTTAAAATCTTCTAATAAATCTGAGTATTAAGGAGTTAAAAATTTTAAAGTAGACAACCACCACATTTTAACTTGGATATGAAAGTCAAATAAAAGACCATAAATAAGTTCCTATTTCCATTTTAAGAACAATGCAATTACAGAGTTTTACAAAGACAGTTATGTAAATTCATAGGGTGCCTTCTCCAGGCTAAAGCCATTTAAAACAGAAACACAAAACAGAAACACAAAACAGAAACAAATCCAACAAAGAATCAAGACAAGTTTCTTTTAAATTAAAATAAATAGGGACGCCCCTGGTGGTCCAGTGGTTAAGACTATGCCTTCCTATGCAGGGGGTACGGGTTCATCCCCTGGTCGGGGAGCTAAGATCCCACATTCCTCATGGCCAAAAAACCAAGACATAAAACAGAAGCAATATTGTTACAAGTTCAATAAAGACTTTAAAAATGGTCCACATAAAAAAAAATCTTAAAAAAAAATTAAAATAAATAAATAAAGTACATAGGAATAAAAGTTAGCCTATAAAAACAGTGAAGAACAATAGAGGCTGTTTGAATATAATGGAAGGTGCTTCATACTTTTATGGTTCAATAATAATATATCAATTCTTCCCATATGAATCTATAACTGTAATGCAACTTTAAGTAGAATACAAAAGGATCTTGTGTGTGTGTGTATTTACAATGATCAATATTAGACATACTTAAATATGTAAATAACAACATAAGTTCCAGCTCTCCAAAGTGATGAGCAAGAGTCAAGCCAACTTATCCTATGAAAACAACTAAAAACACTAGGTGAACTATAAAAAACAAATCCTTAAAAGTCACTAAGCCATAACAAGATAGTAAGGAATTACCTAGTTAAAACTGTAAGAGAAAACCAGGAACCTACAGTAAGTTAGCAATGGAGCTGCTTTTGATCTGAGGGCATTTGATCATGAGGGAAAATATAAATTTTTGTTTGATGATGTCATAGGGTATGAGGAACACAATTCAAAGCACAGGACCCACATAAAATGATGAGTCTAGTAAGAGAGTATCCCCACAATAATCTGTAACCCTAAAGGGCAACACCCTCACGCTAACAGTCATCTGAAAGTAAACCCCTATAACCAAGGTCTGCACTGTCTCATGGTCCCGGGAATTACAAACCTTGGATTAAGGTGGCACTTTGCCTGACCCCAGGCACCTATAGAATATAACATAAAAAAATAAAAAGTTGCATAAAAAGAATAGGTAAGATACACAGAAGATAAAGTGAGAGATGATAGAACTGAGTAGAGACAGTATTTGAAGAGGTAACAGTTGAAAATGTCATAGAACTATGAAAGATCCCCATCTCTAGAATCAAAAATCACATAGAACGAACATACAACAGAGGATATCAGTAAGGCCAATGAAATGGTCCTCTGAAGAGACGCACCATCTGGTGAGCTGCCCCACCTGATCTCTTCCCATTTCTTCTCCTGTTTCTCCCCCTCCCCCCCCAACACATATACTCACACTCCAGCCACAGTGAACTATGACAGTGCTACCTAATTCATACCATTTTGACCAGGATTTTCTTTTGTTTAAAAAAAGAAAACACTTGGACCACATTTAGAAGGGGGGACAAGGATATTATAAAGATACATATAAATGAGAAATGAAATTAAAAACGGAAAGTCATCTTTCTGACCAAGTCACGTCATAGGTTTCTGGGCCAGCATTTAGATTGGACATGGCAGGCCAAAAGGCACTTGCTGCCCAAAGGCACCTTCCTGAAAGGCAACCAAGCATCTGTAGCCTGAGGGACAAGGGATTAAAGTCACATGACCACCTGAAAGCATGTCCTGCTATGAGGACATAGCAGTGATCTTGATTAAGATCCATAGTACAGCTACAGGTAATTTGGCAAAAAGTATGTTGGTCAACATGATAATTTGGCTGAAATGAAAATCAAAAATAAATATACCTGTACCGACATTAATTTCTTAGTTTTGATAAATGCATCGTGGCTATATAAGATGTTGATAGTAGGGATAGATGGTCAAAGGGAACTCTGTAGTATCTTTACAACTCTTCTGTAAATCTAAAATTATTTCTAAAGAAAAATTATTTCAAGAAAAATTATTATGGGCTTCCCTGGTGGCACAGTGGTTGGGAGTCCGCCTGCCGATGCAGGGGACACGGGTTCGTGCCCTGGTCCGGGAGGATCCCACGTGCTGTGGAGCGGCTGGGCCCGTGAGCCATGGCCGCTGAGCCTGCCTGCGGCGTCCGGAGCCTGTGCTCCGCAGCGGGAGAGGCCATGGCAGTGAGAGGTCCGTGTACCACAAAAAAAAAAAAAAAAGAAAGAAAATTATTATAAATAAAAAACCAATTTTCAAAAGTGGAAAAATCGAAAATACCTAGTCATTGTTTTTGTTTCTGTTTTTCCAATTACAGTTTTCCCCCACTATGCGAAAGTAGAGAATTCCTCTGAAACCTTTCATAAGCCGAAATGGTGTAAAGTGAAAAGCAATTACCTTAGGAGACATCTAGCTAATGGATGCACAAAATAAATTGAGATAAAGCATAGATGCACACAGGAACAGTTCAAAGCTATGGCTGTTTGATGCTGACATGCTGAGTGTGGTTCCTGAGAAGGAGCTTGGTGGTGCACCGTCTCTATAACAGCTTGGCTCCCTTCAAGACAAACACCGAGCGCTATTTTTGCTTTTCACCTTTTTCATAAAGTGAAAGTCCTCTTCAGATTTCATTTAGGTACTGAAAACCGGTACTAATGTAGGTCTTTCATAAAAGCGAAGTGGAGTAAGGTGAACTTTCCAAAAGTGGGGGATACCTGTATTCTACCTTAATTACATCATGGAGTGCTTTTATGATCCTAGATATATATATTTAAGCATTATTCTTTCATATTTCAAATTTTTCAGGTGTTATCCTACTTTTTAAAATTCTAATTGATTTTTTTTTTTTTTTTTTTTGTCTGCACTGTGCAGCTTGCAGGATCTTAGTTCCCCAACCAGGGATTGAACCTGGGCCGCCTGCAATGGAAGTGATGAGTCCTAACCACTGGACTGCCAGGGAATTTCCTGTAATTGATTTTTTGCCAGTTATTTCTGCTTTCACTGATAACTATAGAGAAAAATTAGAAAAACGTAAATGTTCCATATTGAGAACCAATATGAAAAAATTGTGATTTAGATTAGAAACAACATGAATCTATAGAAATAGGTTAGGAATAAAATCTAAGCAACCATTGCTATCCCATCTAGCCTGTTGCTGAGTTCAGACACCAAGAGCTGGGTCAGTGAAGAACACCTGTAGTTAAAAAGGTATCATGGACTTAGGGGTAGTCCTTCTGTTATTCTCATTTGTACACTTTTTCATTTTTCTCTAAGTAAATGTTAAAATAAATGGAAACCATAAGAGGCAAGGAATTGGAACTTCTCAGGGCTTGGTTTTTTTAGTTTTTCCACTTAAACTTTTTCTAATTAATTTAAAGCCAATTGTGATTGCTTGTTGAATGTGGTTGGGTTCACTATTCTGGGGTTTGTATTGTATTTTTTTTAATATTTATTTATTTATTTATTTATTTTTGGCTGTGTTGGGTCTTCGTTTCTGTGCGAGGGCTTTCTCTAGTTGTGGCAAGCGGTGGCCACTCTTCATCGCGGTGCACGGGCCTCCCACTATCGCGGCCTCTCTTGTTGCGGAGCACAGGCTCCAGACATGCAGGCTCAGTAGTTGTGGCTCACGGGCCCAGCCGCTCCGCAGCACGCGGGATCCTCCCAGACCAGGGCTCGAACCCGTGTCCCCTGCATTGGCAGGCAGACTCTCAACCACTGCGCCACCAGGGAAGCCCCCTGTATTGTATTTTTTTTTAAAGGCAGAAAAGAATATGAAATTACAGAAGATAGTCAAAGTCTATAATTCATTAAAGTAGACATAAAGGGCTTCCCTGGTGGCGCAGTGGTTGAGGGTCCGCCTGCTGATGCAGGGGAACAGGTTCGTGTCCCGGTCCGGGAGGGTCCCGCATGCTGTGGAGCGGCTGGGCCCGTGAGCCATGGCCGCTGGGCCTGCGCGTCTGGAGCCTGTGCTCCGCAACGGGAGAGGCCACAGCAGTGAGAGGCCCGCGTACCGCAAAAAAAAAAAAAAAAAGTAGACATAAAAATACCAGATAATTATTATTCAAAGTAATTTCATTTTATACCTGACCTAGAAAAAACACATGAAGGATAAATATTTGCTTTAATTTGAACATTTCATCAGAAATACCCCATGCTCTTGAAGTCCAGATATTTGTTCTTTCTGTACTAACACCTTTTCACCGATACTTCATTCTTTTTTTCTTTTTCTTTAAACAGCTGACTGGAATTTTCAGTGTGTATGGCTGGCAGATATCAACTTCTAGAATCTAAGATGTAATCCCTTTGTGTTTCTTTGGTTTTAGATGGCCCTACAAGAATGCAATCATAAAGATTCTACAGTTGATGAAGACGCTGTGGAGGACAAAACTATGTAAAGGGCACCTTTACATAGCTAACCCATATATCTTCAAAACAGTCTTATCTCAAGCTGTGTTTCTGACAGTATGTTACTGTAACACAGACTATGATGAGGCTGTCATTTCCAACCTTAGGACAAAGATAAGAAGAACTTCTAATTTCAACATAAATGCTAGATTAGTCATCTTAATTTAAGCCATTTGCCTATGTGTTACACCAATGACAATAAGTTACTGATGGCAGCTCCATCTGAAAATCTGTTGAAATCATTTGAGCACTTGATATTTCATTATAAACGCCAGATTTTTCCCCCAGAAGTTGAGGATGGGTTCCTGTTCTGTCCTCTTGTGTGGCAACAGAGCAAACACCACAGCATGGAGTTATTGCCTCACAAGCTGTCAATGGTAAAAAGCTGTTCAAAAAAAGGAGGCATAATCTTAAAACTATCATCATTATATAAGGTCTCAAAGGGAACTAGACTCTGCAAATTTCTCAGTGTAGAGAACATGAAACATAATGACGATAGTTTCAAAGGGAACTAGAATCTGCAGATTTCCCAATGTAGAGAACATGAAACCATAAGCATCACAATTCCCAGTGTCATGGTTAAGAATGCTTCACCCCTCTTAAACTGTACTTGTATTCTAAGAAAATGTATTATCACAATAAGATAGCATGGAGAGGATGTTATTTTTGATGGCAAATACGGTAAACACTGTTGGCTGCCAACTGAACAGTTATTCCTTCCACAACTTTCCCCCCTGCCAGCAGAGCCTGCCTATACTTCAGAAGCTAAAAGTGCCAGAAAGTCCTCTTTCTAGCCTCCCTTAGAGCAAGAGCATGGGCAAATAACCAATCCTAGCTACTGGGGCCTAAGAGAGCTGAGCTGGCTGGCAGGCCTTTGGAAAAGGTTTTCTTCACCAATAAAGAGATATGTATGGGAGGAAACTGCTGTTCTTCTTCATAATACTTGGTTGTGTCTGCATGTGACCCCTGGAATCACTGTAGCAATCTTGCAACCATGAGGAGAGATATCACCAAGTTGCTAAAAATAACACAGAGACAAGCCCTAGGTCCCTGAAGCAATGGATCACTAAGCCCTGTACCAACAATGAATATCCTTGCCTCTGGACTTCTTGTTGGATAACAGTTACTAGTTAGTTTATGGCTTTAGTTTAAGCCATCTTTATTTGGATATTGTTACTTGAGGGCCAAAGCATCCTAACTAACAAAGCTAACGAATATCTGTTCATTGCATGCTATCCAGATCAGGAAGTTAAATTGTTGCTACTTAGCCAACTCCAGCCTTTACTGTTACTTGAAAACTGGGTTGGCCTCTGAGTGGGTATCCAGTCAATAGACACAACCAAGCCAAAGATCGGGAGAAGGAAGGATTTATTACTACTTGAAGCAAGTAAGGAGAACACCTGGGATCTTTCCCAAAGCAGTGTCTCCCAGAACAGCAAAAGTGGGGAAGTTTTAAGGTAAGGGTACCTGCATATTCATGTAGGCACTTGAGCACAGGAGAATTTGGCATAACACATGGCCAAAAAAACACAAAACAAAAACAAACTGGGGCAAATTGAGGGAAAGGTCAACAGAGTCCAAGCTTTAGTGTTTCGAAGTCAGGAGGGTCAACATCATTCCGTCCTCCACCTGGATGGGACTTCAGTTCCTGCAGAACTCAGATATATTATTATGTATATCCCCTGAGGAGGAACTAGGACTCTGCTTTATCACTGCACTATTGTTTGCCTTTTCTCCGTTCCTGCATTCCCTCAGTTCCCTTAAGATCATAATTACTGAGACTTGTTCAAGGGCAAGCATTGTGGCCAGGCTTAGATCACAAAATGGCTTCTCTTATGTCAAGAAAACCACTCCTGGCTCTCCTTCTCTAGCGACCCCTTAACTTATCTGCTTACATTACCAGTGTCTCTACCTTAATCCCTACTGCTTCATTCATGTTCTTCTTTTCTGCCTTTCACTAAGGAGCAAACTCAGTATAATTATACACACATCTATGCTTCACAGTAAAGTCTGTTTCTTCTGCAACTTTCCATCATGGCCAATGGGAAGGTACTTTTTGCTTCTCCAGTATATTTTTCAGTTATGTTTGCTTTTAACAGCATCAGAAATGTGTTGCAATTTTTAGCTTATAATTTCTTTCTTTCTTTTCCCTAATTCCATATTGAAATCACAACTGATCTAAAATTTCCAGAGAGAAAATGCTAAAGATAGAATAAAGATTTGCTGTTATAGAGGGTCATCCACATAGATCAATAAGTGGAGCTGAATGGTGAGGCATCTTGAATAATGAATAACTGAATGTACTATCCTTTTTACCTATAAGGAAAGCAAAAAACCTAACATCAATTTAAAAAAAGAGAGACAGAGACATAATGAATTACATACACGTGAGTTCAAAATCCTAGCTTAGAACAGTTAATTTTTAAGAGACCTCACTTGTTTCTTGCATGCTGTGCTTAAAGGGACAAAGAACCTACTATGATTTTTCATGTTTACTCATAACAGGGAAAGAACCCTTAAGCAAGAGCTGATAAAACCTTTGTTGAATATTATTCAGCAACACAGCAAAATGAAACTAGCCAAACTAGCCAAGCAGATATACCTGACAGTTGATTTATTAAGAAAAATAAAGTTTTTTAAGAGGAAAAAGACTACAAACCCTGAAAATTTCAGATCCTTTTCTTGGATATAGTTTCTTTTCTGTTTTTCTGCTTATTACAAAAACATACTCACTAAAGGGGAAAAAAAATCCAAAATTACAAACTTTTCTGAATATCCATCAGAAGCACACAAGCAAATATTAGAAAAAATTATCCTGAAAACTATGGCACAAAGACTTGAAAAACAATCCATGATGCACCAAAATTACCAATACTTGAATAAAAAACAGAACTGGAGATATTCATAACAGCTGTTTAAGCCAAACTGTTATGATGATCAAATTGCTTTTAACCAAAATATACACTACCCTGTATTTTCAAACCATGCTGTCATTTATCTTCAGGCCTTTGTAAATGGTCTCCCCTCTTTATGGGGTACTCTTCTCTCCCCCACACTCATCTGGCTGATTAATGAGGTACTGACAAGCACTTGAGAACTAAAACCTATTAAAATTAATAACGTGGGGGGACTTCCCTGGTGGCACAGTGGTTAAGAATCCGCCTGCCAATGCAGGAGACACGGGTTCGAGCCCTGGTCTGGGAAGATCCCACGTGCCGCAGAGCAGCTAAGCCCATGCGCCACAACTACTGAGCCTGCGCTCTAGAGCCTGCGAGCCACAACTACTGAGCCCGCGAGCCACAACTACTGAAGCCCATGTGCCTAGAGCCTGTGCTCCACAACAAGAGAAGCCACCGCAATGAGAAGCCTGCGCACCACAACGAAGAGTAGTCCCCACTTGCCACAACTAAAGAAAGCCCGCGCGCAGCAACGAAGACCCAAAGCAGCCATATAAATAAATAAATAAAAATTAATAACATGGGGACCTGATTTAAATAAAAAATCAAGATTTTTAGTTCCTTGTTTTAAAAGCCCTTTAAAAAAATTAAATATTTGATTTGTTATATCATTTGGTTTTATTATATCATTTTTAATATCCAGATAGGAAAATTTATGTCAAATATGAACTAAACAACTCTATAAGAAAAACAAAATTCTGATGTCTATTAAATTCTTTCTAAGTTCAAATTCACTATTCACTCTTAAGGTAAAGTAGTCCTGAGATGAAAGAGTTTGAAAACTGATATTCTATGTAATAGGTTATTCATTGCAGCACCGCTGTAACTTCAAGATATTGGAAACAACCTACACGTCCATCAGTAGAATAGCAAAAATAATCATGGCACATCCATACAATGAAGAACTATATAACAGTAAAAAAAGAGTAAGGAGCAATTACGCAATAAAATAAAACACATCCAGATTGGAAAGAAAGAAGTAAAACTACCTCTACTTGCAGATGACATGATCTTGTATAGAGAAAATCTTAATGAATCCACTACAATAATTATCAGAACTAATAAATGAGTTCAGCAAGGTCGAAGCATAAAAGATCAATATACAATAATCAACTGTATTTCTGTATACTTGCAATGAATAATGTGAAAATGGAGTTCAGAAAACAATTCCAGTTATAATAGCATCAAAAAGAATAAAATACTTAGTAATAAATTTAACAAAAGAAGTGCAAAACTTATATTTTGAAAAGACAAAACATGGCTGAGAGAAATTTTAAAAGACCCAAATACATGAAAAGACATCTCATGTTCATGAATCAGAAGATATAATATTGTTAAAATGGCACCACTCCGCAGGTTGATCTATAGATTCAACATAAAACTAAAATTCCAGCTGGCTTCTTTGCAGAAATAGACCATCTGATCCTAAAATTCATATGAAAATTCAAGGGACTCAGAAGAACCAAACAACCTTGAAAAAGAACAAAGTTGGAGGACTCACACTTCCTGATTTCAAAGCTTATTACAAAGCTGCACTAACCAAGACCCTGTGGTACTAGCATAAGGACAGACATATGGGTGAGTGGAAAAGAACTAAAGAATGCAGAAATAAACCCTCACATCTAGGTCAACTGATTTCAAGAGAGTGTGAAGACACTTCAGTGGGGAAGAAATAGTCTTCTGTTGAACAAATGGTGCTTATCCACATGCAAAAGAATGAAATTGCATTCTTTCCTTACTCCATGCACAAAAAATCAACTTGAAATGTAAAAACTAAAACTACAAAACTCTTAGAAGAAAACACAGGTGTAAATCTTCACGACCTTCAATTAGACAATGGTTTCTTAGACATGACACCAAAAGCACAAGCCACAAAAGAAAACATTATAAGTTGGACTTCATCAAAATTCAAAACTTATGTGCTTCAAAGGACATCATCAACAAAGTGCAAAGACAAGCCACAGAATGGAAGTAAACACTTGCAAATCAAATATCTGATACAGTATTTATATCTAAAATATATAAAGAACTCTTACAAGTCAACAATAAAAAGACAATCCAATTTAAAAGTGGAAGAAGGATATGAATATACATTTATTTTTAAAATATATATACAAATCATCAATAAGTACATAAAAAAGATGCTCAACATCATTAGCTATCAAGGAAATACAAATCAAAACCAAAATGAGTCACCCCTTCACACCAGATAATAATGAGTGTTGGGGGGCTGGGATGAACTGGGAGATTGGGACTGACATATATACACTACTATGTGTAAAACAGATAACTAATGAGAACCTACTGTATAGCACAGGGAACTCTACTCAGTACTCTGTGGTGACCTAAATGGGAAGGAAATCTAAAAAAGAGGGGATATATATATATACGTATGACTGATTCACTTTGCTGTACAGCAGAAACTAACACATTGTAAAGCAACTATACTCCAATAAAAATCTGCAAAAAAAAAAGTGTTGGGGAGAATACAAAGAAATTAGAATCCTCTGCCTATAGGAATTAAAATGGTCCAGCTTATGTGGAAAACAGCTGGGCATCTCCTCAAAAGATTAAACACAGACCCAGCAATTGCACTCCAAAGTGCATACCCAACAGAATTGAAAACATCCATCCCAACAAAAACTTGTACAAGAATGTTCATAATAGCATTACTCACAATACCCCAAAAGTGGAAATTACCAAATGTACATCAAAGATGAATAGATTAAAAAGAGGGCTATAGCCATACAATGAACACTCTTCAGCCATTAAAAGAAAAGAAATATTGATACATGCTACAACGGGGATGAATCTTTAAAACATATGCTAAGTGAAAGAAGCCAGTCACAAAGAACCATTTTTAAAAAAAAATTTTTAACATCTTTATTGGAGTATAATTGCTTTACAATGGTATGTTAGTTTCTGCTTTATAACAAAGTGAATCAGTTATACATATACATATGTTCCCATATAGAACCATATATTGATTGCATGATTCCAGTTAAACAAAATGTCCAGAACAGACAAATCTAGAGACAGAAAGTAGAAAGTATGTACTACCTTTCCAAATTAAATTATTTTTAAAACAACTATGTTGTTCCTATATTTATATGCTGTCTTTCTAAATCCTAAAATAATTCTAAAATATTTTTTAAAGCACTTGAAAGCACAAACACATGCTATGAATCAAAGAGAAAAGACCTGGAATTTTGAAACAGCTAAGGAAAACTCATAAACCTTAAAGGCAGAAAACCAGTTGTCTTTGTTGAATGCTATCAAATGACCAAAATTCCCTTCAAGTTAAATTCTAGCCTCCTTTTGTTTTTAAATTTTTATTTTATTTATCTTTTATACAGCAGGTTCTTATTAGTTGTCTATTTCATACATATTAGTGTATACATGTCAACCCCAATCTAGCCTCCTTCTGAATGGAAATTTATAATCAATAAAATTTAATTTGAAAAATATCTGTATATTTTATAAAGCAGTCATCAGTGTAAAGTTGAAACCCACTAGACTTTACATCACAGTAAATAATTTTAAACTAAATGCAACAAACACTTAAAATACTTCTTGGAATAACAGAAATAGCATAACTTGGAGTCAGATACACGGTTTGAATCTTAGCGTGCTATTTACCTTCTAGGTGATCATCAACAATTTGCTTGGTCTCTGTGAGCCTCAGTTCACCCTCCAGATAAATCAGGAATTATAATACCTACTTCAGAATGAAAAGAAACATTCCAACTACTTACTAAATGGGAAGGTGGGGGTCAGGACAGTGTTTGGATGATTCCACTCTTTTTAAAAAATCTATCTATACAGTTTGATTTTTTTTTTACAACTTGTAATAATGATTTTAAAAACTAAAAAATCTACTTTAGGGGTTCTTTTAGAGATATTTCGTAAAACATCTACACATAGGAGACTCTCCATTAAAATTTCCTCACTCCTTCCATAGCCTTTCTACCTTCTTGAATTCAGGTGAACAAAACTGGGAAGAAGCAAAGTTAAACATTTATTTTCCTGAAGGCTACAGTTATCAAGAAAGAGATAAACAAGGGCCATAAAACTAAGCTTTTAAACCACTTTCCTCAAAACATACCTAAGAATTTAATCTGAAGGGGAAAAATTTCCACATTTACTGATTCTAATCACTTGATTTTGATACTTTGTATTTGCTTGTTGTTGTTTTTGCAATATAAAATTATGCTATCAAGTGAAAAGGAAATTTAGTACCTTAATAATTTGACCAACAAGACAAATTCAGGATTCAGTCCAGAGAATAGTTATCACTGAAAAACACAATACAAATATACATCATTTATGTAGCAATTAAGATAATACTAAAAAAAACAGATAAAAATAAGATAAGCTCCGCCTTTTTTGCTTTGACAGCACACTGAGTAGATGAATGCAATTTAGTTGATCTAGGTTATCACCTAATACTGTACAGAACACTGTGAGAATTAAAACATTCTCTTCCATATGCTAATAGATGAATAAAGTGAATGTCAGGAAGCAAAATCGTTTTGCAGGTCAAAAAAGTGCCATTTTAAAATCACAAAAGTACACTGGGACCGCTAAAGCTGGTTATGCGGCCTTTGATAGCTTGTCTTAAAAACTGAGTCATTAGACTTTTACAAGCATCTAATGTATAACTTTAGCATTTCTCATCAAGTATGTGTAAGTACATAATTAAACCCTCATGTCCTTTAACGTTTACAAATCCTATTCTGGACCATTAATACATATACTACTGAGAAACAATATCCGGGAGTATTATTGCATTTCTATAGTGTCCTTGTTTTTAGACTATTTCAAGAACGTATCTCTGAAATGGGGAAGCACACTCAGTAAATATTAGAAAGATACAACGATTTACGTAACTATTTCATCTCAACCTCATTGAGTGGTTGAATGGAACAAAAGTAAAAACTTAAAGTGGTGAAAGTCAATAGGTAAGGGATTCCCCAGCTCCCAGGCTTTCTCCCTTCCACTTCCTTGCAAGCCACTTCAAAACTCCAACTCCGATGACAAGAGTTCTTCGAAGTCCCAGCGGATAAAGCCAAGCTCTTAGCCCGGCCTCCAAACGCTGCTTCTCCGGGCCGCCCCAAGACAGGCGCAGGGGTGGCAGGATGGCTGCCCCGCGCCCGAGGGCGCGCGGGCGGAAAGGAGGGACACCCATGACTCATTCGCCCTCGGCCCACCGCCAGACCGCACCACCTTCACCCGCGCGCGGTCCCGGGACCGGACTCTCAGCGCCCCCCAGAGGCGGGTGGGCCCCTTCCCCAGGGAGACCCCCCTCCCCCGGCAAAATACCCCCCAGGACGAAGCCCGGTCCACGCACAAACCTGAGACACCTGCTCCCCGCAGATCCCGGAAGCTTGTGGGATTCCCTCGCCCCGCCCCTCGCCCTGCGAGCATGCGCACCAGGACGGCCCGCGCCTGCGCGCCCCCGAGAGCTCCCGCCGGCGCACGCCGCCGCCCCGGCTCCCTGGGCGGCGCGCGCCCCCTGCCCTGCAAGTCACAGGCGACGTTGGCCCACTGCACCCTAAGTCCGTCCTCCCGTTAGGCGGCGAGCGCCGGAGGGGAGGGGACAGCCAGGAAGGCAGGAAGCTGCAGCTTAAAAGGGCAGCCCGCGCCGGGCCCTTCCTCCCTCTGTCCGTCCCCGGGCCTGTGAGAGCGCCTGCCTCCGCGGCCTCCGTCCTGCCGACATGTACCGGTGCCTGGGTGAAGCACTGCTGCTGTCCCGCGTCGGGCCCGCAGCCCTAGGCTCGGCGGCGGCCGACTCGGCCGCGCTGCTGGGCCGGGCCCGCGGGCAGCCCGCCGCAGCCGCCGCCGCCCCGCAGCCGGGGCTCGCGCCGCCCGGCCGGCGACAGTACAGCGAGGCGGCGGCCGACCGCGAAGACGACCCCAACTTCTTCAAGATGGTGGAGGGCTTCTTCGACCGCGGCGCCAGCATCGTGGAGGACAAGCTGGTGGAGGACCTCAAGACCCGGGAGAGCGAGGAGCAGAAGCGGAACCGGGTGCGTGGCATCCTGCGGATCATCAAGCCCTGCAACCATGTGCTGAGCCTGTCCTTCCCCATCCGGCGCGACGACGGCTCCTGGGAGGTCATCGAGGGCTACCGGGCCCAGCACAGCCAGCACCGCACGCCCTGCAAGGGAGGTGAGCCCCTCGCGCCCTGTCCCGCGGCCCTGCCCCGCCCTGCCCCGCCCGGCCTCCTGCCTCCTGCCTCCGGGTCACGGCTCGACTCAGCCCCGGCAGGCACTGTCCCCCTCCCACGCTCCCCGCTCCCTCCCAGCCCCGGCCTGGGATGTGTCAGGCTCTGGTGGATAGTGAATTTTCCGCCCTGTCCCCACCACGTAGTTGGTCCATCCCCCGCGAGCCGTCATCCCCGGCTTATGCTTGTTGATGCTGTATGCAGAAGACACTGCATCGCTCTTTTGACCCTAGCGACTGTGACGAACAGGGTGGGTCTTGACGGAAATCACTTGTAGAAAAGGAAATGACTGGCCCATCAGATTGTGCCTCTACAAGATTTTGTGGGCTTCTATGACTCAAGCGAACGCAAACCACGAAATAATTGTTTTCGGATTTTTTCACTTTGTACAACAGTGACAGATGATACAGGAACAAACAAAATGAATTGCCTTTTAGGTTTGAAATCCAGAGTTTTACTAACCAAATGAATTTATTAATTATACTTTGATCTTTTATTAAATTACTTTCCTACTCTGGCAGTTTCAGTTTTGCACACACAGAAAAGGTAATACATGAGCAGTGTAACATCTGACAAACACCAGGCATCCTGACAGTAAATCTAAAGGGTGTAGACTGCAGGACAGCCCGCCAGCCAATGGAATGGAATAGCCCTGGGGGTGTGTACTGATCCAGGCTAGCATCAGATTTGAGCTTGAGGAAAAGATAAAGTGCTTGAAGAAAGGGGATGAGTCGGTTAAAATTTGATAGTCACCAAGTTATCCTGTAGTTTAAACTTTTGAATGTCTGTAGATTTGGCTTCTTCTGCAGTCAGATTGCCTTCTTTGAGCAAATAAAGGCTCCCCCCCACACTTATCCCCCCTTAAAATCGCACAGTGCATCTTTAATAGTGCTTAAAAGTAACGTGGCAAAACCATTTTTTTCTATTAAAAAATTATGTAGAATAAAGGCCCGAGGAGGTAGAGTCTAGCTGGAGGTTGCTTGGCTAATAAGCACAGAGGATGTTGGACTAGACCCTTTGTCTCAGTAAATCTGGTCCAGTGTTCTTTTATACCAGCTGACTTTTAAGGATGATTTTTAGAAATCTCTCTAGCAGAAAAATTTGAGCTCTGCTGGCATTCTTAGCCCAGGAACAAAGGTTGCTTCAAACTACAAAGGTAAATGATTTACCGCTACCACTTGCTAAATTTGCATTGACCCCACCCACTTCTAGGACTTAACCTTTAGAGCTTAATTATCCTCTAGCTCTCAGTTTACTCTTCTAAAACCAACTTTTGAACCGCTTTGACCTCTGGTTTCCCTTTCCAGCTCCAATACCACATAAAACATATACACTGTCCATCTACAGCGCCTTCTACATCGCCTTCTTCCTATCCACTCCCTTATTCTCTAAACCAAGAATACAAGTTCAAGCTCCCAAGAAAAGCAAAGATGCTGGAAGAAGAGGCAAAGTTAGCAAATATTAAATTGCAGTGTTTCTTTAGAATGGACATCAAGTTTATATACTATCTTGTTGGCAGTATTTTCCAGTTGCTTAAAAGGTATGCAGCGAAACCAGTCAATTTGTTTTCCTGCAGGATCTGACTTCGTTTCCTTGAAGTTCTTTATATTATTCTGTTCTTTCTATGCCAGGCCCTCTCCTATCATGAGTCACAACTCCACAGACTCACTAAAGCAACTAAAGTTTGCCCTAATTTGTTAGTCCTCTTCCTGTTGCCACAGCAGTTTTATACCAAAATAATAATAAACCTAGCAACAAATTGCATCAGCTACAGAAAGCACTGTTACTGTAACACTTGTTCCTACTAGAACGTAAGATACAATTCTCTGTTCTATTTATCCCATTTACAAGAAGGCTTGCTAGTGAAAGCACTACTAAATCCCAGCATATTAACAGAGAAGCGGAAGTGCAACTAATAAATAGTAGCAAGCATTGCAAGATAATGTGAAAGAAAATCAGCCTCTATAAAGTGATAAATTTATTATCTTAAGAAATTTGAAAGACTTTATGGGGAGAAAAGGATGGGGGAGGATCAGATAGCTATGCAGGCTCTTCAACATATTTTGGGAGTGCTTAAGATAATGAACAGTATACTAAATAGATGATCAGCAAAATTGGGGTACTGTAGACACCCATGCTTTGCGTTCATGACACTCTGGGATTTTCCTACCCGTTTATCACCCCCATCTTGTTGCAGAGAATATATATTCCAAGAGGGACTTATTTTCGCTGGGTTTTTTTCCCTCTAATTAAACAGTACAAGAAAGTTGTTAACCTCCTTGGTCTCACTCTAGTTTTAGAAATATAGCATATATTAGGTGACTGTGATTTTTTTAAATGCTTTGGATAAGCCATGCAAACTTACCCTCCTAAGCACACTTTGCTCTCCCCATCCTAACTCAACTGCCTTCTTGACCAACTTCTTTGAGTTGGGGGGGACCCTTGTCTGCTCCTCATCATCCTTTTCCCAACCCTCAGCTTTCTAATCTTTCATCAATAGCAACCGTTCACCTGAGTTTTCCAACATAAAATTCTCAAGGTTGTAGCAAAGCAACAATCTAATTTATAATATGGGTAAGGGAAACAGGTGGTTTTAAGACCTGAGGGTGGCTGATGTGTACTTTATACTGAGTAAATATTTAATAAGTAAATATTTAATAATACATGCTGTTTTTGTGCTTCTTTTCCCACATAACCATATTTAAATGAACGCAGTAGATTTGTATCTGTTAAGGATTTGCAAAAGAGTGTGCTTCATGCTCTGAAAGGAAGTTTTAAGGGAGGCCTTAAAAATATTTTCAGCAAAGATGAACCTTGTGGGAATTTGCTTTAAGAAGACTTTCAAAGGTTCTTATGTGTTTGAAAACATTATCAGTGATTATTCCTGTTAACTTTTTCAGAATAAATTCTCTGTATTTTATTGGCCCTGGTTCGACCTGAGATTAATATACCTTTTTAGAAGGAAATTTATTATTTAACTCATTGGGGGAGAAGTAGAGAGATTGATGATAGCAATTCATTGATGTAGGAGTCAATTTACTTTCTATTCCCTCCTGTCCTCCCATCCTCCACCCCCCTCAGGTCTTCAGATTAAAAATGTTGAGTCCAAATTTCCTGTGACTGATTTTTCCTCTTAGAACTTTCTAAAATTATCATTTAAATAAAGTTGATGGAATCCTGATGCACTGACCTAAATCTTTCATTTAACTGCAAATATCAGCACCCCACCCCCCCAAAAAAAGTGTACCTTATGTTAACCCATTGACTTGTTTTTAAGAGCCAAAATGCAAAAAAAGAAACAGTAGGAGATAGGTGGTCTTTGTTCTTGTCTTTGGGCGGCAGGATACAGGGGTTGGGGGCAGGGCAGCCAGCTAAGGGTTGGAGTCAGTACAGTATTGAAGTCCCCCTCGGCCTTTGGGATCTAAGTTTGTGGTAAATGGTAGTGCTTCTTGAGAAAACACTAGAAAGTACTGATACTGTGGTTTTTGTTTTTTTTAACATCTTTATTGGAGTATAATTGCTTTACAATGGTGTGTTAGTTTCTGCTTTATAACAAAGTGAATCAGTTATACGTATACATATGTTCCCATATCTCTTCCCTCTTGCGTCTCCCTCCCTCCCACCCTCCCTATCCCACCCCTCTAGGTGGTCACAAAGCACCGAGCTGATCTCCCTGTGCTATGTAGCTGCTTCCCACTAGCTATCTATTTTACGTTTGGTAGTGTATATATGTCCATGCCACTCTCTCACTTTGTCACAGCTTACCCTTCCTCCTCCCCATATCCTCAAGTCCATTCTCTAGTAGGTCTCTGATACTCTTTTTAAATGAGACATCCTCTGCTTTCACTGGAAAAAAAAAAAATGTTTCTTACTTATTTCTCCTATGCTGAACTGACAACCATCAAAACAGGTAACTTTGAATAAATTCACACTATCTAATATTTTTAGAATGTGAGTATGTGTCTACATCTGCTGCCACAAGGTAAATGTAGTCTTTGTATATAAATTTAACTCAACCTGGAAGTTCAGTTAGAACACAGGTAGTTTATGTTTTCTATCCTCTAGCCCTTGGCCTCGAGTTATTGTTGTTTTTAATACTTTTTTAGTTAAATCTGAATTGCGTTGCTGTTATAAAGGTATTCTTATTTCATGGGAGCCAAATGCCCTCCCCGAAAATACTAGGGAATGAAGAGCTATGATAATGGTTGAGACCTGTAAGCCAGGTTGTTCTTCAGTCTTCCTGTCACTTTGTGTGAATTCCTTTAGCTAGTTTGCTTTGGCAGTAAAAACCCCATATGCAGGAAGACAGACCCTTACTGCTCACTTAATATGCAAAGGACACTTTTCAGGAATTGGGGCATCAAAAATTGGAGGACAAACACCAATAGTACGTATCAAACTCCAGATAAACTGACAATGTTTAAATTTCTAAGAAATGACTTAGATTTTATAACTTATACAGTGGGAAGAAACTAGCTTTAGATTATTGGTGATAATTTAGATTGCTTAGGAAAATTGTTTCTTATCCAATTATGTTAAAGATACTGAGGGCTTTGCCAACAACCAATAATAATTAGGTTGTTATAATGTAAATAATAAAGGAAAAAACCTTTAATATCACTTGAATGAAGCACATTGATTCATAAATGGCCCATAATTGCTCTACCCAACAAACCCCTGTTAAAATACATACGTATGACTCAAATGTTCTAATAATAGTGAAAGTTGTAAAATGAAGCAGCCCTACTCCCAATCCTTTCCTACAAGATAACCGTGAACAGTCTTAAGTCCACAGCTATTATCTAAAACTGACCTAGCTATTCAGATGAATCAGTGTTTTCCTCTTTCCAGAGGCAGAAATTATTGCAGATTGAAGTACTCACTATCAAGACTGAAGTGTTAATGTATGAAATACTACTGATAAAGGCAGGACAGGTTTTATGAAGGGCAAGAAGACAATCTGGGAGAGGGCTGCTCAAGACATTTTTAGTTACTTTTCAAAAGGCAGCTGTACCTGGGAGAGTCTGCCTTCACAAAGGTCAACTGGCAAAACAAGGGATAGCAATAATAGCATTTATTGAGCTCTTACGTGTACACCAGGCATTTTGCTAAGAGCTTTTCGTGCATCACTGCTTTGATTCCTCAGAACAACCTCATGAATGCACTGTTGACCCGGATTTTCTGATGCAGATACTAAGGCTGAAGAGTGAGGTCTCCCTTAGCAGGGTTACACAGCAGTAAGTAGTAGGGTTGGGTTCAGGCTCCAGCCATCTGTTGCCAGCACCCACCTTCTTAGTCATTGTCTGGATTTATTCATGTAAAAAGTTACAAATTGTATCATGGAATAAGCACTGATTGAGAGTCATGTCATGCAGTCAACACAATGATTCCTACTACTTTGGATCGTTTGAAATTTGTTAATAGCTATTAGAAGACCTAACTTCTTGCTAGAAAATAAATGCGTTCACAGGTGATGTCTTTACCAGTCCCTTTTGTTGTGATTACTTAGGCAATGAAGGAACATTTTAAAGAGTTTTCCGTTGAAAGAGGTTTCAAGAGCTTTGGTGTTTAAACAGTTTATGTCGGCCAGAAAAACTCATTTCTCCACCAGAGTGTTATTTCATGTATCTTTATGGGTCTTCAGTGCAATGATTTTTTTAGCACTTCACAATATGTTTATTCTTTAGAGTTAGTCAAAACTTATTACTACTCAGGTCACTAACTTTTTTTTTTTTTTTTTGCGGTATGTGGGCCTGTCACTGCTGTGGCCTCTCCCGTTGTGGAGCACAGGCTCCAGATGCGCAGGCTCAGCGGCCATGGCTCACAGGCCCAGCCGCTCCGCAGCATGTGGGATCTTCCCGGACCAGGGCACGAACCCGTGTCCCCTGCATTGGCAGGCGGACTCTCAACCACTGCGCCACCAGGGAAGCCCAGGTCACTTAATTTTTTTTTTTTTTTTGCGGTACACGGGCCTCTCACTGTTGTGGTCTCTCCCCTTGCGGAGCACAGGCTCCAGACGCGCAGGCTCAGCCGCCATGGCTCACGGGCCCAGCCGCTCCGCGGCATGTGGGATCTTCCCAGACCGGGGCACGAACCCGTGTCCCCTGCATTGGCAGGCGGACTCTCAACCACTGCGCCACCAGGGAAGCCCAGGTCACTAATTTTTAAATGGCTTTCTTCTGGGTGTCTCTTCCTAAAAACTAAAAAAAGCCTTTGTTTATCATGAATTGCTATTCTCTTGATTGTTCTTGGAGAAAGTCTGTCTGACCTTCTAATTTTTCTAAATTTCTGCTTGGCTAGAGGAAAATGTGAAAGATGACACAAATGAAAATTACAAAGGTTGATTTTTCCCTTCCTGGAACCAGTCAATAAGTGACATAGTTGGAAGCACACTGGGTAATATGTTACTGCAACAGGAGTTCAAGGAAGATGCCCGGGAAAGACCATCTTGATTTGGAAGTAGGGAAGGCTGGTTAGGAGTTAGACTGGGGAAAGGTCATTTCAGATAGAGATGTCGTAGAGGGGGTGGCATCAGCTCAGGCAGGAGGTGGGACTGTGTGTTGGGATCATGAGGACAGAATATGTTTGTAAATAGTGAAAAGTAAGGTTTTATGGAATAATAAATATTTATGTGGTCTCTGCCCGAAGTTCCTAATACAGAGCTCCTAAAATCCTTGTAATTTCCTTAGTGATAGGGGTTCTGGGAGTATCCATTGTTCTAATATTTGGCCTTTGACTCCAGTTGCTGACAAGGAGCCCCTGAAACCCTTGTAATTTCCTGAGTTATGGGGGGTGGTAGGAGCATCCTATACAGAGTTCCTAAATCCCTTGGAATTTCCTGGGTGATAAGAGCACCTTTTGTTCTAATGAGGTAACTCTTGATGGGCTCCTGATTAGCTTCAGGATTCCCCTACAGGTAGAATATATGGAATAGGGAGTCAAAGATTTAACTCTCATCTGAGTCACTGGTAGAAAAACTGGTATCAGGGAAAGAAGTGTTACTAGGAAAGAGGATTGAATTTTGAAAATAAAGGGAATCTGGTGTAAAATGATCCTTAGGAAAAATGGAGATGCAGGCGAATGTTTTTCTCAATCTTACCCTTGCAAAAAAACAGTGTGGTGCCGGTCCCTACCTTGTCTCCCATATCCCTATAATTCTTCTCGTCCTCTCTTAAGATCCCTCTCAGATATCACCTAGACTTGTAAATAATAGATATGAAACTAGATATCTGAAATTTTGAGCCTTTACCTCTTTGAACCTTTTTATAACAAATTGTTGTCTTTTACTAAGTGTTATCCACTTTATATTCACCAATTTTACTAACATCATTTCCAGGACCTGTTTGGTATGAAGATATGACTAAGCTTAGTGTTATTATCAGAATAAGGAATCTATAAAACAAAAATTAACAGAATCCCCCTTTTAATTCATATTCTTTCCTCCATCCATCGGGCAGTAAGTTAAATACTTAAACACAAAACAGCTCTATGTTCTATAGATATGTATGTACATAAATACAGGGAAATGACTTGGAAGGTTATATATACATTTAAGTTGCCAAGAATAGTCACCCCTAAGGACTGGGGTCATAAGTGGTAATCAGGAGACATCAGCTTTTTCTGTATTTGAATTTTGAAAACGTGCGTATGTGTTACATAATTTTGAAATTTTAATGGAAAGAAGAAATATATTTTTCATTTCGTTTTTCCAACAGCAGCTAAACATTTGCTTCCCAGAAAGCTTAGTTTTTTGTCTTTTCAAAATGCTGAAAATAAATATTTTGATAATGGGTTAAGACTGTAAAGTGTTTTTTCCCTGCCTTCTTGCACGGAACAGTACATGGATACTGTCAAGCAACCCTTAGTTCCTGTACTAAATGCTCCTTCCTGGAGCTGAAGGAATTTTTGTGAGACTTCTAGTATTTTACATGGTCATTACTTGCTGGTGGGTAGGTACTGGTTCCTCACTGCTCCTTTCCCTCCTCTCCTCATTTTTAATTGTTATGCTCTTCTGTTGAGAGTTAGGGAATATTAAGTGAGAAAATAGGTTCTAATGAGTAAATGGCAAGTGTATTAGTGCATGAATTTTAAGAGTTCTAAGTCCTCTTTGCCTTTCTGGGGTTCTGTACTTGTGGTAGAGCTCTTGGTTATTGAGTAAATCGCTTCTGAAAAGAGACAATACAGTTGGAATTTGAATTTCTGGTCAGTAAATCAAACCCTGTTAAAAGATCCAGGTTCAAGTAACTTTTAAAACCCTATTTGAATTTTCATGAATGTGTTTAGTTAATGATTCATCATAAAAAACAATGGTGACTTAGTCGCTAGGAGCTTTTTTGTATGTTTTTGGGTTTGAGTCAGCTAGCAAAAGGGAGAAAAATTCAAGCTACTCAGTTGTGTTTTTCACTGCATCTTTTTCAAAGTAATCAGCTGGTGTGTTTTCTTTATCACCATAGCAACTTAGTCAGTTTTTGCTTTTGATTTTTTTTTTTCCTCCTAGAAAAACTTACTGTACACCAGTCTTAGGCTCTTGAGGGTAGTAAGGAAAATATTTGGGAATTAAGTTAAAAGGCTGAGAAATGTTTTGTGCTGTGTAAGTTTGCAGAGGTCTGCATTTCATTAATGTTCTTTTGAAACATCTGATTACCAGTTAGCTCAAAATAACTATACGTTAAGTTAATTCATCTGGAGAATCAAAGGTATGATTTCAAAGTTGTATCACCAGCCTTTCCTCCAATTTCACCAAGTTTGATAAATAATAAACATGGTCATGGGTAGTGTTTCTTTTTACTCTTGCAGCCGTGGTCCTTGAGTTTAGTTAGACCCCGTTGCTTTCTTTCCTTTTTTAATTTTATTTTATATTGGAGTATAGCTGATTTACAATGTTGTGTTAGTTTCAGGTGTACAGCAAAGTGATTCAGTTATACATATACATATTTCTATTCTTTTTCAGATTCTTTCCCAGATAGGTTATTACAGAGTATTGAGTAGTGTGTAAACGTTAATCCCAACCTCCTAATTTATTCCTCCCCACGAAACCCCATTTATAATGACATCAGACCTGTGGTCCACATCTGTATAATCACCCAGTTCCCTTTCTAGTGTACCCAGCCATGGACTCGTGCTTTCCATTGGAAGCATCTACCTCCATGATTACATCTGTCGTTCAAAGATCCTGTTGATCTCTTCCCAAACAGTAGCAATGCTAGTGTCAGCGTAGGCTCTAAGACTTTAGGACACCAAAAAACTATAATATCCTCTTCTCCATTTTTGAAATAAAAGTTGTTCCTTCTAGTTTCTATCCCTGTGCCCCATCCAATCCCTGTTGGTCTTGCTTACCTTTAGCCTTCTGTGTCACAGAAAAGAGGGAAAGGCTTGGTTTTATAAAAAGTGAGAATGTTCATACTGCAAATAAGGTCCTTCTTGCTTCATTTTGGTTTAAAATGTTTTAAGGTTTTTTGGTTTTCTTTTATGCATGTGGGTATTTGGCTTTATTGAACGACTTTGTCTTCATATTTACTATTCTTGATATACAGTAGGCATTCAGAAATGCTAGGTGTTCCCCTTCTTTCAGGACTTCAAAGTATATGTCACATCATTTTGTCCTTCATGTACACCAATTGTGCTAATACCTCCTCATCCGCTGAATTTACAAATTTATTGGAGAATATTGTCTTTTTTGCAGTCATATTCTTAGCATTCATTAGAATGTGGTAAAGAATTTTCAGGTGGCAGTATATTTTGAGTAATTATCTTTGGTTTCCAATCCCAGAGGAAGGAGAGTAACTAGCCTTTCCTTGGGTGTGGGTAATTCCCGTATTACTGGAGTCTGTACTAGTATATCTGCCAAATTCTGCACGTAAAAACATTCAAGTATCACTAATTAGAAAGTTAAAAATGAAAGCATATGTCTTCTTTAGCCCAGGCATCCCCTGCATTCATTTCTAGGTCTCTCACCCTTATCAGTTCCAGGGCTTATTCCCCTGACTCCACTACTTTCCTTATAGTGGTCCCTTGCCTCAGTTCACTAGAAGTCTTCATTGGTTCCTAACCTGCAGAAAATGCCTGTGGAGTGAGGTGATTTATGTAACTACTACTCTTCAGTGTCTTGCAGTTGACCTCTCTAAATGGGTGTGGCTAGGAAAGAAAATTTCACTTTACAGACAGGAATTCCTGGGTGCCATCCAGTGGAAACATGTTTTTTGTTACATGCAGTTTCTGACTCATATCATTCCAGGACTTCTGAAATAAAATAGACTTTGTTTACACTGTTTTGTAGAAGGAGGGGCCTGGTTTCTAATGAGCATTTAAGTCTAGAACATTAGGATTGCTGTCTGATTTATGAATGTTAGTGTTTCAAGCTGTTTTTCGTTTCCCACTGAATGCATTAGTTATAAGCACTGGGTAAGGGAAAGTAACTTTTCCCCCGCTTAAGAAAGCAAGGAAAATTAATGTAACTTAGTGACTATTTCCATAGACTCTAAAAGCACAATGAAAAAAGTGCTTCAACTGTAATAGGAAAAATGCTGATTCTTAATAGAGCACTATTTTACCACCTCCATGAATTTGTCTTGAGAAGTAATAAAATCAAAGTATTGAGCTGTTTGTTTAAAATCCTATCCATTTAGGGCTTCCCTGGTGGCGCAGTGGTTGAGAGTCCGCCTGCCGATGCAGGGGACACGGGTTCGTGCCCCGGTCCGGGAAGATCCCACATGCCGCGGAGCGGCTGGGCCCGTGAGCCATGGCCGCTGAGCCTGCGCGTCCGGAGCCTGAGCTCCGCAACGGGAGAGGCCACAGCAGTGAGAGGCCCGCGTACCGCAAAAAAAAAAAAAAAAAAAAAAAATCCTATCCATTTAAACTTTTTGAAAACTACATTTCTTTGTTATTTGCCACTACTTTGCAATATTTATAATAGCAGTGAAAATAGTTGAGATTGAAGTATTGACCACATGCAGACACTGTGCCAGCTGCCTCAAACACATTATCCCAAGCAATTCTGGCATGAAGCCTAAGAGCATTGTTTGCACCTCCCCAGGTGAGCAAGTGCAGATGCCCACAGCAGTTGCTATTGGGGTGAATTCACCTAGTTAGGAAATGCTGGGCACTGCACCCAACCCAGCTCCCTGGCCTAGCATAGTTTCCACTAAATAATATGCCTAAGTAATGCCTATTCACTAAGCGACCATTTGTATAAACACATTTTAGTATTTAAACAATTTTTTAACTTAACCAAGGAGATAAAAGACCTATACTCTGAAAACTTAAAGATATTATTGAAGGGAATTGAAGATACAAAGAAATGGAAAAATATCCTGTGTTCATAGATAGGAAGAATTCATAATATTAAAATGTCTGTACTACTTAAAGCAATCAACAGGTTTTATGCAATCCCTATCAAAATCTCGTAACAGGACTTCCCTGGTGGCGCAGTGGTTAAGAATCCACCTGCCAATGCAGGGGACATGGGTTTGAGCCCTGGTCCAGGAAGATTCAACATGCTGCAGAGCAACTAAGCCCGTGCACCACAACTACTGAGCCTGCGCTCTAGAGCCCACAAGCCACAACTGCTGAGCCCACGTGCCACAACTAATGAAGCCTGCGCACCTAGAGCCAGTGCTCCACAACAAGAGAAGCCGCCGCAATGAGAAGCCCGCACACTGCAATGAAGAGTAGCCCCCACTCGATGCAACTAGAGAAAAGCCCATGCGCAGCAATAAAGACCCAATGCAGCCAAAAATTAAAAAAATAAATCTCATAACAATTTTTCACAGAACTAGAACAAATAATCCTAAAATTTATATGGAACCACAAAATCCTGAATAGCCAAAACAGTCTTGAGAAAAAAGAACAAAGCTGGAGGTATCATGCTCCCTGACTTCCGACTATACTACAAAGCTACAGTCATTAAAACAGTATAGTACTTACACAAAAACAGACACATTGATCAATGGAACTGAACAGAGAGCCATAAGTAAACCCACACACTTATGGTCAATTAATCTACAACAAAGGAGGCAAGAATATACAATTGAGAAAAGATAGTCTTTTCAATAAGTGGTGCTGGGAAAACTGGGCAGCTACATGTAAAAGAATGAAATGAGAACATTTTCTCATGCTGTGCAAAATAAACTCAATGGATTATACAAAAATAAACTCAGTGGATTAAAGACCTAAAGGTAAGACCAGAAACCATAAAACTTTTAGAAGAAAACATAGGCAGAACACTCTTTGACATAAATCATAGCAATATTTTTTTGGATCCCTCTCCTAAGGCAAAGGAAACAAGCAAAAATAAACAAATGGGACCTAATTAAACTGTAAAGTGTTTGCATAGCAAAGGAAACCATGGACAAAATGAAAAGGCAACCTACCGCGTGGGAGAAAATATTTGCAAATGGTATGACTGATAAGGGGTTAAATATCCAAAATATATAAACACCTCATACAACTCAATACCAGAAAAACAACCTGATTAAAAAATGGACAGAAGACCACAAATAACAAATGTTGGTGAGGATGTAGAGAAAAGGGAATGCTAGTAGAGTTGGTGGGAGTGTATAAAATTGGTGCAGCCAATTTATGGAAAACTGTGGCGGTTCCTCGAAAGAAGTAAAGATAGAACTACCATAGGATCCAGCAGTTCCATTCCTGGGCATATATCTGAAGAAAATGAAAATACTAATTCAAAAAGATACATGCACCTCAGTGTTTAGAGCAGCATTACTTGCAATAGCCAAGATGTGGAGGCACTCTAAGTGTCCATCCAACAAATGAGCAGATAAAGATGTATATATATATAATTTTTATGTATTATATATATGTTACATATATAAATATATATAATATAAAAATGAATGCTACTTAGCCCTAAAAAAGAATGAAATTTTGCTGTTTGCAACCACATGAATGGACCTGAAAGGTATCATGCTTAGTAAAATAAATAAGAGAAAGACAAATACTGTATGTTATCACTCATGTGGAATCTAAAAAATAGATAGGGACTTCCCTGGTGGCACTTCCCTGGTGGCACAGTTGGGAATCTGCCTGCCAATGCGGGGGACACGGGTTCGATAAATTAATTAATTTTTAGAAAGTAAAATAAAAATTTTTAATAAATAAATGGATGAATTTCACAAAACAAAACATATTCATAGATACAGAGAACAGTAGTGGTTACCAGGAGGGAGGGGCAAGATAGGGGTAGGGGATTAAGAGGTACAAACTACTGTGTATAAAATAAGCTACAAGGATATATTGTACCGCACAGGGAATATAGCCAACATTTTATAATAACTTCTTGTTTTTTGGCTGCATTGGGTCTTTGTTGCTGCGCACGGGCTTTCTCTAGTTGCGGCGAGCAGGGGCTACCCATTGTTGCGGTGCTCGGGCTTCTCACTGCGGTGGCTTCTCTTGTTGCGGAGCACGGGCTCTAGGTGTGCAGGCTTCAGTAGTTGTGGAACACGGGCTCAGTAGTTGTAGCCCTCGGGCTCTAGAGCGCAGGCTTAGTCGTTGTGACACGCAGGCTTAGTATTTGTGGCGCACAGGCTTAGTTGCTCCGTGGCATGTGTGATGTTCCCGGACCAGGGCTCAAACCCGTGTCCCCTGCATTGGCAGGAGGATTCTTAACCACTGCACCACCAGGGAAGTCCCTGTAATAACTTTAAATGGAGTATAATCTATAAAAGTAGTGAATTACTATGTTGTATACATGAATACTTTAATTTAAAATTTTTTTAATTAAGCAATTTTTGTTGAAACCAGTGTTTGGTCTTAATATTACTTACAGATTTTGCATTTTTTTTTCTGGAATAGTTTTTAGGACCTGGTACTTTTGCTTTTTAGTGCTTTTTATTCCTTCCATAATATGCACAGGCACTGACTTACATGTATGTCAAAATTTTAACATGGATTCTGTCTTTCTACCTTAAGTTTTAAGAGTCAAGAAATAGTCATATTTATTCCACATGTATTTGAGTGCCTAATACATGCAAATTTTCTGTGTTAGGCACCAAGAATTAGTAGACAAAAGAAAGTCTGTCTTCATGGTGCTAATTTGCTGGGGTGGGGGTGGGTGGGGGTGGAAGCTGGAGAGTAAACAAACGTAAAGTCAATTTAAAGTAAATAGGGGCTGGAGAGTGGGGATGAGGAAGAAGTGCTATTTTAAATTATTTTAAAAGGGGTGGTCAGGGAGGGCCTCTCAGAATGAAGAAAGTTTTTAATAAAGACCTGAACAAAATGAGGAAGCAAGCTTGTAGCAACAGGTATCTGCTATATGCAAAAAAAAAAAAAAAAAAACCAAACCCTGTCATTTCTCATTCTAAAATTTTAATAACAATTTATTCCACAAATAATCTGAGAACCCATTATATGCAAGATACAGTTTTCTAAGAGTTTGCTTTTCTAAATATATTCATTTTATTTTTCTGATAGGACAAAGAAATATGTTCAGTTTCAGAATTTGCTCTTTATGATCATATACCGACAGATGAATTCTCTTGAAACGTGTCGTTTATGTTTAGATAGGTGTTTTCTGAAACATCCAAGAAGCCAGCTTTTTCAAATGACTAAGGGAGTTTTCTCAAACTGCTGGTCCATGAGAATACTGTGTATTTCTATCTGAAAAACTTTTATTCCCAGAATCCTTTAAGAGGTGTCCCTGGGCCCCCATACTTGGATTCAGTGTCAGGGAGCCCCAAGCAGTGTGCAAACATCAGCCTCACTCAGGCCTTCTTCCTTGGGGTTGAGAAGCAGTGCACTAAAAGGATGAGAGGTGGCTTAACCCTGCAAAACTTGTAAGGGTTATTGACTAAGACCCCCAAAACCAAAGTAGTGGGCATAGCCGCTTTCTGTGTCCCCTCTACCAAACATCTAGTTTGGTAGAGGATTGGGGGCATTAAGACTCCGAGTTGCCTGTCTGCTTGGCTACCTCACATCCTTATAGAAGAGTGAAGGGAATTGCTCATTTCCAGGAAGGAGAGATGACTTTGTCAAGCTTCTCACTTCTTGGTTGAAAGAGGCTGGCAGTGGGTGAAGGGAGTTACAAGTAAGGATCTCTTTGGTTATACCCCATTGAAGCCAAAACCTCTATTTAGACATCTGATATTCAAGTTGAAACTGTCAAGCCTGTTAACTATCCATTTGCCTATAGCAAAATTCTTGAACTCTCTGCTACCAAGTCACCTAAAGCAAAAAGTAAAAGAAAGAAAAGCCTCCGTGGAGTTACTGCCTCCCTGAAAGTATAAAAAACATTCATTTGAAGGTAATTTTTGTCTGTGAAATCATATTTACTGTTATTTCCCACTGGGTTATAAGTCCCTGAAGGACAGGGCTATCTTATCTCGAAATCCCCAGAAACCCTACTTGATGCTACTCATACCAGAAAGCAAACAGTGAACTTCACCAATCTTATTCTCTTAAATATGAAAATACTTGAATCAAATTCAGTGCTCATTCTGTCGCTCTTTCTGGGTATCTAATTAGCAGCTTTTTTCCTACTGACTCTTTTTTTTTTTTTTTTTTTTTTCTGGCCAAGCCACGCAGCATGTGGGATCTTAGTTCCCCAACCAGGGATCGAACCCGAGCCCCCCTGCAGCGGAAGCATGGAATCTTAACCACTGGACCACCAGGGAAGTCCCCCTATCGACTCTTTAGTCATAAGCTACTTTAGGTGTTCTTGAAAATAACCATAAAAAGTGTGGACATTTTCAATTTCTAGAATTTTTTTTTCAACATGCCAGAAGGATGTTCTAAATATATCCCCTTCTTTCTCACCCCCCCTCTTTTTTTTTAAACCGCCAGGTATCCGTTACAGCACTGATGTGAGTGTAGATGAAGTAAAAGCTCTGGCTTCTCTGATGACATATAAGTGTGCAGTGGTTGGTAAGTGGTTTCCTTTGCTGCTACCTAATAAGAACTCTGGGGAAATATGTTTGCATACAAGGTTACTTTTAAGATGTTAGAGAAATATACCTCATCAGAAGTGGGGGGTTTTTTGTTTTTGTTTTAGGTTGCACAGTTTGACTTATATCATTTTTCAATTAGTCTTAATTAAGATTTAGTCTTTTTTTTTTAATGGGGACTTTATAGGAACTAATTGAATTTTCCTTAAGTGTAGATCTTTGTTTAAATCCCTTTCTATACTCTTTAAATAAGACCAAATCATAGTAAAAGGAAAATAAATATGCCATTACATTTTAGAAATAGTAAAGCACACTGATTAAATATGCATTGTAATTTGCCTAGTCTATTTTCTGTTCACTAGAATTTTAAGGTACAACATTTTAGAAGAGATTGTGGGTTTATTTATTGAATTTTCTGAAAATAAAGCTAAAAGTTTCACACTTTTATAATATTACACAGCTTTTTCTGCCTTTTTAATTCTTTTAGCCTGTATATGGAATAATAACTTTCAGCCTTCTCTTTCAGATGTGCCATTTGGGGGTGCCAAAGCTGGTGTTAAGATCAATCCCAAGAACTATACCGTAAGTATCAAAGTGACATTAGTGCACATGGTGCATTTACAAAGAACTTGAAATTACTGGACTTCTGTGTATCCCCTATACCAGTGAGATTAATGGTTCCTATTGCTTTTATAAATTTCTTTATTTCTTTATTTATTTTTGGCTGTGTTGGGTCTTTGCTGCTGCGCGTGGGCTTTCTCTAGGTGTGGTGAGCAGGGGCTACTCTTCGTTGTGGTGCACGGGCTTCTCATTGCGGTGGCTTCTCTTGTTGCAGAGCACAGGCTCTAGGTGCACGGTCTTCGGTAGTTGTGGCTCGTGGGCTCTAGAGCTCAGGCTCAGTAGTTGTGGCGCACGGTCTTAGTTGCTCCACGGCATGTGGGATATTCCCAGACCAGGGCTCAAACCCGTGTCCCCTGCATTGGCAGGCGGATTCTTAACCACTGCACCACCAGGGAAGTCATCCTACTGCTTTTAAAAGGAATGGAAAAACAAGCAGATAATTAACTCATTGAGTGTTTTGCCATATGAAAGGTCACCTACTTACATCAATGTCCTTTTTCATTTTCTTATTTGGTTAAAAGGTAATTAATATAATTAGTATACCTTCATATTCTTAAGCATTTATATTCATGTGTGTTATATACGACTATAATATAAATGTATTCCGTATATAAATAAATATATACTATATATAACTGTGCTCAGATTTTTATGTTGGGGCCCCAAGGTTCTAGTGACATATCTTAACTAGTTTGGTAAAAATTTTATTATTTATCCTATCAATTCCAAGTTAATTTAAGCTGCTAATTAACCTCTGTATTAAGTTAAATAAATTATGTGAATAAATATCTGTATATGGACAATATATATATGATTTTATTTTTTAAATTTGCAATTTAAATGAAAATACACCATAAGGATTGCTCATAAGATCCTATATTAATACAAGGAGAACAGGTTTGAGCCTTAGCACTACTATCTTTTCCTTATGTAACCTAATTTCTGGTCTCAGAAATTTAAAATTTAATTTTCGTTTAAAATGGAAATACCTACTTTATGAATTGTTCTGAAGATTACACAAGAAGATATATGAAAATATCCTATAAGTAGAAAATAGGATGCAACTATTAGTTATCTCCACAAGTGGTTTTTCTATCAAAAATTATTTTTTCATTATTGTTTGTGTTTCACCTTTTTCCTTTATAGGATAATGAATTGGAAAAGATCACAAGGAGGTTCACCATGGAGCTGGCAAAGAAGGGCTTTATTGGTATGTATTGCCATGTAGATTTACACGGAGTGGGAACATCTAAAAAGTAACTCTTAATTTAAACTCCTGCTTTTGTCTATACATGCATAGAGAGACTTGTCCTCTTACTTTGAGAAATTGGGTTCTTTGTTCAACATGGTGAACATACCTGGGCCTGTTCATGACACCTCTCTAATAGAAAAGTTCAGGTTCTCAGTGTACAGTGTGGATACCAGGAGAGGTCACTTCCACCTCTTCTCCTTGTACAGACATAATAAAGGTTTTTGATCCATGTAACAGCATTGAACAACAAGCACAATCACAATTGTGACATCCAAAAAGATTTTAGGAACTAACTAATGCCTGCATTATAAACAGTTTTTAATATGCAAAAAGCAGTTTTGCAATAGTAATCCTGTTGTGAAAGCAGTGAGAAAACTGATGCTGTTTGGAATTGGAGGCTTAAGCAGGCCTTTCCCTTCAAAGCAGTGGGCACAGGCTGGGAGGTGTGGAGGCTCATGCCGATTGATTACTCACTGTGATATCACTGGCTGATTTTAAGGATTCCTGGGGCTCCTAATGTTTGTTACTCGGACTAAATTTCTGACTAATTTTCTATCGTACTATTATCTATGTCATATGTTATTTTGTGTATGAGATGTGAATATTCTTTTCTGTAATATATAGTTACTATTTAATCTTTAAATTTCAAGCAAATTGCCTATTTATTTTCTTGTCCTAGAAAGATTCTGATTTGTTTTAAAAAAATAAAATCTTTAATAGAATTTTGCCCCTTTAACCATAGTTAAAACTAAGAAGACTGACTAAAATAGGAAAGAAAATCTACTTCTGTTTTCCTGTCCCTCTTGCTTTCCTTCCCCAGTATTCTTCTCACTGTTGACAAGTTCCTATGAACTTAACATATCCTTATTTTGAAATCTGCCCCTTTTAAGTAACACTAGAACTTTACTAGATTTGTCCTGTCTTTTATAATTTAAAAGGCATTTGGATTCTTGGCATGCATCCTCCCTGGCACTGCCGTGAGCTTTACTTACACAGTCATTGTACAGGGGTAGCACTAGTTAATGAGATAACTACCTCCTTCACAGAAATATCTACTAATTCTGATAGCCTTCATAATTTTTTATATCATAACTTAGCTTAAACTCTTAGCTTAAATCTCAAACGTATTTAATAGTCTTGAGTGGTTTCAGACTTTATTCAGTTGTATTTATTGTCATATATAGAGGATATCCAGCTTAATTTTCTCTATATTAACAAGAACCCTGTAATTGCAAAGGTTAAAAAGTGATTCATTGAAACACTGAAAGCTTAAATATTAGCAATTTGACTTTTTTGCTTATGTGCAAAAGCCACCATGCAGCTAAACTGACATCTGGGCCCAGAAAGCTTTGTAGCGTAAGAGGGATGCAGCTGGCATTCTTTCCCTCTCTAGGGCACAGAACTACTCCTGAGCAAACCTTTGGAACTGATGTCATTTCGGTTATTTTCTGACTTCCCTTTCCACAGAGTTTCAGATTATGAGTTAGACCTGAATCTGGGTCCTGGTTCTGTCACTTCGTGTGAGTTTAAGGTCAGCTTTTCAATTTCTGCAAAAAGAGTCAGCTCTGGTTTTGATAGGGGTTGCTTTGAATCTGGAGACCTATTTGTAGAGTGTTGCCATCTTAACCTTTTTTTTTTAAATTTTGTTTTATTTTTTATACAGTAGGCTCTTATTAGTTATCTATTTTATACATATTAGTGTATATATAGTGTATATTTTATACATTAGTGTATACATGTCAATCCCAGTCTCCCAGTTCATCCCACCCCCACCCCCCACTTTCCCCCCCAACAATGCCACTTTTCATCCAAGGGAGAACATTCATACCTTATTCTATTTTCCCCTTTAAACTAGTCCATGAACACTGAATGTCTTTCCATTTGCTTTTGTTTTTAAACATACATTTTATTTTATTTATTTATTTGGGGTTTTTTTTAATTAATTAATTAATTTATATATTTTTGGCTGCATTGGGTCTTCATTGCTGCGCGCGGGCTTTCTCTAGTTGCGGCGAGCAGGGGCGACTCTTCGTTTCGGTACGCGGGCTTCAGTAGTTGTGGCTTATGTGTACAGATCTCACACTACTTTTGTTAAGTTTATTCATAAGTATTTTATTCATTCTGATACTGTTCTAAGAGGTATTAGTCTGCCGTATTCTTTTCTTCTTTTTTTCTTCTTGTGGTACGCGGGCCTCTCACTGTTGAGGCCTCTCCCGTTGCGGAGCACGCAGGCTCAGCGGCCATGGCTCACGGGCCCAGCCGCTCCGCGGCATGTGGGATCTTCCTGTACTGGGGCACGAACCCCTGTCCCCCTGCATCGGCAGGCGGACTCTCAACCACTGCGCCACCAGGGAAGCCCTGCCGTATTCTTTTCTTAAGAAGTCTTTGATACCAGGATAATACTAGCCTCATAGAATGAGTTGAGAAGTGGTCCTTCCTCTTTTTCTCTCTTCTTTTTTAGTTTGTGCAAGGGTGTTAATTCTGTTATGTGAGTTTTGATACCACCTTTGTACACTGTGAAGTTCCCTTTTCATCCACTATATCTCTATGCAGCAAAATTACCCTTTTAGCTTTACCCCTACATTCATGTTCTGTGAAAGCAGTTGCTTTTTTCAGCCAATTTTTTATCTTATTTATACTGTTGCGGGATTGAGTGATGGCATTTTAACTTTCCTAAGGGTAGTTACCTGTTTTTAACAGGATGGACATTCACACCTGTAGGTATTTGAGAATTTACCTGTAATCCAGGAATTGCTTATAATCTGTACATCCCTATACATTGATTTTGTAGGGAGTAGGAAACTCACAAGCCTAGTAATATTTTGTGATTTTGCTTTGGGTAGGGGGAGCTATCTGACTTCAGCATATCTAGACTAATAATTGTTTTTGAAAAACAATTTATCATTATACGTTTTTGATTTACAAACTACATACCTCAAACTTGCCCTTCTCCAAATAGAATTGTTATTTGAGGCAACAAGCTTATTTAACACTTGGTATTGCTGAAAACAAGCATTAATACTTTTGTAGATACCTCTAAAGAGATGTGGGAGCCATTTGTCATTTATACCTTAGGAGAAAAGCAATATGATTAAATATACTTGTATTACCCTCCAGTTGAGGTATGTCACTGTAAAGGAATGGGAATTGTGGCCAATGGAACAGTGGAGCCCTTTTGTTAGAGGATGAGGCTAGGATATGGCATTAACTGTTCCAAGCAGGAAAGTTGTATGGGGTGAGGGTGGATTGGGGGAAGTTAGACTTCTTGATATTTGTAAGATGCCTAAGGAGAAGAGTACCAGGACATAGGAGAGTTACAGGTTGGGTACGGAAGGGGGAGCAAGAGTGTAAAAAACAAAACTTTGACCATTTCAAAGTTGTCTTATACCAATTCTGTATCATTACATCACAACTTGTATAAAGAAGTACATATGTAGGGCCTGGGCCCCTAAAATGTAGAATATTAGAATGGACCTTATTCTGTTTTTGGGTTTTTTTGCGGTACGCGGGCCTCTCACTGTTGTGGCCTCTCCCGTTGCGGAGCACAGGCTCCGGACGCGCAGGCTCAGCGGCCATGGCTCACGGGCCCAGCCGCTCCGCGGCATGTGGGATCTTCCCGGACCGGGGCACAAACCCGTGTCCCCTGCATCGGCAGGCGGACTCTCAACCACTGCGCCACCAGGGAAGCCCTTATTCTGTTGATTAAAAGTACTAATTATAGGAAGAACTCAAGTATACCTCTTAGAAAGAACTTAATTTGGGAGACAATAGTTTAATCATTTAAAAGTTGTGTTTTTCTTTTTATAAAGATAACGAGTTTGTATTTTACAATTAAAACAATATAGAAAGTTATAAACAATGCTGAAGTCTAAACATAGTGAAAAAGTTTGTGCATATCTTTCTAAACCTCTGCATACATATATATACACATGGAAATATGTATAGTTATTATACATCGGTATATATAAAGAGAATTTTATATGAATGGGAACTTATACATGCTATATGAAACCTGCTTTTTTTGCCACATGTATGTTTTGGTGATGATCCCAAGTCATTTACATGGATGTACATCATTCTTTGTAATGACTGCATAGTATTTCTTTGTATAGATGACCCATTAAATAATTAGGTTGTTTTGTATTGTATTCTTACTGTTTTGATGGGTATATTTCTATGTATTCCTGCCTTTACAGATTTGAGTGGGCACCATTTAATACATTTCCATCTGGGATCTCGACATCAGCATTAGTGCCGTCATTGGCACTTGTTGCTGCCTGGGGGCTAGCTTCTTGTTATCCTCAAACTTTTTATTTGCTGATCTGAGGAACTGAAAGTCAAGTCCTAAAACTTTCTGTACAGAGTAAGCTTTGAATAATAGGTCAAAGCAGCATTATGTCACAGGTAAAAGTACTATGGGGCTTAACATAATACTTCAGCAGTGTGTCTTTTCCCTTTTTCTACTTGGTGAGGAGGGCTTACACCCCCAGTAAGCAAGTATGTCACTGTGCTGTCTCATACACATAAACTTTCTAACCATAACAACCCTCCTTATGGTACTGTTATCTCTAAGTACAGTTTAAGGAACTGAGGTCAAGAGAGGCTAAACTGGTTTGCCTATGCTTGCAACATTCAGAAATCTGTTGAGCAGCTTATCAGTTGTGCATAGCTAATTTCACATAGCAAGTGAACACCAGTGGGAGAAGTTATCATGTAACACTGTGTATCTGTAAATTTTGTAATGAAACATTTAGTAAGTATTTCTATGACTTGAATTAGTAACCTAGGTGAAATCTAAAGTTTTCTAGCCATGGTAGCTTTGTTATTATAGAGAATTGCAAGGATCTATGTGTTTGAGATGCATTTATCTTAAAAATTGGTGCGATGCCCTTTCCCTGTGCCCCCAGGTCCTGGCGTTGATGTGCCTGCCCCAGACATGAGCACAGGCGAGCGGGAGATGTCCTGGATTGCTGACACCTATGCTAGCACCATAGGGCACTATGTGAGTACCCACCAAAAGCTCTGAGGGCTTCATTTGCTACCTACCAGAAATAACAGTTCAAATGATGATATGTATAAGGGGAGAATTCACTGGGTTATTCTCCTCTCCTTTAATCATATCGTGATTTTATATATTACTTCTGTCTACCTTATATCATAAATGCAGTGAACTTGGATTGAGCTTTTACTCATATGCAACCCTATCCTGACCCGCTGGGATGGGCCCTCAAAGATCACCTCCCAGGGCAGGATACATTACAAGACAGTAAAAGGGAAATAAGAAAGCATTTGATTCGGGCTTTTCCCTCAAAGGAACTAAGACACATTAAGCAGATAAGGTATGTAGATAGTGTAATAGCAGGGTGGAGAGTTTCTAAAAGCAGGCTTCCTGGAAGAGGTATTTGGTCAGGGCTGGACATTGAAAATGGATAGAATTTAAACATGGAGATTTGGAGGATAGGAGGGGAGACTGTAGAGCTCAGATTGTCTGAAGATAAGGCACATTTAGAAAGGTAGTAAGAGAACGATGAAGTAAGTGAAAGAGTAGAAAAATACTCAAGTCCCAGTGTTTTTATTTTACTTGCTAGTCAGTGGGGAGCCTTTGATGCTGACCCTTCCTTAGGGAAGAGGGGCCGGCAGCAGTGTTAGGCTGGAGCAAAGAGATGGCCTCCACAGCGTCAGTGTCTGTCTTCACAGCCGGGAGCGATAGGGCTGGGGAGAAGCATTGGCTTATGACAGAGGTAGACTCAGCAGGACTGGGTTGCATCTGTGGGACCAAGGAAAAGGACAGGATTGAGTCAGAAAGAACCAGGAGGACTTAGAGTCTGGGGACTGAGCAGAAGTAGTGCCATTAATACAGAACACAAGAAGAACAACTAACTTCGTCCTTGAAAGGGATGGAACCTTGAAAAACACTTAAGGAGTAGGAAGAGAAAGTGAGTTGAAACGACATTTTGTTACCCAAAAACTGGGTGCACGTCTTGGTGGGTGTCGAGCCAAAAGACACAACCAAGCCAAAGATCGGTAGAAGGATTTATTACTTGCAGCAAGTAGGGAGAACACTGGGATCTCTCCCAAAGCAGTGTCTCCCTGAACAGCAAAATTGGGGAGGTTTTAAGTTAAGGGTACCTGCATATTCATGAAGGGACTTGGGTGGTTGGCAGAGTTCAAGCTTTAGTTAAGTCACTAAGATCAGAAAAGGTCAACAGGGCTTCCCTGGTGGCGCAGTGGTTGAAAGTCCGCCTGCTGATGCAGGGGACATGGGTTCGTGCCCCGGTCCGGGAAGATCCCACATGCCGCAGAGCGGCTGGGCCTGTGAACCATGGCCGCTGAGCCTGCGCGTCTGGAGCCTGTGCTCCGCAACAGGAGAGGCCACAACAGTGAGAGGCCCGCGTAACGCAAAAAAAAAAAAAAAAGGTCAACATCGTCATCCCTTAGGTTCCGGTTGATCTGAAGGTTGAGCACTTCAGGCTTATCTTTACCATTGAAACAGAACTGGGAGTCTTTACAACTGATAAATTACCTTGGCTATTGTTACTTCTCTTGCTTGATAACATTCTTTTGTTCCCTTAAGATCATTAATTATTGAGACCTGTTCAGGTCCAAGCATTGTAGACAGGCTTTGATAAAATGGCTTAGATCACAAAATGGCTTCTCATGTCAAGAAAGCCATGCCTGGTATTCTTCCTCCAGGGACCCCCTACCCTAACTGCTCACAATTTATTTTAAAAATATAGAGAGAGCACCTACTACACAGGAGGCTTAAAGTACAGCAAGGAGTTCAATACGATTGGGGTAAAGGCTAGAAAGAAGAGTTTTGATGCTATGAAGAGTACTGGGGACCTGACCACGTCTCTGGATCAGGAAAGCCTACTTGAGACGTAACCTTCTGGTCTGCACTCTGAAAGATGAGTACACATCAACCAGGGGAAGTGGCACCGGCCAAGGGTTGGAAGCAGAAGGAAGCACCTGGGTAAAGGTCCTGATGTGAAAAGAGGTGAACCTGAGAGGCTGAGGGAACACTATGGTGGCCAGAGTAGAGAGGTCATGAGAGAGGCCAGCAGAGGAGAGTCGGACCAGATTCCTACCTTGTAGGTGACGGCAAGGACTTTGATCTTTGTCCTGAAAACAGAGGGAAGCCAGTGAAGTGCTAATTGTAAGCAGGTGTGTGACACAGTAAGCTTCACTCTGTGTGCAGCAGAGAATGGGATTGTTGGGGACAGGAGACTACACAGGAGCCCAAAAGAGATGATATTGGCCTGCCATAGCGTTGGAGAGGAATGGACAGATTGAAGAGTGATTGGGGGCTGGAGGGGAGGAACAATTAGTTAGAAAAGAATAAGAAGTGCCAAGAGCTTCGCGTTGTGGATGTTCTGAGGGGGTGGTTCTGAGAAGAGAGCAATTCAGCAACCAGATTGGAATAGTGAGGTTGGAGCCAGACTGCAAGGGCGTGTTGAGAGGGAAGTAGGGCATGAAGAGTAGCCCTCACTTAAGAAAAATGGCACTAGGGAGGAGACAGCTTGAAAGGTGCCTGTTGTCTAAAGAGAAAGGCTTTTGTTGTTCTTGGCATGTTGATTGGTGTGGGCCACAGATTCATCTTTTAAGGGCCCTAGTGGAAAGATCAGCCTTAGAAGAGGAGGAATATTGTTTCCTCTAAAAGGAAGGAAGGGGGCATCTAATGGAGGGATTTAGGCTTCTCTCGTTTCCTGGGGCGTGATGTAGTGTGTAGTTGGGAGCACACTCAGACACCCGGGATTCTGGGACTGGCTCCTTCACATACCAGCTCTGTGACCTGGGGCAAGTGCCTTCAGCTCTCTGTGCCTCACTTTCCTTATATGTAAAATGACAATAATAATAGCACCTAGTTCATGAGACAGTCATGAGGATTAAGTGAATGACAGTATAATTATAACTGGCCCTCAGTAAGCATAAAAAATAAATATTTATAAACACTGAACCAGGTAAATTCCACCAATCCCCTGAAGTAAAACAGGAGCAGCATGAGACACTTCAAAGATTTGGTTTTGACTGCCATTTCCAAAATGTTGCTCCTCCGTGTCACCTTCTTATGTTAAATGAGCTCTGGTTATGGTCTTTCATTCTTTTGAAGCAAGGCATTAGATTGAATAGTACAGAACAGTGCGCAGTACACTGTTATTCATAGCTCTCTCCCAAAGGTGACAAAAGAAAGTTTTGTGAGGCCCTGCCAACTAAACCTTGGACTAAACACTGGTAAAAGACTGTCCTCCTTAAAGTGATAGGAAATACCAAATCAGAGCCTAAGGTAAGAAGCCGCAGTTTTTGTTCCTCGTTTTCAGACGTGTACCTGAACACGCAGCTCCTTTTGCCTAGCCTCGCCCAGAAGTGTGGGTGCTGGAGAGCAAGCGAGTTCTCCACCCGGGCCCAGGCTTCCAAAACAATTAGGTATGCTGGGCATCTCGCAGCCAGCCAGCCAGCCAGCCGGCACCGTGCCTGACCTCAGACAGGATTGCTCTCGGCTCCAGCATTTGCATTTTCTCTGTTCAAAAGCATTTGGCACTTACTTGGTTTGCAATTCTGTATTCATAAGCGTTAACTATTCATGAAGGAAAACCGTGGGAAAACTACTAATTCCATAAATCACTTTACTAGACTGTTTTGTTTTGGTTTTTTTACTTTTGTTCTTTTTGTTGGTAATGATACAGCTAATACAATTCTAAAGATTCTTATTTAAAGTTAGTTTTTAAGTTCTTAAACAGTCACTTTTTAACTTATCCAGCTAGAACATACATTGGGAGGTAGGGAATATGATATGAAGTAAGGCACTTTATCTTGTTTCACATAGGTAGCAAATTGCCTCAACAAATTTATTAAATAGTCCATACTTTAGCCACTGACTTAAAATGCTTCCTGTATGTAATATTGATTTCCTATATACAATAAGACTGTCTCTAGTTTCTCCTGTCCCACAGAAGACAACAGATTTGTCTACTATGCACTGTTCTGGTTGCTACAGTTTATAGTATGCTAAACTGGTTGCTTCCAGTTTATCCCTTGGAAGGGAAGCCCTCCCAAGCCCCTTTCTTCCTTCTAATTATACTTGTTTCTGAACTAGAAACATGCATACTGTCAATACAGAGAGTACAGAAAGGAGAAGACTTACTCTCCCACTCAGCTTCTTAGAGCTAACAGCTACTACAGGAGGTGCTCTACTGACACATGGGCATGGGCCTCTGTGTCTCACCCACATGTACCCCTTTTTTTTAACTCCAGTAATACCATACTATATATACACAATTTTTTGTATATATACAATTGTATATATAGTATAGAATTAGAATTTCTGGATTAATGGCTTTTTATCTTGATAGGTATTCCAGTTGCCCTGCAAAGCTTAGTTATTTTGTTTTCTTTCTTTCTTATTTCTTGAATAGTTTTGTTAGTCCACTCTTAGGTGAACTTATCTTTTAAAGTTCTTTTTTAAAAGTGACACTTAATTGAATTTCTAGATTAGTTTGGCAGAAAAATATTTTTACAGTGTTGAGTCTTCCCATCCATGAACACTGTAATGGCTCTTCCTATCTTAGGTTCTGTTTTGGTGACATGCTCAAGTCTTATGATAACTTTTAAGACAATTACAGGTGACATGTATACCCTTACTTAGTAGGGCTTAAACATTTGGTAAAGGAATAATAGTTTTAAGCTGAACTCTCTCTACTGGTGTGATATTGCTATTTGTTTTTACTTGATGTTTAATTCCTAAAAACCCTGTTTCTCCCATCAGAAAAGTCTACTTTATTATATATTTTCTAGGAACAGAAATTTGAAAAGGTGAGACTCCCCCCTATTGATGAAAGTATACTTTAAACACACACACACTCCTAATGAGCATATTAGTTAAATGAGAGAATGTGTTTCCACTTTAACGCTTCTTTATGTTGGTTCCTCATAGAAATTGATGTTGACATTTCATCTTTTAAGTTTTGCCCTTCCTTTGCAGGATATTAATGCCCATGCCTGTGTTACCGGTAAGCCTATCAGTCAGGGTGGAATCCACGGACGGATCTCTGCTACTGGTCGGGGAGTTTTCCATGGGATTGAAAACTTCATCAATGAAGCTTCTTACATGAGTATTTTAGGAATGACACCAGGATTTGGAGATAAAACATTTGTTGTTCAGGTAAAAACGTTCACTTTCTTAAAGAATAACTGATATACATATAAGCTTTTCAGTGTTTTAAGATATGCAGTTTTTTTAAAATTTTTTTGGAGTAGACTTGATTTGTGTTGGCTGTACAGCAAAGTGATTCAGTTATAATATAGTTCCCTGAGCTATACAGTTGGACCTTGTTGTTTATCCATCTTATATATAATAGTTTGCATCTGCTAATCCCAAGCTTCCACAAACCAGTTGTTGCTCTCTCCTCTGAGCCTCTGAAGCTCCCTTTCTGATCTTCCCACCGGTGATGGGGCTTCCCAGAGTGTGGGAACCTTTCTTTCCTCTTTTACAGCTGCCTTCCAGGGGCACAGGTCCCATCCCAGCTCCTTTTTTCTTTTTTTTTTTTTCCGTTTTGTCCTACCTGATTATATGGGGATCTTTCTTGTCCTTTCAGGTGTTTGAGGTCTAGTGATCAGTAGGTATTCTGTGAGAATTGTTCCATTTGTAGATGTATTTTTGATGTATTTCTGGGAAGAGGTGAGTTGCACATCCTTGTACTCCTCCTCGATTGGAACCCCTAGATCTGCAGTTTTTTAAATTTGATTCTTTGGATCTCTTAAGTTTTAAAATGGACATATGCAGAGTAATACATCCTTTGTTTTTTGAACCTTGGTAAGATTCATGTGACTAAACCAAGTATCTCTCAGAAACATATGAAACTATCATCAACTTCTTTTGTTTGATATTTAAATTGAAATTGTATCCAGAAGGGGACATCTCTTAAACTATTATGTGTATACAGAAAGGTTTACACAATGATCCAAATTTCAACTTTTGTGTGGTGTTTTGATTAGTTTACTTAGAGGAATCAAAATTAAGTTGAATCCTACTTTAAAATAAAACCCATACCCCTCCCAATTACTGACTTATCTTTTCACGACCATAGGACATCTGGTCATCCGGAACTGAGGTCCTAGGTAGCGTTGTTGACATCACTGCCGTTTCTTTATAGGCCAATAAGGCTGCATGTCACTGAATGTCCTCAGGACTCATTATCACAGAGAACAAAGGGTTGGGTTCCACATTCCGAACCAGAAATTTATTGTTGAAGAGAGACATTGTTTCTTTTATCAAAAGGATTTTGAGAATTACTTCTAAACCAACAGAATTGTATTGGTCAGAATATGACATTTATCATCTGTGCTAGGACTTTGACTCTTGTTTCATGTACAACTGTTCTTCACAGGGATTTGGTAATGTGGGCCTGCACTCTATGAGATATTTACATCGTTTTGGTGCTAAATGTGTTGGTGTTGGTGAATCTGATGGGAGCATATGGAATCCAGATGGTATTGACCCAAAGGAACTGGAAGACTTCAAATTGGTATGTTAATGTAATATCTGAACAGTTTGACCACCTGAATGTTGTAAAGTTGAAAAAAGTATTATTGAAATCTGTTTGCATTGTTTTTTTAAATTAATTTTTATTGGAGTATAGTTGATTTGCAGTGTTCTGTTAGTTTCTGCTGTACAGCAAAGTGAGTCAGTTATACATATATCCATTCTTTTTTAGATTCTATTCCTATACAGGTAATAACAGGGTATTGAGTAGAGTTCCCTGTTCTATACAGGTCCTTATTAGTTATCTGTTTTATATAGAGTACTGTATATGTGTCAATCCCAATCTCCCAATTTATCCCTCCCCGCCTTCCCCCCGGGTAACCATAAGTTTGTTTTCTACATCTGTGACTCTATTTCTGTTTTGTAAATAGGTTCATTTGTACCATTTTTGGATTCCACATATATGCAATATCATATGATGTTTGTCTTTCTCTGACTTCACTCAGTATGACAATCTCTAGGTCCATCCAGGTCACTGCAAATGGCATTATTTCATCCTTTTTAGACTGCCATATTTTAGATTCCATATATACATGATATCATATGGTATTTGCCTTTCTCTTTTTGACTTACTTCACTTAGTATGATAATCTCTAGTTGCTGCAAATGGCATTATTTCATTCTTTTTTACGGCTGAGTAATTAATATTCCATCGTATATACGTACAACATCTTCTCTATCCATTCATCTGTCGATGGACACTTAGGTTGCTTCCATGTCATGGCTGTTGTAAATAGTGCTGCAGTGAACATTGGGGTACATGTGTCTTTTCGAATTATGGTTTTCTCCAGATATATGTCCAGGAGTGGGACTGCTGGATCATATGGTAGCTCTGTTTTTAGTTTTTTAAGGAACCTCCATAGTGGCCTCCATAGTGGCCTCCATAGTGGCTGTATCAGTTTACATTCCCACCAATAGTGCAAGAGGGTTCCCTTTTCTCCACACCCTCTCCAGCATTTATTGTCTGTAGATTTCTTGATGATGGCCGTTCTGACCAGTGTGAGGTGATACCTCGTTGTAGTTTCGATTTGCATTTTTCTAATTATTAGTGATGTTGAGCGTCTTTTCATATGCCTCTTGGCCATCTGTATGTCTTCTTTGGAGAAATGTCTATTTGGATCTTCCACCCATTTTTTGATTGGGTTATTTGTTTTTTTGATATTGAGCTGCATGAGCTGTTTGTATATTTTGGAGATTAATCCCTTGTTGGTCGCTTCGTTTACAAGTATTTTCTCCCATTCTGTGGGTTGTCTTTTCATTTTGTTTGCTTATTTTTTTTAATGTAACTCAAAGACCTCCTACTAAATGAGTCTTCATATCATAGGCACTAAACATAAACATTTAAACTCTGTTGCAACCATTAATTCTGATTTTCAATCAATTATAGCAACATGGAACAATCCTGGGCTTCCCCAAAGCAAAGATCTATGAAGGGAACATCTTGGAGGCTGACTGTGACATATTGATCCCTGCTGCCAGTGAGAAGCAGCTGACCAGGTCCAATGCACCCAGAGTCAAAGCCAAGGTGACAGCATGATGGATTCAACCTTACCAATGTGGAGTGACACTGAGAGTCATAGAAAAGCTCTAATGGGTTTCCTCTTTTTTTAAAAAAAAGAAAACAGCTTTATTGGGATGTATTGGGGTGGCCAAAATGTTCCTTCAGGTTCGTTACCATCTTATGGAAAAACCCAAATAAACTTTTTGGCCATACAAGTCCCCAAGCATACAATTTAAAGTGGGATTTTGCTTCTCTCCCACAGCCCCATACCCCACACATCTCTTGAGCTCAGCTGGAGGGGATTTGATGGTGTTATTGGCATTTCTCTATGTTCGTGACTTTCTTGCAGATCATTGCTGAAGGTGCCAATGGACCGACAACTCCAGAAGCTGATAAGATTTTCCTAGAGAGGAACATCATGGTTATTCCAGTAAGTAATCTACATTTGCCATATTTTATATGTACTTGGAATCATAATTGTCTTTTGCAAGGAACTGGGGGGAGAGGAGGATTGTTAGTTTCCCAAGCCTTCGTGATGAATTCTTCATCTTTATTTTGTTTTAAACTTTTATTTATTTATCTATATTTATTTTTGGCTGCGCCGGGTCTTAGTTGCGGGATGCGGGATCTTTTGTTGCAGCGCACAGGCTCTTGGCTGTGGCTTGCAAGCTTCTCTCTAGTTGTGGCATGCAGGCTCCAGGGCGTGTGGGCACTGTAGTTGTGGCAGGCGGGCTCCAGAGCGTGTGGGCTCTGTAGTTTGCTGCACGCAGGCTCTCTAGTTGAGGCACTCGGGCTCAGTAGTTGTGGTGTGTGGGTTTAGTTGCCTCGCAGCATGTGGGATCTTAGTTCCCTGACTAGGGGTCAAACCCACGTGCCCTGCATTGCAGGACAGATTCTCTACCACTGGACTACCAGGGAAGTCCCTTTATTTTGCTTTTAAGAAAATAAAGTAGAAGTGTGGTTAATATAATAAGCCTGTCTTATATTGGACCTGAACATTTTCTTCCAACTTCAGGCTCTTTCTTGAGTATGTATTTAGACTTCTTAAAATCCAGTTATATAAATGTATAATGTGCTAGAAGTACTACTCTTATCTTTCAAATGTCCCTTGCTGTCTTACTCAGAAAGCTAATATGAGCAACATGTGCTTAAGTTTTTCAGTGGTTAAGCATGGGGTCTGTACCAAAAGGTCATTGGAAATTAGAAGTTAGTGTGGACTCGCGATGCATTTTGAAGAACTGCTTTTGCTGAAAGCACTTAAATTCAGTTTAACTGAAATAGACTGCCTGTATGTAGTGGGAGAGTGAACACTAATCTTCTGGCAAGACACCCTTGGACCATCCAAACCAGTGGTTAGTGGGCAGGCAATTTTCTCAGAATTTTTTTGGTGGAGAAGAGGCTCTAAAACCTCTGATCCAATGCTTGCTGATTAATAAACCAATAAATTATTTTTTTTTCCAAAGGGAGAAAGCCTTAGATGTATTGGGAAGGGGGTTTGTTTAAGTGTAAAATTTCTGATACCATCTAAGATGTATTTGGGAAGCTTGAAGCTTAATCTGCTTTGATAGTAAAACTTTGATATTAAACAATGAGCTCACGTTCATTGTAAGCTTTTATTAAGACCATCATCTCCTCATTTTTTTGTGTATAGGATCTCTACTTGAATGCTGGAGGAGTGACAGTGTCTTACTTTGAGTGGCTGAAGAATCTAAATCATGTCAGCTATGGCCGTTTGACCTTCAAATATGAAAGGGATTCTAACTACCACTTGCTCAGTAAGTTCTGATTATCCTGTTCTGCAAAAGTTATCTTTTGGGTCATCTAAAAGGTTGGGGAAAGCCTGCACTTAATAAAAGGGCTAATTTCCTTTTTGTTTAGTCTCAGAACGAAAACTATTCTGACTCATGAGTCTTAGACCAAAAATACACAGTTTCTTTATAGGTATTCACTACATTAACTCTCTGGAATATATTTATATTCCAATGTTTATTCTGCGAGTATGTTCTGGTTCCCAGAACCTAATCTGTAAGTTAATAGTATAAAGAGTATCATTTTAAACCAGGAGCTCCTGCTGATACTCATCCATTTCTATCTCAGGTTGATTTTGGTAAAGCCCTATCTATTGTCAAGAATTCTTTGAGTCTTATGATGAGAATACTGTTTTGTCTTTGACTAGAATAGGCTCCAGAGTTGACACTAGAATTTTCCTCAAGCTGAAATAAGACCAAGACCTCCAACTGAGCTTTACTGAGCCCACTCTGAGAATCTGGGTGAAGTGTTCCATCGATTTCCATTCCTTTTTCCCTCAGCATTTTCTTTTTAAAAGAGCCAAGGAAAATCCCTGCTAATGGGTGTTATGGAAACAGAGCAGTGACCTAAATTCACATTTATATAGGAATTTGGCAAAGTGCTTTATTCCTTTTAACTGAGATTTAAGTGAGTAACCCTTTTATGTTATTAGTGTTGAAGGTTTTATGTCATTAGTGTTTGGGGCTGTGGATATAGTTTGGGGCTACTTTCGTTTCTACTTCATTTTTTTTCTACTAGCAATATCGTATCTTCATCTCTTGGCTTTTTATAGTGTCTGTTCAAGAGAGTTTGGAAAGGAAATTTGGAAAGCATGGTGGAACTATTCCCGTTGTACCCACAGCAGAGTTCCAAGACAGGATATCGGTGAGTGTGCTTGTGGTGGCATCACATACACTGCCTGCTGTCTTCTTTAGGTCAGGCCAGCTGTATTAAATGGGATTAAGGCGTGGTTATCAACATGACAGTTATATGACTTCCTCTTTCCTTACATTCTAAAAATGGAGTAAGAATCTTAGTTTGAAATAATGCATGGTTCTGCTTTTGATACTTTTACAATACAGATGACTCAACAAGTGATTCTAACATAATGGTGAAGAGTTATTGTGTATTTTAACTATTTTAAGCTTTAGAGAAATGGAAAGAATTGAAAAGTAAACATTAGATTGACCTATGTAAAAAATTGAAATTACTATATGGACACAAATAAGAGTCAAAGAAGACAGATGAGAAAAACTATTTGTTGTTAATTAGCTATTGACAGGATATATTAATACACATCACAAAGAGAATTTCTTTACCAGTAAGTAGCAGGCGACATGAAAAAAATCAGAAGTAGGCCTAGAAAAAAATGTTTAACCTCGTTGTTAAAGAAATATACATTATTAAAATAAGGATTCTTTAATGTATTAAACTAGCATAAACAATTAATGGATCTTATGCTCACCATGTCTGTTGTGAAGCAGTTGTACCTTTATTCTGATGACAATGCAAAAGACTTATTAAAGAGTTCCTGCCCTTTGACACTTAAAATAACATCACCTCTGGGAGTTAATCCTAAGAAAACAATTTTAAAGGAGAGGAATGAGTCCGTGCATGATGTCATTGGAACTGTGTTTACAGTCATTTTTAAAATTAGGTTTGATTTTACAATCCAGTGTGTGGCGGGGGGGGCAGGGAAATGGCTAAGTGATAATATGTCTTCTTATGAAATATTCAGTCATGGGAAATAATTTAAGACTATATTGCAACATGGGGAAACGTTAAGGGTTTTGTTTTGAAGGAGAAAAGATGCTTTTGCCACTCTGGGTAAGTCTCCTCAAAGAACCTTCCTCTTTCCCAGAGCCATGTGTCTTAGTTCTGGTCCCTCCTTCTGGAACACCCAGACCCACTCCCTGCTTGAGTATCACATCTCAGTGGCTTTTCCTGAAAGTCCTCTCTGCCTGCCAGCATTTCACCCATCCTTCCATCACAAGTCACTTAGTGCGTTTATAGGCCCTGCTGTTGCTGCGGCTTTAAGATGGGATTCTTGCTCCTCCCTGTGGTCGCCCCATGTCCCAGCACACGCCTGCCACATAGTCAATCAGACTGAAGCCTGGAGAGGGAGTGAAGAGGACAGCCAGTTGGTTAGGAAGACAGAGCCATGATGCCTTTCATTTTTATGCTTTTTTAAAATAATCTTTGCCCAATGTATCAGTCTTCCAGTTTTCAAATGCTTTCGGTGCTTCTAATTTTAGACTTTAATGCTATTTCTCATCTCTTAGTGACTGACTTATTGCGGCAGTCTTGTAATAAGTGTCAGTTGAAAACCCAGTTTTTTCCCCCAGCTCCTTGCTTTTAGTTTCCTCCTCCCCAGCCATGCTGTGGCCCTGCCAGGACCTACATCATTGACCTGATCATCTTTTCACTGTCCTTCATCACACCTGTCTTCACTTAAATTCCATTGCCCATCATTACAGTCACTCTCCGGTCTTGTTTTGCTTCATCACACTCCTTTGTTAGCACCTGAACCCTGAGGAAATTTAGCTCTCTGCCCCCTCCATTCCTCCGCTGTAGCAGGAGGCCCTGCTGACTCTTCAGACTTAAAGTAGGCTCTCAGCTGCCCAGCAGTTAAACTACTTTTCCCTGTTCCATTCATTCTCTCATTCTCTTCGTTAATTGTATCATATTTTCTCCTTTTTTCTCTCCCTGCACTCCAGTTCATGACCTGGTTATCTATTCACAGAAAAGTGAAGCAGTCAGGGAACGTCCACATCTACCCAGCTCCTGGTATCTGTACCCTTGAGCAACTCTTTGTGCTTCCATCTCAGCCCGAGTCTTGTTCTGGGCTGTTTTCAGTCTCTCAGATGCACTGCTCGAGCACACCTTCCCCTTTCTCTTGCATCGTTTTCCCTCTATTCAGTCATTCCTATCAATGTAACAAATGCTGCCTTAAAAAATATAAATCTTAATCCCACTTGCCCTTCCAGGTCTTGCTATTTTTATTTCTCGTATAGCAAACCTCCTTAAGAGTTGTGTATACTCTGTCCCCAGTTCTTCTATACTCAAACCTCCTATTCTGCCCACCACTCCACCAGAACTGTTCTTGTCACGGTAACCAGTGGTAGCAGCATCACCAAACCTAGCGGTCATTTTTCAGTCCTCACCTTACTGCACTGGCCACAGGTGACCACTCCCACTGGAAAGATTTCTTAGCTTCCAGGACACCACATCCTCCTGGGTTTCTTCCTGCTTCACTCGCCAGTCCTTCTGCTGATCCTTGTCATCCCTGTACCCTGTTAACATTGGAAGTCCTCAGTCCCTGAACCACTTCTCAGTCTGAATTCAAAATTTTGGTGATCTCACTCAGCCTCATGGTTTTTTATATGCTGTCTCCTCTAACTAGAATATAAACTCCAGGAGAACAGAGAATTTTCATTATTTTGTTTTCTGCTGTGTCCCCAGTACCTAGAAGAGTGCCTGGAACATAGTAGGTACTCAGTAAATGTTTGGTGAATGAATGAGTGGGTGAAAGGAATAGCAGTATTCCACTTGTAAAGCAAGTTTTCCTGTTCCTAACTTGGTAGAACAAAACAAAGCTCAGGGCTTCCCTGGTGGCGCAGTAGTTGGCGCAGTGGTTGAGAGTCCGCCTGCCAATGCGGGGGACACGGGTTCGTGCCCCGGTCCTGGAAGATCCCACATGCCGCAGAGCGGCTGGGCCCGTGAGCCATGGCCGCTGGGCATGCACGTCCGGAGCCTGTGCTCCGCAATAGGAGAGGCCACAACAGAGAGAGGCCTGTGTACCGCAAAAAAAAAAAAAAGAAAGAAAAAAACAAAGCTTAACCTATATGTTTCTCTGTTTGTTTGTTTTTTTTAATTTAATTTTATTTATTTTTTGGCTGTGTTGCGAATTAGTTGCTGCGTGCGGGCTTTCTCTAGTTGCAGCGAGTGGAGGCTACTCTTCATTGCAGGTGCAGTGGCTTCTCTTACTGTGGAACATGGGCTCTAGGTGCACGGGCTTCAGTAGTGGTGGCACGTGGGCTCAGTACTTGTGGCTTGCGGGCTCTAGAGCGCAGGCTCAGTAGTTGTGGCGCATGGGCTTAGTTGCTTCACAGCACACAGGATTTTCCCGGACCAGGGCTCAAATCTGTGTCCCCTGCATTAGCAGGTGGTTTCTTAACCACTGCGCCACCAGGGAAGTTCCATGTTTCTTTTTTTTTAATTAATTAATTTATTATTTATCTTGGGCTGCGTTGGGTCTTCATTGCTGCGCACAGGCTTTCTCTAGTTGCAGCAAGTGGGAGCTACTCTTTGTTGCGGTATGCGGGCTTCTCATTGCGGTGGCTTCTCGTTGCAGATCGCGGGCTTCGGTAGTTGCGGCACACAGGCTCAGTAGTTGTGGCTCGCAGGCTCTAGAGCGCAGGCTCAGTTGTGGCGCATGGGCTTAGTTGCTCCGAGGCGTGTGGGATCTTCCCAGACCAGGGCGCGAACCCATGTCCCTTGCATTGGCAGGAATATTCTTAACCACTGTGCCAACCAGGGAAGTCCCCCATATGTTTCTTAATTGATGTAAGTGTTACAGAAATATACCTTCTTAAGTGAATAAGTATTAATTAGATAAAGTTCAGCATATATAAAAAGTGGCTCACCAACAACAGGTTTTTATTTGGCATATCAGGATGTGTTTGCTAGCTATATATATCATATTAAGAGTGGTGGTGATAGTTATTTGTCCTAACTTTAGAAAACAGTCCAAAAAACAAATTAGATAGAGGAACCCGTTGAAACAAACTGGCTTACAGAGATAATTGGCAAAGGAAAGAGAGGCGCTGATTTGGTGGTCAAAGATGCTGGGTTATATCCCAGCTCTAAAAATAGCTACCTGGGGACCTCCCTGGTGGTCCAGTGGTAAAGAATCCGCCTTCCACTGCAGGGAACATGGATTCGATCACTGGTCGGGGAACTAAGATCCCACATACCGCAGGGCAACTAAGCCCGTGGGCCACAACTACTGAGATTGCACACCTCAACTAGAGATCCCATGTGCCGCCAACTACAGAGCCCACGTGCCCCAACTAAGACCAGACACAGCCAAAAATAAGTAAAATTAAATTTTAAAAAAAGCTACCTGTAACTTTGGCCAACTTCTCTGGTTGTCAGTTTCCTCATCAGAAGAATCAGAGTGGTTAATTATGAGCTGCTAAGATCCCTCCAGCTTTAAAGTTTGTGGCATTGCTGAATATACAGGCAGGATTCTACCCCACAGCTGCTGTTGGAGGTAGCTGGATTCTTTTCGGTGCCCTGTGTGGTGTGCTGGGGAGCGGAGATGAATGTACCCTGACACCGACAGGGTAACATGTTGTTGTGGTCTGCATCTCAGATGGTTGGTTGACTGGTGCTGAGCCCACTACTTGGCCTATGTTTCTTGGTCCATACTTTCCTGTGGTGTCTTACCATGATATTAATTTCAATTTCATGAGTATTTGTTTGCTGTCAAATATAGTGAAAACTAAATTGCGGTTAAAACATGACTACTTAAATAGGTATCAAGATACTATACAGAAATTAAGTATATCTTTCCTGAAAGACAAAAAACAATTCTATCTGGCTGTATATTGACTTAAGAATCCTTTGTGCTCTATAGGTGAAGCATGTCTTTATGGTTTTGTTAAACTATTCTTTTTCCTAACAGGGTGCCTCTGAGAAAGACATCGTGCACTCTGGCTTAGCTTACACCATGGAGCGCTCTGCCAGGGTATGTACACAGATGCTGTTCGCGTTTCTGGTAGTTACGTGAAGTACAGCTCAACTGTGTCATCTCAGCTGCCAGATTGTGTGTGCAGTGACAGAAAATAGCGATGTGTTTAAATGTTCCAAAACATGTGCTTTTTCAGTCTTAAATGATGGGCGTTGTTTTTAGGATCTGCCATATGTTTTCCAAAGTTTGGGAAATAATGCCAAGTTAGAAGGAATCATGTTTAGCTTAGTCAGCCAAACTTGGTTGCAGCTTAGTGCACCACTGTTATAGCTACAGGAAGCTACCTTACTACATAGAATTTGGTATAAGTGGAAGGTTTTTTGACCACTTGATCCTTACTTCAAAGCCTTAAGCACAGTTCGAGTCCAGTTTTCCTAATTTCTTTTTGAGTTCAGATTCTATCCACTTGGCATCAAGTTGAAATAGCAGAAGCAGATATTAATTTTGTTAATTTTTTTGAGATAATTAGCATACCATAAATTCACCCTTTTAAAGTATATAATTTAGCAGCCTTCAAGTATGTTCACGAGGCTATGTAGCCATCACCGCCCACTCCAGAACATTTTCATCACCCCATCCTTAGTTCATTTAAATTACCACAGTGTATATCAGACTTGCTCCAGATTACAGGATGTCTAAAGGGCATAGAGATAACTCACATCTTAAATTCTAAGGAGCAACATCTTCCTGTCATCTAAACAGTAGTTTGTATTAATTCCAGAGAATTAGTCCTTCCTGACTCGAGGTTATTTCACTGCCTGAGTAGTTTCTCTTTGGCTACCCAAGTCCAGTCCTGAAGTGGTACTAGGGTAACTTGTACCAGGCTGTTACGTGCCTTGTGTGTTCATGGCCTGGCTACTTGAGTCAGGGTCACATCCCATCTCCACATCACATCTCCTTCATTTCAGCAAATCATGCGCACAGCCATGAAGTATAACCTGGGATTGGACCTGAGAACAGCTGCCTATGTCAATGCCATTGAGAAAGTCTTCAGGGTGTACAATGAAGCTGGTGTGACCTTCACATAGACCGGACCAGACTGCAGCTGACTTCTTCACTACCCTCTTCACCTCTTCATCTGCAGACCTATCACAAGTTTACATGTAACCACAAAAATCTCTCTCTCATGACTTAATAGATGATGGACACCATTCTCAACAAGTCAATCCAAATCAGCCCCTTGAGAAAAAAAGTTAGGGGATCGTAAATAAGCTAATAAGTGATAGTAGAAATTAGCTATGTCAGAGAGCCATTTGGGCATTTTGCCTTTAAATAAAGTCGTTTCCCTCTGCCTGTGCTGCCTTGTTCCATGGCTGTTTCCAGCACAGTCAGCTGTAGCCCTGGGAAAGCACCTTTTGTCCAAGAGTAGTCAGTCACTTGCCACTTCAGCTCTGGACAGATCTATCAGGTGCTTTGACACATTTAAGAAGCAGGTATATGGCATTTTCAGGAGGTAGCATGGTCCTCAAGTGAGTTATTGGTATTTTACATCAGCAAAATAACTCAATTTTATAGGTTACAAACAAAAAAAAACTTTCTCTTTATGCATTTTATTCTTTTAGAATAAAATAAGTACATGCTGCTGTAATAAAATTGCCTTTAGTCACTTAACAAGCCTAACCTTGACTCAAGCAGTGAATGCCTGTAAACATAATAAATGAAAAGAGCTAGTATTTTTATAACATAAAACAGTATCATTTATAACTTGTCAATTGCATATTGTCATCCAGCAAAAATAAAAAGCCTGGTAGAGAATTAAGTTATCTTCATACCTGCAAATGATGGAGGCTATTTTTGTTAAGACTGTTGGAATTTACTAACCACAATTATGACATATAGTCCAAAGAATGCAGTAACCTCCTTATCACGTTAATTGTCCTCTTTTGAAGATCTATTGTGTTGACTAATTGAACAATAATTCAAGTAGAGTGCCCCAGAAAAAAACCACTTGGGCTCCCTCTTTGGAGTCTGGCTGGCGGCTCTGAGCATTGCCAATGGCCCGGACTCTTTGTCCTCATTTAAAGGCCTCATCTTCTGCACACGGCTTCATTCCCAGTGGGCTGGAAACAACCCGGGGTTGTGTTTTGTTTGGGAGTTGTTTGGCCAGGGCCTTTTGAACAGTAGTGTCCCAATGAAGTACTAGATATTATTTATGTAAGAATTAGCTTTTCTTTTTTTTAACAATAATATCCTTTCAGAAATTTCTAACTACTTTGTAACTGCATGACTTAACCTGGTGACAAAAGCAGTTATTAAAAAGACTACCTTTTCCAAAGCTTATGTTTCTTTTCTGTGTTTTTGTATTTGATATATTTGTCTCTTTTAGTAGATGATAAAACTATAATTGGGTTTCTGAAATTTTTGAAACCACCACTTATATAACATTTCTTTCCATAATGTTTTGAGCTGCCAAAATTTTATTCCTTGAATTCTTTTGTGTTTCATTCTGTGAAACAATATCAATGGCTATTCCTGGGGAAGAGGTTCTGCTTAAAGCTGATATACTGACATAATTTATATACCTATTTATACATAGTACTTTTTAACGAAGGAAGGTTTCATTGATTATGGTTCATTTTTAATAATTTAGCCACAAGATGTAACAAGACAATACTAACTGTAATCAACAGAAGTGGATTCTAGACCTGATTCCACCAGCTTACACAGCTGCCAGATCTGAAACATAACTTTCAGCTGGACTTTGTGTCTGTTTTGTCCTGATTCTGCCTTTCCATGGTTCTGAGCATCGGGTCAAGGAGTAGATAAACAAGCCCATGGCACCTAGCCTTCCTGAGCACAGTGACATCTACTTGCACTCGAGATGGAACATTAAAATAGGGGAGAGTGACTTCCCTAGTGGTCCAGTGGTTAAGAATCCACCTTCTAATGCAGGGTTTGCCGGTTCAATTCCTGGTCAGGGAACTAAGATCCCACATGCTGCGGGGCTACTGAGCCTGTGCACCACAACTAGAGGTAAGCCCACATGCCACAACCAAGAGTCCATGTGCTGCAACTAAGACCCGGCGCAGCCAGATAGATATGTTTTAAAATGAATAAAATAGGGGGAAAGTGATGTGAAAGCAAGTTCCAGAATATCTGGAACAGCACCAGGTGGGTCAGCAGAGCCGGGTCACGTGAAAGCGGGATGATAAATCTTAGTGTGGCCTTTGGCTACCATATTGGGAGTATTCATAGCGCTGTTTTAAAGACATACATTAATGGGTGTTATTGATATTGTCAGAAAACTGGTATTGTTCATGCTAGCTATATAAAGGCAACACAGCACTAGTGTATCAACTTTGGTTCCTGGAGTTTTGAGTTAGAAGAAGATTCTGGTCAATTACTCTTGGTTTCACTGAAATGTGCTAATTTATCTGCTTATAAAATTCTTCTTTAAACTTACGTATAACACTCTAAAGTTAATTGTTTCTGAAATAGCCACAGATGGCTTTTGTAGCACTTATTTAACTGTTACCTCAAACCCCTACACCAGAATGTGTTCTAATTACCCCTCGATAGTTGAAGTTTAGGTAAGTTAAAAAAAAAAAAAAAAAAGTTTTAAGAAAGCCTGCATCTTAATTCACAAGCTTTAAGTAAATTACCTATTCCCTAAACATCCCTGGCAGGCTTTCTCAGCCCTGCTATGTGTAAGGCCGTCAAAGCATGGCACATGAAGAAAACTACATCTGTGAACCTTGCACAGAAACCTCTGCAAAAGTTTTATTTGTACTACGTGTGTTTTTAATTTTTTTCACAACTCTTACTGGCCTTTTTTTGCTTGCTTTTTTTAAATCAAAGCTTACACATAGTGTAGACAGGATTTCTCAACACTGTTGACATTTTGGCCAGGTAATCCGTTGTTTGGGGGACAGTCCTCTGCATTGTCGGATGTACAGCAGCATATCTAACCTCTACCCATTAGAGGTCAGCAGCATCCCTGAGTTGTGACAGTGTATTCAGATTGCCAAATGTCCTGTCAGGGACAAAGTCACTCCCTATTGAGAATTACTGGTGTTGAGAGCCAAATAGTTCTATAAGGCTTACTGTGAACTATAGTATTATACTGGACTCTTAACATCTATGAGGCTAGTATTATCCTTATACCAAAGCCAGACAAAGACATCACAAGAAAAGAAAATTACACACCAATATCCCTTGTTAACATACATATAAAATACTTAAACAACAAGGTTCTACTCTATAGCACAGGGAACTATATTCAATATCCTATAATACCGATCGGAATAGTCATCATTAAAAAGTCTACAAATAGGGGCTTCCCTGGTGGCGCAGTGGTTGAGAGTCCGCCTGCCGATGCAGGGGACACGGGTTCATGCCCCGGTCTGGGAAGATCCCACATACCACGGAGCGGCTGGGCCCGTGAGCCATGGCCGCTGACCCTGCGCGTCCGGAGCCTGTGCTCCACAATGGGAGAGGCCACAGCGGTGAGAGGCCCGTGTACCGCAAAAAAAAAAAAAAGTCTACAAATAATAAATGTTGGAGAGGGTGTGGAGAAAAGGGAACCCTCTTACACTGTTGGTGGGAATGTAAATTGGTGCAGCCATTATGGAAAACAGTATGGAAGTTCCTCAAAACTAGACTTGCCATATGATCCAGCAATCCCACTCCTGGGCATATATCTGGACAAAACTAATTCCAAAAGATACATCCATCCCCATGTTCATAGCAGCACTACTTACAATAGCCAAGACACGGAAACAACCTAAATGTCCATTGACAGATGAGTGGATAAAGAAGATGTGGTGTGCAATGGAATATTACTCAGCCATAAAAAGGAATGAAATAATGCCCTTTGCAGCAACATGGATGAACCTAGAGATTATCATACTAAGCAAAGTAAGAAAGACATATACCATATGATATCACTTATATGTGGAATCTAAAATATGACAAATGAACATATCTACCAAATAGAAACAGAATAGATCTGTGGTTGCCAGAGGGGATAGAGGAGGGAAGGATTGGGACTTTGGCATTAGCAGATGCAAACTAGTATATACAGGATGGATAAACAAGGTCCTACTGTTTAGCACAGGGAACTATGTTCATTATCCTGTGGTAAACCATAATGGAAAAGAATATATACATGTGTGTGTGTATATATGTATATGTATATGTATAACTACCTCACTTTGCTATACAGCAGAAATTAACATTGTAAGTCAACTATACTTAAATGGAAAATTTTTCTAAAAGAACACTGCAGGAGAAAAAATATATCCTGTAATAAACCATAATGGAAAAGTATATATAACTGAAAAGTATATGTATTGCTGTATACCAGAAAATAACACAGCATTGTAAATCAACTATACTTCAATAAAATAAAATATCCCTTAGTAACACAGACACAAAAATACTAAGAAACCAAGTCCAAGCTCATAAGTATCATACATACATCATGACCAAGAATTTCTCTTAGGAATGCGAGGATGGTTCAACATAAGAAATCAATCTGAAACCCTTTCCACAAAGATGGCAGCAAAGGCGGAGAAGAAAGCCCCTGCCCCTCCCAAAGCAAAAGCAAAAGCAAAGGCTTTGAAGGCCAAGAAAGCAGTGTTGAAAGGCATCCACCGCCACAAACACCGCCATAAAAAAAAGATCTAGCCATCACTCACCTTCCAATGGCCCAAAACACTGCAGCTCATGGGGCAGCCCAAATATCCTCAGAAGAGTGCCCCTAGGAGAAACAAACTTGACCACTATGCCGTCATCAACTTCCCCCCTCACCACTGAGTCAGCCATGAAGAAAATGGAAGACAACACACGTGTTCATTGTGGATGTCAAGGCCAACAAGCACCAGATTAAACAGGCTGTGAAGAAGCTCTATGACACTGACATGGCTAAGGTCAACACCTTGATCAGGCCTGATGGAGAGAAGAAGGCATATGTTTAACTGGCTCCTGGCTACAATGCTTTGGATGTTGCCAACAAAACTGGGATCATTTAACTGAGTCAGCTGGCTAATTCTAAATATAAAAGTTTTCACTATAAAAAAAATCTAATAAACCCATTAATTGAACAAAGGGGGGAAAAACACAATCACTGTGGAAAAAGCATTTGACAAAATTCAAGACCCTTTCTAAACATAAAGGACATTTATGAAGAACCCACAGCTAACATCATACTCACTGAAAATTAGAAAACTTCCACTGAAGAGAAACAAGATTCCTGCTTTCACCCTGCTATTCTACATTATACTGGAAGTCCTAGCCAGAGTATTTAGGCAAGAAAAAGAAAAGCCATCTGAATTGGAAAGGAAGAGAAACTATTTTGCAGGTAACATGATTCTACATATAGAAAATCCCATAGAACACACACACTCTACTGGAACTAATAAACAAATTAAGCAAAGTTGCAGAGTACAAGACCAACACTCAAAAATAAGTTTTCCTATGCATCAGCAATGCACAATCTGTAAAGGAAACTAAGAAAACAATTCCATTTACGATAGCATACGAAAGAAGAAAATATCTGGGAATAAGTTTAACCAAGGAGTTGAAACCCTTATAAAACTACAAAACACTGTTTAAACAAAAAGAAGACCTCAATAAATGGAAAGACTTGCCATGATTATAGATTGGAAAACTTAATATTGTTAAGTTGGAATTACTTCTCAAAGCAATCTATATGGAGTCAAAATTCCAATGGCCTTTTTTGCAAAAAAAAAAAAACAAAATCTGGGGCTTCCCTGGTGGCACAGTGGTTGAGAGTCCGCCTGCCGATGCAGGGGACACGGGTTCGTGCCCCGGTCCGGGAAGATCCCACATGCCGCGGAGTGGCTGGGCCTGTGAGCCATGGCCGCTGAGCCTGCGCATCCGGAGCCTGTGCTCCGCAACAGGAGAGGCCCCAACAGTGAGAGGCCCACGTACCGCAAAAAAAAAAAAAAATCTGATTCTGAAATTAATATGAAACTGCAGGGACTTCCCTGGTGGCACAGAGGTTAAGAATCTGCCTGCCAATGGTCCAGGAAGATCCCACATGCCACGGAGCAACTGAGCCTGTGTGCCACAACTACTGAGCCTGTGCTCTAGAGCTCACAAGCCACAACTACTGAGCCCACGTGCCACAACTACTGAAGCCCACGCACCTAGAGCCTGTGCTCCACAACAAGAGAAGCCACTGCAATGAGAAGCACATTCACCACAACGAAGAGTAGCCCCTCCCTGCTTGCTGCAACAAAACTGCAAGTGGCTCCAAATAACCAAAACAAAATTGGAAAAAAAAAAAAAGGCAACAACAAAAAAACTTGGAATTCTCACACTTCCATTTCAAAATGTAATACAAAGCTACAGTAATTTAAACAGTGTGGTACTGACTGACATACAGACATCTGGACCAATGGAATAGAACTGAGAGTCCAGAAACATCTATGGTCCAGAAACATCTATGGTCAATTGATTTTTAACAACGGTGCCAACACCATTTATATTAGTTTCCCAAGGCTGCCTTAAAGTACCACAAATTGGATGACTTAAAACCACAGAACTTTATTGTCTCATAGTTTGGGGGGCTATAAATTGTCAGCAGGGCCATGCTCTCCCTGAAACCTGAAGGGGAGAATTTCTTGCCTTTTCCTAGCTTTTGGTGGTAGCCATCAATCCTTGGCATTCTTTGGCTTGCAGCTGCATTACTCCAATCTCTGCTTCTGTTGTCACATGGCCATCATCCCTCTTATGTGTGTCTCTTAATAGGGACACCAGTTATATTGGATTAAGGGTCCACCTTACTCCAGTATGACCTCATCTTAACTAGTTACATCTGCAATGACCATATTTCCAAATAAGGTCTCTTTTTCAGGTACTGGGGGTTAGGACTTCAACATATCTTTTTGGGGGGAACTCAGTTCAACACATAACACCATCCAATGAGAAAAAGAATAGTCTCTTCAACAAAAGGCATTAGGACAACTGGATATCTACATGCAAAGGAACAAAGTTTGACGTCTTCCTCACTCCATATATAAAAATTAACTCAAAATGGATCAAAGACCTAAGTATAAGAGATAAAATTGTAAAACAATTAGAAGAAACCATATTTGTAAATCTTCATGGCCTTGGATTTGGTAAAAAATTCTTATTTTTTTATTTCAGTTGTATTTTGAGTTCTACAATTTCTACTTCATTCCTTTTTATAATTTCTAATTCTTTATTTGTATTCTCTATTTGATGTTGATCTCATACTTTCAATTCTTTAGATGTGGTTTCTTTTAGCTCTTTGAACATGTTTAAAATAGCTGAAGTCTCTGTCTAGTAAGTCCACGTTCTGAAGTCTTAAGGCACAGTTTCTATCCCTCCCCCACCCCCAAATGGGTCATAATTTCTTTCCTTGCATATCTTTGTTTTGTTTTTGCTGAAAACTGGACATGTTAAATAATATAAAGTGGCAACTCTGGAAATCAGATTCCATACTCCTCCCCCCAGATTTGTTGTTGTTCAGTGTTTAGTGACCTTTCTGAACTAATTCTATAGTCTGTTTTCTTTGTTGTGTGTGGCCACTGAAATTTCTCCTCAGTTAGCTTAGTGGTCAGCTAATGATTGGACAGAGATTTCTTCAAGTACCTAGAACCAGTAAGTCTCCTATCTTTGCCAAGACTCTGTCTATGCTGGGCCTCACCTTCAACACTCAGCCAGGCAACTCACATCGTGGCCTTGGTTCTCACTTCCTGCTTGCATAAAGCCTCAGGGTTAGAGATGAGAACTTCAGGCCTTCTCAGGTCTTTACTGAGCTTGCCTCACACATGTGCGTGGCCTTCTAGATTCCCAGCAATATGTTAGAATTTTCAAAGCCCCTAAGGACGTTTTATTCCCCAGTTTTTCCTTTTAAGATTTTTGGTTAGCCTACTGCTTGCTCAAACTGTTATTCACCACCTCACCTCATACTGCCACCAACTTAAAAAATTACCTCTAAATGCTTTATAGCAAACAGCCCCAGGGAAAAGCCTTTTTGCACTAGGGGAGCTTCCAGTCCATACAAATAAAGACAGCCTTGCAGTGGGGGTCTTCCTAGGAGCCACCAGTCAAGTCAAACAATGACATTTCTCTGGGAATAAGCCTTGTGAAGAAACACCAACTCTGTTCTACTCTTTCCAGTAGCTGCCAAGCTGTTGATTTTCACTGTGACTGTGGGCTGTTGGTGTCCAACCTTGTACTGCTCACTGCAGGACAGGCCAGTAAATTGAGAGACGAGTTGCTGGGGCAAGCAACAGCAACTTCATTTGGAAAGCCAGTAGATCAAGAAGATGGTGGACTCATGCCCCAAGAACCATCTTGCCCAAGTTAGAATTCAGGCTTCTTTAATACTAAAAGGGGAGGGAGTAAGGTCAAACATTTCCCGGTTTCCATTAGCCTCCAGAGGGGATGTGTTAATTTCTTCCTCCCAGCAGTCATTCACAGGTGAGCCTGGTCAGGATGTTCCCTGTGAGCTAAACAAAGGTATTTTAGCTTAATGCTCATTACCTGGGAGGCAGGGTTCCCAGAGATGGGCCGTTATGTATAATTTAAGCTCACAGGCAACATCCCTTCAATAATTAGCTTGTAATATAATGCAAAGTTTCTTAGCTATTACAATTCCCCATTGTCAATGTCAATTCCAGTCTTGTGGGAAAAGGGATGAAGACTGCTCTGGCTACTTCCAGAGGCTATGAATATTCCTTAGAATCTTTAGTCCTTTTTATCTACAACTATTTGAACCTGATAAAACTGCTTAGCACTTTGTTGTCTAATTTGTAATTGAACTTGGGGTTTTGGTTCCAGTTCCCAATACAAATACTAAATTCCTGTGCTATTTATTTAGACAAAATTAAACAAATTGGTTGACCCTTCTCCAGCTACAATGAAATTCCCATCTACTTCATTTGGATGGGCAGACCTGTTGGAGGCAAACTCACGAACAAAGATTAGAATAGTGCCCAAAGTTTCAACGTAATTGGCAACCGCTGCTGGGGTTTTTTTTTTTGTTAAATAAATTTATTTATTTTTGGCCGTGTTGGGTCTTCATTGCTGCACGCAAGCTTTCTCTAGTTGTGGCGAACGGGAGCTACTCTTCATCGTGGTGTGCGGACTTCTCATTGTGGTGGCTTCTCTTGTTGCAGAGCACAGGCTCTAGTCGCCTGGGCTTCAGTAGTTGTGGCACGCAGGCTCAGTAGTTGTGGCTCACGGGCTCTAGAGCGCAGGCTAAGTAGTTGTGGCACACGGGCTTAGTTGCTCTGCGGCATGTGGGATCTTCCGAGACCAGGGCTCGAACCCGTGCCCCCTGCATTGGCAGGCGGATTCTTAACCACTGTGCTACCAGGGAAGCCCAACTGCTGGGTCTTTTAGAGCATTTATAGATTCTCTCGCCTAGGCAGGCATCTGGAATGGCCTACCATACAATATTTCAAAGAGGCTTAATTTTTTTAATTAATTAATTAGTTTGTTTGGTTGCACTGGGTCTTAGTTGCAGCTCACCGGCTCCTTAGTTGTGGCAAGCAAACTCTTTAGTTGTGGCACACATACGGGATCTAGTTCCCTGACCAGGGATCAAACCCGGGCCCCCTGCATTGGGAACGCCACAAGGGAAGTCCCCCAAAGGGGCTTAATTTAAGCCTGCTTCTGGAAGCCATCGACCCGTAGCAGGGCAACTGGCAAGGCCTTATCCCAAGTTAAGTTGGTATTCATTTTCTCAGTTTTTCCTGTTGATTGTGGTCTCTGGGATGAATGTAGTTCCAATGCCTTAATCCAAGGCCTTAATCAGGGGATAATTTCCTTTAAGGAGGGCTTTAACCAATTACAAGATACTGATTTTAAAGATTAATAACTTAAAACTGCCACACACAAAACAAATGGTCCACAAAACATTTTCCTTTCCTGATGAAGGTTTTACGATGCATTGTTATCATTAACCAGTCTTTTACTATTAACCTTAAATGGCCAGTTGAGACAAACAGTTTTTCTGAGACCCTTCCTCCACCACTGATTAAAACTGCGGTGGCCGGGATTGGGGATAATATTCATTTCACCTTCTAAGCTTTCTGTGCAGACTTGGTGACCTTGCGAGCTCCAGCTGCCTCCTTGTCCACTGCTTTGATGACACCCACAGCAACCATCTTTCTCATGTCACAATCAGCAAAACGGCCCAGAGTAGGCTAGTCAGAGAAGCTCTCAACATACGTGGGCTTGCCAAGAACCATATCAACGATGGCAGCCTCACCAGATTTCGAGAATTTGGGGCCATCTTCCAGCTTTTTTCCCAGAACGATGATCCATCTTTTCCTTCAGCTTAGCAAACTTGCAAGCAACGTGAGCTGTGCAGCAATCCAGCACAGGTGCATATCCAGCACCGATTTGGCCCGGGAGGTTCAAGATTATTACTTGAACAGGAAAGCCAGCTGCTTCCATTGATGGGTCACAGTCACCAGCCACTACGCACATCTCTGACAGACATGTTCTTGACATTGAAGCCCACATTGTCCGTAGGAAGGGCTTTACTCAAAGCTTCATGGTGCATTTCAGCAGATTTTACTTCACTGTAACATTGAGTGGAGCAAAGGTGACCACCATGCCAGGTATGAGAACACCAGTCTCCACTCCACCCACAGGGACAGTACCAATACTTCCAATTTTGTAGACGTCCTGGAGGGGCACACACAAGGAATACACCGGCTGGTATTTTGACAAGTCAATCTGTGGGAGAAGTGATCCTCTTGCCTCAGAGGATATATTTTTAGACTAGGTGTCCCAGTGACCCTTTTTAATGGTATTTGTATCGGCCCTGTGTTTTTGGCCTTCTCTGGGGTGCGGTTAGCACACACTTCTGGTCTCACCTTTCAGAGACCTGTGGGGAAAGAGCTCTGTCTCCTTTCCTGGGGCTTTCATGAGCGCCATCTGTAGGCTTAATGTGTGTTCTGGTGGGACTCTGATGTCAAGCTGTTCTAGTGAGAAACTTCAGGGTGAGGTCTACCAGAAGGTTAATCAACTCATTCCCCACTGTCAATTTTACCCAGGGCTCCGGTGAGGAATCAGGCGCCTCAAGTCCAAGGGAGCCCCTGGACTGTTCATTCACCAGAGTGTTTCTCTCTTTCTGCCATATGAGAGAGGCTCTCATCTTTTGTTTTTCTGCTTATGTTTTAGCCTAGGGCCACCTGTTTTCCTTCCCCAGTGGTGACTTACTACCAAAAAAGTGGTGTTTTGTTCTGCGTCTTCTTTCTTCTGTTGTTGTTCCTATTGAACACTTTAAAAGCAACATCTACCAATTGAGAAGGGTTCATTCCAAATGCACCATCTAATCTTTGCAACTCTCTCCCGATATCTGAGGCACTTTGCCCTCACCAAGAGGTCAAATTTACCATTCTAATATTTTCAAGGGCCTCGGGATCTGCATTAGTATGACATCTGTACACCTGATAAATCCTTTCCAAAAATTCAGAGAGATCTTCATTTGTTTTGCTGAATTTCTCGAAAATCTTTTGCTTTGGTTCTCCTTTTCAAAGCCCTGCCAAGATGCACCAATAACTAGTTCTCTAATAAGGGCATTCTTCCCTCACTGCGGTCCCAATCTGGTTCAGCTGAGGGTGCTGCCAAGTGGACTTCAGGTGTAGAGGATCCTCCCTATTAAGGAGGGTTGCAATCTTTCCAATTAAACAAGCCTGAGAAACCCAGAGGGCAGATCATTTGCATTTAGGTTACCTATGAGGCAATGGGGGAAGGGAAATTGCCGTCCCCTGGGAGTGGCTCCTGGCCCAAATTGGGTGCCCTGTCGGTTCTTAGATGGTGATACCAGACCAAGTACCTGAGCCCCCAAACCTAACACACGATTTTGTAATTGACCCCTAGAAGGAAGGGAAGTCCTGAGCCCCAGTGCCAGGAATTGGGGCTGGATAGGAATGGAAGGTGCTGGAGGGGTTGGATATATTGGCCAGGCTGGGACAGCTAGCTCAGCCGTAGGAGTTAGGGTTTGAAGCAACATATCCTCACTCTCATTCCCTTCTTTTTATTTTCCCTGATGTAATAGCATAAATGCTTACACATAAAGGATTTCATCATTCTTCCCCACTTCTTCACACAATAGCTATAGTCATTCACAAGCCACTGTAAAACCATAAATAGCAATTGACTGTCTCTAACCATTAAAGGGATGCCTTTATGCTTTGGCATCAACCAACTGGGATTACAATGCAACTGAAAAGAAACTTGGTTACTGCTGTGACACACAACAATTTATGATAATTACTAAAATTATGACTGATACCATTTACCAGGATATACCAGAATTTTAGGAGTTCCATATAATTTCTAGAATGTGTATATTAACAACTTTTACCCATATGATACAATCTAAGAAGTTTCATCATCACTTATTTGACAATGCTTCCCACATAATTTAACATACCAAATAAGCCTTATTCGTTTAATATTCCTCTCTCTGAGATAGAGAAAACAAATAATTTGAAGTGTTCCAGGGACACTTGGGAAAACCTCAAAGTCGGCTAGAGGTCAGATGAACTTCATTTAGAATTTGATCTTTGGGAAGTTCATCAAAAATATCAAAAAGTTTTAACCAGTGATAAAAGATCTCAACGGCAAATACAGATCACTTAAAGAAACAATTACCAAAAGCGGTTCAATATTTTAAGAAAACTTTGTCCTCTTAGAAAACCAAATTCAGGTTTTATACGACTTTACCTTTGTTTTCCTAAATTCAATCTTATCCTAGCCAATCCCTATCATGCACAAAAAATTCTTTAGTGTTCCTCCTCCAAAAACCTTCCACAATTTTCTGTATCCAGATTAATCTGTCCCTCACTTTTTCCATTCAAAAACAGCCAGCTCTAAAACAAAACCACCTTTTTCCCTTTATCAAGATGCGTTTTCATTCCTCATACCTTCTTTGCTGAAAACACACATCCTACATCTTGCATACTGAAATGCTCCCTTTATAATTCTTAACTTTAAAACCTTAATCTCTAGTGAAAAATCAAGAAGTAATTGTAAAACCGTCAAACCAGCATTTCCTGATTGACAAACTTATGCTTTAGTCTTCCTCTTCCAAGAAGGCAAATGTAGGTAAACTTAGACCTGTCCAGCAATTAATGTTCTAATATTTTATCCTATTTGAAATGACAGAGAGTCAATGAATTCTCTTCATTTAACTTAGTTTCAAGTTATGAAAATCTGGAGAAGCTATTTTAGATAGACATTCCCCAAACATAATTATTCCTATAGAGTTTACCTAAAACTCTTACCTCGTATACCTCTATTTTATTTAGTTAAAATCTTTGTCATATTATTATCTTCTTGCTGACAAACTCTGTTAACAAGAATAGGTCTTGGGACTTCCCTGGTGGTGCAGTGATTAAGAATCCGCCTGCCAGTGCAGGGGACATGGGTTTGAGCCCTGGTCTGGGAAGATCCCACATGCTGAGGAGCAACTAAGCCCGTGCATCACAACTACTGAGCCTATGCTTTATAGTCTGCGAGCCACAACTACTGAGCCTGTGTGCTGCAACTACTGAAGTCCGTGCACCTAGAGCCTGTGCTCCACAACAAGAGAAGCCACAATGAGAAGCCCATGCACCTCAACAAAGAGTAGCCCCTGCTCACCACAACTAAAGAAAGCCCGTGCGCAGCAACAAAGACCCAATGCAGCCAAAAAATAAATAAATTTATTTAAACAAAAAAAGGAATAGGTCTTAATTGATTTCTCGCAAACTTAGGTACAATAACAGCATTATACTTAATGTTGATGACTCTAAAGACATGTCTGTGGAAACAAACCAACAAGCTTACGCAAACCTTAATACCAGATATTAATTCAATACTGAGTATTTCCTACATCACATGAACCCAGAATTCATTCTAACTAGTTTCTTTTATATTTGAGTGTTTACATAAGTGCTTAATTTCCTTTAAGCCAAATAAATAGAGCTCTTTTGCACATTAATGTTGGCAGTGCTACACATCTGTAACATGTACAAACACACAAACACAGGGACCTCACAGTTCCATTCCAACATTTCAGTCATGAATCAAGTACAACAATGTAAAACTAATCAGTTACAAAAGAGGTTGGATTCAAATTGGGTTTCTGGCAGATGGGACAAATCAAGATCACCGGTCTAGATGGCTAAATCCTTTTTACTAATATTTATTTTACTTCTGTTTCTACTTGTAGCTTTTGGTGATTTTAGGAACCAAGTGCAACCTTTCTCTTCCTGAGGATGCCTCACTCTTAGATAAGAACAGAGTTTTTTGGTTTGGTTTTGTTTTTTCTGTTCCTTTCCTCCATTTAACATCAGTAAAAGTTTTAAATATCACAAAACTGATTTGGCTGTAAATGGAGAAACAGTACCAAATAAAATGAAATTAAAAACCCAAACGACAAACAGAAAATCTTAAATAAACCCTCAAGTTTGGTCTTGGGGTTTTACATATACCAACAACACAGGAGACCATAAACAAAGTACTTAACACAGCAAGGAAAGCAGTACATGGTGCACAGGGTCCCAAGATAGCCCTGCCTAAATCCTTTGTGCAGACCCTAACAGGTACTGTGGCCACACATTGTTATGATAAAGTATCATCTTTCTCTCACCCATGGGTTCATAGCTGTAATCAGATCACTTATCCAAAATGAGCCTCAGAGGACTTAAGGGATAGTTGAAACATTTCCCATTTTTAAAGACAGAAATTCAAGACAAACAAAACACAAACTGCACACACAAATGCTAGCATCCACAGGAACAAACGAACCGGTTCACAAATCAGAAAAAGTCCAACAACTCTTTCCTCTCTCCAACAGTGCACCCCACTCAAATACAAAACAAGTTGGCTTATTCTGGAGAAAAGCCCCAAAGAGAGGAAAAAGTTCCCGGCTGTACACACCGGAGCAACTTACCCTACTGTATGGAGCTTGTTGGCTCCCAAACGTCGATTTGTTGCTCCAACTGTCAAGCTCTGGGGAAGCCGGTGCCACTTTGGGGAATTTTGAAGGGAAAGATCCTCAGGACAAGCTGTCCCGGAAGCTGCTAGGGACTTAACCCAAAATTCCCCAACCAGGTCTGGCTAGCCTCAAGTAGCGAGGCTCCTGGCTGGCTGCGCCAAAATTTGTTAAGAGTCCAAGCTCGTGCTGCTCACCACACTACAGGCCAATAAATCAAGAAATGAGTTGCTGGGGCGAGGAATAGTGACTTTATTCAGAAATCCAGCAGACCAAGAAGATGGTGGCCTCACGTCCCAAAGAACCATCTTGCCTGAGTTAAAAATTCAGGCTCCTTTTATACTAATAGGGGAGGGAGTCGAGTCAAACACTTCTGATTTCCATCAGCCCCTGAGGCGATGTGTTAATTTCTTCCTCCCTGCAGTCATACACAGATGGGCCTGGTCAGGATGTTCCCTGTGAGCTAAACAAAGGTATTTTAGCTTAATGCTCATTACCTGGGAGGCAGGGTTCCCTGATATGGGCCGTTATGTATAATTTAAGCTCACAGGCAACATCCCTTTAGTGATTAGCTTGTAATAGAATACAAAGGTTCTTCCCTATTACATTGGTTTTCAAGGCTTACAGTGGAGCTGGAAAGGTGGGGGGGAGAGATGAGAAAAGAATAGGGCAAGTTAAAAACATTACAAAGCTCGCTGTTCTTAAAAAAAGATTGTTTTTAATTTGTTTTATGTAAATACTCCCTGGATTACTGTAAGCCTCTGGTTAATTTCCAGAGTTCTGAAAAAAGTTGATTCTGACCATATTTTTGTCAGTTTTCCCATGATTTTTATGGAGAATTTTTGGAGGTCTTGGAGAAAGTCAGCGATTTTCTTTGACATCACTCTTGACTGCTTCTTATAACATGCTTAGAGTCTGGGGTTGATGCCATGCCCCTCACTGCACAATACACACAGTAAGAAGAAAATGAGAGATGCAAGTATCTATTTTAGAACAGCACACTGCAAGGTGAAGTTAAAGGAACGTGGGAGTGCTTCTCCAATTCTCTGTGAAGGAGGTCCGGTTTTTTGGATTTTTGTTTGCTCCTTAACCTCATTCATCATGATATGTGGTGCTACTTCTGCTACTTCCTGTGACTAGTTCACATGCAACTTACCGTACAAGTTCAACAACCTGAACTGGTCTATACCCCATTCGACAAGAATTCTCCACTGATCACACTCTTGTAGGTCCAGGCGATGCCCAGTTGCTTTAAGAGTTTCTAAACACTGTGTTTCTTTACTTCCCTTGTTGCCAAGTGGCAACAAAGTTTGAAAGCAGCAAACTTTGAGTAGCACTTAATTAGGAAGCAATCTTCAATAAGCTAGTATGTGGCCTCCACAACCACATTTTAAAACATATGTATTGGTTTTCTCTTAAATTCAAGCATCATGGAAATACATAATATAAAAAGTGAGGGCTTCCCTGGTGGCGCAGTGGTTGAGAGTCCACCTGCCGATGCAGGGGACACGGGTTCGTGCCCTGGTCTGGGAAGATCCCACATGCTGTGGAGCGGCTGGGCCCGTGAGCCATGGCCGCTGAGCCTGTGCTCCCGGAGCCTGTGCTCCGCAACGGGAGAGGCCACAACAGTGAGAGGCCTGCGTACAGCAAAAAAAAAAAAAAAAAAAAAAGTGAGGATTCCTCATATTCCCACAGAGTTGAACACTGTTAATATTTGCTATATATATGCTACCAGTTTTCTTCTATTCTTATATGTTTGCTTTGTAAAAATGAACTTATTCTACATACATTTCACAAACTATTAACTTATTTGTACATGTTCCCTAATGATATATGTATATTTTCCTCATTCTTAACAGCCACAGAGTATTCCATTTCATATAAATGTGATGAATGTTAACCAGTGGTTAGGTGGCCATCTAAGCGCAAGTCCCATTTTTCAAGCTAAAGCATTATAATACACTAGAAGTAATAAGTGTCAACTCTATATTGTCAAATCTAATAAGCAGAGTAAAGCCTGCCATCCAAGTAATTTCTAATTATCATTTTAGGGTGTTTCCAATCTCTTGCTATCATTAATATGTCAGAATGTATCCTCGCCCTTCAGGCCTCTGCCTTTACATCCAAAGAATAAAGTCTGGTAAGAGAAACTGCCATCCAAAGAGGCTGTTCCGGTCAATACTCTGTTATGGCCTATATGGGAAAAGAATCTAAAAAAAGAGTGTATATATTTGTATAACAGATTCACTTCGCTGTACACCTGAAACTAATACAACATTGTAAATCAATTATACCCCAATAAAAATTTACAAACAAAAACCCTGCCTCCTAAAATTTAAAAAAACAAACAAAGAGGCTGTTCTGGTTGACACTGCCACCCACAACCCATGGCTCACGGGCCCAGCCGCTCCGCAGCATGTGGGATCCTCCCAGACCGAGGCACGAACCCACACCCCCTGCACCAGCAGGCAGACTCTCAACCACCGCGCCACCAGGGAAGCCCTCCGCATCCTTTTGAGCTTGGGTTTGGATTGGGAGAACTCAAAAGTCATTAGAACCCAAATCAAGATATAAGGTCCATATCTAGCTGGACAATAGCGAATGTTCCAAGCCAGAACACTGGATATTCCTGGGCCGTTCAGAAAGGTTTGAAACCAATTCTGAAAGAACACCAGAAATATGGGGAGCAAGTAACTCATTCCACAAAACACCTTTTCTTCTAATTTCCCCTAAGAACAAGTAACTTCCAGCAGGATAAGTAAGCAATGCCGTATCTTTACAAGTCATTTCCTTTTTCTTTAATCCAAAATGTTAAGCTAAGTGCTAGGTGAACATGTTTAACTTTAACGGTCCTGACTCACTCGTGGCAGGAAGGGGAGAAGGCCAGGCATTCTGACCCACTCCCGCCAGTTAGGCCTAACCCACGCCGCTGAGTAGAGACCTGACAGCAGCTCCAGCAGCCAAGAGGCAGTGGACTGAGCTTCTCCACGACCTGATTCTGTGACTGTCCAGCAGAAACGTTCCTCTGGAGCCTCTTCCAGAACATGAAGCAGCTCGACTGCCTGGGCCTGCCCAGCTAACCCCTCAGTCAGGTTGGTCTGTTACCTTCCCTGATTGCTGTAAGAATATTTCAAGGGAAACGCAAGGAACACATAAGCTGAACTGTGGTCCTCCCTGGGGGTGTCCCTGAAGCACTGAGGTGTCTGAAAGCTGTGCACAGCTACTGCGGAAATAGGCTTTTAAGAAATGTAGCACAGACACTAACAGTTCTCAAGAGCTCCTTGCTGACAGAAGCAGCCATAACGTGAGAGCGGCACATCTGATTTATCACAGGGACTTATCTGACCCCCAGTGGGTGCCAAGGTGCTGGCCTCTTGTCCCTGCAGAGTGGACACTCAGGACGTAACACAATGTTTCCACGCAAACAGGAACAAACCCAGGGCTCAGTGTACACATTTCACAGCTTTTTTTTTTTTTTTTTTTTTTTTATTTCTGGCTGTGTTGGGTCTCCGTTTCTGTGCGAGGGCTTTCTCCAGTTGCGGAGAGAGGAGGCCACTCTTCATCGCGGTGCGCGGGCCTCTCACTGTCACGGCCTCTCCCGTTGCGGAGCAGAGGCTCCAGACGCGCAGGCTCAGCACTTGTGGCTCACGGGCCTTGTTGCTCCGCGGCATGTGGGATCCGCCCAGACCAGGGCTCGAACCCGTGTCCCCTGCATTGGCAGGCAGATTCTCAAACAGTGCGCCGCCAGGGAAGCCCCCGTTTCACAGCTTTTTATCGCGATTCAGGAAGAGCCTGCTGGTGGCAGGCATGCTCACTGTCCCAGTTTGCCCAGGCCTTCTGCTGCGTGCGTGACAGCATTTGTGATTGTGTTGGTCACCGTCTCAGTGACTTCCTTTACCACTTTGTCCCCTGTCTCATGGGTCTTTTTTAAAGCTTCAACAATTGTTGTCAGGAAGAAAGGATATCCAGGTGAGCAAAGTAAACAATTCAAGCCACCCGCTGGGTTGGAGTCACCTGGAGTGGCCTGTGGGATGTGGCAGTCTTACCCGTCATGCCCTGGAGGAGTCTGTGGGGCAGAGGGCAGCACAGCTCCTGGAGGAATGCATTCAAATTTGCTTTTATTTCTCCAAACAGCTTGCATTTCTCCAACTATTAGTGAGAGAGCATCTGCTTGTGGGTGTACTACCTACTCATGCCTCATTTTTCTGTGAACTGCCTGTTTGTATCTTTTGGTCATTTTTATATTGGTTTATCATTTCTACTACAAATATTTTTGCCCAGTTTGTTGTTTTTCTTTTGGTTTGGCTTACAGTTTTTTTTTCCACTATGGAAAGTTTTGAAGTTTTATATTGTCCAATTTACCTAGTATTTCCTTTATAGCTGTTGGATTTTGTCATCGTTAAAAAGATCCTCCCTCCTCTGAGATTATGCCAAAATCTATGTTCTCTTCTATCAATTTAATAATTTCACGTATTTCTATTTAAGTCCTAATCTATCCGGAATCTATTTTGTTGTAAGGAGTGAGATATACACGTGCTTTTTTTTTACATAGTGATACTCACAGCACAAACATATAAACATTTATGGAAATATGTATTCGTGTAAATATATGATTTTATGTCTCAAATGTTTTGTTCCAGCATGCCTGCACCTGGTCTTTTGTGATGTCATCCTCTTAACATTCCACAGAGAGGACTATCTAGATGGAACTTGCTTTAGCAAAATATGGCCTGTGACCTCAGATGAGCACAGATAACTATACACCAACTGAAAGGATGCCACACTGGGGTCAAGGTGTGATCTGGTTAGGCAAGGATCAGGCTGCTGCCAGCACCCAGCTTCCCTCCTTCCCCGCCCCGACCTTGGCCGTACCATTCTCTCCAGCCTCCTTGGCAGGCTCCACCGCCTCCTTCACCACTCCCTCCACGATGTCAACTGAAACAATGAGACAAGCCCAGAGTGAGAGCACAGTGTAAGCTGCCTGTCCTCACAGCAGGACCCAGACAACCCTGGATACCCTGGAAGGGGCTCGGGGATACTGCCCCCGCCAGGACAGGACAAGCTGCTCCCAAGAAGGGCCCCCAGCTGGCTTCCTTCAGAGACGGGAGAGGGGCCCGGCTGGCAGGAGATAAGCTGAGTAAGCCAGGTAAAGGCGCAGGGCTCTCCATGCCCCTTGGCCAGCGAGGCCTGGAATGCCAACGAGGGACCTGGAGCCAAGGCCGGGCGTGTTTCCCAGGTCACCAGGCCTCTCAGGCGAGCTGCGGTCCTGCCTGTGGCCGGACGGAGGCTGCGCTGCAGTGGGAGGCTGAATGTCAAAGCTCCCTCCGGCAGCACCAAGCTCCCCAGAGCAACTCCTCCAGCACCACGAAATTCTCTGCCCTCCCAGGTTGGTAACGGGCTAGCCCTGGAAGACGCCACGGTCAGAAGACCTGGCTCAGCTTCTACCTCCTAGAATCACCTCCACCACTTGGGTCCCTCGTGTGCAGACTGGGAGTGACATAGCACTCAGAGAGTTGGTGAAAAGAAAGGGGGTGCTAAACAGCAGCTGCAAAGTTCAAATGAAACACAGACAGGTTTGCAGCCCTTTAGAAAGAGAACAGCAAACTCCGGCACAAGCTGTTTTTCACAAAACGTCCAACAAGTGGGGCCTGGATCAGCCTCCCTGCATCCAGCGGCTGACGTACAAAAAAGGATTTCTGGGTTTTTTGTGGGTTTTTTTGGCTGCACTGGGTCTTCGTTGCGCGGGCTTCTCGTTGCGGTGGCTTCTCTTGTTGCGGAGCATGGGCTCTAAGCACGCGGGCTTCAGTAATTGTGGTTCGCGGGCTCTGGAGCACAGGCTCGGTAGCTGTGACACACGGGCTTAGTTGTCCCCCCGGCATGTGGGACCTTCCCGGACCAGGGCTCGAACCCTTGTCCCCTGCACTGGCAGGCGGATTCTTAACCACTGTGCCCCCAGGGAAGCCCCTGGGGACTTTGAAGAAACTGAAAATGTCCTTTGTGTAAACCCTGGGGACTGACTTTGAACAGAATCAGACTCGGTGGTTTCTTAAGCAAAAAATCTTTGAAGCTTTAAAGTTATGCTAAAAATTAAACTCCATCTTCCTTATTCTGTATAGGATACTCGGAATAGTTTGTTTTAATACTGAAGGGCCCCTCCCTGCTTTCCAGAGGGACGGATTTAAGCCACCAGCTGCTCACCCAGCACCCTGGCTCCCCTCTCGCCACCAGGGGCCTCCTCTGAGCTGCCCCCTCCCGGCCTCAGCCACAGACCCCAGGAATGTATCAAGCCCAGGGGGCAGAGCAGGGCTGACAGGGAGGGTTGCTTGGGGCAGTGCACCCCTCATGGCTCCTCCCCGAGGTACCTGCTCAGCTTCCATAGCCCCCCACCTCCATCCTGTCCCTATGCGGCTGATCAGCCTCAGTGCCCCATGGGGTCAAGGCCTGCCCCAGTCCTGCTGGGATCAGCACAGGCCCAGTCGAGTCTGTCCCAATCCCCCAGTGGCAGGAACGGTGCAGGTGGAAAGGAGCCTCGGGGTCCTTACCAGCTTTCTCGGTGGCCTTCTCAGTGCGGTGGGCCAGACCCTCGGCGGCAAGCTTCCCCAGGCCTCCCAACATTGTGCAGCGACAGGTGGTAATCAAGCAGGATGCTGGGGCCTGAACCAGTCTGCCTGGCTGGGCTCTGGGGCACGAGCCCTGGTCCCGGTGGTGAGTCAGCACAGACGGCAGGAGGAAGAAGCTGGGTGGAGCCACCCCAGCGCTGTGGCTGGGGCAGCGCCCCTCTGGCAGCATGAGACCCACACACCCCATATCCTGGGACCCTGTGAGGGGCAGGGACAGGGAGCAGGGTGAGGCTGGACAGAGGGATCAGCTCTGGGACATGCCCCTACCCCAAGGCAAGAGGCCCGAGTGCCCTGTGGGATGAGAGGCATTTGGGGACCGCAGCCCTGCCAGCCCCCTAGGCTCCCCGCAGCCTAGGCATGGTACCTAGACAAGGGCTAGGACTTCCAGCCCACTGCCCACAGTCTCCAGAGTGACCTAATCAAGGATTTAGGGTTTTGTGGGCCTGGGGACCTGGGTGGCCCCTCAGGCCAGGAATACAAGTGTAATGGCGGCCGCTGCCCTCCCCGTTCCCAAGGACCTCAGTTCTGGAGAGTGGCTGTGCAGCCTCTCCTGGACAGGCTGGGGGGCGGGAGGAGTCAGGGCCATGCCTGGCCCAAGGCAGAGGAGGACACAACATTGACCAGAAGCCTAGTCATCCCTGGCTTGCAGTCACCTGGTTCTCACACATGGGAGCACCTGAGTGACCCAGCACTGAGGTAGCCAGCATGTGAGGGAACCCAGCCCGCCCTGCGCCTTGGGGCCTGGTCTCTCAGGGGAGCCCTGTGAAGTCAGCAGTGCCCACCCAGGCGGTTCTAGGGGAGTAGATGGAGGACCCCACTACCATCTGGGGAGGTGCTTCTGGCCGTAGCAAGAGTTCCCAGAAAGCAGCTCTACTAGCCCCTGATGCACCACACACATGCTTAGGGAGCCAGGCTGCCTCCTTAGTTACTTAGGATGGAGGGAGATGCCTCAAGTCACATACCACATGCTGCTTCCCTTAGTCACTAGCCCAGCCTGAGCCTCAGTTTCCTCATCTATAAAATGGGGGCATCCATGCCTGCCTGGCCTTGTCACTGTCAGCTGCTGGAACTATGCGTGCAAACTCTTGGTAAACTTCTGTTCCCACCCCCTCGTCACTGATGTGCTAGGGAGCGGCTGCTTGGCAGTGAGCCCTGACCAACCAGTGGGTGGAGCAAAGAGTGGCAGGGGTATGAGCCTGCCTTGGAGTGAGAGGGCCTGGAGATGGGACCTGCCGCCACTGGCCAGGAGTCATGGAGGAAAGGCCCTCCCAAGGCCCTACTCAAAAAGTCCAGGCCTGGGGCAGGAGTTTGAGGCTGCTCCCCCCTTGTAGGCTCCCTCATCGCTCAGACGGGTCCAGGAGGGTATGGTGGGGTCTAATTAGTATTTACCTGACACAGGCTTTATGGAGCCGAGGCCCTCCCACATCCTGAGTGGTACCGGAAGGCCCTGGGCAGTGGGCGGCCCGCCTGGGGTGGGCAGTGGATGCTGTAGGCAGCAGGAACTCTGGGTCACAAGGCCACAGCCCCACACGTGCCACTGGCAGGAGTAGATCAAGTCTTAAACAATCTGGAGAGTCCCTGTAAGAAAAAATACACTACTACTCTCTTGCAAGTTTTATAAATATATATGCAAGACCCTGTGGACTCAGAAGGGGCCATGACAGTGAGGGCCCTGGAGCTTAAGCAGGTCCAGATGACTCTGGCCTCCCCGTGCCACAGCCAAACACCAGAAAGCTCTGCTCACAGTATCAGGACAATGCTGCCAAGGGTAGGGGCACTCCTGGGACATGGCTGGTGCGAGCTGGTCTGAGAGACCCACAGAGATGCTCCCTAGGCCCATCAGAACCCCTTCCCTGTTTTCTCTGACGTGTGTGTGTCCCCCACCCCCAGAGGGGTCCTTTGCGCCAGACTCCCTGTCAGGATGGCAGTGTCACCCACCAGGTCTGGGATGGCTTCCAGACCCCACGACCCCTCCCCACCAGGGCCCACCCTGGGGTACTCTTCACCATCCCCCTCTCCTCAGGAGCTCACCAGCTCCTCGACAGGCCCTGGTCAGGGCTTGGCCACTCAGCAGGACTCTGGCTGCACTTTTTCCCTCCCTGTCAGACTGCTGTTGCCTTCACCCTATCCCCCCTGCACATGGGACCCTCTCCTCCTTACTGCATGGCCCCAGTGTGAGCACCCAGACTCCAGTGACAACACACCATGGCCCCAGATCTCCTGGCAAGGCTGGGTTCAGGCACAGATCCCAAATGCCCAACAGGGGGAAGGCAAGAGAGCTGGAGAGGCCAAGCGGCCCAAGACTGGACTTGGGCCCCAGACCTTGGTGCTCTGGCCCACATCTAGTCCCACAGGCCTTCCCACTCTAGCTCTGACCAGCTTCCTGTCCTCTCAGCTCAGCCCAGCCCATCTGCGGCTCCCAGCCAAAGAAACTAGGACAGCCCAAGACCCTCCTAACCGGGATTCTGGTCTGAGGGGTTGGGTGACTCCGGCAGTGAGCAGTGTTACTTGCCTGGGTGAGGTTGAGATGACTGACTCAGGTGGGAACCACCCCATCTTGGAAGAAGCCTGGCCCATGCTGGGCCCCAACAGAGCAGGCCTTGAACACAGGCACCCATGTCAGCCTGTCCTGAGTCAGAAGGTCAAGTCCTGCACTTGGGGCAGGGAGAATCGAGCCTTGACAAGAGTCAACTAATTCTCCAAGTAGAATCTGCTCAACAACCCAGTCTGGCAAAGGACCAGCTGACTACATCATCAAGTCAGGACAGTCAATTTTTCAAACAGCAATTTGCCAACTGAGCACGTAATAATTCTGAAAAAAACAAAACAAAACTGTGAGTACTTAAATACTTAGGGCTGTCTTATGTCTGAGGCATGATGATTTTTTTTCCTCCTGTGATTTGAACTTCAAATGCCATGAATGTCAAGAGTTTTATGACCGTCATCCTGCCTATGCTTTCTCCTACTTCTGCTTCATGGACTTGAGCTCCCAGTATATACAGCCCACATATCTTGCACATACAGACCCCTCCCAGCCACAGGGAGACTAGACTCCTGGAGACTTGGTTTGTCAGTCACCAAAGGAAGACTTCCCCAGCAGATCAGCACTCATACATCCATGGGTGTCAGTCAGGGTTCCGGAAAAAATCAGAGGGCACATCAAAGGGATACCTGAGGGAAGGGACAGTTCACAAAGGTGTGGACAAACTTAAGGGAACCAATGAGGGATGGCGAGGCCCCCAGCGACCAGGAGCAGTGGGAGTTGTTTCCTCCCTGGGCCTGGAGGGGCTGTAGACCCCGAAGAGAGCTGCAGCTGTAGGAGAGGGTCAGCAGACAGGAGCTGCAGCTGTCAGCAGAGGAAGAGGGTCACTGCCCAACCACGCCCAGCAAGAAGGAAGCAGGAGGAATAAATTCCTCTCCTCTTCTTCTCCATCTCCTTTCAATATCCCCCATTGGCTGAACCCAACCAAGTCCTGAGGGTGAGGGAGCCCGGGTGATGCAGTTCAAGAGGCAGGTTACCAGGGCAAGGGCAGGGAGGAGAGGATGTGGATTCTCAGCAAAGAGAGAACACCAGCTCAACCTGCCAGACTTCTAAGTCTGGAAGCAATGTGGCTGCAGCTTAATCCTTAATTCAGCCCATTTCTCCTTCCTGAAACTCTATGGGGCAACAAGAACACAGGAAGAATTTTTAAAAGCCCATCACCAACTCACACATCAAATTTAACTTTTCTGGGCTTCCCTGGTGGCGCAGTGGTTGAGAATCTGCCTGCTAATGCAGGGGACACGGGTTCGAGCCCTGGTCTGGGAAGATCCCACATGCCGCGGCGCAACTAGGCCCGTGAGCCACAACTACTGAGCCTGCGCGTCTGGAGCCTGTGCTCCACAACAAGAGAGGCCGCGATAGTGAGAGGCCCGCGCACCGCGATGAAGAGTGGCCCCCACTAGCCACAACTAGAGAAAGCCCTCGCACAGAAGCGAAGACCCAACACAGCCAAAATTAAATAAACAAATAAATGAATAAATAAAAAGCTAAGCATTTGAAGCTCTTTAAAAAAAAAAAATTAACTTTTCTGAAGTTAAGTGTCACTCTCTCCTCATCTCTGCTACCTTGTTGTCATTCCCTCCTTTCCACTGCCTTCCCACCTGTCCCGTGTAGATAACTGGTCTCTCTGATGCTGGTTTATCCTCCTGCATTTTCTTCCCACAAATATGCAGAGACATGTGCCCTGCATATTTTCTTGCATCCTCCTTCTTTCTTTACAGGAAGGATAGCATACCAGAGATATGCAGTTTTGACTTCACTTTTTTTCTACCTAACAGTAAAAACATACTATTTTTTAAATATGAAAAAGAATACCAAAACAACATCACAAACAAAGAAATCCCACAAAACAGTGTGCTTCAAAGGAGGCACATGAAAATTATTACCTAACGTGAATTAAACTCCAACATGAATTTTAGAAAGAAAATAAGACACTTAATAAAAAGCATTAGTAGTTATGAAGGAAGACTGTAAAACAGAAATACCAAAATTCAGGGATGAGATGGCAGACGACAGGAGCAGGCAGAATAGGAACTTACATAACTCTGGAATAAAACAGAAGAAAAAAGGTAAAACAAACCATTGCAGAAATGAAGACTAAACTAGAAGGAGCCACAGTAGGTACCTATGGGAACAGAAATGAAAAAAAGCAAAGACAAAAGAAGGAGCCATATTAAAGACATACACAGTGTTTGGGAGACAATGGCAGATGTGGAAGGTAGAAAACTTTGTGCCCACAACTGGAATTCCCAAAGAAGAAAGCCAAGCAATGGAACAGAGCAAATATTTAAAAATACAATTAAGAAATGTTCCTGAAATAAAAGAAATCTAGAATCAATATGGAAAGGGCAAACAGCATACTAGGGAAAACTGAACCAGAACAATCATCACTGAGACGAACCCTAAAAAAATTATTGTACCTTAAAGGTAAAGGGGTGAGAGGGACAGATTAGGAGTTTGGGATTAATACACACTACTATATATAAAATAGATAAACAACAAGGATCTAGTGCATAGCACAAGGAACTATATTTAATATCTTGCAATAACCTATAATGGAAAAGAATCTGAAAAAATATGTGTATGTAATTGAATCACTTTTGTATATGTAACTGAATCATATACAAAACTAAAACTAACATAACATTGTAAATCAACTATATTTCAATAAAAAAGATAAAGAACGCCAGCCAGCCAGAAAGATCAAGTCACTTATTAGAAATTCCAGTGAATTAGAAATCAGACTGCTAGGGACCACTCAACCTTCTGTGGCAGAAAGTGGGGCAGCCATACCTAGAAGATGCTCATGGAAAAAAGTGTGAGATGTAAATTTCAAACCCAGTTGAGGATAAAGTATAAAGGCTACAGACAAACATTACCACACATTTAAGAACTCAGAATATGGTTCACATGAGTCCTTTTTTAAAAAAATTTTTAACTTTTTAACCTTTTTTTAAAAAAATAGAAAATGCCATACACAAAAATAGGACACTGTGAACCCTCATGGAAACACTGCAATAACCCAAGGGGCCTAGCTATAACAATTCTCAGCTCAGATCCCAGATGTCTTCTCAATTCGTCTGAAAATATTTCATTCTTGAGGAAACTTTTAGAGGACTAACTCCAACCAACCAAGAGATAACAGAAAACATTTCAGCAGAAGGAATGGCAGAGCGCTTCTAATATTTTCAGTTGCAGATCTAAGACAGAACAAAGGTGTGGAGGAATGGGATGCAAATGCTATGTGTTTTCACAAAGTAGAAATGAGACAACTAACAACAACAAAAACAAAATAGGAGAAAAGGAGAGAAGGTGGAAAGCAGAAAACTCTGCCCCTTCTCATCTGTAATTTGATGGGAATCAGAGCTGAGAAGTCCAGTGGAACCAAAATGTGATGTTAGTGACTTTGTGTTTGGTTAGTTGGAGAACTGAGATTTGGAGAATTAGGAACTGAGGAATTGCTAATGGAAGAATTAATCTTTGGAGATTTGACCAAGACCCAACAGGGGCAGTGGCCAACGCTGCCTTCTCCTCAGCCCATCTGGGCTCAGCTAGCTTCATGAACCTCACGGAGACAGGCCTGGACTCCTATAAGCTCCCATGGCTCCCCAGCACCATGCCCACCTTGTCCCAGACATAGGACCAAAGACAAGTCCAACCTGGCCCTGCGCCCCAGGGCTCAGTGTTGGGGGAATAGAGGCACACAGAAACAGGCATTGGCACGGTGCATGGGAGCATCAGCTGCATGGCGGCAGGGTTTGTGGAAGGGGCTGCATTGTAGGAGATGGCACCATGGTGAACCTGACAATGTGTCAACTCTGTTTTCTGGTAGGAGAACCAAAGGACCGTCATCCCTGCATTCATGTGGCAGATGTTGCCAGAGCCCCACTCTAGGCTCTGGGTGTGCACTAATCAGTAGAAGGGACTTGGCTGCAACCCGTGGACAACCATCACAGTGAAGCACACAGGAGAGCGACTCATTAGTATATAACCGTGGAAAAGAAGTACAGTGGGTGTGAGAACGTATTGGCAGTAGCCAGACCCATTCTGTGTATATGCTGGGGGAGGATCAGGGAAGCTGAGATCTGAAGGATGAAAGAGCAGGAGCAACTTGGACCAGGGTGGTTAATGACGGAGGATGGACAGCATTCCGGGTAGAAAAAAAGGGCTCATGCAAAGACTGAGATGAGCAGAAGCACAAGGCCAAGGGAAATGAACAAGGGTTAACGTGGCTGAGGCAGAGAGGGAGGGCGTGTTGGGGGAGGAGGCTGGGGAGGTGGGTGAGGCCGGCAAACACAGGACCTTAGCATCAAGGTAACATCAGGATTTAAGCTTTTGTTTGCAATAGAAAACCTAATTCACAGCGGCTCAAACAATGAGGAAACTGATCCTCTCACCTAGCTCCTGGCAGCTGCAGGACTGGTTAAGTTAGGGACTGAATAAAGTAACTTGGGATCCGGGTTCTTTCTATATTTCTGCTCTGCCCTAATCAGCAAGTTCGCTTTTCCTTAGGCTTGCTCCTCCTGTGGTTAGAAGTAGCTGCCGGAGTTCTAAGAATCATTTCTAGACACAAAAATGTTTAGTGGAATAGGAGAAAATGCTTCTTCCTTGGTTTTTTTTTTTTTTTTTTTTTTTTTTTGAGGCTGAAAAACCTTTCCTAGAAGGCTCCTGGCCCTCCTCGCCTTGGCCTGAGCTGGCTCACACATCCATCCCTAAGGCCGACACTCCCAAGGAGAACAGGATGAAGAGGGATTGTTGGGCCAATTGGAATTTCTCCTGAGTCAGGCAGGGGAAGGATGCATTCCAGAAAAATGTGAGGGCTCTGCCAGTCCAGCCCCACCTGCCTCCTGCTGTGGCCCCAGGTGGTCTCTCCCAACCCTGGCATCCTCTCCTGGGGGCAGGGGCTCCTGGAGATGCTGGAAGCACCTCCAGATTACCCCAGGTATCTCTTCAAGGACCTTCCCTTTAGGCCTTGGCCCATTTTGCAGACTAGCTGAGCCCTTCTTTAGGGGACAGTCAGCAACAGGAACCAAGCATGGAACTGGGCCTGGCCCTGGGGTGAGGGTGAGAGATGCTAAGAGTTAGGGAGGAGACCTGTTGCTTCCTTGGGAGGGATCTCAGATTGGAGAAGGGAAAGGTCACCTGGGAGGATGTGAAGGGGAGGGATGGGGGTGGACACGACGACACTGCCCCCTGCTGCCATGTCTGGAAAGCCTCTGGGAAAGCCGGCCCCGAGTCAGCGTGTGAAGGAAAGACGACGGTTTTTTTCCTCCATCTCCCCAGAACTAGGAAGTGCCGTGTAGCCAATATTTGTGAGTTGAAACGGCACGACTACGTATGTGCTCATCCAGAAGAGAACGAAATCATTACGGACAGAGGGAATAGTGTGTGCAAAGCCGTGGAGGTGGGGAAACGGAACGAGGCGTCACCTGCCGAGGTGTGGCGGGCATTCATTTGAAAAGGTCAGCCAGCACGCGGCGCCAGGGCTGGGCCTTATCCTGTGGCAACAGTGAGTCACCCATCAGCCGGACTTACCCAGGGTTGGTATCGCGTGCATGGACACGTGGACACGTGCTGGGGAGGTCGGAGGGAATAAGGTTTGCGCGAACTCTAGACCCTCTGGGGGAACCTGCCCGATAAAAAAGCCGGCCTCTGCGCTGGGCCAGAAAGTACAGGCGCATCCGGAAGGGAAGGGGTGCCCGAGGGAGTGGCCTAGCGCGCCTACGCACACACTGGGTCCCAGCGCTTCTCGCCCACGTGCGCCACCCCGTGCGCCGCGCCCACGTGCACCGCCCCGTGCGCCGCAGGCACCTCCCCCGGGGGGGCGCGTCTTGGGCGGAGCTCCTGGCGACCGCGCCAAACACAAGTCAACTGGGTGGGACTCAGATCTTCGGGGCGTGTCCTCGCCCTCCCGGTCCTGCCCCGTGACTCACCGTCGGGTGGGACAGTCGCACAAACACCGGGCGGGCGGCGTAGGGTGTCGAGGGCCAAAAGCTCCGTCCCTGCGTCCCCTCTCTTCCCCGAGAATTCCTGCCCCCTGAAGTCCTCGAGGGCGCCTGGCCCTGGGATGCCTCGATGCTTCCAGCCCCCCGCCCCCAGCTTAGCTCACTGGGAGAAGTTCCCGAGGCCCGTGCCGTTGGACCCTTCGCCCCCCGCCCAGAGCTGAGCTCCTCCAGGATCTGGGCACCGAGTATCCCCCTCCTAGGAAGGGGCGGGTTCCTGGAGCTGAGGGAGCGGTTTTGGAATCGGGGGCAGGGGGAATAGAGCGGGGGAGGGGCACATACCTAGATGGGGGGTTGAACTTCGGATAAGGGGGAGTCTGGACGCACGGTTGAGACATGGGAAATGAGTTCTTGGACAATCCGTCTGGGTTTCCGAATTTGGAATGCCAGGACTCTGGACGTCGGGGCTGAGTTTCTGGATACCCGAGCATCTGCTCTAAGCGAGGGAGGGCTGGGCCCAGTTGGGGAGGAGGCATGAAGTGGACACAGAGTAGGCATATGTGCTTTAATGAGGTGGCCCGCCAAGAGCCTGCTAGAGCTCCGGGCCTGGAAGGGAGTCACCCATGTCTCCCTTCTGTCATTTCAGGAGGCCGAATTTTTTCCCAAAACCCGAGAAAGCCTCAGAGGCCTGGTTAGCAGTCTTGTCGATGGTTTCCTGGGTAGACTTGGCAACCTGGTCCATGGCTGGGAAAGGAAAGGATAGGGCAGTTGAGTGCGGGGCCCCGGGGAACCACAGCCCTGCAGGGTTAGCCTGGCCTGGGTCTCCCTCCCCAGGAAGCAATGCTGGTAGAGGGTCTGCAGAGGAGAGGGTGTGTCTGGGCAAGGGCTGGGTGAAGGGCAGGGCCGCGCTGGGGCTGTCCACCCTCCTGCCCACCAGCCCCACCAGACCTTTCTGCCCTGTTTCTGTGGTCTGATCCACCACTTGCTGAGTTGCTGCTCCAGCCGCCGTCACTAGAACAGAGACGTTGGTTTTAGCCCCTGTTGAGATACCACCAACCACAGGGGCCCCACCATTGCCAACCTCATCTGCCTCTAGAGTGGTCTGTCCTACAGGCCCAGGAATGGATGCCATTGAGGTAAAGTTCTTTGACCAAGGCCACTCAGTGAGGGGCATGAGCCCTTTCCATGATTCCAGGTTGTTCTTGTTCATTTGTAACTCTGGGCTCCTCCCCTCTGGCCTGCTTCCCTTGCCTCTCCAGGATTGCTGCAAAAATATCCAAGTGGGGAAGGAAGGCAGGGCTGGGCCAGGCTGGAATTGGCATCTGGGCTGTGGCTGCTGCTGGGCACAGCCCAGGGAGAACCCTGCCGCCTTTAACAACTTCTCCCCCGGAGGCGTGGCCCAGATGCCTGAACTCCCACATGTAGAGCACCGGGGCTTCTACTTTGCAAGGCCCTCTTACTACCTCCTCTCTCCTGTGCCTCTCCCCAGAGGGCACACAAGCAATGACTGCCAGTGCCTCCGTGAGCAGGCAGCGTAAGGCATTAGGAAACGAAGTGTGGAAAGTAGGTGAAACTTCCAAAGTCAGGCTATCTCCTCTAGACCAGAGTTTGTGCCTGTGAAGAACAGGGTTTCCAGGGGCTCAGGTGGGTCCCCACCTGCTCGGTAGGCAGACAGGTGGCTCTGGCCTTCAGAGATCTGACTCATCCTTGCTGCTGAACAGGAAAGGGCCTGCTTTACCCAGACCCTGGGGACCAGGGGGTACAGGGGTCAGGCAGACCCTGGGTCTACTGCTCACAGAGGTCCCTGGGGTCTTTGTCTGACGTAGCACAGTCAGGGAAGGGAAGACTCTGCACTCAGCTTACAGATGGGGAAAGCGAGGCCCAGAAGGAGGGGTACTGTAGACAAGAGGCTTCCCGGTACCATTTTAGCCTCAGGGGAGCACCTGTGGGCTTTCCTTGGGGCACTGATGAAGGAGGGGGTTGGATTAGGTGTTGTCTGTTGACTGGGATATGTGTAGGACAGACTGGGAGCTGGAGTCCCAAGGGAGGCTGAGCTGGGACTGGAAGAGCTGCCGCTGGTGGGGCTGAAGTCTCCTTACATACCCTACTGCCCAGTCCATCCCCAGCCCCCAGCTGCATAACCTCAGGTCTGAGGGGGAAAGAGCCAGAGGTGGAGAAACTAAGACTGGGGACCTGCCCTGCCCGCATGAAGGTGGGAAGGTCCTCTGCGTGAGGACTTAGGAGGAAATGAGTATTTCGGAGGAGGGCGGGGAGTGCTCAAAACAAAGCCCGGTGGGATTCTGGAGCCACCCGTCCCATCCTGTTTCTGTACGCCTCTGGGACCTGGCGGGCAGAGATCAGGCATGGTGGCGGAGCGCGCTCATGGTGGCGGAGCGCGCTCTCCTCGTGGACCCTCACTCTCCCCTGAGGGCCCGGGTGGGGCCGCTCCCGGCCCTAGCAGCTGCCTCGGATTGGCTCTGGCAATGCCCAAAGCGCTCCCCACCCCGCACCCCGCACCCCGCCCCACTCCTTAGGCACTGCTGTTCTCCCACTTCCCTCAAGGCATCATTCCCGGGCTGGTCCGGGTGGGCGTCCTTCCAGGTCCCTGCAGCTCAGGAGAGGGCCCTTCCTAGACAGAACCGCCCGCCGACTTTCCGGCTGTGCAGTCCCCAGGCTTCTGCCCCCAGCCCCACCCCCGCGTCCACCCGGGGGTCCCAGTATGTGCCCTAGGTCGCGCGCTGTCCTCACCCGCTTCCTGGGCCGCCCCCTCCACTTGCTGCTTCAGGTCCTGCAAGCCTTTGCTGGCCATGGCTGCTGGGGTCTGCGAGGTGCTTCAGGGTAATCGTAGCGACGTTGGATCCTGCTCAAAGCGGCGGCGACCCGGGCACCAGCTCTGGTTTTTAAGGCGCCCCAGGGCCGGCCCGCCCCGAAAGGAGGGGGGTTGGAGGGGGCGCGGGGCGGTTCCCAGTACTCGGGCTCAGGGGAGTGACCGGGCCCTGCTCCAGTCCCCGCCGGCCCGAAAGCACAACCTGGCCTCCGGCTGTAGTGGGAAGGCGGAGGCCCCAACCAGGGTCTGGAGCGGGGCTCGGGGCTGCAGAGGGGCTGGATCAGGGGTCCAGAGAGCGGCTGGGGGCAGAGGGGGGCGCACCAATCTCCCTCTACCGCGTGAGCCGGACTTTTCCTCTTTGACCCTGAAGATTCCCCAACCTGTGAGCGCGGGGTCAGCACCAGGTCAGGATCTCAAGGCTGGAGTTGTAATTAACAATAGCAGCTGCCTTTTATTAAGCATTTACCTTGTGCCTGGCGCTGCCCTAACGCTTACAGCCTCTTGTGTAACCCTCACAACTCTTGGAATGGGTGTTATTAGCAGTTTGCAGGAAGAAATTGAGGACAGAGGGCGAGCTAGGTCTCACCCAAATTCACATGGCAGGGACTCAAGTCCGAGTCGGTGGGCTGTAAACCCTAGCGCCCTGACCCACGCCGAGCTGGCGGTCCCCACAAACTCAGCCTGGACACTGCAAACCGGCCCTCTGCCCAGCCGCTGCTGGGACAGGGGTGGGGGGGGAGCGCAGTGGGGAGATGGTCGAGTAAATCCCACCCCCTTCCGAGAGGGCGAGTCACTGGCGTGCGTGCGACCCTGGCTGGGGACCAAGCAGCCTGAGGGGGAGAGGGAGTAACGGAGAGGGCGGCCCGTGTGTGTCCAGCCCAGGCAAGGAAATCGTTGCCGGTCACCAAAGCCCAACGACTTGGGCAGGAAGCACCCCAGGCCAAACAGCGAGGAAGGGAGCGGCCAAGCCGCAGGCCTCTCAGGTCACCACTCCTGGGACCGGCGCGCGGGGCGTGGTGACGAGGGGCGGCGCTGGGAGGGGAGTTAGTGACCTGTGCGTCAGTAGGGCAGCCAGGGATCCCAGAAATAGCAAAACGACCCTCGAGGCACAACATCCTGGCGCTCAAGGGTGCAGATCGGGCCCCCACCCCGCCCAGCGCTCTTCCGCTCCAGAGCCCGCCTTCAGAGTCTGGAGGCCACCCCCTCTGCGTCTCGGTGCGGCGGCTTGTCCCTCTCTAAGGCTGCTCTCTGATTCATCCTCTTTGGGCCTGTTTCTGCACGTCCGTCGGGGTCTCCCCTATTTTGGAGCTCTGGGAAGCTCCCACCTACCCAGGTCTACTCGGCTGGCCCAAGCTCTGCCTGTAATGCGTGGGGAGGGGTGGATAAGCCTTGGAGGGTCAGACCCTGGTGTGGGGTATATGGAAACACACACACACACACACACACACACACACACACGAAATTGATTAAGGGAGAAGGATTCCTGGGCAAGAGGAAGGGGCAGGCGCTGAGATCAGGTGGGGGGATGGGACACCAAACGCAGACTAACAAAGCAACTGCCCCGCCCTGCCCCGCCCTGCCCTTCCCGGCCTTGAGCCTGGTCCAGCCCCGAGCACTAAGGCGCTGCAGAGCCGCCTGATGGTACCTCCTGGACTCCGGGGAGCCCCGGCCAGACCCTGCCCCAGGCCTGCCTGCCCTCCTGAGGCCTGCCAGCCCTCCTGAAAAACCACCAGTAGCACCAGTCCCTTTAGCCAGGAAGGCCTTTTACACGGCTCCAAGTTAGCTCACCCGTAGCTGCTGTTGCTATTTGGCACCAGGCCCAGTGGGCAAGGAGCGAGACTGGGAGGCAGCAGCCTCTCTGGGAGGGGCTGTTGGGCCCGAGCAGGTGACAAAACAGACAGTTGAGTGTAAAGCCTCAGGCACCAGAGTCAGACCTCTTGGGTGCAAATACCCCCAGGGCAAGTTCCTTCATCTCTCTGAGCCTCAGTGTCTCAAGGAGCCTCATCAAGCCTCAACTTCATCAAGCCTAATGGTGGGGGACACAATACCAGAATCTCCCCAGAGTGTTACGGTGAGGATTAAATGGGCTGATGGATGCCTGACACTCAGCTGAGGGTCCTTCAAGGTGGGGGGAGGGAAGGCCCCCTTAATCTTGCTAATTCTTACTCATCCTTCCAGTTTCATCGAAAATATCACAACCACGGGCTTCCCTGGTGGTCCAGTGGTTAAGAATCCGCCTGCCAATGCAGGGGACACAGGTTCGAGCCCTGGTCCAGGAAGATCCCCCATGCGGAGCAACTAAGCCCGTGCACCACAGCTACTGAAGCCTGCGCGCGCTAGAGCCTGTGCTCCGCAACAAGAGAAGCCACCACAATGAGAGGCCTGCACACCGCAACGAAGAGTAGCCCCCGGTCACCGCAGCTAAAGAAAGCCGGCACACAGCAGCAAAGACCCAACGCAGCCAAAAACAAATTAATTAATTAATTAATTTTTAAAAATATATCACAACCTCTGAGAAGCCTTCCTTAACTATCACAGATTAGATGAAGTATGCCATATTGGGCCTCCCAGCATTCTGTACTTCCCTAACGTGACACTTACCAGACTTTAGTGATTGCTTTTCAAATTCTCTCTCTTCCCTCTGTAGGAGAGCAAAATTTGACACTCCAAAATGTCATTTTGGCAAGCCAGTTATTTCAAGCTGAAAACAATCAAGGCCCAAAAGACTCAGGGAGAAACTTTGATCTTTCCCCTTAGCTGAATTTAGAGAGAGGGCCTTACAGGAATAGAGCTATCGCCATAAATAACTAGAGTATGAACTAGGTGTGTAGACAGGGAGGAACCAAGAAAAGTCTATTTGTTAAAATTCCTCTCTGTGTCCCATTGTCTGTACATGGCCCAGCAAACATTTATTTACCGAACACTTGCTTTTCCATCTCCATGTCAATTGCCTTCCTCCCCAAATCTCTAGCCCCAAGATCCTCTTTTGTCTTTAGCTGAAGATGCTATTTAAGGTGAAGGCTTCAGCCATTTTGACAAGTTACTCAGTTTTCCTGGGTCTGTCCCATGTATACACGCTATTAAATTTTGATTTTCTCCTGTCAATCTGTCTCATGTCAGTATGATTCTTTGAACCAGCCCGAAGAACCTAGAAAGGTAAAGGGAAATCTCTTCCTCCCTGACACCTCCAAGATTCTGAGCAATTGGAGAGGAGAGACCATACCTAGTTTGCTTAGTTTGGTTCCTCAGAGTCAAGCACCTTGCCTGATACATGGTAGATGACTGAAAAATCTGTTACAGCAGTGTTGGAAGAGGTCAAGAGGGTGTAACTGTTGGTTGCCTTGCATGCTGCACCTGGGCAATCAGAGGCTCCTCACCCCCTCCCCTGTCCTTGGAATGTATGTCCTGCCTGCAATTCCCATACTAGCGGCCATTTCAAGGACACAGCCTTGACAGAGTAAGGTGTTGTTGAAACCCTCTGGATTGAAATATGACTGACCCCAGTTAAGTCCTCTGTTAACTTTTAAGATTTTGGTGGGCTGGGGCAGAGATCTATTCATCTTGTGGCCGCCCAAGACAAGCCTCATATGTAAGTTGTCTTATTAAAACTGCCACCTACTGGGACTTCCCTGGTGGTCTAGTGGGTAAGACTCCACGCTCCCAATGCAGGGGGCCCGGGTTCTATCCCTGGTCCGGGAACTAGATCCCGCATGCACGCCGCAACTAAGAGTCCGCATGCTGCAATGAAGATCCCAAGTGCCGCAACTAAGACCTGGCGCAGCCAAAATAAATAAATATTAAAAAACAGAACTGCCACCTACCAAAAAAAAAAAAAAAAGGGACAGGGTGCCTGGGGCTTCTTGGATAAGGAGAGGATGGGGGGAGAGCAGTAACTCCTCTAGGGAAGTCAGGGGCAGCCCCACAGATCCCACAGCACATAATAGGGGGCTTAAAGGCAAAGAGCACTGCAGTGCCCATGGGATGGGGAAGAGGCTACCTGGACCAGGCGGACCTTGTTGTTTGATCACAGGAACTGGCCCTGGATATGGGGGTGAGAGCGGGGGGCAAGCAGCAGGGACCCTCCCAGGTTCCTTCAGCAGAGGAGAGGGCACTGGGACCCCAGGGGCCGAGTCTAGGTGTCCTCCTCCCCCAGTTACCTGAGAGGGCCCAGCTCCTCCCCTCTTTCTCTCCGGCAAGCCCAGGCCCCAGGTGCCCTCCTCCTGGGGCACGCACAGGCCTGCTGATGAGCAGTGTCTGAGCCCGGGAGCAGGAACACCCGGGACTGCCCGCACCTCTTCCAGGCCCTTCATTCCTCCCATAGTAGGTTTTGGGGGCTGCAAGAGCAGCAGCTCACTGCTCCTTTCTGCCTCCTCAGCCGTGGATACCCATGACCGGCAGGCTGGGATACAACGAAGCTCAGCTGTGTTTGACTGGTTCCCAGCCCCCAGGGCTGCCCTTGACCTCTGCTCCCCACCACAGAGGCAGGGTGGTAGGGTGGTGTGGACTCAAGTTTGGGTGCCCACACGCAGGGCTGGAGGGCTGGGGCAAGCCACTTAGATGCTCTGAACCCAAACTGGCTGTCAAAGGAAAGGGAGCCCTGCTCTTTGCTCAGGCACCTCTGAAAGAGACTCCAGGGCGTGATGCCAATAGCCCTTCGTGTAGGACAATGACCACCCTGGTCCCCGGGTTGTTTTGAAACCTTGGGGGTGGCAGCATCTGCCATAACGCCACTGGAGCCCCCACAGTCTGGGTGGACGTAGCAGAGCATGGGAATCAGCTGCATGGCTCTGGAGCGAGGCCACCTGGACTTCTGCCCAGGTCCCAGCTTCCTAGCTTTGTGCCCTTGGGCAAGTTATTTAACTCTCTGTTTCTCAGTTCATTTTCGACGAAACTGGGACATGCCATTTGTTTTGAGGATTAAAGGAGGTAAAGCACTCAGTACAGTGTCCCACACCTGGGAGGAGCTTAACAAATATTTTTACTCTTTTTCTCTCAAGGCGGAGGCTGGCTCTTCTGCCTCTAAGCTGTTGTGTTTTCTAATGATATTTGACAGAACTCTTCGGTGAAAGGGAAAGCCCAGGTCCAACTTGGTGGGGAGCTCAAGGCTGGGTGGGACCAGGCGGGAGGAACCCTGGGGTCATGTCCTTCTTCGCAGAGGAGGATGCAAAGAGTCCCTACTATGGGTTTAGACTTCCCATCTTTGAAAGTTACCATCTGCTCCAGGGAGGGGCATTAGGTGTCCCTGTTCCCAGAAGGAACTGTTCCACCAAGGACACACATGGAGGGAAGGCCCAGGAGGCCCATCCTCACCCTCTGTTGTCAGTGGGGACCATTCCCGGAGGGTGAGCCAAAGCTCAAAACCTGGGGCATCCCAGTCTCACGCTCCAGCGGACAGTGTGTCCTTGAAGGTGTCTGCCCGAGCCAAAAGCAGGGATGCCACCTCCATGTTAAAAGCCAGTGGGGGTGGCCTGGTTTCAATCCCTGGTCGGGGTACTGAGACCCTGCAAGCCACACAGCATGGCCGAAAAACAAAAAACAAAAAACGACAATGGCGGGGTGGCGGGGTGGTGGTGCAGGGGGATTCCCTGAAGGCAGTGCCCGCTATTAGTAGGTTCCAGAAACACGCAGGGCGTTCCCGTAGCATACCTGGCCCAGCTCCTGTTCCCAGAGGGCCCAGAGGGTGTCTTCATGAATGAGGCAGCACAGACAGGAGGCCTGAGCAGGTATGCAGCAGGGATTTGAGTTTTATTTGGAATCATTAAAAAAAAAAAATTCATAGCAGCATCGGTGGGGTCAGAAGGACCAGAGGGGATGAGGGGACAAGGGAGGCAGGTGATGGTGGTGGCGGCAGCATGGGAGGACCAGCCTGTGGGCAGCCAGGGGAGGACGTGGGGGCCATGGGCAGCCCCATAGGTCACACTCCAGGACCAGACATTCCTTGTGCCGGGAGGGTTGGGGTTCCTCAGGGCCTCCAAGCTCACCTGCAGCCCTCTAATCTCCTCCACTCTTGGTCTGGGAGAGAGAGAGACTTTCACACACAGCTCTGGGGCCCCAGCCCTCAGTGGCCACCCTGGGTGGGGTGGGGACAGGTGTCATCTGTGCCCCTCTGCCCTGAGGGGGTCATCCATGAGGAGACCTCACACTCAGGCTCAGGGGCCTGCAGGTCAAGAGGCTCCCTTGAAGGCTCTGGGGCCCCAGGAGGGAAGCAACTTGCCCAGGGACCCCCCTGTAACGCCAGAAACCCAGATCCTACCGCCTCAGCCACTTCCTCTTCCACTTTGGCAGCCTTGTCCTCCTGCGAGGGGGCAGGTTGCTGCAGGTCCTCCTGTGGGAAAGCAAAGGGGATGTGGGACCAGGTGGAGGGCACAGAGTCCCCAGCTCCTTGCATCCCGGGCCTTGTCACCCTGGCCTCAAAGATGAGCAGAGGCCCTCATCATCTTGCTCTATGTGGAGGTCTGGAGGTGAGGGAGGTATGAGGGCCAGACTGACCTTGGAGGTGATAGAGCCTCATGTAAGAATTCACAGCGGGGGCTCTGTCTGATGCTGCCAAGGCCTTCTGGGGGTACCAAGTACCCCTGAGCCCAGCTTCACCCCCAAAAGCAGATGCTGAGTCACTGACAGTCCCTGGTTGGGCCTCCTCCATGAGGAAGCCCAGTGAGGTGGGGTGGGCAGTGGCCCCTGAAGCACTAGGCCTGACCCCACCCTCAGTGTTCCTGAATCACATGATCACATACCCTTATCCTCCTGTGACCCCAAAGAGCCCTAAGAGGAGGTGCATGTTATCACCATTCACATGGCGACCCTATGCCTAGATAGGCCAGGTATCCAGCTTAAGGCCACAGAGGTCAAAGCAGTGACGCTTGTAGGGATCAGGTCTGGCTTGCTCCAGGCCCAACCCTATCCCAGTAGCATGAGTGCCACCCTCTTTCCTTCTCCCTGCCTCCTGGATGGGCACTGGGCTCAGGCTGGTCTGGTTGGAACCTGCAGTGGTTATACGGTCCTCTCCCACTTCCTATCTCTTTCTACCCACCTACACCCGGCCAGGCGCTTGCCTGAGATGGCGGCCTGCCTGGGGGTGGTCGTGTGAAGCTGGTAGGCTGGGCCAGACTGGGTGATCAGCTTGGACACTAGTCTCAGCTCCTACCTCTGGAGGGTCCTGCCACCTCTCTGTCCATGGGGCCATCCTGCCCCTTGGTGGACTGGGGCAGCCAGAGTTGGCGCAGGCGCTACAGGCAAAGGACAAGTGGCCGCCAACCTAGTCCTGCTGCCCCAAGGTGGGTGCATGAGGCCAGCGGCATGAACGGTCAGACAGACTGGCAGTGCTGCATCCTTCTATGGTTCACTGGAGGGTGAGTCATGGTTTTTGGGTGTCACCAGGAAATGTCTTCCTTGGGGTAGCTCCAAGGGCTCACCAGCCCTCCTCCAAAGTCAGAGAAGAGTGCCCAGGCTTCTGCTCAGAAGTGCAGGGGCAGCCTGACCCCATCCCAAGGCCTCTTTTGCTGGAGGATGGGGGAGGGAGGGGCCTGGGATCTCCTGGGGTACATTTGGGTCCTGCCCAGGGGCACTGATGATGATGATGTAGTCACCTCCCTTTGTCGGGTGCTCACCATGAGCAAGGCGAAGCTGCTTCATGGGGGCCATTTCCCTGCATCATCACAGCCCAGTGAAATGGATCCTCTCAGCCCCACCCTCCCCCCACCCCAGGCATTTTACAGCTGAAACAAGGGAGGCCCCGGAGAGCTTCCCAAGGTCACAGAGCTAGGACGAGGCAGAGCTGGGAACGAGGAGGAAGGGCGCCTGCCTGTTCCTAGGATCCGGAGACCTTGTGCTGGCCCTGGGATCAGACGCCTTGGTGCTGCCCCCAGAGGCAGGGGCAGGGTGACCCCCTACCCTTCCACCCACCCACTCCCTGGAGCAGGGGTTCTTAGTGCTGGGTGCCTGGGACTCTACCGGCCCCTCGGGGCCTGGGCCAGGTAGGAGAGCTTTCTAAAGCACAGCCTCGTACAGAGCTGAGACGGCACATCTCTGGAATAGGAAAACCTCCTGCCCACAATGCTCCCACCATGATCTCCCGCTCAGAGTCTCCCTTTCAGAGGATAGTCTCGGGACCCAGGCTGCCCAGAGAATTGCAGGCTCACTCAGACTAGCCATGGGACCTTGATTACCATATCTCTCTGGGCCTCATTTCCACACCCTGTCTCATGGGATTTCGGGCCAAAGAAATGAGTTAGTAGGTGTAAAATGCTTCAAGCAGAGTCTTTCTGTGGTGGGTTCTGGGACAGTTCTCCCAACCAGCCCCCACCGCCTGGGAGTGCTCCCCTGCTCCTGTGCTCTCTGTTGCCCGGTGCGCGTGTATGCGCGCGCACACACACACACACACACGGGCACACTCACACCAGGCACAAGCACGCACACACGCACGCTCACAAAGGTCGAGGCAGAGGGTGTGGTCAGAACCCTCACTGTTTTTCCGTCACCAGGGGGCGCTGCTTCCCTGCTCCTCCTTGGAGGAGGAGGCCCTGCCCAGCCAGGCCCGGAGGGAGGCTGGCGGTGACCTGGCAGCTCTGAGCTGGTGTGCACTGCCCGTGGGAGGCTGCCTGTCACCACTCGGGGCCTTCAGGACGCCGCTTTCGCTAGTGAAATGGGGTGTCTCCTAAATGCTGAGCACCATCAGGAGAATGCGGTCTTGCGCCTCATTCCAGTTGGGCCCCACACAGCTCCGCTCACAGGGCTGCTCGTGAGGATTCCAGGACTTAACGGACGTGACAACTCCAAACACAGGCCAGGGCCCCTGAGTCTCCATATTCCCCTGTATGTCAGTGGGGTGATAATGCCTCCTCCCCAGCTGGCCTCCCTGAGGCCCAGGGGAAAGGGTGGGACGGGTCTGAGGGCCAGGGCTGGGGACCAGGTCTCACCTTGTGCACCACTCTGGAGGTGATTGCGATGTTCTCTGCTTCCTCCACGGTCTTGGTGGCCACGGTGTTGACACTGGAGACCACGGCCTCGCTCACGGTGTTGGTGTGCTCCTTGGTCTTCTCAGCCACTGTGGGAGGAATCTGGCTGGCTTTGGCCCTGACCCCACCCCACCCGGGCCTGGCCTTCCCGTCAGGCCAGGGCAGCCCCTTTCCCAGGGCGCTCAAAACTCTGGCTCTACTGGAGACCTTAGACTCTCCGCTTTCTGACTCCGGGGGAGCTCTGACGACGATGGGGGCAGCCCACCCTGGGTCTAGCCCCAGATTCTGGAGAAATCTGGGTCCGTGTACAGCAGGGGGGAAAGGAGGGGCCTGGGCTTGGGCCTTTAGCACCAGGGTGCGAAAGTCCCTGGACGTCCCAGCCTCCATGTCCCCGGGTCCTGGGGCTCCTTACCTGAGGTCACACTCTGCACAACACCTTCCTTGGTCTTGGCTCCTGTGGAGGAAGTGGAGGCGTCAGTCCAGTCCCACTCCTGGTGTTGGGAGGGGAGTGGGCCAGGCAAACACACCACAGAACAGCTGGACAAGCTGCAGGGTCAGTGGGAGGTAAGGATGGTGTCTGGGAGCCGGCCATCCTTTCAAAGGCCACTTCCTGCTGTGTCTGGAGGAAGGGGACGGATGGGAAGTGGACAGGACAGGATGGGGGGATGACAGAGACCAGGCCTGAGGTAGGGTCTGGACCTCACGTGGGTATGGCCTGGGCCTCGGAAGCAGCGCAGGACTGGGTCAACGAGAGCTGAGTCATCGGCTCAGCCTCTCTTTGGAAGGAGCTGACGGGGGTGGGGTGCACGGGAGGCTGGACAGGACACTGAGGGCTGGTCTCATCTCGCCTGGCGGGGTGGGGACCTGTGGCCTGGCTGCTGAGCACCTGCTTGCTCAGTCCGCGGGGCTCCAGGCTCAGTGTGGCTTCTTACCCAAGTCAGGGGGCCTGTGGGTGATGCTGGGCGGGGGCGCTGGTGTGCGTTGGTGTGTGCATCTGTGTGCGCACAAACAGGTGTGTCTGAGGGCTAAGTGCCTCCCTTGCTGTCCTGTTCCAGAGGCCCCTGGGGCCCTGAGGAGACCCAAACAGACAATGGGGTGTGCGGGAGGGTGGCGGTCCTCCAGGGCTGGGAGACCCTGACTCAACTGCCAGATCCTCATCCCTCTCAAAATGCCTCCCAGGGGCTGGGGGATAAAGTCAGGCCCAGGTAACTGGGTGGCCACCAAGCTGCCCTGCCCTGCCACGCCCTGCCACGCCCAAACTCACCCACATACATGACACCCTCCTTGGTCTTCTCAGCAGCCTCTGTCACCCCCTGCTTGGTCTTCTCCACGGCGCCCACCACACCCTCCTTGGCGATTGAGAAGCCCTTCTTGAAGACGTCCATGGCTGTGGGCAGGGACGGGGTCCTGACTCCCCGGGCGAACTGTGAGTGGAGCTGGCTCGAGTGCTGCCGCAGCCGCTGTCCCTACTGCGGCCTCTTAGTGACGCCAGTGAAATATTGACGATGCAGCAGCAGCTGATGGGAGCCCAGCCAGCCCAGGGGTGGGGGTGGGGAAGGAGGGAGGGAGGAAGCAGGCTCGCCCCCGCCCTTCTCCCAGGGTCCCTGAGCCCCTGCCGGCTCAACCCTCCCCTCCTGTCCCCTGCCCTCCCTGGAGGGGCCATAGAGGGCCGGACACATCCTTATCCATCACTGCCCTTCATTCATTTGCCGCCCTGCGCACCCACAGGGGCGGCCTTGACTGGGTGCTCCCAGGCCTGGGGCTGTTGTATCTGTGTACATCTGGGGCAGAGAGGGGTCAGAGAGGGGGGCAGGCACAGAGAGGGGAGCTGCCTCTGTTACCAGCATCCAAGGTAGGGCAGGGGTCAGGACCAAGCAGGCCTGTCAGGCAAGAGTGGCCAACCTCCCAGACTGGCCTGGGCTACCCAACTTCTCACCAGCACCATGGATGCCCCCATCCTGGGGCTCGGGCAAGGCCAGGTGGAGGAGCTGAGCCACAGAGAGCTGACCCAGGCCCTGGGCCCAGCTACAGACTGTGCGACCCTAGGACAGCTCCTTTCTCCTTCTGAGCCTCCACCCGTCTGCTGGCTCCCACTGCCCAGTGGTGAGAGACGCTGAGTAGGCACGAGTGCCCCCCACTTCCTGGCCACCAGCATGGATGGGCAGCAGGTTCCCTGAGGCTCATCCGACCACTTCCTGCTGCCCTACCTCTGTGCTGGTACAGTTCTCCTGATTCCCATGGGGACATGCGTGGTGGGGCCACATCCCCCCGTGTCTCCCACACCCCCAGTGTCCCGGACCCGAGTCCTCCCGGGGCACACAGGAACCGGCCTGTGTTGTTGGCTGCCCCTGTGGGGACCAGGCTGAGGGTGAGGGGGGCCGGACGAGACTCACCGGGTGGGCCGGCCCAGGCCACTTCCTCTCTTTGTTGTCCCCGTGCTTTTTTTTTCCTTCTGAGACTTAACTTGAAGACAACGTCACCAGCGCTGGCAGTTTCTGGAGTCACCCACAGAGGCTGAGTCTGCCCCAAGCCAAGATGATCCTGACACTGCTGCTCGGCGTCGGGGGGCCCCTGGGCTGGGGGCTGCTGGGGGCCTGGGCCCAGGTCCCCAGTACCAGGTTCTCCGATCCGCACAGCCCCAGGCCGCCTGGGGTCTGGAGGGCAGAGGCTGAGGACAGGGACCCCGTCGGACGGTAAGGAGGGCCTGGACCTGGGGGAGGAAGTGGTACAGGATCTGAGTCCCAGCTCAGCCAAAGCAGGGACTCTCTGGACTTCAGTTACCCATACGTGAAATGGGCTCATACTATCTACCTGCTGGACCAGCCGTGAGGCTGAATGAGGTGCTAGGTGGCAGGCTCCCCTTTAGGAGGCCACCCCCAGCCAGCCTGAACTGGGTACCCCAGGGCCCAGCCTAAGGACCACAGGAAGTTCCCCGCCTACCCATGGCAGGGAATGGGCCTGGAGGTTGGACAGGGCGGGAGCACTCTATGCCATTGACCACCAGGGTGCTGAGGGGCTGGGGTTCTGGAAGTTTCTAGCTGACCTGGGAGTGGCTCCTATTCTTCGAAGTAAGTCAGTTCTGAAAGCTGAGCCCAGTTGAGGCTGGCCCGGCCTAAGCCATAGAAGACAGATGCTCCTGGGGACTGGATTTGGATCTGAGTGCCCAGGGGGACTGGCACGGGCCCTCATCCTGGCCCTAACAGCGCCCTAACAGTCGAGCAGTGAGCAGACAGGGTGCCCTGCTCTATTTCAAGGACAAAAAGGAGGCTGTGGCATCCAGCGAGCTCTGCTTCAGCAGCCCTCTGGAAATGGGCGGAACGGTGTTATGACTAGACCAGGACACACTTTTCCAGTCTTTTTATGTGTCCAGGGCCAGGGATCCTCCTGCTGATAAGGTGCTGAGAATGTGGGTCCCTCCTCAGGGTGCCCCTCAGTCAGAGCAGCAGGTGCCATTTATCGGACCCATCTCTGGGCTAGGCATCTTGCCAAGTGTTATCTCAATCCTCCTTACAGCCCCAGTTACAGAGGAGCCTGGGGCTCAGAGACGTTAAGCAGCTGGCTAAGGTCACACAGCTGAGGAGAGCTAGAACCAGGATCTGAGTCTGACTCTAGAGATCATACTCCGGTCCCAGTCCCATGGGTGCCTATTCCCCCCTCTCCCTCTCCCCCCCCGCCCCGCCCAAACCAGACTTGGTTGAGGGCATCTATAAGGATTTGGAGGGTGAGAGTGGCCAATTTACACTCACCCAGAGTCTCCCGTCTGGCTGGCCGAGATTCACCGTCACGTGGGCCTGGCCCACACCTTCCTGGGACAGTTCTCATACGGCTCTGACACTTCAAGGTGAATGTGTTTGTCAGACACTTGCCCGAAAGCAGATCTGACCAGGGAGAGGCAGGAGGGTGAGAGCAAGCGAGTGTGCACTGCCGCTAGGTGATGGAGGGGCGAGCCATGTGGGAGGAGAGGGGAGAAGTTGGGCCTGGAGAGACCCCCTTTCCTGCGCCATTCCCAGTTCTGCTCAGAGCTGGGAGGCGCACATGGCTCTTGGTGGGGGAACCCAGTCACCCAGCTCTGATTTCAGGACCAAGGATCCAGCCTTCCCTCCCCAAAGCCCCCAGCTCCAAGCCCCTGTCTCTGGGTGGCCAGCCTCCCTCTGATGAAAGGGAGTATGAGGGGCCCAAGCGGCTAGGCAGGAGGTAGGAGATGCTTCTCTTTCACCCCCACTCCCACCCCGGGGCTGTGGGGAGGGACTGCGTTCCATTAGCCCCAGGGAGGGTGGGTCTCCGGACTGCTCAAGGCCTGAGGGGGTCACTCAGCCATGGCCTGGTGGTCTCAGTGTGTGCAGGTGTGTGCGCAAGGGTACCCTGGCCCGGGAACGCCCGGGCAGGAGTCCCAAGCCCTGGTCCCAGGAACCTCCAGGGGGTCCCAGCAGGCCTGATGGTCTCCTGCCTACAACCCAGAAGCTGCAGGCCCCACAGGTCAAGCCCAGGTTGTCGAGGCCTCCGGAGGGGCTGGTGAGAAAGGAAGGAAGCACCGCGTGGCTTCCTTAGGCTGATTGCTTCCCGTGTTCCTGCGAGGGGAGAGGCGGAAACGCAGCCCCAGCCCTGCTCCTGCTATGGGGAAGGGGAGGCGAACAGGCTCTCCACAGTTAAGCAGGGGTGCCACACCACCCATGCCACCCGCCACGAGCCTGGCAGGCCCGCCCCCCTGGCTGCCAGAGCCAGGGCCCTGCCCTGCATTTGCCCCTCATATCTGTATCCAGGACCTAGGGGCCAGGGTAGGCCCTGGACACAGACCCAGATAAGATGCTTTGTGGACTTCCCTGGTGGCGCAGTGTCTAAGACTCTGCGCTCCCAACGTAGGGCGCCCGGGTTCGATCCCTGGTCAGGGAACTAGATCCCACATGCATGCCGCAGCTAAGAGTTCGTGTGCCGCAACTAAGGAGCCTAGGAGCCCCACCTAAGACCCGGCACAACCAAATAAATAAATTTAAAAGAAAAAAAAAGACGCTTTGAAAGGAGAAGCTCGAACAAAACAACGTGGTGCCGGATGCCAGGTCTCAGGATGGAAGAGGGACATGGTTGGTGCTTCCTAGGTCACCCAGGAGCCCATGGGGCTGGGCCCAGTGAGCCAGCAACGTGGGTATTTGGACTTTGTGGGGAAGAGGCTCTTTCTTTGATCCCAGGCTTTCGTGGGGGTGGGGAGAGCAGGAGGTTAGGACGTAGGTTCCTCAGACGCATGAGCGCTTCCCAGGCAGGGCTGAGCCTGCTGAGGGGACTGAGCCAAGACCCAGGCAAGGTGCCCCATCTCCACATTGTTGTGACAGTAGTGCAAGGTTGCCCCTGTTCTCTCCACTTTACATGCTGTGAGGCTCAGAGGTGTGGGGTCGCCACCAGGGGCCACACAGCTCCTAAGTGATGGGTCAGGCCCGCATTGGCTGGGCTGCAAATCCCAGGTGTCCTCAGTTCTGTCTCCCCTAAGAGGGGTGGGAGTGTAGGAGCCGCTCCTCCCAGCAGCCCAGCTGGCCCCGGTCACCAGCATCAGTGTCTCCACAAGGAGCATTTGCAACTTTTGCAGCTGGGAGCTTGTGGCCCAGAGGAGTCGCGCATGTCTCTGGAGGTCACACAGGAGCAGAGTGGAGCCCAGACCGCTGGTCTCCGGGCCACGGCTGTACCTCCTGCACCTGTATCTGTTCTCCAAGGCACAGGGCCCTGAGCACTAACAGGGAAGAGCCCCACTGGCCTGAGCTATGCTCAGGGATGGACACCAAGTGGGCCTTGGGCTCCTCTGTGGCTCAGAGACCAAGCCCGGCAAACTTCTCCCATGGAGTCATCACAGTCACAGCCGCATCCAGGACCTCAGAGAGCCAGCATGCTAAGAACACAACTTCCTTCCACAGAAAGACTTAAAGGGCAGTCGGAGGTACGTTTTACTGGCTGGTTAAGAGGCACTTAAGTGTCCCAGTGGGCCATAGCAGCAGCACATTTATAATTCAGGAGGCTCAGGCTAACAGCCCTTTCCCTGCCGGAGGCTTTCTCTGCCCTCCTTATAGCCTTCCCCCACGGAGGGGCTGGGAGTGGGAGTCTTCTCCACATTTCCAGGACTGGAGGAAGGGGCTTGCTCAAGGTCACCCTGAGTCCAGGGACAGGGAAGGGAGGAGAGCCCAGGCCTCCCAGCTCCTGTTAGAAGCTCCAAGGGGGGCAGCAGACTCTTTCCTGCCTGGGGCAGGAGGGCATCAGAGGCCATGTCGGAGGCCCAGGACAGGCCCAAAGCAGGCTGGAGACCCTCACACTCATTTCTAGGCTGGCACCTGCCTCTCAGTAGACCACTGGGAGATGAGAGTGCCAAGAGGGCCAGGGCCCAAGGCCAGGAGGCAGTGAGAACAATGGGGCACTTCAGCGAGCTGGGCCGGGGGCTCAGTGGACCAGCGAGAAACTGCCAAGAGCCGGAGGAAACCAAAGCAAAGGTCAGGAATGTTCCCAGGGCTTCTGGGCCAGCAGCCTGTACTGTGCCAAGGGAGGGGAGCGTGGGCAGGGAGAACAGCGGCTGCTGGAGCCTGAGGTTTGGGCAGGTCAGGAGAGAAAGTTCCCGGGCAGGAAGGGTGGGCGGCACCGCTTCCAGTTCTAGGAACCCGAGATGGAAAGTCCCGGTCACTCCCTGCAGGCTGGCCCAGATCTGGTGCTCCCAGGGTACAGGCCTCCTGGACCCTCTGCAGCCGTTCAGAGGGCACCCGAGGAGCAGAACTTTGTTTACAGTGGGTGTTTCTCAGCCTTGCACTATTAACATTGCCAAATACACCTGGGGCGAATCCCCTCTCCTCCCAACACACGCCCCGTTGAGAACAACTGGTTTACAGAAATACTTCTCTCTAGGTCTGAGCATGTTCCAGGAATTTCCATGGAGCCCAGGGCGAGGTGCGGGCTGCAGTCGCTGATCCTTGAAACAGCCTGTGCAGGTGGCCACCTTGCCCCCTGGCCCTAACCTCTGGGCCCAGCACTTTCACAGTCCCCTGTTTCTGTGTTGAGTGCACATCCTTTGCTTCCATCCTGATTTTCACATGTCCCTTTTACCATTTATTAGTCCCTCAGGGATGTACGGGTCTCTTCCGGGTCTCTGTTCCCACTGACTGGCTTGACAAATCTTGTGCCAACGTCCCACTGTTCTCTGGATTGATTTGTTTTTTTTGGCCGCACCCGCACAGCTTGTGGGATCTTAGATCCCGGACCAGGGATTGAACCCGCACCCTTGGCATCGAAAGAGCAGAGTCTTAACCACTGGACCACCGGGGAATTCACGTCCCACTGTTTTCATTCCTTGGCATTAGAGTCAGTCATAACAGTTAGATGAGGAACTCCTCACTCGTTGTCTTCCAAAATGTTCTTACCTGTTCATCTGCATTTTCTCTTCCAGATGGAAATTATTTTATTTTTAAGTTTCGTTTTTATTAGTTATACACACACATAAGCAGGGCTTAGAAAACTCTGGCATGGTGGGTCAAATCTGGCTCCCCACCTGTTTTGTAAATAAAGTTTTATTAGAACGCAGCCATGCCCATTATTTACATCCTGTCAGTATCGGCTTTCCTGCTACAATGGCCAAATTGAGTAGATGTAACAGAGTCTGTATTCCTGGAAAGCCTATGCATCCTTTTTCCTCCCTGCACATTTTTGGTTTTCCCTGAAATAAACAATTGTCTTCGTTTTTTGTTTTAGTTTTTTTCCTTTTGCTTAGTTTTCTGTGTCTTTGTCACCATTCAATTCCAAACTCTCAGCCAGTTGTCCACATCTGCTCTCCACCTTCATTCCTGTCAGGTGTTTGAGCACCTGTGTCTTCTTGGAGATGCCTCTCTCAGAGCCTCCAGCCATGCTCCAGGCTGGACCATTCCTCACTCGCCCCCTGCCTGTCATTGTTCTGGGGTCTCCCTTTACCTCGTTTCTGTGCTGGAACTCTGGTTTCCTGATGCCATGATTTCCTGTTTCTTGGTGTTCTCTCTTGTTTTGGTGGAGCATTTCTGGCACAGTGGTCCTCAATCCTGGGCTGTGCCTTAGAATGACCCAGAGAGCTTTAAAATGCAGAAGACCAGGCCTTATTCCCAGAGAATCTCCTTTAAGTGGCCTGGGGTGGGGCCTGTAGGCTCTTTTTTTTTTTTTTTTTTTGCGGTACGCGGGCCTCTCACTGTTGTGGCCTCTCCCGTTGCGGAGCACAGGCTCTGGACGCGCAGGCTCAGCGGCCATGGCTCACGGGCCCAGCCGCTCCACGGCACGTGGAATCTTCCCGGACCGGGGCACGAACCCGTGTCCCCTGCATCGGCAGGCGGACTCTCAACCACTGCGCCACCAGGGAAGCCCCAAGGCTCATATTTTTAAAGTGCGACAGGACGCTTCTGATGTGAAGGTTTGATGGCAAGGTTGCAAACCACTGCTCTAGTAGCTCCGTGATGAGGGTCCTGGGGAGGGGAATGCTTTGAAATCAATCTGGCTTGTTGAAAATGTCTTAATTTTTTGCTCCTTAAATTGATAGTTAGGCTGGGTATAGGATTCTAAATTGGAAATAATTTTCCTTCAGTATTTTGAAGGTGATTCTCCACTATGTTTTAGTGTCTGGTACTGCTGTTGAGAGGTTCAAGGCTATTCTATTTACTGGTGTGTGCGTGTGTGCGCGTGTGTGTGTGTGCGTGTGTGTGTGTGCGTGTGTGTGTGTGTGTGTGGTGGGGAGGGGCTTGATTTTTTTCTCTGGAAAGTGTAGAATCATTCTCATTCCCAGAGTTCCAAAATTTCACAACCACGTGCTTTGCTGTGCATTTATTTTCATTGTATTGTGGGTAACTGGTGGGCCCTTTGAATCTGAAATTCCACGTCCTTCTCTTCTGGACTATTCATTTGGTTGTTTTCATCAGTGATTCCCTCCCTCTGTTCTCTCTTTCTGGAACTCCTGTTGTTTGGATGTTGGATTCCCAACACTGATCCTCTATTTTTCTGATCTTTTCTGTCCTATTTTCCATCTCTGTTTGCTCCTTTTAGGGAGATTTCTTTAACTTTACCCTTTAACTTTTCTATTAAATGTCTTTCGCATTTCTACCATCATAGTTTTAATTTCCAAGGGTTCTGTTTTGTTCTCTCAGTGTCCTGCCCCCATTTTTAAAGTGGCTTCCTTTTCTTGTTTCTGGAATGCAGGAAGTTCTCTTATCAGTCTGGGAATATTAATGCAAATTTTGGGGGAAAGGGCTTCCCTGGTGGCGCAGTGGTTGAGAGTCCGCCTGCCGATGCAGGGGACACGGGTTCGTGCCCCAGTCCGGGAAGATCCCACATGCCGTGGAGTGGCTAGGCCCGTGAGCCATGGCCGCTGAGCCTGCGCGTCCGGAGCCTGTGCTCCGCAACGGGAGAGATCACAACAGTGAGAGGCCCGTGTACCGCAAAAAAACCCAAAAAACAAAAAACTGGGGGGAAAGTTCTTTTCTCCCTGCACAGTCTTGGTTTTCCTCAAGTTGATTTTCTTACATTTGCTCGTTGTGACCTCCCACTTTTGTAAGAGATTTTCCTCAGGGGTCATTCTTGGATGTCTGCCCGCTTAAGAGTAGAGAGGCTGGGAAGCTGATTGGAAGCTGGGTGGATGGGTGATCTGTTTTGTTATAGGATGTTCTGCTGGGCTAGTTCATTGGGGGGAACCCCTGGCGTCAGTGTCTTTAAGACTTTCCCCTCCAGTGGGGTCATTTTTCTGAGAAGCTTTTTCAGTCTGCTGCCAAGAGGGTAAAGGCCAGCTGCCAGGCTTCTGGGAGCCAAGTGGGAAGGCAGGCTGCGTGGTCTCAGCACTCAAAATAGATAGAGTCACTCAATCCCCCTCAACTCACCCCACTGCCGTCCCCAGCAGTATCCCTGTGTGATGGTACCTGGTGGGCCTGGGGCAGAGATCAGCTCCAGAGAATTAAATCGCAGCCTGAGAACCACTCAATCACCAAGGGCCCTGAACATCACCTCCCAACATCTCACAAATGTGGTCCTTTCTCCCGAAATCCACCACCATGGTCCAGTCAGTCCATACTGCCATTATCTCCCACCTAGACCCCTGACACCACCACCTACATCTTGCCCCCTCCCATCCTTTCTGTACCCAGGAACCAGGGTGGCTCTTTCATGTCACCTCCCTGCTTAAGCTCCTCCACGGCTCCCCATGCCTTCAGGATGGAACCCTGTCCTCAGGGGGCACTCAAGGCCTCCATGGTCTGGCTTCTCCTTACCCCCATCGCCTCTCCTTGGCAGCCCTTTCCATGCTCCCAGCCTCCGCAACTCAGTGGGGCCACATCCCTCTGTCACAGCTCCCGGTGCTTCACCTCATTCCCTCCACGTAAGACGCAGCCTAATCATCCCTTCCTCCCCAAAGTCTCCCCAGGTCCTAGCACCTATCACGCCATCTGAGATCACCCACTCTCCCTTGGGACCCTGAAGAGAAGGTGTGAGCCTCCACATGGGCACTGAGCCGGAGCCCAGCACCCGCTCTCACCAGGTGCTCCATCGAACTGAGCCATGGAGGTCATTACCACGTGCAAGGCTGGAGTGGGGAAGGGCCCTCTGACCTCTTGCTGAGTGCATCAGCTCTGCCACCAGATCGGTGAGCTGGGGCTCTGCCAGCAGTGAGCAGCCCTCCACCCTGGATGCAAGGCAGCACACGTTGGTGGAGGACACAGGAGGCAGGGTGACCTCCCGGGTGTTCAGGATGCCGAGTGTGACCCCCACACCACTCGTTACAACTTCAGTGTGGGTGGCCTTTTCCACAGAAGGAACTGCTCGGCCTGGCTGCCTTCCCCTACAACTGTTTGAAAGTCCATTTCCACAATGGCCATAATGGGGCACGACCAGAGCAGGCGCCCTCCCCGCAGCCTGGTCTCCGGTGAGGAAGGATGTGGGTGGTAATGGGAATGGGGCAGGCTGCCAGGGCCGCCAGAGCGGGCAGCACAGCAGTGTTCACTGGGCACTTGGGAAGAGCCAGGCACTTGATACTCCTTTGCCCACTTGGAGGAGAGTATTATGATCTCCATCGCGTAGATGGGAAACGAAAACTCCCTAAGTGCCTCACTCAAGGTCACACAACCAGAAAATGTGAAGGATTCGAACCCAGGACTCTCCAGCCCCGGCAGTGCCATGCTGCCTCCCTGGCACCAGGAGAAACAGAGAGATCCCTTCCTGACTCTGGTAGTAACTCTGTGATTGGTTGGGGGGGCTCCTGAGCCTCTCTGTGCTGACCCGGGAGTGAGGGGTGCTTCCTGGAAGGCCATGGAGCAGGTGCCCTTGCAGGCGGGGTCGGTGGAGCCTTTGCTCTGGAGCAGAGGAATGAATAACGCTGAGCACTCCCTTCTCAGGCTAATGGATTCCAGAATCCCCCAGACTGGGGAGGCAGAGAGGCGGGGGCGGGGAAGGGGGGGCACTCGGCACTGGCTCCCTGCTGACCTCTAGGAAGTGGGGGGCCTGGGTGTGGCTCAGCAGCCCTCTCTTCTGGCTTGTTTTTTTCCAGTAACTGGTGTCCCTACCAGAAGTCCAGGCTGGTCACCTTCGTAGCTGCTTGCAAAACAGAGAAATTCCTCGTCCACTCGCAGCAGCCATGTCCACAAGGGGTTCCGGACTGCCAGAAAGTGAAAGTCATGTGAGTCGGGGTACAGCAGGGTGGGCTATTCGTCCAGGCCCTGTGCCGGCTCACCCTAGAGTCGCTGAGCCAGCCGTCTTCCCGCAGGTACCGCGTGGCCCACAAGCCGGTGTACCAGGTCAAGCAGAAGGTGCTGGCCTCCGTGGCGTGGAGGTGCTGCCCGGGCTTTGTGGGACCCGACTGCCAGCACCACGGTAGGGTTCCCTGTGATCCCCCTTCCCCCTTGACCTCTGACCCCAGAGGTCATGTAGCCCCTCTGACCTCTGGAGTCAACATCTGATGCTTCTCTGCAGATCCCAGGGCGATCCCTGAGCCTGAAGATCCAGGTGATAGCCTCCAGGAGCCTTGGGATGGGCCAGTTGACTTTGAACCTGGTATGCTGCTTTCCTGGAAGGCACAGGAGGGACAGGCGGGAAAAAAGAACCCATGTGCCCAGGGCTCTTCTCCTCTGATTGGGCAGTGCCATTTCAGGGAAGCTATGTCCCCAGAATCAGCAGGGGTCCCTCTGTGGCCCTGTGCCACCCTGCCCCCACACCAAGGCAGCCAGGTTCCAGGGCCCTCAGTGACTTGCCTGCTGGCCAAGCACATGCACCCTTTCCCTTGACCCCATTTTCTGGGAAGGACAGCTTCATCCGGCACCCTCCTTGCCCCCTGAACTGCATAAGCTCCCATGTCCTGGGAGAAGCCTCCCCACAGCCCCCCTAACCAAGGCCAGGAAGTCATGCTGTCCCTGGTGATGATCAGCACAGCAGAACCACCAAGTGACACCATCTGTGAGGCTTTCAAGGCAGGGCCATAGTTGGGATGGGGAATAAGTTTCATCATGTGGTGAACTCCTATCTATTGACAAGGGCTGACTAGAATGATGTCGAGAAGCCGTGCCCCTGTGACTGAGGAGGAGTGTGCCACGGTGGATTAGTCATGTCTGCTGTGGGTTTAGCGGGCAGGGTGAGGGCTCACCTGCCGTGCATTTGCCCTTCTGGAGCTAAAGGCTTCTAAGCTCCTGCTCAGAGGACATCAGGACACAGCTCCCTGTTTCAATCCCCAAATTTCCTCTGCACCTCATGTTCTGCCCAGGCCTGGGAAGTTAGACACTTCTGTCTCATGTGTGTTCAGGCCACCGGGATGCAGAGATCATCAACATGGTGGAACAGCAGGAACGCCGGCTGGGAGATCTCCAGAATGACATTCACCAGGCGGCAGACAGCCTCCCAGGCCTATGGAAGGCCCTGGCAAGCAACCTCACAGTGGCAATAACTGAGGCAAATCAGACAGAGCTTGGTGAGTGACAGGTTCCATGGGCTGAGGAAGAGCCCAGTCACATCCTAGGGGATGAGTGGGAGGGGAAGCAGGAAGGCCCATACCTCAGAGCCCCTCCCCTCAGTCGCCCCCTGGGGAGGCTGTCTGCCCCTGAAGGGCTTGTGTAAACACGTGCATCTGTTGTAGAGTTTCCCGGCAGAGCCTTGGAGCAAGTGCTACTGCTCCACATCAACACCTTCCTGCAAGGACATCTCAGCCCCATGTGGAGAAGCTTCAACCAAAGCCTGCACAGCCTCTCCCAGGTCATAAGAAACTTATCTCTTGATGTGGAGGCCAACCGACAGGCCCTCAAGAGGGTCCAGGAGAGCTCTGTGGCCAGAGCTGACTTCCAGGATCTTGGTGCCAAATTTGAGACCAAGGTCCAGGAGAACACCCAGAGGGTGGGCCAGCTACGGCAGGATGTGGAGGGCCACCTGCATGCCCAGCACCTGTCCCTGCACCGGTCCCTCTTGGAGGTCCAGGCTGATGTGAACACCAAGTTGAAGAAGCTCCTTAAGGCCCAGGAGTCCCCGGGGGTCAATGGCAGCCTGGTCCTTGTGGCAGCAGGGGCAGCAGCGAGGCCGGAACCAGAGAGCCTGCAGGCCAGGCTGGGTCAGCTGCAGAGGAACCTCTCTGCACTGCATGTGACCACGGCCCACAGGGAAGAGGAGTTACAGAGCACCCTCGCAGACATGAAGGCCACCCTGGCCCAGCACGTGGATGAGATCAAGGAGCTGTATTTGGAATCCGATGACACCTACGAACAGATCAGCAAGGTAGAGCGGCAGGTGCAGGAGCTTCAGGTGAACCACACAGCGCTGCGCGAGCTGCGGGTGATCCTGATGGAGAAGTCACTGATCATGGAGGAGAACAAGGAGGACATGGAGCGGCAGCTCCTGGAGCTCAACCTCACCCTCCAGCACCTGCAGGGCGGCCACGCGGACCTCATCAAGTACGTCAAGGACTGCAACTGCCAGAAACTCTACTTTGACCTGGATGTCATCCGGGAGGGCCAGCGGGACACCACGCGTGCCCTGGAAGAGACCCAGGTGAGCCTGGACGAGCGGCGCCAACGGGACGGCTCCTCTCTGCAGGCCCTGAGCAGCACGGTGGCCACCCTGTCGCTGGCGGTGGAGGCGCACCAGGCGGCGGCCGAGCGGGCGCGGGCCGACGCGGCACGGCTCCGGAGTCAGCTGCGCACGCTGGGCAGCGAGGTGAGTGCGCTGCGGGCCGCTGAGGCCGAGATGCGACGCGAGATCCGCCGGCTGCACGGCTCCTTCGCGGCCCTGCTGGAGGACGCGCTGCGGCACGAGGCTGTGCTGGCCGCCCTCTTCGGGGAGGAGGTGATGGAAGACATGTCCGAGGAGGCGCCCGGCCCGCTGCCCCTGCGCTACGAGCAGATCCGCACCGCCCTGCTGGATGCGGCCAGCGGGCTGCAGGAGCAGGCCCTCGGTTGGGACGCGCTGGCCGCCCGGGTGACAGCCCTGGAACGGGCCTCGGGGACCAGCGGGCAGGCCGAGCGCCTGGAGCCCAATCGGGACGCGTCGCCAGAGGCGGCTGGCGGGCCGGATCTGGCTGGGCTAGCGAGGGAGCTCCAGCGCCTGAGGTCCCACATGGAGAGCGTGGGCCGGTGCTGCGAGGCTTCCTGGGCCTCCTCCTTCAACAGCTCCCTCGAGGGCCTTCGCGGGGAGCTCTCCACCACCGAGCGCGGCTTGCAGCAGCACCAGCGCCTCTTCCACAGTCTCTTTGGGAACTTTCAAGAACTCTTGGTAGCCAACGTCAGCCTGGACCTGGGGAAGCTGCAGGCCGTACTGAGCAGGAAAGGGAAGAAGCAGCAGAAAGGTCTGGAAGCTCTCAGGAGGAGGGAACAGAAGCAAGTGGAGTCTTTGGAGGATGCGCATGTCAAAGGGCCGGTGCTCTGGGACGCAGGTGAGTTGCCCAGCCTGGGAAGGAGGCTGGGGGAGTCTAAGACTGTGCTCTCTGCCAACAGCGCTTCTGCCTCAGAGGGGGCCGTGGTGAAAGAGAGCAGGATGACCGTCAGTCACCACTACTCAGGACTGGCTTTGCCCTTAACCCGCCTTCTATTTAGGACAAGGGAGGGGCCCCTTAAGCCACCTGGAGTATTAGGAGGTAGAAGTCACATGACTGAACTGTCAGTGAGCAGGCAGAGCCCCACCACGGAGATGCTTGAGGCTCATATATACACCAGTGGTTGCCTGCCACTCTTAACTGTAGAGCAGGGAGGGGGGATGCCTCTCTTTCCTCCATAACGACACCCTCAAATCCCTCCAGCTCAGCTCTTTGCCCGACCCCGCTTCACCCCCCATGTTTCTTTAAGCTTTCCCCTGTATCCAAGTGAGTGTGTGGATAGGGGCCGGTGTCCTCTGCCATGGGCAGCACCCCAAAAGAGGTGAATATAGGGGAAAGCCTCGGGCCCCCAAAGGAGCTCATTCTGCTAACATAGTGGACCCATGCTGCTGCTCTGAGCCAGGCCCCCCCACCCACAATGCCTTTCTTGGGCTTTGCCATGTTGAATTATCACAACAGCTCAATGATGCGTTATCACTGCTGCCATCTTACCTGAAACAGGGTTAGTCAGGCAACTGTCCTGCTCACACATCTAGTAAGCGGCATAGAGGAACCCAGTCTGCCTGTCTCTAGGGAGCTGGCTCTTCGCCTGTGAAAGGCCCTTGACTGGCCCCTGCAGGGCCCTGGGAAGCTGCCTCTGAGGCTGAAGGGATGAGCAGCTAGCCTTCCCAGCCCCTCCCTGAGTATGGCCCTGGAAAGTGGACCCCTACACTCTGTGCCTCAAGTGACTCTACCCTGCCAGAGAGGCTGGCCTTGGAGCTACAGCCGCCTCCTCACGCAGACCTGGGGCTAAGTACAAGGCCGCCATCTGGGCCGTCTATATCCTCGTGTAGCCTGGCATGTGGGCAGTCCGAGGCATTGCTGAGGATCCCACCGCAAGCCTGCCCTGCTCCCACTCACTCCTCACTATGGCCCTGCAGGCCAATGTCTCCCTGGGAGCAGTGGACATAGCACAGGCTCTAGCACCACTTATGTGTCTCAGTTTCTTCCTCTGTAAAATGGAGAACCACTACCTTTATCAAAGGGTTGTCAGGAAGACTAGCAGATACATTTACCAAAAACCTAGCACAAGCCTTAACATTTAGTAGATACCAGTCAATGTTTTCCCATTTCTCCAGCATTTTCAGGGCTGAGGCTGTATCTACCTACACTCTTACATCTTTTTCTCCCTTGTGAGTGGTGCAAGGCCTCAACTGCCTGATAGTTTAGGTATCTGGGTTTACCACTGCAATATTTTGTTGCTTAAAAAATTTTTTTTCCTTAAAAGTAAAAATCCCCCCTTATTTGTCTTATGGGAAGGCCAAAGGGCTCGACTCCGTGCCCTGCAGGGAAGACCACTCTCAGTCCGCCTGCTGGCAAATCAGTGAAGCACAACCCTTCCACCAAGGAGCACGTCGGGCCACTGGCTGACCGGGCGCTCCACAGAGGGCGCGCTAGGCCGGCCTTGCTTCGGTGGGGTGAGCGCGCCACCTCCTGGGTGCTGGGGTAACTGCAGAGCCAGTCTTTCTCACACAGATGGGAAAGCTATTCTGAACTAATTCTCAGAAAATCTTCCAGAACTAGAGAAAAGCAAAATTTTGTCATTTACGAGGATGCTGTTGGACCGGGAGCCAAAGAGTGGGGGCTCTAGTTCTGGGACCTAGGTCACTAACTGCTATGCAAATTGCTCCTCTTTTAGGCCTTGGTTTCATCCCCTGAGAAGTGGGGAGCTTGGTCTCAACAGAGAGGGGTGTGTGTGTGGGGGGCACAGAGAGCCCACAGCTTGAGGGAGCAACAAGGGAGCATGTGAGGAACATGGCCTCATCAGTGCCGAGGCCAGGGTCGTGGCCGGAGCCCAGCAGGACTCAGCCTTCCCATCCCATCTCCTGGCCAGGCAGCCCGGCTGGCTCCTTCCTCTACACTGAGCGGCTTCTCTCGCTCCAGGCCTGTGCATGGGCCTGGCGGGCCGCTCGCCTGTGTTCTCTGTTTCATCCTCCTTAGATTGGCTAAAGTGCTTCAAGTGGGAAGAGCACCAGAAGTCAGGAGATCCACAGCTCCCAGCTTGGTCATGTGTGTCGTCTGGGGCAAGCTTTCCCTTTCTGGGCCTGTTTCCCCCTCTGTAATCCCGGGGCTCTGAGCAACATTTTGAAAACATTAAAATGACCAGCTTGAAAAGACCTTTCTTCCCTGGTCCCACCTGCTTTTTCCTTCTCTCTCTAGGGTCCTGTGCTAAACATCCAGTAGCAGCTACCCTTCATTCCTTAATTATCTCACCAGGGTTAGCATTACTACTTTGCAGATAGGTAATATTTTCTCTCTTTCCCCTGGTATCTCAAGGTCCCTAGCAGGTGGCAGGAATCTGGGAGTCAGAGACCTGGGTTCCAGTCCCAGCCTGCCACTGATAAGCCATCTAGCCTTAGATGCCAGTTAACCATGCAAGACTCAAAGTCTCCTCAACCAGGGCACTTATCTCTCAAGGATGTTGGAAAGAAGGATCAAACAAGAAAGTGCTTTGTTAAAATGTACACCGGTAGAGACAACAGACTTGTATTTTCCTTTCTCTCAACTAATGAAATACTGAGAATTGGCCAGTTAGCTCCCAAGATACATTGCTATTAGGAATATCTGGGTTATCTAGAAATGGGACCTATTTCTAATGTTAAGAAGGCGAGGAAGGCAGGTATAATTCTCCACCCGAGGGAGTGAGGGGCTGAGTCACTAACACTTTCCTCCTGCATTCCAGGCTCCCCTGTGGCCTTCTACGCCAGCTTTTCAGCAGCGACAGATGCTCTGCAGACAGTGAAGTTCAACACTACTTACATCAACATCGGCAGCAGCTACTTCCCTGAGCACGGCTATTTTCGAGCCTCTGAGCGTGGGGTCTACCTTTTTGCAGTGAGCATTGAATTCGGCCCAGGGCCAGGCACCGGGCAGCTGGTGTTTGGAGGTCACCGTCGGACCCCTGTCTATACCACTGAGGAGCAGAGGGGTGGGAGCCCAGCAACGGCCTTTGCCATGGCTGAGCTGCAAAAGGGTGAGAGAGTATGGTTTGAGCTAACCCAGGGATCAATAATGAAGAGAAGCCCTCCAGGCACTGCATTCGGGGGCTTCCTGATATTCAAGACCTGAGTACCAGGCACAGCTCTGACCAGACATTGTGGACTTATCCAGCTCACTCTGGCCTGGGGATCAGGCCAGGGTTGGTCTGGAGACCATGCAGTTGGTCTAGCTCTTCCCTGGAAACCTTCTGCAAAGACAACGTGGTATTTGTGGCCTCCCTCTAGATGCACTGGGTCTGGCTGTTTCTTAATGATGAGAAGGACTGGAATGCTTCTCTCCGGGCAGGACTTGGTCCGGGTACATGTGAACCTTGGGTTGGCGTGCCTTCCGAGGCAGCATGGCTTGGATTCCAGCTGTTGGCCGTACCCTGTGTTCTATAGCTTCTTTGGTGTTTTGCTCCTCCTGTGGTTGGAAACTTCCATATAACACTTTAAACCTTTCTCCTGCTTTCTCTTCTCCTTCATCTTAAGCTAGAAAATCATTCTTTCCTAGAAAGAATATGTTTAAATGGAAGTGACATTTTGGACAATACTGGAAGCCAGTCTCCACCCACTGCGGGGCAGTAGGAGAAAACCAACCTGTTTTGGTATCTGTCAGTCAAAAATGGAGACAAAGACCTGGTTGAGCTAACCAAGGGAAACAAACTTAGTATCTTTTCCTTAGTTTCAGTCCTTCCTTGAATTTATCTGTAACTTTACTTCTTTTTCTCCTTGCCTCATGCAGGGTAAAGGCCAAGACATGCCAAACACGAACTAAAATGTGTATAGCCTTCACCTGTTTTGCTTCCTCCAATAGCTTATGACCACCGTAGTTCTTATTAGCATTTCTAACCAGGAAGGGAGCTGAGGGAAGAGAAGGAAGACTGTAAAAATCTCCCTCAACAATGATCAACTTTGGAATAAAGTGAAGTCCTTCAGATCTCTGCCTGGTTTGCAGAGCAAACCAGGATGCCGAGCAAAAGGATTTGGTAAAGTAGGTAGAAATTTGGGACAAAATAAAACTATTTGATATGTGATTTTCATTACTCCAGGCCACATGTGACTTCACAATTCCAGTTAATCCTACATAAAACACTCAGAGGCTTCCACAGTATCCACAAGAATACTGGATTAGACAGTACAGCTTAGAGTGTGGTTATTCCTACAATATCAATATGTGGTTTTCAAAAAATTACAGGTCCTGACACAAACAGGCTTGAGAAAGCAGTCATCTACTTGTCAGGAAACATTTTTATTTTGGTAGTAGGTATTCAGTATTTGTTGAATATACCTCTCTCCATAAGAAAATCAGATTGGTCTGGGTGACGAAAAAAGACAGAGTTGGTTGTCAGGGTTCCCAGCCCTTCTCATTGTTTCCCTGGGCTCATGGATTCAAAGAATTGTCCCTTAGAATTTATTTACCACTAAGCTTGGTGTGCTTGAGGTGCTAAAATATTCGTGTTAAAAGTAACAATGTGCCAGGCCACTCTGCCACTGACGGTTTGACCTTGGGGTAAATCATGACCTCTCTTGGACGTCTCCATCTGTAGTATGAGGTGGTTAGTCTAACAGCTCTAAGTATCCTGGTATTTTATTTCCTTGACCACAGGTTTGGCTCTTGCCTACCTGCCCTTCCCTCTGGCCAGGGCCTCCTGCCCAGTACAGCTCAGCTACAAGACCAATCCTGACCCAAGGCATGATGTATCTGGGCCACTCCTGACCAAAGGCTGGAAAGCCAGTACCAGGTCACCCTTGCTGCTAGAAAGACAATGCTGTGTCTTCTTTCTGCTCAGTCCTGCTATTACTGGTCAGGCTGTGCTGATGACTAAATGGAAACATGCGGGTAATACAGTCTTATCATTTAAGACTTTCATTTGGAATTTACTGCATATAATAAGCAGAGTAAATTGATCTCCTCTATAAGGGGCACATGTCTTGCAACCCTCATATGGCTGGTGCTATTCAATAGGGAGGTTATAAATGGAAGTGCTAACTGGTAAACTGTCCAGCAGCATGGATAAGTCACTCCAGAATTTTCTGGGGTGAGAACTAGAGAGACAACGGTTCTTTTAAATAGGGTGCTTTCAATGCAAATTTCACAAAAGCTTAATATCAAGTTTAAGTGTAAATTTTCTGTTTAAACACTTCAATAACTAGGACCCCAGATTAACAAGAATTCTGAAGTTCATTTGATAGATCTCTTATCTCCATTAATATCTCTGGGTGGAGAATCTGTTTGAGTGCCCCCCCGAGTAGACCCCCCCCCCGTTACCCAGGCATCCAGAACAAGACAATGTTCTTGTGGCATCCAGAACAAGACAATGACTGAACACAGAGTGGTATCAGACTTTCCCAAACCCAATGGAAAAAACTACACACAAAAATACTCCAAAATATCATTGAAAAACAAGAAAGAGTACCATAAGCAGGTCAGGAAATTTTAGTAATTCCTGGAAAATAGGAAGTAGAAGGGAGCAAGTAGAAAATGAAACAGCAATAGGAAATCGTAACTCAAAACATCTGAGAGATGGGAGTGATTTCAGGGGAGCCCCAAACTCAAACTCAGCCCCTAACACACCCAGAGGGGTCCGTGGAGGAGAGGCAGTCAAGGCAGTGGGCAGTCAGTCCCAGCTGCCCCTCGTCTGAGCTAAGCAGCCGGCAGCAGTGGCCTCTGTTTTGAGCTAGAGCAGTGCCCGTCAATCCCAAGCTCTCAGTTACAGGGCGGCTACTGACACTTGGAGGTAAGAACCTCCCACACCCAGAAGACACATGTAACCTTATCACAATCAAGACTCCAAGGAGTGCATCTAGAGCTGTGCCTCCACAAACTAGTACATGTCAAAATAACTCCTTATTTCAGAAACACCGTGAAGAGGATATATGGTCTATAAAAAATGCTTCTCAAAACTCCCCTTTCCCCTCATACTCTGAAGCTCCTCTGGTCTCCCATGATGTTTCTCTCGAAAACATCACAAACTCCTCTCCCAGCTCTAGCCTGAGCACCATTCCTCTATCCTCCTTCATCAAGAAAATTCCCCCAAACCTGGCCCACCAATGACAAAACTCTCTTCTGGGGAAGGGGAAAGGTAAACAAGCAGAGTGAGGAAAGCCTGAGTCCTCTTGAGTGGGTAAGAAGAGAGGAAAGGATGACTTAGTTGTGCTCTAGCAGCTAGTCCCATCACTCCTTGATAAAAACAGGAAGCTGAGGAACACAGAATTGGGGTGAGCAGGGGTTGACGAATACACAGATGAGCAACTACCCCAAACTGCTAAACATTTGTGGAAAACTAGTCTCATGGACAAGAGGTTCCAAACTGAACAAACTGAAAACTTTGGAATATGTAAATCTCTAGAAACAATACAGGAAACTGGAAATGTAAATTGATTTATTTGCCACCCAGATCCTGGTTTCCAAATATCACCCTTCCTAAAAGGAACCAAAGTGCCTTGGAGAAATGGCTGACTCAATGGCAGGGGCAAGGAAAGTACCAGATGAGCTTGGAACATCTTCACGTGCCCCAAAGTAAGAAGTGCTCAAAAATGATGGGCACGTGTCAAAAGGACTCAGGCGCCACCTTGATGAACTCCCAGTAGCCAAGTCTAGGTCAATTTGAGCATCAAAACAAAAAATGACCTGATAGACTATAACTTATTGAATAAGAGTCCATACTGATAATAAAAAATAAATGAGAACAGAAGACTTATTCCTTGTAGCAGAATGCCAATTAATAAATGTAAATGTAATAATGGAATCAGAAAATCACCACTTTGTAACCACTGATTCAGGTAGAAGTTATCAATGGATGCTAAAACACAGGCTCAAAGTATCTCTCGTAACATACTAATTAGAAAGGGAAAACAGTAACTTCACAGTAGGGAAACTAGGTGAGTATCACTGTAAACAAACAATCGACAATGACACCATCAGTAATGAGACACACTGATGCTGTGGCCTCCTGGTGGGATGCCCTGAGGACACAAACATCATGTCCACAAAATCACTGGCCTTTACTCTAGAAAATGTTGGTATCGAGAGACAAAGCTGGAGAACTGTTTCAGATTTAAGGAGAATAAGGAGACAGGACACCTAAATGCAATGCAAGATTCTAGGCAGACTCTGGACCAGGAAAATGTGCTCAAGGACTTTACTGGAACAACTAGCAAAACCTGAATAAGGTCTGCAGACTATGGATGGTATTGCTGATAATTGTTATGGTATGTTAACTTTCCTGATTTTGAAAATTGTACATAATTGGTCATGTTAATTACCTGAAGTATTCAGGGATAAAGAGGCATGAGCTCTGTAATTTACTCCAACTAGTTCAGAAAAAGTATGTGTATGTGTTTGTACACAGACATTCCAAGACGAGCCTTTGTAATTCTTGAATACTCACAGAATGACAAAGCAATTGTGACAAAATGTAAGTTTATGAATCTGGATGAAGGGTAAATGGCATTCTTTATACTATTTTTGCAACTTTTCTGGAAGTTTGAAATTTTTTCAAAATACAAATAAAGTTGAAATAAAACCTGGTTGTTGAAATAAAAACACTCAGTAGGTGGGCTGAAAAGCACAAGGCAGGACGGAACAAACATATGAAAGACATGTTAAGAAATATGGAAGCAACATCCACGGGACCTAATATTTGTCTAACAGCGGTTCTAGAAAGAGGAAAGTAAAAAGGGAAGGGAAGAGAGTAGAGAAGTGATGGAAGAAAAGTTCCCAGATTTAAGGAAAGATTAAAACGACCCAATTAGTACTAAGTAACAGAATGAATGTATCCAGACATGGCAAAACTTCAAAACATCAAAACCAAAATTTAAATTCTAGGTTTCTTGAATGAAAAAAATAAGTTAAACTAAAAAGGACTGAATTAGACACATATCAGACTTCTTACTGGCCACAGGGATGCTGGAAGATCACAGAGTAGAATCTTCAGTTAGATTCTCTCTTCAACCTAACTACTAGCCAAGTATGAAGACAGAATCAAATAATAAAAATTACAGTGCTCAATTGAAACGCTTTTCCCAACAGTGTTGGTCTTTTTTTTTTTTTTTTGCCAGAGCCTTTCCATTCTTTCTTTTAGTGTTTTTCAACACTTATTTGGACTTTAGTCATACAGGAGAGCAATAGAGAACAGAGCAGCAGCAGTGCTTCAACCTGATTCTAAAGTTGCTTTCAAAAGACTCCTCCCCTAAAAAAAAACGCCCAAGTTCTTTCTTTGTCTAGCTTAAAACTACTTTCAATATAAGAATTTCATATTGAATTCTAAACAATGGTAACATTTCAGGTTCCCTGGATAAAATCTAGGCCATGACGTTTTTCACAGAACTAGAACAACAAATTTCACAATTTGTATGGAAACACAAAAGACCCCGAATAGCCAAAGCAATCTTGAGAAAGAAAAACAGAGCTGGAGGAATCAGGCTCCCAGACTTCAGACTATACTACAAAACTACAGTAATCAAGACAGTATGGTACTGGCACAAAAACAGAAATATAGATCAATGGAACAGGATAGAAAGCCCAGAGATAAACCCACACACATATGTCACCTTATCTTTGATAAAGGAGGCAAGAATATACAATGGAGAAAAGACAGGCTCTTCAATAAGTGGTGCTGAGAAAACTGGACAGTTACATGTTAAAGAATGAAATTAGAACACTCCCTAACACCACACACAAAAATAAACTCAAAATGGATTAAAGATCTAAATGTAAGGCCAGACACTATCAAACTCTTAGAGGAAAACACAGGCAGAACACTCTATGACATAAATCACAGCAAGATCCTTTTTGACCCACTTCCTAGAGAAATGGAAATAAAAACAAAAATAAATGGGACCTAATGAAACTTAAAACCTTTTGCACAGCAAAGGAAACCATAACCAAGACACAAAGACAACCCTCAGAATGGGAGAAAATATTTGCAAACGAAGCAACTGACAAAGGATTAATCTCCAAAACATACAAGCAGCTCATGCAGCTCAACATCAAAAAAAAAAAAAAAAAAAAAACCCAATCCAAAAATGGGCAGAAGACCCAAATAGACATTTCTCCAGAGAAGATATACAGATTGCCAACAAACACATGAAAGGATGCTCAACATCACTAATCATCAGAGAAATGCAAATCAAAACTACAATGAGGTATCACTTCACACTGGTCAGAATGGTCATCATAAAAATCTACAAACAATTAATGCTGGAGAGGGTGTGGAGAAAAGGGAACCCTCTTGCACTGTTGGTGGGAATATAAATTGATACAGCCACTATGGAGAACAGTATGAAGGTTCCTTAAAAAACTAAAAATAGAACTACCATATGACCCAGCAATCCCACTACTGGGCATATACTCTGAGAAAACCATAATTCAAAATGAGTCATGTACCACAATGTTCATTGCAGCTCTATTTACAATAGCCAGGACATGGAAGCAACCTAAGTGTCCATCAACAGATGAATGGATAAAGAAGATGTGGCACATATATACAATGGAATATTATGCAGCCATAAAAAAGAACGAAATTGAGTTATTTGTAGTGAGGTGGATGGACCTAGAGTCTGTCATACAGACTGAAGTAAGTCAGAAAGAGAAAAACAAATACCATATGCTAACACATATATATGGAATCTAAAAAAAAAAAAAGGTTCTGAAAAACCTAGGGGCAGGACAGGAATAAAGATGCAGACGTAGAGAATGGACTTGAGGACACGGGGAGGGGGAAGGGTAAACTGGGACGAAGTGAGGGAGTGGCATGGACATATATACACTACCAAATGTAAAATAGATAGCTAGTGGGCAGCAGCAGCATAGCACAGGGAAATCAGCTCCGCGCTCTGTGACCACCTAGAGGGGTGGGATAGGGAGGGTGGAAGGGAGGGAGATGCAAGAGGGAGGGGATATGGGGATATTTGTATACGTATAGCTGATTCACTTTGTTATACAGCAGCAACTAACACAATAATGTAAAGCAATAATACTCCAATAAAGATGTTAAAAAAAAAAATCTAGGCCATGAGTAGTGAAGTGGGTGCAGGGAGCACTGGGGTATCTGGAATCACTCTGAATTTCATTCTGAGCAAGTAACTGGACAAAGACCAGAAAGATAAAGTTCAGAGGTGTAACAGGTAGACCACATATATTGCATCTAAAAAAGAGAACAATTCAGTAACAATTCAATAACCTTTCAGCCCTAGTCTCTGCTTTTATCTGAAATATTTTTTCATGTACCTCCTTTGCACTTGAACTAAGTTTCCTTTTACTGATTCCCAGCTTCAGGGTGACTTGCCCATTTGCTCTTACCCTGAGCTCACAGTGTTTAATTCCCCATGACTAGAACAGTGCCAGTGCCATTAGGTGGCCTCTGCCTACACTCCTGGCCAGCCACCTGCAGTGGACTGTGTCCACTTAGGCTGTACTGCTCTAGGGCCGAAGCCAGGCTTTCTTAGGAGTATGCATCCAACTGAAGTATGAAGTGCAAGAAATGGTCCATGCATTAGCAACAAGCAGATAAATATTTCTCCAAGAGAATGAAGACTGAATGACTGAATTAGCATCTGCTTAAAATTACCTACAAGGATTAGACTATTCTGGAAGAACAGTATCTCATTTCTTAATGTCTACTCTATTAATGCTACTAATAATGTTAAAGAAACCTTGGAAATAGTCACTCTTCCAACTAAACAGGGAGAGTAACATTATGCTGAGAAGGAAGAATTAATATATTTACCCAGTTTTTGAGTCAGCTTTTTATAGATGGAAAAAAAGCTAGGAATTATCTGATAGGCCCAAGAAATCCCTGAGTCTTCTTTATCAAGCTGCACAAGAGTACAGGCTATTGTTTCAAGAAACTGTCTTACAGTGACACTAAATGAGGATTCCAGTAAGGAATCTGTAATAGGCTATCTCCAAACTTTTTTTTTTGGGTGGGGGTGGGTGGGGAGACATCAACTAGTAACAAATCTTTTAAAAGGATTTAACATGTTCATATGCCTACAAAAAGGCATCACAAGGCACACTGAGTGAATTTACACACAACTGAAAACAGCTCTGACAGGTGGTGAGGACGATATTGCTACAGAACAGAAGGAAAGCTACCTTTACTTCCCTGAAGTTTAAGCTTTTAAAACAGCATTTGTTGCAGCAGGAACACCATAAGGCCAGATAAATGGATTACACTACTCTAATTAAAAGAAGCTAGTTACAGGCAAGAAATCAGGCACTCTATTAGCAGAAAAAGAAAAAACTTGGAAGAAATTACCTGGCCAGGTAGTGAGATGAGCACTCTCTTACACTGCTGTTAGGAGTGTAAATGAGAAACCCTTCTTGGCAGCAAGATTGCAATATTTATCAAGAATCTCAGGTTTTTTTTTTTCATCTTAAAGAATCTTTAAAAAGTTCATATCCACTGGTTCCATTTTTAGGAGTGTAATCTAAGAAAATAAATATATGAAGATTTATGTACAAGGATGTTTAATATATTGGTTATATTTTCCCAATGAAAATAACCCAAATATTCAACAGGGAATTATAAAAATAAATTGTTCCATCTACTTAGTGGAATGCTATGTAGTCAATTTTTTAAAAAATGTTTTCAATGGATATATAATGACATACTATATCTTAACATTGTAAAAAAAATATGTAGCAGCAAAAAAAGATCAAAAAGAAACATTCAACTGTAAATAGTTGTACTATCTGGCAACAGGATTTTGAATGATTTCATTTGCTTCTTTATTCTCTCCTATGTTTTCCAAAATTTCTGCAATGAGTACATATTTTTAGAATTAGAAAAAATGTTTTGTTCTTTTTTTTTAAAGGGAAATAACCCTTGGCTATAATAGGCTTATATAACTATTATAACTTCTCTATCTTCACAAAGGAAAGAGTGTGTGGCCACTTACCTGCCCTGTGTCCACACTGGGTTTCTGGTGGCTGAAATGCACATCTCAGGGACATCTGTATGTACACTTATTTGTTATAAAATTTCACTGGATAGGTGACTTCTGACACACAATATAGTCCAAGCAGAGTATCACAAAACACATCACTAAAGCATACTAAAATAAGGTTATTTACTTAAAAATGATACACTGGATGTAATCTATATATAGAACAAAGCAAATAATGGTAAACTTAATAAGGCACCTTTTAAACCAGATGCTGTACAAAATACATTTAGTGTGTTACATATCAAAGATGAATCTATATTTCTGGTGTTTTACAAATGCATAATAAAACTGCTTGTTTTTAACCTTCTTTCAGCGTATATGTACAACTTTCCTAATTAAGCTATAATGATACTTTCATTTTATACAATATATACTACATTTTAGTTTTTAAATGGGCAAGGACAAGAGTCACTAAAAGGGCTTAAATAATTCCATTGAAAGCATAGTACAGAGCACAAGCTAAAATTACAATATATTTAATCTTTTGCAAAAGCAGTATTCACATACCTTCTTTATAGGATGATTACACATAGCTTCATGTGATGCTGCCCTAGATTTAATCTGCTCTTTATGAATGTATCAGCTCTCTGCAGTTTTCACTGTGACCCTCATAATAGCACTGAGGCAAGAAGATGAACTGCTACACTGCTATTTTAACATCTGACCCAAGCAAATAATAAATATTACCACTTTTAAACAGTACAAGAGCTGCAACAGTCTTAAAAAAAATCAATTCGTATTTCTGCTGTTGAAATTATTTTAGATATTCAGAAACATTTCAAAACGTGTATGAAAAGAAAAATAAATAATTTAATTTATACAATCTTGCCTGGAATAAATTATTCAATATCAAATTTGATCTTGGGCCAACTTAGAGATGCATGATTCTTTAAACACTGTATTGCATTTTTGTTCTAAACAGAAGCAAAGCATCTGGGGAAAAAAGGTACTGAATATTTTTTAGAGTGAATAAATAAAAAATCTGGCACATTCTAGGAAAACATAATTTTCAAAAACTACAGGTCACTTTCTAAGCTCAAAAACACTCCTGGAATTGGAAAGGCAACACAAAATGTTGATTGAAATATCTTTTGTGAAAACATTTCCAGAGAAACCAGATTTGAATTTTATGCTTCAGAAACTTGTCCAATAAGAAAGCACAGGGAAAGCTTAGAATAGACACACTGAAGCCAATTCCTAGCATGCATGCCTTTAATTCTAAAGATATTGATATTTACCAGTATAAAGGGAATTCATAAGGAGAATTTTCTTTGAGGGAGGATTAACTTCTGTTATATTCAGGTAGTTTTGGTTTTTTGTTTGTTTTGATATTTCAGTTATTTAAAGGGATGACAGACAGAAGCTACACATTTTTAAGATGCTAAGTTGTAAGCAGGACCAAATAATGGCTTCCAGGGTTTTACAAATTATTATTTATGGTAGTATGTAATACTTCCTCTTTTACTCTTTAAATATGAACTTAGAAATTTAAGAGTAAGAATAAAAGGAGAGAAAAAATAGATTTCATGCAATTTTTTTTCGACTTTAGGATTTCAAAAATGGAATCGTTCATTTTGCTTTTTTTTTTTTTTTTTTTTTTTGCGGTATGCGGTCTTCTCACTGTTGTGGCCTCTCCCGTTGCGGAGCACAGGCTCCGAATGCGCAGGCTCAGCGGCCATGGCTCACGGGCCTAGCCGCTCCGCGGCATGTGGGATCTTCCCGGACCAGGGCACGAAACCGTGTCCCCTGCATCAGCAGGTGGACTCTCAACCACTGCGCCACCAGGGAAGCCCGAATCATTTGCTTTTAAAAGAACGTGTAATATTAGAAAATATTTTTATTGAACAAGTTTCTTGACATCACTTTTAATAGATCAATTTAATTAAAAAATCATAATGCTCTTGTACTTATATATTACCTGCAATTGTCTGCTTCCACATACTATTTTAACATTTCTAAGAATAGAATTTGCCTTTCCTTACATTTTTTTATTAAGATGACAAATTATTTTCAAGATTTATAGTTTATCAAATAAAAAATAAATCAAGGTTAACCTTACACTAAGTAGATTAGAGCCCATAAGTATTCTTAAATCACTTGGAAATTTAGATTAAAATACCTGTACTTCTCAGTACAGAGATGGGGAAAACATTCTCAAACAGGAAGTTATTGGGTACTATAAATATCAATATATAAATTTACTTATCTTGATGAACACTTCAAGCTTGAGTTATGTAAGATGAAAATTATTAAACTTGGTCAAAACTGTTAAAGCAAGTCTCAAATTTGTGATTGATGTATAGACAAATATGTAAGCATTTCATCCTTTAAATGTCAGTCACATTTATGGCAATGGATGGATACATCCTCTGATTCCTCCCCTTTAAAGATTTTTTTAACTATGTTGCGATATAATCACATTTATTTTATGCTATATTCAAGAAAACTGTCTCACTTCATGCACCCATGAGTTGTTTCTTCAGAATAAGACATTAATATTTAAAAGGCATTACAGAAGTATAGTAAGTTTAAGTAGATCAGAATTACTCCTTGGGGAAACAAGGCATCCATAAAATATGTAGCATTTTATTGAATAACAGCTATATGGTATAGATATAGGTACTGACTAGATATTGAACTTTTTGCCTGATTCTTCACTGTCTTCACAAACTTACGGAACAGAAATCATAAAACCAAAAATCTCAAATGATTTAAATGTCTAAAACAGTTGTTGACAAATGTATATTAACTCTGAGACAGAAATCTCTAATTGGAGGATCCTTTCATAAAGGAGAATTGAGATGATGGCATCTTAATGAAAGTCTATACCTATGGTTAGTTCTTGATATTTAAACAAAGTCCTAGACTTGATATACTACTTTGAATTAATTCTGAAAATTTACATGTAGTTCTACTTTACAACTTTTTTTTTCTGAAGATCTTTTAATTTTTCTCCCTTAAGGATGGTATATGAGGTACACATGAGCTGGTTTCTATAGTATGAATGTATGTACATACATAAAATATGGTTGTAAAGGAGCAGGTGTTTTGCAAGTAAAGCATATTACACACAAAATATAAATAACTTCCCTTTTAAAAGTTACTGAGAATAAAGAATACAGAACATGGTTATAGGCACTTAAATTGCTATCAAATGCAGTAATTAGTATTCACTTCAATAAGAAGTGTTTTCTTTAGAAGGTTCATGGCATTGGAAGTTCCAACTTTGGATAGGATGCTTTTCATGACAAAAATAATAATTACAAAAAAAAAAGTTTGTGGTGGGAGGAAAACAGTCCAAATTTACACACACTTTAAACTCCTTTTGGCCTTTATATCAACTTTAATGTTAAAAAATAAAGTTGGTGGAGAAGCTAGCTCACTTGCAAGGTAAATGGCTTTTATGTGATTGGCAAATCTTGGTCAGATAATGCATTTTTAAAGCACAAAACCAACAGCCACCAATATCTTCCTGTGCATTCATAAATTATTTTCTTCTAATTCAAATGGCAGCAGAGGAATTCTGGTATGCATGTACTTACACAGACACATACACACACACCATTATCAAGGCATGACAAACTATCATAAACTAAGCAGTATCCCAAACAGATCATGATCCATAGGCTGTTTACAAAGGTAGAATACAAATAGATTAAATTTTCTCAGGTAGAAGGTAAAAGTGTATATTTCTCCATCTCTGCTGAATTCATTTATCTTCTTAAGGCTTTCACAGAAAGCACCATTTTATGAACAGGTAATTCAGCACCCAGAGTTTGACTGGAGACATTAATCAGGATTGAAGTCTTGATGCAGTTCATAAAAACCCAATAAAAAAAAGGCATCAAAAACCACATTTATAATAAAGCTGTCCATATATAAAGAATGAAGTGTTTAGAAGTTCCCAGCTTGTATTCTACAGAGTACTGAAAGGTTTAATATTAGCAGCCTGTGAAGGTGTAGTGAGGAAAGAGTCTGAGAACCAAGTTAACATCCTTATTCTAATTCCACCCGTTCCTTGGGTGAAAACAGTTCTTGCAGTCTAGAATTTCTCCTCATGATTATTTGTCTGTCAAATCTTTACATCTTGAGATTCAACCATCTTGGCAAGTGTCTTCTTGATTCTCAGAGCTGTAAGTCTGGAGGCTGGATTGTGAGCCCAGCATTCTGACATTAGCTTCAAAACTGCTCGTAGACACTGAAAGGTAAAGAGAATGTAGTGAGTAGGTAAATATCGTTGGCAACACTCAGCAATTACTTCCTAAGGGGACTGAATTCCACTTACTTCATCACTGTTCCATCGATTAGACACAATTGGCCGCAAACGTTTGACACACACAACCTCACGCATATCTTCATATGATGGATCATTGGGTACCATGTTATAGTATGGCAATTGGTACTCTTCTACAATTCCTGTAGTGAGTTAGAAAGTATAGTTGGCACAAAAATGGTGGCTGGACAAAATACATCAATCCATTCAGTACCTCCTACTGAACTATGGAACTGAAACAAATCCCTCCATAAAGAAGAAAAGATTACAGAGTGGATGATTCACTTTTAATAGTAAATGTATGTTCTCTTTTTTTTTATGTCTAATTATTTTCTCTATCCCCACCATAGCTGTCCATATTGGACATACCAATATCCCTTAAAATAAGCAAGGTGAACCACTCACTTACCCTAAATTTTCAGTCTAATTATTTATGTACACAATTGTTTCTACTAATGAATGAGGCTTTAATTTTTTTTATTATTTTTTTTTCTGCAGTAGAAAGACAACATATATGCAGAAAAGAGTTAATAAAGCAGACCTGAAACTGCTATTCTTAAAAGGCCTGCTTGCAAGACTGGCGCTTGACTGGTGTCTGAGAACTTGCCTGGTAAACAGCTCCCTACACTCATAAAACTAATGAAAAGGTAAGTCACTGTGTCTAGACTGTTTGTGCCAACAATATGGTTTATGCTGGACACCTGGCTTTCTTTCTAGGAGTTTGGAATTTTGATACATACTAGGCAGAGGATGCCCACGTGACCAGCCTCCAAAAAAATCTTTGGGTACTAAATCTCTAATGAACTTCCTTGGATGACAATATTTTACACATTATCACAATTCATTGCTGGAGTAACTTAAGCAAACCCCAAGCGACTCCACTGGGAAAAGACTTTTGGAAGCTTGTACCTGATTTCCTCTAAACTTTCTGCCCCATGCACCTTTTCCCCTTTGCTAATTTTGATGTGCAGCCTTTCAGTGTAACCAATTTTAGCTGTGAAGACAACTGTATGTTGAGTCCTGGGAGTCCTAATGAAATCAGAGAACTGGGGAGGGGTCTTGGGGATCCCTGACACACACGACATCTAAATTATACAACTGGAGCTGTTATTTTTTGAATTATGAGTATACAAACATAACCAGAAACATGCTACCTAAACTCCTACCTCCTGTGATACAACGACGAGCCATTTCCCAAATAATCAGGCCAAAGCTATAGATGTCAGCCATTATGTAGGGCTGGAAATGGTTTTTATTCAGGCTTTCATCTAGCACTTCTGGAGCCATGTAGCGTTTGGTACCCACCCTAGTATTCAAAGGTACATCAACTTCATTTGTATCACTGAAACAGAAGACAGACAATGTCCAGGTTGAGGGCCAAGAACAAAATCGCTTCTCATCTATTTTTGTCGCATATTGTAAAAGTCAGGGTCTCTCTCTGTATATATATAACAAAATAAAATAAAGATCTATCTATCTATCTAATATGTCTACATTCCCTTATCAGAAATCCTTGGGGTCAGATGTACTTTGAAATTCAGCATCTTTCAGATTTAAAAAGGTAATATACCCTTTAAATATATGCTTTATATTATATAAATCTCCAGCAGGGTCTGCAGCAGTACTCAATCAAAATCATTAGTAAGTACACAGTGAAAGACTAAGTATGAATATTGATACTAAGCTGGATAAAGACAGTAAATACCTCACATCAGTTCAAGTTTTGTCACCAAACAAGTTTTGTGCCTTTCTAAGAAAGAGAACAATACTGAATATTAAAAAAGTGGTACATAATTATATCCCAGAACAAGTGAATGTGAAAATTAATTGAGAGGAATCATTTGCTTTTATCATTCTCATGTGAGCCTTTGTGATTTAGGATGACATTTTATTTCTTTATGGGTCCAACCAACTTAGCTCTATTGTGAGTAATGTTTACATAATCATATTGAAATGATGTTTATTGTTTTTTTCAATTTTTGGAGTAAATTTTAGAGTTAGAAGACATGAGTGATTTGTTTTTAGGTCCCCAGATCTATTAGATTCTGAAAACTACTCTGAGGCAGAGATTAATATAATGTATTTTATATTTTCTTAAATTAGCATCTGATGAATATTTGAGCCAATAAATACTCCACTGATAAAAACAACAGGTTAGAATACTGTAAAATGATGGAAGAAGATTAAAATTTTTTCATGTTTGCTTTATTATGGACTAGTACTTCTATTTTATGGCCTGAAATGAGTTCTGAAATGTGAAATGGCTGCTGTATTCCAGAATTATAACATTAAAACAATTTAAATGGTTTTCTAAAAATCTGATATTCTCATTGTTTAAAAATATTGACAATATCAAGTAGTGATGAAGAAATGGCATACTTATATCTTGTTTATGGGAGTGTAAACTGATGCACGCTTTCTAAAGGGATAACCTACAACATACTATTAATATAACTTAATATGTACATACTCTCTGTCTAGCCCCTTCTCTAGCAATCCATCATGAAGAAATACTTGCACAAGTATTCAAGGATATTATATATGGATAAAATACAATATTCATTAAAGCATTTTAAAAATAATAGAGATAAACTGGAGGCAACTTTAATGCTCATCACTTCGGTCACAGATGAAATAAATTATAGTACAGCTATAAAATGGAAAACTTTCCTTAACACTGTTAAAAAGAATGAAGTAGATCTATATATACTGAAACGAAGGATGTCTAAGACAATAAAAAGTAGGAAATCAAGAATTATGTAGAGTAGGATGTAATTTTTGTTAAAAACAGAAAACACAATGACAACAAAACACGAAGACAAAAACCCCCCAAAACCCAATTTATATAATTATATAAGCACAAATACATGTTTGGAGATCCACTGTCCTGAATACAAATACAAACAGGTAAGTATCTTTAGGAGATTGAAATAATTTCAAAACTATAGGTAAAGAACCACTCACCTGTTGAATTTAACAGCAAGGCCCAGGTCAGCAATACAGCAACTTCCATTTTTCTTGATGAGGATGTTTTTGCTCTTTAGGTCGCGATGAGCAATTGCAGGCTTTCCTTGAGTGCCATAAATTTCTGTGTGGAGATGGCACAGACCACAGGCAGCTGAATAAGCCAACTTAAGCAGGGCTCTGGTGTCTAGTGTAGCACATTTCAGGAAATCATAGAGAGATCCATTTTCATGGTAATCGGTAATCAAATAGAGCTGAGTCCAGGAACCTGTACCTTTAATATCTGCTGCTATAAAACCTGTTCAATTAATGAATTTAAAAGGTTAGTTATCAGATGTGGCTAGGAAGAATAATGAATGCTCATTTAGGGTACTGAGAATAACTTAGGTATAATTTACAGGTAATAAAAATTTAACTCGTCTGATAAAATCTCTTGAATATGTTACCAAAAATTTTTTTCTGTCATTTACATATAAAAGTCTATACTTTTGTAATTAATTTAAAGTAATCTTAATGATAATCATAAAAATGATAATAATATGACTAAGAAAAAGATCACATATATAATAACCTAGGGAAATGTTATTAATCTACATGATTCTGTAAGTATGAAGAACTATAAAGAAGGAATGTGGAAAAGGCTCTTCATTTCAAACTGAAAAGTGGACCCATTAAAATAATAAAGTTAGGGCTTCCCTGGTGGTGCACTGGTTAAGAATCTGCCTGCCAATTCAGGGGGCATGGGTTCAATCCCTGGTCCGGGAAGATCCCACATGCCTCGGAGCATCTAAGCCCGTGCACCGTAACTACTGAGCCCACGCTCTAGAGCCGGCGAGCCACAACTACTGAAGCCCACGCACCACACGTACTGAAGCCCGTGTGCCTAGAGCCCGTGCTCTGCAACAAGAGAAGCCACTGCAGTGAGAAGCCCGCACACTGCAATGAAGAGTAGCCCCCGCTCGCCGCAACTAGAGAAAGCCCGCGTGCAGCAACGAAGACCCAACACAGCCAAAAATAAATAAAATTAAAAAAAATAATAATAAAGTTAAATATGTTCAACTAAGAGTTCGCTCCTAACTAAGCCAACTCCCACTTGCCCATCAATGCCTAATCACATTTTCCTTTTCAGCCTGGCTCACTGACAAGCAAGTTCACAATACTGGCCTCCTTTCTTTCTCCTTTCTCTTCTCCTCTCTCTCTTCAGAAAAAGGTGAGTGCCGAGTTGAATAATGTCCCTCCCCCATTCATGTCCACCTGGTACCTATAAATATGACTTTATTTGGAAACAAGGTCTTTGTAGATATAATCAAGTTCAGATGAGGTGATACTAGGTTAGAGTGGGCCCTAAATCAATGACTGGTATCCTTATAGGAAGAGGGAAATATGGACACAGACACACAGGAGGAAGGCCATGTGCCAAAAAAGACAGAGATAGGAGTGTGGTCTCCCAAGCCAAGGAATGCCGAAGATAGCTGGCAATCACCAGAATCTGGAAGAGGCAAGGAAGGGTCCTCTCCTAAAGCCTTCAGAGAGCATGACCCTGTCAACACCTTGATTTTAAACTTCTGGCCTCCATAACTCTGAGAGAATTAAGTTTCTGTTGTTTTAAGCCACCTAGTTTGTGGTACTCTGTTACGAACAGTGCTAGGAAATGAATATAATTAGTATAGGAAACTATACTCTTAGCAACATGTTATGCACTCTCTAAATTAAAGGGCAAGGAAATAGTACCTGAATAGAAAGTCAGGGAAGGTAGATGAGTTTATGCACCCTACTGATCAGATCATACCTAGGTTATTTCACTACTGTGTAAATGGGGGTGAGGAGAGAGACCTACTAAGCATAGAACATAATAAATGAAGCTACATCTTATGAGGGAGGGGGGTGATTTAATTTGCAACAGGCAAAGGTACATATAGTTCAAGTTACCCTAGAAAATTGCTTAAATTACCTTAAAAGACTTGTTTTTTGTTACTATATGACTAAGTCCAATAAACTATATTACTTCCACTTCGAAACTCACTGCTATTTCTCCTCAGCTGGGTAGTAAATATAGACACACCTTGTTTAACTGAGCTTCACAGATACTGTGTTTTTAGCAAATTGAAAGTCTGTGGCAACTCCTGCCACAAGTCTATAGGAGCCGTTTTTCAAACAGCATTTGCTCACTTCATGTGCCACATTTTGGTAATTCTCACAAACCTTCAAACTTTTTCATTATTATTGTATTTGTTATGGTGATCTGTGATCAGTGGTCTTTGATGTTACTATTGTAATTGTTTGGCATTTTTTAGCAGTAAAGTATTTTTAAATTAAGGTATGTACATTGTTTACTAGACATAATGCTACTGCACACTTAATAGACTACAGTACAGCATAAACATAACTTTTATATGCACTTGGAAACCAAAATATTTGTGGGACTTGCTTTATTGTGATATTTGCTTTATTGCAGTGGTCTGGAACCCAACCCCAAAATATCTGAGCCATGTCTGGAAAGTGGTTGGTTGCCATCCAGGACTGGGTTGTATTTAAACTGTATATTCCACTAGATTTCCTTTAGCCAAATGCACACAACTGAACTCACAAATGTTTTCAAAGCCCATGTGCCAGGCTTCCACCGGCATCCCACTAACCTTGAAGAATATGGAACTGACTAAAATCAAACATGTACTCACCGAGTATGTTTTCATGGCGCATTAGCACAGTTTGATAGATTTCCGTTTCTCGAAACCAGCTAGCTTCTTCAGTGGTAAAAAACACTTTGACTGCCACTTTCTCACCACGCCATTTACCCATCCACACTTCTCCATATCGGCCTTTACCAACTTGCCGAACCATCTGAATCTGTTTGGCAATAGTTCGCTGAACCTTCATAGTAAAAAGTAAAATGAGAAGAACATATTAAGATTGAGAAAGTGGTTTAATAGGCCATCCCATCAAAAAGGATGGTACATACAACCAACAAACTCGAAGATTAACATATATACAGTCAGCCTCCATATCCATTCCGCATCCTTGGATGTGGAAGACCGACTGTATGGGACCTGAGCATCTGTACATTTTTGTATCTGCAAGGGGTCCTGCAACCAACCCCTGAGGTCGATCCTGAGGGAGGACTGTACTGTATTCAAAAGGAGATGAAACAATGTACAATATATTCTAAAATCACAAAATAACAAGTTAGTCAATGTGGCAGATTGTTTGCAAAAATGGACTATATAATTCCCCTCCCAGTACACACACCCTTGGGTAGTCTCCTCCAGACTCTGGGCTTGGCTTCATGTCTTGCTTTGGGCAAAAGAACAACAGCAATTGTAAAGCAAGTGAAAAGTCTTTGTGCACCGGGGCTTGCCCTTTCTTGCCATTCTAGGGCACCCTGTGACCAAAATGAGCAAAACCATACCAACTGTTGGTCATGTACATAAACTATACCATTTGGCTCTAGCTGAGCAAATTCAGAAAAAGAACTGCCCAGAAGACCCACAGAATCATGAAAAGTAACAAATGTTTGTTGTTTCAAGCCACTAAGCTTTGGGGTGGTTTATCATGTAGCAAAATCTAAATGACAGTTAAAAATACTCAACTCAGTCTGTAAGACCCTACATGATCTGGTCCCTGCCTAACTCTCCTGCCTGATCATTGACTTTAATCCCCTACCCTCACCCCTCTTATTTACCTTGTTTCAATTTTTAGAATTCACTCAAGCTCATTCCTGTCTCAATCTTTTTGCATGTGCAGTTCCCTTTACTTTTTCAGAAGCATTAGCAGCCATTCTAAATTAAAAAAACAACACTAAGGTCCCGGTTGGAAATGTAGTTAAAATGGGCTAGATTTTATGAGCATCTAAACTGACTTACTTTATGTATCACTTATTACAAATTCCTTTTGTGATTTCATTTTAGAAAGCCAGAATTATTGAGGTCTAATTTACATATACTAAAATGCACTCTTTTCGAGAACTGTGTTTTGACAAATGTATACAGTTATGTAACCACCAACATCACAGTTAAGATACAGAACATTTCTATAACCCAGAAAAGTTCCCTTTAGCGCTTGAAAGTCAATCACCTCCCCACCTACCTTGAGTCCCTGGCATGACTGATCTCTTTTCTTTCCCTACAGTTTTGAACATGACATAAATGGAAACATACAATAGGTAGCCTCTGTATCTAGCTTCTTTCATTCAGCATAAAATACTTTGAAATTTACCTGTGTTGCTATTGCATGGATCAGTAGTTTGTTCCATTTTACTGACAAGCAGTATTCTACTCAATGAATGTACCACAATCTGTTTATCCATTTACCAACTGATGGACTTTTGGGTTGTTTACAATTTGTTATGAATAAAGCTGCTATGAACATTCACAGTCAGTCTTTGTATGGACATGTTTGCATATTCCTTCCGTAAACAATTAGCAGGACTGCTTCACTGTATAAAAAGTATATGCTTAACGTTTTAGTCAACTATAAACCTGTTTCCCAAAGTAGCTGTATTCTGCATTTCAATCAGCAATATATGAGATTTCCAGTTAATTTTATTTATTTATTTATTTGTTTGTTTGTTTATGGCTGTGTTGGGTCTTTGTCGCTGCACGCGGGCTTTTCTCTAGTTGCGGTGAGTGCGGGTTACTCTTCGTTGTGGCTTGCGGGCTTCTCTTGCTGCGGATCACGGGCTCTAGGTGTGCGGCCTTCAGTAGTTGTGGCTTGCGGGCTCTACAGCGCAGGCTTAGTAGCTGCAGTGCACGGGCTTAGGTGCTCCGAAGCATGTGGGATCTTCCCGGACCAGGGCTCGAACCCGTGTCCTCTGCATCGGCAGGCGGATTCTTAACCACTGTGCCACCAGGGAAGCCCTGATTTATATTCTTTTCCACACTTAATATTCTCAGTTTTTGTCATACTAGTGAACATGTAGTATCTCACTGTGTTTAATCTGCATTTCCCTGATGATGCTGAGCATCTTTTCATGTGCTTATCTGCCATTCTTATATCTTCTCTGGGCAAGTGTCTGTTCAAATCGTTTGTCCATTTTTTAAAAATTGGGTTGTCTCATAACTGAGTTGTAAAAATTCTTCATATATTCTGCAACACAAATTCTTTATCAAAACTCCTTTGCCAGTCTGTGACTTGTTTTTTCACTTTCTTAACAGTGTCTTCTGAATAGGAAAAGTTTTAAATTTTAAGAAAGACCAATTTATCATTTTTTAAAGTGACTCTTGCCTTTTGTGTCCTAAGAAATCTTTACTCAAGGTCACAATAATTTTCTAAAACATTTTCTTTTAAAGGTTTTATACTTTAGTTTTTACATTTAGGTCTATGATCCATTTCAAGGTAATTTTGTATATGGAGTGAGATAAGGGTCAAGATTGACCTTTTGGCAAATGGATGCCCAATTTTTCCTGCACCATTTGTTGAATGGACTCTTTTCCCCACTGAATTACCCTGGCATCCTAATCAATTGATCACACATGTGTGCGTCCATTTCTAGACTGTATTCTGTTCCACTGATGTACATACCTATCCTTATGCCAGGATCACATAGTGTTGACTACTGTAGCTGTACAATAAGCCCAGAAATCAGGTAGTGAATCCTCTTTATTCTTCTTCTTCAAAATTGTTTTGGCTCTTCTAGGTCCTCTGCATTTCCAAATAACTGTTAGAATAAGCTCATCAATTTCTACAAAAGTTTGCTCTGATTTTGATTTGGATTGAATTGAAACTATAAATCAATTTTAGGATAATTGAAATCTTAATACTGAGTCTTCTGATTCAAAAACAGGTTAAAAACCTTAACGCTTATTAAGGGTTTTGTTCATTTCTTTTGGCAATGTTTTCTGATTTTTTTTTTTTTTGCGGTACGCAGGCTTCTCACTGCTGTGCCCTCTACCGCTGCGGAGCACAGCTCCAGACGTGCAGGCTCAACGGCCATGGCTTCACGGGCCTAGCTGCTCCGTGGCATGTGGGATCTTCCCGGCCCAGGGCACGAACCCGTGTCCCCTACATCGGCAGGCGGACTCTCAACCACTGCGCCACCAGGGAAGCCCCATGTTTTCTGATTTTAAGTGTACAGGTCTTACATAAATTTTAAGTTTATTCCAAAATATGTCATGTTTTTGATGCTATTTTAAATGATAGTGCTTTTAAAATTTTAATCCCTAATTGTTTATAGCCAGTGTACATAAATTCAATGATTTTTGTACAATGACCTTGATAAACTCACTTATTGGTTGTTGTAGCTTTATGTTATCATCTTTGAGATTTTCTATGTAGACAATCATGTTGTCCACACTGTCCTTTCCAATTCAATTACAGAATTACCTGATTCAATGAATTTTATAATTAGAGATCAATGTATTTACTTTAAACAAACCAACTAAACACAGAATTTAAAATCTATCTAGATATCTAGTATTTATTATAAGGGTCCCCTTGACCCCTAAGTCTGAATATTTCTCTATATATAATTCTCTTAGAATTATTTACAACTCACTTTAACATCATTTTTATGAATTGTGTTTCGGTAACATAGTATTATATTGAGGGAAGTATCCTCTCTATGAAGATGATCTGTGGGAGTAACTTCCTTTTGATTTCAGAATCTGAAATAGTTATACTTCTCCCAACCAAGCAGTTTAACCTTACAGATGCAAGGTATTTTACACCTGATTCCTCAAGTTGGCTGTTAAAAACCTGTGAGCTAATGTTAACACTTACATAGCACTTCATGACCACATTTTCTCTCTTAACCTTGCTTGTGACTCTACCTTACTTGTCTATTCAATTTTTCTTATTTCATATTTCTTATTTTAACTAATTTCATCTTGCATTACTGTAACCATCTTTCTAAATAAGAAGGGAAAAAAGTGTGTCTAGTAAAGTCCCATAATATGTAATTATTAAGCTGTCTACCATCATATGACAACACATTCTGTATTAATAAACCATTCATGTTTATATGACATTTCAGCTTACCAATAAGGGTAGTCCAGATCCACTACCAGAACTTTGTGACTGGTCAATAAGGTCTTTTAATGATTCCCCAACTGGAATAAATGCTTCATCCTGTTCCAAGTCACGATTGTAACGGCGTCTGCTTGAGATGCTCTTGCAATAATGTCTTTTAAAAAAGCAGAAAATAATCTACATTAACATTCTAAAACTATAAAATTCTAAGGTAAGAAAAATCTTGAGGTTGTTGACACTATCATCCTTCCTTCATCACATGGGTTCATATCCAAATTAGTCTTATCATAGAAAAATATATCCTCTGTTAAAATAATGTCCAGAAATGGAGTTTATGAGGTAGAGAGCTATATACTATCTTAAAACAGAAAGACGTCCATGGTACATTGGCAAGTGAAAAAAACAGATCAAAAAACAGCAATGTAAAGTATGATCCTAGCTATAAACGTTTTAAAATTCTATGTATCTATACTTGTCTAAAAGGATCAGAAATATATCAAGTTGTATATAATAGTTATTGCTGGGAACGTAGGAATATTTACTTTCTACTTTACATATGTATTTTCATCTGAATTTGTAAGCATGTAGCTTTGCATCAAAATGAACAATAAATATACTTCCATTTTAAAAAAGAGTTTATGGAAAAGGAATCAAACAAGTTCTCTTAATTCATTCTAATATTTTCAAAGGCTTTTTTAAAAATTTCAAATTATGAAATGTTTCAAACATGTAGGAAGGTAGAGATTAATTTATTTGGCACCCATGTGTAAACCATTTAAATTTAATAAATATTGACATTATGCTGTTTATTCTAGATATATTTTAAATAAATAAACATTAAAATATTTGCAGCTGCAGCCATTTCCCTCATAATTCCATTTCCCTCATTTACTCCTAAGAGACAAACACTATCCTGAAGGTGGTTATATCCTTCCTATCTATGTATTTATACCTTTACCATAAAAGTATATACTCATAAACAGCATCGTTCCTCTGGACACAAATGGCGTATGTTGTATTAATATTTTACATCATGCTTTAAAAAACTCCTTATGTATTACAAATTTACCCATGTTGATACATGTTAAAAAAACAATAGCTCATTTTTATTGATGTTGAGTGTGTGTCAGGCAGTGTTTTATGACTTACTTCATCTTTATTAAACTCCTAAGAGGTAAGTACTATTGTTTCCATTTTACAAAAGAGAAAACCATGTCCCAGAGGCTCATCATTTGTCCCAAGTCAGACAGCTGGCTAATTATTCTCCAATACTGAGGCAAGACCCTTCTGAGTACTATAACCAAAACCCCATGAATTATGAGGTTTTCAAGTCACATAGCTGGCGGGAACAGATACTATCCCCAGTCTTGTGTGAGCACTGAATACTGTTTGCTTCAATCTTTTGTGTGTGTGTGTGTGTGTGGTACGCGGGCCTCTCACTGTTGTAGCCTCTCCCATTGCGGAGCACAGGCTCCGGACGCGCAGGCTCAGCGGCCATGGCTCACGGGCCCAGCCGCTCCGCGGCATGTGGCATCTTCCCAGACCGGGGCACGAACCCGTGTCCCCTGCATCGGCAGGCGGACTCTCAACCACTGCGCCACCAGGGAAGCCCCCCTTCAATCTTTTCAGCCGCTCTTTCCCAGCCTTAGGTGGTTTCCTCACTTGAACACACTGATCAAGATTCAGCTGAATATTCTATGGGAACGTTCTGAAGATGTCTGGAGTTCTTTCTCTGTGAAACTCTCCTTTCCAGTACTCTGTACCTATGAACTATAGCTGCTGCTCTCTCCCCAGACTCTCAGCTGTATCTCCTCGATTCAGTGTCTGCTGAGCTACACCTGAGTTCTTCCTGTGTCCCGCAGCCAGAAACTCTCTTCAGGGAGTAAGCTGGGCAATCACAAGACTCACCTCGTTTGTTTCCTGTTTCTCAGGGATCAGTGCCCTTCCCTGGCTGATTGGCAGCTATTAGTATGTGATTGGGGCTTACTGATTACAGGTTTCACTGTAAGACAATCTGCTTGGGCCATTTCACTGGACTTACTAGAGACAGAATACTCAGGTCTTTTTTCTTGGGCTAGATGGATTTTCCCCAAGAACAATCTTCTTATATGTTATCTAGAGGGAACATGCTTGGTTAGCAGGGTTCTGGAGGGTGGGGGGGGCCCACAAATTAGTATGTAAATATTCACTTTACCTCCTTATTTTTATTATAATACCTCACCCTCAACAATGGGATACCACAGCTGAGAACATTTTTGTTCTTTTCAGAGACTACACTTCTAACCTTCTGTTAGAGAGATGGTGGAAAGTCACATCATTATTCAGAAAGAGTAGGGATCTCAACATCTGTGGTACTTGGCATCCAAAATGGCCCACAAAATTTCTCAACTCCTGGTATGCCTGTCCTTGTTTACCTCCCTTCCCTAAAGCAGGGCTGATCTCTGTGACCAACAGAATATGGCAGAAGTGATGGTGTCACTTCTGCGTCTAGATCATAAACAGCACTGCAGCTTCCACCTTGGTCTCCTGGATCACTCACTCTGGGGGGTGTGGGGGGAGCCAGGCTTCATGCTGTGAGGAAGCTCATGCAGGCAGCTCAGTAGAGAGGCTCACATCAGAGGAACTAAGGTCTCCTGCCAACTTGTGAGCCTCGGAAGCGAGCTATCTTGGAAGGGTATCTACCAGCTCCACTCAAGCCTCCAGGTAAGTGCAGCCTCTGCTGACATCTGAGCCACCCAGTCAAGTCACTCCTGAAGTCCTGACCCACAGAAACAATGAGAGATAATAACTGCTGTTTCAAGCCACTAAGTTTGGGAGTGATTTCTTAATGCAGTATTGCACAACTAATATAGCATCTGACTTTCTAAAAACAGACTTTCAAGCAATCCTCTTGGTTTTACTGACCTCCTCAACTTCACTACCATAGATAACTGCTACTGCCAATTGAGCTTCTTGGGGAATTTTACAGTATAAACTGGTTGCTGTTTGTCTATCTCATTTTCTAGCCTGGGATTCAGATTTCTTAGGTCTACAATGTCACTACTCATCCATGAGCTTCACAGGTTCCACAGCTTTTTGCTGTTATCTTGTCTCCTTGTCCTAGTTGGACAAGAAAGTTAAAAACTCTTTATTGCTGTTTTAGTGGGGCACAACAAAAGTAAGTATGCTCAATCTACTTCTCTATCTAAAAAGTCTATAATCAAACATTTGAATCTTTGCCAGTATAATGGGTAAAAAATCTCAGTATGATTCTAATTTATGTTTTTCATATTATGAGTATTCTTAAGTCATCTTTTTATTTTTCTTTTGAGAGCCATATGTATTTCTCTTTAGGTAAAACATATGCTCATTTTTGGGGGCCTAATTTCCCACTGAGTTGATTTTTTTCTTTTTGATTTATAGAAGCTCTTTATATTTGAGAAATCAGCTCTTTGTAATATAAGCTACGGATATTTTTCAATGTTGGTCTGTCTTCTGACCATTTATGGTGGTTTCTACCACATAGTAAAGTTTTATTTTTATGTAGTTGACACCATCAATCTTTTCTTTTTTAATTTTAAGGTTTTTGTTTTTTGGTTTTTTTGCTTGTAAGTTTTGTGTCAGACTCAGATTATTTAAAAAAATTCTTCCAAGGTTTGTTCTAGTATTTTAATCAATTCAGTTTATATATATATATATATATATATATATATATATATAGAGAGAGAGAGAGAGAGAGAGAGAGAGAGAGAGAGAGAGAGAGAGAGAGAAAGGGAGAGCGAGCACCCCAATCTGGCTAAAATTTATTTCAGTGTACGGAATTGATTCAACTTCATTTTCTTCCATATAGCTATTCACTCCCAAATCCATTTACTGAATAAGCCAACTTTTCCTCAGTGATCTGAAACGTTACCTTTATCATATACTAACTTTCTTTATATACTTGGGTCTACTTATGGGTCTAGTAACAAATTCCACTGATCTCTGTTTATTCATATGCCAGTAAGATAATATTTTATTATTGAAGTTTATGCCCTCCTCTTATTGCTCTTCTGAAATCATGACTAAATGCAAACAATTCTGAACTGCCAAATAACTAAAGAATGATAATACATACAGTTGATTTCTTGGGACAGGTTTTTAAATTTAGATATAAGAAAGTTCAATATTCTATAAATAAGAAAATCTTAGGTACTCATGAACGTAACAAGAAGTATAATGTTGTGTCCAATTAATTGATTAGTAGTAAGGTCCTCTGTTCCCTTAAGAAAACTATAATATAGTTAATTAAAGGAGATAACCAGAAAATACAAGTTAATGGTTCCTGAAATACATTCAGTGTCAATGGTTTCTGCCTACTGGCTTTAAGAACAACTGTTTATATCGAATATTCAACAAAATATTTTGCATCAAAGTAATTATCTTACTTGTAACAAAAGCAGCTGGAGAAGATGATCATAGCAATTATGCAGACAGCCATAGAAATGAGCAGAGCTAGCCATCGAATGTTGTTGCCATCGAAAAATGGACCTGATAATGGAAGTAAACAATGAAAAAGACATATTATCTTTTGATCACATCTTAAAAGGAAAAAATAACTTGTAGTGTTGAACTGTAGAAAGCTTGCTTATTGTTAAAACTAGCGAAAATATTTTACTGAGAATCATGATTGCACGTTTCTCTGCTAACCTACCTATAACAACAGGGGGCAGTGTAGGTTGTAAATACTGGTTACATAAGTTGGTCCGACAACATTCTATTGTCCGGCGTAGCTGGGCTTTTGGTGAATCCTAAAGGAAGAAAATTAGAAATAATTTGATACATGAAACTGATAATTAATTTTAAAAATATTCATAAAATACAGTTTCTAATTCAGTGAGTGAAAAGGACCTGCTAAGTTTGTGTGAAAGTGATTATTGAAAAATTTAAATCTATGGTGAAATAGTGTTGTAAAGGCTCTAAGATGTTTTTTCTTAAGGAGAATGTATGTATGTGGATGGTGTGTTAGAACACTAGACTATAACTTAATTACAGATAAACAAAAGTTTATATATATTTTTCACCCAAAATTTGGCATATCTTAAGATATGACTATTCATTTGTTTTTAGTAAAAAAGTATTTAAAATCATGAGATCTTTTCCTAAAAAACATGGGTAATACATTTTATTACAGTGATAAACTAGCAGGGTAAATATGATCTCGTAGTAGTATTGAGACTTAGTTGGATGAGACTTAAGATCTGACTAAAAAGTGGAGCGTGTCCTAGGCCAAAGAAATGACAGGTTAGAAAAGGCAGTCAAGTAGGCAGAAGATACAGTTGATTCTGCCTATAACAACTATGTCGAAACTAATGAACCTGATACGGAAGCAAGTTGAAGTGTATATGTGGTGAGGATAAGGGCAAAATATAGAAACAATATTTCTGAGAGTTTCTGGGAGACCACCAACCAGATATGTGTCCCTAATACATCAGAAAATGAGCACAGGGAAAGACTATAGTCATGGGAACAGATACCAAAAATTATATGTGAAGTTTTATTTGATTAAAAGTACAGTATTTGAGAAGTTCTTAACTTGAATGCTGACATTTCAGCACCACCTGGAAGAAGTGCCATGCTAGACCAAAACAGTAACAGAAAGGAATTGTCTGTCATCATAGAAGTAGCAAGAATATAAGCAGAAATCAACCTTCTTATTCTAAAATATCAGATGGGCAGAAAGGAGAAACCCTGATATAATCAGGTATTCCTTTAAAAATGTGAAAATGAGATTCCATAGGGAAATCTATATGGGATTCTATAAGGGACTTGAGATTATATAAGAGAAGATAAGACGGGTCAGGAGTACTTGGAAACCTCCAAAAGCACAAGTTTTACATTTTAACTGAATTTTTAACTTTCTAACAATTTTTTTTACTTTTAAATGATCATAAAAAGAAAGAGAAAAGAGAGACATGTCAGAAGTTACACAGGTGACTCTGAAAAAAATATCCCAGATCTAGAGAAAACTTACATGAAGGATGGAATGAACAGTATACAACTAAAGATGAATAAAAGAAGTGTGAAGCATCCAAGAATAGTCCCAGTATGGCTAAAGTTCAAAATGAGCTCAGCCTTGCAGGACAGGAAATGTAAAGAAAAATCAGGAAGGGGTTTTTGGCAGTGCTCGAAGAAAGACCACCAAGCAATGGATGTAGTATTGCTGACAAAATACTAGGTAATGGAGGACAAAGAAAATGAACACTTCCTTAACTCTCGTTTTGTTTCAGTCTTCTCTATCAAGGATGATTGCAGGAATGAAGAAGGCAGACCAAACGCTAGTAAGTGGGATTGGTATCCCAGAAGTATGCAGAGACCCTACAATGTTTTTGTGTTCTGTCTGAATTCCCATCTTCTCAGCTAGGTGAATTACATCACAGGAAGTTGAGAGCACTTGGGAGAAGGCTGAAAGTGGTATGATTTAAAGATTTTAGAAACAAGGAGTGCTGTAAACTAGATAGCTAAATGTAATATTAAGTTTAAAAGGGAAAGAAAGACTTTGCCAACAACAGATTGGGGGCAGCACAGTATTATGGAAACAACAAGGATTTTGGAATCAAATAGCTTAAATCATAGCTTTGCCATTTATTAACTTTGTGACCCTGAGCAATGAACTTACTTCTCTCTGGGCTTTAGTTTCCTCTGCTATAAGATGGAGGATAAAAAATACCTGCCTAATAGGGTAACTGGGAGAAAATGAGGTAAAATATACCAAGCACTTAGCATATTAAATGCAAATAGTAAATGTTCAATAAATTAATTCTTCTTCCTCTAGTGAATGTGACACAGATCCCAGTTGATATTCTAGAATAAGTCACAAATGCTTGTAATCTCCTGGAAGACTCAATGTGGCTTCACTGAGAACAAGCAACATGAAACTCACATCTTTCTTATGTAGGTTAACTATATATCTGGGTAGGCAAAAGTTACGTGTGTATAGATTATGAAGTTGGGTGACACAAGCTTTCCGGTTCCTGCACTCCCCACTCCCATGTTCCACCCAAGTCCATTTGTATCTCTGGATTTAGGTGGGCAATAAAAATCCTTGTGGGGAAAAAACTCACTTGGCATTCACAAAATAGGAGATTCTAACTTATTTAGTGAGCTTGAATGGGGGGCTGCAGATGAGGCGGAGTGGTATACAATAAAGGAACTGAAACCAAATTACAAGAAATGGCAGTGCGGTTTCTGAGAAATAATTCATCCCACTGGAAGAAACAGAATAAGCCAGATTTACCTACAGAGACTGGATTGTGTGAGGGAAAATCAAGGTCTGGGTGAAGCATGGTGATTATCACTTGAACTTGTTTTGATTCAAACCTGACAGTATATGAAAGCACTGGGAGGAAAAAGCTTAGGTGCCAGGTAAATTAAGAGTGAGATATAGCAAGATACACAGAAAGTGAGATAAGTGGTGGTCAACATGTTTTGTCTGTGTAACCCCTAAATGAATTCTGAAAAACAGTGTATCCCCTCATATATTTTTAGACTGACACCTAAAATTTTTCATCATAAATAGCTACAAAGAATGTATTGATAATTACTTGCATATTGCACATATTTTAAAATAAAATTAAAATAACTCAAATCTATTCAGTAGAATCTAAATAATGTAGCAATTCAATACCCGTTATCGTTATTTAAAAAAATAAATGGTCAAAATGCTTCTTTAACAATTGAAAATTTTATAGTGTTCCTTTTGCTCCTTGAGCTCCTATTCCGTTTCCACATTTTCCACAATAATTATGTCCTAATGTTCATGGAGAGGGGGAAGGGTAAGCTGGGATGAAGTGAGAGAGTGGCATGGACATATATACACTACCAAATGTAAAACAGATCGCTAGTGGGAAGCAGCCGCATAGCACAGGGAGATCAGCTCGGTGCTTTGTGACCACCTAGAGGGGTGGGATAGGGAGGGTAGGAGGGAGACACAAGAGGGAGGAGATATGGGGATATATGTATCTGTAGAAACGAACACAACATTGTAAAGTAATAATACTCCAATAAAGATGTTAAAAAAAATTGTCCTAATGTAATATGTATCTTGATAAATAATTCTCTACATGAAAAATAAACATATATAATCTATTTTATTTCCTGTGATAGTATGTCTTTAAGCCAAAAAATTATTTTGGTTTGATTTATCATCACAATTATTATTAGTATAAAATTAATCAAAACTGTATATATAATCTTTATTAAAATACTAATATAAAAAGAAAATTTTATTGGAGAGGTATGACATGAATGACACTTTTTAAAAAACTACTTCATAAATTCATGGATAATTACTTATTGCTAGAATGAGAAAGTTTGGCATTAACTTTAATCCTATTTTTATCTTTTCCTTTTTTGGGGTCAGTACTAAGATTCTTTGTTCACATAAACAAAAAGATGATAATGGAAGGAACTAGTTATGCCATTGTCCCCTAATTCTTTAGAGACCTTCCAATCGTATGCTAAAACTCTTATAATGATCCTATTAGGAAAAATTATTTTACATGATCTAGCAAATTGGTTGAAAGCAAAAAATGAAAAACTACCAGATACGCAAATATATCTGCTATCCCCAAGTTCCCCACACTGATACTTAGATTTCGAATTATAACACTGTTTGGAAACTTGAGTATTTACATTCCAGGCCACTAATCTGGAAACTGTGACAAGGATGATTGTGAAAAGGAAGGAAGGAAAAGAGAAATTGCTTAAGAAGCTCTGGTCTCAGGCAGATCAATATTAAGCAATAGGACCTGTGGAAGTTCATGATAGGTAAACCGATCCCCTTAAAACTATCCATGTGCTTATGCGATCCTTGTGTAATGTAGTCTGTGTGCACCCAGGTATATGCGTAACCCAGTTTAAAGCCTGCTTGGTTACATCATCAATATGGTAAAAGCTAACATTTACTAAGTCCTTACTATGTGCCAGTTGTGCTAAACTCTTTGCATATATGCTACCTCTCATTTGACCCTTACAAGAACTCCTTTGCTGATGAGAAAACAACTTAAGAGAGTAAAGCTCCCTGCTCAAAGTTCCACAGCTAGCAAGAGGCAGCATGTCCATCTGAACACAGACTGTCAAGCTTAACAACTAAATTACATTGATAAATTCATTTGGGACACATCTAGTTGAGGGGGCCTGCGAGACACTGGTTACTACTGTCAAGCTCAGTGCTTTAACCACAGAGAGGTCTTTCTTCAACATTTTAAAGTGATTAAACAGTGTACTGTTTGTGCGGTTGATAAATATGCAAATAGCATAAAACTGGAAGAGACAAACAAATCAGCATCCCCCAAATCCTGACAAATTAGAGCAAAGGATTAATTTTAATACAATGAAATTTAACTTAGACAAGTATGTGACAATTGTGTAACAAAACTCATTCCATTCCCACCTACTTGTTTGTGTCAAGAAACCAACAGCACCAATAAAGAATGGAAGAGATAAGGATGAGCAGTAGCATGAGTGAAAGACATGGGGATTTCAGCTGACAGAAAACTCCATATATTTCAAGAATATGGTATGACAATCAAACCTCTAACATGAGATTTGGCTGCATTTAGGAAAAGGGAAAGGAGTTACTAATTCTTGGGGGTTTTTTTTCTTCTTTTTTTCTGGCCAGACCACAGTCAATTCTGCATCTTACACTGAGAAACTGAAGAGTGAGTAACTCTAAAGCTGATGATTATAAGGAGCCGTTGAAGTCATTCTGAACTACTATTTTCATTGGGCAAAGACTATAGGGTATGGGGAGTAAAGCAGTACAAAAAGAAATTTCTTCACATAGTAAAGGGCTACCATATTAAAAAGGGATTCAATTTGTTCTCTATCGTCCAAGGAAGTACAAAGGAAGAGAGACTTGCAGTCATTCAGAGGAAAAGCTTTCTAAGGATAAGGTCAGGTCATTACTACAGATGAAAAAGGTGGGCTTGGGAGGTAATGAGCCCGTCACTAGATGTGTAGCAAACAGAAAACAGATGGGATGCAATATGTGCAAGCGTGTGTGTGTGTGTGTGTGTGTTCGCATGCGTGCATGTGTGGTTTCTATCAATCCTGAGAATTTCTCATTAATTGGAATAATTTTCTAAAATAGCTGAGGCTTAAATTTGTTAACAAACAGCTCTCTCTGGAGCTATTTTCAAAAACATTGGAAGGATCCCCTGGGGCAAAATTACTATACAGGATTTTGAAGAGATTAGGTTTATAACCCAAAGCCATCAGTATGTTCATAAACTATTACTGATCCTCTGATTCCTTTGCTGTGCTGTTAAAGTAACTCCACTGAGATCTCCTTACAAGGACTTAGGGTCTCTAAGTTGTCTCAGAGAGATATAAAGGTTATTTACCTGTCACCTTAAAGTCCTTCCAGTCAATTTTATAATCCAGAAATAAGTGCGACAGTATCATTTTTTACAGGCTTGACAATTTAAAAAAAGATGATTTAAAACTTTTTTCAAAGTAAAATAGTCTGTAATTTCATTTGGCACAATCATACAACCTGAAGCAAGGGCTAAGCTTCCTCCAATATATTTGCTTCCAGAACACACAGCAATGAGCAGACCAGGCACACTTCTCCTTGGGGAATCAGCTTTTCCTGTGGCCGCTCCCTTTTTTATTTCATAGGCCTCAAATTAGGTCTTACCTTGCACTGAAAATCAGATCCTTCATATTTCATACACCCTGAAGCCAGTGTGGTTTCTCCCTGGTCATCTTCTTCTATGATGGCAAAGCAATGCCCATTAGTTCTAAAAGAAAAAAAGCCAAAAAACCAAAAACCAACTTCACATTGGAAAGTACTAGTTAAATCTCAGTATGAATGTGACCAGTTACTGATGGCTTTTAGTTCTGAATTAGAATTACATTCACGTTTGACTTACTGGCAAAACAGTATGCGTTTTAAGGCAAATGAAAATTGTCACATCTGAACTAAAACCTAAAGGTCTAATAAAAATCCTGTGTCAGGTAGAAAGGATTTTCTATTAAACAAGTCCCACCAAATATGAAATACTATGTAACTTCTCTTTGCTAATCATAGTCATGTGATCACAGAAAGATGATTTATACAACTTTATAAAGTAAATAATCTTAACGTTTAAAAATATACTTAAAAATAACTTTGTCTCTTTTCATCCATAAGATTTTCAGTACTCCCATACTGTACATAATAATAAATAAAAACAAACTTTCCTGTGAAACATAAAAATAGATTCAATGACAAAGAAAAGTATATTTGGGAAGACCAGACTAACTAAGATCCTGAGAGGCACTTTTAATTTAACATGATAGGAAAAAAGGGAGAACTTTTGAATAGCTGAATTTTCAAGAAATTTATATAAATGGATTTGTATTTAATAAAATGTTATCGGGACCTCCCTGGTGGCGCAGTGGTTAAGAATCCGCCTGCCAGGGCAGGGGACATGGGTTCGAACCCTGGTCCGGGAAGATCCCACATGCTGCGGAGCAACTAAGCCTGTGCACCACAACTACTGAAGCCCGCGCGCCTAGAGCCCGCGTTCCGCAACAAGTGAAACCACCGTAATGAGAAACCTGTGCACCACAACAAAGAGTAGCCCCCGCTCGCCACAACTAGAGAGAGAAAGCCCGCACGTAGCAACGAAGACCCAATGCAACCAAAAATAAATAAATAAAAATAAAATAAAATAAAATAAAAAATTGGAAAACCCTAGAGGGGAGTATCTTTAAAAAAAAAAAAGTTATCATTTTAGTACTAGTATGCCAGAATTTTCTCCTAATATATTCATTAGGCTTTCATGGGTACGAAGAAACATCTAAAAGATTTTTTTGTGTCCCTCCTTACTGTTCATATCAGTTAAGTATACTGCTTACAGTTAAAAGAATATTGCAGAATTATTCATTTTCTGAAATGAGAAAAATGTTAAGTGTGAGGTGAAATTCTGTTAAAATTGATGATTCCCAGTTTTACTCTGGGTTACTAAGCCTCTAACAAATAGCCCACACAGATCAAGCAAGAACTACAGACAAGAAGTCTGGCAAGAAGTCTCTTGGTGACATAGGGAACACTCCCCTAACAACAGATCACCCAGTCTGCCACAGTAAAGTCAACCACCACCAGCACAAACAACAAATCTAAGACATGGTGAACGATCATATAATTTCAGTGTTTTATACGTATACGTTTTGGCTTTATATCTGGTCACATTCAAAGAGCATAAAATTATTAGGAAAGTGCAAAACAAATCAATAATTATTGATTATTACACCTTTATAACAGGGAGACAACTGACTGATAAGATTGAGTCGTTCAGGGAATTTTTTTGGCTAGTAAGTCAATTCTTCAATGTCCCCCAAGAATACGGAATATAATTACATGATCATATATAAATATTAATTAGTTAACATGAAATTAAGTAGAAAAATTAAAGTGGTTATATAAATCAGATTTGGATTTGGGAGTTCACATAAGAAAATAACACAAAATTAATTAAATATCATAATATCATTCTTATAGACCTGCAAAATATTTCAAAATATTTCAATTTTTAAATTTATTTATTTATTTAATAGGAAGGTTTTTTTAAAAAAATAACTATTTATTTATTTGTTCTTATTTATTTATTTATGGCTGCACTGGGTCTTTGTTGCTGTGCGCAGGCTATCTCTAGTTGCGGCGAGTGGGGGCTACTCTTTGTTGCATTGCGCGGGCTTCTCATTACGGTGGCTTCTCTTGTTGTGGAGCATGGGCTCTAAGCACGCGAGCTTCAGTAGTTGTGGCACGTGGGTTCAGTAGTTGTGGCTCGGGGGCTCTAGAGCACAGGCTCAGTAGTTGTGGCGCACGGGCTTAGTTGCTCCGTGGCATGTGGGATCTTCCCGGACCAGGGATCGAACCTGTGTCCCCTGCATTGGCAGGCGGATTCTCAACCACTGCACCACCAGGGAAGCCCCTATTTCAACCAATTTAGAATTACAAGGTTTTAGGTGAATTTTCAAGGTTTCTTTTTGGTAATCTCTAAGTTTTCTACAATGAATATCAATCACTTTATGATAAAAAGATCACTAAATAAACCCAAAATGCTAGACAAATACCAGATTCCTTTTAACTCTTTAAAACCTATATTACAATGTTACTCTAAGGAAATAACCATCAATCACTTAATAGTAATAAATGTTCCTATATAAAAAACAAGGAGCTTTTGGCCCTTTGGAAAAACCATATAAAGTTAAAGAAAAAAAATTCAGACAAAGTAAACAATTCTTAAAACAGTACTAAGTGCAACCCTATTCTCGTAACTTTAAGAAGAACTGCATAAAATACTTACATGCATGTGTTGTTAATAGCATCATCTGGGCAGTGTCCTGAGCAATAGCACTTTAAAAAAGGCAAGGTATCCTCTGGTGCTAAGGTTACTCCATTTTCTGACTTTTTCTGGTCGGAGTCTGATTTCATCCCGGTACCATGGAGCATACTGTCTAGATTCTGCCCTGCATTCAAACATGAAGTTGTAAATAAACCATTCGGAAAAGCTAATTATTTGATTCCAATTTTCAGTGAGAAGTTTCTAAGCTTTCTTATTGTATTAATTGCAGCTGTGTGTTTTAATTAAAAATAAATTTCATTTATATGATTAACATTTATTAACAGCCTAAAATGCACAGAAAAACTATCCCAGGTATTGTGGGATATATGGAGATTATGTCACAATTTTTGCACTAGTGAAAGACAAACAAGAGTGGCACAAGGTAGAATATGGTCATAACTTGTAAGAAAGGTACAAAATCTAAAGCAGTTTCAGAGAAGAGCAAGATTATTTCCAATCATTAAAAAATATGTACAGCTGATTCACTTTGTTATACAGCAGAAATAACACACCATTGTAAAGCAGTTATACTCCAATAAGGAGGTTTAAAAAAAAAAAGGCAAATTACAGTTCTTTTTTTAGACTTTCTGGTTCAAAACTTGTGACTAGTTTAAAAAAAGTAAAGTCCTTTATTTGTACCTCTATGTGGAAGTGAAATTACTAAGCATCTTGCTCTGGATTTTAATTGCTTAAGGGAATTATGAGAGCATGGGGACTAATCATATCATCTGGTGCCTTTTATCTCAAGGTCATTGGTTCAAATCCAGACTATGCTGCCAGAAAATGAAGGTCACTGGAGGGCAGTAGTTAGCGCACGGAAACAGAACTGTGTTCTTGCATTAGAGTCTCGTAGCCTCAAATGACAGATACTGTCATATTTGGTACTGATTCTTTCAGGCTGAAAGCAGAACAGAACTAAAACAACGTTTTAGTAATTCCTTTCTCCCTCTGAATCAGTTGAAATCAGCTAGGCTACTCCTTGTAGAGTTGATCTTCATGGAATGAAATGTAGAGCTAAAACAGGTATATAATATTAAGAGAACTGTGTATGTATTTCATTATAGATGTTAAATAAGTGGTTCACAGCATAATGTGAACTTGACTTAAAATTTAGCCGTACTAGTGAGATGAACTTGAAAAAAGAAAAAGTAACACATACACACACATTGATAACAGGAAAAGAATGTGCTGCTAAATAAATTTTAGTGATTCCATGCCATAAATTTCAATAATGTTCACTTAATCCTATAAATTGCTACAAAATGTAGACTTCATTTATGTTAAGAACATCAACAAAAAAAAGGGGGTGGGGAAGAGTTTCAGGAAGGGAAGAAATCCACTGGGCTAGAAATGAGGAAATCTAGATTCTGGTCTACTATGTTCCTCCACCGTTTATCTAGCTGGATGATCATGGACAAGCCATGTCATTTCAAGCCTCATTTACTCAATAAGACTATAGGACTAAAGCATATCTGAGGTCTCTTAACCAGTTTTAAAATGATATTACAACAACAGCAGGAAGCAACAATTTAACTACGGGGACCAAATGGCAAATAATATATTTATGCACGCAATTAGTTTTTTCAAAAATCTAATGATACATTGAAAAAGCAGTATAGTGTGGCAGAAATAACACTGAAATAACAGTGAGAAGTCAAGGGTTCAAGTCCTGAATACCTCCATTGATAAGTTAGTCTCTGAACCTCAGGTCTCTATCTATAAAAAATGATGATAATAATTTCTGCCCAGTTCAAGAGATTATATATAGATCAAATGAATGTACAATAAAGGGCTTAAATATAAAAGTGTATAAATGAAGATATTACTAATAACAAAGATCATACTAAAAGATCACCAATACCTGGAAAATTCAAAGTTACAGATGGTTAATACACATAACTTCCTAGAACACTGTTTGAATTTAAGAGATAGAAATATTTTAATTATGATAATTTGCATCTGAGGTTTATATTATCTCAAGTATTAATTAACAAAACACTGATTAGAGGCCAACTACGTGCAGGCAAGTTACGTCTGAACGTTGGAAACTGATGTGGTCCTTGAGAAACTTGGAAGGAGACAAAGGTGTATGTGTGTGGAGGGGATAAGCACATAAATAAACACAATTCAAAGAGTGATATAATACAAAGGTGCTATGTAAACAAAGGAAGGAGCCAATAACACAAACTCACCCTAGGGCGTCAAAAGCAAAGAAACCTGAGCTATACCTTAAAGTTGTAAAATTTCACTGAATAGAGGCATGGATACAAAGAAAAATAGCTAGCAACAGCCTCTCTGTACTCTCTCCCTAGATGACAGCACTTATTCCCATGGTTTAAATAAATCTCTTCATTGATGGTTCCTAGATTTATCCCTTCAGCCTTGACTTGCTTAAGTAACTCAAAACTAACTCGTCTAAAATGGAATGCTTGACTTTTTTCCTCAAACCTTGTCCTCCCCAGGTCTTTGGCTCACCTTCCAAGATATATCTCACTTTTTCTCATTTTGGTCTAGTTCCTGCTATTACCCGGGCCCATCATATCATGTCACTTCCAAGATAAGACACTGATCTCCCTACTTCTGTTTTTGCCCCCTCCAACCCATTTCCCACATAGCAGCCAGAGTTATCTTATAAACCTAAATCTGATCCTGTCATTCCCTGCTTAATACCAATTAATGGCTTCATATACACTCAGAATAAAATCCAACCTCCTTCACCAGGCCTACTGAAGCCCTGCAGGATTTGGACCCTGTGGACCTCTCTCTCCCATCATGTCCAAACATGCAGCCCTGTGTCAGTTCCTAGAACACGCCAATCTCTTTCTACACACAAGTCCTGTGTTTACAAAGCATAAAATTATGAGTCCTGGTGTGGGCTGGAGCTATAGGTTATATATATAACACCACTCTAGCAATCCATAGTAATCTCTAAGAAATAACTTTTTTTTTTGGCTGCTCTTCGCGGCATGTGGAATTTCCCGACCAAAGATTGAACCTGTGCCCCCTGCAGTGGAAGCAGGGAGTCTTAACCACTGGACCACTGGGCAAGTCTGAAATACCATTTTTTCTACATTGGTTTTAGTTCTTTTCCTTAAGAGCAAATATTTTTATCTTATTATTTGAAGGGAACTATCAAACTAATCTTCTTTGAAAGGAAATGTAACAAATTTTGCTTATATTTCAGAGAAATATAACGCTTACTAAGATTTTTCACTTATGCCTGGTAACTAATTACCAATTTATTTCATCTAACAAAGGTTTATTGGGACTTCCCAGGCGGTCAGCTGGTTAAGACTCTGCGCTTCCACTGCAGGGGGCACAGGTTCGATCCTTGGTTGGGGAACTAGGATCCCACATGCTGTGCAGTGTGGGGAAAAAAAAAAAGTTTATTATATAACAACTTAGGATGGGGAATGAGAATTTTGTATCATATTGTCTCTGTGTGATCTATATAGATTAAAAAAAATTTAATACTAAATACTGATTACCTGGGAGTAAGGTAGCAAATACAAATGTTACTATTAATTTAACTCATCTTCAAAACTGACAGCTTTGGTTGACACTGATCAACAAGGCATCTAACAAAAGACGTTAAAATAAAGATGTTTTATTAAATAATGTGGTGTTTCACACAAAAAAGTAGCTTTTGCAAGAGTGCTTTTATATTCTCAGCATGGGTACTAAATAAGGGTACTAAACCTAAGACAAAATACAAAGAAGCTACAGATTTCATTATTCTGTTCACTCAAATGAAAATGTCAAAAGATTTATGCTGTTAATCGTAATTCTTATTAGCAGATTTTAATCATCACTGTGAACAAAACATTATGAAGAACAATCTGTGAAGATATAAACTTAAGAGAACGGAGATGTTCAGTAAGTTCTATATAAAATCATTTTGCCAAATACCACTATCTCTTCAGTTTAAAACACTGTCCTAATTAAACCATACAGGGAAAAGCTCATATGCAAATATACAGTCCATCTGATCCTAAGAGTCATCAAAATAACTTCCTGTTTGGGAGTTCTAAGTTGTGAATGCACAATGTAAAATTACAATATTAGTCATAAATAAAACTTTGAGTACTCTGAAGAAATTTTAATATTTGGCACACAGAAATTCCATTTATGTTTCTCAACTCTTTTAACAACAATAAAATGTATTTTAAAAATTGACATTTATTCCTTACCGTATTTTAAAGGGGAGAGGAATTTTAAAACTAAGTCTTCAAGGCGAAAGAGAGGCATGGACGTGTATACACTACCAAACGTAAGGTAGATAGATAGTGGGAAGCAGCCGCAGAGCACAGGGAGATCAGCTCGGTGCTTTGTGACCGCCTGGAGGGGTGGGATGGGGAGGGTGGGAGGGAGGGAGATGCATGAGGGAAGGGATGTGGGAACAGATGTATATGTATGACTGATTCACTTTGTTATAAAGCAGAAACTAATTAAAAAAATAAATAAATAAACTTTAAAAAAAAAAAACAAAAAAAAAAAACTAAGTCTTGAGTACCTATTACCCTTAGGCACTAGGTCACCTACTTTATTTTATATTTTATCTCATTTAATCCTCATAAGACCTGGTGTTGTACATCATAATGCCTATGTTACAGATAATACACAAAGTTCAAAGAGACTGAGATTTTATACAGACTTGAAAATGTTTCTATCATAGTCAAGTTCAAAAATTGTTTGGCATGTGTTTGTTCTTTGCCTCTATACTTAAAAGCTATTGGCATACTGGGCCTAACTGTTCAAAACGGGACATGAGTTGAAAAAGCGGTCCTAAGAATGAGTGTTTTTTATATATAGAAATACATTACTAAAAAAGAGATAAGATTGTTTACATGAACACTGATTTACCTTGAACATGAGAAATGATGAACAGATAGGCTCCCAATAATCTGATGTAAATATACAGCTGAGTCATTGTTCAATTTTAACGTTCCCTGTACACTGTCACCTTTAATAACTAGTCTTGTTATGTCACTAATTTAAAAGACTTTCATTCAATGAGATTTCCTTGTAAAAGGTCTCAATCACTTGACAATGACTCCAACTTCCACTGCTTTCTCCTGACTCCTGAAAGATAAAAATATTAAGAAGGAAATGAATATAACTGAATTCTGGCAAGTTTTCAAAAACTAGGAGAGGAAAAACAAATGCCCAAACATACCTTTAAACAATGAAATACACTTTTAAAGATTAATGTTATCATTGATAAAAAAAAAGGCACTATAATTTAAAAGCTTAAGTAATTTATTAATAGGTTGCCACCTCTCCTGACCTTAGATTAACCATATGTAAAATAAGATAAGAACACTAATAATCTTAACAGTGTTTTCTGGCTGCTCTAAAGTAATTATTTTATTGCTATTAAGAAAATTTCTAAATTATTAAGAATAAAACAGGAAGAGCTGAATTTAGAACACTAAGCTAGGACTTCCCTGGTGGCGCAGTGGTTAAGCATCTGCCTGACAATGCAGGGGACACGGGTTCGAGCCCTGGTCCTGGAAGAGGCCACATGCCACAGAGCAACTAAGCCCGTGCGCCACAACTACTGAGCCTGCACTCTAGAGCCCGCGAGGCACAACTACTGAGTCCACATGCCACAACTACTGAAGCCCATGTGCCTAGAGCCTGTGCTCCTCAACGAGAGAAGCAACCACAATGAGAAGCCCCGCACCACAATGAAGAGTAGCCCCTGCTTGCTGCAACTAGAGGAAGCCCGAGCACAGCAACAGACCCAAAAAAAAACCAGCCAAAAATAATTTAAAAAGTAAATTAATTAATTAAAAAATAAAACACTAAGCTACTCATCAAAAATTTTCAATCCTAGTAGATGTGATAAATAAAAACACCTTGAATCTTTCTAATAAATAATGTATTCTATAGATAGAAGAGAAGGCCTACCTAGAAAAACATTTAAATATGCAGCATGTTTCCTCATTAAAGCAAAAACATTAGAAATGTATCTTAAATAAAATTATTTACCTAAAATACTACAAATCTGAATTCATTAGGATAAAACTGAGCTTTTCATATGGATGACATGAAACATAACCTCTCCAATTAAGGTTTGGCAATTATAAGACAGTTAAAGAGTTAACAGAAAAAAAGGTTAGTTTGTGTAAAGATGAATATGATTCTGTTTCTTCTCTCATCCTGTTGGTTCAGGCAACTGACTTTACTGACTTCAGCCTAAATTATTCCTCACTGAAAATGATATTATTTATTTGTAACACAATTATCCTGGCATGATTTCTACCATAAATAACTCAAGCTTTCTATGCTAACTAAGAATTTTTCACTTTAATTAGCTCTCCAAAGGCACTTAGAGTATTGAGGAAATAAGGTTTACAGTGAGATGTCATTTATATTGTACATTTTATATATGGCTTATTCTAAAATCTCTAATTTCTCTACTATGAAATTAATTTGCTTTCCATCTACATAATGTTGAGAGAGTAAGATGTAAAGTCTAAAATTATTACAGAATAACATCTGTAATATGATTTAACAGTATTTGAGAAAACTCACTTCTTGAAATTATGGGATTGTGACTCTAGGGATACTTGTTCCAGGTTTCAAATTCAAAAGAAGTTTCCAGTATATTTCCAACACTGAACTCTCTCCTTATTTCTATTTGCCTATTAAATATCTTTACTAGGATTACATCCCACCTGTCCAAATCAAACTCACTAACTTTCCTTCTCATTCCTCTAGACCTGCCTCCTCCTCCTCCATTTGCTATCAGAGGAGGGTGGTGCCATCTCTCCAGTCAGCCATGCCCAAAACCCTGGCATCATTTCTGCCTCTCTTCCTAGCTCTCACTCTCTCTCCATACCTTCATTCATTTATTCATTCACTCACTTATTCACCAACAGTGTTTTCTGAGTATGTATTACACATCAATGCAAGGGGCTAGAAATAAAAATATGAGTATGACAGATTCTACTTCAAGGGCCTCATATTCTTGGTCAGGAAACTGACTGCTATGACTGGTTCCATCTTTCAGTGTCACTGCTTCTTCATCAGTTTATTGAAGCTAGTATGTGGTCTTGTCTCATTACAGGTACAATGAAGGCATCCTGCAGTGCAGTCGATGAGACCCTAAGCACCCGCCACACTCACAGTCCCTTTCAGAGGAAAGGGATCATGTGTGGTTTCTTCTACACAAACACCTGCGACTCTACCACTCTCAGCACAAGTTTAAATCCTGGATCTGCCTTAAATAAGTAACTTCACCTCTCTGGATGAGTTTCCTCATCTGTAAAACTGGAATTATATTAACTCACAATTATTTTGAGAACTACATGAGGTAATAGCTAACATATATTCACCTGTATGTGGCAGACCATTACAATGCTTTGAATATATTAATATTAATTTACAGAATCATCACAACCACCTTGTAAGATAGGCACAATTTATTATTTTAATTTTACAGATGAGGAAACTAAGGCAAGTGGAGTTTAAGGAATTTATCAAAGATCACACAGCTGGTAAATGTCAGGGCCATAATTCTAATCAAGAAGATCTGAGGGGCTTCCCTGGTGGCGCAGTGGTTGAGAGTCCGCCTGCCGATGCAGGGGACACGGGTTCGTGCCCCGGTCCGGGAAGATCCCACATGCTGCGGAGCAGCTGGGCCCGTGAGCCATGGCCGCTGAGCCTGCGCGTCTGGAGCCTGTGCTCCGCAACGGGAGAGGCCACAACAGTGAGAGGCCCCCGTAACGCAAAAAAAAAAAAAAAAAAAAAAAAAAAGAAGATCTGATTCTCGAGCGCATGGGTTAACTGCTACCCTATGCTGCCTTGCTGGATATTTTACATACATTACATAATGTAAACTATACGTTATGAAGTATTTAGAAAAGCCTGGTACAGAGTAGGTACTTAATAAAAGTTTCCTCCTCTCACACATGTTTATAACATACTTGCCAACCTGGCACAGGAAGTAACAGGTGCTATCCACGACAATCCCATCTGCAAGACATTTTTATACACTAAAAACCCTGCAACAACTTGTATGGAGAACAGCTATCAGCCAAGAGAAGGCTAAAGGTAAAATGGCTTCAAGTGCCTCATTTGTAATCTAACAATGGAAGCCCCTAATCTTTAAAAGAAAAATGTTAGGTTTTAGCTGACTACAAGCTCAATAAGCATCAGTGCTTATGACAATTCTAAGACATGAAGGCAATCGAATCAAGCATTGATAGAAACACACTGCCATAATCAAAGAGGGTAACCATCTTACTTTATCCCACCTGGTCAGGCCTCAAATACTTTAGAGAAGAATGACAAGAATGCAAAGGATAGAGAAATGACTACACTTGAGATACAACTAAAAGGACCAGGGATCTTTGCTCACAGAGTATCAAAGGAATAAAGCGTGAATGTACCTCTGTCAAGGACACGACAGGCATGATGCAAACAAGACTAGACCAATTAAATGACTTATCAGATTCCTTCCAGCTCTGAATTCCTGAGTGAATAGTGCTCTCGCTATTGAATGTTAATTTATTTCCCAAATATTTATTAAGTGCCTATTATATACGTGATTCTGTATGAGACACTGAGAATATAGTGAGAGAGCAAAACAGACTGAGCCTTCATGGAGTTCACAGTCAAATAAGACAATTAAGATATTTAGACACCAAACAAGACAATACAAATGATACGTGATCACAACTTGAGGTGAGTGCAAGAGAGAAAAGTGCCAGGTCCTCGAGGGACATGGGGAGTGACCTAATCTAATCCAGATAGAGAGGTCAAGGGAAGCATTGTAGAAAAGTGACATTTAAGATGTAATCTGAAGAATAAAAGAGTTATTTAGTCAGGTAAAGAAATGAGGTTGGGGAGGGGGCTTGTTCTAGGCATAAGGAACAGCCTGCACAAAGATTTTGAGGCAGAGAAGAGCAAAGGAGAACACAGTGTTTCTGAAATGTTGAGAACAAGGGTTAATGTAGTGGAAGATGAGGTTGAAGAGACAGAAAAGTCAAGGATCAGGTCAGGCAAGTTCATATGAAGGATTTGGGATTTAAATGTAAGTGGGATGGGAAGGCAATTATCTGGTTTCTCTGTAATGAACTGGAGGGGACAAAAGCAGAAACAAACAGACCATTAAGAAGGATATTTGTAGCAGTTTAGGAGAGGGACAATGGTGGTTAAGCTTAGGGTGGTGGTGGTACAGTGGATGGAGTCAAGATATATTTCACAAACAGATTCCGTAGGCCTTGGTAATGGATTAAATGTGGGGGGTAAGGGAGAGTGAGGGGTCAAAAAAGATCCCTACATTTCTGGCATGAGCAATTACTGAAAATGGGGACAAATAGATTTTGAAAGAAGTGGGGAGAAGAGATCAATGGTTCAATTTTAGACATTTGAAATTACTCAAAGGGAATGTCTAATGAGCATTTGGTTCTGAAACTTAAAGGAAACTTTTGAGACTGAAGATATAAATCTGTTATGTCAACAGCATAGAGATATTTAAAGCTGCGGTTCTGTATGAGATGGCCTTCTAGAATGAAAAGAGAAGAAGGCACCAGAATACCAATGTTCATTTAGATTTAGATTAATAAAATTAATCTAAATTAATAAAATTCAGATTAATAAAAGCATTAACATCATATATATTTACTGATAAAAATAAGTTCATCATTTTTCACTGATTCACTGATTAAAATAAAGTTCATGGTCCAGGATCCATCACGTACAATATTAATATAGTGTACATTACCACAGCTGGAATATAAACTAATATTCATAAGTGACATTTTTCACAGTTAAAAAAACCCCACCAATCTACCAAAAGACCATTATGGTGATCTAAAATATGTCCACAAATGCTCTGACACTATCTTCAAAAGGTAAAGCCTAATTTCCTCCCTTGAATTCCCACTGGACTTAATGACTCACTTCTAACAAAATAAAATAAGGTGGAAACAACAGTTTGTCTTCTGAAACTAGATCATAAAAGGCACTTCAGATTCCTCCTTGCTCACTCTTAGGGAAGCTAGCTGCCATGTCAATAAGGACACCCAGGCAGCCTAATGGAGAGGCCCATGTGGCAAAGAACTGAGGCCTCCTGCCAACAGCCATGTGAGTGAGCCACCTTGGCCGTGGATCCATCGGTGTCAGGGAAGCTTTCCAGTAACTGTAGCTTCACAGACATCTTAACCACAATTTATGAGACTTTAAACTAGAACCATCCAACTATGCCTCTGGTGGACTCCTGATGGTCAGAATGAGATGATAAATGCTGGATGTTTTAAGCTGCTAAGTTTTTTGGTAATCTGTTGGGCAGCAGTAGATAACATTCATTGCTATAATACAGTCAATTCCAAGAAATTTGCTGAAATAATAAAGGCCTAATCACTATAAGTTATTGCACAGTCAACCAAAAGACAGAAGTCTGGAAGGCATAGTCAGGTCAGAGTATAACAATACAAGTATAACATAAATAGGGAATTCCCTGGCAGTCCAGTGGTTAGGACTCCACGCTTTCACTGCCGAGGGCCCGGGTTCAATCCCTAGTAGGGGAACTAAGATCCTGCAAGCTGCGTGGTGTGGCCAAAAAAAAAAAAAAAGTATAACATAAATAGTCACAATGCCCAAAGAACTAACTGGATAATACAACTAACATCTTTCTTTCAAAGGAGTAACCAGAGTATATTCTTTGTTTTTAAATTACCTCAATAAGTAAGGCTCATTTTTTTGTGGGGGAAAAACTGTCCCTAGTTCCACACTATACACTGTTACATTTGCCCTTTTAAACTATGGATTCCATAACGATGACATCACTTTTGTGTTCTAGGTAAAGGCACTTTTCATATAATATCCTGGCAAATTTAAGAAAGTAAATTGTGATGTCAGTCTATTGGTTTCAAAAATCAGCTCCAGTATTTATTTACTATGTAATTTTGGGGAAGTTATGTAAGCTATCTAGGTCTTGGTTTCCTTAGCCACAAAATGGGGACAGTATTACTAACCTAAATGAGTTAGTGCCTTGCATCTCGGTATTAAGCACTCAATAAATAATAGATGTTAGTTGTTATTGTTGTAACTGTTGTTATTCATAACAGAAATACTGATGATTTCCCCTTTATTTGTCCTAGCATATTAACTATTTCTAAAATCATGACATAGCAAAAATAGTAACCTTATTTTGCAATCATTCCTGAAACTGAGTATTTTATAATTCTAACATCTGAAAATAAAAAAATATTTTTAAATTCCTAGAATAATTCATTGGAATTTTTATATGAAAATTAAAAATATCTGATCATGCAATGTTAAGAATATAAGGAAATGCAGACATTTGAAATGCCACATGATCAAAAATTTTAAATGATTCTCATGTTTAAAAGCTATTATTAAATAGTCCAAAAAGGCATCTAAATACATTTACTTTCCTTTGCTATATACACAGGTTGGTGGCTTCTTTTTCAGGAAAATAAGACTACAACAACATTACTCAATAAAATATAAATTATTTTTAAATAAAAAAATTTAAAGCTTTGCAAACAGCAAGAACGCTAAACCAATAGTTCAATCGGGATTTTAAAAAAACAAAACAAAACAGGAAAAGGCTGAAGTCAGCTGAAAAAACAGACTAAAGTCATTCTTTCCTCTTCCCGTTAAGCCCCCCACCCTTAATTTTTACTTTCTAGTAGTGAGGTTTGGGAATTTTCAACAAGCTGGCTAACTGCCAACTCTATAAAGTAGTAAGGAGAAAACTCTCCCTTCCAGGGGTCCCTCCCCCTAGGCAGCTCCAGGCGCCTGGTCTGACAAGCTTTCTGAGGACTAGACTCACTGCAGACTTTCTGGCTCCACAGCCATTGTTTGCACGGCTGCTTTGCTCCTGATCCAGAGCTTGGATTAGCATAAGAATATTGTCTTTTCCCTTAACAAGCAACTCATCCATCCCCTCCCCATTTCTAACCTCCAACCCCATCAATTCCTAAACTAATATATACACATACAAATGGAGCAACACTAGTCAGGTTATTTTTATATCAGTGTAAAAAACAGTCACCCAAATCTAAACATAAACCCTTAAAAAATAACATGCTTAAATAAATAGTTATGAGTGTATCTGTGGTAATACACAGGAATCTCACCAAAAAGCCTGCCTTGGAGTCCATGCTGTGAGAACTTGTGATGGGTGAGACATTCATAATGAGAACTTTTGTAAAGTCTGAAAAAGGAGCTAAGAGAACCAACCATCTAGCTAAATTCTGACCTACAGTAGGGATGGGGAAGTTCCACTTTATAAAGACATTTCTAACTGTGATGTCTTCATCCACCCTGAGGTCACTAATTTCATCATCACACTTGAAATTACCTTCTGACTGGACCTTCCTTTCCCCAATGCTCAATTATTTATTCAAAGCAAATTTAACAACATTTAACCTTTGTATTTCTGCTCAATTGTCCTCTCTTCATTCAAAACCTTTCACTTTCCTTCTGTGCCAAGAAACTGTTCTCCCCAACACAAGTAAAATTCTTCGAGGAACAGAGAGGTAAGACAAACTAGCATGGCATTATTATAGTTGATGCACTTAGATGTTTTATATCCCTCAGTGGGGGTCTCAATATTAGATGCACAATAAATGCTTCTTGGTTTATGAACTATTTTAAAAAACATGAGATAATCTATTTTTAAAACACCATTCAACTTTGTACTACAAATTCACTAACCTAGTTTCTCCAAAGCTTTTTTGTTTGTTTGATCTTATTAAACAAAAAAACCTCACAAATAATTAGAACTAGATTATGCTATATACCAATCTTTGGTACATCAGCGCTCAGAAGAAATTCTTAATGCCAGCAGTTAATTGAGGGGGTCTGGGTGTTATTCTTCTGTCTCTCCTCTGGAATAGATAGCACAAATGACAAAAAAACAGGTCAAGTGAATCAGTAGTCGCAGAAATGCCTAGGAGGGAACAGAATTTGGTCATCCCTATAGGTTTATTATGAGTAATGGTAAACAATACTGTCTTTGTTTCTGCATAATATTTTTATAGAGATAAAATCAGGATAATGTGGTTAGTGAATAGTTCAGGGTCTAGCATAATACAGATCTAGGTCTTTTGTGCCAATTAAATGAGAGAAAATCATATATAGTGTTTAGTGGCAACTTTATGTGAGCACATCACCATCTTAATAATTTGCCAGTTAGTTTTACATGCCTTATACCATACGTATATGACCCTTACAGTAAGTAAAATTATTCCTACTTTTACAGAGAAGAGACAGGTTCAGGAAGCTAAAGTGACCTGCTGAACTCTATACACTAGTAACTTGAAGGAAAAACTAAAACCCAGGTCTTTTATTCCCAAGTGCAGTGTTTTATCCAGTAAGTACATGAGCAAGTACATCAAAAGGGAAATAGGAAGTTATTCTTCATTGAGCCACGTAAGATTTTATTTCATCCTCACAACTCTGCAAGGAAAAAGTGAAGCTCAGCAAAGTTAAGAAATTTGCTCAAGTTCACACAACCAATAAGTAGCAAGTCTGCTGCTGAGAAAGCTCAAATTCCATTCACTATTGCATAGTCAGGAGAGACAGGTAATGAGAAAAAAATGGAAACTACTGTGCCCCTTATTACACTATTGCTTTTCAGCAAAAACAAAGCAATAACAAGGCCCACCCCCCCGCCCCCAAATAAAACCTAACCATTCTGCTTTGTGATGCTGACCTGGGATACCACTAACAAGTCTTTTACCAGCTGTCCTTGATAGGTTCTGCCAAAAGGGGAACTAGAGAAGGCTGGAGGGAAGAAGGGACTTTCATCTTCCTGACTTTGTTTGTTGTTCCTGTCAGAGTTATCTGAACAACAGCCTTTGCCATAGCAGCAGCAGTAGATTCCATTTCCAGCTTCCTTCCACACTCCCAGAACCAGCCTCTTGGCCCCTGTTCAGACCCAACCATGCCTACACCTCAGGGTCTGAGTGCCAATGCCTCAAGACCCCAGAGCAGGTCCTCGGGAGCCGGCAGTAGCTGGGCTCTGAGCTCCCCCCACAGAGGACTGGGTCAGGGCTCCACAGGGGCACTCTTTCTCCGAGCTTCTAGGTTCTGAAACCTCAGCCTCTTACGGGTGGTATTTGCTTCCCACAATTAGTATTTCAGTTTAATCCGTGTTCCTTTAGCTTTTTCAATCCTCCAATACCTGTGTAGTCAACTCCCTACACCAAATTCTCTCTGTTAAAATAACCAGTGTGGTTTCAGCTTTCCTGACTGGGCCCTGATTGATACAAATACTTTCAGAAAACAGATCTCAGAGGGTAACTGACTGACTATATCCACACATACCACATACACATTTTTTAATATATTCACTTCACCAAAGAGGTCTAACATTTCCTAAGTGCTTACAAAGTGTGTTTTAGTATATATTCAAAGAGTATTCTAAGATATCCTGACTTTAGGAATGAATTCTTCTAGACTCAGTACCTATTTCACTTTTCTCACCACAAATAATTTTAACTTATCAAAGTTAGAAATTTGTTCAAGATTGGTTGGTCTTTCTGTTCTAACCTATGTGACCCAAGTCAAAATGCTTGAAAGAGTACCAAAATTTGGCTATCAAAACATTTCTCTTTTCCTTAGCAATACTACATTTAATCAAAAACTTTTGGAATTAACTCAGTAAATCCCTGTGGCCAAAAAATTAATTCAAATGCTAAATCAATTTTTAAGGAGAATATATCTAACTTCTAGAACTGGGGGGAAAAAGTCAAAGCAGAACTTCGAGAATAACAAAAAACAAACCCATTTTTCACTCAGGAAACCAAATCAAAGTATATTTGTATTTATGTCCTCAATATGAAACACCCTTTCAAAAAGAGTCACAAGTTTTTGCAAGTTTGTACCTCCCTAAGAAGATATGGAAATATACAGGTGATTTTTCGGTTGAAACAATGACTGGGGTAGGACAGGACACAGAGTGACCAAGGCCCAAAATGGAAAATGCAATGCAATGTGCAACGACAATCCCTCAAAACAAAGAACTGTCTCAACCAAATGCCAGTAGGGCTCTTCTTGTGGAGAAACAACTATTCTTGACTAGAACAACCTATCAGATTCCATTTTTTTTTGGCCACGCCACAAGGCTTGCGGGATCTTAGTTCCCTGACCAGGGATCGAACCTGGACCCTCGGCAGTGAAAGCGCAGAGCCTTAACTGCTGGACTGCCAGGGAATTTCCTCTTAGGTTCTAGATATTCAAAAAGCAATAGTTTTAGGCCTCTTAGAAGAAAAATTATCTTAATCAAACTAATGTTTGAATGCAACTTTACTTTTACTTTACTTTTTTTCCTTCTTATTTGACCACTTTACAAAAGGAATCATATTCATGCTGTGTTAACCACAGTGCTTGTACAATGCAGAAGTAATTTAAAAATCAACCATTTTTCTCCACTTTTTTTTCTCTATCTACAACTTTAAAAAATTCATTGTACACAGGTTTCCCTGAAGCACCAGAAGTAGAGGCTCTGTCCTAGGCCAAGCCAATCAGCATATTCTATCTCCTATGCCACAATGAAAAGTTCAGGGGTGAGCCGTACTAACATGGTCTAAGGACTTCAGCTGGCCCTGCAGAGATAAAGTCACTCTTTCCGATTGAACATGAATAAGAAAATAGCAGCTGCTGGCAGCTATGCTGGGACCAGAAGGGGAACCAGAGGCAGAGCTGGGAGAGTAAAAGAAGCCAGATCCTTGGAGCTATCAATGAGCTGCTCAAACAACCCTGCCTGACACCCGAATTACTTAAGGACTTTTCAGTTAACAGCCAATAAATTCTCTTTATTTTTTAGGTCAGAGAGAGACAATTTTTCTGATATAACCAAAGATTAAAGGAAAAGCTACACTTGAGTATTCTGGGTTAGATCAGCATAAAATTAGTACTTCTGAGTAATGTCAAATATCTCAGAAAAAGATACTCAATAACACATATGCAAAAAAAAAAAGACTGGTACAAGATAGAATTACTTTTAAGATAGCTCAAATAGTATAAAAATTTACTTAATAATGTAATCAGCGGCTATATATTTTATCATTCCTGGTCTTTCTCCTCTTACCCCTTAAATCTGCTAGACGCTCGGTCTTTCTCACCATAACTTACAGCCTCTCTACTTCTAGTTTCCCAGGCCAAAAGTCTTGGAGTCATTCTTGGCAACTCCCTTCTTCCCTCTCATACTCCACAGGCTATGGGTCAGCAAATCCTGTTGGTTCTACCTTCAAAATATATCCAGAACCTATGCACTTCTCACCACATCCATTACTATCTCTCTGGTCCAAGTCACTAACTAAACTTTTGCCTGGATTACTGAAAAAGCCTCCAAGAACTGGACTCTTTGCTTCTACCCTTATCCACATACAATATATTCTCAACACAGCAGCCAAAGTGGTGATGAAAAGCATATTAGATCACATCACTCTCCTTTTCAAAACCCTCCAGTGGTTCCCCAACTCACTCAGAGTAAAAGCTGAAGTCTACCATGGCCAACAAGACTCCAACTCCTCTACCTCAGCAGCATGGGCCTCCCGGTTCCTCAAACATTTCAGGGATGGCCCTGCTGCAGGACCTTTACATGTGCAAGTTCCTCTGCCTATAACATTCCTCCCCAAGACATCTATCTGCATGACTTGCTTACCGGACCTCTTCCAAGTGCTTACTCAGTATCCCTTTTTTATTTAGTGTTCCCGCTCATCCTATTTAAAACTGTAATCCCACCCACATCCCTGGCACTCCCATCTTCCATCCCTGATATTTTTTTTTTCTTTAGCACTTGTCACCTGTAATTTTATATATAATTTACTATTTGTTTTGTTTATTGCCTGCCACCTGCTCCAGAATGTATGCTCCGTAAGGGCAGGTGTATAAGTCTACTTTTTCACTCTGTATTTGTAGCACCTAGGATGGTGCTTGGCACATATTTGGAACTAAATAAATATGTGCTGAGGGAATGATTGAGTATAGAAGAAGGAATTAAAACGTTATGCCAATTCCTTTTACTTTCACATACAAATGAGACTTTCCCATAAGGGCTAGGCTATGGATAAACTATTCCATTTCCTTATCTCAACACAACTGAAATGATACAAAAGCCACATTACTTCCTTTTGCTCACTTTAAGCCCTGACTTGTGTCAAGATCCAGTAAAAAAAAACCTTTTTTCCACTGTTTTCACTGGATATACTCAAGTTTGAGTATATGTAAGTAAATTAAAAGGTCTTGAGTATGTCTTGAGACTCAATGTCTTGAGTATATTTGAGTAAATTAAAAGGTCTTTAAGAAAGACATGTATCAGTAAACATTATTTCCCAAGATCTAAAATATTGCTTAAGGCAAACAATGGCTTGGGTTATATTCTGACAGTACCACATAGTTACAGCAAGTTAAATAATTGTGGAAATAACCACAGACGAAAAGAAAATACAGCCCTTTGGTACAAACAATGTGGTCTGACAAAGGGAACTTCAAAGCACTATCTAAACTCAACTGCAATCTTTCAATTAAGTAAAGGTTCAAAGGTAATATTTATATGTAAATTGTAAGTAACCAAAGGCCCTGAATAAGACCAGAGGGTGTTAAAATCAGATTGTTAACAGTTCTGCCCTGACAAGCATGAACCACAAACTATAGGAAACTAAACCCTGCAAACCTGTAGGTCTGAGAAACAACACTCAAGGTTACAAATTCGGGCTTATTAATGTGAAGAGCTTGGAAATCCAGAAAGAATTTTCCCCGTTTTAGATGAAACATCTCCATTTTATTTTCTTTACTCTGTCAGAACATGTCTTAGGTTAAAATGTGCTGGTTTAGAGTGTTTTCATGAAGAAATTCTGTGACAGACTTGACATTAACTTGTCCCTTTTAGTATCTTTCTTTCAGCTCCTAGTTTAAATACTTATCAACTTATATTTTTATTAAAGAAAGGATTGCTAAGTAACACAGTCTTACAGTCAGGAGACCTAGGATTCAGTTGCAAATTCTGCCTAATTGGCTAACTGATCTTGGCCCACTCACTTCCTTCTCCAGGCCTTAGTTTCCTCATCTGTAAAATAAATAATACCATGAAGACTTCTACCTCTCATATCCTATGAGTCTATGAACTACACTCACTGAATATAGTGCCTCAAAGACTTCACCTAATTATATAGGTACTGAGTAAAGCAGGGCAAATACCACTGAAGCGCCACCCTTTCCCTGGTTCTGAGGGAACCACTATTCTGATTATGGTATTTAACACTCATGTCTTTACATGCTTTTATACTATATGGGGTATATATCCCAAATAATATTGCTTTGCATACTGTTAAATTTGCTATAGACGTATAAAAATTGTATCATTCTATATGGGTTTTTTTTTTCTTTTTTTTTTTTTGCGGTACGCACGCCTCTCACTGTTGTGGCCTCTCCCGCTGCGGAGCACAGGCTCCGGACGCGCAGGCTCAGTGGCCATGGCTCACGGGCCCAGCTGCTCCGCGGCATGTGGGATCTTCCCGGACCGGGGCACGAACCCGTGTCCCCTGCATCGGCAGGCAGACTCTCAACCACTGCGCCGCCAGGGAAGCCCTGTATATTTTTATAATTTGCTTATTTTTCACTCAACGTTGTGAGTGATTTCCATCATAGATACATATAGTTCCTTTTAATTCATTTTCATTGTTATGTAGTATTCCATTTTATGATTATTTTATAGCTGTATTTATCCATTCTTATGTTGACAGACATTTTAGGTTGTTCCTAGGTTTTGGTATTATAAGCAATGCTGCAATAAATAAACTTGAATAGATGCTTTTGTTATTGTTGTTTGGGTAAATAATTCTGAAGGATAGATTTCTAGAAGTGGGATTCTGGGTCTAATGGTACTTTTGGTAGATATTTTGGTAACCCCTCTGGGACTGTACCATTTTGTACTTCCAAGTGTACAACACTGATACAAGGACAATTTTAAAATACTGCTGAAGGATACAGAATAAACTTTAACACATGGAAAAACATACCACATTATGTACAGAAAACTTCAAGATCATGTATATCAATTGTTCCTAAATTAATTATAAATTTAATGATATTCTTTATCACATCACATTATAGTTCCCTTCTATTCTTCATTTGCTAATAAGTTTTCATTATAAATGGGGTTGAATTACATCACGTGCTTTTACTCTATTGATATAATCACAGTGGCTTCCTCCTTCAATGTGTTAATGTATAAATTAATTAGTAATAATCCATATTAAGAGCTCTCTTTGTTTTTAAGATTTTTTTTTATGTGGACCATTTTTAAAGTCTTTATTGAATTTGTTACAATATTGCTTCTGTTTTATGTTTTGGTTTTTTGGCTGCAAGGCATGTGGGATCTTAGCTCCCCAACCAGAGATCGAACCCGCATCCCCTGCATTGGAAGGCAAAATCTTACCCACTGGACCGCCAGGGAAGTCCTTGAGAGCTCTATCTGTGGTAGTTTTAAAATATGTCCACAAATTCTTTCATATTCCTCTTTTCAAGAGGTGGAACCTCATTACTTTGAGAGTGGGCCGGACTGAGAGATTCCCTCCTAACAAACAGAATAAAGTTAAAGTGACAAAGTATGACTTCTGAGACTACGTCTTGAAAGGTAATGCAGCTTTCTCCTTGCTCTCTTCCTTGGATATTTATTCTGGGGAAACCCAGCTGCCATGGTGTTAGGATATTCAAGGAATCTGTGGAGAGGCTCATACAGTGAGGAACAGAGGCCTCCTGCCAACGGCCATGAGAATGTGTCATCTTGGAAGCGGATTCTCCTCCAGTCAAGTTTTTAAATGAATGTAGCCCCTGTTGACAAAACTACAATCTCACAAAATATCCTGAATCAAAACCACCCAGTAAATTGCTCCTGAATTCCTGTAAGTTAAGCTTTCATTATTTCAAGTCCCTACGTTTTGGGATGAATTGTTATGCAGCAACAATAACTAACACATTAACATCCTTGGATTTCTGGGATAAATTCTGTTTTGTCATCGTTAAATAAATATTTTGTCTGGTCTCTGTGCCTGGTTCCTGGGTAACAGAAGTGTCTTTGTTATTCACAAGCCTCATGGATCACACCTGAGTTTATGCTAATGAATGACTCAGGATGGGGGATGGTCACCAAAATGACCAGTGATGTGATTAGAAGAGGGCTGGGGCTTGGAGCCAGCCCAGCCTCCAGGGAGTATGGATAGGGAGGGCAGAAGATTGAGTTCAGTCACAGTGGCCAATTATTCAATCATGCCTACATAATGAAACTCCAGTAAGAACTGCACACCATGTCTCAGATAAGCTTCCTAGGACAACACACCCCAATTCCAGGGGAAGAGGGAATGGAAGCTCCACATTTGGAAGCCTCCTTGACCTCACCCTGTGTGTCTCTTTCATTTGGCTGGTCCCAATCTGTATCCTTTATATTGATAAAACTATCATCATAAGTATACCACTTGGACTTCCCTGGTGGCACAGTGGTTAAGAATCCATCTGCCAATGCAGGGGACATGGGTTCAAGCCCTGGTCCAGGAAGATCCCACATGCCTTGGAGCAACTAAGCCCGTGCGCCACAACTACTGAGCCTGAGCTCTAGAGCCCACGAGCCACAACTACTGAGCCCGCGTGCCACAACTACTGAGCCCGCGCCTACAGCCCATGCTCCACAACAAGAGAAGCCATGGCAACGAGAAGCCCGCGCACTGCAAAAGAGAGTAGCTCCTGCTCACGACAGCTAGAGAAAGCCTGCACGCAGCTTTCTCTAGAAAGACCCAACGCAGCCAAAAATAAATAAAGAAAATAAATAAATTTATTTTAAAAAATAAGTCTACCACTTTCTTAAATTCTGTGAGTCATATAAATGAATTGTCAAATGTGGGGGGTGGTCACGGGAATCCTCCTGGATTTGTAGCCAGTTAGTCAGAAGTGTGAGTAGCCTGGGGACCTCCAAACTTGTAACTGGCATCTCAAGTGAGGGCAGTCTTGTTGGGGACTGTGCCCTTAAAACTGTGGAGTCTGACACTAACAGTGGGTAGGCAGTGTCAGAACTGTATTGCAGTACTGTAGACATGATCACGTTTAAATACACCACTGAATTTGTTTTGCTAACAATTTTGTTAGGTTTTACATCTATGTTCATAAGAAAGACTGACCTATAATTTTTTTCTCATATTATCCACGTCTGGTTTCAGTATCAAGGTTATACTACTCACACAGAATAAGCTGAGGAACTTTCCTTATTTTGCTAATCTCTCAAACAGTCTTTGTATATCTGGACATATCTACCACTTGAATAGTTTGACGGAACTCACCTTTAAAATCATCTGAGCCAAGGGCTTATCTGTGAGTATATGGGAGGAGGCAGATCTTTCACTACAAATTGAAGTTCTCTAATAATTACAGAAATATCTAGGTTTTTTATTTCACCTTAATCAATTTTATTATCACGTTTTAAAAATTGTTGTTTTATTTAAATTGTAAAATGTAGGAGTTCCCTGGTGGCACAGTGGTTAAGAATCCTCCTGCCAATGCAGGGGACACGGGTTCAAGCCCTGGTCTGGGGAGATGCCACATGCCACGGAGCAACTAAGCCCGTGCGCCACAACTACTGAGCCTGTGCTCTAGAGCTTGCGAGCCACAACTACTGAGCCCGCATGCTGCAACTACTGAAGCCCGCATGCCTAGAGCCCATGCTCTGCAAGAAGAGAAGCCACTGCAATGAGAAGCCCGTGCACCGCAACAAAGAGTAGCCCCCGCTCACCACAACTAGAGAAAGGCTGCGCTCAGCAACAAAGACCCAATGCAGCCATAAATAAATAAATTTTAAAAAAAAGTATAGGCATAAACTTATTCAAGGTCTCTTATTTTTTAAAAAATCTCTGCTATATCTGAAGTTATGTCCTCCTTTCCATTCCCAATACTACTTGTGCTTTCTGGGTTTTTCTTGATCAGTTATTCAAATGGTTTGTCTATTTTATCAGCCTTTGCAAGAAACCAACTTTTGGTTATGTTAACTCTCTCCATTGTATCTTAACAAAACAAAACAAAACAAAACAAAACAAACTTTTCCAATTAGTCCCAATTCCATCACTTATTAACTAGAAGTGTAGATAAGTTTTTCTCTGTGCCTCAGTTTTCTCATCTGTAAAGTGGGAATAATAAGAGCACCTACCTCACAGGGTTGTTGCAAAGATTAAATGAGATAATCCTTGTAAAGCACATGGAACAGTGCTTGGTACATATAAAAAGTGCTCTACAAGTGTCAGCTTTTATTTTTATCACCTATTTTACTTCACTTGAATTTATTCTGTTGTTCTTTTCCTAATTTAAATTAGGTGTTTATCTTATTAATATTTTTAATCTTTTAATATGAGTATGTAAGGCTTCAACATGTCACACAAATTTATTAAGTCTTAATTTTCTTTATTGTTTAGTTCTAGGTGTTTTCTGACTTGCATTATCATTTTATTTTTTTAATTATTATTATTTTTTTTGCGGTACGCGGGCCTCTCACTGCTGTGGCCTCTCCCGTTGCGGAGCACAGGCTCCGGACGCGCAGGCTCAGCAGCCATGGCTCACGGGCCCAGCTGCTCCACAGCATGTGGGATCTTCCCGGACCGGGGCACGAACCCGTGTCCCCTGCATCAGCAGGCAGACTCTCAACCACTGCGCCACCAGGGAAGCCCTATCATTTTATTTTTGACCTGTGGGATTTACGGAGGTAGGTTTTAAAATTTCCAAATGTGTGCCTGTATATACTGTTTGCTACTCAGTTTTAACTTAAGTGTATGTTGACAAAAAGTATGGCTGATAAGATCATTTGAACTGTATAAGAACTTGCTGTACAGCCTAGTACATGATCACTTTTAATAAAATGCTAACTTCTAAACCAAACCTAACTTCTAAAACTAAATGACCTTGTCATGCTCTCTGCTTAAAAAAATCTATAAATATTCTCATTTCATAGGATGGAATTACCAAGACATAAGAAGAATTGTTATGATCTGGCCTCCACCAGGCTTTCTAACACCATCTTCCCATTCACTCCTCATGATTCAACTACACTGAAATCACTGAAGCCTCTATATTTACAGGCATCTCTTTTTTTTTTTTTTTTTGGTAGTACGCAGGCCTCTCACTGTTGTGGCCTCTCCCGCTGCGGAGCACAGGCTCCGGACGCGCAGGCTCAGCGGCCATGGCTCATGGGCCCAGCCGCTCCGCGGCATGTGGGATCTTCCCGGACCGGGGCACGAACCCGTGTCCCCTGCATCGGCAGGCAGACTCTCAACCACTGCGCCACCAGGGAAGCCCCAGGCATCTCTTTTAGACTCCCATCCTTTGCACATCCTTTTTGTTCTTCCCTTTGTTTCTCACCAAGTTAACTACAGTTCACTCTTCAGACTCGATCTATGCATCATCTGTGTAAGCAATCCCTGACCCCTACATAGCAGGCTGAGTGAGCCGGCCCATCTCTGTACTTCTAGTGTACCCAGAACATGAACCATAGCTGCGCCTTAGCTCTTGACTAACACTCATTCATAAAGTATTTATTAATTACTTGATATGTGCATCACACTTACACAACAGTCAATGAAACAGACGTGATCCCTCCTCTCATAACGCTTATTTAGTCAGGTGATTTTTTTGACTTATCTTGCGGCACTTGTAATCTCTATTTTCTAGCATGTTACTAAGCAAAACAATAAATGTTCAATAGGTGAATGAAATGAATAAAAATAATATTAATATCTTAAGGGAAACATAACTGGGGAGTTAAATCAACTATAAAATCACATAATAAACTCTAATAGTTCTTTGTAAGTATACTAACATCTACAAATGTATCTCCAAACCTTACAGTTATAGCCAGCTACTACTAACCCAACAATCCAAGTACTAGCTCAATAACTTTGCTCCCCAAATCACCACCCCTCTGGTGATTTCTAGATGTTAGAGAAAAGAAATTTAGATCCAAGTCATGAAACAGGGAACCTAAGTATATGCAAAAGCCCTTTCCCCCCAGATATTTCTGCCTTATTTCATATTTTGAATTATCTTTGCTCTAAGTTTATTAGCTTTTTCTTATAATACTGTTTTTTATACTATGAAGTAAGAACTCTAACATGTTATACATACTTGACATGTACTAACTCATTTAATCCTCACACTAACTTTATGAGGCAAGTATTCTCATTATGCATAATTTTATAAAAATAAATCCCCCAAATCAATAACCTGTAAAGGTCGGTGAGGTGCAAATGGGGTGGAGGGGCGTGTGGTAAGGAGGGCAGTGGGGTAAGGGTAGTGAAGAGGGCTTTAGGCTTCGGTGCATACTGTCAAAATTGTATGCAAGAACTTATTCAGGCCTCATTTATGTAGTCCTTTTAAAATTAAAAAAAATTGTTCTGCAAAGAGACAATTAAGCCTCCTCTAGCCCTTAACCCACAAAAAAATGGACGGGAGGGAGGAAAGGAGGGAGGAAAGGAAGAAAGGACGAAAAGGTAGGAAGTAGATGAGCTCAGAAGTTAAACGAGAATTTCTATCTGAGACACCCAGAAAGAAACTCTTGAAAATATAAGATAGCAGAACAGGAGAGAAGTATTAGGATGGAGGATAAAGACAGGAATTGAAATGTCCATATATATTATGAAAAGGTGCTACTGGAAATCTTGTGGCATGCTCTTCCTACAGTACCATATGCAGTTGCAATAACACAAACCACCACCGGAATCTAAAAGCATCCAAATAAGTAAGCAAGGAGAATATCCACCAAACTTAAATTAAGAAAAGAATAAAGATATCTGAGTTATGAGGAGGCAGTCTGAATTGAAGAGAATGGGAATAGACTTTCTCTGTCTCCCTTTCAGGAGCAGCACAATAACCAAACAGCCTGAGGGCAAGGCCTGTAGGATGTTTCTGAGACCATGAGTTCTAGGTTTCTCTACAGAAGGCAGTAGGTGTGGGAATACATTTTCAATGGAGTCCAAGGAGAGACCAATAGGAAAGATGAAGCTCATCTTCAAGCCTGGTGCTATAACTGCGTTACTGCAATGCTGGACCCTCAAAAGGCTGCTCCATCTAACAGATCTCAGCAGACGTAGAAGCAACTCTCATCTGCCACACTGCTAACAGATCTTGCAGTCGGGAGTGCCTGGAAGCACTGAGGACTGCTCGCAGAGCTTCAAGAAATGGGCAACAATTTGTTGGCCCCTTTGTTATCAGTCCACAGGACAGAAACAACTCTGACTTTCGTGCCTATTGTTTGCCACTGAATAATAGATGCCTATAGCCAGAACTAAATGAGTGCTTAGGGAACCCAAGCCCCGGAATGGGCATAAAAAAATACAATTCATTTAAAGGGAATTCAGCAAACGGAGGGAAGGCTAAGCTGAAAATCAGAACAGCAGCTTCTAGTTAAACGGAACTATTAGAAAAGATTGGGTGACAGTGAATATCCAAGACACCAAGATGGTGTTAGTTGTACCAGTGGAGAAGAAACTCATGGATGTCAAAATAAAGGCTCTGCCAAACTGGATACGATTGCAAGATTTCACCCCCAAAGGCACCATCAGAGCGTTTCGAAGAGGTTACTACCAGTATGACAACAAGTATGTCAATATAAACAAAGGGAGCACCCTTGGGGTTTCTATGGTGCTGGAAGCTGATGTGCTTTTCAACTACTGCATTTCTTACAAGGAACTCAAACATGAACAGCTACGCAAGAACCGCTGATGAGGGCCCCGCGTGAAGGGTGCTCTCTGCAGTCCTTACCATGACCATCTTTGCCCTGCACCTCTCTCTGAAGAACTTGATCTTTGCTGAATCCTATTACACCCTAACTGAGAATTAATGCCCAATGAAAGATGACTGGTACATTTTAAAAAGTTTTTTTAATTAAAAAAAAGAAGAGGGCTTCCCTGGTGGCGCAGTGGTTGAGAGTCTGCCTGCCGATGCAGGAGACATGGGTTCGTGTCCCGGTCCGGGAAGATCCCACATGCCGCGAAGCGGCTGGGCCCGTGAGCCATGGCCGCTGGGCCTGCGCGTCCGGAGCCTGTGCTCGGCAATGGGAGAGGCCACAACAGTGAGAGGCCCACGTACCGAAAAAAAAAAAAAAAAAAAAAAAAGAAGAGACTAGGTGACTCAGAAGGCTGCCAGTTTTGATTAGGATCTAGAGGAGAAGAGGATCTCAGCAGATCAAGCTCTGGTGCAAGCTGCCCTGATGCTCAGATGCAAAGGTATTAGAGACATCTGTGGTAAACGGACGCCATGTCAATTCTCTGGCAAGTTCCAGTAGGAGAGTTGCAGCACAGCCCTCTAGATTTTCTGAAGCAAGCACATAACTTCTACAACACTGCATGAAAAGTGTAGCTCCTGGCATGATATTGGGCCCTAGCAGAGTTCCCAACCATGAAACATTAAGGTTTAGTGACCAGAGCTACCCATCATGATCCACCAAGTCACAAGGTTAGGCGCAGCAGCAATCCACTGTGTGATGTAATAGGGCCTAGGCAGGTCCAGAAGGCACTAGTAAACTACAAGAGGTGGCCTAGAACTTCATGTCACCTACCTCTACCATATTGGTATCTTTACTTCTGCTCACACCAATGACTTTATGGTAGGTTACTGGTGGCCAATGACAAAAAAAACAAAAAAACAAAAACACCTGGGGCCTGGTTAACAGAAACAAATAAAAAATGGATTACTACTGCTCTACAGCCCTATTTGGATGGCTCTGAAAGACAATGATGAGGTAGAAATTCTCTCAGTGGGTACGGTGCAGGGAGAAGTGACCAGACAAGGGAAAACATGGACTCCTGGGGAGTGGCAAATGGTATGGCTGACTGGTTAGGGGATAGAAGGGGCAAAACTGGAAAATAAGACAAAGAATTTGGAGAAGAGGCATGTCGATGGTTCTGTGGGAGTCAGCACAAAGTGCCAATCTTTTATGTCTTATGTTAATGCCCACCACAAAGCACCAAGAGGGAAGGTGCATTTAACTGCATCCCAACTACAGATGGAGTGACTTGTCAGTGGACATCAGCCAGCTTCTGCTCTCGACCACCTCAATGCTTAAGCAATAGGGCTGTGAATGGAGGAGCCCTAGTGACAGAAAGGAAGGCTTTACAAAGGCCCAGCAGCATGGTTTCCTTCTCGTGAAGGTGACTTAGTTACTGCTGCTGTGGAATGCCAACTAACACATGCAGGTGCAGAACTGACGCTGACTCCAGATGTGGGTTTGCCTTTCCCGCCCACAATATACCCCATGGACAGCACCACTATCCCACAGATTACAGGATCAATTACGGCCTCAGGACCAGCTGCAATAGAGGGACTACAGCATGTTCCCCTAACCCTCCTGTTTTAGAGACTGCTTTGAGCAATTACAACCAGCCACCACTCTGAAGGGTCAGTGACAGAGTGGACTTAACAGAACACGAGGTAATCTGCGTAATAAAAGGGATGGCAGACACTTGCAGTGCTCAGCCTACCTTTCCTCATTACAGCTGCAGTGGACAGATCTATGCACTGTCCAACAGCATCTGACATCAAGTGTGAGCCAAGGCACTGCTCTGTTTTGTTCCTCAGAGCTTCCTCCAAACCCAAAGACGACTGCTCAGCAGTATATAGGCACAACTACACAAGTGCTAGAGTTGGAGCTCCAGGAGCCACCCTCAATTAACAAAAGATGAAAGTCAGTGGATAAATGTCCCAAGTTCCTGTCCATCCTTTGGTGGAACAATGCTGAGGTGCATTCAGAAGGTACCCAAGGAAATTGAATCCCAGTTGCTCACAGTGATAACTAGCTCATGAACAAATTTTATGTAACTTTACTTTCTTCTCTCTCTCACTTTTCCCATTCTCTCATTTCTGCTTCTTTAGATCATCTCCCAAATAAACTACCCAAGCCATAAGTCCCTTTCTCAGGCTCTACTTTCAAAGAAACCCAAACTAAGATGTGGTGCAGTTAGAACTCAAACTGAAGCAACTTTGCTCCACTGCCTGTGCTTTTAAGAAGAGTGTGTTGCCTCTAAGTAGAAAAATGTAGTGCAGTACATTATGGGAAACTAAACATAAGTTAGAAGCAACAAGTAAGAATGTACACAGCAACATGAAGAGATATAACTTTCTGATGCTAAAGAAAATAGTGAGGAAAAAAAAGGGCAGAATATCTGTAGCAAAGCCTAATTAAGTCAATTAAACACATACACACCAACAACACTTTGTTTTATAAAGATACATTCATTCAAAGATATAGAGCAAACAAATTAGAATGGTTTCCTATGGCGGAAGGAAAAGAAAATGGGAGTGGAAGTCAAGAATAAAGAAGACAAAATAAAATATATCAACTCAAGGGCCTCATAGAGAACAAAGAGAGTAATTTTACTGCCATAAATTGAAGGTATGATTAACTCTAATTTCTGAACCAGAATTCAAAACAGAGAGAAAATAAAGGTGAACATAATTGTCACTATGTTAAATATTACTTGTCACGAATAGGTTATCAAAATAAATATATAACTGGAAAAGTTTACAGATTCATCTGTGTGCCACCTAAAATCATTCTGAATACTACCAGTGATACACACTCAACACTTTGGGAAACACTGTTGTGACTATTCTGAGATAAGAATGATAGAGGAGGGCTTCCCTGGTGGCGCAGTGGTTGAGAGTCAGCCTGCTGATGCAGGGGACAGAGGTTCATGCCCCGATCCAGGAAGATCCCACATGCCGCGGAGTGGCTGGGCCCGTGAGCCATGGCCGCTGAGCCTGCGCGTCCGGAGCCTGTGCTCCGCAGCGGGAGAGGCCACAACAGTGAGACGCCCGAGTACGGCAAAAAAAAAAAAAAAAAAAAGAATGATAGAGGAGATCTTAAAATATATATATATATATATATATATATATTTATACACACACGTACATACACAATATATATAGTACAAGTATTAATTAATTTGAGAGCTTAACCAAATTTATGTTAGAGAGGAAATAACTTGAAAATATAGTTTAATCGTAAAGCCTTTTCTTAATGTGATGTTTCCTTCCTCAATAATGTTTTCCAATTTTACACAATGCGTAATTACAAAACAAATAGTGACTACTTTATTTTCAACAGTGTTGAAATATTTCTGAATATGGCAAAGCCCTAAATCAATCATCAATTAAGAGTTGAAAAGAACTTTAATAAAAGCATTAAAAGTAGTTAGTTTTATATTATAAGGTAATATTACCTCACTATAAGGTATTTCTCTAAGGACATTATCATACTAATGTTTATTTGTTAAAGTGGAACCATCAAATTCTGCTTAATGAGCGTCTTCACAGGTCTCCATTCATTTAGCAAAAATTCTATTAAATGAGATACCATCTTTCAGTAAGTGTCAGAATTATACCTGTAGAAATACTTTAAACATTCTTAAATTTTACTACATCTTATATAGCATTTAAAATAATAACGAAAGAGATAAATATGAGAATAGTATTTATTTCTCTAAAAACTACGCTTCTAAAGAGACAGTACTTTGCTTTTTTCACAATACCTCCTTTTCAGTATGCTAAGGCTTGAAAAACAATGTGCAAAAATATCTGTTGTATGTAAACAAATGAGGAGACCAACAATACAGGAGAACATCAATTTTAGTGTTTCTTTAAACTTAGAAAACTCGGATTTAACTAGATTTGAAGAATTACTTATGTTTGCTATTAACAATGCCCAATATTATCCCTGCTCCCCAGATAAAAAATGTGGGCATCATCATTTCAACATCTAGTCACAAATCAGTGTCCCTTCTTCCTTCACAACATACCTTACTCCATTTAGTCCTTCTTTTCTATTTCCACTATCACCACTCTGACTGAATTCTGATTACCTCATGCCTAACTACTCCTACAGCCTTCCAAGCTCCCTGACTCCTCACTCCATTTCTCTAATGATGTTTGTTCATACATCACTGCTAGAATAATTCCCCTAAAATATAGTTTTCTCTATGTCATACTTCCTACCCTCTCCAAGACCTCTTCTACACTCCTATGGAAATATTCATTTTCTATCAATCAGCTTTTCCAGAAACATCTTTTAATTCTTTCTTTACCTACCAAATTCTACTCATCTTTCAAAGCCCAGATCAAATAACCTCTTCTATGTTCTATCTGTACTTCTCAGTGCTACAGAACTCTGACTGGAAGTAATAAATGACTCCTTTGACATTTATCACTTTCACCTGGCGATGCTGGTTATCATTACTTGTATTACTTATATACATACTTTACTGATATGACTATAAGCAGAGGTTGGGGACCATGTTCTTTATTTTCTGATTCCTCCTTTGTGACTTGTTGTTACATAATTTAAGAGGGACCCAAAAAAGTAATATTCTGAAGGACAAAAATAAGTGCTCTGGGGCCTTAAACTAGATAAAGAGGGAAAAACACACGCCTAGAGAAAAAATAATATGAGCAGAAGGGAGAAAAACACAGGACAATTTCAAATCATCGGCTGAAGAGTATCATACATGCAAGGGGTATAGAAGAAGAAAATTAAACATTTGCTAAATAATCAATGCTTAAAGTTTTTCATAATTTCAGGTAAGCTGATCCCTACCTTAATCAAGATTCTCATTATTTCTTGCTTGCAACAATTAAGAGTATCCTAATTGTCTCTCTGCTTTTGGTATCTCCCCCTTCCAAACTATCATTCACATCACTGTTATGTTAATTGTAACAAAACACGATTATGATCCAAAATACCTCTGTTAAAATTTTTCAAAGACTGCCATCTACTCACAAAATGAAGTCTAAACTCCTTATCATGGCATCCAGAGTTCTTCACAAACAAGCTCTCTTCCAGCCTTGTCCCTCAAACCCTCTCTCACGTCCTGAATTCAAACCATACAAAATGATTTCTTCTGTCTTTTGCACATTCTATACATTTCAAGTTTCCCCTGCTTACACTGGGCTCTATGCATGAAATTCTACTGCCTCCAAATTACACTCAGCAATCTTCTACTTATCCTTTAAGACTCTACTCAAATGCCATTCCCTATGTGAAGCCTCCCTGACAGTTCTCGCCTCTAACAATGTTGGTGGAGCCTTTCTAGATGATACCAATACACTTTTCCAATTTCATATAGCACTTTTCAAGTTGCACTCGCATTAACTCTTTGTATACTCATCTCTAAACGGATTATTCTTTGAGAGTAAAGTAAGGAACTCATTTTACCGAATGTTGCATATTCTCGGCACCTAACACAGTGCCTGCAGTAGAGTAGGTGTTTAATAAGTGCTTAAAGGGAGAAAGAAATGGATGGATGCAGGGAAAGCTGTCACTCACTTAATGCTACACTGTTGAGAGACTTTATTACTAGAGGAGTTTGTTCTTACTTTGGTAGGCTAACAAAGAGTTACTGACAGTACATGCAGAATTACCTTTGAGAAAATTTAAGCTGGTAGCAACACACAGATGGAAAAGAGAGTGAGGAGAGGCACAAAGTGGGAAAAGTCCTGCAATATTTCAGGTGAAATGTGATATAAGGACTTAAACTTGGATGATGACGAGGGGATTAGAAAAGAGATGATGAAAACATTCATGATATATTATAGAGGTAAAACTGATAGGACTGATCTCTTACTAAGAGTAGGAAGGAAAAGATGAAGAACCAGATTTGGCACTGAGACTTTGAGCGTGGGTGACAAAAAGGTCCAGTAATAGAAGTGGGAACACTGAGTGTGAAGCAAGCAGTTGAAAATATGTGTCAAAGCTTAGAAAAGTGTCACAGCAGAGATATGAGGTTGAGAGAGATCATTTTAGAGGTAATTGCTGAAATCAAGAGATTAGGAAAGACATAAAAAAGAAAAACAAGAATTTCAAATATAAAACCTTAGGGACGGTCATTATTTAATCACAGGAGGACAACTATTCTTTAATTAAAGAAATAATAGGAGGAGAAAAAAAATTTTGAAGGAGTAATTAAAGAAGTAGAACTAGAAGAGCACAGGGTCACAGAAGCTAACAGCATTTCATGAAAGGAAAAATGGCAACTACTACAGTGATTAAAGAGTATGAAACCTAAAAAAAGACAATTAGAAAGTCATGAATATTTCTCAAAAGAACAAATAGACCAGCTTGGAAGGGACAGAAGGATGATGAATGAATGCTCTAAGGAAGTAGAACCTACTGTTTAAAGAGGAAAAAGTAGAGACCACTTCACAAAGGTGTATGTTCCGGTTTTTATTTTTTAAAGTACAGATCCCTGAAGGATTAAACCTTTTACCTGATAATCTGTGTCTCCATGGATTTGAAAATAATGAACTTGATTTCTCTGTATGTATTGTCTTAGAATGGCTTCTTCTCCCCTGTCCCTGATGTTACTGCAGTTCCCACTTCTTTGAATAAATTCTACCTCCAAAGATATATTATTCAAAGTAACAATTTTATCCTAAATTCTAAATATGTGAAAGTTTCAGAATAATGTAAACATTCATTTTAATATAATCTTCCATTCTAACCTGTTTTGTCATCATCAGAGGTAAGAAATTATTACATACATCATTTAATGCTTATTTTCTACAATTAAAGTTGTATTAGTAATAAATACTTTTTACTCGTGAAGAGGTTCAACATTTATAAGGAGAGAAAAATATGTTATAACTATTGATACTTATGAACTCATAAGGAAGGTGATTAAAGAATAAAGAAGCTAACATAAAGCTGCAGTGGTAATACAGAAGGACTATTTTCAATTGTTAAGAAATGAGAATTTTCATATTATTCTAATTATTTTCTTAAAAGTCTTTTTCTTACCTCAGAGATGTGGCTAGATAAAACTGTACTTCCAATTTTCTCCAAACAGCTTTGACCTATGCTTCCATCTCATGAATTCCAAGACAGTATTAAACTGATGCATATTTTCATAAATCTGTTTAGAAAAAAGGAACATATTCAAGACTGAAAGAATGTTTATTTGTCAGAATAACACATATAGAAGAAATACCAAAATTTTATCATGTATAAAACTATACATTTTCAATGTAAAGTCAACGAAAACTTCTACAGTACTTTAGAAATCTATCACTTTATAAACTTCTCCCCAAAGAAGTTTCACATTTTGAGTATTTTCAACTTTACAACATAGTAGTTCTGCAGAAAACATTACTCACATGTAAAATTTCTGTATCGGCCTAAGCTTTTGAAAAAAAAAAATCACATCTCAAAGATAACAGCCAGAAGCAGCACTAAAATTTACAATTCTACAATATTCAGATTCCCACCTGAACAAAAATTGGACCACCCAGCCAGTATTTCACTTTCTATCACAAAGTCTCAGTAAGCAGTTTAAATTTCAAACTTCAGCCTAGAACAGTAGGAATTGTGAGGGTCAGGAATTAATTGCACTGCTTGGTCTAAGTCCATGGCATAGGTTTCAACTGTGTTACTACTGCCATTAGTACCCTACTGCTTTAAGAGACAACGTTCATAAATCTAAACGAGGAAAAACATTAAAAATTTTAATTTACTGAAAGGCAGGTGTGCTGTTTACTTAGAGATCATAAAAATAATTTCATTGAATGTATCTTTTAACTGAAATGTCAAATAGTACAGTATTCTGTTTCATATTTTAAAAAGAAAAATTTTAAGCTGTGTGAATATTATGTCCCACTGCAAGGTCAAAATGCCTTTGTCTTCAAGCCCATTTCGAAGTATCACTTGTGTCACACTGAGGTTTAGTAGTCTTGGCAATAATGACTAAATTCATGTAAACTAGGGCAACCTGAAACGGTCTAGCATATCAGATAGCCTTTCTTAAGGACAAGAGTCTCCACTCAGCAGACAGGCTGCCATAGGGCCATGCTAAATCTTTCATGGTCCAACTAAAGACAGACTGACCCTGAAAGCAATTAGTAATGCTTTGTCTGCATTTAGAAGCCTTTTAACAGTCTTCTCAATGCACTAGTTACCTACAACTTCACTAGACCCCTGACATTTTTCAGGGTATTCATATGACTATAAAACTCTTAGACCATCACTCAGAGAAATCAGGGAGAGCAGTAATGGAGACCTGGTATTTAGGTGTTTTTTTTTTCTCTGAGATGATCATAGTCTTAAAATTTTACCTTATACTAATCAAAAAATAAATGCGTTGTGTTTCCACTTTAGAAATGGCATAAAGATTTTCCTCCAAAGCCATTCTTTGCCAATAACTCCATTCTTCCCTAAGGGTGTATGGAAGAGAGGGGAGGCAATCACTACATTAAACAAAGCTCAGATTAACCTAGTCTCATAAAGTTTTAAATAGTCCATCAAAGTGACTATGTTTAAAAATATATGGCCCTCATTCATACTTACCTGGTGGCACAGTGGTTAAGAATCCGCCTGCCAATGCAGGGGACATGGGTTTGAGCCCTGGTCCGGGAAGATCCCCACATGCTGCGGAGCAACTATGCCCATGCGCCACAACTACTGAGCCTGCGCTCTAGAGCCCACGAGTCACAACTACTGAGTCCATGCTCCACAGCTACTGAAGCCCGCGTTCCTACAGCCCATGCTCTGCAAGAAGAGATGCCAACTGCAATGAGAAGTCCACGCACTGCAACGAAGAATAGCCTCCAATCGCCACAGCTAGAAAAAGCCCGTGCGCAGCAATGAAGACCCAACACAGCCAAAAATAAATAAATTTATTTTAAAAATATATATGGCCTGATTCTAATTCTACCAGATATTTACAATGGATCAAATAATAAATAAAATTAGCATGTAAACCACTTATCAACCATTGTTTATTATAGCACTATTTATTACAACACTACTTCCTTGGTGTGAAAAAAAAGTTACAAGCTTTAGGCTAAATCTAAAGTTAATTTTTTAAAAAAGGAAAAGACATAATCACAAAGAATCTTCAAATATACCATCTGCAAAGTCCAAGACCCTGAATTATCTATCCTCTCTCAATTCTGTCTTATGTACAAATACATGACAAATAATAAACTTCAGAAAACCTTTTCTAAGGATTGAATTTAAGACTGGCTAAGGAAAACCAAGTAAGATTTGACTTCATTACTAAGAGGAAAATAAAAGGCAATCAAAGGACAGGATGTGCTTCACGATACAGGTCTGCAAGTCACTTTTTACATACTAGAAATTGTGTGAGTCAAAGTAAACCATTTTCTAACCTCTGCAACTACAGTCCTTTAAGCAGAGATCTATAAATATATACAGGCACAGAAATAGGATTTACATAGGCAAAATGCCTGCAACAACTTTAATCACTCAATTTATAAGGTAATTTGCCACAGGCTTTTAGCACTATAAACTGTGTTTAACAGTGACAAGGGATCCAGTCAGAACCAAACACTAAACAATTGTAAGGATTAATATTTTCACCAAAGATTTTGTGCCTGAAATTTTCAAGCTTCTTAGTTCTAGAAAACATATTAAGGAAAGGTAATTCTTTTAAAAACACATTAGAGCTTCTTAATGACTCATAATAAATGAAAAGCGAATCTTTCTGGATATATTCTAGTACTTTGTAATTCAGAGCGAACATTGGAATTTCCTCAAAGTTAATAAGTATTTGCAAACATGGGAAAAGTTCATTTTAATCCCATATTGCCTTTACAAAAATCTTTTTTTGCCATAAAAATGTACACATCCCTCTCGGTTTTCAAAATTATTAAAGTGGTTAAATCTTAAAGCACTGGGATACTTTAAAGATCACTAACCATACAGAATCCATCAGTGACAAACATCAATTGTGGATATTTTAGTTATCTTTGAGGTGTTAGACATTACCTATTAACTCCTATATTAGTAAGATTTGCAAAAAGAACTAGTATAAATATGCTTTTGATAAATACTCAGTCTAAGACAAAATTTAAGATTGCTTTTCTATTTGTACCAGATGTCAAAAAGTAGATTTCTTAGTATTCACAAAATCAGCAATATTGATTGTACATTTTTCCTTCCACCACTCCAAATCCCCTCTTTCTTCATTTCTCCTCTCTTAGCATTCATAAAAAGCACCCCACATACTGTATAAGTACTGCTGTAAACATCATAGCTGCAATTATGGAACCATTTTTAAAAATAGCAAATTACAAAATAATCATTTTACAAAACATTTCAGTTGGGCTCTTAAACTAAAGGTATTACTATTAAAACTTTCAGTACATTAGCTAAAACCCTCAAACATTATGCTTCAGAAAAACATAATACAGTTTTAGCTGTAACTCAAATGAACAGTATAATTTAGATTAGTTTATCATGCATTTCTATAATAAAGGATGTAATCCACTTAATACAGAAAGGGGGGGTCAAACTTATAAACAAGTTATATTCTAAATGTTCCAAAAGTTCATTTATAAATTGAATATAAGCTTGATTTTGAAACTCAAGATGCCTTTTCTCATAAAACTGAAGATATAAACAGTGGCATTAAACCCAAAATACAAATGAACTTTAGTGTATAATATTCTATGATAGCACTCTTCCGCTTAAGCATATTTCCGTATCAAACTGTAACTTCCTTATTCATTGCTATATCCTAGAACTTAGCACAGCTAATGACACAGAGTAGGATTTCAACAAATACTAGCTGATCTGAAGTACTGAATAGCAAAAACTCAGTGATGTAAAACTTAGTTGTCTAGAGAACAGAGAAACAAAAGGCATGGGGAAAAAAGCTTCTTCCAAAAGAGATATGACAAAAGGATGCCTAACACCAGGGTTAGAAAGCTCTAGTCTAAGCCAATAGTGTCAATTTCCATCCCCCCTGCCAATGAGAGGGTTATCAATAAGCATCTGATGCAGTTCTGGCCTAGAAGACAAGACACTAAGTTTGCTGGGGAGCTTCTGGGAAAGGTTTTCCCAGGCTGATGAAAAAAAGACACCCAGGTGAAAACATGTACTTTTTGCAGGTAACTTTGGGTTTGAATTGTTAAGCAGAACAACGGCAGCCATCTTAGGACCATGAGGAAAGAAACTGCCTAAGAGGACAACCCAACAGAAAAAGAATGGCAGGCAGTGTTAAAAGATGGAAAAAACCTGGGTGGTCCTTGGTGATGCTGCTATGCTTGAATGAAGTAATCCTAGAATCATTTTACTAACTTGGATCTTTTTATTATAGTATATTCAACCCTTTTATTATTTATGTAATTTTCAATTACCAAAAGTAACCCAGTGGATACAGCCATTTAGGAATAGATACACTATTTCAATGAATTCAACTGTTATTTATACAGTGGTAACTCTCTTAAATTTATACCTTAATCCAGATCCTTTTTTTGAACTAGATACTATTTCCAAACTATATTATAATATATACTATATACTATACAAACTATATACTATAATACAGCTGTATTAAATATTTATTCCAGCGACACATCAAGAGAACAGAATATAACAGCCATCATCTACCAGCACAAAAACTGTTTATGCATATTCACTTTTCTGGCTAATAACAGCACCGGCTACCTGTCAAAGGTTAAAATCTTTGGGTCACTAGTCCCACATCCCACTGCTTTATTTACTATATTGGGTAGTTATTAATTGCTGCCTGTTCTAACTCTGATACGTCTTTGAAATCTGTCTCTCTCAACTCTATACACATCTAGTGCAGCCTCCCATCTCTTGTGGAACACACCTCCATTCTTGCCTCTGCACTGCACTCATGTTTCTAAAATACAACTGTGCATCATGAAAAGATTATAAACATCATAAATCATTAGGAAACACAAATTAAAAAACTATAATGAGAGGGCTTCCCTGGTGGTACAGTGGTTGAGAGTCCACCTGCTGATGCAGGGGACGCAGGTTCATGCCCCGGTCCAGGAAGATCCCACATGCCGCGGGGCGGCTGGGCCCGTGAGCCATGGCTGCTGAGCCTGCGCGTCCGGAGCCTGTGCTCCACAACGGAAGGGGCCACGGCAGTGAGAGGCCCGCGTACGGCAAAAAAAAAAAAAAAAAAAAAACCCTATAATGAGATACCACTACAGAATGGCCATCATCAAAAAGACAGACAACACCAAATGTTGGTAAGGATGTGGAGAAACTGGAATTCCCACACATTGCTGTAAAATGATGCAGCCACTTTGGACAACAGTTTGGCAATTTCTTTAGAAGTTAAATATAAACATAAACTCACCAAAATTCCAAAATTCCCTCCATAGGAACCTACCCAAGAGAGATGAAAATATGTGTCTATATAAAGACTTATATTCAGGGACTTCCCTGGCGGTCCAGTGGTTAAGACTCCACACTTCCAATGCAGGGGGCATGGGTTTGATCCCTGGTGGGGGAACTAAGATCCCACATGTTGCCCGGAGCGGCCACCCACCACCCACCAAAAAAAAAAAGATTTACATACAAATGTTCTCAGCAGCATTACTCAATGGCAAAGAACTGGAAACAATCCAAGCATCCATCAGGTGATGAATGGATAAACAAAGGGTAGTATCATCAAACAATGGAATATTATCAGATAATAAAAAGGAACAAAATACTGATACGTGTTATAACATGAATGCACCTCAACAATATGCTAAATAAAAGAAGCCAAATGCAAAATACTACATGTATGATTCCATGTATATGAAATACTCAGAAAAGGCAAATTGAAAGAGAGAGAAAGCAAAGCAGTGGTTGCCTAGAGCAAGGGGTAGAAGTGGGAAATTTGGGGCGGTGATGAAATGTTCTGAAATATTCATAGCACAACCCTAAAAATTTATTAGAAATAATAAAAATACAAGTGCATTTAAAAATTTTTCAGTGATTTCCAATTATGTACAAAATGAAGTCCAAATTCTTTAGGAAGACATTCACAGAATGCTATAATCTGCTTTCAATCTATTTAACCTGCTTTATCTTCTACTACAATCTCTGCCAAAAAGCCTCTTGCTGGCCATATTAAACTATTTGCTGTTCCTAAACATGCCAGGCTATTTAATGCTTCTACCTTTCTTCAAACTTGCTATTCTAATTCAAAAATCAAAATGTTCTTATCTTTATCTTTTGTCAAGTGAAGTTCCATTTGTCCTCACAAAGATCCATCTCAAATAACTCCTCCTCTGTTGAACCTTCCTCACTCCTTATGTAGCTACTTGTTCCACAGGAGTCTGGTAATAACACATTATAGCACTTTTCATACTGAATTACAGTTGTCTATTTATAGGTATATCTTCTTTATTAAGACAACCCCTGAGTACAGCTGTGTCCCCTATGCTTTAATAAGTACAGTCCAGTGACTAGCACGCAGGAGGTAATCTATATATTTTTGAATAAGTGACTGATGAAGAGTGACAGGGAAGAGAAAAGTCCAAAAGTAGGTAAAATGAGCTCTGTATCACAAAGATAGTTGTATAAGGATGGTTATTGTCAATGTTATTTAAGAAAGAAAAACAGAAGTCACCCAATGTCACCTAAATGTTTTTCAGTGTAGTATCAGTTAAATAGCCACACTGAACACTCTATGGTCATTAAAAAGAATGAAATACATCTTATCTGTCTGTACTGACTTGGAAAGATATCCCAAATACTCTTAAGTTTAAAGATGCAGATGTAGAGAATGGATTAGAGGACACGGGGCAGGGGGGAAGGGGAAGCTGGGACCAAGTGAGAGAGTAGCATTGACATATATACGCTACCAAATGTAAAATGGATGGCTAGTGGGAAGCTGCTGCATAGCACAGGGAGATCAGCTAGATGCTTTGTGATGACCCAGAGGGGTGGGATAGGGAGGGTGGGAGGGAGGCGATATGGAGATATATGTATACGTATAGCTGATTCACTTTGTTTGTTGTACAGCAGAAACTAATACAACATTGTAAAGCGATTATACTCCAATAAAGATATTTAAAAAAACATAAAATACTCACTTCTCCACTATTAAAAAGGAAACTACACACACATATATAGTAGTATGTGCATGCACACGTGCATGCAATAAATGTGAGGAAGGTAAGGGGCTGAAAGGGTACACACCAACTGTTCTGAGTACAGGCAAAAAAGTGGAAACAACCTAAATGTCTATCAGTTCATGGATAGAGAAACAAAAGGTGGAATATCCAGCCAATGGAGTATTATTCAGACATAAAAAGAACCAATTCAGATATAACAGGGATGAACCTTGAAAATATTTTAAGTGAAAGAAAGAAGCCAGACATAAAAGACCACATATTATATGACTCCATTTATATGAAATTCCAGAATATGCAAGTCCATAGAAACAGAAAATATATTAATGGCTGCCTGGGATTGGGGGTAGAGGGTGGGACTGGAGAAAAACACCAAAAGGATGATCCCTAAAAGAAAAAAAGTGGATAAATCGGACATCATCAAAATTTTAAATGTTTGCTCTGCAAAAAACCCTGTTAAGAAGATGAAGACACAGGTACAGACTGGGAAAATATATTTGCAATCCATATATACGACAAAGGACTCATCTAGAATACATAAAGAAATCTCAAAACTCAACATTAAAAAAATTCACCTAGAAAATGGGCAAAGAATATGAAGAAGTTTTTCACTGAATAAGATACTTGGATAGCACATGAAAAGATATGGCGAACAACACTAGCCATCGGGGAAATGCAAATTAAGAATATGCTGAGATATTACTACACACCTAATTGAACAGCTAAAATAAAAAACAGTGACAATACCAAGTGCTGACAAGAATGTGAAGAAAATGGATCTTTCATACATTGCTGTTGAGACTATAAAATGGCATAGCCACTTGGAAAATGGTTTGAAAGTTTCTTTACAAACTAAGTATACACTCACATGTAACCAACTGCACTCCTGGGCACCTGTCCCGAAGAAACAAACATGAATGTTCACAGCAGCCTTATTTTTAATAGCCCAAACCTGGAAAAAATAGAATGCCCTTCAAAAGATGAATGGTTAAACAAACTATGGTACATGCATACCATGGAATCCTACTCAGCAATAAAAAAGAATAACTGAGTCATACAACTTGGATGCATCTCAAAGGATTAGGCTGAGTGAAAAAAGGTCATGTACTGTATGATTCCATTTATAAAACATTCTCGAAATGACAAAATCAGAGATGAAAAAGATTAATGGTTGCCAAAGGGGGCAAGTGTGTGGGTAGCTTAAGGGAGATCTTTGTGGGGACAGAACCCATGTCTTGATGCTGCAGTGGTTACACACATCTACCACCACAGTGTTTAAATGGGTCAGAACTATATATACAAAATGTACCAGTGTGAACTTCTGGATTATATTGTACTACATGTATGAAGTAACCACTGGGGGAAGGTGAAGGATACAAGGGCTTCACCTTACTATTATTTTTTCAATTTCCTATGAATCTATAATTATTTCAAAATTTAAAATGTAAAAAACTCTACCTTCTAAAAATCTTTTTACCTCTGCTTTAGATTTGGAATAGCAAAATAACTGTTCAAAGATTATTTAAGATACATTATTTTTTTCAAATCAGCTAGACAACTTCAATTCTGCAGTGGTTTCCAGTACCCTGTGGGAATGAGGAATCCCCATAACAGAAGTCTAAAGAAACCAGCAATTCCTAGACCAAATTCTGGGTCTTCAGTCCCCTCTGTACCCCTCACCCTCTGGTTCTGGGAAAAAGCAGTTACTCCTAGGTGATGTCAGATCTGTTTTAGGGGTAGCAAATGTAGCAAGTTTTATATAACCACCTACAGCAGAACGAACCCCCAAATAATCATCTCCCCGTATGCTTTTTCAATTTATTCTTCTGACAATGGAGCATAAAAACCACTACTATATTTTCATTTTAATTTTCTCTATAATTTATTAAGGTAATATTCACAGTAAAAGACATTTAAATGATTTGATACATCTTCTTTTCCTTTCCAAATATATCTAGTTCAGTCAGTAGAGAAATATATATCACCCATTTTTTTCCTGTAGTTTTGAGAAATTATCCATAGATCATTTGTTTTATTAGCTGATAGGTAAACACACCATACTACATATAAATAATAAAATTTCTGCTATTAGGAATCATCAGGAATTTATTCTAGAGTGCTAAAGGTTCACCAGTTCTTCTAAAATGTGCATTGCTGCACCTTCTCAAATGAAGAATAAAGATTATTTAGAATTAACATTATGAATACCAATTACAGAGTTATGCTAAAACATAGTGAAATTATCAGGGACTATTAATACATAGTGCTGTTGGCCCCAGTTCTAAATGGTCCCAAGAGTGCTATGTTTATTTAGATTAAGTCCCCTACATACGAATGAGTTCCGTTCCGAGAGAGCGTTAAGTCCAATTTGTTCGTAAGTCCAACAAAGTTAGCCTAGGTACCCAACTAACACAATTGGCTATACAGTATACTGTAATAAGTTTATAATACTTTTCAGACAAATAATACATACAAAACAAGCACAAAAAAATAAAGAAAACATTTTTAATCTTTCAGTACCTTGAAAAGTACAGTAGTACAGTACAACAGCTGGCATACAAGGGCACGTTTGCATCCTTGAAAGTTTGCAACTTGAAAATTCGCATGTAGGGGACTTACTGTACTCATTTACTTGCTTGTCTGCTTATTTGTTTTAGTCTGCATCCCCATTTTTTCTTGTTAACTTTTCTTCCCCTTGCTAACAGCTACCTAGAATGCATGTTTGCTCATAATATCAGTACCCTCTCCCCACTTTTCATTTACATCATCCCTGTACTAGCTTAATATAGCTCTATGTTTTGACGTCTATAAAAATAAAAAGGCTGGGGCTTCCCTGGTGGCGCAGTGGTTGAATCTGCCTGCCAGTGCAGGGGACACGGGTTCGAGCCCTGGTCTGGGAAGATCCCACATGCCACGGAGCAACTAGGCCCATGAGCCACAACTACTGAGCCTGCGCGTCTGGAGCTTGTGCTCCGCAACAAGAGAGGCCGCAACAGTGAGAGGCCCGCGCACCATGATTAAGAGTGGCCCCCGCTCGCCGCAACCAGAGAAAGCCCACACACAGAAACAAAGACCTAACACAGCCAAAAATAAAAATAAACAAATACAATTTTATAAATAAATAAATAAAAAGGATGCACATGACAGCCTGAGACTGAGGGTATAAAAAGTGAACACATCGGGCTTCCCTGGTGGCGCAGTGGTTGAGAGTCCGCCTGCCGATGCAGGGGACACGGGTTCGTGCCCCGGTCTGGGAAGATCCCACATGCCGCAGAGCGGCTGGGCCCGTGAGCCATGGCTGCTGAGCCTGCGCATCCGGAGCCTGTGCTCTGCAAGGGGAGAGGCCACAACAGTGAGAGGCCCGCCTACCGAAAAAAAAAAAAAAAAGTGAACACATCTTCTATTATGATCAAATAATGTTTATGCTGTGATATTATAACAATTTTTATAAGACCACTTCAAGGAGAGCGGACAGATGAGACACCTGAATGAGACAACCAAGGAAAAAAACAAAGATGGGTGGAGCTGAGAATTATAAACACACCTCAAATCCCTACTCAACATTTCTAACAAGATGCTAAGTTCAAAATACATGAAACAGACCCATTATTTTGTTTTTCCATCTTCTCACAAACCTGTTTCTCTTTAATTCCTTATTTGGCTTAATGTACAACTGTTTACAAGAAGGTTTTTTTTGCTACTACCTAGTAAAGTTGACATTTTACATACCCAAAGACCCCAAAATTCTAGCTCAAGGTATATAATCTGGGGAACCTATTGCACATATCTACCAGAAAGCATGTACAAGAATATTTACAGCAGCATTTTCTTAACAGCAAACACTAGAGGAAACCCAAGTGTCCAACAACAGTAAATTGGATAAACTGTAGTATATTCATATAATGGAATTACCACATAGTAGTATAAATGAATGTATCTCAGATAAGTGTGTCAACATGAATGAAATCTCGAAACAATAATATTGAACAACAACAAGTCTAGGGCTTTCCTGGTGGCGCAGTGGTTAAGAATCTGCCTGCCAATGCAGGGGACACGGGTTCGAGCTCTGGTCCGGGAAGATCCCACATGCTGTGGAGCAACTAAGCCCGTGCACCACAACTACTGAGCCTGTGGCTCTAGAGCCTGCGAGCCACAACTCCTGAGAGCCCACGTGCCACAGCTACTGAAGCCTGCGTGCTCCGCAACAAGAGAAGCCACCACAATGAGAAGCCTGCACACCGCAATGAAGAGTAGCTCCTGCTCGCTGCAACTAGAGAAAAGCCCGAGCGCAGCAACAAAGACCCAACACAGCCAAAATAAATAAATAAATAAAATTAAATAATAAAATAAATAAATTAAAAAAAACAAAAAACGAAGGCTGGAGAGAGACAGAGCCGGGGGTGGGGGGGAAACCAAAAAAACCCAACAAGTCCAAGAAGAATACATATATACAGTATGACTCCATTCACACAAAACTCAAAAATAGTAAACACTAGGAAAATGTATGTTAAAGGAAAAAATACAGAAGTGGAAAAACTTAAGGAAAAGTAACAGAATAACATTTAATAATTTAGGATGATGGTTTCTTCTGGGAACGAAGAAGCCATTGTCCTAAGGCCTGGAAAGCTTCTAAGATGCCATTACATTTATTGAGATAGGAGGTTGGGACAGATATATTCATTTATTATTAAAACTTTGTAAAATGTACATCTACATCATATGTACCCTTGTATACAGGATAGATTTTAGAATAAAAATTTTAGTTTAATCTGAAGTAAGTATTGTTAAATGTTAGTATTTTTAAAGTCTGGGTATCAGGTACACAAATGTCTATTATATCACTTCCTATATTTTGGAATCTATCATAAGTTAATTAAAGAAATTAAGACATAAGCATTACAAAATTATATTTTGAAATTTAAGGGGCTTCCCTGGTGGCGCAGTGGTTGGGAGTCCGCCTGCCGATGCAGGGGTCGCGGGTTTGTGCCCCGTTCCGGGAGGATCCCACATGCCGTGGAGCGGCTGGGCCCGTGAGCCGTGGCCGCTGGGCCTGCGCGTCCGGAGCCTGTGCTCCTCAACGGGAGAGGCCACGGCAGTGAGAGGCCCACGTACCGCCAAAAAAAAACCCCCCCCCAAAAAAAACAAAAAAACAAAAAAAAGAAATTTAAGGACATGATTTGACAAACTTTAGAAGCAATAAAACAAATACTAAATACTAGATCCAAACAAATACTATTATAAAATGAAAAAGAAAAAGAAAAAAAATTACTTCATCTCCTGAGATAATGCAACAGAAAATATACAACACTACCTATATATTATTCATTCCAAAAATTTTTATCTTTAGTCATGAAATACAAAAATGCAAACAGTAAATGTACGGTATCCTATTAAAAAAAAACTAGATGAGATTTCATAAAAGATCATGAGGGTAAGGGTGAGGGGTGGTGGAAACAGTGGCTATTGCAGCTTACTTTCAAATGGCTCAGAAAAAAAAAGTGTGGGTATTTTTACAAAGAGAGGGAGAGCAGCTGAGGCAAAATGTTAGCAAGTGAACTGGTAAATATAGCTGAAATGGGTATTTACTATCTGTTCAAATATTATACCAATTTAAAAGTTTTTAAGTTGAAAAAGTTGGGGAAAAAGAGGTACTTTATCCGTTATGAGTTATAATTTTACACATAGCTTTTAGTAAACAATGTCAGTATGACAGAGATTATTAAAATCAAATATTGACAGATCTACAAGGAAGTCCCACAGATCTTTCCTCCATAAGCAAATTTTTAAATTTATTTCCTATAAATTATAAATTGTAAGTTGTTCAACAGGATGAAAAATACATTTATCTTAACAGGTTGAGAATTACAGCTGTGCTTCAGAAACAGAGTATCATAATCAATTTAAAGGCATATGGGCTTAAAAAAACTGTTTAGCAAGTCAACTGTACTATAACATAAAAGACTTTTAAAAAATTTTTTATAATTAATTTATTTTTATTATTAATTTATTTATTTTTGGCTACGTTGGGTCTTCCTTGCTGTGCGCGGGCTTTCTCTAGTTGCGGCAAGCAGGGGCTACTCTTTGTTGCGGTGCGTGGGCTTCTCATTGCGGTCGCTTCTCTTGTTGCACAACATGGGCTCTAAGTGCTTGAGCTTCAGTAGTTGTGGCACATGGGCTTAGTTGCTCCTCAGCATGTGGGATCTTCCTGGACCAGGGCTCGAACTTGTGTCCCCTGCATTGGCAGGCAGATTCTTAACCACTGTGCCGCCAGGGAAGTCCCTACAAAGATTTTATTTGATACTGCCTAAATACATATAGCAATACCAATATATTAGAACACAGTACTTTTAAAATGTCCTACTTAGCAAATAGAAGAATGTTTTAAAGTTTCTTTCTCAGAACAGATTTACTTCCTAATGATGCATACCCATATTTTTCAGGATTGCTAAGGCAAGGCAGTAAGGATGGAATGAATTTCTTTAAACATGGGTAGTTTCCATAAAAAAAAAATTATACATCATTAAAATGGATAACCATCCTATTACCTAAGGATGTACTGATGGTCAGAATTTAATCCAGTTAACCTGTGTTCAATGTTTGGCTTTCTTATTATTTATTAAAAACTAAAAACTACCTTCATTAAATATTCAATTGTCATTTATCCAAACATGCACATCAATGAAACGAAACAACATTCTAGAAATTATAAAAAATACAATTTTCAATTAAGAGCACCCATATAAAATTCATCACTTGTACAGGCACATGCAAACTAATCATTTCCGACATGAGTGGGAAATGGACTACAGATATTTCCTCCAAAAGGACAGTGTTGCTACGTGTTCACAGATAGGTAAACACATAGGGAAGAAAGTTTTAGGTGGGAAGGCTGCATTTAAGTTCTCATTTCTATGTGATGAGAGGCAGGTAGTTAATTACTGAACAACACTGTCTTTTAAATCAGTGAGTCACATGCCTAAGGGAGAGGCTTGTAAGCAGGATGAGCAACAACCAGGGCAATCAAGTAAGATTTCAAAGAGAAGCAACATCAGGTTTTGAAGAGTTGCAGACAGACAATGAGAAGCAACTACCCCAATATAATGCACATAATACAACAGCCTGACTATGGACTACCCACCTTCTTCAAAACACACCTGTACTTTAGGGACTAAGTTTGTGAAGCTAGATATGTTTGAATTTCAGAGAACAGCTCTATAGCAATAAGCAAGTGAGGTTGAAAGAGAGAGAAAAAAGATTACTGGGTAATACTCCTGAGGGCACTACAGTAAATTTTAAAACATTTTAGACATAGTTCCCTGCTGGCAAGCAACATTTAATCAACTTGAGGAGTCAAGCCATAATATATTAAAGCTTAAACAACAGCACCAGATGACAATACATATACTGTTGTACCACCACACACGACAATTAATTGAGAAGTAAAGACTTGCTTCACAGGTGGAGAGATCACTGTGGGCTGGCTTTAAAGTGGCCCTTCTAAAGACCGGCAGGGTTTGACAGTATGCAAGGAGGGAGGGGTACAGGTTCAGATGGGCATTTTACTGGGAGGGCTGGGGTGTTGGGGGCTGGGAGGGTGCACTGTGCCTGGCTACTGTCCCACCTGGGGCCCAGATTCTAGAGTGGTGGAACATAATAATCAATGCATGGTCTGAACCAGATGATAAATTCCCAGCCACCCTGAAGCCCATGTCCATAGCAGATATCAATACTTCTGTTAGTTCTCCTTACAATCAAGCATCAAAGATTTCACAGTCCTTCTTAATATAGAACTCCCAAAAGCCAAGATGACAAGATGTTTGAAATCCACCTACCATTCTTTTAAGGAGGAGAGAATAAAGAGAAGAACACAGGGTTAAGAGCATGGGCTTTGTAGCCAGATTGAGTACCAAGGTTAGAATCCTGGCTCCACCACTAACCTGTTGTAATACTTTGGACCAAGTTGCTTAACCTCCTTGGTACCCAATCTATAAAGCAGGGAGAATAACTGCATGTATCTGAAGGGTGAGGATCAAAGGAGTTAATGCAGGTATAGCACTTAGAACAGTGCCAGGCAAATATAAGTACCTTCTAAGTGTAAGCTACTATTACTGTTTTCTATCAACAGGAAATCAACTTTATTCTCAGAGAGTAATGAGAGTTTTATATGAGGGAAAATAATATAAAATGTATAAAAATGTTGCTTAGGTACAGAAAACATTCTGAATCATTGATAGAAACAACATTCAGTACTTAACAATGCCTAATAGCATCAAATACTTGCTAGTTGATTTAAGAACAAAAATGCAACATCAAACATATCATTCTCTATATTTACTGAACATTTACTATATGCCAGTTACTGTACTAAATTCTATACATTTATTATCTTGTTTAATCTTTAAAATAAACTTTTGAGGCAGGTACCTCTACTAATTCCATATTATAAGAAAACTGAGGCTCAGAGTGGTTGAGTAACCTGACCAAAGTCACACAGTTAATATATGAAGTAGGGCTGGGATTTAACCCAGGTCAGTCAGACTCCAGAAGCTGTACTTTTAATCTAAACTATGCTTTCTCTTTCCAAATCCTGAACCAACAGGCTTTGATATAACACGAGATAAATATAAAATACTATTTTAAAATAATAAAATTATGGGAGGGTGATAGCTAAAGGGTATGAAGGTTTCATTTTTTAATTTTTTAATTGAAGTATAGTTGTACAATATTATACAAGTTACAGTAGTGATTCACAATTTTTTTTTTTTGATTCGCAATTTTAAAATGAAGGTTTCATTCTGAGGTAATGAAACTGTTCTAAAATTGACTACGGTGATTCTGCACATATCTGTGAATATGTACATGAACTGTACACTTTAAATGGGTTAATTGTATGTTATGTGAATTGTAGCTCAATAAAGCTGTTTTAAAATATTCTTAATGGACTTCCCTGGTGGTGCAGTGATAAAGAATCCGCCTGCCAATGCAGAGGACACAGGTTCAAGCCCTGGTCCATGCCACGGAGCAACTAAGCCCGTGTGCCACAACTACTGAGCCTAAGCTCTAGAGTCCACGAGCCACAACTACTGAGCCCGCGTGCCACAACTACTAAAGCCCATGTGCCTAGAGCCCATGCTCTGCAAGAAGAGAAGCGACCATAATGAGAAGCATGCGCACCGCAATGAAGGGTAGCCCCTGCTCGCTGCCAAATAGAGAAAGCCTGCACACAGCAATGAAGACCCAATGCAGCCAAAAATAAATAAATAAAATAAATAAATTTATTAAAAAAAATATTCTTAGTAAAATTAGGGTAGATGGTAATTAGGGTTTTATCCACACACAAACTGATACAGATTAAGAGAGGTCTGAATTTATTTAGGACAGAAAAATAATTATTTTCAGAACTGAAAGATTTATAATCAATAAGAAAAAAATTAAATATATACCTATACTTAAATTAAATAATGAATGAAATACCTGTGGGTAACCATGATGTAACAGTGATCCCCTTCTAAACAAGCCCAACATTTTGACGAGAGGGAAAATAACACATTCTTCACATAGATACTCACTTTTAGCAAGGGGTGCAGTACAAAATGTAGGCAATAACATGAAGTTTTTGAAAAATGTAATGAAGCTAATGATCTCTTATACCACCCTCGAGTATAAATGAGGATAACCTCTATAGAGGGCAGTTTAGCAACATGCGTCATGTACCCACTAGCCCAGCAATTTTAGTTAACAGAGATTTTTATATTTCACTAATAAAAATCTACCAAAAAAATCATGACATTCCTTTAGCTATATGAATGGTCCTGCAACATTCTTAATGATAGCAAAAGAAATAAAACAGAAATAATCTAAACAAACTATAGTAAATTCACATACTGTTATCATGATAGTTAACATTTATTAAGTGCCAAGAATTATTTTTTATGTACTATCTCATTTATTACTTACAGCAACCCTAGGAATTAGATAAGAATTAGATAAGAATGCCATCTTCATTTTCCAGATGAGGAAACTAAAACCCAGAGTAGCAATTCGCTCAAAGTCACACAGCTAGTGAGTATTTGGAGCCAGGATTTCTACCTGGGCAGTTTCAACACTGCCAATTTGTGTGGCTACTATATTGTACTACAGAAGAATAAGGACTTGGAAATATACTCACAATATACTAAAACAGAAAAAAATCAGATATCAAAACAACAGGCATAGTATGGTCCTTCTTTTGTTTAATGCATTAAAAAAAAAAAAGATGAAACAGATACGGCCCCAAATTTAACAGTGGGTATCTCTGAGAGGTGACATTACAGTGGATTATGACCTTTCTTATATTTTTCTGTATTTTCCATATTTTGTAATGCAAGGTAAATTTTTTAAAGTGAGGTTCTTAAAAAAAAGTAAAAAGATAATGACAATTTCAAATACTGCAGAAAGCACAAGTAATTAAAAAACATGGAAGAAGCTGTTAAATTTGCTAAATGGGTTGCTGACGAATTCAAGGGAAGTGGTAGAGGCAAAATGGCAATGGCAAGGAAGAAGTATGTTTAAAAAGTGACAGAAGTGGGGCTTCCCGGGTGGCACAGTGGTTGAGAGTCTGCCTGCCAATGCAGGGGACACGGGTTCATGCCCCGGTCCGGGAAGATCCCACATGCTACGGAGTGGCTAGGCCCATGAGCCATGGCTGCTGAGCCTGCGCGTCCGGAGCCCGTGCTCCACAACGGGAGAGGCCACAACAGTGAGAGGCCTGCGTACCGCAAAAAAAAAAAAGTGACAGGAGCCGTTCAGGTATAGACTACCATTTTGAGAAGTTCAAAGATGAGAAGAAGAATGGTATATAGCCTCAAGGTAATAACAGTGTCAAACGAAGGTTTTGCTGGTTTATTTTCAATTTCAAGGAAATTTGATCAGGGTTGTAATCTAACTGGAAATAGCCTGTCAAGGATTCATGTCAAAATAGACAAAGAGCGGGAGGTCTCAACGAAGACAAGGATTTAGCCTTAGAAAAGGGAAAACTTCTTGCGAGACAGGAGAGAGAGAAGAGGAAAACACATAAAAAGAGATCTTTGAGATGAGGAGAAGAAATTTACAGAACTTTATATTTGGTACCTTCAAACTTCTCTAAGAAGGAGAATGAAGTCATCTTCAATAACTGAAAGGGTGGGGATTAGGCACAGGGAGAGATGTACGGAGTAGTGGGAAAAAATGTTGGAAAGGAATTGGATTTACCAATTAGCCAGAACTAACAGAAACCATCTACCTAATTATCACATGACCATAAAAGAAAGTACTGAAGGAAGGTAGGAAAATCATTTCTTTTTCACAGTTAGCATGCACGTTAAACTGCACCATTCAAAACCAGGAGAATCTGGGGTATACCTAGAGACAACACCCTATTATTAATCTCTAGGATAACAACCACTATAATTATCTATGAAGTTGATGTTATAAAGTGCCATCACTTTTAGGAGATGACATGTATTGTCAAAGGAAGCACCAGAGTTCAAGCATAAATTTCTAATTTGACAATAAGAAGGTAGCTTTCTAGGAAAAATCAAGTTGCAAAGATCTGAAACTTGGTATAACTGAAAAGTTTTCCCAAGACAAGTAAAGTGTACATATACACAGACCTTTCTGAAGCAGCTTAAAAAAAAAATAAGTAGCAATCAAGCTCTTCATTTTATGCGAGGATGGAATAAAAGAAAATCTATGAGGTAGGGACTCTTTTCATACAATGAATATTTAGTGAGTGCTAACTATGTGTCACATGAACGATTCTAGCCTAGGGATATAGCAATGAACAAAAAGAACTAAAAAGGTCCTGCCTTCTTGGAAATTACATTCTGTTTTACTGTCTGTGTCTTATGAGGTTAAGTAATTTCTCTTTGCAGCCACATCTAGTAGGTGGCAGAGACAGGATTCAAATTCAGATATGTTACATCACAAGAACATGTTCTTGCACTCAGGTATGATTCCAGCATATATAAACCACTGCTTAACATAGGAAAAAAAAATAACTTCTACATTTATCTATACTCTTCAATAATAACACTTATTTTAAGAAGAATTTCGAACACTGTACCATTTTGCTTGTACTACTTCTCTCACGATAGGCACACTTTTCCTTCCATCAACTTGTAAATTTTAAAATAAAGGAAAGCTGAGCTAGCTGAAAGTAATAAGAAGATCTTCTCACCTGCTCCCTTAAATTACTAACCGAAGAACTATTCATGCTTCAGCACACTTCTTAAAATATATTGGGGGAATGAGGGGTAGGGGAATATTAGAGATGAGCCTCATCACAAAGAGTATGTGCTAATCTTTTCCTTTTATTTGTATTATCATTATCTGCATTATCTTAATATGCAAACAACTCACTGCTACTATTATTCTCTTTCCCTTAAGGAGCTGCTTTCCTATTAGAAATTTCCAGCAAATACCTGGTGATCCTTGGGTACTGTTCATGTAACAGTGAAGCACAGGAACTCTGATTGGACAACGCTGTGGGTATAGGAGGGCTTGTAAACTAGTGGGCTTCACTGTAGGGTAACTGGGCAATCACCTGCCTGTGCAGATATGGAGACCCTCGAATGTCAGGCTCTGCTGCTCTTTTCCCTGCAGTCAGTTTCTTAGAACAGTCCTCCAGTCTCCTAGATGGAGTATACACTTCTGACTGCCACTGCTCTGCAAACAAGTGGGAAAAGTAATATGGGACAAAAAGTAAGGGTACATCTTCTGATCCAGTAAGTAGACTTTTGCTTAACTCTCATTTACAGTGTTTTCCTATTCTGTATTCTCTCCAAATCTAGGGTCTCACTGGTTTAGTTTCTCGAAACACTCAAACATCCAACTTCTGCCAGGACTACTGAATTTGTCCAGGTCGGGTTCAGCACTGTCCAAGATAAATATAATACTGCAAATGCGACTACATGTGTTAATTTAAAATTTTCTAGTGCCCCCATGAAAAAAACTAGAGAAAAAGCTGAAATTAATAGATTTTGTTTCACCCAATGGATCCAAAATGTTATTTAAATATAATAAATATAAAAATTATTAATAAGATATTTTCTTTTCTTTTTTCATAGTTAAATTTCCAAACCTGGTATGTACATTACAATTAAAGCACATCTCAGTTAGGGCTAGCCACATGTTAAGTGCTCAGTAGCCACTGAATAACTCCAAGATTTCAGTGGCTCAGCACAACAAAAGTCTACTTCTGTCTCATGTAAAATGTCCAACATAACAAGCAGGATCTGTTTCACAGTCATCCAAGGACCCAGGCTGACTATCTTGTTCTTGTATCAAATGAAACATATGGCTAGGTACTTCCAGATAAAGAAAAAGACCAGCAACTCTTCATGGACTTTTCACTATGTCAACACAGAAATAACACACACCTCCCTTCAAAGTCCACTGACCAGAATCAGTCACATGATACCACCTAACTTCAAGGAAACAAAGGAATTAAATGTTCCCATATGCCTGGAATGAAAGGAGAACTGAATGCGGAAGAACACTAAGAAGTCATTACCACAGGCAGGCACCTGGCTGTGAGGACAAGTGTTAGAAGATGATATAAGCCCTAGATCCCAGGGTATAACTGTTTCTTATAAAGATTTTTCAACCTGTTTTCAAAGTGCCTTTGATGAACTTCTTAGCAGACTACACATGGCTGAGGAAAGACCTTCTGAGCTTGAGGATATGTCAGGGAAAAATCTCCAAAATTGAAAAGCAAACCAAAACACCACCAAAAAAGAACAGAATATCAAAGATCTGTGGAACAACTAGAAAAGATGTAACATATGCATAACAAGAAGGAGAAGTAATACAAAAAGGAGAAGAAAAAGAAAAAGAGAAAGGAAAAGGAAACATACTTGAAACACTGACTGAAAATTTCTCCAAATTAATGTTAGACACCAAACCACAGATCCAGGAAGTTCAGAGAACACCAAGCAGGATAAATGACCAAAAAACTACACCTATATAGATCATTTTCAAACTACAGAAAGTAGAAGATTAAGAAAAAATCTTGAAAGAAAATAGAGGGAAAAAACACCTTACCTGTAGAGGGGCAAAGATAAGAATTACATCTGACTTCTCTTCAGAAACCATGCAAGCAAGAAGAGAGTGCAATGAAATATTTAAAGTGTCAAGAGAAAAAAAAAAAACCAACCTAGAATTCTGTACCCTTACACGGACTATTCATCAAGACAGACCACATTATGGTGGTATATAAAATATACCTTAACAAATTTAAAACAATAGAAATCATACAGTATCTCCTCTCAGACCATCACGGAATTAAATTAGAATCAAAAATAGAAAGATAGTTGAAAAATCTCAAAATACTTAGAGATTAAACAATGCACTTCTAAAGGAAATGGGCCAAAGAATAATTTTCAAGAGACATTTAAGAATAATTTGAACCAAATGAAAATGAAAGCATAAATTTTCAAAATCAATGGGATGCAGTGAAAGCAGTGCTTAGAGGGAAATTTACAGCATTGAATGCATGTATTAGAAAAGAAGAGAGATCTAAAATCAATAAGGTTAAGGTGCCATCTAAAGAAACTAGGAAAAGAAGGGCAAATTAAATCCAAGGTAAGCAGATGAAAAGTAATAAAAATGAGAGCAGAAAATAATAAAACTGAAAACAGGAAATCAATAGAGAAAAATCAATGACACCGAAAGTTCTTTGAAAAGGTTCTTTGCAAAGATTCTTTGAAAAGATAAATAAAATTGATAAAAAGAAAAATGACACAAATTACTAATATCAGAAATGAAAGAGGAGACACCACTACAGATCCCATGGTCATTAAAAGGTTAATCAAGGAATACCATGAGCTCTATGCCAACAAATTAGATAACTTAGATGAAATGGCCCTATTCCTTGAAAGACACAATTTGCCAAAACTCACACATGAATAAACAGACTATCCAAATAGGTCTACATTTTTAGAAAAATTGAATAATTAATAATCTTCCAAACCAGAAAGCACCAGGCCCAGATGGGTTCTCTAGTGAATTCTAGCAAACACTTAAGAAGATATTATAACAATTCTCTATAATCTTATTCAGAAGATAGAAACAAAGGGAATACTTCCTAACTCATTCTACGAGGCCAGCATTACCCTAATACCCAAACCAGATAAAGACATTACAAGAAAACTAGAGACCAATCTCTCATCAACATATATACAAAAATCCTGAACAGAATATTAGCACATCAGGAATTCCCTGGTGGTCCAGTGGTCAGGACTCAGTGCGCTCACTGCTGGGGCACAGGTTCAATCCCTGGCCGGGGAACTAAGATCCTGCAAGCTGTGCAGTGTGGCCAAAAAAAAAAAAAAAAAAAGAATATTAGCACATCAAATCCAACAATGTATAAAAAGAATTTATACCATGACCAACTGGCATTTAATCCAGGTACGCAAGGCTGGTTCAACATTCAAGAAATCAACTAACTCAATCCATCACATCAGAAGACTAAAGAAGAAAAACCACATGATACTATCATTAGATGCACAAAAAGCATTTGAGATTATTTTACACTCATTCACGATTAAAAGAAAAATCTCAGCAAACTAGGGATAGAGGGGAATTTCCTCAATTTGAAGAACACCTACCAAAAACCTATAGCTAACATCACATTTAATAGTGAGACACTCAAAGCTTTCCCACTAAGATCAGGAACAAGGCAACATATCCCTTCTTACCACTCCTTTTCAAATCACACTGGAAATCCAAGCTAATGGAATAAGACAAGAAAAATAAATAAACAGTATAAAGATGGAAAAGAAAGAACTGTCTTCGTTCACAGATGATGTGATCATCTATATAGAAAATCTACATGAATCAACGACAAAAAAATCTCCTAGAATTAATAATCAATTACAGCAAAGTTGCAAGATACAAGGTTAATATACAAAAGTCAATTGCTCTCCTATATGCCAGTAATACACTTGTGGAATTTGAAATTAAAAACATATCATTTGGGCTTCCCTGGTGGCGCAGTGGTTGAGAGTCCGCCTGCTGATGCAGGGGACGCGGGTTCGTGCCCCGGTCCGGGAAGATCCCACATGCTGCGGAGCTGCTAGGCCCGTGAGCCATGGCCACTGAGCCTGCGCGTCCGGAGCCTGTGCTCCGCTAAGGGAGAGGCCACAACAGTGAGAGGCCCGCGTACCGCAAAAAAAAACAAAAAAACAAAAAAACATATCATTTACATCAGCACCCCCAAAATGAAATACTTAGGTATAAATCTAATAAAATACATGTAAGATCTATATGAGGAAAACTACAAAACTAATGAAAAAAGTCAAAGAACTAATAAATGGAAAGACAGTCCATGTTAATGAATAGGAAGACTCAATACTGTCAAGGTATCAGTTCTTCTCTATTATCTATTAAGTCAATACAATCCCAGCCAACATCATGTCACTAAGGAATTATAAATTAAAACAACAATCAGGTAAATGTTACCACACATTTATTAAAATGGTCAAAATCTAAAGCACTGACAACATAAAATGCTGATAAGGATACAGAGCAAAGGGACCCTCATTCATTGCTGATGGGAATGCAAAATGACATAGCCACACTGGAAGAATTTGGCAGTTTCTTACAAAAACTAAACATACTATTAGCATACAATCCAGAAATCCTGCTACTTGGTATCCCAAATGAGGTGAAAACTTGTGTCCACACAAAAACCTGCACAAAGATGTTTAAAAGAACTTTATTCATAACTGTCAAAACTTGGAAGCAATCAAGATGTCCTTCAGTAGGTAAATGCATAAATAAGCTGTGGTATATCCAGACAGTGGACTATTATTCATTGATTAATATAATTCATCAACACATTTTAAACATTTTAACAACTGTGAAATCAGAATGTCTTAAAATTGATATAATATCATTGTTTAATAGGCATCATTTTTCTTTCTTAATGGATCTTTTCACATTTTAACAACTGTAAAATCAATATACGTCTTAAGATTAATATCACATCATTGTTTAATAGGTATCATTTATTTTCTTTCTTAATGGTACACAGAATAACAGTACATCAGTGCCTAGGAATTACACAGATATATATTTTAGGGTTGATGTAATACATTCCAGAATGTATACCTCAACTTCAGAAAGAACTGGACGAGTTTGCTAGTACTAACAACCAAATATTTCTCACATATATATATAAAACTTGTCAGGTTCATACTGTTATTAATACAATGTAAGTACTAGCAAAACCTGGCTTTTTATTAACTACTGTTCTTTCTACCATAATTACTAATTTTTTGCCAATTCTCTTTTTATCTTTTTGGTAACATCTCCAGTCCTGCAAAATCTTCCTGATCTGGCTTTACAGAGGCAACTGTAAAATTAACTCAAAGAACCGAACGAATTCTCCACTCTAGAAATATCCTTTTAAAATAAAACTCATCGGGACTTTCCTGGTGATGCAGTGCTTAAAATCCGCCTGTCAATGCAGGGGACACGGGTTTGAGCTCTGGTCTGGGAAGATCCCACATGCCATGGAGTAACTAAGCCCGTGCGCCACAACTACTGAGCCTGTGTTCCAGAGCCCGCGAGCCACAACTAGTGAAGTCCACGCACCTAGAGCCTGTGCTCCACAACAAGAGAAGCCACCACAATGAGAAGTCTGCGCACCGCAACAAAGAGTAGCCCCCGCTCACTGCAACAAGAGAGAGCCTGCATGCAGCAATGAAGACCCAATGCAGCCAAAAATAAATAAATAAAAATAAAACTCATCCAATTCTGTTCATTCCTATTCCACTAGTTAATAAAAGATTGCTGTTGCAAATTATAAATTTCTGTGGACAGTGCCACCAACTGACAGAAGGGTTCAAGAAAAATCTGGCAAAACTCCAGGAACTACAATGTACTTCACCCACTCATAAGGAAATACACACTTTGCTTTCTTTACCATCACAATTTGCAACTAGAAAAATGTAGTGATACAATCCTTGAAGGAACATCAACATTTTTTCAGCCCAATTCTAACAAAATAAAATGCAAATGACTAGTGAGAAATAATTATATCTGCATTAACCCACAGAATATAGAAGACCCTTTTTTTGTTTGTCTGTTTCATTGGTGAAATACCAGTAAACTTACTTTGGCTTATGGTTGTTCAACTGAAGTGCAAATGAATTTGTGAATGGGCACATTCAAGGATCAAGTATCTAAAAGTAAACAAATCAATATTATCCACAATGAGAAACAGTTTTTAAAAATTATAATCAGTATCTTGATAGGGGTATGGATTACAAAGGTGTATGCATTTTCCAAAACTGATTGAACTGTATACATAAGATCTGCACACTTCACTTTATATATATGTTTACATATATATATATATTATACTTCAATTTTTAAAACTTAATAAATTAAAACATGGAATGGGGAAAAGCAAAAAAAAAAAAATCCTGTGGGGTTGGATGAAAATTGACGGTGTTAGTATAAACTAAAATTATTTTTTTAAAATAATATAATAAAAAATATAGTTCCTAACTCTGTTCACTGGAAGGGACTGGAAGCAATGACACCAGTATTAATGAGAATACCTAATGCCCAGATCTTGGTTTCTATATATTATTTCTCCACTAAGAGAAACCTGGCCTCCTTAGAGACATGACTGATTCTGGCCCATACATAGGGCACAAAAGATCCAACATGAGCCTGGAACATCACTGTGTCAGAAAATGATAGGGCCACACCCAAAGGACATCAGAGCCAGGATGAAGGGACTCCAACTATCAGAACCTGGGACAATATGAACATCAAAAAACATAACGGTTGTAAATGAATGGATAAAGAGGATGTGGTATATATATATATATACCACACACACACACTGGAATACCACTCAGTCATAAAAAAGAACAAAATTTTGCCATGTGCAGCAACATGACTTGGAGGGCATTACGCTAAGTGAAATAAGTCAGACAGAGAAGGACAAATACTGTATGATACCACTTTTTTGTGGAATCTAAAAAAAGTACAACAAACTAGTGAATATGACAAAAAAGAAGCAGACTCACAGAGAGAGAACAAACCAGTGGTTACCAGTGGGCGGAGGGGAGGCAATATAGGAGTGGGAGAGTGGGAGGTACAAACTACTGGGTGTAAGATAAACTCAAGGATGTATTGTACAACACAGGAAATATAGTCAATATTTTGTTATAACTGTAAATGGAAAAGTAACCTTTTAAAATTGTGTAAAATTTTTTTAAAAATTAAATACAAATAACAACAACAAAAAATAAGGGTTGTAATGGATTATAACCCACTGGATAAAGTAGAAGTCCATCAGTCCATATTGATGATAGCTAGATAGATGAAGAGAATAAATAAAGACGTAAGACAGTAAGATATTCAAGTATCTCCCCACAGTTTGTTTATTAGTTGTAAAGGGGGAAACAGTGACTATACAATGAAGAAACTGGACAACACCCTAGCCAGGTGATCAAAACCAACATTACTAATGACAAGTAAGGTCAGACGTATCATGCTTCTGAATGTGATAGCCTGAGAAAGGACACATCATCATTTATGTAGAATTCTGGCCAGAGATGCATCACCTAAATCTAACAATGAGAAAATGTCAGATAACTCCAAATTGAGGAATACTGTATAAAATAACTGGCCTATATTCTTTTTTTTAAAATTTCTAGCACTATTTTATTTATTTATTTTTAATTTATTTATTTTATTCATGTTTGGCTGTGTTGGGTCTTCATTGCTGCGCGTGGGCTTTCTCTAGTTGCAGCAAGTGGGGGCTACCCTTCACTGCGGTGCGCAGGCTTCTCATTGCGGTGGCTTCTCTTGTTGTGGAGCACGGGCTCTAGGCGTGCAGGCTTCAGTAGTTGTGGCATGCAGGCTCAACAGCTGTGACTTGCGGGCTCTAGAGCGCAGGCTCAGCAGTTGTGGCATACAGGCCTAGCTGCTCCACAGCATGTGGGATCCTCCCAGACCAGGGATCGAACCCGTGTCCCCTGCACTGACAGGCGGATTCTCAATCACTGTGCCACCAGGGAAGCCCATGGCCTATATTCTTTTTTTTTTTTTTTTGCAGTACGCGGGCCTCTCACTGTTGCGGCCTCTCCCGTTGCGGAGCACAGGCTCCGGACGCACAGGCTCAGCGGCCATGGCTCATGGGCCCAGCCGCTCCGCGGCATGCGGGATCTTTCCGGACCGGGGCACGAACCCGTGTCCCCTGCATCGGCAGGCGGACTCTCAACCACTGCGCCACCAGGGAAGCCCCATGGCCTATATTCTTAAAACATGTTACTGTCATGAAAGACAAAGGACAGCTAAGGAACTTTTCCAGATTAAAGAGACATAACAACTAAAAACAGTATGTGATCCCAGACTAAATCCTCTGCTGGGGGGAGGCGGAGTCTAAAAAAGACTTGAGATAGTTGAGATAACAGACAAAAGTGTAATAGGTTAAAGTACTGTATCAATGTTAAATTTCCTGAATTTGATAACCTAAGTGTGATTACATATGAGAATACCCTTGTTTTTAGAAAACAGAACCTGAAATAGTAAGGGTAAAACACATACAACTTAATTCTCTCAAAGAGTTCATCAAAAATAAATTGTGTACGTGTAGATTAGGTAAAGGAAAGAAGTAGAGACCCAGAGAACGATGCAAATGTGGAAAAATGTTAAAAATAGATGAATCACAGATAAAGAGTATATGGGAGTTTTACTGTGCTATTTTTTTAAGGTTTTATTTTTTAAATACATCTTTATTGGAGTATAACTGCTTCACGATGCTTTTAGTTTCTGCTGTACAACAAAGTGAATCAGCCATATGCATACATATATCCCCTCCCTCTTGCATCTCCCTCCCACCCTCCCTATCCCACCCCTATAGGTGGTCACAAATCACGGAGCTGATCTCCCTGTGCTATGCTGCTGCTTCCCACTAGCTATCTGTTTTACATTTGGTAGTGTATATATGTCGATGCTACTCTCACTTTGCCCCAGCTTTGCCCTCCACCCCATGTCCTCAAGTCCATTCTCTATGTCTGTGTCTTTATTCCTGCCCTGCCGCTAGGTTCATCAGTATCATTTTTTTTTTTAGATTCTATATAGCCAGGACATGGAAGCAACCTAAATGTCCATCGACAGATGAATGGATACTATGCTATTCTTGCATCTTTTCTAAGTATGAAGTAATTTCAAAATAAAAAGTAAAAATAAAAACATAAATGAATTAAGTTCATGTGTTGTAGTCTTAACCTCCAGTACCTCAGAATGTGACCTTGATTTGAAGATATTGTCTTTACAGAGGTCATCATATTAAAATGAGATCATTAGAGTGGGCCCTAATCCAATATGGCTGGTGTCCTTATAAAAGGGGGAAATTTGTATAAAGACATGTGAAGAGAGACAGGGAGAAGATGGCCATCTACAGCCCAATGAATGCTTGAGGCTATGAGAAGTTAGGAAAGAAGACTGTAACAGATCCTTCCCTAGCACCCTTAGAGGGAGCATGGCTCAGGCAACAACCTGATTTTGGATGTTTAGCCTCCAGAGCTGGGAGAAAATAATTTTCTGCTATCCTAAGCAGAAACAAACAAAAGAATTAAAATAGTCAAACAAACAAAACACACCTACAGGACATTATGCTAAAATAAATCAAATAATTTTTACAGACATCTGAGATATACTTTCACCAAATAAAGATGTTTAAAAAGCACAGATATTTTTAATTACTACTATTCACCAAATAAAGAAGAAATCATCAAACACCAATCTTGCACTGTAAAGAAAATCATGTGATATAAAGAACCAAAAAAAAAAAAAAGAACTAACCAAACTCAATGCACTATCCTATTGATATAAGTGCTTTTAATGTAAACTAAATCCCATATGAGAATAAGTATACTAAAACTGATTTAACAGGTATCATTATTTAAAGACATATTTTTAAAAAATCTCCCATTAGAATCAACTAAAAAATTATTAAAACTAAAAGAAGAGTTAAACATGTGAAGTTTATTAAATATACACATTTTTCATATATTAACAAAAGTTTACAAAATATAATGAAAAAATAATCTCACTCACAACAGCACCTAAAAATAAACTAAAAATTTTACTGAAAATCAAAGAAGATTAATAAAAGAAGGCGTACCACTTTATGAGTTAGAAAACTGTATACTGTAAAGACATCAGTTCTATCCAAATCTATCAACAAATGTTAACAGGGTTTTGAATGGAATCAGACAAAAAGGACTCTAAAGACATTTGGTAAAATAAACTTTGGAGTATCCTAAACTTTTGGAAAAGTAACAAAGAAGTATCTGCCTTACCATGTATTAAACTATACTGGAAGCTACATCAATATAAACAATGTGTTCTACTGTCAAGAGACACATTATAAGAGGAGGCCCAAAGTAGATCCATATATATATAAGAATGTAATATAAGCAGCATCTCAAATAAATAAAGGGTGTTGAATGTGCTGACCATTTGAGGAAAAACTGAATTGGATCCTTACCTCATGCAACAAAATTAATTCCAGATAAATAAAAGGTTAAGATGTAAAATGTGAAACTATAAAAGAACTTGAAAATACTATTACAATGGGGAAGTAATTTCTAAATTTGACATTAAAAGCAGAAACCATGTGAAGAAAATGGCTGGTGTAAATTGTTATTAAAGACAACACCGAATATATTTTTTTGTTTTATGTAGCAACCTTAATAAACCTATAACATTATTACATTTATTATTATGCTTTTAGAGTTGTGGCTAGGGCAGTAACATCAGAGTATGTTATTCTACCCACCTGCTTTCATTTTAAAGAGAACAATTTTCTACTTTGATTTGACAATTGGCTTTTCCTGTAATGCTTAGGAGTTATTTGAGTAACAAAAAGTACTTAACTCCTATTTTTTCACACTTCTGTGTTTGTTATCTTTAGTTGGAATTTTTTAAAAATCTAAGATTTGGGTAACTTCCCATAATTTGACACCAAGTTATTAAAATGTTATAAGTTTTTTAAATTGACTGAAGTTAATATTCCAGGTGAAGAAATAACAAGTACCTACAAGGACTTTTTTTTCGGCTTCAGACCCACTGGATCTGAGTGCTACTTGCACCTCAACTTACGTTATAAGCAAATGTTTGCTCTGCAGGGGGAAAAAATGCTTATTTAAATGTGATATTTCATGTCAAATTCCTAGATTCTTCTCCCTTCCCTTTACATCACAGTCATTCAAACATGTGCATTTGCAATACAGAGGCAAGAAGTATTCATAATGGAGTTCAGATTCTTTAACGTGATTATTTTTACTTTCGAAATCCTCTTTTTTGTCCTTTCATAAATTAGCCTAAAGTGCAGGATAAAAGGTATAAAACCTGAGTTATGATACAGAATTTACACAGGACTTCAGGGCTTAGGTGTAAAGGCTTAAACCAGCAAGAGTCCATTCCTCAGCCCTGACTTAGCATGTTCCTCAGCCACCATTTGGACTTGGCTGAAGAAAGACGTGGAAGGCAACAGATTATTACAGCAGATAAGAGTTCCATTGTGTCAAATACCACTGAGCAGCTGACAATGAAGATAGAAAATGTGGCACATGGAAGCCATCAATGACACTGACAAGAATGGTTTTTGAGACATTACTCATGGCAAACAGGTAGATCGATGATAGGAGCAGGTTAAATAGTCAAGGGAAGGTGAGGGAGAGAAGGTACTGCAAGTAAACAACTCCCCGATGCATGTGGTTACTAAGCAAGAGGCTGGAAGATGACTGTTTTCTTACGAAGTCTATACTAGAGATTATTTGCTGATGGAAATAAACCAACGAAGAGGCAAAGACTAGAGAAAGAGAGGAGAAATAATCAAAATTCTCAGATATCAAAACCAAATAGAGCTAACGAGGTGATATTTATCTCTGTGCTTACATCAACCTCAGCAGAAATAATTTAGCATTTTTTGTAGAAGCTGCCCGGTAAATTTTGTGGTCATATTTTTTTAAGTTTTTTGGAAAAGATTTATTTACTATTTATTTTATTTTTATTTACTAAGACTATGTTGGGTCTTAGTTGCGGCATGCCGGATCTTTGTTGAGGCATGCAGGATCTTTCGTTGTGGCGTGCGGGCTTCTCTACAGTTGTGGCATGCGGGTTTTTCTCTCTCTAGTTGTGGCACACAGGCTCCAGGGCACGTGGGTTCTGCAGTTTGCAGCACGCAAGCTCTCTAGTTGAGGCATGTAAGATCAGTAGTTGTGGTGTGCTGGCTTAGTTGCCCTGCGGCATGTGGGACTTAGTTCCCTGACCAGCGATCGAACCCGAGTCCCCTGCATTGTAAGGCAGATTCTTTACCACTGGACCACCAGGGAAGTCCCTCTTGCTCATATTTTCAACACTTAAGCAATATTTCCATATAAACTCATGTCTCCAAATTATTGGTGCTAAAACATACTAATTTCTTTGCTCTCTAAACACTCTAAGTAACTCAACATATGTAAGAGATTTTATGCCCAGGAAATTTCTCTTAATAATATGAGTTTTTTCCTTCATAGCAGCTTCACTAATTTTATTTTATTCTAATTTTTTAAAAAATCCCTGTTGATGTTTGAGTTCATGTTCTAGTAAAAGTTTTTCATTACACATATTTTCCACACATCATATTAATCACAGTTCCTACTATGATTTTTTAAGTCCTAAACTGTGACCTTTGACAGATATATGTAAAAATGTTCTTTATTTTCACAAAGAATTAGAAGCTTTCCTATTTTTCTTAAAACACAAACGGCTCTATTTTAGGTTTCCCTTTTTTGATAGAGTCAAAAAAAGCACTGTCACTTTAGGATTGGGGAGACAACACAGAGTGCCAGATTATAGCATCCTCTACTTAGCTCCACTGATGGTTGCAATTGGGGAACGTAGGTCCTATGCTGCCATATTCCAGTTTTTCAAAATAAGCCAGAGAGCTGGATTTTCTTTTTGGGAAATCTCCCAACTTTTAATTGTTTGTAACTAATTAAAGAAATACAGTGTAAGCCAAATATAGCATGCCCGCAGGCCAAATCCAGCTGAGAAGCCACCAGTTCACAACTTCAAGGTTAAAGAATCATAGTAGGTCTGCTTATTTTTCTTTCACATTTTTCTTGTTTTTAGGTCATTCTTCCCTCCAAAAAGGGATATCACAAGTTTTTCTATAATATACCCATTCAGAGATTCAAAGCAAGGTTAAATAAGCTCCACCATCACCAAGTGTCATTTAACATCTTTTTAAAAGTAATATACCAAATTTGCATTTTGATACTAGTTTACAATGAGAAAGAAATTCATCTTTAAATTTTCAGTTGCTTTTGTGAAGGGCAGTTTTCTTACACCTACAAGATACTTAACATTTATAGCACACCTAATTAACATTTATAGCACACCTACAGTGTGCAAGGGACACTACTAAACACTCACATTTGGGTATTTCATTAAAGCCTAATTTACCTTGTGAAGTAGATTTTTTTTTTTTTTGGCGGTACGTGGGCCTCTCACTGTTGTGGCCTCTCCCATTGCAGAGCACAGGCTCCAGACGCGCAGGCTCAGCGGCCATGGCTCACGGGCCCAGCCGCTCCGCGGCATGTGGAATCTTCCCAGACCGGGCATGAACCCGTGTCCCCTGCATCGGCAGGCGGACTCTCAACCACTGCGCCACCAGGGAAGCCCGTGAAGTAGATTTTATTATCTCATTTTAGAGACAACTTGCAACAGTTCACAAACTTCTCAGTTTTTGTTTCTCAGCACTCAGAATCCAGCAGAAATAGTTGGTTAGGCTTGTTTTTTGACAGGTATCATCAATCAAGAATAATTACAACCATCTTAAATCACAGTAACAAAAATGCAAAGCAAAAGTATTGAAGGATGATATCCTTTGAAAATACAGCTAAACCTTAATTTCAACTCCTAATAAATTCTTCACTTTCATTGATCTTACAATCATTGAAATAGCCAGTTATTTTCAAGACAAGTAAAACTGAAGTCAGCTCTGCTTTTTGGTTAATATGTTTCTTTCCAGGGTCTCTAAAAAGACTAAAAGTTTTATAGAATCAAAGCTTTTTTCATTAATTAAAGAGGACTAAAAAAAAAAGAACACTGGCTGCTGCCACAAAGAAGTTACTGAACATGTGTGGTGGGCAAGGCACTGTGCTCAGCCCAGTAACACATGGAACCAAGTAAGGTTCCCTCCTCACATAGAGCCTTACAGTTTCTAAGAATGGAAACAGAACAGAACCTTTAAAAATGTTCATACAGGGCTTCCCTGGTGGCGCAGTGGTTGAGAGTCCGCCTGCCGATGCAGGGGATGCGGGTTCGTGCCCCGGTCCAGGAAGATCCCACATGTCGCGGAGCGGCTGGGCCCGTGAGCCCTGGCCGCTGAGCCTGCGCGTCCGGAGCCTGTGCTCCGCAGCGGGAGAGGCCACAGCAGTAAGAGGCCCGCGTGCCGCAAAAAAAAAAAAAAAAAAGTTCATACAAATTATAATTTAATTACAATGATGATAAGTGCCAAAAAAGAAATGTAAAACAAGGTATTATGATAGCTTTGACAAGTGTAAGTTTAAGTAAAAAGACATTACTGGGCAAAATCTCAATATAATAAGGGGGATAAAAAGACAACTGCTCTGTTACAGTGAAGTGGCTCCTTTAAAAATATTACAGTCTGGGCCCAGAAGGACCAGGGGCTCCCCTGGGTCCCCAGCTCCCCCAGGAGAGAGAAGGGTCATGCTGAGAGCACTCTGGGACCCAAGGCCACCTGCAGGTTTGGCTCAACTTCACAGCAGCCAGGCTCTGGACACCCTCAACCACAGCAGAACATCTGCCTGTGCTTTCTTCCCTAAAGTCATTTTGATTCCTCTTTTTAGTTTAGCTCCTGTTACTTAATTGATACTGCAAAAGTTCTTATTAAAGTTTGATATAGTATTATAATTGTAAAATAGTGTTTTTTTTTAATTAAAAAATTGTTTAATATAATTCATATGAATACATAGCTCCAGGTCATGAGACCCTCTAGAAATACATAGGTCTTTTATTAAATTTTAATAAAGAATTGCTATTTACTACAGCTATCAGTGAAATTTGACATGGTAGAAATGTTTAAACAATGAAACCAATTTGTATGCTAATAGCTGTTACTATAAATGTATATATAAATTTACCTGAATAAATTTCTTTTTGGCCATGGCAAAAAAAAAAAAATTACAGTCTGAAGGCTTACATTAAAATGCTATTAGCACATAATTCTATTTATATTTCATATATGCTAGTGTTAAGTTTCTATGTGTAAGTCTTCATTTTGATGTTTTTAAAGCCATTCTTTTCCCTACAAGACACACACACATAACCTCAATATTTAAAAAGTAAAACCCTTATCAGGATTTAATTCCAAAGCTCAATGAACAAAAAATAATTAATACATTATGTATTTATAAAAATTAAAAACAGACAAAACCAATAACATTTATCAAATAATATGGAGAAAATGGTTAAAATGCTTTTATTGATAATGTGTTAAACAATATTAAGTTTTGAAGTATGGATATTGTAATAAATATGTCAATTACTTGGTTTTTGCAAAGATATAAAAATAACATGGGGCTGGGCTTCCCTGGTGGTGCAGTGGTTGAGAATCTGCCTGCCAATGCAGGGGACACGGGTTCGAGCCCTGGTCTGGGAGGATCCCACATGCCGTGGAGCGACTGGGCCCGTGAGCCACAACTACTGAGCCTGCGTGTCTGGAGCCTGTGCTCCGCAACAGGAGAGGCCACGACGGTGAGAGGCCCGCGCAGCGCGATGAAGAGTGGCCCCCGCTCGCCACAACTAGAGAAAGCCCTCGCACAGAAACGAAGACCCAACGCAGCCAAATAAATAAATAAATTTAAAAAAAAAAAAAAACAAAACATGGGTTAGGAAGCTACAAAAGTAAAGCACTAAAATGGGGCACAGGGCTTCCCTGGTGGCACGGTGGTCTGCCTGCTAATGGAGGGGAAGTGGGTTCGAGCCCTGGTCTGGGAGGATCCCACATGGCGCTGAGCGACTAGGCCCGTGAGCCACAATTGCTGAGCCTGTGCGTCTGGAGCCTGTGCTCCGCAACAAGAGAGGCCGCGACAGTGAGAGGCCTGCGCACCGCGATGAAGAGTGGCCCCCGCTTGCCGCAGCTGGAGAAAGCCCTCGCGCAGAAGCGAAGACCCAACACAGCCAAAAATAAATATTAAAAAAAATAAAAAATTAAATGGGGCACAGTTTTCTAGTAAAAAATTGGCACCATAGGAATAAATACAAAAATTTTTTAAATATGCTTAAGAAAATGTGTCCAGGGACTTCCCTGGTGGTCCAGTGGTTAAGAATCTGCCTTTCAATGCAGGGGACATGGGTTTGATCCCTGGTCAGGGAACTAAGATTCCACATGCTGGAGGGCAACTAAGCCTGCATGCTGCAATGAAGAGTCCATGCGCTGCAATGAAAGATCCCGCAGGCGCAACAAAGATCCCGTGTGCCGCAACTAAGACTTGACGCAACCAAATTAATTAAATAATTTTTTAAAAAAAGAAAATGTGTCCAAAATGTCTCAACTCTCACTAGCAATTAATGATTTTTATGTCAAAATAACAAATAGCAAATGTACAAAGTGTTCAAATACAATAAAAGATTCAAAACTCAAAAATATGAGATTTATTTCCATTCTACATCCAGTTTTTTAAATATATAAATATATTCACTTAATGATTTAAATTACAAGATCCTACAGCAGCATACTCTATATTCTCACAGGTTACTTTCAAACATCTTCCCTGCTTCATGCAGTCATAGATTCTTAAGCAATGTAGGGAACCACATGTCAATTGTTTTGGAACATGTTCTATTCTTGAACACATGGAAGTTTAGAAGAAAAACCCATGATGGTGCTTGACATGCCATGCAGCTCAAAGAACGAAAAATTCACAAATCCTAATAGACTCAGCTTTTCTCGCCCTTTCCAAAAACCATCTTTAAAAGGAAGAGGGAACCAAAGTATCAGTCATCTAATCACCTCATATTTATTAAGAATCTAATATGTTGGGGCTTCCCTGGTGGCGCAGTGGTTGAGAGTCTGCCTGCCGATGCAGGGGACACGGGTTCGTGCCCCGGTCCGGGAGGATCCCACATGCCGCGGAGCGGCTGGGCCCGTGAGCCATGGCCGCTGAGCCTGCGCGTCTGGAGCCTGTGCTCCGCAACGGAGAGGCCACAACAGTGAGAAGCCCACGTACCGCAAAAAAAAAAAAAAAAAAAAAAAGAATCTAATATGTTTAAGGTTCCCAATATGCATGATAGGAGCCAAAGACAAAAGACGTGACTAAACTTCCAGCACAGCATAATTGTTCACTTTCCTCGTGTAAGTAGGTCAATACGTACCTTACCAGCTATTTTTAAGATTAACAATAATGGCACAGCATACCGTAGAAACACAAATGGTAGCTAGTATAATTATTTTAAATCAGAGACAGAGGACAAATACTTAGAAAGAAAAATAGTACAAACTGTCATTAAAAGCCCTACAGAAGCACAGAAAAGGAAGAAATGATCAAGAGCTCAGATGAAATTAAGGCTTCACAGAAAAGGTAAGATTTAGGTTGAGCCTACTGAGAAGGCTTGGATTTATTAGATAAGAAGAGAAGGAGGGGATTAACAGAGAAGCAAAGATAAGACTACAGAATTAGGGCTACAGAATATAAAGCCAATCTGACATCTTATTATTGAGCAAAAATATGTAAACAAATTATAACTTAATCATGAGCTAGAGAGAACAAAACCTGTATGATCAGTATACAATAAACATCAAGTCCCAATGCCCAGCCACAACTTTTTATCAGCTGTATCTTTCCTCTTTTGGAAAAAGTGTGAGGGGACAATAGTCTTGTTTAGAAAATATGACACCTACTCTCAAAATACTAAAAAGATTGGTATAAATGGGACTATTATTTCTATGGCATAATCTGATTACTAATAATAGTGACTTTTTTCTGAAGAGTATTAAGCAGATCGATGCACGTTATTAATACTTAAAATGACCGAGATATGGGGAAAAAATCAATACTTTTTAATGGACTGATAATGTTTAACAGAGGTATAATTAGTTTACAAATAATGCTTACGTTTCTTAAACCCTCAGAAATGGGACCAGTTACATATAAACATATACTTATGAAATATATTCAAATTTTAATAACCAAATTTTTTGAGTGATTCCTTAAAAGTTAAAAAAAAGTTTATATATATTCTAACTAAAACTTAGAACTCGAAAAATTATAACATAAAACAGTCAAATTAACATTCAGAATATGACACTGGGAATTTTATGACAGTTTTTATGTGAAAAATCTTTTTGAAGTCTTCATTTATCTAAGAGCAGCAAGGAAATAGAACAAAAGAAATATTGTAACTGCTTTCAGGACTTTTTCCCATCACATTTGTGAAATATAAGAACAGTCTAATTCATGCCACTTCATGCCAGGAAGGTTATTTTTTTTCTCAAAATAAAATGTAAAATACTTTTTAACTCAATATTAATTTGAGTTAAATTTGTGTTTAACTGCAATATTAAAATATAATTTGTAGGCCTCTCAAAAAATAACCATTTTTTAAATACCTTTGACTAGACAAAGAAATAATCTTCAGGCTCACCTGGAAGCTAAACTATATAAAAGTAAAGACTGTAAAAGAAAAAACTAAGTAGCAATTTTTACAAATATTTAAGTTAAAATAGTTCTCTTTTGGGGGCCCCGCCAGGGAAAATGTCTAAGTCTCTGGCTCCCTAAGTGGGGGCGGGATTGAAGATACTGTGGCAAATGCATATTCTAGCCTCACCACTGTGGCTCCAAACTTCAAGTGCAGTGGTAGGCTCTGGAACAAAGAATGTGTAACCTGATCTCTTTTCCTTCTCTCCTCCTTCACAGCAACATTTAGAAAGTAATTTAACCTCTCAAAATGGCATCTTTGTGCTGCTTAGGGGAAAAACATCCATTCACTATTACAGTGTAAGGGAAAAAATAAGAAATCAAATCACTTTTTAAAAATGTTTTTTGCTTAATATACAGTGATATTTTTGTATCAAATATCGAGTACAAAGATAACCCAATTATAAATGAAGACTTCATTTTTATTACTTGAATGTCTACTACCCAAGATTAACAAATGCAGCTCAGGTTTTAAGAACAATTAGTTTTATTAATACAAGGTGGAGTTAGTATTTATTTTGCTTCTATAACAAAGGCAGTAATTAGCTCCTAAGAAGATTTGAAGAGAAAATTATTTTAAATTAATACAAATAATCTAGATAAATTTGAGTTTTAAATCTTAGTGACTAAAAAAAAATGCAGGTTATGTACTTTTAATTCTCATATTATCTTTTCATTTATCATTATTTTAAAAAAGGAGACAAGTCTGAAAATATGGGAAAGAACAATAAAAAATTTGCTACCCAGGGATCAAAGAATATTAATATACTGGGAATGTTTAATAACATTCCCACCATTGAGAAAAAATTTTTTAAGGTATTCTAAAATTAATACCACAGAAATTTTATATAATTTTTACACATTTCAAAGCAATTCTATAGTCATGAGTTATTTGACCCTCGCAACAACCTTGTGAGTTAGGAGATCACAAATTTGCTTAGTTGAGACAGTCACAAAAAAATTGGTAGGTAGAAATCTCCTGACTCCAGGCTATAGCCCTAAACTGTTATTTGTATTTCAATATATACTAGTAATAAGCACTATTATGCACCTTTTACCAGAGAGGAAACAGGTTCAAAAGCGAATAACTTGCCTACGGTCACAACTCCAAAGTCTTACCACTTAACCACTACTGTAGTCCTCACGCTTATCAAAATAAATAGATAAAATTAAGTTTAATGTTATATAACTGACTAAAAACCAACTGTGGTAGCAGAACAGTGGTCCCCTCAAAGACATACACATCCTAATCCCTGGAACATATGAATGTTAGCTTGCATGACAAAAGGGATTTTGCAGATGTGATTAAGGGTACAAATCTTGAGATGGGGAGGTTATCCTGTTGGGCTCAACCTAATCACGAGTCCCTAAAAGCAGAGAACTCTTCCCAGCTGTGGTGAGAGAGAGAGAGAAGACAAAGGGTCAGAGGGATGAGACCTTGTTGGCTTTGAAGATGATGAGAAAGGAGGCTACAAGCCAAGGATACTGGTTGGCCTATAGAAGCTGAAAAAGACAAAGAATCAGATTCTCCCCTAGAGCCTCCAGAAAGGAACACAGTCCAGCAGACAGCTTGATTTTAGTCTGGTGACACCTGTGTTGGACTTCTGACCTACAAAAGTGTAAGATAATAACTTTTTCTGTTTAAAACAGTAAGTCTGTGGTAATTTATTACAGGAGCAATCGAAAACCAACTGTACTGTAAAATACCAATTGTACTGTATAATTGACATACAGACTGAATGTTCATGTCCCTCCAAAATTCATATGTTAAATCCTAATGCCCAATGTGATGATATTTGGAGGTAGAGCCTTTGGGAGGTAATTAGGTTATAAGGGTGGAGCCCTCATGAATGGAATTAGAGCCCTTATAAAAGGGAACCCAGAGACTTCCCTTGATCCTTCTGCCATGTGAGGATACAGAGAAAAGATGGCCTTCTATGAACCGGGAATTGGACTCTCATCAGACACTGAATCTGTCAGCAGCTTGATCTTGGACTTCTCAGCCTCTGGACTGTGAGAAATGTCTGTTGCTTATAAGCCACCCAGTTTTATGGTATTGTGTAATAGCAGCCCGAATGGACTAAGACAATTGACTATTTTGTATTTTAAATTAACTGAACACTATTTTACAATACCAAAAGACATTCTGTCAGTGAGTAAATATGTAATCAGAAATCCTGCCCACCCTGTGTAGATGAAATAAAAATACAGGTACCCATCACTATACAACTGAATGTGATTTGGTTGCCAATGACATTCTGGCCCAATGCTATCTATACCTTTTAATTTTCCTTCCTCCTTCCCTCACAAGTTAAATGTAAATACTAAACTCTGAAATCCCAAAACACAGATCCAACTAACTTTCCTTTGCTTTGTCCACTTCAGCATGCGTACACACGTACAGAAGTCAAGAAAATGATCAAAAGGCACAGAGTAATTGGGGAAAAGACTGTAGTGACAACCAAAAAAGAATGGGATCAATTTATTAAGCACAGGTGGCAGAAGAGTTTTCAGAAAGGAACAAGGCAGTGAGCTACTGAACAGAGTAGGGAGTTGAATACAGTTCAAAGAATATCTGACAATGAACAGTGCTAAATATAGTAATAAATAAGTTAGTCCTTGACTTAGGTGCTTTTATTATCCCATTGTACAGGTGGGAAAACAGAGCATAGAATATTATATATAGATTAGCAAAGTCACACTGCTAGTAAGTGGCAAAGACAGGATTCAAACGCAAATAAGTGGGGCTTCAGAGCTGGTGCATTTAACTAGTGAATTATGTTGCTCTCCAGAGCATAAGCTTCTCATCTAACCCCTTATGCAAAACAGGAATAACTTCTACCTCAAAGATTTGTGGAAGATTAAAGTGATAACATGTATAAAGCACTTTGAAAAATACTTGGTATGTAGTAACTGTCAAATAAATGTTAGTGACTAGTGCTAAGTGCCAGGTGCTGTGCTAAACATTTTCCTTACCTGATCTTTTTTTTTAAATAAATTCATTTATTTTTGGCTGCATGGGATCTTTGTCGCTGAGTGCGGGCTTTCTCTAGTTGCAGCGAGAGGGGGCTACTCTTTGTTGCCATGTGCAGGCTTCTCATTGCGGTGGCTTCTCTTGTTGCGGAGCACAGGCTCTAGGCACGTGGGCTTCAGTAGTTGTGGCTCGCGGAGCTCTAGAGCACAGGCTCAGTAGTCGTGGCACACAGGCTTAGTTGCTCCATGGCATGTGGGATCTTCCCGGACCAGGGCTCAAACCCGAGTCCCCTGAATTGGCAGGTGGATTCTTAACCACTACGCCACCAGGGAAGCCCTACCTGGTCTTATTTAATCTTCACAACAGCCCAGGAAGCTGCATCATTGTTTTTGGTTATGGGAAGACTGCTTAGAGAGATTAAGGTTACACAACCAGTAAGCGACAGGGACGTTTCGAACTTGGGACTTACCTAACATACAAAATCTAAGCATTTGAGCACTGGCCTTCAATTACTAGTTAATAGTTTTTTTGGCTTGTGTGTCCCCAAATATAACTCTAAAAACCTACAAAATCCCTCACACATTTTAAAGTTGACATCTAAAATCTTTCACAAGTCAGATAACTGCAAAGAATATGATTTCTGGCATATTGTAAATACCGACATTTTACATAAATCTGTGACATCACTCTTAAATCTGTTCAACAGAATCCAAACACCAGTGTGATCTGACACCCGGTATGATCTACTTGAAAATAAAATTTTCACATCATTTTTTTCCCCTCCTTGAACTCATATTATCTTATTACATTCACCCTGCATATAATAATTTTTATACTTGAAAGTCTATTATTAATCACTCATACGTATCTGCAGTTTGAATGGAAATTTCTTTAAAATTTCCTTTGATCATAAATAATCCTCTAAGAGTTTTACAAATTATTTGAGATTCAATTACCATTACTATTAGCATACATAATTGATTTAAATAAAAAACATTACAGATGTGATAGTAATTAACAGCATTAAAAGCAAAAATTTTACTGGAAATGTATCTGTTAATGGGCTGGATGGGGCTTTTTTTTCAATTAGTTCATCTGTTCGTATAATTATTGCTAAAATGAGATGATTGAGTGTATCCCTACTTCTCTGTTTTTGATTTTTTTTTTTTAAGAAGGTACTGAGAAATTTTGTTCATATTAATAGGTGACTGGAATGGAAGGAATTTTACCAGTAGAGTCACACAATTTTTTAGATTCGCACAAATTTACAAAATTCCTTCCTAGTGATTTACTGAAAAATGCTATTGTCATTTACCACCAAAAATATTTTTAATGACTTAGCAGCTAACAAATTGATTATTTTTGGATATTGAAATTGAAAAATCCTTCAAATTTGTTCAAAGCAAAAAACTGGAAACCATTAAAGAATTTGTTCCCCAAAGATTAAAGCTACTTGCTTTCACAATACTAACACCAACATCTGGAAACTGCCACTTTAGGAGTCCCTGAAGTTTTGCTTCGTTTTTGGAGATATAATTCACATATCATAAAATTTACTCTTTTAAAGCATACAATTCAGTAGTTATCAGCATATTCACAAAACTGTAAAAGCATCACCACTATCTAATTCCAGAACACTTCATCACCCTAAAAAAGAACCTTGTAACCATTAGCAATCACATGCAACTCCCCCCTGCCCCAACCTTGTCCACTTTCTCTATGTATTTGCCTATTCTGGATTTTCATATAAATGGAAGCATACAATATGTGGTCCTTTATGACTGCCTTCTTTCACGTAGCATCATGTTTTCAAGGTTAATCCATGTTGTATGCAGCATGAGTATTTCACTTCTTTTCAAGGGTGAATATTCCATTGTATAGGTAAACCACATTTTATCTATTTATCAGGTAATGGACATTTGGGTTATTTCCACTTCTTGGCTATTATGAATAATGCTGCAATGAACTTTCATATACAAGTTTCTGAGTTAACATATTTTTAATTCTTTTGGTATATACCTAGGAGTAGAATTACTGGATCATATAGTAACTCTATTTAACTTTTTGAGGAACTGTTAAACTATTTTTCAAAGCAGCTGAATCACTTTACATTCTCACAGCAGCCTATAAAGGTTCCCATTTCTCCATATGCTTACCAATACTTGTTTTTATCTGTCTTTTTGATTACAGCCATCCTAGTGGGTGTGAAGTGGTATCTCACTGTGGATTTGATTTGCCTTTCTCTGATGACTAATGCTATTGAGCATCTATTTATTTTCTCACCTATCTTATTGGCCACTTCTACATCTTCTTTGGAGAAATGTCTGTTCAAATCCTTTGCCCATTATTAAATTGAGTTTTTTGTTGTTGTTAGTTACAAATGTTCTTTATGTATCCTGGACACAAGTCAATTATCAGACATGATTTGCATATGAATCTCCCATCCTGTGGGTTGTTTTCTCAACTCTCTTGAAAGTGTCCTTTGAGGTACACCAGTTTTTTTAATTTTGATGAAGTCCAATTTCTCTGTTTTTTCCTTTGATGTCGTATCTAACAAATCACTGCCTAATCCAAAGCCACAAAATTTACACCTATGTTTTCTTCTAAGAGTTTCATACTTTTAGCTCTTACATTTAGGTCTTTACTTTGAGTTATTTTTGTATATGGTATGAGGTAGGGGTCCAACTTCATTCTTTTACAGTTGGATATCCAGTTGCCCCAGCACCACTGTTTTGGTGTCTTGGAATTGTCTTTTATTCCCTGAGGTATTTCCACCACAGAGCAAATGCATCATGGAAAAAGTAGCAACAGGAGAAGAGTTATGCCATTATTTTGTAAAATGGAAAAGGGGAATGGTAGAAAGGATGTGGGAAAGAAGAAACCACTTGAAAGACTGATTCACAGGAAGGTCAATTTTAGGAAAGAGCACATGTGGAAGTTTAGGGTCTATAAATTAATGCACTTGAAATTACCCATGTGCGTGGGTACTTCAAGGAGTTTGTGTCCCCATCCTATGCCCAAGACCAACATTTAAATACTGCTCTAGGGCTTCCCTGGTGGCACAGTGGTTGAGAGTCCGCCTGCTGATGCAGGGGACACGGGTTTGTGCCCCGGTCCGGGAAGATCCCACATGTCGCGGAGCGGCTAGGCCCGTGAGCCATGGCCGCTGAGCCTGCGCGTCCGGAGCCTGTGCTCCGCAACAGGAGAGGCCACAACAGTGAGAGGCCCGTGTACCGCAAAAAAATTAATTAATTAATTAATTAATTAATTAAATACTGCTCTATACTACTGTCTCCTAAACTCCAGGGGGAAAGGTATCACTTGTGAATAACTTTTTATATTTTCATGGTGTGAATAATAAAATGAGACAGGGCTTAGGATGAAGCTAGTGATACAAGGAGGCCTACAGGTTTTTCACCCTATACCACTCAGCCAAATAGAAAACTTCATTTCCATTCTCCATTTTACATGAAACATATCTGGTTCAATGTATGCATTAATGGGACAGAAATCATTTTTAAGTTTTATTTTATTAGCAACAGAGTAATAACGGGACTTCCCTGGCGGTCCAGTGGTTAAGACTCTGCCTTCCAATGCAGGAGGCGTGGGTTCAATCCCTGGTTGGGGAACTAAGGTCCCACATGCTGTGGGGTGCAGCCAAAAACTTTAAAAAAAGAAAGAAAAAAAAGAGTAATAACAACAAAACAGCACTAAGAAATTCTGCCTTGAGCCCACTAGTTTACTCACCTTATGCCTACGCTCCCTTGAAACAAACCCTAGCTAGACCAGGGATATAGGATGCCATCACTGAATAGAAATTTTAAGGTCAAACCCTTAGCCCCATGGTACACTACTATGTGTAGTAAAATTATTTTCCCCTGAGATTGATCTATTTTATGATACTGGCAAAACAGATGTGCTATCTATTTCCTCTTATCACATAACTGCCAATTTAATAGATGTGTAGTGTATGTAACCTTGGGGTTATTTCATTTCTCATGCCTTTAATTGGGATTAAATATAGACAGCGTTTTCAAGAGTATAAAATCTATAATGCAAATACTGGATGGCAATCTGTAATTTTTTTAATATAAATTTATTTATTTATTTATTTTTGGCTGCGTTGGTGCACACGGGCTTTCTCTAGTTGCAGCAAGAGGGGGCTACTCTTCGTTGTGGGGCGTGGACTTCTCATTGCGGTGGCTTCTCTTGTTGTGGAGCACGGGCTTCAGTAGTTGCAGCACATGGGCTCAGTAGTTGTGGCATGCGGGCTCAGTAGTTGTGGCTCGCGGGCCCTAGAGCACCGGCTCAGTAGTTGTGGCGCACAGGCTTAGTTGCTCCACGGCATATGGGATCTTCCCAGACCAGGGATCAAACCCATGTCCCTTGAACTGGCAGGCGGATTCTTAACCACTGCACCACCAGGGAAGTTCCGGCAATTTGTAATTTTTAAGCCTGATATTCACAGAGTGATAAAGATAACATTTCAATCATATAAAAACTGATTATTCAATAAAGAGTGTTGAGAAACTGACTAGCCATCTGGCTTTAAAAAGAGATTTGAGCCCTTCATCACTCCTTAGAAGAAAATAGTTTTGTTTTTGTTTTGTATTTTAATATTATTCTCAGATAAGGGGAGGCCATCTAAGCCTGACACATTAAACTACTAAGTAAAAGAATGATAAGTTCCTGTTAGGAAAACTTACATTTCTCATTGCCTGTTAGACATCCAAGAGAAGTATAAATTTGCATTTCTGATTAGGGGTTCACGCTGGAGATTAAAAGTTGAGCATCATCAACACACAGATGGTTTCAAAGCCTCGAGGACAGATAAGCTCAAAAAGGGAATGAGAATGGCTAAAAAAGAGGTGCAAGGACTGAGCCCTGGAGGCACTCCATGACAAAAAAGACTGAGATGGAAACTAAGAAGAGTATGCAGTCTTGAAAGCCAAGTGAAGAAAGTATTTCCAGGAGGAGAGAATAAATTACCACCTGTGTCAAATACTGTTAACAGGCCAGATAATTCAAGGATGACAAAGGAAAAGTCATGGTTAACCTTCACAAGAGCAGTTTAGGCAGGGTGCTGGGAAGGAAAGCCTAATTAGAGCAGGCGGACACCTATGATATTGGGATGAGAAAAACTGGAAGCAAAGTATAGACACTTCCTCTAAAAAAAGGGGGGGGGAGAATTGAGCAACAGTTAGAGGGGAAAGTAGAGTCAAGAGACTTTACACTGCTGTTGTTTAAGATGAGATAAGAAAGAGTAGAGTGGTGTGCTGATGAGAATGATCCTGCATCATGTAAGAGAGAAGGGATGGAATTAGAGCACAGTGGAGGTTGTGGTACTTCCTAGAAGGATGGTCAGTTATTAAATAATAATAGAGAGAAGTCAGAATACATGAGCACTGATGAAGACAGATGGATAGATGTAGTAGCAGGAGCTTTATGAATGTTTTCTTGTATGGCATCTATTTCTCAGTGAGATGAAAAGCAAAGTTGTATACTGAGAGTAAAGAATGTGGAAGGTAGTGTTAGAGGTTTGAGGAAGAGAAGTTTAAATGATCACCTAGATCAGACCAGGTCAGGGAGGTAAATGGATTAGGAACTACTGCTCAGCGACATTAAGGGCTCGGCTGACCTTACTGATCATTAACTGGAAGACCAACAGCAAAGTTAATTCTCCAGCCACTTCCAGCTGCAAAAGTGCAAGTGTACAATCAAAGCACCCAAATGAGAAGCAAACCTTGATAAAACTGAAGGGAGAAACAGACAGTAACACAACAGTAGTGGGAAATTTCACTATCCTGCTTTCAACAATGGGTAGAACAACCAGACAGAAGATCAATAAGAAAACAGAGAATTTTGAAAACACTATGGACCAACTGTATCTAACAGACATATACAGAACACTCAATGCAACAGGAGCAGAATGCACATACTTCTCAAGCACACATGGAACATTCTCCAGGACAGATCACATGTTAGGCCACAAAACGAGTCTTGACAAAGTTAAGAATACTGAAATCATACCAAGTATCTTTTCTAACCACAATGAAATGAAACTAGAAATCAATACTAGGAAAACTGGAAAAATCACAAATATGTGGAAATTAAACAATACACTCTTGAACAACCAATGGGTCAAAGAAGAACTCACAGGGGAAACTAGAAAGTATCTTGTGACAAATGTAAACAAAAACATACCATACCAAAACTTATATGATACAGCAAAAGCAGTTCTAAGAGGGAATTTTACAGCACTACATGCCTCTAATTAAAAAAAAAGAGAGATTTCAAATTAAAAATCTAAGTTTATACCTCAGAGAACTAGGAAAATAAGAAAATAAAGTTATAATAAAAAAACTAATAAAGATTACAGCAGAAATAAAATAGATAACAGAATAACAAATAAAAAATGAATGAAATGAAGCATTTGTTTTCTGAAAAGATCAACAAAATTTACAAACCCTTAGCTAGACTAACTAAAAAGAAGAGAGAATTCTCAAATAACTAAAATCAGAAATGAAAGAGGAGACATTACAACTGATGCCACAGCAATAGAAAGGATTTAAGAAACTACTATGAATAATTACACAACAACAATTTGGATAACCAGGAAGAAATGGATAAATTTCTAGAAACATACATGCTACCAAGACTGAACCATGAAGGAAAAGAAAACCCAAACAGACCTATAACTAGTAAGGAGATTGAATCAGTAATCAAAATCTCCCAACAAAACCAACAACCTGATTAAAAAATAAGGAGACCTGAATAGATGTTTTTCCAAAGAAGATATACAGATGGCCAACAGGCACATGAAAAGATGCTCAACATCACTAACCATCAGAGAAATGCAAATCAAAATCACAATGACATATCACCTCACACCTGTCTATATCAAAAAGTCTGCAAACAACAAATGTTGGCAAGGATGTGGAGAAAAGGGAACCCTTGTATAAACTGTTGGTGGGAATGTAAATTGGTGCAGCCACTATGAAAAACAGTATGCAGGTTCCTCAAAAAAGCTAAACACAGAACTACCATATGATCCAGCAATTCAACTCCTGCGTATATATCTGAAGAAAACAAAAACATAATTTTTGGTTTGTTTTGTTTTGTTTCTTTTTGGCTGCATTGGGTCTTCGTTGCTGTGTATGGGCTTTCTCTAGTTGTGGCAAGCAGGAGCTATTCTTCATTGCAGTGCACAGGCTTCTCATTGCGGTGGCTTCTCTTGTTGCGGAGCACAGGCTCTAGGTGCATGGGCTTCAGTAGTTGTGGCTCGCAGGCTCTAGAGTGCAGGCTCAGTAGTTGTGGTGCATGGGCTTAGCTGCTCTGCGGCATGTGGGATCTTCCCGGACCAGGGCTTGAACCTGTGTCCCCTGCATTGGCAGGCAGAGTCTTAACCACTGCCTTAGTAGGGAAGTCCCTAAAAACCTAACTAAAAAAGATACATGTACCTTAATCCTTATAGCAACATTATTTACAACAGCCAAGATACAGAAGCAACCTAAGTGTCTGTCAAAAGATGAATGGATAAAGAAGTGGTATATATATACATATATACAATGGAATATTACTAAGCAATAAAAAAGAATGAAATTCTGTCATTTGCAACAACATGGATGGACCTAGAGGGTATTATGCTTAGTGAAATAAGTCACACAGAAAAACACGAATACTGTATGATATCACTTATATGTGGAATCTAAAAAATAAAATGAATAGATAAAGCAAAACACAAATAGACTCACAGATATAGAAAACAGACTAGTGGTTACCAGTGGGGAGAAGATAGTGTAGAAGGGCAAGATAGGGGTAGGGGATTAAGAGGTACAAACTACTGTGTATAAAATAAATAAGCTACAAGGATATATTGTACAGCACAGGAAATATAGCCATTATTTTATACTAACTTTAAAGGGTGTCTAATCTATAAAAATAATGACTCACTATGTTGTACACCTGAAACAAATATAATATTGTAAATCAACTATACTTCAATTTTTAAAAATCTCCTAACAAAAGCCCAGGAGCAAATGGTCTCAGTGGAGAATTTTACCAAACATTTAAAGAACAATTAATGCCAATCCTTCTCAAAGTCTTCCAAAAAACTGAAGAGGAGGAACACTTCAAAACTCATCTTATGAGCCCAGCATTACCCTGATACCAAAGCCAGAAAAAGATACTACTGGAAAAGAAAACTACAGACCAATACCACTAATGAATACAGATGGAAAATCCTCAAAAAAAAACAGTAGGAAACCAAATTCAACACAGCACAGTTAAAGTGTAATACACCATGACCAAGTATAATTCAAGGATTATTCAACATGAGAAAATTAATAAATGAGACACATCACATTAACACAACTTAGAAAAAAACCCACATGATTATCTCAGCAGGTGCAGAAAAAGCATCTGACAGAATTCCACAAACTTTCATGATAAAAACACTTAAACTAGGAATAGAAGGAAATTATTTCAACATAATAAAGATCATATAGTTGACCCTTGAACAATGTGGGTTTGAACTGCACAGGTCCACTTATACTTTATTTTTGTTAATAAATATGTACTGCAGTACTACATAATCCTACATAATCCTCAGATGCAGAACCACTAACTTATTAACACTGTTGAAATATCCATACTGCCCAAAACGATCTACAGATTCAATGCAATCCTTATGAAAATCCTAATGGCACTTTTTGCATGTATAGGAAAGGCCTTTTTAAAATTCATACAGAATCTCAAGGACGCCTAATATTCAAAACAATCTTGAGAAAGAAGAACAAAGCTAGAGAACCACGCTTCCTGATTTCAAAACATATTACGTAGAGCTACAGTAATAAAAACCATGGTGCTGCCATACATTCAGATCAAATATAAAGACAAATGTACAGATCAATGGAGCAGAACTGATATCCTAGAAATAAACCCTTGCATATATGATCAAATGATCTTCAACAAGGTTGCCAACACTGCACAATGAGAAAGGACAGCCTCTTAAATACTGCTAGGAAAACTGGATATCCACATGCAATAGAATGAAGAAGGATCCTTATCTTACACAGTATACAAAAATTAACTCAAAATGGTTTAAGAAGTTAAACATAAGACCTGAAACAATAAAACTCTAGAAGAAAATATAGGGGAAAACCTTCATGACATTCTAATGAACAATGACTTCTTGAATATGACTTCAAAAGCACAAGCAACAAAAACTCAAACCTATAGCCAGGCTCACCAAGAAGAAAAGAGAAAACACCCAAAATATGCAATAAGAAATGAAAGAGGAGGGACTTTCCTGGTGGGGCAGTGGATAAGAATCCGCCTGCCAATGCAGGGGACACGGGTTCGATCCCTGGTCCGGAGAGATCCCACATACTGTGGAGCAACTAAGTCCGTGCACCACAACTACTGAGCCTGTGCTCTAGAGCCTGCAAGCCACAACTACTGAAGCCCGAGTGCCACAACTACTGAAACCCGTGCACCTAGAGTCTATGCTCTGCAAAAAAAGAAGCGACCGCAATGAGAAACCTGCACACCTCAACGAAGAGTAGCCCCTGCTAGCCACAACTAGAGAAAGCTCGCATGCAGCAACAAAGACCAAACTCAGCTAAAAAAATAAAAATTAAATTAAATCTTAAAAAAAAAGAGGAGAAGTAACAACCAATACCACAAAAAGACAAAAAATCATAATACTATGATTTAACTATGATATAACTATATGCCAACAAATTGGACAACCTAGAAGAAACAGATGCATTTCTAGAAACATACAGCCTGCCAATACTGAGTCAAGAAGAAACAGATTATTTGACCAATCACTAGAAGTGAATTAGAATCTGTAATTAAAAAAAACTCCCTGTAAACAAAAATTCAGAATCAGATGGCCTCAATGGGGAATTCTACCAAATACACAAAGAACTTATACCCATCCTTCTCAAACTATACCAAAAAATTGAAGAGGAGGGAACACTCCCAAGTTCATTCTATGAAGCCACCATCACCCTGATACCAAAACCAGACAAATACACTACAAAAAAAAAAAAAATTACAGGCCAGTATCTTTGATGAATGTAGATGCAGAACTCCTCAGCAAAATATTAGCAAACCAAATCCAACAGTACATAAAAAGGATCATACACCATGATCAAGCTGGATTCATTCCACGGTTGCCAAGGATAGTTCAACATACACAAATCAATTAATGTGATACAACAGATCAACAAGAGACAAAAACCACATGATCATCTCAATAGGCACAGAAAAAGAATCTGACAAAATTCAACATCCATTTATGATAAACATTCTCACCAAAGCAGGTACAGAGGGAACATATCTCAACATAATAAAAGCCATTTATGACAAACCCACAGCCAATATAATACTCAAAGGTGAAAAGCTGAAAGCCTTCATGCTAAATTCAGGAACAAGACAAGGATGTTCACTCTCACCACTTCTATTCAACATAGATTCGAAGTCCTAGCCACAGCAATCACACAAGAAAAAGAAATTAAAGTTATCCAAAATTGGAAGGGAAGAGGTAAAACTGTCACTATTTGCAGATGACATGATACTCTATATAGAGAACCTTATAGCCTCAACACAAAAACTACTACAACTAATAAATGAATTCAGCAAGGTAGCAGGATACAAGTCTCATATACAGAAATCTGTTGCATTTCTTTACACTAACCATGATATGTCAGAAAGATAAAGTAAAAAAAAAAAAATTCCATTTAAAATCGCATTAAATTTCCATTTAAAATCGCATTTAAGACCTATACAGGGGAAACTATAAAACACTGATTTAGGAAATTGAAGATGATTCAAAGAAATGGAAAGATATCCCATTCTCTTAGACTGGAAGAGTTAAAATGTCCATACTACCCAAAGCAATCTACAGATTTAATGCAATCCCTATGAAAATACCCATGACATTTTTCATGGAACTAGAACAAAAAATCCTAAAATGTATATGGAACCACAAAAGACTCAGAATTGCCAAAGCTATCCTGAACAAGAAGAACAAAGCTGGAGGCATAACCCTTCCAGACTTCAGACAATACCACAAAGCTACAATAATCAAAACAGCATGGTACTGGCACAAAAACAGACATATAGATCAATGGAACAGAACAGAAAGCCCAGAAATAAACCCACACACCTATGGTCAATCTACAACAATGGATGCAAGAATATAAAACGGAGAAAAGACCGTCTCTTCAACAAGTTGTGTTGGGTAAGCTGGACAGCTACATGTAAATCAATGAAATTAAAACACTCCCTCACAGCGTATACAAAAATAAACTCAAAATGGTTTCAAGACCTAAATATAAGAGAGGACACCATAAAACTCCTAGAAGAGAACATAGGGAAAACATTCCTGGCCATAAACTGTAGCAACATTTTCTTAGATCAGTCTCCCAAGGCAAAAGAAATAAAAGCAAAAATAAACAAGTAGGACCTAATCAAATTTAAAAGCTTTTGCACAGCAAAGGAAACCATCAACAAAATGAAAAAAACCTATGGAACGAGAGAAAATATTTGCAAACGACGTGACCGAGAAGGGATTATTCTCCAAAATATACAAACAGCTCATAAAACTCAATATCAAAAAAAAAACCCAATCAAAAAATGGGCAGAAGACCTAAACAGACATTTCTCCAAAGAAGACATACAGATGGCCAACAGGCACATGAAAAAAATGCTCAACATTGCTAATCATCAGAGAAATGCAAATCAAAACCACAATGAGGTATCACCTCACACCAGTCAGAATGGCTATCATCAAAAAGTCTACAAATAATAAATACTAGAGAGAGTGTGGAGAAAAGGGAACCTTCTTATACTATTAGTGGGAACGTAAATTGGTGCAGCCACTGTGGAAAACAGTACGGAAGCTCCTCAAAAAATTAAAAATAGAACTATTGTATGATCCAGCTATCCCACTTCTGGGTATATATTCAAAAGAATTGAAAAGAGGATCTTGAAGAGATACTTGCACAACCATGTTCATTACAGCATTATTCACAATAGCCAAGAAGTGGATGCAACCAGAATGTCTATCAACAGATGAGTGGATAAAGAAAATGTGGTATATAAACACAATGGAATATTATTCAACCTTTGAAAATAAGGAAATCCTGCCATATGTTACAAACATGAATGAACCATGAGGACATTATGTTAAGTTAAATAAGCCAATCACAAAAAGACAAATACTACATGATTTCAGTGACATGTGGTATCTAAAGTAATCAAATTCATAGAAGCAGAAAGCAGAATGATGGTTGCCAGGGCTGGGGTAAGGGGGAAACAGGACGTTGTTGTTCACTGGGTAAAGTTTCTGCAGGGCAAGATGAAAAAGTTCTAGTATAACAATGTACACATAATTAACAATACTGTACTGTACACTTAAAGATAGTTAAGGGGGTAAATATATGTTGTTTTTTTTTACAACAATAACAAACAATAACAACAAAAGTGAAGAGTAGGCACAACTGGATTTATCTAGCAGTGGAGTTTCTCAACTAAGCAATGTAGCAAGTGAGGGCAAGGGTGTTGAGAGTATTTGCAACTGAACAATTGTGACTGACCATAGAATTTAAAATGAATAAGGAGAAGGGATGGAACATAAGGGGGGCTGCAGTAAGAAACGATTAAAAGCTAAAAGGGTCAATGGTCCCGGTGAGGTAAAAGGATAGTTTAGGGCTTCCCTGGTGGCGCAGTGGTTGAGAGTCCGCCTGCCGATGCAGGGGATGTGGGTTCGTGCCCCGGTCCAGGAAGATCCCACGTGCCGCGGAGCGGCTGGGCCCGTGAGCCATGGCCGCTGAGCCTGCGCGTACGGGAGAGGCCACGACAGTGAGAGGCCCACATACGGCAAAAAAAAAAAAAAAAAAAAAGGATAGTTTATACTAGAAGGCATGAGCTGAAAAGGTGAGAAGTGAAAATCAGAGAGTACAATACTTGAAAATGAAACTATGGAGGGGAGTATAATTATAAGCACATTATTATTGAATAACAGATCTGAGCTATGACCACAGGTGGCTGAAGTAGAGTGGAAGACACTGGAAGAGGTCAAGAAACCAAGAGACCAGGAAGGTAGTGGAAGAATACCCACCTAGATGTTGAGATCCTCAAGAATTAGAATAAAGTAGTGCTGGAGACAGTGAGCTACATAAGATAAAAGCTTCACAGAATAAGGGGCAATAAGTGGGGAGTAAGCCAAGGTTCAATGGAAAACTGCAAGGAGCAGCAGTAGCTGGTATTTTCTGATGAGATGATTCAAAACCATCTCTTTTGTTTGACGTTAAGTAAGACTGGAGGGAGAGTGGTGTAGAAGTTGCAAAGAGGGGCAAGGAGGATAACCCATCTCCAGGCCCAAAGGAGAGGTGGTGTGGAAGAGAAACTTCCAACACTTTAGTGGGCTGCAAAAAAATCAGTGTCCTCCAGTGTGAATCAAGTTTCAGTTGCTAGCATTCTTAGTCAGAGGCCCATGACCTCAAAAAATTCAGGAGGTCCATGAACTTAGATGAGAAAAAATTACATCTTTAGTTTCACTAACCCCTAACTGAAATTTAAATGTAATTATTTAATTATGAGAGTAGGCAAAGCCCACAGTAGTGTTAGCAGTACCTGTAACTTTGTTACCAAAAGAATCATAGTCTCATCAAATTACACTGTCACAGATAACTCAGAGTATTATTTATGTTCATCGTTATTTAAAAATTAGAGCAGTTATTAAAACCCATCTCTGGGTTATTTAATGAGTTAATAAAAGAAAATACATATTATTACATCTTAAAATTTTTTAATTACTTTAATAGTGGTATTTCAATATAATTGGTTTCCTTTGTAATCCAATGTATTTTATTTTACACACATTTAAAAACATTAGTTTGTCCAAAAAACATAAGAATGCTTGACAGCAAGAAGATGAATAGAAAGGTCAGAAAAAGAGGCACCATGAAAAGGCTTCAGGGATTGGAGAGCAGCAGGAAAAAAGGGTCTGCCAAAGAGATTATGCAGAGCCTTAGAGAATAAAGGTCAATGTGAGGTTAAAAACAATGAGGGAGAAACAGAAAATGTTTCATGAAAAACGCAAGCTGCAACACAAAATGCATGATACCACCTGTACAAAACACAAGAAATGGAAATATATGTTTGTAAATGGAGAGGAAATTTTAGGATACATAAAGTAGCAACAGCGGTTACCAATGAAAAGTAAACTGAGAAAGGGGCAGAGCAGAAAGAGAGAAGTAAAGAGGAAACTTCACTTTTTTGTATTGTTTGAATTATTTACTATGAGCATGTATTACACTAAAAACAAAACTAGTTGCTTTTAGGGGAATCCCTTTTCTGCTTTCCTTACTAGTTTCTTTGGTATTCTTGCAGGACACTAGTAGGAGGCTAGGCCTCCAGGCTCTCCAGGGAACTCAGTGATACATTCTTCGAGGGAAAGTTGTCCAGAAACATTTTTTAAAGCAAGGTGAGACGGGCATCATAGGGAATAGTTTTAGCTATTTGGGGCTGTCATGAAACAATCAGACTTGTGTTAGCCCTTCAAACATTTGACTTCTGTGCTGAAGCAAGCAGGAAATTGGAAGCTTCATCTCCTGCAGCTCTCTCTTCATGATTCAAAGCATTCTGGGACAGGTAACTGCCAAGCAGCCTGGGACTAACAGGTACTTCTTATCAAACAAAGCAAACACTGACAGCACTTTCAAGTTGAACTGCTATTGCTGGTATATAAGGAGCCTGACTTTTTTGTTCATCATGTGTACAGGAACCTTACTGAACTCATTTATTCGTTTTCCAACTTTATCAATTGATTCTCTTGGTTTTTCTAGGTAGATTATATGCTCTGCAAAGGGCATATGAAGAATACAAGTTTTGACTTTCCCTTTCAAATATTTACAGGCATACCTTTGTTTCATTGCAGTGTGTTTTTTACAAATTAAAGGTTTGTGGCAGCCTTGTGTCAAGTAAGTCTATTGATGCCATTTTTCCAACAGTATTTTTGCTCACTTCATGGCTCTGTATCACATTTTGGTAACTCTCACAAAATGACAAACGTTTTCATTATTATTATATTTGTTATGGTGATCTGTGACCTCTGATGTTACCACCGTACGTGTTTGGGGGCACCATGGACCACGCCCACGTAAGACAGCAAATTTAATCGATAAATGTTGTGTGTGTTCTGACTGCTCCACCAACCAGCCATTCCCCCACATCTCTCTCTCTCTCTCTCCTTGGGCCTCCCTATTTCCTGAGACACAACAATACTGAAATTAGGCCAATTAAATACCCTACAGTGGCCTCTAAGTGTTCAAGTGAAAGAAAGGTCACACGTCTCTCACTTTAAATCAAAAGCTAGAAATGATTAAGCTTAGTGAGGGAGGCATGTCGAAAGCCAAGACAGGCCAAAAACTAGGCCTCTTGCACCAAACAGTTAGCCAAGTTGTGCATGCAAAGGAAACGTTCTTGAAGGAAATTAAAAGCGCTGCTCCAGTGAACACATAAATGGTAAGAAAGCAAAACAGCTTTATTGCTGATATGGAGAAACTTTTAGTGGTCTGAACCGAAGATCAAAGCAGTCACAACATCCCCTTAAGCCAAAGCCTAATCCAGAGCAAGGTCCTAACTCTCTTCAATTCTCGGAAGGCTGAGAGAGATGAGGAAGTTACAGAAAAAAGTTTGAAGCTAACAAAGGCTGGTTCATGAGGTTTAAGGAAAGAAGCCATCTCCATAACATAAAAGTACAAGGTGAAACAGCAAGTGCTGATGAAGAAGCTGCAGTAAATTAGCCAGGAGATCTAGCTAACATAATTAATAAAAGTGACTAAACAACAGATCTTCAATGTATGTAGATGAGACAGCTTTTTTTTTTTTTTTTTTTTTTTTTTGGCCACACCTCATGGCCTATGGGATCTTAGTTCCCCGACCAGGGATGGAACCCGTGCCCCTTGCACTGGAAGCACAGAGTCTTAACCACTGGACCACCAGCAAAGTCCCGAAACAGCCTTATCTTGGAAGAAGATGCCATCTAGGACTTTCATAACTAAAGAGGAGAAATCCATGCCTGACTTCAAAGCTTCAAAGCACAGACTGACTCTCTTATTAGAGGCTAATGCAGCTGGTGACTTTAAGTTGAAGCCAATGCTCATGTACCATCCCGAAAATCCTAGGGCCTTAAGAATTATGCTAAATCTACTCTGCCTGTGCTCTCTAAATGAAACAACAAAGCCGGGGTGACAGCACATCTGTTTACAACGTGGTCTACTGAATACTGTAAGCCCGATGTTGAGACCTACAGCTCAGAAAAAAAGACTCCTTTTAAATATTACTGCTCACTGAAAATATCTGCAGATGATGCAACAGACAGGGGCTTAATCTCCAAAATATACAAACAGCTCACAACTCAACAAAAAACCAAACAACCCAATTGAAAAATGGGCAGAAGACCTTAACAGACATTTCTCCAAAGAAGACATACAGATGGCCAGTAGGCACATGAAAAGATGCTCAACATCACTAATCATTAGAGAAATGCAAATCCAAACCACAGTGAGATACCACCTCACACCAGTCAGAATGGCCATCACTAAAAAGTCTACAAATAAATGCTGGAGAGGGTATGGAGAAAAGGGAACCCTCCTACACTGCTGGTGGGAATGTAAGAAGATCCATGCACCCCTATGTTCATAGCAGCACTATTCACAATAGCCAAAACATGGAAACAACCTAAATGTCCATCAACAGATGAATGGATAAAGAAGATGTGGTACATATAGACAATGAAATATTACACAGCCATTAAAAAAGAACAAAATAATGCTGTTTGCAGCAACAAAGATGCAACTAGAGATCATCGTCTAAGTGAAGTCAAGTCAGAAAGAGAAAGACAAATACCATATGATATCACTTATATGTGGTATCTAAAATATGGCACAAATGAACCTATCTACAAAACAGAAACAGACTCACAAAGAGAACAGACTTGTGGTTGCCAAGGGAGAAAGGGATGGGAGAGGGAAGGACTGAGAATTTAGGACTAGCAGATGTAAACTATTATATATAGAATGGATAAACAACAAGGTCCTACTGTATAGCACAGGGAACTATATTCAATATCCTGTGATAAACCATAATGGAAAAGAATATTAAAAAAACACCTCTATGTGTATAACTGGGTCACTTTGCTGTACAGTAGAGATTGGCACAACACTGTAAAGCAACTAGACTTCAATAAAAAAATAAAAGTAAAAAAATAAAAAGTAAAAAAACAAAATATTACTGCTCATTGACAGTGCACCTGGTTACCCAAGAGCTCTGATGGAGATGTACAATGAGATTAGTGTTGTTTTCATGCCTGCTAACACAACATCCATTATGCAGCCCATGGATCAAGGAGTCATTTCTTAAGCAGACTTGTTTTCTTAAGCAGACTTGCCCAGAGTCTGCCACCTTTTGATTTTACTCATTGAGTTGTTTTGGTTTTCATTAACTTATAATTTTATATTTATTAATTGCTTCATTCTAATTTATTTTATTGTTTTAAACCAGTGTGAATTGCATATCTTGTTCATTCAGGGTTTTTTTGAATTTTAACTTATTTTTTACACAGCAGGTTCTTATTAGTCATCCATTTTATACACATCAGTGTATACCTGTCAATCCCAATCTCCCAATTCATCACACCACCACCGCTTCCCCCGCCACTTTCGCCCCTTGGTGTCCATACATTTGTTCTCTACATCTGTGTTTCAATTTCTGTCCTGCAAACCAGTTCATCTGTACCATTTTTCTAGGTTCCACATATATGCGTTAATATACAATATTTGTTTTTCTTTCTGACTTACTTCACTCTGTATGACAGTCTATGGATCCATCCATGCCTCTACAAATGACTCAATTTCATTCCTTTTTATGGCTGAGTAATATTCCATTGTATATATGTACCACATCTTCTTTATCCATTCATCTGTCAATGGGCGTTTAGGTTGCTTCCATGTCCTGGCTATTGTAAATAGCGCTGCAAAGAACACTGGGGTACATCTGTCTTTCTGAATTATGGTTTTCTCTGGGTATACTGCCCAGTAGTGGGACTGCTGGGTCATATGGTAATTCTATTTTTAGTTTTTTAAGGAACCTCCATACTTTTCTCCATAGTGGCTGTATCAATTTACATTCCCACCAATATTGCAAGAGGGTTCCCTTTTCTCCACACCCTCTCCAGCATTTGTTGTCTGTAGATTTTCTGATGATGCCCATTCTAACTGGTGTGAGGTGATACCTCATTGTAGTTTTGATCTGCATGATGTTCAGCAGCTTTTCATGTGCTTCTTGGCCATCTGTATGTCTCCTTTGGAGAAATGTCTATTTAGCTCTTCTGCTCATTTTTGGATTGGGTTGTTATTTTAATACTGAGCTGCATGAGCTGTTTATATATTTTGAAGATTAATACTTTGTCCGTTGATTCATTTGCAAATAATTTCTCCCATTCTGAGAGTTTGTCTTCTCGTCTTGTTTGTAGTTTGCTTTGCAAAAGCTCTGATGGTTCATTAGGTCCCATTTGTTTATTTTTGTTTTTATTTCCATTACTCTAGGAGGTGGATCAAAAAAGATCTTGCTGTGATTTATGTCAAAGAGTGTTCTTCCTATGTTTTCCTCTAAGAGTTTTATAGTGTCTGGTCTTACATTTAGGTCTCTAATCCATTTTGAGTTTATTTTTGTGTATGGTGTTAGGGAGTGTTCTAATTTCATTCTTTTGCATGTAGCTGTCCAGTTTTCCCAGCACCACTTACTGAAGAGACTGTCTTTTCTCCATTGTATATCCTTGCCTCCTTTGTCATAGACTAGTTGACCATAGGTCCATGGGTTTATCACTGGGCTTTCTATTCTGTTCCATTGATCTATATTTCTGTTTTTGTGCCAGTACCATATTGTCTTGATTACTGCAGCTCTGTAGTATAGTCTGAAGTCAGGGAGTCTGTTTCCTCCAGATCTGTGTTTTTCCCTCAAGACCGCTTTGGCTATTTGGGGTCTTCTGTGTCTCCATACAAATTTTAAGATTTCTTGTTCTAGTTCCATAAAAACTGCCATTGGTAATTTGATAGGGATTGTATTGAACCTGTAGATTACTTTGGGTAGTATACTCATTTTCACCATATTGATTCTTCCAATCCAAGAACATGGTATATCTCTCCATCTGTTGGTATCATCTTTAATTTCTTGCATCAGTGTCTTATAGTTTTCTGCATACAGGTCTTTTGTCTCCCTAGGTAGGTTTATTCCTAGGTACTTTATTCATTTTGCTGCAGTGGTAAATGGGAGTGTTTCCGTAATTTCTCTTTCAGATTTTTCATCATTAGTGTATAGGAATGCAAGAGATTTCTGTGCATTAATTTTGTATTCTGCAACTTTACCAAATTCATTGATTGGCTCTCGTAGTTTTCTGGTGGCATCTTTAGGATTCTCTATGTATAGTATCATGTCATCTGCAAACAGTGACAGCTTTACTTCTTCTTTTCCAATTTGAATTTCTTTTATTTCTTTTTCTTCTCTGATTGCTGTGGCTAAAAATTCCAAAACCATGTTGAATAATAGTGGTGACAGTGGACATCCTTGTCTTGTTCCTCATCTTAGAGGAAATGCTTTCAGTTTTTCACCATTGAGAATGATGTTTGCCGTGGGTTTGTCATATATGGCCTTTATTATGTTGAGGTAGGTTCCCTCTATGCCCACCTTCTGGAGAGTTATCATAAATGGGTGTTGAATTTTGTCAAAAGCTTTTTATGCATCTATTGAGAAGATCATATGGTTTTTCTTCTTCAGTTTGTTAATATGGTGTATCACATTGACTGATTTGCGTATACTGAAGAAGCCTTGCATCCCTGGCATAAATCCCAATTGGTCATGGTGTATGATCCTTTTAATGTGTTGTTGGATTCTGTTTGCTAGTATTTTGTTGAGGATTTTTGCATCTATATTCATCAGTGATATTGGTCTGTAATTTTCTTTTTTTGTACCATCTTTGCCTGGTTTTGGTATCAGGGTGATGGTGGCCTCATAGAATGAGTTTGGGAGTGTTCCTTCCTCTGCAATTTTTTGGAAGAGTTTGAGAAGGACAGGTGTTAGCTCTTCTCTAAATGTTTGATAGAATTCACCTGTGAAGCCATCTGGTCCTGGACTTTTGTTTGTTGGAAGCTTTTTAATCACGGTTTCCATTTCATTACTTGTGATTAGTCTGTTCATATTTCTATTTCTTCCTGGTTCAGTCTTGGAAGGTTATACCTTTCTAAGAATTTGTCCATTTCTTCCAGGTTGTCCATTTTATTGGCATACAGTTGCATGTAGTAGTCTCTTAGGATGCTTTGTATTTCTGCAGTGCCTGTTGTAACATCTTTTTCATTTCTAATTTTATTGATTTTGAGTCCTCTCCCTCTTTTTCTTGATGAGTCTAGCTAATGGTTTGTCAATTTTGTGTATCTTCTCAAAGAACCAGCTTTTAGTTTTACTGATCTTTGCTACTGTCTTCTTTGTTTCTATTTCATTTATTTCTGCTCTGATTGTTATGATTTCTTTCCTTCTACTAACTTTGGGTTTTGTTTGTTCTTCTTTCTCTAGTACCTTTAGGTGTGAGGTTAGGTTGTTTATTTGAGATGTTTGTTGTCCCTTGAGGTAGGATTGTATTGCTATAAACTTCCCTCTTAGAACTGATTTTGCTGCATTCCATAGGTTTTGGATCATCGTGTTTTCACTGTCATTTGTCTCTAGGTATTTTTTGATTTCCTCTTTGACTTCTTCAGTGATCTCTTGGTTATTTAGTAACGTATTGTTTAGCCTCCATTTGTTTGTGCTTTTTACGTTTTTGTCCCTGTAATTCATTTCTAATCTCATGGCCTTGTGGTCAGAAAATGATATGATTTCAATTTTCTTAAATTTACTGAGGCTTGATTTCTGACCCAAGATGTGATCCTGGAGACTGTTCCATGTGCACTTGAGTAGAAAGTGTAATCTGCTGTTTTTGGATGGAATGTCCTATAAATATCAACTAAATCTATCTGGTCTAATGTGTCATTTAAAGCTTGTGTTTCCTTATCAATTTTCTGTCTGGATGATCTGTCCATTGGTTTAAGTGAGGTGTTAAAGTCCCCCACTGTTATTGTGTTACTGTTGATTTCCTCTTTTACAGCCGTTAGCAGCTGCCTTATGTATTGAGGTGCTCCTATGTTGGGTGCATATGTAATTGTTATATCTTCTTCTTGGATTGATCCCTTGATCATTATGTAGTGTCCTTCTTTGTCTCTTGTAACATTCTTTATTTTAAAGTCTATTTTATCTGATATGAGTATTGCTACTCCAGCTTTCTTTTGATCTCCATTTGCATGGAATATCTTTTTCCATCCCCTCACTTTCAGTCTGTATGTGTCCCTAGGTCTGAAGTGGGTCTCTTTTAGACAGCATATATATGGGTCTTGATTTTGTATCCATTCAGTGAGCCTGTGTCTTTTGGTTGGAGCACTTAATCCATTCACGTTTAAGGTAATTGTCAATATGTATGTTCCTATGACCGTTTTCTTAATTCTTTTGTGTTTGTTTTTGTAGGTCCTTTTCTTCTCTTGTGTTTCCCACTTAGAGAAGTTCCTTTAGCATTTGTTGTAGAGCTGGTTTAGTGGTGCTGAATTCTCTTAGCTTTTGCTTGTCTGTAAAGCTTTTGATTTCTCCATCGAATCTGAATGAGATCCTTGCCGGGTAGAGTAAGCTTGGTTGTAGGTTCTTCTTTTTCATCACTTTCAATATGTCATGCCACTCCCTTCTGGCTTGTAGAGTTTTTGCTGAGAAATCAGCTGTTAACTTTATGGGAGTTCCCTTGTATGTTATTTGTTGTTTCACCCTTGCTGCTTTCAATAACTTTTCTTTGTCTTTAATTTTTGCCAATTTGATTACTATGTGTCTTGGCATGTTTCTCTTTGGGTTTATCTTGTATGGGACTCTCTGCGCCTCCTGGACTTGGGTGGCTATTTCCTTTCCCATGTTAGGGAAGTTTTCGATTGTAATCTCTTCAAATATTTTCTCAGGCCCTTTCTCTCTTTTCTCCTCTGGGACCCCTATAATGCAAATGTTGTTGCGTTTAATGTTGTCCCAGAGGTCTCTTAGGCTGTCTTCTTTTCATTCTTTTTTCATTATTCTGTTCCACAGCAGTGAATTCCACCATTCTGTCTTCCAGGTCACTTATCCATTCTTCTGCCTCAGTTATTCTGCTATTGATTCCTTCTAGTTTATTTTTCATTTCAGTTATTGTATTCTTCATCTGTTTGTTTGTTCTTTAATTCTTCTAGGTCTTTGTTAAACATTTCTTGCACCTTCTCCATCTCTGTCTCCATTCTTTTTCCGAGGTCCTGGATCATCTTCACTATCATTATTTTAAATTCTTTTTCTGGAAGGTTGCCTATCTCCACTTCATTTAGTTGTTTTTCTGGGGTTTTATCTTGTTCCCTCATCTGGTACATAGCTCTCCACCTTTTCATCTTGTCTATCTTTCTGTGAATGTGGTTTTTGTTCCACAGGCTGCAGGATTGTGGTCCTTCTTGCTTCTGCTGTCTGCTCTCTGGTGGATGAGGCTATCTAAGAGGCTTGTGCAAGTTTCCTGATGGGAGGGACTGGTGATGGGTAGAGCTGGCTGTTGATCTGGTGGGCAGAGCTCAGTAAAACTTTAATCCACTTGTCTGCTGATAGGTGAGGCTGGGTTCCCTCCCTGTTGGTTGCTTGGCCTGAGGTGACCCAACACTGGAGCCTACCCAGCTTCTTTGGTGGGGCTAATGGCAGACTCTGGGAGGGCTCACACCAAGGAGTACTTCCCAGAACTTCTGCTGCCAGTGTCCTTGTCCTCATGGTGAGACACAGCCACCCCAAGCCTCTACAGGAGACCCTCCAACACTAGCAGGTAGGTCTGGTTCAGTCTCCTACAAGGTCACTTCTCCTTCCCCTGGGTCCCGACGCACACACTACTTTGTGTGTGCCCTGCAAGCGTAGAGTCTCTGCTTCCCCCATTCCTGTTGAAGTCCTGCAATCAAATCCCACTAGCCTTCAAAGTCTGGTTCTCTAGGAATTCCTCCTCCCGTTGCCGGACCCCCAGGTTGGGAAGCCTGACATGGGGCTCAGAACCTTCACTCCAGTGGGTGGACTTCTGTGGTATAAGTGTTCTCCAGTTTGAGTCACCCACCCAGTAGTTATGGGGTTTGATTTTATTGTGATTGCGCCCCTCCTACCGTCTCATTGTGGCTTCTCCTTTGTCTTTGGATGTGGGGTATCTTTTTTGGTGAGTTCCAGTGTCTTCCTGTCAATGACTGTTCAGCAGTTAGTTGTGATTCCAGTGTTCTCGCAAGAGGGAGTGAGAGCACGTCCTTCTACTCCACCATCTTGAACCAATACACCTTGTTCAATCCGTTTAAATCTTTCTTATTTACTAATTAATATTTAATTGCCATGAATTTCCCATAAAGTTTCACATTGGCTACACTGGTATTACAGTGTGGTCTCACTGTAATTTACTTCTAAATTGTGTACTTCAGTTATGATTGTCCCTTTACGCTATTTAAAAGTTATGTCTCTTCCCCTTGCCAAGAATGTAGGTGTTTTTGTTTTAGATTTATGTTTTTGTTTGTTCTGTATGTTTTTGTTTTGGGGGGGAGGTAAAGCATCCTCTTGCTATACATTTCTATAGGTACCGTGGTCAGAAAATATAACCTGTCTGTTTTTTCCTTTCTGAAAATCTACTGATTTTCTTTGTGGAACAAAAGATGCTCACTTTTGGGGACTATTCCATGCGTTGCAAAAGCATATATATTCTCAAGAAATCTATGTGTAGGGGGCTCCCCTGGTGGCGCAGTGGTTAAGAATCCACCTGCCAATGCAGGGGACATGGGTTCAAGCCCTGGTCCAGGAAGATCCCACATGCCTTGGAGCAACTAAGCCCCTGTGCCACAACTACTGAGCCCTCGTGCCACAACTACTGAAGGCTGCGTACCCTAGAGCCTGTGCTCCGCAACAAAGAGAAGCCTCTGCAATGAGAAGGCTGCGCACCACAACAAAGAGTAGTCCCCCCCTCACCGCAACTAGAGAAAGCCCACATGCAGCAACGAAGACCCAACACAGCCAAAAGTAAATTAATTAATTAATTATTTATTTATTTAAAAAATGAACCTATGTGTAGGAACTACAGCCAGTCTTCATTAAGGATCTAGAACTGAGAAACGGAAAGCCACTGAATACCAATAGTTATTTTTTTTTCCCACAAAGCCACTGAATACCAATAGTTATTTTTTCTCCCCAAATAAGGTACACAACACCTTATTTCTTCAATGCATTTGATTCATTCTTCTCTCTACAGATAAGTTTCTGATTGCTTAGGTATTTGAATCCCACCACCCTGACTAGGAGCAAACCCACTGTGTCTAATGGCCTGAACATTCCAGTCACCGGTGGCCCGAAAGCAAACTCCTAGGCAAAACAATCCAACTGGCCCCACTTGAATTAGAGGTCCATCTTCAGTCTACTCAACTATGGCCAGGAAAAGCAAGGTCGTTATTGTAAAGACTTTTTAAAGCTCACCCATAGCCAGGTCTCCTCTACTTCCAGGGACATGGAAGAACTACACTTCTTTACCCCCTTGCAGTTAGGTAAGGCCAAATGACTAGTTCCTACTACTAAAGTTACATACATAATTGCTGGTTACAAGATCTTCCAATGTTCTCCTTCCTTCCATAGCAACCGAGAAAGCCATGTGTTCCAGAGGAACAGCTACAAGATGGTAGAGCCTCTGACAGGCTTTCTCTCAACTGCTTACTTGACCCAAGCTGAATATGGAATGAGAAATGAACTTTTCACTCTGTCAAGCCACTGAAATTTGAGAATTTTTTTCCTTAATGTGGCATAATTTAGCCTATTCTGATTAATACTGTCCTATTAACCAATACCTCCGAAAGCTGCAAGGAGGTCAAATTCTCTTTATATTCTCTATTTATAATAAAATTGACATCACCAGTACAAATGAAATTTATGGGACAGAGTCTTTCTTTTCTATAGTCTCCAAATTTTTCTAAAAATAGCATATATATTTTTTCACAATCAGAGAAAAATACTTTAAAGAGCTAATAAAAGTTTCAATGGAATTAGCACTTTGGAACTAGAAACTTAGCCATTATCTCGTCTAGTCCTGATCACTTCCATTCTACAGAACAGAGAACTGAGACCTAAAGCATGTCCTGAATGAGACTATCCAATAGTCAATACTGGACTAAGGATAACCACTCAGGCCTCTGGATTGTTTAAGTCAGTTAAGATAACACATTTTAAGATTTATTCTCTTATCTTTTAAAAATGTACTTTCTACAATTTTCCATGGGTCTTTTCCCCCGCTTTATTCTAATTTTTACATATCTCACCACATTCGCAACCTAAATAAGGTTAGGTCCCCTACTAACCACTCTCCTAGTACTCTACACTTTTCTTTCCTAGCACCAATACTGCACTGTCATGACATAACTGGGTGGGTTTGTCGTTTTTTGTTGGTTTTTTTTTGCAGCACGCGGGCCTCTCACCGCTGTGGCCTCTCCCATTGCGGAGCACAGGCTCTGGACGCACAGGCCCAGCGGCCATGGCTCGTGGGTCCAGCCGCTCCGCAGCATGTGGGACCCTCCCAGACCGGGGCACTAACCCATGTCCCCTGCATCGGCAGGCAGACTCTCAACCACTGCGCCACCAGGGAAGCCCGGTTTGTGTTTTTTTAATCTGGTCTCCCCCACTAGAGCATAAGCTCTATGAGAGCAGAACTCAGGGCTATTTTTATTCACTATTGTATAATCAAGTCTGAACAGTCTCTAGTCTGTAACAGGTGCTCATTACATACTTATCAAGTTGAATTATACTTTCCAAGTCTTAAAGACTTAGAAATAATTACCAACACTAAACTGATCATCTCAGAATTCTTGTCTCTGCTTCCTCAAAAAGACTGTTTCTTTCTCCTTAGAAAAGTTAAGGGCTCTATGCAAGTGCCAAGAAAATAGGAGGTTTTCATAAAGGGTACTTAAGCCTCCTAGAAATCAAGTAAATTAGGAATCAAGCTTTGCAAGGGAGATGGAGTTCAAATGTACTAATAGGAAAACAAAGTACACCTATTTTGGTCAATCACACCTTTCCTCCTGTCTTATTAAAAAGGGAATTCGATGTAAAACATGAAACTAAAATTCCCCCACAATCCATCCAATCAAACTTGAGAAAGGGGCTTCCCTGGTGGCGCAGTGGTTGAGAATCTGCCTGCCAATGCAGGGGACACGGGTTCGAGCCCTGGTCTGGGAGGATCCCACATGCCGCGGAGCAGCTGGCCCCGTGAGCCACAATTACTGAGCCTGCGCGTCTGGAGCCTGTGCTCCGCAACGGGAGAGGCTGCGATGGTGAAAGGCCCGCGCGCCGCGATGAGGAGTGGCCCCCACTTGCCGCAGCTGGAGAGAGCCCTCGTACAGAAACGAAGACGCAACATAGCCATAAATAAATAAAAAAAAAAAAAAAAAAAAAACTTGAGAAAGAGGAAATCCCAATCATTTTAATTTCTTGGGACACTTAAATCATTTATTTTTAGGCTTTCTACTTTTCTAACATATATTTTTAAAGCTATAACATTTCCTCTAAGTATAGAATTAACTGTATCCCAAATTTTGATATGACATGTATTTTCATTATTCTTGAATCCCAAATAATTCCTAATTCTTTTGTAACTTATTTGATCCATGTGTGGTTATTTAGAAGTGCACTGTTTAATTTCAAAGATTTTCTCATTATCTTTTGTTATTGGTTTCTAACTTAATTCCATTATCGTCAGAGGACATTGTGAATGATTTCAATCCTTTGATATTTGTTGAGGCTTGCTTTAATGACCCAGCTAATGGGTCACACTCTATCCTTATTGGGTGGGATGTTCACTATATATTGTGTTTTTTGGTTGCATCACCTGACCTTCCGTATCTTTACTAATGTTCTGTCTGCCAGTTTGATCAGCAGTCAGTGTGGTCATGGTCCCTGACCTAAAATTTTAGGTAACGTACACAGTGCTTACAATGGGTCAGATAGAGTTCTAAGATATAAAATGTATTTATATTATATATATGTGTTATATATACATGACATATATATATATATCATGTATATATAAACTTACAACCACTCCATGAGGTAGGAGCCATTATTCCCATTTTACAGATGAGGAAACAGACACAGAGATGTTACTCAATTTACCAAAACTGCTGATGGCCCAGCTAGGAAGAAGCTGAGCTGGGATTTAAACCCAACCAGAGTCCATGCTCTTAACTACTATATATTTATAACACATGATCCTAGGATAAAATGTTTTCCCTCAAGTAGAAAAAATTTTTACTGAAACAGTACCCCCCCCAAATGGTTAAGAACTATTTTTTGATTATAAATGCTTAAGATGTGAATTTTAAAAGGATACAAATATTGCATCCTCAGTATCAGGGCAAACTACACAAAAAATATGAGTAGAAAAAGAAGACCGAAAATAATTATACTGAATGTCAACAATGGTTGTTACAAGACGCTGGGGATGTGTTTCCTTTTTGTTCTACTTTTCCATGTTTTCTGAGTCCTGAATATGTATCATCCCTATAGTAAGTAAAAACTAAAGAGCATTCTATAACCACTGACTTAACTGACAGTGTTCTGCCTTAATTTTCAAGAGGTAAAAAATGTTAGCAAGACAATGAATCACCAGAGATAATGGATACTAAAAAGTGCTTTGTAAACTATAAAGCTATTCAAATGTTAGTAATTTAAGCATCCTAAAACCAAATAAAAGCTTTTTTATGTCTTTCCCTTTTTAAATTTCAACTGTTTTATTCATTTTTTATTTTTTTAGTTTTTCTAGTTTTTGGCTGCACCACGCTGGTATGTAGGATCTTAGCTCCCTGACCAGGGATCGAACCCACACCTCCTGCACTGGAAGGCAGTCTTAACCACTGGACTACCAGGGAAGTCCCTCAACTGTTTTTAAATGCCTGATTATTTTAAAACTTAAATGTTTTGTCTAAACAAATTCATAAGAGCTGATTTTTGAAGGGCAGAACATTAAAGTACCACACATCCCTGAATACTAACAAAAATGAAAGCAACCAACAAATTTACAACAGATTACACTCTTTTACTATCACTGAAAATCCCCTGATCTGTAATCTAATAAAATGTTGATTCAGTGCTGAAGATTTAAATAGGAAACCCACATTTAACCCCCAAAGTGATCTGTTACTTTGGAAAAGAATTTTTATAACTCCTTAAGAAAAGGGAATAATTCGTTTAAAGATGACTTGAAACACACTGTAACATTAAAACTGTCCATATCATAAATAGTTGTAAGAATATCAGCTCAGTCTATTTAGGATATGCTTCTCTTTCAAAGTTTCTTCTGCTATTTCTGCGACAGAACCTATGAACAAAGAACGCACAGCTGCCTCGCAGATGTATAATTTCAGTGTTTAGATTCCATTCTTTCTAGCTTCATTCTGCAAGAGATTTTGGATTTTCTATTTCCATATGGTTTTTGACCTTCCTCAGTTTAGGTTCCACCTCCCCACATCTTACTCTATTTTAGTCCATTATCATAGAAAAACACTTCAAATTTGAAACATCTTAATTTTTTTAAAGCTTAAAATTTGCACAGCTGAAAAGAGGAGAATATACACGAAAAAAAGATGAACAGATAACTAGAACAAGACAGCCAAATTTCCAAAACTTTCTATTTCTATTTAGATAACCCCCCACCCCATCCCCTTAATTCTAAGTTTCTTATATTTCAGGTTCAGACATACAAGTTTTGTATGCACAGAATTTCAGCTTTACTCACCTAATTTCATCAAATTCTTAAGTTATGGCAGAAACATTAAGCAGTCAGATTTTTTTTCAACTGACACTGTGTATACCAAAATGTTTACAGATGTCACCTTTGAGTAGCACGAATATGACAGATTTTTACTTTCTTCTCGGGGCTTTTCTGTGTTTTAAATTTGTTCAGTGAGCACCACTTCTGTAATAAGGAGGCAAAAAAGGCTTTTGTTTTGTTTTAAAGAGAAACCTGCGAGGAAAAGGATTCTTTTTAAATGTCTACATGCCATAACCACTTATGTTTTAAAATTTTTTATGGAACAACATAAGCAATTTACTAATATTCCAGAGGACAGTCTCAGCATCATTAACAGGTAAAAATCAGGTTTCATTTCTCAACCTATTTTACTCCCAAAACTGCCCCCTAGATGAGCTTATTCACTTTCATTTTCAATTGATGTGGCAGTATTTTTAAATTTTTTTCTTCCTGTTCTCTCACAGGATAGATTTTAAATGTATTCTAAGAAACAATACAAATAACATAATTATGTTTTACAAATATCTACCCAATTTCAACTACTTTAAGAGTAAAAGCCATGGTAAAACTGTGAAAAAGGCTTGTCTGTGTGATCATCATCAACAATTAAACTTATATATGTCTCAGAAATGAGATATACAACACTAATTTTATTTATTTATTTATTGCTGCGTTGGGTCTTCCTTGCTGCGCACAGGCTTTCTCTAGTTGCGGCGAGTGGCAGCTACTCTTTGTTGCGGTGCTCAGTCTTCTCATCGCCGTGGCTTCTCTTGCTGTGGAGCACGGGCTCTAGGCGCACGGGCTTCAGCAGTTGCGGTGCGCAGGCTCAGTAGTTGTGGCTCGCAGGCTCTAGAGCGCAGGCTCAGTAGCTGTGGCACATGGGCTTAGTTGCTCTGCAGCATGTGGGATCTTCCTGGACCAGGGCTCGAACCCGTGTCCCCTGCATTGGCAGGCGGATCCTTAACCACTGCAACACCAGGGAAGTCCCAGAACACTCATTTTTAAAAATACTTATGAGAAGGGTTCTGGATGTTTAAAAACTGTATTCCACTGACCTTTTAATATCTTTTTTTCTACAATGCACAGGAAACATTAGGAAAGTCAAAGAATGCCAGTCAAAAAGTTACCCATGAAAAGTTTCTAACAAATCTTAAATATTAAAAAGAGGGGCTTCCCTGGTGGCACAGTGGTTAAGAATCCACCTGTCAATGCAGGGGACAAGGCATATTACTGAAATGTAGACAATAAAAGTTATCTGTTATCAAGTGACCATATTTTGTTGATTTGGTGTATATTTAAGATACTTCTGGATACTGCTGAAATATTTTTATTTCATGACATTTTTAAATGATTTTTTGAAAAATATGTAAGTTTAACAACCTCACCAAAATTTAACAGCCTTTACTTTAACATTTCCCATCAGGAGCTCCTTTCAGCTAGAAATCTAAAATATTCTTAGTTAAATAAAAATTTAAGACATTCAAGATCTTATATTCCTAAAATATATTACAAAATTTTTAATTTCGAATAAGAAAACTACCTAAAAATTTCAATATACACAAAACAGTATGACAACCACGCAAGTCTCCTCCAGATTTAACTTCAAAATTGAGAGCCTGTAACATTGCAGATAATTTACCTAAAGGCTATGCTCAAAAGAGGAGATAAGAAAGCTGAGCATGGAAGAATACCACTGGTCATACGCTATTCCCTTCATTACCTGAAATGACTGCCAGGACAGGAAGAGTGACTTTTCAGCCAAAAGTCAGAAATCCAGTGCTGTCATCAGGACCAAAAGCATTGTAAGACCTGCAATTTCAGTGACTAACTGCTCTACATTAAAGTCATGGAATTTTCTTTCTTTTTTTCTTTAAGCATAAAATAACCTTAAAGTTTATCAAGTCCTTTCACTTTTTAAGATAAGGAAACAGAGATCAGATAGAGTTAATGTAGTATCCAAGACTGCACAGTTAGCTTAGTGGTAGTACCAGTACTAGATGTTAGTTTATAAAAAATTAGAAGCCAATACTTAAGTGTTCTGCTGCTTCTTTAAAATTTTTCATATTTCCCAAATTATCCACAGTAGGTGTACTGCTTTTATAATTTTTTAAATTTATTTGTTTATTTATTTTTGGCTGTGTTGGGTCTTCGTTATTGTGCGCAGGCCTTCTCTAGTTGCGGCGAGTGGGGGCTACTCTTCGTTGTGGTGCGCAGGCTTCTCATTGTGGTGGCTTCTCTTGTTGTGGAGCACGGGCTCTAGGCACGCAGGCTTCAGTAGTTGTGGCGCACGGGCTCGGTAGTTGTGGCTCATGGGCTCTAGAGCACAGGCTCAGTAGTTGTGGTGCATGGGCTTAGTTGCTCCGCGGCATGTGGGATCTTCCTGGACCAGGGCTCAAACGTGTCTTCCCTGCATTGGCAGGCGGATTCTTAACCACAGTGCCACCAGCGAAGTCTTGCTTTTATAATTTTTTTTTTTTTTTTTTTGTGGTACGTGGGCCTCCCACTGCCACGGCCTCTCCCGTTGCGGAGCACAGGCTCCGGACGCGCAGGTTCAGCAGCCATGGCTCATGGGCCCAGCCGCTCCGCGGCATGCGGGATCTTCCCGGCCCGGGGCACGAACCTGTGTCCCCTGCATCGGCAGGCGGACTCTCAACCACTGCGCCACCAGGGAAGCCCTATAATTTTTAAAAGAGCAAACAATGTTTGCTTTAAAAACTACTGAATACTTCCGGGAGCCCTCTCCCCCTCCTTTCTGGTCCAAGGTCTCACTCTATAGGCCACTTTCTCAGGAAGGCTTTCCAAAGCACCTGCACCCTAAACAGACCAGGTTCCCTTATTACACACTATTATAAGCTCCCTGTACTTCCGTTTTGTATATCTTAATATAACTATAACTAGATAATTATTTGTGAAATTATTTAATGTCTATCTTCTCTACCTAGGTCTTAAATTGCTGTTTCTCAGGGCTGTTCTAGGCTCTCTGCTGTTATATACCAGGAGTTCCTGAAATGAGGTCCATAACATAACCATGAAATTATACGCTTGTTACATTTGTGTATTTTTCTTCAGATATTCAAAAAATGACCTTTAAAAGGGTTAAGAACCAAAAGTAGTAGATTTATGTTGTGTACCTACCCAGAGCCATCCTTTCTTTGGGGAAACAACCACTTGCCCATCGCACATGGTTCCAAGAAGGCTATTAGTCCCTGACTGCTCCAGTGGGCATATAAGCCAGTTCTGGCCAATGATGGTACCCCAGACTCCATGTAGACCCGAAAACAATCTCTCCATGAGACAGAATACATGCACCTGGAAAAGAAGTGCTTTTTCCCTCTCTTGAATCCATAGCAATAAGGCCCATTATAAGCCTAGAGTTACCAGTGGTCCTCTCTGCCAGATGAGGCCAAAAAAGAGGTAAGCAGAGAAGAGAGACCCCCGATTACATCATCTGAACACTTAGATCCAGCCATACCTACTTCCAGTCTTTTCAAAAACGTGAGGGGCGGGGTAGGAGGGGAGCCTTTTTCCCCTTTAAGCTGTGAGTTAGGTTTGTCACTTGCAAGCATAAGTCACCTGAGAGAGCCACCCAATTCCCACTGTTGAAATATACAACTTATATGGTAATCACTCCCAAATGTCTACCTCCAGCCCAAATCGCTGTCAAACTCCAGACCAATATATGCAAGCAACTGCCAAGTAGAACTCTCGACCTGGTGTTTCAGAGGATCAAAACTAAACTGTTTTCCTCCAGAAGCCAGCTCTCCCTCCACTTTTTTCATCTCAGCCAACAACACACATCTACCCTACCAGGTTTCCGATCTAGAAACCTGTGAGTCATTCTTGACAATCCCACTCCTCCTCTCTCCCCCAGCTAATTACCAAGTCCTGTCCATTCTACACCATAATTACCTGCCACTATCCTAGTCTGAGCCAGGATGGAACAGCTTTCCTACAAGTTTCAGTGTCTTCAGTCTTTTCTTCAAACTGATTCTCCGCTACGTAACTAATCTCACAAAACTGCAAATTTGACTATTTTATCCCCGCACTTGACATACCACTATCCTCCTTAAGTGAACACCCAATTATATACAGACAGAGCAACAACCAAGCTCCACAGTTTCAGATGTTATTAGTGGTATAAAAAATGTATACAGTAAGAAAAGGTTCATCAGAAACATAAAAGTATAGAAGAGTAACAATGTCCATAATATCAGGGTAGCTCAAATTCACCAGTTTTTAATAAAAGATACTCAAGAATATCTTTCCTTATCTAGTTCGTGCCTATTCATTAGTTCTATATTTAACTGCCCTTATGAACTTGGTTTAGGGACCCCCGCCGAGTCCACAAGATGGATTCCACTAATCATCTGATCTCCTTAAGACCCTACGCTAGTGCTTTCTTCAAAAAACATTACTGCGGATCTTTGAGCATGTCATTTTGTTTCTATCTATCTATCTATCTATCTATCTATTTATTTATTTATTTATGGCTGTGTTGGGTCTTCGTTTCTGTGCACGGGCTTTCTCTAGTTGCGGTGAGCAGGGGCCACTCTTCATCGTGGTGCGCAGGCCTCTCACTGTCGCGGCCTCTCTTGTTGCGGAGCACAGGCTCCAGACGCACAGGCTCAGTAGTTGTGGCTCACGGGCTTTGTTGCTCTGTGGCACGTGGGATCTTCCCAGACCAGGGCTCGAACCCATGTCCCCTGCATTGGCAGGCAGACTCTCAACCACTGTGCCACCAGGGAAGCCCCTATCAATATTTTTTTAGAACTGATAGCCTTTAAAATATTGGCTATACAGCACTATTTACAACAGCCAAGACATGGAAACAACCTAAATACCAATCTACAGATGAATGGATCAGAAGATGTGGTACATATATACAATGGAATGTTACTCAGCCATAAAATCGAACGAAATAATGCCACTTGCAGCAACATGGACAGACCTAGAAATTGTCATACTAAGTGAAGTAAATAAGACACAGAAAGATAAATATCAAAGATATTTGATATATCAAATATCATATCATTTATATGTGGAATCTAAAGTATGACACAAATGAACTTATCTACAAAACAGAAACAGACTCACAGATATAGAGAACAGACTTCTTGTTGCCAAGGGGAGGGCGATGAGGGAGGGAAGTACTGGGAGTTTGGGATTAGCAGATGCAAACTATTATATATAGGATGGATAAACAACAAGGTCCTAGTGTATAGCACAGGGAACTATATTCAATATCCTGAATCAACTTTGCTATCCAGCAGAAATTAATACAACATTGTAAATCAACTACACTTCAATAAAATTTATTAAAAGTTGGCTATAAGGACTTCCCTGGTGGCGCAGCAGTTAAGAATCTGCCTGCCAGCTGATTCACTTTGTTATAAAGCAGAAACTAACACACCATTGTAAAGCAATTATACTCCAATAAAGATGTTAAGAAAAAAAAAAAAAAGAATCCTGTCAATGCAGGGGACACAGGTTCAATCCCTGGTCCGGGAAGATCCCACGTGCTGCGGAGCAACTAAGCCCGTGTACCACAACTACTGAGCCTGCACTCTAGAGCCCGCGCACCACAACTACTGAAGCCTGCGTGCCTAGAGCCTGTGCTCCGCAACAAGAGAAGCCACCACAACGAGAAGCCCATGCGCAGCAATGAAGACCCGATGCAGCCAAAAATAAATAAATATATATATAAATTTATTTATTTATTTTAAAAAAGAGAAAATCCCTTTCTTCAGAAGGGGTTCCATCCAGAATTAGAAAATGGGGAAGACTTCAAAAAGAGATGGAATTTGAAATGGAGCTTGACGGAGGCAGGACTCATACATACGACAATTAACTATTTACGCAGTCCCAGTAGAGAGAGAGTTATAAGCAACAGCAGAAGAAGGGTGGAAAGAACTTGTGCAGGAAGCAAAAAGAGTGGAAGATAAGAATCTGGCAAATCTGAGGCAAATCCCAAGGAAACAATTTCATTTAATAGAAGACACTGGAAACTTCTGAGTGGGGAAGTGACAAGAATGGGATTCAAGATTAATTTATGCAGAAATGCGTAAGTTAACCTGGATAAAGGTGGAAGTAAAGGCAAGAAGATCATAACATTAGGCCAGGTGGGATGAGAACCTGATTCAGCTAGCAGGAAAAAAAAAAAAAAGATTGAAGAGGGAAAATTGTCAAATATACAAATATATACACAGGGCATAATACTGTATACAAGTATATCGAATCAAAGAAATTTAAAGAAAAAAGAATTATGTGAAAACCAAATAACATTAGATTTGAAAACTCAATAAATAAATTTCTGGAAAAAATACTAAACACTAAAATTCACACAAGAAATAGAAAATTTACACAGATCAGCAGCTATTAAATAAACTGAAATGGTACTCAAATTCCTCTCCAGGAAAAAATATATATATTATAAGCCTGAATGCTCTTACAGGTGAGTTCTGCCAAACTCTCAAGTAAAAGATAATCCCAGGGGCTTCCCTGGTGGCGCAGTGGTTGAGAGTCCACCTGCCGATGCAGGGGACACGTCCCGGTCCGGGAAGATCCTACATGCCGCAGAGCGGCTAGGCCCGCGAGCCATGGACGCTGAGCCTGCGCGTCCGGAGCCTGTGCTCTGCAACGGGAGAGGCCACAACAGTGAGAGGCCCGCGTAACGCCAGGAAAAAAAAAAAAAGATAATCCCAGTCTAAACTGTTCCTGAAAAGAGAAAAAAAAGAAGGAAAGTGGCCCAACTCATTTTGTAATCTATTATAACCTTGTTACCAACATGTATTAAGAACTGTACCAGAGTTGGCATGAACAGAGAGAAGAGTGACAATACCATGAAAGCAGAACCAATAGATGTTGGCTACAGACAACACGTGATGGGATGGGGAAAGGACTAGGTTTGGGATAACATCAACAAAAATAAGGAACACCAGGGAAACAAGTTTGGTAAGAAGGACGAGTTCACTTTGAACCTGAATAATCAGGTAGAGGTACGCATAAAACAATTTGAAAAACCAGAATTCAAGGGCAGAAGGGAAATAAAGAATAGAGATTTGAGAATTATTCAGACAGAAGGGTCTGAAACAATGTCAAAGGACCAGAGATATATGAAAAATGATCTGAAAAGTGAAACTTGGAGAACACTTACATTAATGAGGAAGAAGGAAGAACAGAAAGTGAAAAGGGGCAAAGAGTAACGAGGTCAGTATAATGTCACAGAAGCCCTGTTTTCATCTAGTTAATTCATACTCATCCTTCAGAACTGTCACAGGGTTCCAATGTAACATTTTTAAGAAGGCCTTCTGAGATTCCTCCAACATACACCAGCACCAGGTCAGGCCCCCATTTTAAGCTCTTATAAATACTCTGCATTTTATCTATACAATTATATTTAATTATAGACTTCATTCTTCAATATACGTCTCCCTCAGTAGACTTTAAGCTCCATGAAGGCAAGGCGCCATATCTGTTGTTGCCTCCTACTGACTCGTGTGTTACGTTAGAATACAGTAAGTATTCGTTGAATGAACTGGACAGGTGAATGATGGACAAGGAAAGGTATTTCAAGAACGATGGGTCGATGTTAAATGTTACAAAAAGCTCAAGCTGACTTAGAAAGGGGGCTTTAAAAGTGTTTATTAGGTTACAGGTGACCTTTGTGAAGGTGAAATCCAGATAATAAGGGGTTAAGAAGTGAATCGATCACCAGGAAGTAAAGGCAGGAAAAGTAAACTACTCTTGGCAATGTCTAGAGTTGGGATTATGAAGGTGTGAATTTTCATTTTACTTCATTTTGCTCTATTTTTCTTAACGAACATGTATCACTTTTATAAGGACATAATTTCTTTTTATTGTTAATATGATTTGAAAAGGAAAGGCAGCAACAAGACAGGTTTGGGGAGTAGCAGAATCAAGGGAAGGTTTCTGTAAACTGAAGAAATATTAAGCACATTCGTACTTGTAAGAACTCTAAGACAAAAGAGTAACTTATACTCCATTGAGTAGGAAAGAAGAGAAAAATGAAATAAGGTGTTAACCAGGAGGAAGGACAAAAAATATTCTTCCACTAAGATGGAAGGAAAGAAGATGATAAAAGGAATCCAGTAAATTCTGGAAGGAGCTCCCATTGGATGCCTCAATGTTTTCAGGAAAGGATGTGAAGTGAAGAAAGCAGAAAAAGTTTGAAATAAGTTCTATGGAGAATGTGCGGGCGGGCGCGCGGAGGCGGGGGGGGGGGCGGGGGGGTGCAAAACAGGAGTGGAACACTGATTCTGTTAAGAGGTCATTCTAAATTTCAACTGGCCTTTTGTAAACTGCAACCCATTTCTAGCTCAGGACTGCCCGTATTTTAGCTTTAATTTTAAATATTTAAATAAAATTCTAGTTAAGAAACTTTCTATTTCAACAACTGAAAAGTTATAAGCATTGATACATTCTACTTTAATTCAGACTTGAACTCCTCTTTTGAAATAAATACAATAAAGAAGTTGTTTTCAACTCAAGCAACAAATGAGCGATCATTTCAAGTATGAGTTTACTGAAAAGCGCTCCTAAACGTCAGTGTCTGCAGAGAAAGGCTTTTTGTAGTTGCTGTTGTTTAACTCTTCGCATGCCTCACTTTAACAGATCCTGAATAATAGAGAAAATCTTGGGTTCAAATCCCAGCTCATTTAGACAAGTTATACAACCTCTTTGCGTCTCGGTTTCCTCTTCTAAAAAATGAGGAATATACTAACCAGGATTATCATAGGGATTAAATGACGTAACACAGGTGAACGTGCCAAGTTCGTACTATGTACTCAGAACAGTTTGCTAACCGTCTGAAAGACAAAACCTGCAGCACTTTGACCAAATTAAAACATCCGAGAGCCTGAAAGAGCACAAGTCACAAAACGCCAGATCCTAGCACACAGCACATTATTTTTCTTCCCTGACGCAAGCTATTTTTTTTTTCTCGCCAAACCTTTCCACTAGGAGTCTGGAAAGAGAAAAAAAGGGTTACATTCAATCCAACAGAAAGTTTTCACAAACTGAAGTGCAGAATCACAACAGACATGGCAGCGGAGGCAGCGCAGGACAACAGGTGAACCTCCGAGAAACCTGGCACCTTCCCGCGGGCAAGTTTTGCGGGAGGGCTGGCAGTTCCTCCTGGCTCTACCGCCTCACGAAACAGACATTCGTTTTCTCTCTTTTTTTTTTTTTTTTTTTTTGCAGAAACGTAATGGACAAATCGCGAATATCACCCTCGCAGCTCCCGGGCGGGGAGGTGAGCGCCTTTCCCATTTAAGGATTCAAGAACCGTCCTTGGTGGCGGCTTTCGCCCACACCGCCTCCCCAAACTCGGCCTGAAACCCGGGGGTGGGGAACAAAGAGGGGCCCAGAGGCGGGGACGTCGCGGGGGGCGGCCAGGGGGCCCGGGTCTCCGGCAGGGCCAGGCCCGGGGCGGCAGGGCCCAGTCGGCCGCGGCCTGACACAGTCGGGGCAGCGGGGACCCTGCGGAGCGGCCAGGCCCGGCGGCCCCCAGCTCGGGCCTCCCTCGAGCTCCCGGATCCCCCCGAAACTTCGCCCCGAGCCCGCGCCAGCCTCCCTGCCGCGGCCGGCCTCTTCCGACGCGCACACGCACTCTCCGGACGAGCCAACTCACCCGAACCCTGGGGAACTCATCCTGCAGCCCTCGGCGCGGAGCGGGGTGGGCGCGGCGAGCCGCCGGGGCAAGGCGGGGGCCCGGCTCGGCCTCCGCCCTGGGCGTGCAGCGGCCCCAGCCCGGTCGCCCCTCGCGCGGCCGTACGATTCTCGTCTGGCGCGGACGGACGCGGCGCAGCCCGAACCTTCCTGCCCGCCCTCCTCCCTCCTCCTTTGCCGAGCGCCAGCAGGCGGATTCCAATCTCGGCAGCCTTCGCCGCCGCCGCCGCCGCCGCCGCCGCCGCCGACACTCGCCTAGGAGGGAGGAGTGCGGGGGGGCCGGCACGGGAGCGGGGTCTGGGGGGAGGGGCAGGCCTCCGCGAGACTGGTTGCAGCGCGCGCGCACTGGGAGGGCGCCCGCCCCGCCCGGCCGGGGACGCGAGAAGAGCCGAGCGCGCGACGGAAGTGCCCGAAGGGTCTGAGGTGCTCGGCGCCCCACTGCCGGGAAGGAAGGCTGGCAGCCGGCAAGGGGGCGCCGGGCTGCCGTAGGGGAGGAGGGGTTCTCCTCCGCGCGGCCCCGTCGGCCCCTCCTCACCGAGACGCCCCATTGCCGCTGTGGCGGGGCTGGCCAGTGTCCGGAAGCCGTGTCGAGCAGACGCAGTGCTCGCGCCGCACACGACTCAGCGCCGTGGAACGGCGCGGACATCGCAGCCCCTTGCTGCGCGCTGGCCGGGCCCCCCGGCACTGCCAGTGTTCCGGGGTTCCTTCGTGTGGACCCCTCCCCCCGACAAACTCTTAACTCAACAAAAACTCTGACACGTGAGGGCAGGTCAGCGCTTGCGGAATAAGCCTGATCGCTGAGAATTCACACGCCACGGCGGGGAACTGCCCGATCGTGGTAGTAGTGGTTGCGACAAAGAAAAGAATAATGTAGCCACAGTACAACCATTATTCACCCACAGCTCCCCGGCTTCTCTTTCTGGGCTCTTTGCCAGCATGCCGAGGCGCAGGTAGGGAGGTGGAGGTGGACAGGCTCCGAGTGAGCTGCAGGGGAAAGGAGCATTTCCGCGTCGGTCCTGGAGCTCCGAGGCCTGGCCCTCCCGCGGACCCTGTGATGGAGCCCGTGAATTCCAAAGGCATAAGATGAGGAGCGGCGTTAACCCAACAGAACTGAAGTCAGCGGACTATAAATATTGCTCCCTTCTCTACCTTTGGCTCACTCTAGGGACCTCGGATACACTCCAGAGTCTCATTCCCTCCATTTGGAAAACATAAATAATTGTCACTACCTCTTTTCTTCCATTTGTCCTCATTCTTTGGAAAATGTCGTTAAAAGTAGTCAATGTCCTGGATGTGAAGAAAGAGTCTAGGTCCCTTTTTAACAACCAAATGTGACCTTGATCTCTTTGGTAAGTCTTTCAACGAATGTATGGTGTTAAATTAAGTCTCTTTACAAAAGATACTCTTTTTTAAAGTTACCTTTATAAAATCACTTTTTAAACTGTGGGTAAAAAGAGGCAAGGAAAAGAATGTGCCAGGCCCTGATGTTTGTGTTTTACACACATTCTCCCTTGAGAGACGTTTAGATTCCAGGCCTTTAGATTCCATTTATATTCTTCTTTAAATGGCTAAATTCCCTTACATTCTTGTTTAACGGGTTTTTTTGTCCATCGTTTATTCTGTCCCCCTTTTATACATCCACCTTTGCCCTTAATTCCTCAGATACCTTCCGTAATTCCAAGTTATTTTTCAATTCTATTTATTCTTTAATTTTTTTCCTGAACTCTATACCTGTCTCAGGTTTGAGAGTTATGGATCTTGCTATGCAGGATGAATGTATGATACATGAGTTTCCCTGCATCTCCTAAAATTTGTCACTTTTTCAAGTTTTCTACATAGGACACTGCTTTGATATCAAGGGAAATGGTGGACCTTTTGCTCGAGGAGATTCAGACTGATTGACCAAAGAACTCATTGATGTAAGCTGAGCAATGTGTCATGGCAGATAAAACTATGACAAGTGTGTTAATATACCCTCTAGAGCCTAGTTCAATTTTCAGACATACGAATCAGTCTATAAAATAGACAACCTCAGGTTGGTAGTTTAGTACATCAAGTTTCCAAAATGTACAAATCTGTGTTGCCTAGGTTGTGTCATATGCCACTGTAGAAATAAGAGCAAAACTGAAGCATCAAATTTTAAGTCATGACATCTTTGCTTCTCTACAAAAGGATCTCCTTTTCAAGTTTTCGGAAATTTTACTAGACATCCTTTTGCTCTCCTTGGATAAGGCCCACCTTAGTGCCCAGGCTGAAATCCTTAGCTTTATCACAGCGGGCAACCTACCTACTGACAACTGAGCAGGGCATAGTGTTTTCTCTGGTTCCTGGCATGTGTATGCACGCTGGCCTGTTTCTCTGGTTTGCCTGCCCACTAAATGAACAAGAGCAGCCAGGAAGCCCAAGGAGACATCTGGACACGTATAGTCTGGCCCCCAAACTCAAAGGCAACACCTCAAGGTCCAAATTCAACATTCTCTAATGTGATGGTTTTCCTTTAAGTAGGTTAATAGAATGCTCTGGAAATGGGCCTTTTTTCTCTGCATAGTCTGTTTGAGGTACAGGTCTCAAGAGTGGTAGTTGCATGCCCAAATCACATAGCATTAGTTTGGAATGCAAAATCACCCCTCTCCTACAGTTCTCAGGACCTCAAGGACACTTTCCCTGATCACCTGTCTTAAATTAGCACCCCAACACAGCCAATTTTATTTTCTTTATACCACTTTTTACTATATGAATTTACCTTGTTCATTTAGTTATTTGTTTATGGTCTGAGTTTCTCTGACCCTCTAGAATGTAAACTCCATGAGAGCAAAGACCTTGTCAATCTTGTTCTCAACTGTTTCCTCAGAGCCTAGTTCCTCGCACATATCTAGTGCTCAAGGTTTGTTAAATGAATGAGTGAGATAAGGATAGAATTTCCCGGGCTTCCCTGGTGGCGCAGAGGATGAGAGTCCACCTGCCGATGCAGGGGACACGGGTTCGTGCCCCGGTCTGGGAAGATCCCACATGCCGCGGAGCGGCTAGGCCCGTGAGCCATGGCCGCTGAGCCTGAGTGTCCAGAGCCTGTGCTCCGCAAAGGGAGAGGCCACAACAGTGAGAGGCCCGCGTACAGCAAAAAAAAAAAAAAAAGAAAGGATAGAATTTCCTCTAAGCATTTCTGAACCTTGTCATCAAGACCCAGGTATTTATTTATTTATTTATTCATTTATTTATTTTCTATTTTCTTTTAGCCGTGCCACGTCGCTTGCAGGATCCTAGTTCCCTGACCAGGGATCAAACCCGGGTCCCCGGGTGGGGATGCATGGAGCCCTAACCATTGGACTGCCAGGGAATCCCAAGACCAAGTTTTAGAGGGTGGCTTGCACTATGTTGAAAAGGTGAGGATGAATCAGGGAAGCTATGGGTTGTACCATCTTCAGTGAAAAGGAGACATCTGCTTTCAGGGAAGGCATTAGTTCCATAGGTTCATCCAAGTTAATCCATCCAAAGTCATTTTCCTGCTGTAAAGACTTTATGAGGCAAAGGCAGCACTAAGTCATCGTGGGTATGGAGATAAATTAGAGTCCACTAAGGAGGGAATAGTGAAGGGATGCCCTTGGCAGAGTGATGCTTTAGGTTGGTTTCAAACCCAATATTAATGGACAAGAGTGCTGTGAAGAGTAGAGGAAACAGCTACATTTTTCAGCATGGACACTACTACATCATTTTATTGGTTAATAATACCCTGTCATGGTTTAGAAGGACCAAGCCAAAACAGAAATTGTGTTTGAGAAAAAAGATGGTTATATATAAATATAACTCAGTGCACAAGATAGAGAAAAGTTTAAAGATCTGAATTTGTTTTTTCTTTGTAATGGTATAATACTTGATTTCCCATTCTATTTTCACTTATAAATAACTGGCTCCTTTTCCCATTTCCATTTTCACTTCTCCTTGTTTCAAAGGACTTGTTTCCTGTGATTAAAAGATGGTTTAGTGAGGCTCTTGCTACAAAGTAGTCACCACTTGGTCCTGCCTAGTCCATGGTCTCTGAAGACCTCTCCCTGCTATCGGTACACCTTTTACCACAGAGCTCAATCCTCTCCTGGCCCTGTGACAGGAAGACTTCCCAGAGCTCCAGTCCCAAGCCCAGGACTCAGCCTCCTTCTGCTACCTACTTGGGGAGCCTTAACCTTGGCCCCCTTATAAGCACTGACTTATAGCCCTTTTCTTGCTCTTGAAGCCATGGCCTTTTAGCCTGTGTGGAACTTGATTTTCTCTGCCTGTTGTCTGGACTTTGCTCTCTGGAGTCTGCCCCAGCCCTACAACACAGATTCTTCTGTGCACTGATAGCAATGCTTGTTTGCCTTCAGCTTTTTTCCTAGATTCTCTGAGTCCGTATTATATCCATCTATCAGGCCTCCTTTCCCCCATTACCTCAAGATGGACATCCTGATGCCTGCTGCTCTCCTGGACTACCACCTGTTGTTTGCTTACTGCTTTCTGGCTATCAGGTACTGCCTAGAGGGCTGGAGTTCCTCCCACCCAACACCTGGAGCTGGGGCCTCCCTACCCCAGCTCCACTCAGCCCATGGTAAAACTGTCCTTCCCTGTCCTGTAGCAGTTCACCTCCCTGCCTTTCCTGAGAGCAGTGGGTTTATAACCTATTACACTTTATCTTTTAACCGGATATAAATAAAGACAGATAGAAAGTATATGTATGTATATATATATATATATATATATATATATATATGTATATATATATATATATATATATATATAGTTGGTTTTTGTTTTTGTCTGGTTAAAAAATGAAGTGTAATAAGTGCTTGTAATATGTATATATGTGTATGCGTATATATGTATATATATGTATATTTATATTACACGTATGTACATGTATAACCCATATCTGACTCTACTTACTACTCCTAAACACTGATTCTACTCAAGAATTCCTTTGGCACTAGTAGTCCAGAAATCCCAGCATCTGGAGCTGAGTATGATTACCTTGTGAATGACCAGTCAAAGAAAGACAAGGTGTCATGATAAAGATTCAAGCTGAGATAACTGGGGAGATAACAATCCTGGATCAGGAATGCTATGTCATTAACAGCCAACTGTATCAACTGTACACGCTGTACATGGTTATCCAAATGTATTCCTAGGTGTAGTGTGGTGCTACCAATGTGCATAGGCATACTAGTTTACCATCACATATGTTGGGGTACCTATCCTTGTGTGGGACACAAAATTCTAGGGGACAGAAACTGTCTTTTTCTCACTCCATTGTCTCCCTAGGATCTAGCACGCTGCCTGGCACACCAGTAGGTGTTCAATAAGTACTGAATGAATGAATGACTAAGTGTACTAGGCATTATAGTAGACTCCTGTCCCCTAAAAGCTTAAAATGTAGTAAAATAAGATGTGTACATAATTCCTTTATTTGATGTTTGTTTCTGAGTCAGGATTTATTGCCATTAAGATAGCTGCTAATTCATTTTGTTCTCTACTGATAGTTTGCCCTCACTCGTTTCTTCTATTTTTATCAACAAAGGCAGGGTTGGTTTTTTGGCTTTTGTTTTTAATATTTTTGAGGCTGAGTGTTAAAGCATTTACCTTGAGGGAATGAGAGTCTAAGAAATGCTGTAATGATAGCAAAGAACTATCACTGACTATCACTTTTTTTTTTCTCTTTTGGCCACACCATGAGGCTTCATACCAGGGATCAAACCTGGGACCACAGCAGTGAAAGCCCAGAATCCTAACCACTAGGCCACCAGGGAGCTCCCTATCACTGACTTTAAATTTACCAACTCTTCAACAAACAGTGCTTGAGTTCTGAAGTTCCATGTGCTCTTTAAAAAACAACTTCCTCAGTTCTCTCATGGGGAAACATAATCAAATATCCAATCAGTAATCAGTAGCTGTCAGTGTTTCTTTTAAAATATAGGTTTTACATTTGGTTTGCTACCCACCTTAAAATCTGTCTTCCTCGCTGTATACCTGAATTATACCAGCTATCCTAATTGGTCATTCCCTCTTTCAACTGATCTTGCTCAGTTTTTCCAGACTTCACTTAATGAAATGCCACTGTCATCGAAATCTGAGAACCACTGCTGTATGGCAGTGTTCTGTTAGACTAGTCACTCCACTTCCTGCAGAATGGGCCACATTCATTCTCCTTTTAATGCCATTCTCCTGCCTGCAATGCCCAGGTACCACCTCTTGCAGGAAGTCATCTCTGACGGCTCCATCCTAAACCCCTTAGGCTTTTCTCTCTATGGTCTATATCACTGATGTTTTTGCATAGTTTAGCTGTTCCTATGTCTTTCTCCCAAATATGATTTCATACCTTTATTCACTTACATATGAATAGGGGCTTTCTAGCCTCCCAGCCTGGGGAAGGACAGTGTAGAGGGTATCAAAATACACAAGGTATCAAAATAGCAGCCCCAGGCTGGAGCCTACCATTGTAATAGTCAAAATTCTTGCCTCTTAGTTTTCAAGGTCCAATTGGAGGTGGAGGGGTGGTCACATACTTCTCAATGCATCTGCTGTGCTGCTCTGTCCCTCAAGGTCAAAGAGGGTACTCCTGTTCCTCCTTCCTTTCTACCCTCCCCTGCCCCGATTGTTAGCACAGTTGCTGTAGTCACTGCACTGAGCATCTCGGGCGGCTACATTGCAAGACTCCAAGGGGTGCCATCCTGCTTTTTGTGAAAGATGCTCCCTGGAGTTGTGCGGTGCACAACTTGCACCTGGCCCCACTGAACACCATGAAAGAGGCACTCCAATTGCAGGCAGGGAGCCTAGTCCCTAGCTTGCTTAAAGAACCAGCTTTTAAAAATTATTATTAACATTATATATCTATATGTAACATTATATATTACATAGATATAGATATAACACTGCATTTTATTATATAACATTATATACCTTTCAGGGCATTTGGGGGAAATGAAAGTGGCAAGATGAATATTTTTTAGAATTAAGTCAATTAGAATCTCATATAAGATGTGTAATTAATCAAAATGTTCATTTATTTGATCAATGTAAATGCTCAATAACAAAACTTATTCTGTTGTTATACTTGCAATAATGCATCATGCTAATCAAATTTTATATATATACCAGATTTCATCAAAACTAAGATACCATTAATTATAAGCACTGTTATTTTATGTACAACTAGGAAAGAAAAGCACTGCCAATTAAACTATGTTACATCATTAATTGTAAAACATCCTAATTTCAGAGGTGATAAAATGTCAAAAAATGTGCATCTAAGAATTGATGAAATACAGTGTGTATTAATGCATCTAAAAGGCAAAACAACACCATGCAGTCCAGTAGTTTGAAACGTTAGGTTTCTGGGTTTTTTTTTTTTTTTTTTTTTTTTTTTTTTTTTTTTTTTCTTTTTGCGGTATGCGGGCCTCTCACTGTTGTGGCCTCTCCCGTTGCGGAGCACAGGCTCCGGACGCGCAGGCCCAGAGGCCATGGCTCACGGGCCCAGCCGCTCCGCGGCATATGGGATCCTCCCAGACCGGGGCACGAACCCGTATCCCCTGCATCGGCAGGCGGACTCTCAACCACTGCGCCACCAGGGAGGCCCGGTTTCTGGGTTTTTGACATGTAACTTATTTGTTTATTATGCATGATTCTCGAATAGCCACACTATGAATGTTAACCACAAGAGCAGAGACAGTACAGTTCAACTGCATATAGACACATAAATCAAAAGTGAATAAGGGCTTCCCTGGTGGCGCAGTGGTTGAGAGTCCGCCTGCCGATGCAGGGGACACGGGTTCGTGCCCCGGTCCGGGAAGATCACACATGCCGCGGTGCAGCTGGGCCTGTGAGCCATGGCCGCTGAGCCTGCGCGTCCGGAGCCTGTGCTCCACAACAGGAGAGGCCACAACAGTGAGAGGCCTGTGTACCGCAAAAAAAAAAAAAAAAAAGAGCCTTCCTGAAATTTTGGGGCCTCCCTGGTGGCGCAGTGGTTGAGAGTCCGCCTGCCGATGCAGGGGATACGGGTTCGTGCCCCGGTCTGGGAGGATCCCATATGCCGCGGAGCGGCTGGGCCCGTGAGCCATGGCCGCTGGGCCTGCGCATCCGGAGCCTGTGCTCCGCAACGGGAGAGGCCACAACAGTGAGAGGCCCGCATACCGCAAAAAAAAAAAAAAAAAAAAAAGTGAATAACTTATGATTCAGTCACATAAAGTTTAGAAGAAATACTAGCATCAAGTCACATGCTTGGATTACATTACAAATAAAAAATTAACTTTCGGACAGCTGTTTATACTGAAAACGTGCAATGACAAGAGGAATGGACATGTTTTTATCTTTGGAAAAAGTCAAACTAAACAATCAGAAAAATCTCAGCGGTGCAGTAGAATGACTTTACATTTATTCTGGAAGTTGAACAATAGTGCTTGCTGCTTATGGGGCCATCAGGAAAAGCCAGCTGTGGATTTCTTTCTAGTACAATTAATTGCTTCCGCTGTATATAAAATCGAAAGAATCGGGTGCTTTAGTGCGGAAAAAGGATATCCTGCTACACTGCTCCTATTTCCTCACAAAAGCTATTATTGAGCCTTTTGCCATTAATTCACAAGCATTGGATTATCCTGTGATGAAAGAGACCAAGTGGCTTTTCATTTTTATAGTCTCTTATCTCCTATTTATTTGGCACCTCTCTGGAGATACCAGCTCTTCTCCCAAGACTGGTTAATTGCTAGGATGTTAGAAGGTAGCTAATGACTGACTTCCTTTTCTGAGACTAATTGTGAGCCCATCTCTATACTTTTTCTTGGAGTGGCCTTTCTCACTGCCGAGAAAAATTCCGAGTTCTGTTATTACTTGGAATGACAGAGGCATTTTCAGTGCCAGCTTTCAATCCCTGCCCACCGTTTACTTTGAGACCAGCAAGTGACTCTTTTATAAATCCTCTGTATAGACCTGCACTGTCCGGTATGCAATAGCCACTTGCCATGTGTGGCTATGTAAATTCTGAATTAGTTAAAATGAAATTAAAATTTTAAATTCAGTTTCTCAGTCTCGGCTCACTAAGTGCTCAACAGCCACATGAGGTTAGTGGCTACCATATGCGAAGGGTGCAGAGATAGAACGTGTCCATTTTCACAGAAGGTTCTATTGGACAGTGTTGCTATAAACTGTGACCTGCTCTGTTCAGGCCTCCTGAACAGTATCTGAGCCCATCTCCTGAATTGATATTTCTTTGCTCACCATTCAAGACAAGTGGTAGAAAGGCTACTTTCAGGATCATCTGTACAGTTTGTTACTTGAGAAGTTTCTCTGAACATGTAGAGTACCAGAAATAGGGGGGTTGCTGTTCAACAGGTATAAGGTTACAGTTATGTAAGATGTGTTCTTACCACAATAAAATAAATAGATATATATGTATATTTCTTAACGGTAGAAAACTGACCAAAATGTTAATAGTGTTTGTGGCATCTCCAGGTAGTGGCACCATGATTACTTTTTTCTTCTTCCTATTTATATGTGTTTTGGGGGGGGTTTATTCAATAAGCACATATTCCTTTCTTAATTAGTAAAAATCACATTTAAGATACTTAAACCCATTCATTTTTTTTGTCACCAGTTTCAAACTAAGGTGGTTTTATCCAGCCCCTGCCTTTAAAGAGAAGAAGTAGTCATTTTGAGCAACTGTTTCTTTAAAAATTAAACTCAGCCAACAGCGTTTAGTTGCGAGATCTGTATTCCCTTCTATCCTAGCATGAAAAGCATCAGAGAACCTGCCCTAGAATCTTGCCAAATAGAATCACAGAACATCCCTCTGGAAGAGATGGTTCACGATCACTAGCAATTGTCTCACGATCACTAGCAATTGTCTCACCCAGGCATTTCTTGGGCATTTTGCCAGGATCCATGCATTTCTAGACTATAGTTCAGAGTCTCAGAATCAAGGCCCAACAGGTTAAGGAGGCTCATGGAGCTGAGGAGAGCTCTATTTTTACCACTGAAAAGAGAACCATAAAAAAGAAATCCTTGTTTCCTAAAAGTTCAGGCATGATCATACAGGTTTAATTAAGAACAGCAAGCTGTTTACAGCAAATTATAAACTGCATAAAGCAGACCTCAGTGAACACTCCCAAAGGATGTCCCACGAACCCTTACTTCTCCAAGTCCAGATTCAGCAGATCTGGCTTGGTGAGGTAGGGTGCCGCAATGCCAGCCAGAGGAGTATCCCAAAAGTCCCCTTCCAGAACTTTCCATGACCAAAGGAGAGGGTCAAGAGATCATGGAAAGCCTCTGTTTTTCTTCCCTTTTGTCCTTGAAACTTGAAGCCAATCCACAATTTCCTTGACTGCTACTGCACCCGCCAAGTAGAGAGACACTTCAGATACAAGCTAAGCAACGTTATATGGTGGGAAGAACACCAACTTTGGAGTCAGAATTCTGGCTGAACTTCCTAATTTTTGACCTTGGGCAGTTTGTCACCCTCTCTGAATCCCAGTTTCCTCATCTATAAAATGAGACTAAATAATACCAATCTAATGAGGCAGATGTGAGAATTAACTGAGTATTTGGAAAACAGTTGGCACAGAATCCACACTCAATTAATTTCACTTACCTTTCCTTTTCGTTCTAGGAAGTGATTGGTCCATTGGTGTTCTATTGAAGGGGAAGGAAAACAAACTGTAAAACTCTTAATGAGCCTTACTTCAAACACAGCCCAGTGCCGTTCAGTAATTAGTATATGAGTTCTGCTTCAGCTTGGGCTGGGCTCCAGTTCTTCGTTCCAGCCTTGGCTCAGGAATTTCCTTCTCTAGAAAGCCTTTGCTGCCCACTCCCAAGCTGATTAAGTGTCCCTCCCGAGTAGTCCCGTGGCCCCCCAAGCTTGTTTCTGTCCTATCATTTACCTTGCATTCTACTTCTCAAACAAGGGTACCCAGAATTGGGCATGGAGTGTGGAATGTTATAAGGCATCTTCTCCACAGCATCAATTTTATCTAATAATAAATAAAACAAAGGGCATATATATATATTTTTTTACATTAAAAACTTTTTTTAGTTGAAGTATAGTTGATTTGCAGTGTTACAGGTGTAGAGCAAAGTGATTCAGTTATATGTATTTATATTCTTTTTCAGATTCTTTTCCATTATAGGTTATTAGAAGATATTGAATATAGTTCCCTGTACTATACAGTAGGTCCTTGAAGAATTTTCTTAATAAGATGTTTTGGTTTTTTTAATAGAATTAGTTCATGAAAAAAGGAACACAGAACCCAGCTAAGCGATAACAAGGATGGCATCCTTTTGTCATTTTGGTTCTAAATCTCTCCAATCTAATGCCTAACTGTAGATGGAGCCCTCATGATCATTATTACTCAGATAACCTTTAAAATGTATTTTGGAGAGGTTTAAGTAGGATCAAACAGTGAAGTTCATAGTTTAAAAAATACACTGTTTTAAAAAGAAAGCAAATCTCAGAACAGTATATATAGTATGATTCCAATTAAGTAAACACAAAGTGTGTGTGCAGTTTGTGTGAGGGTATATACAAGAATAGGTCTGTGTTTCCCAGATTTCAGAAAACAACACTGTGCTGTATCCACACAGAACTAATGTTTCCCAGATTTTAGACACTGCATAACACCGTTTTTTTTTCTTGGCCATGCGTCGTGGCTTGTGGGATTTGAGGGATCTGCGGGATCTTAATTCCCCCACCAGGGATCAAACTTGGTCCCCCTGTAGTGGAAGCACAGAGTCCTAACCACTGGACTGCCAGGGAATTCCCTGCATACAAACTTTGCCCGTATTCATCCAGAACTGCTTGATGAACAGCTTTGACATTTTTTTCAAAAGTCTTATAGGAAAAATAAAATGTATTCTTCTCCCAAAAATGAAGTCCTTCACTTATAGTCGAATATTTATTTCATCTCTTTGCAACTGGCAGGCATTAGAAGGCATCATCTGGCCTGCCTTACCACAGGCTCCAAGGGCCTCCGTGCTCTCTCCCTCCTCTCCTGCTGCCCTCTCCTCACCTCTGCTCTCAAGCCCCATGCCTTCACTGTGCCCAAACTGTACCCTGAAAGCCTCCGCATTTCTCTTACCCTCCACTTCAAATTTTGGTGTGGTTGGTTTCTGCTCAACATTCAGACCTCAGCCCAAATGTCACCTCCTCATCAGGGTCTTCACTGACCACCCGACCAAAAGTAGCTTACTCCAGCCCCCAACACATCGCTCTGTTTTATGTTCCCATAGCACTCACTAACTTATAGTGTATTGAGTATATACTACTTGTTTATTCCTTGTCTCTTCCCTTTAGAGGGTAAGCTTTATGAAAGCAGGAACCTTGTCTGTATTGTCATCTTCCATCCCTACAACAAAGCCTAGCCATTTAGTGAGTGTTTGTGGAACGAAAAGTTATACTTCTGTAATATTATTCAATGCTAAAAAGAAATGAGCTATCAAGCCATGGAAAACTATGGAGAAGAATGAAATGTATATTGCTAAGTCAAAGAAGCTAATCTGAAAAGGCTACATACTGTAGGATCCCTACTATATGACATTTTGGAAAAGGAAAAACTATGGAGACAGTAAAAAGATCTGTGGTTGTCAGGGATTAAGGGGGAGGGAGAGATGAGTAAGTGGAGCACAGTGAATTCTTAAGCAACTTTATATGATATTATAATCGTGGATACATGCCATAATACATTGTTCAAATCCACAGAATGTGCAACACCAAGAGTGAACCCTAATATAAACTACTGACTCTGGGTGATAAGATGTGTCAATGTAGGTTCACTGATTATAACAAATGCACCACTCTGGTGGGGTATGTTAATAATGCGGAAAGCCATGCATGTGCGGGGACAGGGGGTATATGGGAAATCTGTTTACCTTCTGCTCAGTTTTGCTATGAACCTAAAACTGCTCTAAAAATAAAGTCTATTAAAAAAAAAGGAATATTGCCCAAGTTGTTGATGGTTTAACTAAGTGTAAGTGGAACGTTGAGAAAAATTATTTGACATTAGGATTGTCCTGGGAAAGTCAGAGCTCAGGAAAGCCTAAACCAAAATTTTAGGCAATGTTTCCCAAATTGGAGTTCCATATTCTGTTCTCAAATAAGTTAAACAGGTTTCTTTATTGAGGGACTCAGCACCCACACAGCTCCCATGTGTGTTGTGAATCTCTAGGGTGAATAGCATATGCAGCTATTTCCTAACATTTGATCCAGAACCCATTCTTCATGCCATGTTATCATTCACGAGCTTAAGTCCAGCTGAATGCCAGTGCCACTGGGCAGAGCCACTTTAAATAGTCAAAATATTTCTCCTCAGAACTAACCCAAAATAATTTAGTCATTTACCTAAATTATTAGATACATAATTTGGCTGATTCCATTCCATGAGAACAATGTTTTCTGTCTATTTTATTCACTATCACGTTCTCAGTGTCCAGAGCAGTGCCTGGCACACATTCGGTGTTCAATAAATATTTTTTGAAAGAATGAATGAATAAGCAAATGAATAAACATTTTTTATTATTTAAGTTTCAGGTGTACAGCATTATGATTCAACACCTGTACACACTACAAAGTGATCAATTTCACAAGTCTAGTTGCCATCCATCACCATACAGTTGACCCCCTTCACTTCTTTCACCCAGCCCCCCAATCCCCTTCCCCTCTGGTAACCACTCATCTGTTCTCTGTGTCTGTGAGTTTATTTTCTTTGTTCATTTGGTTTTTTTTTATATTCCACATATGAGTGAAATCATATGGTATTTGTCTTTCTCTGTCTAGCTTATTTCACTTAGCATATATCTTCAAGTTCCATCTATGCTGTTACAAATTGCAGGATTTCATTCTTTTTTATGGCTGAGAGTATTCCATTGTGTGTGTGTATATATACAAACACACACATATATATGTGCATATATATCACATCTTCTTTATCCATTCATCCATTGATGGACACTTGGGACACTTAGATTGTTTCTATAGTTTGGCTATTATAAATAATGCTGCTCTGGCACTATTTACAATAGCCAAGACACAGAAATAACCTAAATGTCCATTGACAAATGAATGGATAAAGAAGATATGGTATATATATATATATATATATATATATATATATATATATATATATACACAATGGAATATTACTCAGCCATAGAAAAGAATGAAATAATGCCATTTGCAGCAACATGGATGGACCTACAGATTATCATACTAAGTGAAGTAAGTCAGAAAGAGAAAGACAAACACTGTATGATATCACTTATATGTGGAATCTAAAATGCAACACAAATGAACATATCTACGAAACAGACACAGACTCACAGATATAAGGAACAGACTTGTGGTTGCCAAGGGGGAGGAGGGGTGGGAGAGGGAAGGATTGGGAGTTTGGGATTAGCAGGTGCAAACTATTGTGTATAGGATGGATAAACAAGGTCCTACTGTATAGCACAGGGAACGATATTCAATATCCTGTGATAAACCATAATGAAAAAGAATATGAAAAAGAACATATATCTATGTGTGTGTGTGTGTGTGTATAAAATAACTGAATCACTTTGCTATACACCAGAAACACAACATTGTAAATCAACGGCACTTCAATAAAATTTTTTTTAAAAGCTGCAGTAGGGGCTTCCCTGGTGGCACAGTGGTTAAGAATCCTCCTGCCAATGCAGGGGACACGGGTTCAATCCCTGGTCCAGGAAGATCCCACATACCACGGAGCAACTAAGCCCGTGCGCCACAACTACTGAGCCTGAGCTCTAGAGCCCACGGGCCACGACTACTGAGCCTGCGTGCCACAGTTACTGAAGCCTGCGTGCCTAGAGCCCATGCTCCACAACAAGAGAAGCCACCACAATGAGAAGCCCACGCACCGCAACAAAGAGGGGCCCCCATCACCGCAACTAGAGAAAGCCCGCGCACAGTAATGAAGACGCAACGCAGCCAAAAATAAATTAAAAAAAAAAAGCTGCAGTAATGAAAAAATAATGCTGCTGTGAACATAGGTGTGCATATATCTTTTCGAATTAGTGTCTGTGTTCTTTGGATACATACTCAGAAGTAGAAGAGCTGGTTCATATGGTGGTTCTATTTTTAATTTTTTGAGGAATCTCCATACTGTTTTCCACAGTGGCTGCACCAATTTACAGTCCTACCAATGGTGTACACGGGTTTCCTTTTTTCCACATTCTTGCCAGCATGTTATCTCCTGTCTTTCCCATAATGGCCCTTCTCACAAGTGTGAGGTGATACCTCATTGTGTTTTTTTTTTTTTTTTTTTTTTCTTTTTGCGGTATGCGGGCCTCCCACTGTTGTGGCCTCTCCCGTTGCGGAGCACAGGCTCCGGATGCGCAGGCCCAGCGGCCATGGCTCACGGGCCCAGCCGCTCCGCGGCATATGGGATCCTCCCAGACCGGGGCACGAACCCGTATCCCCTGCATCGGCAGGCGGACTCTCAACCACTGCGCCACCAGGGAGGCCCCTCATTGTGGTTTTGAGTTGTATTTTCTTAATAATTAGTGATGAATATCTTTTCATGTGTCTGTTGGCCAGCCATACGTCTTCTTTGGAAAAATATCTATTCAGATCCTCTGCCCATTTTTTAAACGGGTTGTCTGGCTTCTTATTGTTGAGTTGTATGAGTTCTTTATGCATTTTGGATATTAACCCCTTATGGGACATACAGTTTGCCAAGTATGGCCTTTATTATGTTGAGGTATCTTCCTTCTATACCCACTTTGTTGACAATTTTTCTTATAAATGGATGTTGAATTTTGTCAAATGCTTTTTCTGCATCTATTGAGAGGATCACATGATTTTTAGCCTTCCTTTTATCAATGGATTTATCATGTTGATTGATTTGTGGATGTGGTAACATCCTTGTATCCCTCAAATAAATCCACTTGATTGTGGTGTATGATCCTTTTAATGTGTTGTTGGATTTGTTTTGCTAATATTTTGTTGAGGATTTTTGCATCTATGTTCATCAAAGATATTGGCCTATAATTTTCTTTTTCTGTGGTGTCCTTGTCTGGTTTTGGTACCAGGGTAATGCTGGCTTTGTAAAGTATTGAACAAGCAATTTTTATTTGGTCCACAGTTCCTCGGTGAAGAGGGCAGAAATTTTGGTACCAGGTAATTATACCAAATTCTGATTCACATGGTTCATACTTCTGGGATATTTGTGGAATATTTATTCTTGCTGCTGGTTTTCCCAATGTACTTTTTCTGGATGGACAAGTTGAAGGCATTAAGAAAATCAAGCAGGAGTGAGGAGTTCTGAGCCCACTCTATTGGTGATAATAACAAGGAACATTTGCATTGCAATTTTCTTCCAAAAGTTATTACATTTGGTTCTCAAAACAAAATGCAGGTGTTATTACCTTCATTTTCAGGTAGATATGCAGGCTTAGAGAGACTCTTCTGATATCACTCAGGTGGTATTAGATTAGCCTTGATCTAGCCTTTATAAGACACTGGTCTTATCATGTCAAAGTCTATGTTTATTTCATGGCACCTAGCTGCCTCCCTAGCTGGTTGTGTATATGCCGGGAAGCCACTTCCCCTTTCTGGGCCTCGGTTCGTACATCTGGAAAATGCCCAGGTGATCTCTTAGGTTCCAACTTTAAGTTCTGTGACAATGAGCCTTTTTTTCTCCATCATCTCTTTGAAAAATTGCTATAGCTTTACAAAGACTAAAATAATAAGATTTTATTTCTCTGATTAGGGTACTAAAAATCAAATAAATTATGAAAAATATCCCTTTCTTTTAAAGTAATGCCTAGAAATAGAATACCTTGAAAAAGAATGAATTGGTTGTGTTAAACATAGTACCCTCCGAGGGGTCTTCATTATTTTAAAAAAATGCCGTGAGAGGATTTTACTCTAGCTTATTTCAAGACAAAAGATATGGAAGAAAATATAGCAACTTTTCTAGAAATCAAGTCATTTAGAACAGAAAAAAACAAATCTGAACTAGCTAAATAAATCTAAAGTAGCTAAATAAATAAATCTTTCCAAAAGGAAAAGGCCAAGCCTGGTCTTCAGGTTATTATTTACTTGGTAAATTCATTTTGTATGCAAAACATTTGTATTATCCGCATATCCTTGTCTGTTTAAACAAGACGATTAAACTGCTGTTGGGCCACATAGCCAAAAGAGCAAGTGAGTTATATGTTTCTTCTCCTTAGGGCATTTTGTTTTGTCTCAAACTTTTATTTGCAGCCATATAGAAATAACCTACTTTTGGTTGTCACATGAAGAAACTTTACACAGAAAAATCTGTATTTGCACATCTGTTTTAGGGTTTTATTTTGCTAAAAAGAATTCACACAGGCCAAAAAAAAAAAAAAAAACATGCAAAATATTTTTGTGCACACTTCTAACACACTATATTCCACTTCTGAAATGTTAAAAATTTTAAAAAATATCCTAAAGCAAGAGTACTTGGGTTGAAAAGTTAACATTATAAAAGCTAGATTCCTAACACAAACACTGCAGATATAAGTCACTCAGTTGCAAAAAGTTAATGTTTATAAATGTTAAATAAATGTCAACAATGAGGAGACAAGAACTGTAGATCCAAAGTGTACTCCCCACCATGAACTATTAAAAATTCTGTTTGGTGTTGTAGGGATATCCACGATGTTAACTTGAAATAGACACAACCTTAACCCAACACTACGCCAAACTTACAAACATCGAGGGAACCATATTCAGACTACCTCCTTTTCCTGCTACCTTTAAAATGTTTGTTGCTGTTGTTGATTTTGTGTTTTGGTAAATAAAAGAGTCCCTCAGAATCTGCACTAGCTCTGAAATGCAGAAAAACCGATGCAATAAATGACTATGATGAAGTTCTCCTTTGAGATTTTACTTTTCTTTTTCATGATCATACACGTTTTAATGGGCACACTTGTGTGTGTGTATATGTAAAATCTTTTAAACGATATTTTTGGAAACAACTCTAGGGAAATTTTTTCCCTTTCCTCGAGACCAGTCCCTGATAATTTAAACGTTGTGGGGGCTTTTGTTTTTGTTTTTTAAGAGAAAACCTGCCTAGAGCCTTTCTGTACAGTCAGCAACCTCCTTGTTCCTGTGTATTTGAACTTTCCAAAAATAAAAGAATGCTTGTTTGCAACTCTTGAAAAATCTCCAGGCACTCCCTGCAGATTTTACTCTGCCTGGTGCTTTATATTGACTTTTTCCCTGCACCAGAAGTAAAGAAGGGTCCTGTGGTAGGAGCACGCTTATGTCCCTCCTGGTGCTCCCTGGGGGATGTTGGTGACCTCACCCTTGGAAAAAAAACCTCGGGCCTTTTGTTAGAGACACATCTAGCTGCTTCCTTCTCCCTCAGGTAGAAAGGCAGTCCCCTGGAAGCCTCAGTTCTCACAAGAAAAAGTATTCTAATGCATTCTCATAAAACATTTCAAACATGCAAAGAGAAAATCCAAAACAGGAGTGAGGAGAGAGTAGCAGTGATTTGGAAGAGAGCCTAAATATTGTGCTCAAGTGAGAAACATCCACTCAAACCACCTGCTTCAAGGCCATGTTCAATGAGCATAATAACAGCGCTTCCTAAAAGGGAAAGAGACTATACCACTTCCAACCTCAAAAACTAAGCTTCTCTCTTTATCACCAAACAGCTTTAAAATGCTTACTTAACTCAAACTATCACTAATACTTTAAGGAAGTTTGAAGACCCAAGTCTATTTCAATAAATGCTTAAATAATTGCTAGATCAACTCAGCTCATACTTTTTCAAAATATTGGCCAAAATGGCAAACGTGTATATATCATATATCATCTTTCCCTTCCAGCAGTCAACACAATTGTATATAATCAGTGTACTGCGTTTAAAGGAAGATACGAGAAGGATGGAGCAGCTCTGAAGTGGGAGGTCCTGCCAGCTCGTGCGTTCTTACTGAGGTTGGCAGAAAGGAAGGTCCCTCTTCCCCACCCAGAGTTTGGGCATGTTCTCAGCCTCTTCTGCCATCCTGTTTCAGACACTGTCTCTCTCTTCTTTTCCACAGGTCACTAAGCCTGTTGGGGGGAGGGGTGCTGAGGAAGACTTCAGCAGTGAGCAGTCATAGTATTGGGAATGAAACATGCACAAGACTAGACGTTCATGCTAATGAACCTCGTAAAGTCAAACAGAGGCCAAACACAGCCCAGAGTCGTTTTAAAATCTCCTCTCACAAACAGCAAAGCAAAACTGGAAAAACCCAATTCCACCTTCCCACCACAACTCAAAAAGAAGCTAAGCTTTCTGGGGACATTGGATGTTTCAGACTGAAAGAGGGTAGCTGAAGAGCCCTTCTTTCTTCAGCTGTCTGTGGTGCAAGCCCGACCCTTTCCTAAAGCCCTGTCGATTGCCCAGAGGCTCCCAGAAGACATCCGGCCGATGTCTGGGCTCCCTTGAGAATGTTCAAGCCTGTGCAAGGTCTGAAGTCTGATGCGCAGAGGTAGCTCCATGACGGGAGTAATGGAATAACACTTCCTTTTTTGGTGAGGAAAGCCCAATCGGTCTTAGCTAACAAGCACTCAGCTATGGCTCTAAAAATACCCTGCAGCGAGGGCTGTTTGGCACTTCATTTTGTTTGCTGGAGAAGCTCTAAAGAACTCCGCAGAATGCTTCAGATTCTCCATAACTGCTCTGAGCTCTGTCCCTGCTCTGGTGACCTCAGGGAAGTGTATCGCGTGGGGAAAGCTACTTTTTCTTTTTCACTTTTGAGTTCTTGGAATTCTGTCCTCAGTGTTTGGAGTACAATTCCAGTCTTGGATTAATTCCTAGCTTGGTTCAGGAATCTTCATTTGGCTTCGAGTCTGAACTATGCAAATGCACAATCTGTGTGCAGAAGAAAGGACTAAAATTATACTTCAAAAGGGCTCAGTCACTTCCTGTCTTCTCCCTTTTCCCCCCAAAAAGAAACATCAGCCTCCTTGAATCCTTCGTTGCCAGCAGACACCCTGGGCTCCCTACACGTTGATGGCGTGTGCATGCTTCTTGCACAAGGGTTTGTCCTTCTTGGAGTAGAACGGCTGCCCCTCCAGATTCACGTGGCAGACCTGGGACAGAGAACAGATAGGCATGAGACAGCCCATGAGGCAGGGGGACACAAACAAAAGATCTCAGCCACCCCTTTAAGACAAAGTGCTGTCACAGGCAGACGGGAGAAAAGGCAACAGCCTGCCTCTCCCTACCACGGGTGCTTGACAGCTAAAGCAGTATAGATGCGTTGAGCTATCTAAAAGTCAAGACTTCCCAAGAGGAACACGGAATAAACTCAAGTTAAATTAAATTAAATTAATGGAATACGGAACATATACACAATAAGGTGATCAACTGATGCTATCCAAAATTTATAAGGAACCAATACAAATTCATAAGTCAATATCCACAGAAGTGATTAACACCTAAAGAAATATAAAATGTCAGAAAAATGATCCTCACTGATAATTAAAGGAAAAATTAATTAAAACCTCCATGAGATAGCACTAGACACCTGTTAATCTAGCAAAATACATAAAACGAAGAGCCTCAATATCTTGTCACCTTTAACCTTATATGACTGGAGCCAGAAAATGAAAAAAAAAAGTAATCAGTCAAAAGTCAGCAATGCCAAAAGGGGATCAGGCCTACTTGTCACTGCTAGGGACACATGGATCAGCCCAGCCTTCTGCAGGGGATGTGGAAACACTGAAGAGAAGCCATGAAGATGTGCCTGCCCTGTGCCCCAGTAACACCACTCCGGAGAATTTCATCTTGCAGCAACTATTGCACAGAACAGGAAAGCAACATATGCTCAACTACAAGCTGAAAAACTACTAAGATTTCTCTCAATGGGGAGATGATTAAGTTAATTTTTATGGTGCATTTTTCCAATGACAGGCCACCACGAAAAAATTAATCAAATATGGCAAAGTATATGCAGGAAAACACTGACTGAAAAAAAAAAGAGGCAAAATTGTATATCCCCATGATGACAACATATGAGTGCAGTTTGAAGATGCTGACAAAACAAAAAGAAGGGAGATCAGTAATATTTGTTGAGACTACTGTGGGTCAAGTACGATGCCAGACACTCTGTATACATGGTCTCATTTTTTTTTTTAATCTTATTTTATGTTTGACTGTGTTGGGTCTCCGTTGCTGCATGCGGGCTTTCTCTAGTTGCAGTGAGCAGGGGCTACTCTTCGTTGTGGTGCATGGGCTTCTCATGGCGGTGGCTTCCTTTTGTTGCAGAGCATGGGCTCTAGGTGCACGAGCTTCTGTAGTTGTAGCATGCGGGCTCAGTAGTTGTGGCAAGCGGGCTCTATAGCACAGGCTTAGTAGTTGTGGCACACAGGTCCAGTCACCCCGCAGCAGGTGGAACCTCCCCGGACCAGGGATCGAACCCATGTCCCTTGCACTGGCAGGCGGATCCTTAACCGCTGCGCCGCCAGGGAGGTCCCTACATGGTCTCATTTAATTCCCACAAAAACTTTATGAGATAGGTATGACTATTCCCCATTTCACAATTGAAAGCTGAGGCTCAAAGAGCCCAAGTGTCTTGCTCAAGTCACAGACCTAGTAAGTTGTAGAACCTGGGCATCCATATTCAGGTCTGCGAGACTCCAGTTCTAAGCTCATTCTCCCCACACCTCATAGCAGAGAGGGGCTATGTTTACTTGAAATTGTTCCCGGTTTACGGACTTGTATCGAGGTAGTTCACTAAGCTTGCTGGACTACCAGTATGAGGTCTGGTCCTGGGTGGGCAATCTGGCAATTGCCAGTCAGCTGGGAAGTCACATAGGCTGGGACAGGCCCTAGCCTCAGAGAGGGCACTGAAGATCCCTAATGGGGAGCAGAATTGGGGACCACATCTAGGACATTGACATGAGAGGAAGTGCAGGTGGAATTCCCAGGTACAGGTAGGCATGAGGATACAGAAATCACCCTTCCGAGATGAGCTTGGGCCAATGAGCATGTGTCCACTCCAAGAAAGCTGGAAAGAAAAGTGGCATCATGGTGGTCCCAACTGTGAGGCCCTGATGGCCCAGTTGAGGATGTTATACCTGAGATCACACAGGGCTGCTAATGGGCTCTGGAAGCCAATGACCTGAGAAAGTGTCTCAGAACATCCCAGGTAGATGCAGTGATACTGAGTGTAACCAGGCTCCTGTGGTGGCCTCAAGCTGTGGTGACAACTTGGAGACAAGTCTAAGATGGTGGCACCCAAGATCCAACTGGTGAGGATGGGTTTTGGGAGAGATAGAAAGGCAGCTCTGGAATGAGTTGGCAAGGAGCTGCTGGTCGACAGCCGGGGCTCTGGCTAGGAGACCCTGCCTGGTCTGAGACAGTGCTGGTTGCTTGTGAAAACTCTGGATGAGTCAGGCTGGAGAGGGTGTTGGGAGACTGAAGACCAAGGAGTGAGGAAAGGTCAGAGCCTCAGAGGTGGCTCACTGATAAGATGAGACTGAGGGCAAGAACTGTCATAGAGAGGTCGTACTCAGTGCCTTGGGCCAGGAGCCTGCAGGTGGGATGCAAGGGGGCTCCATGGTGGAGGAGGCCTCCAACCTACCCATCACAGCGGCACAGCAGGGATGGTCCAACCCCCAGGCTCTGTGGTCAAGTGGCAGCAGAGCCTGGCTGGGAAGGAGTGGTGGCCATAGAGTGCTGACGACAGAGTGGAAGGCGATGAAATGGGCCAGCTGCAGAGGCCCCTCGACTGCCCACAGAAGTTACACCACAGCACGTCCCTTCCTGGTACCCACACCAACTAGATACCGACTAGACTCAAAGGAGAAGAAGGGCCAGTAAGACATCTTTCCCCAACTAAGATAGGACTCACATCCTTTCCATCAGAACTCAGGTGCCAAAGCCAGACAGGAGGTAAACCCTCACCCTGACCCACACTGTCCTTCTCAGCCTTCATTTTATATGCTTGGGACTTTAGAGATGTTGTTTTGTTCTGTTCATTAATTGCTCATATATGTCAGCTTTGTTTTCCTTTCAAGATTCTAAATTCCTTGAAGGTAGAGACTTGTTCTGGGAGACTTTTGTATTCCCAAAACTCAACTGAATTAGTCTGAAGTATGTGCTCCCCTGAGATCTAACTGATGGGGAAACAGCATGTCAGCTGGAAGAGCTAGTCCTGATCTTCCTTTCTTACTAGTTTTTTTTTTTTTTTAAGTTACAGGAAAATATATGCTCATTAAAAGTGATTTGGAAATACAAAGTGATGGAAAAAGGACCAAAGGGAAAAAAAAACTGAAAGTTTTCCAATCAAAATATTGGTTTCCAAAAATCAAACCATATTCCACTTTGATATAGCTTCATGGGGCAGTGAGTGCTATTCAGGGCTAGTTTGGGGGAAGGCGTAATGATTCTTTGTGCTGATTCTCCAGAGGACGGGATCTGACTGGTTTCTTTGGGCAGACCCTCTGGGCAGTGCTGTGGGTCTTTCACACCTGACTGGAACTTATCTGTAATCTCAGCCTGAACAACCCCAGGCTTTACCGCTTCTTCTTGTCTCTCTCTGGGACTTGTGCCATCATGACTCAGCCAAACACGGCAAGCTTGAGGGAGCAGACCCATGCTCACCTTTGCATGATTCCCTCTCCATGTGACACAGACCTCTCATCAGCCTGCCTTTGGAGAACAGGCCTCTACGCCTCTGTCTTCCCTGGACCTCCTCCAAGTCTCTTAGATCTTTCTAGAAGTTGGGTAACCAGATTTGCAGGCAGCATCTTAGGATCAGACAAGCCATGGCTTGAAGGTAAGGGTCAGAAAGCCCTGTACGGTGCCTCGCTGAGCTGTGGCTCTTCAGGGGACAACCCCAAAGCCGGTATATTTATATTGTTGTCCCTTTTTAGAGGGGAGGTCCTGATATAGTTTAAGGACCTCCAGGGTTCCTTATTAAGGACCTTAGGGTTCTCTAGGCAATTAGAGAATCTGTTCAAAGGGCTGGAAAAAGTGTTATGGATTGAACTGTGCTGCCCTAAATTCACATGTTAAAGTCCCAACCCCGAGCACCTCCAGCCTATCCAGCACAGGGACATAGCAGTGACCTTATTTGGAAATAGGGTCTTTGCAGACTTAATTAAGACTGAGGTTAAGATGACGTCATATGGAGTACGGTAGGCCCTTAATCCAATATGACTAGTGTCCTTATAAGAAGGGAAGAGACACAGAGACAGACACCTGCAGAGAGGAGAGTGTCATGTGAAGACACAGACACACAGAGGGAAGGCGGCCTTGTGCCAATGGAGGCAGAGATTGCAGTTATGCAGCTACAATTCAAGAAACACCAAGCATGGCTGGCAACCACCAGCAGCTAGGAGAGAGAACAGGTCCCTGCTGACATCTTGAATTTAGACTTCTAGCCCCCAGAACTGTGAGAGAGTAAGCTTCTGTTGTTTAAGCTATTCAAGTGTGGTACTTTGTCATGGCAGCCCTAGCAAACTAATATATGGAGTGAATACAATGCACCCCACAGATGGGAGGGGATATAGAAATGAAGTATAAAAGCTGAAGTGAATTGCAGTAAACTTTATACCTATGGTTGTCCTATGTCATAAGTCTATAATAATTGTTCAAGTTTAAACTATGTAGACCTTTCACACATTCCCCAAATTTCCCTTGAGCAGCTCTGGTTAAAAAAAAAAAAAATAGCAGGAGTAGTACACTGATTTTCCCAAATAAAGTTTAGGCAGTTATAGACTCACATTACGGGGCTTTATCAGGGACGACTGTTTTCGAACTCTAATGCAGACTCTAAATGTCGGCAGGCCCATTGCCCTGTCCCTTTCCCAACCCAAAGCCCTTGGAAGGAAAACGTCAATCTCACGGTAAAAATGACCTGGCTGTTCAGCAGAAATAAACTGCACATGGTTAATACTTAATCTAGGGCTTATCTCCTGGCAACTATATATCGAGAACAGGACCATTTAGGAAAACGAAATGATACTCAGCCCTGATTTCTAAAGGTTCAGTCAAAAGAAAACTTATCTCAGCTTTTCATAGGATTAGTCAATAAGCTCCAATCTGGTGTTCATGGTGAAAATTTAGGGGAAAACCGTTGAATCACGTCATCATATCTTAAACGACCTGTAACCATGGGAAGCCGCCTGCCCCTATTAAATCCCAACATCATTCACTCCTCCCACCTATTGAGAGCATCGCTGTTGAGGAAAGCTGCTAGTTTACCAGATCCTAAGACACTCTTCTGTCCTTAATGAAGTGGAGAGTAACAAAGCCATACTGCTTAATAAATCATTATTAGTAATAAAACTTTGCTCAGCTGTGACATACCAAGGCATCATGGTATTTTCTGGCTTTTAAAAATGACAGAATATTAGAATGCCAGAGTTGAAAGGGATGTAAAGGGTTGGTCATCTGGCCCCACTTGGTCCCTCGTGCCTCTTCTCAGAAAGTCAGAACCCCAAGCAAAAAACATACTGCGCAAATGAAGCAGGTGTCGTGCCAAGTATGCCCCAGGGCTTCGATAAACTTGTCACCGGCCTCCACGGGGAAATCGCAGCCGTGACACTTGGTGCTGAACAGATTGATGTAGTCTGAAATGAAAGGCAGAGAGTAAGGACCAGGCATCCAGGCAGGCTGGGAGGAGTGTCCCAGCCACATCAACCCAATGTCAGAACAACCCCCCAAATCACTGGGCTGGGGGCAGTGGATGAAACCTAATTGGTTACTTGTCATCTTGCAGACAAAATATTCAGTGACATGACTGGTTTTTTCCTTTTCCAATAATTTGCACTGGTGTGGTGCAGATTCAGGCTTAGTCACCACCCCGTGCTGGTTTGATCTTCAAACACTTTCTGGAACTGTCATTAACTTTCTGCAGGGTGATTTTCTCCTCTGCTCTGTCAGGTCTTATGGTCCAAACAGACCAATCCCAAAAAAGAAAAAAAAAAATCCTATTTCCCAGCAGCTCTGCTTATTTTGGACGAGTGAAAGCCTTTAACATTTTTTAGAGTTGTAGCATGTTCTTTGCTTGATCATTCTTCTGTCATTGGGCATCTGTGTTGATAATAAATTTTCACTACTAGAAGCAATACCTGAGCTACTTTGTTGGGACATGTTCCCCTCCCCCAGCCAAAGAGATAATAATACCAAATATTATTTACATAACGCTTTACAGTTTACCAAGCATCCTCACATAGATTGTATTATTTGCTAGTATCTCAATGTCAAGGTCTACGTATTAGGTTTTTTTTGTGTGTGTGTGGTACGCGGGCCTCTCACTGTTGTGGCGTCTCCCGTTGCGGAGCACAGGCTCCGGATTCGCAGGCTCAGCGGCCATGGCTCATGGGCCTAGCTGCTCCACGCATGTGAGATCTTCGCGGACCAGGGCACGAACCCGTGTCCCCTGCATCGGCAGGCAGACTCTCAACCACTGTGCCACCAGGGAAGCCCTATGTATTAGTTTTCTTTGTACTCCCAGCACAGTGCCTGGCACACAAGTCAGTACCCAACACATATGTCAAATGAATGAGTGAATGGATGAATCACTGAATCAATAAATTAATGAATAAGCTTAATCTTGGCGAAATTGTTTTTGTTCTGTTTTGCGGATGAGGCTGGAAGAGGTGAAGGGCCTAGCCAGAGCCACACAGGTGAGACAGCGGGCCAGGCCTGTGCTTCTCAGCCCCAGTTGTCCGGGCCTGGTAGTGGGCAGCACTCCCATTGCACTCACTGTAGAACTCTCCTAGATTCTTCTAGAAGAACCTTGATGCCTTTTACAAAGCCTTCATTCCCCTAGGAGTGTACTTGTCTCTCCACAGCTCTGCCACAGTTGGCTTTTTCTTACAGAGGTTTTCTGCTCAGATCTCCTTGTGGACAGTATGCCTAGTCACTGTCTCAGACCACCTGCTGAGAGTCAACGTGAAGTGGGGGCTATGAACTTAGGTTCTGAAGAAAGAAAGACCTGGGCTCAAATCCCATCTCTATCCAGGAATTGTTCAAATCTGGGGCAAGTCACCTAACTTCTCAGTGCCTCAACTTTCTCATCTATGTAATGGGAATAACTATACTACCTAACTCATGGGGCTGTTATTCAGTTATTTTTTGCCATGGAGCTTTTTAGATAAGTTAAATATCTCTTGCATACTTTTCCAATGTATGGTTTCCCCTTCGGGATTTAATTATAGTTTGTCACGCAAATGCTCTTATATACATCACAGTCCATCAATCTTGTTTCTGACAAAATACTTCATTTCTTCAGTGGGAAAAAATCTGTTGCCTCACCAGAGCTAGGAAAACATCATTCTGCTTCCTTTAGAGAATTATGGCAGGTTTATGGTTCACTCTGTGCTCTGTAGGAACTTACTAGTGTGGGGTGAGAAGCAGGGCTATAGGCTAACCCATCTCCACTCAAGGGCAAGCCCTGCACCCCACTTCTGAATTCTCTCTCATTCTGCCCAGTTGGTCTCCAGATGCCCTGGATTCTCTCCTCCATCTTCATGCCACTGTATGAACTGGATCCTGGGCTTGGAAAACCCTTCTCACTTTGTCTACCTGAATCTCTGCAATCCTTTGGGCTGCCTTCCTTCTGGGAAGACCTCATCCCCATCCCACCCAAGAGAGATGAGACAGCATTCCTGAGGGCTTCTCCTGGGCTTCTCTGCCTCCCCATTCATTCATTCATTCATTCATTCATTCATTCATCTATCTATTCATTATCTCTTAACTGTCCATTTATGTGCCAGCATATCAGGCATTGATAGGTCTGCTTGAGGTTTTTCAGGGCAGAGTCCTCCGCTCTATGCTTAGCGCCCTTCACAGGAACTGGCACACATTTGATGGATAAATGATGAGTGAACAAACAAAGATATGTTTCAGAAAACCTTGTTAAATAGTGATTCCTTCTCCTGTTGTGCAGCCTACGTTTTTTCACAGATTAAGCTCTTTCAATGGCTCAAATTTATTTCTGGAATGTCTAGTCCTGCCTACTGATTAATTTTTTTGCTTTAAACTTGATTTTGTACTATCTGTAAAATTGTCACTTTGTTTTATAATTTGGTATCACAGGTGTGATCCTAGTACATTTTTTAAAATTAATTAATTTATTTATTGGCCGCACCCCACGACCTGTGGGATCTTAGTTCCCCAACGAGGGACTGAAGCCAAGACCCCTGCGTTGGAAGCGCAGAGTCTTAACCACTGGACTGCCAGGGAAATCCCCTAATACATTTTTTTAAAAAGCTGGTATTTTCCTCATTTATTCTACAAAAGGGGAATGTAATTGGTATGAAATAAAGTTTGTGCATGGGCCTTTCCCACCAGGAAAATAATCTAGTTTCTCATTTATGTATTCCTTCCTTTATTTCTCCTATTAGGTCTTTATAATTTTCTTTGGGACTGGAGGGAGAGGGGCAAAGGGGAGTTGTTTAATTGGTATAGAGCTTCATATTTGCAAGATGAAAAAATTCTGGAGATCTGTTTCAGATCAATCAACAGTATGAATATACTTAACACTACTCTACTGTACACTTAAAAATGGTTAGGATGGATACATGTATATGTATGACTGAGTCCCTTTGCTGTGCACCAGAAACTACCACAACATTGTTAATCGGCGATACTCCAATATAAAATAAAAAGTGGGGCTTCCCTGGTGGCGCAGTGGTTGAGAGTCCGCCTGCCGATGCAGGGGACACGGGTTCGTGCCCCGGCCCGGGAAGATCCCACATGCCGCGGAGCGGCTGGGCCCGTGAGCCATGGCCGCTGAGCCTGCGCGTCCGGAGCCTGTTGCTCCACAGCAGGAGAGGCCACAACAGTGAGAGGCCCGCGTACCGCAAAAATAAATTAATTAATTAATTTAAAAAAAAAAAGTGAAAAGCCAAAAAAACCACAAAAAACGGTTAGGATGGTAAATTTTATATGTGTATTTTTTCCCCCACAATAATTAAAAAAAAAAAAGACAAGGTCAGAACCAAACACAGTGTCCCATGGTACAGGGACAGGGGCTGACTCTGATATTTTATCTCTAGGGCAGGTTAACCAACAGGCTTGACTTTACCTCACTATTGGATCATCTAGCTCTCCTTTCTTTACTTTGTTTATAAGAATATCACCCTTTATCACATTCAACAAGCATATTAAATTTCTAACGCTCTAAAATAAAAATTAAATTGTGTTATTTCTTTACTTAAAACATCACAGTGACTCCCATTGCTTAAGGAAGCGGTTTCAAACTGTGCTTCTTGGAGAGCTGTGGGTCTCCCAGAGCCATTACAGAGCTGTGCACCCATTACCTCAGTTAATCCTCACAACAGCCTCTGAGAGTTAAGTGAAGGAAGAAGGAGAGACTCAGAAAGGGCAAGCATCCTGTCCATGGTCACACAGCCTGGAAGTGGCCCCTGCGGGCCTTCAGTCAGGGTCTCTCAGTGTGCCTAAGGCTGAGGCTAAACCTGCTTCCTTGCTGTCTTTTCCTAACAGTAGACCATCCCCTTCCTGGGTCTTCTTAATCAAAACATCATTTTTGAAAATCTTTTTGGGGCGGTGTGCTAGGGAGAGGAGCACCGGTAATAGTGCTAATCTATCATCCTTTCACAAGCCTCACGCATAAATTGTGGCTTATCACACATTATGAAAGTTATAATGCTTTTAGTCGACTAACAATAACAATTTGTATTGGTACCACGGCACTTTTATTAATTACCAATCATCACCATTTCCTCCTAAGAAGGGAAAAGACAGGTGTTATCTTCTCCCTTTTACCGATATGAACTCTGAGGCCAGAATGACTGAGTGACTTATTTAAAGTCATTCAGTGAGCCTCAGAGCTGGAAAGAGAATTCCAGTACCTCAGAACCCAAGAAGTTTCTTTTGTAATTTATTGTCAGGGGAAAAAAAGTTTTATTTTGTTTTCCTTTTCCCCTTGAAGAACTGGAATGTTTTCTCCTTTCTGGTTTTTAAAGTCAACTAACTTACTGTGTTTCTCTTTTTGCTCTCACATTTGCTACCCAGTCAGTGCAGCTCTGCTATTCTTCATAATCAGCATGTTTCCTTTTCCCTCTTCTACTTGGTGCTGCTTTGCTAGTTCTATTGTCTTAATTTTCATGTTTTTGTTACCTTTGTTAGAACCTGCCTCAAATCCTTATCTGAAAGAGGCAGGCTATGAATAAATGAGCGTGTGAATGTGTGAGTGACTGAATGGCTAGTTAGCCAGGATGCCCAACTCTAACAGATGGCTTTGGATTCATAATTTACCATAATTGACTCCAAGTTATAAGATAACATATAGCGTATGGGGAGAACAGAGAAACTCCGAATTCAGACAGGGAGTTGGCTGGACTCTGAAGGAACATCAGAGTCTGGTAAACATCACAGGAGCTGGGAGGGGACCTGCATGTACTTGACGAGTTCCGAAGTTTCTTTGGTTTAATCCTCACCACAACTCTGGGAGGCAGGTGTTGCTCTCCCCCTCTCACAGATGGGGAGAGTGAGGCTCAGAGAAGTTTAGCAACTCAATCAGAGTTACAAAGCCAGCCTGAAACGAAGCCTGGAACAGAACCTAGGACAAAGGCCGGAGCCAAAGCCTTTTCAGACAAGACCTTGTGGTCTTCAAATCAAAATCATCTGAAAGGCTTCCCAAGCGGTCACAAGATGCCGACTTGTGGTCTACATATTTGGTGCAGGGAAAACAGCACAGATTGAATGTGTGTGAAAGGGAACTCCTACCCCTTTCTCCCAGACTGTGGGGCCTCCCCACAGCACAGAGGTCCTACCTTTCTCACAGTAGGGCTCCCCATCTTCCATGTGGAAGAGGCTGTTCCCGAAGGGCTTCTTGCAGGCTGCACAGACAAAGCAGGTGGTGTGCCACGTCTGTCTCAATGCATGCATCACTTCCTGGGGAAAAGAGCCTCAGCTCAGGACGGAAAGGTCCAGGAGGGAGAAGAAGGCAGGCTTAACTTCCACACGAGCCCCGGTCACTGCCGGAGCATCCCATCAGGGAGCAGGGCAGGAGAGGTCAGGAAGCGGGCCTTGGACACACCGAGGAAGGCTAGGGGCGGCAGAGGAGAGGCTCCTACTCGTGCAGCACTTGCTGGGTGCCAGGTTCCGTGTGTGCTTCCATAAGCTGTGATGCTTCACCCTCCCACCCAGCCTGGGAGGGAAGTACTACATGTTACCACCATTTTACCAAAGGGGCATCGAGGGTCAAAGCCACATGCAGGTGCACGGTGAGGTCAGGCTGTGAAGCAGTAACTTGCTTTGCAGAAGCTCTGCCACCACGTCAAGCTGTGTGGCCAGGGATGTGGCCCACGGATCTCTTGCTTCAAGTTCATTTACTCCCTAGTTCATTGGTGGTAAACCAACTCCCTTCTAGGATAGAAATGGAGTTGTTCTTGCTCTGTTAGCACAGCAACTTCTTGGCTTCCAAATAGGACCCCACAACCTTGCGGAGGAGGAGAGATTGGTTGGAAAAGAGACGAGGGTCAGAGGAGAGGAATGCGGCCCACTTACCCCCATGATTTTGGTGTTGCACTTGGCACAGACCGGGGCAAAGAACTGCTCGTAACACCGCTCACAGTAAACGTTGTTCTGCTCCTCCACAAAGCACACGTCTGCCAGGGAGGTCTTGCAGTAGGCACAGTTGAACTCTTCTGGGTGCCAGGAGCGGCCCATGGCTACCAGAAAGGGGCCCCTGGGGAAGCAGAGGATAGTACCTCCTCTAAAGCAGCCCCCAAAGCTTAAGACCAGATATTTGAAAACGCTCAACAATATTCACACTTTGACCCTATGACGCTATAACTTCTGTGACTGCTCTAATGAAATAACAGGAAATTCAGATAAAGCTCCATGCAAAAAGATGTCGTTTCATCACTTGCAACAAACAGAGATGGGGAAGCAATTCGAACATCCACTAGCAGGGGACTGGGTAAGTATATTATGGAATATCCATTAGGTTGACTACTGATGATTGTAGTAAGAAGAGCAATGATGACAGTGCTGATGGCTAGAGCATTTATTAAGTGCTTACTCTGTGCCAGGTACCATTCAAGAAGAAATCTGCATTATTTAACGTGTTTAATTCTCACAACAATCCTATGAAGCAGGTACTATTAGGATACCCATTTTCAGATAAGGAAAGTGAGGTACAGGGATGTTAAGTAAGTTGTTCAAGGCTATAGGGCTAGTATGGTAGACCCAGGACACTAATCTGGCTCCAGATTAGTAGTCAGACAGTGGGACTGAAGAAACGCTTTATGTTTTAATTTTTACTTTTCTGAATTTTCTAATTCTTCTCTAATGAGTATATTTTTTCTAATGATACTTTATTTTTAAATAAAAGTGTATTTTTCATATACACAAGCTCACCCCCCACACACATATGCACACACTATAAACGTACTATACTCAAACAAGTACCACCCATGATCCTTGGCCTCTAAGCATGAAATGACTGTTTTCCTTTTAGTGTGGCAGATGCCCACCAAAGCCCTGAGCAGCACGGGCTTGTCTGTGGACAGACCCAGGAGCACCTCGAAAGGACGGCAAGCTGGGTCAAAACTAGCACTGTCAGCCAGCTTGCAAGAGGCCCAATAAATCTACCATCCAGACCTGCAATTCCCAGAACCCAGCCTTAGCCCAAGGGGGCGGTGCTGGCACAGGCACCATGCTGGGAGCTTCACCCACTCACCTCGTGGAAGCCTCTCAACTCCCCAGGGAGGTGGGTATCACACAGGTATGGAAGCTAAACCTCACAGAGGGTCAGACCAGATGGCAAGCCAGAGGGACCTGAGGCTGTCCTGCATGCGGTCTTCACCCTACATCTGCCTTCCCGCCCCCCTCTCGTCCCAGCACCCCAGCACAGGGGCACAGCTGGCCCTTACCGGATGATGCTGTTGCAGTGGCCACAGAGCGGAGTCCTGCTGCTGGCTGGGAAGCGCTCTGCCCTCTGGACGGTACCCCTGGCAAGGGGGGACACCTGCGGAGCTGGTGGTGGGCTGTACACAGGGGCCCCTCGGGGCAGGCCTTGCTTGCTGACAGTGGTGGTGCTCTTGCCAGGGGCAAACTTCTGAGAGAAGCTGTCGTCTGTCACCCATGGGGGACGGCTGGCAGACTCCGCGGGGCCCCCGCTGTAGGGTGCAGGATTATAGCTTGGGGCTGGCGAGGGGGTATAGGCTGGTGCTGGCGAGGGGGAGTAGGCGGGGGCAGGGGAAGGGGTGTAGGCGGGGGCAGGGGAGGCGGTGTAGGGGCTTGGACTGTAATTGGCCCCTGGGGATGGGCTGTAGGTAGATGCAGGCACTGCAAGCCAAAAATACCCAAAGAAAAATGTGTCAGGAATTCATTTCTCCCAGCTTCCCCCGCCCCCAGCCAGAGAACTGGAAAAAGACAACTTTAATATTAGAGCAGCACAATGCCAGTTTTTACAGGAGACGCTTCCCTGAACTTCTTGATGGCCTCGATTTGAAGCTGCAGCAGGGAGCCAAGGGAGATAAACAGCCGTCGGAGCAGAGCCCTCGGGAGCTTGGACAGGGCTGGGAAGGGACAGGGCTATAAATATCTGCAGCTGTGCGGGGTGCGGCTCTGCCAGGCCTTGGCTGCCAGAGGCCTGCAGGAGACAGGGACGGGGGCAGGGGTGGCTGGGCCAGGCTCATATCTGGATCCCCTGGGCCAGGAAGAGGGTGGGAGTGGGTCAGCTTGGCCTTGACTGGAAGATGCCTTTGTTTGCACTCTGACCAGTGATTTGACATCTGAAATGCCTCAATCACAAGTGTTTGCGGAACCTGGACCTAGTCCAGCCTTTGGGACAAAGCAGGTGATGGGACAGTTAGGTTTTCAGGTTCAGGTTTCAGGTTTAGCTACAATCGTTTTCTTGAAACACAGCTTGGCTTGATTTGTACTGGGGGGAAATTCCATTTTGTTTTGATTTGGGTGGTGGGTCTTGAAGGCAGCATTCAGAGGGAAGCTGGGCAGAGATGCTGGGGTGACAGAGCCTAGGTGTAGCTGCTCCCTCAGCCTGTGGCTGCCTCTGGGGGACACATGCTCCCCCTCATCACTTTGGTGGAAACTGAGAGTATGTCTGAGTAACTGCGTGGAGGTTACCAAGGAAGCCAGGGTGCAGGATGAGGATGCACTGCCCCGCTTCTAGAACTCCCTCCTCCAGCCCACTGAGAGCTGAAAACTCTTTTAGGGTGGCAACACAAAGGAGCATAGCAGCTGCTCACCCAAAGCCCTCCGAGGCCTGGGCCCTCAAAACCCAGGTTTCTAAGTTTTGCTGCCTCCCATTGCAAAGCCAGCCGGGGCAGACCCAGCTGTGTCCGGCACACATGGTCTCACCAGCTTCCCCTCCTAGGGAGGGAGGTTCCAGAAGCCTCACCTCAGCTTACAGCCTGTTCCTCTGGAAAGAGGCCTCATTCCCCCTACCCCAGGAAGTGTGTCGGGGCAGCCTCCCTTCCCATTCCTGAGTCTGGCCTGGTGAATGGACTGTGCTGATAGATGCTGAGGCAGCCCCCATCAGGCTCCAGCCGGGAAAGGAAGGACATTCTCAGGGCTAAAGTTCCCGGCCTGGCCTTTGGTCTCTCCCCACCTGGTTCCCCTCGATTACCTTAGGTGGTCTGTGGCCTGCTGCTCCAACCCCATACCTTCTACTCCCATATGATTGGCCCTTCAGAGGTGGGTGACATGAAAACCCCCGTGCTGGGAATGGATAGGGACCAGGCCTGTGTTATTGAAAGCAGAAGGGCTAAAACCCTCCCCAGCCCTGCCCTAGAGCCATCCTGGGAGTGACGCTGGCTTCCAAAGGTAAAACTTTCTCCATAAGGAAATCTACTTCCCACTTACTAAGAGGGTAGGCTAGGCAACATAACAGGTCATCTGGGTTAATCTCTTTTACAGTTGAGGTCACTGAGGCTCAGACAGAGCTAGTAAGTGGCAGAGTGAATTTCCAAAACCATTCTTTCTATCACCCCAAGCTGCCTCTGTAAAAAACATGAGTCCAAGTTCCAGAAGATTTGCGTGCACCACGTTATGGAGGAGTACTTATCAGCCTGGAGGAGGCTGCATGGTCTGGCATGTAGCACAGCCATCAAGAGCCCTGGGTTCAGGTCCCAGCTCTACAACAACCTGGCTGTGTGTCCTTGGGCAAGTTCCTTAACGTCTCTAGGCCCCAATTTCCTCGTCTAAAAATGGCTATAATAATTCTTAGTACCTCACGGGGTTGTTATAAGGATGATGGGAGATAAGAACTACAAAGGCTTAGCCTTGTACCTGGCACTGTGTATGCGTCATTAAATGTTAGTGAAGATGGTGAGGACAGTGACTGCTGGGTCTCGTGGTCCAGATGCACTGTCAGCTCATCTCACAGCTTGATGGTCACCTGAGGGATCCCAGCCCAGGGAGACTGTGGGATGTAGGCGGTGGGAGATGTGGCACCCCTGAAGTCAGTAACCTGGGACTGAGTCTAATCATCAGTGGTGGTAGGTATGACATCCCTGCCTGCCTCACAGGGTGAGGACCTACTGCAGTGGCATGTTGCATGCACTAGTAAACCTGTGAAGCCCATATTTGAGGTGTTGTTACCCTCCCCAACAAGCTTGCATAGCTCCCAAGTGCCTGGAACAGAGGGTCTCAAAATGCTAGAGCAGCTTCAGCCCTCTGAATAATGGGGTTCTGTGCAAGATCTTATTTCCTTTTTTTTTGTTTTTGTAAAGTTGGGGGGGGGATCTCTGCTAAAAGGGATTAAGAATGAAAGCCCTAAGCCTGTGTTATCCAATACATAGCCCTATGTGGCCATTAAGCACTTGAAATGCAGCTAGTCCAAACTGAAACATGCTATAAATATAAAACACACACCAGGGCTTCCCTGGTGGCGCAGTGGTTGAGAGTCTGCCAGCCGATGCAGGGGACACGGGTTCGTGCCCCGGTCTGGGAAGATCCCACATGCCGCTGAGCGGCTGGGCCCGTGAGCCACGGGCGCTGAGCCTGCGTGTCCGGAGCCTGTGCTCCGCAACGGGAGAGGCCACAACAGTGAGAGGCCCGTGTGCCGCAAAAATAATAATAATAATAATAAAATAAAATAAAATAAAATACACACCAATTCTTAAAGACTTAGTACAAGAAAAGAAAGTAACATATCTCACTAATAATCTTATATTGATCATTCATTGAAATGATATTTTGAATATACTGAGTTACATAAAATATATTAAAATTAATTTCACCTGCTTCCTTTTACTTTTTAAAAAGTGTGGCTACTAGAAAATGTATTGTTATTAGACAGTGCTGTCCTAATCAGAACAACGGTTACCAAATACTGACTGCTTCCACATGCCAGGGCCTTTATGTGCACTATTTCATGTAATACTCGCTGCAATCCAATGAGGCAAATAATATTTTCAAGTCCATTTTACAGAAGAGGAGTTGAGGCTTGGAGAATTTAAGAAATGCCGAGCTGAAACTGGCACTCAGGCAGCAGGTCTCAACTCCAGATTCCCTGCTTAACCATTCCCTAGGCAGCAAAACAAGCTTTAGCACACCCCTTCCAAATCGGGCCCTTGCCCACTTCCAGCTTCCCTCCAGCAACACTAACCCTATTCCCTTTGCCTGGCAGCCATTCTCCTCCCTCCTCGGAAGGCCTTCCAGACTCCATGATCCACCCCCCTTTTCTAAATCCCCACCACACGAAGGTCTCAGCAGGTCAGAGGCACCCGGCATCTGGGCCCGGGTGGGCTGCTTCCTTGCCCAGGACTACACCCTCCCAGAGCGAGGGCCCTTCCCTTCTTCGAGGCGCAGGCCGGGCAGCTTCCCTCAGCCATCAGGTCCCCGGTGAGGAGCAGCTGCTTCCCAGTTCCCTTCCCTCTGCGCCCTTCAGCCTGGCTGGCCCCACCATCCCCGATGTGCCAGGAGAGAGACTTGATATCCCATCTGCGAGCCCTGGGCTGTTGCTATTTCTGCTTGACGGAATAAAGCCCGTCCAAATTAGAAGGTGATATTTCATTTCTAATTGGCAAGTTCAAAAGCCCCTATCGCACTCGTTGGCTCGGGAATGTGTACTTAAACAAGGTGATTTCTGACTCACTCCAGGTCGGGCCCGGCTCCTGCGAGCGCACAGCCCCGGCGGGGGTGGGGGTCGGGGTGGGAGAGGGGGGGTCCTCTGCCCACGGCCCTCTCCCGGGCCCCAGGTGCTCCGGGGAGCGGCCGCCCAGCCTCGGCGTAGGCGATAAGATCTGGGCTGCGAACGCCACCCTGGACCCGGAGGAGTCCTCGCGGGGAGCTGCAGCTCGGACGGCACGCGGGCTCCCCGCTCTCCCCGGGGTCGGCGGAGGAGAGGAGGGGGGGGGCCGGGTCCACGATCCTCGTTTCTCCCCAGACCACCTGCCAGCCTCCCTGGCACCCCACCCTCAGGAGAGGGGGCAGAGGCAGGCCGGCTCAGGCGCGCGCCGCCCGGCTGCCTCCTTCCCTCCGGGCAGGAATGAGTTAACGTCTGCAAGGCCTGGGAACTCCGCGGAGGCCGGCAGCTCCAGGGCTCCAGCACGTCTCGCCCCGCCCCGGGCTCCAGTGCCGGAAGGAGGACGAGACGGGCGCCAGTTGCGGGGGCTGGCGGTGCGCGCCCCCGGAGCCGTGCCGCCCCCTTGCGGGCCTGCAGAGGAGAGCCGGCGGCCGGGGCAGGGGCGCCGAAACCCGGGGCCCGCCCCGGAAGATGCCCAGAAGGACCTGCCTGGGAGCGGAGCCCGCACTCGGGCGGAAATACTTTCCCTGCGCCCCCTCCAGACGCCGCTGCTCCTCCAAACTCCTTATCACCCTCCCTCCTGTGCCCCCCATCTCCGCAGAGCAGCTGCTTCCTCTACCTCCATCCGAGATTTTTCACCACAGCAGCCCGCTGCAAATTGCTTCCTAATCCTGTGGACTTTTAACCTCAGAACTTTGTGTTCTTGCTTCTGAAGAGACAGAGAAAGGCACCTCCTGTGTGCCAAGCACTCTGCTGGGTGCTTCATTTCATCCCCAGAGCACCAGGTGTACATAATATGCCTATTTTTTAAACGAGGAAATACAGGCCTGGGAGATGAAGTACTTTGCCTTAGATATCAGAGCGGAGCCTGGCACCGGCGTCTGATGCTAAAGCCACGTCTACACACTCAGCACTAATGTCAGAGTATATTTTATAAAACAGAGGGCTGACTGTGGCTCCTCTGCCCTACACATCAAGGCAACTCCCCCAAGCAAGGTGCTTGCTGCCTCAGTCCCTGTCTTATCTTCCCTTAAGTTCACTGAGCAGGGGCATGCAGGGGAAGGAGGGGTCTAAGCCAGCCCGAGAACCGCCCTGGAGAGCTCTGGGGAGAGGCCCAACTTTGCCTAGGAAAAGTGAAGACACAGGCTGAGCCCTCGTCCCCGCAGTGTTGAGAATGGGGACCAGAGCGATGGAACAGACAGCCAGTGAGGCCAGCCACCGGGAGACCCTGTGTGGGCCACTCTCCCGCCTGTCACATGTGCTCTCCATGCCTCTAGTTAGCCTGTCCCAGCTGAAGAAACCAAAGACCAGATAGGTGAGCAGTTTGCCCAGCATCACATCATGCAGTAGGTCTGTTCAAAGCCCGTGGCATTTTTGTTACAGCTGCCCATCCTCTGCCTTGAGCCAGATCCAGACTCCTGGAGGAACAAGCCCCTCCACTCTAAACCCTCTCTTCCTCACCTGGGGCCTGGAAATCCCCAGGCAGGAGTGTCCTCTTCCCAAGAGCTGGGAGGCTCCATCCCTGCCTGACACTGGCCACCTGTCTCCCCAGCACCAGAGGCAGCTTCCATAGGATTCTGGCCCACAATTGGAGGAAGGAAGGCTGAAACCTCATTAGCAGCGCCTCTATAACCACCATCCTTCAGGGGGATGTGGCTTTGGAGCTGACCCCTGGAGCCCACGCCCAGCCTAGACAGCCTCCCTTCCCACTCTGCCTCTCACCTTCCCACTCTGCCTCTCACCTGGCTGGTAGACAGAAGGCCGGATGCTGGCAGTGGTGACAACCCGGGGCTTGGGTGCAGGGGCAGCTGGGGCCTCGCTGTATGTATGGGCAGCAGGTGCTGGAGAGGTGGCCACAGCGGGACTGTAGGCAGAGGCCTGGGGCCTGGAACCAAGGGGGTAAGAGTTAACAGCCAGAAGGACAGCCCCACCCGGGCCCTGGGCCTGGAGCCACAGCAGGCTGGCTCCCAGATCTTTAAGGAGCCTCTCGGGAGGAAACCTGACAAAGATGTCCCTGGGGAGCTGCCAGAGGCTGTGAAGGAAAGACCATGGAGGTCTCAGGGGGAGGAAGCTGCTCCTTGGGTGCTGAGTCATGGTGAGTCTGGTTAGAGCAGCAGAGACACCTTGAGAAATACAGCCCATTGCTGGTGCCACCGCCTTAGGAGAGAGGAAGTAGAGGCACCAGCCAGACAGGAGCAGTGAAAACCCTTCACCCCCTGGGTAGACACTGTGGAATGAGGGGGAGCGGGCGGAGGCTGGGGCAGAGGAAGGAGAGAGGGGAGATGGAGATGTTCAGAGCTACCCTACTCCCTCCACCTCCTGACCTTTTGGGGCACCTCACAGCCTCAGACCACCTGGCCTCCTCCCCCTCCCCCTTCCTATTGTTGCTGGAGGGAGCAGCAAAGTCTCAGGTTTCTGGGCAAGAGTGCTCCGGGGAGGTCTCATGGGAGGCCAGGAGACACCCCCCCCACACACACACACACATAGAGGCTCCTCTTCCATACAGGATTCTTGTTGCCCTCCTCCCAGTGGAATAGCTGCCAAGAAGCCTAAAGCAGCCTTTTCCCACTTGTGACCCAGGGACCATGGGACCAAAGAGGTGGAAAAACAAAAAAGTTCCAGTTCATTGCCCTCAGGAAATGCTGTGCTTGGCCTCTCCTCTTAGAGAACTAAAGGCTCCAAGAACTCCTACAACTAAGCAGTCTGTTTAACTTTGTCTGATCCAGTGTTTCCCAATTCCATTAGTCAGTGAACCTCCCCCCTTTTTTTTTTCATTTACAACTAATGAAACCTTATAGAACACGTCCCTGGTCTCTCCCTGCATCTTTCACATCCTAATGGGGATGACATGACCACCCCCAGTGCAAATGGGGCATTGATGGGAGCGCTGGAGAAGTGAGCCCCTTAAAATATACTGACCCCTGCCCACCCATGGCTTCCTGCCTGCCTTCCACCTGTTGCTCATGGGCCAAGGGCCTGCCCATTTCTGCTGGGCAGAGTCACAGGATAAGGGAATACCTTCTTCTCTAGGGCTCTGGGAGTGGGTTGCCCTGAGCTAAGAACCCACCGCCAGGCTCCTAAATAGATTCAGAAGGGTCTGTGGTGATGTCCCAGACAATTGGAGGTAGAATGAGTCTCAGAGAGCCAGTGTCCCAGACCTGGGGGCTTGCCACGCCAAGCTGCCATGTTTCTGGCTGAATGAGGGTACTGACTCCCCTCCCTGGGCTTGCCCTTCTCTGATATACACCTGTTAAGACCAGTGGAGTAGGAGCCTCAATGGAAGAGAAAGAGGCCGTGTCCAAGAGGTGCCCAGCTTCCACTGGAGGATGTTTTCCCAGCATCCCAGGAGCTACAGGTCCTCTGTCAGAGACTGGTGTTGGGGCCGCAAGCAGAGACTTAAGACACCCAGCAAGAATTCTGAGGCCATGTTGGGTGTCCGTTTGTCTCCCATTGGCTCCCTCCAGCTCCATCCCAGCCCGTGTGCAAGGAGGGAAGGTAGCTGGGCCCAGAGCGTGGTCCCCTGGCCCCCTCTGCTTCAGCCTGATGCAGGGAGCCCTCCAGGTCCTTCTCCAACCTCCGTCCAGGCCTCACATCTCTTTGCAAGGCAAAGTAGAGGAAGGGTTTGTCCTGTTGAGGGAGTCCTGAGGGCCCCCAGACACAGAGGCCTGGAGCGGGTAATGGAGCTTGCCCTTGAACAGGGCTGGGGCCCCAGGGATGAGGCTAGACCATCCACGGGGCCGCAGCACCTAAAGCCCCCCCTTCAGACTAGGGAGGCATCTTCTCACTAGACAGCAGGGATATATCTTATCCTCCTCAAGGTTTCTTCTTTGTGCAGGGAGCAAGGCCTGAGGAGATTCTGAAGAGATTACCTGAAGAGATTCCCGTGTGCAGAAGGGAAGCAGCTTGCTAAATGTCCCCAGGAAGCTGGGATATGAGGAGCCCTGGAAGCCTGGGCCAGGTTCACCCTTGACCCTTGAGTTGGGCTGGGGAAAGGCTGGGCTCAGTACCACCTGGGTCACTGTGGAGCCCGGGGGTAGGGGCGCAGCACACAGGCCACTTTGCTGACCCTTCATGGGCCTCAGGCTGCACCAGGGAACTATGCACCCTGACCTAGAGCCGTGTCTTTCCAGCAAAACCCTGGGAGGGGAGTGTGGCGACTGGGAAAGCTGGCTCTGACCCCAAACACCAACTTGGCAGCTCCACACAGCCCAGAAAGAGCTGGGCCTGCCTGGCCTGTTACACTGCCTGGCGGCTCCAGAATGACCTGTCCAGCCCACCCGTTCTGCCTCCCCACACCCTTTTCAACCCCTCCCTCCCCCATCTTGGCTGAGTATCCATGAGGGCAGGCAGGAATGCAGTAACCTGCAATACTTGAGAGCATATTATGTGCTAGGTGTTTTATGTACACTTCTTCTATCTGGACCTTATAAAATACGCATTGCATTCATGTCTTAGCAGATGAGGAAACTGAGGTTCAGAGGAGTTACGTCACTTTCTGAAGGTTAGAGACGGTAAGTGGTAGAGCGGAGATGTAAATCCCAATCCACCAGGTGCCTCTGGAGTTAGCATGCTTCTCCATCAAAAGAAGGCAAGGTAGTTGCTAAATATCTGCCCAAATCTGACCTTCCTTCAGTGGGTTACCGCAGCCTCCTCCACGGAGGCCTCCTTGATTTCCTTTCTTTCTCTGTAATCCGAGCTCCAGGAACACGGACTTTCCACACAGTCTCCCTTTGTTATTTAACTTTGTATGTGTGTGTGTGACTTTCACCTTTCTCCCTAGAGCATGTGCCCCTGGGGCAGGGAGACGCGTCCCAGTGCGCTTCCCTGAAATGCACCTCCAGTTTCCCCTTCACTCTCAGCACCAAGCAGTGCAGAGCCTTGGTGTCCCCAGGGCCCTGGGGTCCTAACCACTTTGGGCCTTTCTGAGGGCCCAACACAGCTGCCAACAGATGGACCCGGGGGAGGCCTTTCCTGCCTCCCTTCCCCACAGTCAGGGCTGGCACCTGTGGGCCAGTTACCTTGGACTGTCCTCAGGGCTTGAGGCAGGGGCTGCGGCAGAGGCGGTGGCAGCATGGGCAGCGGCTGTGGCCAGGGGTGGCGAGGCTGCGCTGGGAGAGGCAACAGCAGGCGGCTGGGCAGAAGCGGGCAGCAGCGGGGTGGTGGCCTGGCTGGTGCACACTGGAGCATGCTCAATAGGGGTGCTGATGAGGCGGACCAAGAAAGACAACACGTCAAGGGCGCCCCTCTGCTGGGGGGCAGTGGCTGCAGGAGAGGCAGGCTGGGCGGAAGGTACCAGCCTTACTGCCAACAGAGCAGGATCTTCTAGAAGTCCTGTCCCCGGGCTCAGGGAAAGAATACCCCCACCCAGGACCCCAAGACGGAAGGGCTCAGACCACAGGGAGGATCACAGTAACATCAAAAATATTTTCAAGCCTAGTGAGATTCCCCTGCCTCCCATTTTTGGGTACTTCCTAATTTGTCTTTCTCAACGTGTGCTATAAAAACAGTGCGGTCAAAAAGTAGTCTAAATTATCAACCAAGGTTTCTCCCCCATCCTGTTTTCCATTCTTTCACCCTTCCTCATTTAGTCAGAAGCATGCTTTGCCTTTGAGAAGGGATGATATAATGAAAAAGCAGAGGTAAGATATTTTGTTGTCAAGGGCTTAAGCTCTGAAGTTGTGACAGCCTGGGCTTTAGGCTGCGAAGCACTCAGGGCACTGATGATACATTTGGAAGATGGGTGAAAGCTACCATGCCAGACAGATCAAGGTCATCTGGACCAGAAAGGGGGCAACGTGGCGTGAGGGATTCAAGAATAGAGGCAGCTGTGCCCGTTTTCTGGGCAAACCCTGGGGAAGTGGCAGGACCCCAGGGTCCCCTATGCCCAGGCCCATGGTGAAGGGGCAGGCAGGCCTGAGGCAGCCCAAAGACCTGTAGGCCATCCTGTGGCCTGGGGGTTGTAGACGGCTTCCCACACACCTGAGAGTGACACGGACGTGGCCCTGAGCGCCTGCACATCTGAAAGTCCCTGTACTTGGGAACATGAGAGGTGACTGCTCTGCCAGTGTGGGCCAGTGTGACCAGATGGATGGAGATACCCCAGCAGATGCCAGCACAGGTAGACCATGATCAAGGACCAGGTGCCCAGACTCCCCACCCCACCCTCCTTGGCATTCTGCAAGCCCCTCTTCCCCAAAGCCACCCCAGACAAGAGGAGCATCAGAGCCTGGGTCGATGAGATTAGATTTCGGCCACCTGTGAAATGAGGGAGGGAATAAAAATTAAATTATAGGAAAGCAAAGAAATGTACATGGGTTGTTGGACTAAGATCTGTACTTGTTACGATGGCGACAGGATACTGCAACTCCTACAGGTGGGAATGATTTTCCTTATGCTATGAAATTCAATTATTGACCTCCTACTATGTGCCAGGCCTATGTCTTTAATCCTCACAAAAACCCTCTGGTGTGGGTATTATCAATTCTTTTTAACAGGTGAGGGGATGGAGACTGAGAGAATTGAATTGCTCGAGCTCCTAGAACTGATCGGTAATGACAGCAGGCTCTGACTGAGGCACGTGGATTTGAAGCCTTACCTAGTACCTCAAGTGGTCCCTCGTACAGGAACAAAGAACCTTCTTCATGCAATCAGTCAAGTAGAATCTTTCCCCAACAAAAGGCTCTATTCTTATTTGAAATAATTAGAATAATCCTCTTCCCTCTCTGAGTGCTTACCATATGCCAGGCCTTGCACAAAACAGCTGTATAAGTGGCACCCCATTACTCCATTTGATCCTTTCAACCTCACTGGGCGATTGGTATCGAGATCCTCATTTTACAGATGAGGAACCTGAGGTCCAGAAAGATTGAATCTCTGCTAAAACATCACATTGCTACCAACTGGCAGAGATAGGCGTGATCGCTAACCACTATACCACTTCTCAGACTTCAATATGCAGGCAAATTGTCTGGGAATCTTGTCAAAATGCAGCTTCTGGCCCAGTAGGTATGGGGTGGGGCTGAGAGTCTACATTTCTGACAAGCTCTCAGGTGATGCTGATGCTGCTGGTCCGTGGACCACACTTTGAGTACCAAGGTACTACAAAGGTCTGTCCCAGGTAGGGATGCCAGCGGGCCATGAGCTGTTTACCAAAGCATCACGACGTGCTTTCCTCCATCCAGTGAAATGTATGATAGAGAAAGGCATGAAATAGCATGAGAGGGTCAGGGAAGAAGAGGGCTGGAGAATAGGCAAGGCTGAGTTGACTGCCTCAGGGGAGGGCACACCATTCTTTTCTGTGACTGCATAGGAAGCATCCAGGGTGGACAAGGGCAGTGGCCATGCCCTGTGCAGCTCCTTCTCAGCTTAGTGGTTCAGAGAGGAAGCCTTGGACAGCCCAGCTCTTAGGCCTATGGTGGTACCCAGCCCTGGCCCTTCCATGAGGCCACTTCCTCACCCTTCATGAAAGAACCTGGCTTCTGGAAGCCATGCCTGTGAAGTGGCTGCCTCAGAGAAACAGTTGCACGTCCTGACACCATACTGCTGAACTGGCTGCTCAGAGCCCCATGGCGTGGACACATACGGCCTGGGAAGGCTCCGCCCGACAGAGGACCCCCCCTCTCCTTTATCTGTTTCTCCCTGACACTGCCACATGCTTCCAGTGGGCTTCTGGGAATTGAGGACAGCAGTGATGAAAATACCCAGGCTGGGGAAAGTATTCTGCAGGGCAAATAGGAAATTGGCTTTGCCTGTCTCCTGTGCTCCAATTCCCTGTCAGACCAGCTTACCTGCAGCTCTCCCCAGGCATAGCTCCACGTGAACCCTGGATTCTGTGGGGGTGAAGTTGGAGCTGGATGTGGCCCTAGGAAAACTCATCATCTACCATAGGGCAGGACCAGGGACATGCACGTGAGCCTGCTGCTCGGGGTTCTGGCTGAGGGGCATCCTATCTAGGACCGCTGTCTGCAGACACCAGGCAACCAGGGCCTAGCAGAGGTAGGAGTGGCACTGAAGAGCATCCTGAAGGATCTTGGGTTCTTTTCCAGGTCAGCTCCTGCCTGAAGTTCCCTGAGCCCCCAGAAACCCCAAGGAGCGGGGTGGGGGGGGGTCTCAGAAAGCAAGCACTGCAGAGAACTTACTAGACCCTGGCTTCAGTCCTAGAGACAGTACCCGTTAGATCACCCCAGCCTGGTCTAGGACTCTATAGCTGCCTCCTGCCTTGGTCATAATTCACCTTAAACATCTAAGCAAAAACCAAACCAACCCAACTATATTAACTGCTGGTGGCTGCATGGGGAGGGTGTGGCCAAAGGAGAAACACAGCCTGGCTCCAGTCCCCTTTTCAGCCCATCCCTCTACCCAGTTGGCATCAGGGTGCAGTGTGCTAACCCTGCGCCCTGCTCTGTTGTGGTAGCCTTTGGCTGATGCTCTTACTGATGACAATGGTACTGTGCATGGAAAGGACAGAGATGGTGTTGATGGTGGTGGTGCTGGGCCTGGGGGTTTGTAGTCCCTGGGCTCAGGCTGGAAATGTTGACGATGGTGGAGGTGCTGTGACTGATGGTTCTGGGCGCCATTACTGGGGTGATGATGGAGAATGGAATATGAACATCTCTGTGGATTGGATGATGATAGAATGCCAGTCAAGTGGTTGGTCTTGAAATTGTTCATGCTGCCACCCGCCTACCTAGCATTCCACCTTGCAGCCTGATGACTATTGCTCAGGGCAGCCCTGACCATGTCACTTTGCAGCAGGGCTGTTGCCCTGCATGACTCCAGGGGCCACACTGGCACTGTAGTCTAGGTGATGACACCCCTCAAGAACTGTGCGGTCCGCAAACGATCCCCACAGGCTGTAGTGTGACTGGTGCCCTGCAGCTTTCACTAGTTCCACATTGTGTTGGAATACAGTCAAAATCCAGAGCCTGGCGTTTCAGTTCCAGACCGCTGCTAACCATAACGTCCTCGGCACGCCCTCCATTCCAGCCAAAATGATTAAGTCAGGGTTCTGGGACACTGACCCAGCACCTCTGCTCTGTCTGCTTAGAGTACCTGTGCAGCCTTCCATAACTGCACATGCCCCACTCCTAACTGTTCCCAAAGATCAAACACACAGACCCCTTCTTCCAGGAAGCCTTCTCTGATCCTCCAGTCGGAGGAGCACTCCCTGTCTCTGGACCTCACACGGTCAGCCTTGCGTTACGGTCAGCCACAATCACATCAGCTTTTTCTGATTCCTTCTGCACCTACAGCAGCTAGGCACAGTGCCTTGACTAATGCCCATGGACACAGAATGCTGAATGAGGACATCTCTCCCATTTACTCCAGAGGGCTTTACACAGAACCCTGGCCTGGGGCCACCCAAGGTGCTGCATGCAGCGGCCTGGGGTCACTGGGGAGGTACCAGGCAGGCTGGAAAGCAAACAAGAGCCTTCCAGGGCTTCAATCAGGTGGATCCAAGAGGGCTCCGACAGGCCGGGGGGATGGGGACAGGGGATGGGGAGGCCACCAGCTCTGATGTATTGGCTCAGGTCCTCTGCCGGCCTTAGGACACCCACTACCTGGGGCCTCTCTCTGTCTGGCAGCCCTTAACCCCCAACCTACCCTTGGCCTCAGAAGTCCTCAATAAAAGGTCAGCTAAATATGAGTGTGCTCCAGGATGCCTAGATGCAGGCAGAAGCACAGCCCCCCACCACCTCCCCAGTTGATCCCCTAGCCAGCCTGCCTCGCCTGGTCTTCGCCTTGGCCTTGGAGCCAGACTTCTAGAGGCAGGAAGAGATGGGAGGCAAAGGTGGAACAGGTTTGTGGGGGGCTTTGGGGAGCATCTCAAGGTGGTAGGCAGGACAGAACAGTCTCCCTGGCCAGCTCTTCTAGACGGGATTGCCAAGATCCCCAGGGTGAGAAAGAGAGCCTGTGCCCAGGCAGCGGGGCTGGGCACGAGGCTGTGGCCCAGTCCAGCCCCAGGGGTGGTGAGGGAGCCCTGAGGGATGGGCCTCAGCACTTGTCATTATTTGCCAAGTGCTGACGATCTCATGTTCTCAGCTTGTGGTTCCCCCAGTCAGGGGTGAGGCTGATGGGCAGACAGGTGGGTGGGGAGGACATAAGCCTGCCAGCCCGGCCCTTCCCAAACGCTCAGGACCAGGACAAGGCCATAGGTGTGTGGAGGCCAGGAGCAAGGGCCTTCCGCTCCTTCCTGCCACCTGAGCAAGACTCCACCAGGCATACCTTCCAGCTCCTCTCCCCTGAGCCGGGGCCCTTAGTTCAGGTGTGTCTCCCTCCTGGACCAGGGCTGAGCATGAGCAGCGCCTTCCTGGGCCAGGGGCTTGTGGCACGCTTTCTGCTGGGGAGGAGGGATGGCTTGGCCTGCTGGCTGTGGCTGGGTGTGGGAGGAGAGGCGGGGGCATTCAGATCCCGCTCCTCTGTCCACGCACACGCTACCCCGAAGGAGGCTAAGGCTGCCCACCAGCCCGCAGCACAGATTCTCACCTGCCGTCCTCTCTGCCTGCGCCCTGCAGCCCTGGGCAGGGCCCTAGGGGCAGGAAAACAGTGGTGGGCAGAGCTCACCAGGTCCCAGCCCCGGCGGGCACTGCCCCTGCACCTCTTCTGTAGGTACCTATCCTCTCCCCGTCTCAGACCTGCCCCCTTTGGTGACATGCACACAGGCACAGCAGGACTGGGGCTGGTTTGGTTCATTTCAAATCCTCTTTATTTCAGAATGAGCATGCTTATATGTACAGGAGAGAGAACTAGGGAGCCAGCACACACAGCACAGAGAGGAGAACACTTGCTCCAATCTCACCACGGCCAGGAAGGGCCTCTCCCTCATCCACCCTGGGGCCTCCTCTTCCTCTACAGGGAGCCCTGTCCTGGGCTGCCTGGGCTCCAGAGGGCACGAAGGAGTGAGAGGGGCCGGGGGATTGGCCTCTTCTCAGGACCCTGATCTATGGGCAGCTTGTTCCAGGATGGCACTAGGCCAGGCTGCCTCTCCCAGGAGCTGAGGTTGGTGGGAAATGGGCCAGTGACAAATTCTGTTTCCCTTGGTTCTGGGGTGTTCTGCCAGCAAACCCCATCATGTTCTCTCTGATCTACAGGAAGGTCCTGTACAGGGGAGCAGAGGCTTGGGCTATGTGGGGGGCGGTGAGGGTTGCACTGAAAGGTGGGGGTAGAGTGGGTGCAGTGCTGCGTGGGGCTGGGCCTCGGCCATCACGCTCTAGGGCGGGCAGAGAGCACAACTGCTGCAGGTGACTAGCGAAGGTGCCCCCCAGCACAGCTATACGTTCTCAAGCATCACCGTGGGGCTCACATGCCAGATCTGTGTGGGGGGAAGGAAGGAGGGGGTCCGGCCTGAGAGGGGTGAGGGGCTCCAGACAGCCTTTTAGCTTTTAACATTAAGGATTTGGGCCGAAAGGCCATGGTGCCAGTTGCGCAATTTGGCAAAACGTGGGCTGTTACGTTCCGTTTCAAACCTTTCCCTGTGGCACAGAGAGAGAAACAGAGAGACGGAGACAGAGAGAGAGAAAGGAAGAAAGAAAGGGGTTAGGGGGTGTGTCCGCCATCACCCTGTCTGAGAGCTGGGGCAGAGGGCATGGGAGGGAGGAAGGGATTCAGCTTGGAGAGGCTTTGCCACCCGGGGGGTACTTTCCAGGGGGTCAGGCAGAGTCGCAAGGACCAGGAGGGAGGGACTGATGTTCCCGACTTGAGTGAGCCATGGAGAAGGGGCCTGGCTAAAGAGCCTGAGGGCAGGCTGGGCAAATGGGGGCGGTCTCTGGGTTCTCCCTGCCCCACGTGGTTAGGGCTGGGCAGGGCTGCTTTGGCTGTGGGCTCTCGGGACTGAACCCCATAGGCAGGTAAGCCTTGCATGGTCTCTGTCCCCTAGCTGGGCATCAAGAAGGAAGAACTCCTGTCCCCGTGATGAGGCTTGGTGAGCAGACCTGCCATCTCCCTGTGCTGCCCCAGTCTCTCCCAACCCTTTTCTGTCCCCAGAGAGAAGCCTTCAAACACCACTGACTGCCCCACCCACCTAGGCCTGAGCATAGCCAGGGACACACGTGCAAACGCATACTCACAAGGCCGCTGGCACACATACTGAGGGCCAGAACTTCCCGCCAGCAGAGCCTCTGGGGCTCAACCCACAGCCTGCTCAGCTGAGGGCATAGGACAAAGCAGGTAAGGAACGGCCAGAAATGGAGAAATGGAGAAGAAAGTGTGCCTGGGAAAGGCCAGGGCTGCAGATGCCAGAATCCTAGATCCTCCAGGCCAGTGGGGCCTCTAACATCCTCCGGAACAGAGGTGCAAATTGGTGGCCCAGGGGCCACATCTAGCCACAAACGCAGTGTGTTTAACCTGGACAGTGCTGAAAACTCATTTTAAATTGCTATATCCAGATGATGGAATACTACTTGGCAATAAAAAGACATGAATGAACCATTGGTACACTCCAAAACGTGGATGAACCCCCAGAGAATTAGGAGGACTGAAAAAGCCCATCCCATAACGTCCCAGGCTGTATGATTCTATTTGCATAACATCCTTGAAATGACAAAATTATAGAAACAGAGAACGGATAACAGGTTAGTGGTTGCTGTGGGTTAAGGACAGGGCGTGTGCAGTAGGGAGGTGGGTGTGGTATGAAAGGGCAACATGGGGGGATCCCGGGGTGATGGAAGTATTCTGCATTCGACTATATCAGTGTCAACACCCTGGTAGGGATATATTGTACTATATAGCGTTTTGCAAGACGCTACCATTGGGGGTAAAGGCTACATAGGATCTCTCTGTATTATTTCTTATAACTACATGCCAATCTGCAATTGTCTCAGGATGAATAGTTTAACAAATGAATTGCCAGTATATAAAAGTCAGGAAGCTCGGCTTTAGGTCTTTAAAAGTCAGAGGATGGGGCAATGCTGGTCTTACATTTCTGTATGGTAACAGTTCTGTGTCCCCACATGTACATCTGGCCACCTTCCCACATCTGTATTACCTGACAGACTCCCCCCTACACCTTAAGTCCCGCATATGGGTCTCTGTGTAAGATCCTGTTTGACAAGAGGGGTCCCCTGCTAACATATTTGAGAACCACAGGTTCAAACTTTCCTAATACCAAGAAGAAGCCAAGGCCCAAACACACCACACGAATAGCCTAAAGCCACACGGAAACTCAGAGGCAGAACCACGGTCTAAGTGCCAGGCATCCCCTGCTACTGCCTTCCTAGGTTGGGAGACGGGGCAATGACGGCAGAAGCCCAGGACCTGCGGCGGAGCCCACCTACCCTTGCAGACAGCACCACAGGCGGCAACAATGGACCAGCCCATAGAGACCACCCAGGACACAGACGCGGCCAGTTTGCCCAGCCAGGCCCAAGCCTTTTTCATCAATGCTCAGTGCCAGGGTCAGGAACAGTCCTAGAGAATCAGTGAGGGTAGTGAGTCTGCTCTGCTTGGAGCTGTTGGGAAATTCACAGCTAGCCAAAGAGAGGAGCAAGAAGAGGAAGGAAGACAAGAGACGGGAAGAGATTGGAGAGTGGGTGAAAGAGAAAGGGAGGGAGGTCCCAGGACACAAACGAGGGCTGCTCAGGTGACACCCAGGGGTGTGCTGGTCTCTCCAGTCGTGAATTTTGAACTTGCTAGGCTGGCAGAACACCAAAGACTAAAAATCCACGAAACTCTCGCTACCAGCCCTGAGCTGCGCCAGCACCAAGAGAGTCTGCCCGTGAGCCGGGACAGAGCTGAGCGTGCACAGGGAAGAAGGAGGACACTGACATGCCCAGGGAGGCTGCAGGGGGAGGAGGGGGAAACCAGTGAGTCCTGGTGCTCTGTTGGAAGTGGGGGTGGGGTGGAGAGCAAACAGAACCTTGGACGGTTGCACATCGGAGAAGGGACTTCAGAGGGTTTTTACATTGTTTGCGGATGCACTATTGTACAACGCAACCCTCACCTTCAACTCCTCTGGGAACTGGTCACTAAAATCAACATTTTCCTTAATGCTTGGGGACCAGGAAGAGATGCGGAGTTCTTTACTGAGGTGAACATTATGTAGACATAGAGACTGAACGTGTAGATAGCGGCACCACAAGGTGGGGGCCAGAAGATGCCTGAGTTACACACTGGGGCCCTCCAGGATGGTTACGCCCAAGCAGTGGGATCCAGGTGCCTTGAAGATTCAAGCCCTGCCTAGGATGAAGCTAGGCTTGCCCGTGTTCCCACCCCTGTCAGGGCTGCCCAATGTGGACCCAACCTTCTGAGCCATCTGGGCCCTGGAACGCCTTACGGAAGTCAGACAGAAGCCGTGGTGACCTCTCTGAGATTAGAGGTTCAGCTTTGGATGGGGCTCTGCTACTTCAGATGAAGGCTAGGAGCCATCTGTACCCATGTTGAACCCGGCAGTAGGCTGGTGTTTAAGCCCACCTGGACAGTTTGCTAAGGTGCTGGGTCTTTCCTGGGAGGTGAGCCAAGTCTGCAGCTGATGCCTGGACTGTTCAGGGCCTCCCCTGCCTCCCTTGTAAAGATAGAGTCCCTGGAGATCAGGCCAGCAGGTGGGCACTAGAGCCTCGGAGGGAAGCTACCTGCTACCAGATACAGAGACAGCGTCACAGTGCCAGGAGCCAGGGCCGGAGAGGAGAGGAGGGGAGGTCAGGGCGGGGCTCTGAGCTGCTCTGGGACGCTGCGGGGGCAGGCCTCGGAGGTGGAGCAGCGACAGGTGAGGGGCAAGTTTGCAGGGTCCTCTAACTTGCAGATTACAACTACCCTCGAGGCCACCAGTGTCCTTCCTGGTACAGAACACCTGGCATCCCTGCCAGCTTTCCCGGCACACAGCAACAGGAAGGAAAAAGCGCCCCCGCAGACGTATAAGCCTGTATAGGCTGCCACAGTGCCCAGGTTGCTGGGCCCTGGGTTTGGCAAACTCAGGCCGTGCCAGAGTGAGCTACCTGGAAGCGGGGTGCAGTGAAGCCTCTCTGGGGAGGTGCAGCCTTTGTGAGAGACCCTCAGATTCCCCACTGCGAGTCAGGCTAAACTGGGAGGGGGAAGGGCAGAGGCCGTGTCTGCCCTCAGCCAACAAGATGGATCTGGGGGTGCAGATTCCAACTTGGAGGGGGGACGGATATCAGTGGGTCTCAGACCCCCAGGGAGCAAGATCTCTAACCAGCCTGGACCCAGGGCAGGGGTAAGTGTGTTCCCTTCTGCTCAGATGGCCACTTGGATGAGTCTGTGACCCCACCCGTGACCAGTGGCCAGTCGCTACTTTGGGCATTAATCACAAACAGAACTGAACCACTGGACCCACTGGACCCCCCACCTCTCACCTCTGGGCCACAGGCTGCTTGGGATTCAGGGAAATAAAAACACCTACCTTCCTCCTGTGGCCATGGAAGGAATGGGCATTTTAGGGGAGGCCATGAAGACAACCTTCCAGAAATTAAAGTCAGGAACAAGGAGAAGGGCAGCAGGCTTAGGCCCCTCCAGTCCTGGGCAGAAGGCTTGCTGGTTGGCTCAGAGCCTACACTGCAGGGCCAGAGACCCCAGAGGGAGGGGCTGACAGTGGCACAGGGCCTTGGCCAGCGGTGGTGGGGGGAGCTGCTTTCTCAGGATGGGGGCCTGAACAGAGGGAGGGAGCAGGCTAGAGTTTCTTCTTGGCGCCCCCTTTCCAGCTCTCCCTCCAGCAGAACCCTGCAGGGGCCGGGGGAGAGGCTCCAAGACCTGCACCAGAGTTTTCTCAAGACCCCCTGCCTTCTTCTTGGATCTGAATGGAGCTAGTGGGCAGTTAGGCCCCAGGGGGAAAGGGCCTACAGGACCAGGCCGAACAAGCCCCAGGAGATGCTTCTGAAAGGAGGGAAGGGGAAGGCCAACGCCAAGGCCTGCGGACCACCCTTGATACTGCCTTTTGTGTTCTCACTCAATAACTTCACAGAGCCTGCAAATATTCCAGGGAAAATACGAAAGACAAAGGTTCCCTGTAATCTACCTCCACCAGTACCCTTCCACCTTCTAAACAGTGTCTGGTTACTGAGATGCGAACTTAGAGTGACGGGCGGGAGAAACATAAAGTAACCAGAAGGACTGAGAGGGGGTGACGGCGGCTGGAAAAAAAGTGCAGGCCCCTGCTGGCTTCCTGATGGAAGGGACCTGGAGATTTTTAAGCGGTTTGCTGTGGGGTATGTACTGTAAAGCCCCTCCATCAAATCCTCAGTAGAGACTACATTGCCCACTGGAGCGTCTCTGTGAGTGGCTCCGAAGAGGAGGTGAGACAAACACAGAAATGGCGCAGGAACAGGGGAGCACGGGATGGGGAGTGCTGACAGCTTAGTCACGCCTCCAATAGCTCCATACTGCCATTTGCACCAAATCAAACACCATCGCATTTCAGGCTTTTTACAGACACACTGCAGGCACCGGCAGGTTAAGAACCACCACTGGAACCGCATGCCACCATTAGCAGGCCAGGGAGGACCACACTTCAGGATTGGTTGCCCCAGCCAAAGGGTTGGAGCAACTTCAGTTGGCAGAAATAGAGGTTCAAAAAGAAAATCCACATCAACTCAAGCTGACCCCGGAGTCCCACTCTCCACACAGTCCTGTGGCCACTACACACTGGTTAGCAAGAACAGAAAGCTTGGCCCAGGGTGGAAAGGCACCTCTGGGCCCCAGCCCCTCACACGGAGGCCACCACAGGATGTGCTGGCCCAAGGCAGACTCTCCCAGGAAGGACATGCAGATGACACATTTGCTTCCAGAAGTGTAAGCACAATCACACTGGGCCTCATGCCTCCCCATGGAAGGCCCTAGTGGGTTCCAATGGGTTCCAGGGCAGTATGCCCCCTTCATGCACAGGGCCATGAGCACCTGACAGGCCAAAGGTGTCAGGCCAGTGGCTGGGGCCTCAGGCCCGCCACCATCGGGGAGACCATACTCAGAGACACCTAGCCCTGCACAAGCCACTCATCACACCCAGGGCTTTGCTTCCTTGCAGCAGCTGTGGTGCTTTGAGCAATTTGTGGAACTGATACCTCAACATGGGTCTAGAGAGTTGAGTCCAAGGGTCAGTCACCCCCGCCCAGCACGGCCCTCTGCGTGCCTGCTTCCCAGTGCCTACCCTTCAGACTCACAGGGGACAGGCCCTGAGATGAGTGGGCAGGCCAGGCAGCCGGCCCGGTGCCTCACAGGGAGAGATGCCCTCATTCTCAACAGCCCAGCGAAGGCCAAAGCAGCCCTGCCCGCTGCCCAGGGACAGAGCCGGGAGAGCCCAGAGTCCTCGTTCGTGCAGCCCGGGCCCAGGGGGTAGAGACTCAGCTCCAGGCACCCACCTCACTGACCCGGGATGCACGCCCCAAGGCAGCATCTGCCGGAGCCCTTCAGGGGTCGGGAATTTCCAAATGCATTAACTTGAGACGTTCCTTCCATGAGCCGTTTGACCTAGGGGCTGCCCTGGGAGGGATGGGATTAGAACGGGCAAGGCCACAGAGCCTGAGTCCAGGCACTTACCTTGACCTTCGCAAAGCTTCTTCATCAGGGTCTTGCACTGTGGGTAGAAGTTGCAGGTCAGGAGGAATCACAGGGAACATCAGGAAGAAAAGCTACTAGAGCTCAGTGGGCACGGAGTCCCCACCCATGATGGGACACTTATTGCTCCCTACCTGTGACCTCTGGAAAGAAAAGACTGTGTGCTGGGCACAGGGCAGGGGGAGAAAGGGGTCATGAGAGGAAGAGGCGCAGGTGGGAGGGAGTAGCCAGAGGCGTGGACTGCAAAGTCCTCTCATCCCAATCCAGAAAGCACCACAGCCAGTCCGCTGCCCACCGCTGGAGTCCAGGAGCCGAGCAGCAGGCTGATGTCACTGTGCCTGCCCCAGGGGCCCAGAAGGGGCGCAGCAGGCTTCTAACTATCTATCAAGGCCAGCTCATCTTCAAGGGTGGGGGGCTCGACTCCCCGGCTTCCGTGGGACTGTGGAGTAGGGCCCAGGACCCTCGCTGGCCCTTCATTGTCGCCCCTTCCTGCCACCCCACAGCCCTCCCTTACTATATTCTGTCCCCGTCATCTGGGCCAGGATGCGGAAGGAGCGAGACTGCAGGCTGGAGGAGCGGCGTGCCCAGTCGTCAGCCTCGTCTTCCGGCTTGTTCTGGTTCTTAATCACAGCCTGATACACGGGAGAGGTGCTGTCTACGGTGAGGTCTTTGACAGGAAGGCTCCTGCAATGCAGAGAGAGGCCATGGGCAAGGGCAAGGCTGGAACCCTGCCCCCGACCTCTGTGCCTCCCTCTGGCGCACCCCCCATGCATGTGGGTAACCCCTATTTGTCTGGATCCACCATGCCCTTCTGAGAGCCTGCAACAAGGGCTTGACCTGGGTCCTCAGTGCTCAGGGTGGTCACAGCGAGACAGTGAATTCTGCTCACGGAGGGTCAGGAGACTCGGACCCTCCTGCCAGTACCCGCCCCCCACCAGGGCTAACTCTAGACACAGGCCTGAAGACACCCGCCCCCAGGAGCTGTATCTCCTTTAAGGAAAGAAGAGGCAGCAGAGGTCTTCTGGAAGTAATTTCAACCTCCCTGAGCAGGTCCTGAGTTTGGGGCTGGGTGAGGACAGCCCATCTGGGGGACTCAGAGGCTTCCTCACGGTCTGTCCCTTGGCCTCCTCAAAGCTTGGGATCCAAACAGGGAGCCACCAATGTCATGACTGCCCTGGAGGAGGACTGTGGGCTCCCACTCTGCAAAGACAGGGAAGCTCGGTGAGGAGGCGGTCGGAGAAACAAGGCAATCAGGCCCCTAAAGCCTGGCATCACCCACGGATAGCGCAGTTTCTCGCCCGAGGGAACTGGGCGGAGAGCTGCAGGGAGGGTCACTAGGCCTCTGCCCCAGGGCAGCACAGCTTTTTGAGGGGGACCTGGTGACCTTCCCTTAGACTCCCAAGGTCTGGCACATGGTAGGTGCTCAAAATGTAGTTGAATGAACAAATCCTAGATCAGAATCAGAAGGGACCCCAGAGCCCCTTGAGTCCAGGGTCTCTCAGCCCAGATCAGACTGCAGGGCAAGATACATTAAAAGCTTTATGGATGACCACTCATCCCAACCAGGGAGGGCTGGGTAATCTAGGCTGCCCAGCCTGCCCTCTCAGGAGTCAGGGTGGGCTCAGGAGAAGCTCACAGCAATAACAGCCTGTCTCCCCAGCCTGTGGACCGGTGGCCCAGTCATCTCCTCTTACACATGCCAAAACTGAGGTCCAGCGAGGCTAGCCGACTAGCTCCAGGTTACGTCATGTAGGGGCCCCACTGAGTTAGAACCCAGGCTTCCCAGCTCCCAGCTCAGCGTCCTTTCCATCAGACCCTCTGCAGTGACAGGGCTCAGGAGGGCCACTTCTGCCCACTGGGGACTTGCACACCCCAGATGCTCCACATCTGGAGACATGGCCCAGCGCAGACACTCCCCCTGTCCAGCATCGCCCTGCCTGCTGCTATGACTGCCTCTACCTGCCCTTGCTCCCTCGAGGGCTGGCTAGCTGGAGAGGGGACCTCCCCAGTGCCCCTGTCTTCTACCCTCTCTGCAAGGAGCTGGATGGAAGAATTGGCCTAGTCTCCCAGGATTGGTCCCCTAAGTCAGCTCAGGGTGGGCTATGAGAGCAGAGGTGGAGAAAGGTGATGGAAGGTGACTGACCAAGGTTGAGTGGAGCTACCCCTACTTTTCTGAAGGCTCTGCCCTGGCCTGGAAAGCTACAGGTCTGTCAGCCTGTGGTTGGGATCAGAGAGGGAAGACCAGGGAGTGGAGGAGAAGCTGGGATCTTGCTGGAGAGGTCATTTCTGGCGTAGGGAGGAGTCTTAGGGGTCCTGAAACAGATGGAAGGCACTGGCTGCCATTTTCCTGGAACATGCCCTTGGGGTGCTCCCTGTTCCTTCCACAGCTCCAAGGGCTCAAGAAAGTGAACCCCAGGAGTGAGTCCCTTGGGAGTCACATTGTTGGCTTCCCTTCCCACAACGCTGTGCAAAGACCAGGGGCTTGCGGTGCTGCCGCAACAGACACTGGGAACCAGACGAAGGAACTGCTGTGCCTTTTGAGAATCTGGGGCTCAGGAAGAATATATACAGAGAGGGGATAGAACAGGCCCTCCAGTTCTGGGACGCTGGATCCGAGGCCACTCTCTGGAGCCACTCCAGCATGAACTTCTTGCCAACCAAAACACTCTATGGTCCCCACAACATCAAGGTCACCGGTAGGCATTTACTCCAGTGTACACTGCCCCCAAGTCTGACTCATCTTTCGCCTCTTATGGGTGGTCCTGACAGGCGCTGGGTCCTCCAGATCCATCTTTCATGAGGATTCTGGGGAATGGCCTCCAACAGACCCCCTTATCATCCTCTCCCCAAATAATGGCCCCGTGTGGATTCTGACATTAAGATCTATGCTGTCCCAGTGTAGACAAGAAAGGCTGGGGGGAGCCCCCGCAAAGCACAGCAAGGAGAACACGGGATACACCCCCAGCCAGTGTGATGTCATTACTCTGATTTCTATGTCCATAGTGACATTATTTGGGGAAAACCCCAAAAGACAAGCACTTGCCTGTAGAGGCCGCGGGGCATGTCATTTACCTTTGAGGTGGGTGTGAGGAAGAACGTGGACAGAACCACTGTCCTCAGGCACATCCCACCAAACCCACACACCATCCCGCAACCAGACAGACGGACGACGGAACAGATACTGTGGGGTCTACTTACGCCAGCGGTGACGCCCTGCCAAGCAGAGGAAAACCCAGCAGTGAGTGCATGTCCATCATGGGAGGGCGGGGGGAGGCGCATACACAAGGGAGCAGGGTTAGGATCAGCAATGAGTTATGGCGGAGTGGGGTGGATAAAGGAGGAAGAGAGAGAGAGACAAAAAGAAAACTGTCAGTGAGGAAGGAATCATGGAAATTAACAGCAGAAACGGAACACCTCGTGGCAGACAAGGGCAGCTTTTACCCACTGGCACCACGACAGCATCAACCCCGCAGGGCTGAGTTAGAAGGAAAAGGAAGAATGTTGCTTCCCAGGCACGCAAGGGAGGGGAAAAGGATGGGAGGGTAGGGGAGAGGAAGGAGAAGCCTAGATTAGATCAACAGTGCATCATGTTAAAAAAATATATAACGGGCGACCTAGAGGTAAAGCCAAATGATTTGTAGTCTTTTCCCAAGGTGCAGAAAACATAAAGTTAGTGAACAGCAGTTCTTCCATTATCTTCCATTGTGCTTCCCTTTGGCCAATGTTACCACTTTTAAGAGCACACCAAGGACACACGTGGCAAACAAACGTTAACAGGATATCCCCGTTAACTCTTTGGCTTAATCGGGCAGCCCTGTCTTCCTGGGTACACATGAGCAACAGTTGTGTTTTTAAACTTGCATGGTCATATTTTCTGCTTTGAACGATGGGATTAAGTAAGTCAACCCTGCCCAGAGAATTCCGCAAAGAACTGCAGACCTGAGCCTGGCGGGTTTGACTCACAACTCCAGGGCAAGCAACCATCCACCCCCTGGTGGCCCGAAGGAAGTACTGCATGCCTGAGAGGGCCAGGCTCCTTTTGACCAGGAGCGCCAGTAAGTCCACACCACGTTCCATCCTTTGGCCTCTGGAACCTGCACTTTATAACCTGCACACTCGTCATGGCCACGAGGATTGGGCTCTACAAAGGCCAAACGCTATAGGAGTTCTCCGGGACTTTTGAACGCCTCTATCCCTCTTACAACATCTGTTTTTCCTAGTTTCGGAAAAAAGGACAACCATCATTTTAAGATTTCTTGCCTTCAGTTGCTGGAGATCCTGACTCAGGGATAAGATGTTACCACAGAGATAATCAGTTCTGAAAGTCAATACTAACAGTATTTCCAAGTAGAATACAGTAAGGGACTCGATGTGTGTGTGTGTGTGTGTGTGTGTGTGTGTGTGTGAAAGGAAGGAAGAGACACACAGACAGAAACAGAAAAAGAGACATAGAGACAGAAAGAGAGACATACACAGTAAGAAAGAGATACAGAGAAGAAACAGAGACTAAGAGAAACAGAGACAGAAAGAAATTCTGAAAGAGGGAGAGAGGTCCACATTAATGTTTGTACTATTACCCGTTTCATCCACAAATGATTTTCAGCCAACTCTTTCCCTACTCAGCCCTCAAGTTCTTCAACCATTGCTAACAAGCAAAGTCAGGAACCAAGGATATCCTAAGTCCCACTGCCCTCAGGCTGGGCTTCCCTGGGGCAAACAGGAGAAGGCGAGTGCTGGGTGCTCCCCGGCTCTGTGGCGGGGCTGACTGCCAACAGCACTGTGGATGGCTGGTCCGGAGGCCCCTTCCCAAACAAGAAACCCACTCATGAATCTGAATTGCCCTCATCATTGGAAGAACACAGCAACCTCCCCCCAAAGAATGGCTTAGTTGTGAGAAGCTGAGGTATCCAGAATGTGACCCCGGTTAACAGGATTCCAGAAGTCTCTTTCTAAACCAGCCCCCTCACGGAGCCTGGGAAAATGCAGAGGCTGTGAAAAGCACATGCTGCATTTCTCCACCCTTCTCCTAAAGCTGACCATGAGATTGATTCTGAAGAGAGAACACCGCGTTCTGGGAGGCCCGGGCGAAGGCTGGCTCTCCTGCAAGGGCTGTACCCTGGGAGGATCAAGACGATGGAGGACAGCTGGTCCCGATGCCCAAAGTCTCCGATGGCGCCCAGCGGCCCGGTGCCCTCCTCGGTGATGACGCGGCGGAGGCGTCGAGCGCCAGTGGAGGAGGGGAGGCGCTTACCCACTGAAATCACTGCCCTGGGCCTGGGCCTGCCCGGCGATGGCGTCCATGATGGCGTCCTGGGAGTACATGCTGATGGGCGTGTTGTACTGCGCGTGGATGATGGTGGCCTTGCCGCCCAGCCCCTTCACCTCGATGGGCTTGTGGGTCGACAGGGCCGAGTCCTTCAGGGCGCTGGGGTTGAAGCGTTCCTGGTAGTCGGCGCTGGGGGTGGGGAGCATGGGGGCAGGGGAGCAAGGGAGGGAGGTAGAAGGAGAGAAGGGGCAACAGGTGGTGTTTGTTACACGGCTCAAGGTGAGGGCTGGTGGTCTAGGGTGTGGAGAGAGACCTCCCTAAGCCTGATCCCAGGAAGGCTACCCAAGTCCCCCCGACCGACGTGGGCGGGCTGGGTCTGGTCGGGAAAATCCTCTCACCCTCCCCAGAGCCCTTTGCGGAATGTTCTTCTTGCCCGTCTCCGCTTTCCCAGATCCCTGGAGGCCCCGGATCAGCCTGAGCTACCGCCCAGGGTCAGCAGGGGGCGCCAGGCATTGAAAGCTCTCTCACCACACCCGCAGGGAAGCAGAAACGGAAGGGGGTGCGGAGTGGCAGTTGGGATTAGGAGACAGGAGCTGGGCCACGCGTGAGAGGCAGCGGCAACCCAAGCGGAGTCCAGAACGCCCAAAGGCAAAAAGCAGCCCCACTGGGCACCCACAGGGATTCTGAGCTTGGTTCCTCCACGAAGGGCCTCATCCTGGGTGGCCCGGGGGCTCTGCTCCTGCAGACTCTTCAGTGCATGTGCTTCTTCCTCGGAGCACGGCTTAGGTGCTCAGCCACGCCCCCCCGCCAAGTCCAACTTGCTGGGCGGCCCACCAGCTTCTATCCATGGGGGCTTTCCCCTTCAACAGGTAAGCGTGCTCCCCAGGCAAAGACAAGGTCAGATACAGCCCTTCTGAGTGGTCCGGCCAGGCTAGAAATGTCTTCAGGCTCTCCGAGAACCGGCGTCAGCACGCACTCCACCCACCGCCCACCGGAGCCAGCCTGCGGTCTAAGCAGCTGCAGCAGCTAATTGGTAACACAATGGTCTGGGGCTTCTGCCGGAGCCCCAGCGCCCCTCCCCACTGCCTCCACTCCATACTCGCAGCTCCACACACATGCAGGCTCACTCAGGGACACAAATGCACCCCCGTTCACGCATGCACATACACGTACACATGCCGCTGACACAGACGCACGCTGCCCAGCCCCCCAGACACGCGGTCGCATGCTGGGATATGCAGGCGAGCACACACACGTGCTTTCCTTTGATACTAACTTGGCTGGAGAGTTGGCTACCACCTGGGGGTGGGGGAGAGAAAAAGCAAAGAAAACAGGGCTATCAGAGTGAGGGTCCTGCCAGAGGGTTTGAGCGTAGGGACCTAGGGATGGTCCTCAGACTGGCCATTGTGGAGGTAGAGGCAGCCCAGACTGGCACTGGGTGAGGAGAATGCAGAGTGAGGAGGGGGAAGAGCTCAGAGTCCCAATCACAGCCTCTCAGTTTGGGTCAGAGATGCCAGCTGCAGCGTAGGTCCACAGTACCTGAAGCTTTGCCAGGGAGAAAGGTTTTTTTGTCCATCTTCATAGGTGCTCATTTACCACGTACATGAATCTCCTACATACACCTTGGCTGTAGACCCCGGCGAGGAAGCTGGAGATGGAGACCAGACTAGCGATGGCTGCTCCAGGAACGGCCAAGGCCCCAGGTGCCTCCTGGCTGGACAGTAGCTCTGGACTTACCCTTGTTTAATGGGGGACAGCTCCAGGATTTCTGTTCCCTGAGCAGGAGTTGCAGTGGTGCTGGGGTTTGTGTGCAGTGGGGTTTCTCACAGCCCCGGGAGCATGCTCTCTTTCCCAGAGGAGAGTCAGGCAGCCCTGGACACTCCTCCCGGGGCACAGTAGTAAGGGGTCTGTGCAGTTCCCAGTAACTGCCCTTAAAGGCCCTGTGTATGGGCAGTGAGGCAGGATGGAGGAGTGAGGAGGCTTGGGAGAAGTGCAGGTCCTTTATTGCAGGAAAACCCCCAGACAAGGCAGCCCAGCTTGGACACTACAAGAGGGACCCCACCCTCACTCTTATCTGAGAGCCAGCCTCCTGGAGTATCATCTCCTTGAGGGAGGCATTGCCTGCATTATGTTTCTTTAAATGCAAATTCCTTGCAGTGGCAGACCCTTGTCAGAAACCTGAGGGGAGAAGAGTGCAGAAAGTGGTGTCCCTTTCCCCACACCCTGCCACTTTCCCATATCTGACCACTCTGGGCTCTGGCTGGGAGAGCCTGGGCCTCAGCTGGCCTGGCCCTGGTCACCCCTCGGCCAGGACCCTGGGGATCCAGACCAAAGTCAGGGAGACCCCCCACCCCCACCCCCGCCAGTCCCAGGCGGCCCAACTCTGTCTCAGGGCTGATAAAATTCCCTCTGTCCTCCCAGGCTCAAAATAGCTGCAAGTGGAGCTATGTTAGGAAAGGGCCATCATAGATCTCCAATTCCTTCTCCATTTTTGGCCAGTGCTGACAACTGCAGGATCAGCTCTTGCCCTGACCAGCCCAGTGCCCCCTGTAGAGGGCAGTGCTGGCCTCAGGGGCTGCCTATGCCCTTCCCTGCCTAGGTAGCCAGCTCCTTCTTTGGCATTGATTCCTGCCCCCTGCTTAGCTTCTGCCTGAGGACCTGGAGGCTGAGATGCCTGCAACAGACATAGCTCAGAGAGGGGCAGCCGGGTCTTGGGGAGAATGAGCCAAAGATGTAAAAACGCCCGCAGACCCTCGCACCAACTGGCCTGAGGGACACTGCCCTTCAGTCCCAGCCCCAGAGAGGACAAGGAGCAGGGGCTGCAGGCCCGGCTGTTCTTTCACCCCCTCTGTTCCTCTCCACTCCTCCCAAGGGCATACAAGCTGCCAAGGGATCACCTTGAAGCTACCCAGAGAGAGAGAGTATGGGAAGGAGCTTCCTTTTGGAGCCAGACAGGACAGAGTTCAAATCCTGACCCTGCCTCTTCCTAGAGCTGTGACTCTGGACAAGTTACCCACCTGTCTTAGCCTCAGTCTCATCATTCATAACACCGAGAGGGTGGTGCCCTCCGCAGACTGAACAGAATCCTGAGTGTAAAGCCCCCGGCATGGGTTAAGTGTGTGATGAACAGACATAGGGAGTAGCATTTGCCAACCCTGTCTCCTGTGAGGTGGTGGCCTCAGCCCTCGGCTAGCCCAGGTCAGAGGCTCTGCCCACCCTGCTGGGACCACAGCATCAGCCGTCACTTTGAATGAAGCACGCACCATATTCCCTCCCTAGCCCATATTCCCTTTGAAGAAACTGTTGGACCCTGCTGCTCTGAGTGTCAAGTAATAATCTAACACTTGTCAGGTTCTGAGCAGCCCTTGTGCCAATGGGAGGGCTTGTCGGGAGTCGGGAGAAACAGGGGTGGGACAGGCAGGTAGGTCCCTGGCTCCATGCAGGGAGAAGTCAGACCGACCTGAGTGCCAGTCCTATCTGCCACTCATTAACTGTGTGACCTTGGGCAAATTACTTGCTCTCTCTGGGTTTCTATTTCCCAGCTATAAAATGAGGGAATGATGCCCCCCCTCTGAAGTTGCTGAGAGAGTTGTGTTAGATAAAGCATATGGACTGTTAACCAGCCCCCAGCCTCGACTGAGGCCTCCGTGAGGGAAGACCTTACCATCACTGCAGGTGGGCCCCATGGAAGTCCAGGTCCACCAGAGCGTGACCTCCCTGCTGGGGGCCAGGCCCAAGGAGAACCAGGAAGAGCTATCAGCCCATCCAAGGCAGGAGAAAGAGTCCATTTCTACTCTGTCTTTTTCTGAGCTTTCTGGCAGAAGCCCCTTGCTGGAAAAAGCCTGGGGGTAGAAAGCTTTGCCATCTTGGTCCAGGGAAGCCAGGGTCCAAGTGTTCACACTGTAGAGCGCCCAGCTTCACTCGGGATCCCAGAAAGAGCTATGGGATCTGGGGGAGCTGGGGATCCCCAGGGGAGCAGTGAACGGGCGGAGCACAGATACCACGTGCGGCTAGGTCAAAGGAAGGGTGTGGGCTTGGATCACACTGACCTGGACTGCAATGCTGACTCATCTGTGTACCTGTTGTGTGAGTCCAGGCAGTGATGGCAGGTAGCACGCAGTGAGTGTGCCAGAACAGAGCTCAGCACTATGCACGTGTTATCTCCGTCAATCCTCCCCATAATCCTGAGATACGGACTGTCTCATGGAAGAGCCCTGAACCCCTAGCCACTGGGCCATATGCCTTGACTCAACCTGCTTTGCCTCCAGCCCAGAGACGATTATACCAATTGCATGGGGCTATGGAAGAAGTTACAATGAGATAACAAACCTTCAAGACTTGGAAGTTAATATGTGCTCTGCTGGGAGGCTCCCTCCCCTCAGCCCCTCCACAATGCCCACCCTGGCTCTGGCTCTAGGTTCTTTTAACTCCTGTGCTCCAAGACTACCATTAGCTAGACCTCGGGGAGCAGAGGGTGGCCTGCTGCTCTCCTGCAGGGCCCCTTTCTCCTCAGGGTCCTGCTCCCTTGCTTCCCCACCCTGGCCAGGGTCAGTCCTGCCACCCCACTCCCCTCACCCTATTGCCCAGTCTCTCTGTACCCAGCTCAGGTGCTCCCTCCTCCAGGCAGCCTTCCCAGACCACTGCCAGACCTAGAGAACTTGCTCTCCCACCTCTCAGGACTCCCAAAGGGGTGGTAACCAGCCTGTCCCTTTGCCCCAGAGTTTCTGGAGGTATTAGGCTTCGTCCTATTTTGGTGGGTGACCTGATATGAAAGTTTTGGGAGTCAGAGTCTCTTGTATTCAGGCCCAGCTTGGCCACTTAGTAGCTGGACAGCTGGACCTTGACTTAACCTTCTCTGAGCCTCAGTTTCCCTCTCTGCAAAATCCGACACATCGCTCCAGCTTGTGTAAAGCAATGATGGGCCCGGCTCATGGCAAATGTCAATAGGATGATTGATTGATTTCACTGCTCTTAGCCTGCACTGCCTCATGGGCTTGGGGCTGGCCAGAATGAGGCCAGTTCCTCGCTCTGACTACCTGACCAGGCCTCTATGAGCACTGAGGACCCAGATGGCCCCTGACCACCAGTGGAGAGCTGTGAGCCCGTTACCTACCCTCCTAGGAGTCCAGCACCTGAGGCCTTCCCTCGGAGGCTCATCTGATACATCTGAGCCATCTCCCTCAGGGTCTCTGCCGAGTACAGGCCAACGGGGTTGTTATACTGCCTTGGCTGGCTCGAACCCCGCGGGGCTTTCGGGCTTAGAGAGTCGAGGGCGCTCTCCAGGCTGACCTTGGCCCCCGGGCTGCCCCATGGAGGGCCAGCATCAGAGGCCTCCATGTGTGAGGAGAAGACGGAGGTCTGAGAGAAGGAGGAGCTAAAGGTCTGCCCGAGCTCCAGGTTGCCTGGGGTGCCCGGGATGGCCCTCGCCTCGGGGTTGGGGCTGGGTGCTGCCAGGCTGCTGTTCGTGTCCAGAGCAGGGTCCTGGCCCAGGGCAGCACCATGCAGGGGAGAGAGAAGAGAGCAGTTAGAGGCCACGCCCATCCCAGCGCTTCTGCGTGAACCTGAAACAGAAGGGTTAGTGCGAGCGCCTAGCAGCCCACCACCCTGGAGCCTGCAGCCCACTGCACCGAGGTCAGGGTAGGGGGATAGAAAAGACACCTGGAAGAGAAGGGTTTTGTCAAAAAGAGTGGGGTGAAGCTCCTGGCCCTGAAGCTGTCATCCACCTGGACAAAATGCAAAGCCCCACACAGAAAGCTAGGCCAAGCCAGCCTGCCTGCAGGGCTGGAGGAGAGGGGGTGTGGTCTCAGGGAATTGTGGGGAGACCCCTCCATCCTACACCTGTTCCCCCTTCCCCTGAACGGGGGCACCTGGTGAGCACAGCTCTGCCTCCTGCTCTGCTGACCCCGCTCTGCAATGCCCCACATGGCCGGTGAGAGGGGGCCTTCTGGGCTGGTGGTGAACAGGCAGAGTAGAGGTGCAGAGGGGAAACTGAGGAAGGAGGGGGGCTGACGTTTGCTTCCCCCAGCCTGCCTCTGCAGCTTCTCCCCAACAGCCCTCTGCCCACTTCCTCAGTCTGTCACCCACCCCAGACCCCCGTCATCTTCTTCTTGTCCCCTCTCCCCACCCTGCCCATCACCCACTCTGCCCCACTGGACAGACAGGGTCAGTATGAGGTCCTGCAAGGAGGGGTGGAGAGTGGCGGGAGTGTGTAGTCCTGTAGGAGCGGTGGGGTAGGCCTCCCATGCTCTGGGTCACTCAGGGTTGAGCTGCTTAGAGGGAGCTGGGAAGGGGCCTGGTAACTGCTGGCTGCACCAGCACTTCTGAGTGTGGTATAGGAGCGTGCAACTGGGAGGAGAAAGGGAAACGGGAGGGAGAGAGCCTGTGACACAGGAGAAACCCTGAGGGCCAGCAGGCCCCCCCATGCCTGGGAGCTCCTCCTGGGGTGATCAGCTCAAACTGGGGCCTCGGCTTTCATGCTATGGTCACCCCCCTCCCTAGTGTCCTCAGGAGGATGAGGGTCAGAGCCTTCTGGACACTTGTCCCCACTTGGCTGGGAGAATGGTCCCTTTCCTGAAAACACCGCTGCCTAAGTGGATTTCCTGTCAGCCCGCCCATGAGGCCCAGGGTGTTGGCTAAGCACCCAGGCAGGCACCCCTCCATGTAGCATTTTATGGGGCTTGAACGCTTCTCCCCGGGGGGTCTGCGCCACCTCCCCGGCATCAGCCGAGGCGGGGCTGGGCTGATCCCCCCACCTTGCCAGGGTCAGGCAGGCAGACCAGGGGCTGCACTCCGGGAACCACGGCCCAGAGTAGAGTCTGCCACCCACAGTCAGCACCTACCTTTTGGTGGGGGATCACAGGCAGAGGGGACTGGATCGGGGGCGCTGACGTGGAGATGAGAATGGGACGCTTTGACCTGGAAAAACCAGAAATGAAGACAGTTGCCATTGGGTCCAGGAGCTCCTGCCTGAGGAGGACTGGAGAGGGGAGAACATCTGGAACCCAGGGAGCCAGGGCAGAGGACCTGGGTGTCCCCCGGGCCTGACGAGCATGGAGAAGTCACGGCTCTGGGGTACTTTGCAGCCACGGGCCTCTGCTAGGTCTCAGGGAGGCTGCCTGTGCACAGAGGAAGCAGGGAAGACCCTGGCTTCCAGGCCCGGCTGCCCACATACCAGCAGCGCCATTATCCACCCTCTCTGAGTCTCCTCTGTAAAGTGAGGCACAGACATGGCAGGTGCTTGATGACTTGGGCCTGTCCTTCTTCTGGTCCAGAGGCTGTCCTCACTTCCCTGTGCGGTCCGGTAGCACAAGGCTGGGTCCATGCTGGACAGCTCCTCTCCCAGGCCCTTGGTGCCCACACCCAACCTCTGCCCCCTGCTCTGGAGAGCTCCCACCTACTTATGCAGCGTGAGACTCAGGTTGTAGCTGGCAGACTTGATCTTGTTCTGGGCCTCCAGGTGGGTCATGGTATCTGTGTTGACGCCGTCAATGGCCACCACAAGGTCACCTGGGCTGAGCTGGGACTGGGCGGCCTTGCTGCCCGGTGTGATCTGAGAGGGTAGCAGATGGGGGGTGAAATAAGAAGGGTGACCTGAGGATGGGCCTGTCCCCAGGGAAGAATCACCAGGGATCATCCAGTAGAGCCTTGCCATTTTGTATTTCATTCACTATGACCACCAAGCCTGCTTCCTTTTCCTGACACAGAGCTACCACATTTCCTGGTGCTTTGTATCTGAGTGCAGCCATGAGACTAGCTCTGAAATCAATGCACACCACTTCCAGGCCTGCCCCTAGCAACCATCTTGCCATCCTTCACTCTCTCTGCTTGTCAGCTGACTGGATGCAGAGGACCCAGAGGAGGACAGCCAAGCCACTAACTGCAAGGGACCTGGATCATGGAGTCACTGCTTGGAGGAGAGATGACTAAGGAGCACCGAATTGGATGTTGCATGAATGAGAAATAAACTTCCACTGTGCTAAGAGAACTGGGGGTTGTTTGTTACACCAATTAGCCTACTATAACATCTGCACCTTGAAAACCCATGGCACACTTTCCAGGCTCCAGAAGAATTCAGCAGCTGCTAAGACTCAGCACCACCGTAGAGATGCTGCCAGGCCAGCAGGCAGGCCAAACGTACCCTCACAAAAGCATCCTAGTGTAAGTGTGTCGTACTCTACTGTGGCAGGTGTGCAGAGAGGGCTGGCAGAGCTGTCAGGCCTGCCTGTGGGAGCAAGGTCAGCTGGGACATGGAGCTCAGTGTTCTGTGGTTGGCTTCATATCTCCCAAAGGGGAGGTGCAGATGTGGAGGCCAGTTCCCAAATCTTGCACTCTAGTGACATTACAGAACTCTAGAGTCTGGGCCCTACCCCCAGTGTGATCACACAGAATGCCATGGATATGCCACTCTACCAAACCCCCATGCAATGTCAGGAAGACCACACCCCCAGGGACATTACCTGGGATGCTGAGATGGCTCAGATTCCACTCCCAGTGACATCATGCACAATGCCAAATTCTGCATGTCCAGCCCCCAGTAATAGCACCCTGAATGCCATGGTGGCCTCCTATGCAGTGACATCCCATGAAATGCAAAATTCTGGAAGGCCTAGTGACAGCACCTAAAATAGCTTGCGGGCCGGCCCCTAGTGACATTACATGGAGTGTGATGAAGCTTCACCCCTAAAGGTGTCTCATGGGATGTCGTGGAGACTTTGGCTGCACCCCCTCCTGACATCACATAGAATGATTTTATAACCTGACCCCCACGACATAAGGTGGAAGCACGCTGTGACATCACATGGGGTGCCGGGCAGGGCTTGCCTCCAGTGACATCATAGGAAAGAGGAGCCCCTGGGAGTCACCCCCTACCGAGCTGTGCCTAGAGGGTGTCCCTTGGCTTTTCCTCCCCAACATGCCCACCAGCCAGTCCTCCTGGCTTCTCTGGGCACATCCCAGTCACCTTCCTGGCTATACCCCAAGGACAAGGCTGGCTCCTAATGCTGGCAGAAGCCATTTTCTGGCCAAGGCTTGGAGACCATCCTAGAAGGAGCCCAAAGAGGTCCTGGGAACCGTCCCATACCCTGGGTGCCAGGCCTCGGTGGGCCTCTGGCCAGATTCTGGGCTCTCAGACCTGGATGGAAACTTCCTGCTGGGCCCCTCAGAGGGAACTCCCACCCTAACCAGAGCCCTGTAGTCACCAGCCTCCAGCCCATTCCCAGACAGGCTCTACAGGGTGGGCCAGGAACCATGTGTGTTAACCCAGTGATTATAGCAAGACCAGGAGAACTCTTGCCAATTGCCGTTGACCCGCCATTTCAGACCCAGGAACTGTGGCACCTTCTTAAACACTGGGCACCTTGTGCCCTGAGCAGCCTCCCCACCGCTCCTGGAATCTGCTGGGATGAGGCCAGGACAATAGATAAACAAATGCCTTGATTGTCAGGAAGCCACATTGTCTGGTTTGCCAAGTCCCGCCTACTCTCCAGGCTCCCGTAGGGGCATCTTGGAAGCGCTCGGGCCATCTCAAAACACATGTCGCCTTTATTCCCAAATCAATGGCCGTACAGAGCCTCTACTAGTGACAAGAGTGTGTTGTTTCCTTTAAGCGGTTAAGCAAAGGGTAAAAAAGGACAACAAAGAAAAGCAAAACACTTTCTAGGCTGAGAGGGGACTCCTGAGGGCAAACTGAGTTGCCCAGCCAGGCCTGTCCTGCAAGAAAATCACCATTCCCTACACCTTCTAGCTTCATGTTCAGGCCTCTGCTCTTCCGGGTATTTTATTATAGACACCTTCAAACACAGTAAGGCAGAACTAATTCTACGGAGAGCACCCGAATACCCACCACCGAGGTTCTACTGTAGCATTTCACTCAACTTGCTGGTCAAGTGTCCATCCCTCTCTCCATCCATCAATCCATATTATGTTTGAAGCATTTCAGAGAAAGTAGCAGACGCCAGTATGCTCCCATTCAGGGTGAATTGCGCAATGTCTCTGCTGTCTTAGTGGACTGCCCACAGGGTTCCCCCACAGCAGGACACCCCCATGCCAGGGCTTCCCAACCCAGGGCTCCCCCAGATGCTTCTCAGCATCCACAGAGAAGGGGGCCATCAGCCTGCAGCAGGGAGCTCCCAGGCAGGGCAGCCACAGACCCCAGACAGAGGGGAGGGCCTCATGCCTGCAGAGGTGATGCCTGCCAGGCAGGACCAGAGCTGTGTCCAGGAGATCATGGGTTAAGTGTGAACAAGGACACCAGAATGACATCCAAGAGAGGCGGGCAAACCACGGGGCCATCTGGAATGCCCTCCCTCCCAAGCTGCCTTGAGGACTTATTTCTCCCTCAGGCATGGGTTAGCTAACATCATGCCTTCCCACAGGGCTCCCACCTTCCCCTTGCCTGGCCCTGGCTGGCTCCCCCTCATCCTCAGGTGTAGACTGAGATGATCCTTTTCCCAGGGAAGAGCCCAGGCTCCCCCAGGCTTGGTGAACAGCCAAAGCCCCTGAGGAATTTGCCACCAAGCTGGCTCCAGCCTGCCCCTGGCGCCTCTCCTCGCACCTGTGTGTGCTCGTCAGGGCTCAGCTGGCCTGACCTTTGGCTGCCCTGAGCAAGGTTCAAGACCCCTCGGGCTGGTGGGGTGGAGGATGCTACAACCCTCTTGTAGGGAGGTACTCTGCTAGTTCTGCCCTAGAGAAGGAGGCAGAGGCCCTAAGGAAGTTGCCCCTCAGCCCTGCCCAAGGGCCGTCGGATCCCTCCCCGCTCTGCAGGAGCAGCCTGCCTGGCAGAAGGCTGCGGCCACCCGTGAACGCTTGCCCCAGAGCCCAGGGCTTGTGAAGAGTGCAGTCCAGGTGTACCTCTTGTCTGACTCCCTAGCCCCCTCCCTCTGCTTTCCTTGTCCCAGAAAAGACCCAAAGCTCCTAAATCCTTGGAGGATTTCTTTTTCTTTAAAGTCTTTCTAGCCCCTTTGGAGCATTTGAAACATTCTTCGTAATGATGGTTTCATTCCCATTTCACTTCTCACCTTTTCTAGTCACCAGCCACCTCTCAACAGGGAACCCAGCCATGGGCAGAGCTCCAGGACCGAGGTCCTGTCTCAGAAGCCCCTAAAGCAGGCTCTAGGTGTTTGGGGGCCACCCTCCTTGCTGGGCCATGGTTTAGGGCACCCCAGAGGGGGCACAGAGATAGCCGGTGCCAGGGAGCAGCTGTGGCCCCCGTGACCTTCGGGTGCCTTGGGGGGAAGCAGGAGAGCCAAGACCATGGACTGTAGTCTGAGCCAGACCTGAGGGTTTCAGTGCCAGCCTCCACGACCTCTGCGTAAAGACAGCAATGATGCCTTTCTCCCGGGATTGTGGAGAGGATTTCATCATTAAATAGGGCATTATACAAAGACAGTGCAGAGCTGAGACAATTTCAGGGAAGCTCCCAACCGAGGAGGTGCAAGTGCTGTCCCTGACCCCTTCCCCTGGGAGGTGCCAGGGGTTGGAGTCTGGGAGGCTGCAGCTCCTGCCTCCAGAGGAAACAAGATCGGGAGCTGGCAGAGGGTGGTGTGCGAAGGGCCAGCCTCCTGTCCCTAGAGGGGCCTGAGCATCAGCTGGAGGGGAGAGAAGTTCTGTCCAGGGTCCCAGGGAAGCAAGGCACCGGCTGGGGCTCAGGCACACCCATGCCCTTGGGTCCTATTTCCCCAGCTCCCTGGTGGCAGAGGGGGTCACTGGGCTCCGCAGAAGGTCCCGGCCATCACTCCTCGTGCATAAAGCCAGACAGGCCCCTGACTTCCTTTCCCTCTAGACCTGCCAGTGTAGGTGCGGCAAGGGATGGGAGCCAAGGGCAGGCAGTGGGTGCTGTGGACTGTGCAGCTTCCAGCATCTCCTCCTGACCTTCCCAGGCTGACATCCCAGGGGATTTCCGGGGAGCCCTAAGTGCATTTTACATGGGGTGATTAAATTACTGTCATGCCATGCTCTGTTCCCTTCCCATCTGGCCTCCCCTGGGGCCTTGCTCCATCCCTCGCCCTCTCACTGGAAGCTTCTGTCTTCCCATAGCCCCTCTCTCCAACCCCACCCTGGCTGATAAAAAAGCCAGTCTTATCTATGCTCAAAAAGCCTCTCTTTACACAGAGGACTTTTAGGGCAGTGAAAATACTCTCTGTGATACTATAATGGTGGATACATGTCATAGCACATTGGTTCAGAACCATGGAACGTACACACCAAGCATGAACGCTAACGTAAACTATGGGCTCTGGGTAATGACGATGTGCCAGTGTGGTTTCATCAGTTATAACAAATGTACGCTCTGGAGGGGGACGTTGGTAATGCCGGAGGCTGTGCATGCATGGGGGCAGGGGGGTTATGAGAAACCCCTTTATCTTCCTCTCAACGTTGCTCTGAACCTAAAACTGCTTTAAAAAAGTTGTCTTGAAAAAAAAAAAGCCTTAGCTGCCCCAGCAGGCTCCTGCCATGTTTCTCTCCCTCTCTTCACCACCAGGCATTTCCAAGAAGTGACCAGCAGGTCTGGCCTCTACAATCTCCCCATCCCTCTCACATCAGCCATCTGACTTTGGCCCCCACCACTCCACACATACCAATGAGTTCCCTGTGCCAAAGCCAGGGGCCACTGGCCCCCTCTCTAGCTGACCACACCCTTCCCTGGCCTTCTGAGTCTCTTTCTTCTCCTCTTGTCCCCCAGTTCTAGGTCCTGGATGGCAAAGTCTGCTTCATGCCACTTAGAATGGTTCCTGGGAAGAGGTGGATCCTGGCTTCAAAGGGATGGAGAAGCTGTGTTTGGGAATGGAAGGGCCCTGGGTGGGGGCCTTTCAATCATGGCTAGCCCCTGGACAAGAGGCAGATTCAGGGAACTGGGGAGGTATCTCCCAGGCAGGACAGCTGCCCCAGCAGGCCCAGCAGACATCACCCAGGAAGCCCTGCCCTCCTCGCACTTGCTGCCGTCTCACAGCATCTTCAGCCCGAGGAGCCCCCGGGGCCTGACAGTGAAGTTGCTCTTGTCCTATGTCTCGGCCCAGGACCTCAGAAGGCGCGCTCCCCAGGACCCAGCCAGCCTCATGCCCACTCACTTCAGGGACCTCCCGGGGCCAGGAACAGCTCTGTGCACCAGGGAGAAGCAGCATGCTGGGAGAGGGCCTGGCCTGGGAACCTCTAAGGATGTATTCCCCAGCGGTGGGCCACTGTCTTGTTATCTTCCCCATTCGTTCATTCGGGAGCCAGCCCTGCAGCAGCCCTCCAGAGGCTTGCCTGACCTTCAGCATGGCTATAAACAGCACTTGCTGTCAGCACTGCTAGGCGCTGCCCAAGAAACAGCACCGTGGCCTCAAAATTCCAGGAATCGCCGGTGCAGCTGCCCCAGAATAATCTCAGCCTGTCCCCCTTCCCCTCTCGGGGACCCTCTGTCCTCTGTGTCGCCACCATAGCCAGGAGAGTCTGACAAATACTGGAACCGAGAACAGCAAAGGGGCAGAGGTGAGCCTGCTGGGCCTGTGGGTAAGGCCGTAAGGAGTGGAGGCCTTGGAGCAGAAAAGCAGGACCCCCCGGGCCCAGGCTCAGTTCCACCACTCCCCCATCCTCGCAAGCAGCCCATGTGGAAAAATAGGTGTATTTTCATAAGTGCACATTAGAAAGAACTCTCACGTGTACTTTTACCAATGTACCATCCCCATTTTACAGATGAGAAAGCGGAGGCTGAGCAAGTGAACTGACTTTTCTAAGGTGACACAGCTGTGAGTAGCAGAGCCAAACAAAAGCATATGTCGCCAATATAAAGTCAAGGGTTGCAACTCGTGCGCCAAGAGGCAAGGCCCCAGACCGTGGCCCTGGCCTCAGGCCTAGCTGCCCCGACAGGGGTGGGGGCTGGGCCTTTGGAACTGTGTCCTCTTTGGCTGCTCCCACCCCTTCCCCACTTCCTGGAGGGCTGGCTGGGATTGAGGGAGGGTGGGGATGGGAGGGCAGCTCATGTTACAGGCCCAGCCACACCTGTCCAGGATAAATAAAGGCATTTCCCCTCCACCCTCCGAGTCTCCCTCCTGAACCCATTTCTCTGTGGGTCCTCAGGCTGAGACCCACCGACGGGAGGACTTGAGGGGCTGTTACTGCCCCAAGGTTGATTCTGTGGGGCTGGTGGGCAGGGTGGGGTGGGTACAGGGGCTACCACCCAGGCTGCACGTGGCCAGCCTTCCTACAGGAGGAGCTGCAGCACACAGGGGACGGCCCCATGCAGTGCTTTTCTACTAGCCCCTAGCCAGAGGGTGAGGAAGCAGGCATGGGATTACCAAGGTCACAGGAGCTCATGAGCAAGTTGGAGCCTCAGTTTGCCCGGCTCTGAAGTGAGATGCCAATCCCAGACCTGCCTGCCTGACCACCTGCCTCAGGGTTACAGTGCGTGTGCCCAGGGGTGCCGGCCCCTGCTGAGAACGAGCCGGCCCCGCCTTTGCTAGTCCCCCACCACAATACGCCACTACTGCCCTGTCGCAAAGACTCGGGCCAGGACATCTACTGGCCCTCTGTGGGAAGCAGGTCAGGGCTGCAGTGGAAATAGGATTCTTCCAGAGAGCTCTGGCCCTGCATCCCCTTAGGGGAGAAGTTCCTGGTGCAGAAGGACCTTGATTGCTCCAGCAGGAAATACCACAGCCCTGTTGGGAGGGCAGGGCTAGTGTCCCGAGGCCTGCCTGGCCAGCAACGCTGAGCCTGGGACGCCCGAGCCCAGGGTATCAGCAGCACACCAGAGGACTTATCAAGAGGCTCCAAGCCCTGGGAAGGCCACAGCACCCAGTCCAGCTGGTTCCATGGCCTCAGTGATTTGGGGGCACGCCCCTGAAGGGAATTGAGAGACCCATCCCCTGATGCCCTGCCTGAGCTGCGGGTTCTATTTTTTTTTTTTTTTTTTTTTTTCTGTACGCGGACCTCTCACTGCTGTGGCCTCTCCCGTTGCACAGAACAGGCTCCGGACGCGCAGGCTCAGCGTCCATGGCTCACGGGCCCAGCCGCTCCTTGGCATGTGTGATCTTCCCGGACCGGGGCACAAACCCGTGTCCCCTGCATCGGCAGGCGGACTCTCAACCACTGCGCCACCAGGGAAGCCCATGCGGGTTCTATTTTTAAAAGTGCCCCCTAGTCGTTGGCTCTAGTACATCCTAATACACCCCCTGCCTACAGTGAGGACATTCTTCCTGCTGTCTAGCTTAAGGCCTCTGTGCTGCAATTTAAGCCCTGGGCTGGCTGGGGCCAGGTGGCGCATAGACCCCAGATGAAGTCATCGGCTATCCTGGGTGCCACTGAGCCAGGAGGCTAATTTCCACCAGCAGGGATGGGGCTGGAAGCAGCAGGTGGAGGCCTTGAGGATAGTGGGGCTGGGGGAGATCTAGGCTCAGTCCCAGGCATGGGAAGCTGGTGGACCCATGAGAGTGACGGTGGAGGGTCCTGCCTTGTACAGGAAGGAGACCTGTAACCAAGGGTGTGGGGAGCTGTGCAGGGTCCTGAGGGCAGAGGGGGTGTGTCTGCTGGGGCTCAAATGCCCCTGTGTCACCATATCATCAGACTGAGTGTGTAAGTCTCTGGGTGCCCTTCTAATATGGGACCCTGGGGTCTCCAGGGCAGTGGGTCTGGAGACTCAGGTTGGAATAAGCCTGACCTCCAGCAGGATGGCGGCCAAGGCCTTCTCCCTGGACTAGAGCCAGGCCAGCACCCCAGAAGAGTTGTGAGGCTGTTGTGAGGCTATGGCTGTCGTGAGGCTCCCATAATACCCCTGCGTGGGGCTTTCTGTCTTAGGGTCCCCCCAAGTGTCTACATTTGGTTGCACAGCCAAGACTGTGCCTCCAGTGGGGACACTGGCTCCCTGCCCCCTCTGCCAAGCACCTTTCAGGCCTTCCTTGGCTGCCCACCTCAGTGCCTCCCCACCACCCTCCCCGTCCCACCCTTAGGCCCAAGGCAAGTCTCCGTGCCCTGGAGAAGAACCTGTCTCCCTGTCTCCAGGTGAGCAGTGACCCAGACACCCCTGCCCATCCATCACCCTCCAGTGACAGCCTGGGGCCTCAGCCTGCCCCCTTGTGCCCACACCAGCACTGCTGGGGCTCAGTCTCAGCGTACCCCACCAGGCAGGGGTTGTCTTTGCCCTGGCACCTTTCACAGTCCACCCTGAGCCTTGGGGCCTTCAGCACCCCTCTGCTGGACTTCCCTTTACTTGATAAGTGTTGCCTGAGCACCTACTATGTCCTAGGTACTGGTCTAGATGCCAGGGACACAGCAGTGTTTAAAACAAAGTCCCTTCTCACAGACCGCTTCCTCTCAAGCAGATCTAGCTTCTTGCTTCTCTGGACTTCAGTGTCTCTAGCTGGGCAATAGAGTTACTCAGACAACCTCCAAAGATCTGTGACATTCCCATCAGGCAGTGCCATTCCCTGATCACAGACACTGCAGAACACACAGGCCATTTCCCCAGGTGAGCATGGCGAACCAGACTTGAGACAGGCAGGCAGAGCAGCTGTAGGTGAATGGCTAGGGCCTCCAGCAAGCGAGGAAGGCCCAGCTCCACGAAGCCAGCCAGGGTGAGGTCCCACAGCAGCCCCAGGAAGGCGGGGGTAGAAGGGGGCTGTTGTCTCAGGTCTGGGATGGAGTGGATGCAGGAGACCGGTTACCAGCCCAGCCCAGCTCCGAGCCCTGATAGCAGGGCAGCCAGCGTCAGCAGTCTGTACATCTAACCATCTGCCCGCCTGTCACCTGACCTCTCCATGCTAGGAGTGCTCTTTCCCCAAAGCAGCTGCCCACTTCCAGGCTTGGGGGGTACCCTGAGCCCACCCTCCCAGAGAAAGGCTTAGGAAGGTCCTGTACTTTCTGTCCACCTGCCTGCCTGGCCCGCAAACTTGGCATTTCTTTCTGTGCTCAAAACACCAGCCGCTTGCCCATGTTTCATACTCATAATAGGCCAGCCAACGAGGGTGGGCAACAGCTGTGGCCAAGACCAGGGGCCTGTGGCCGGCAGTACCCAGTTGGGTCCAGTCCCACCCCCAGACCAGGAAAGTGTGCTCTGCTTTCCAAGAGCCTCAGGGAGGACAGACAGATGGACGAATGGACACACACACCCTCCTTTGAGCATGCCCCGCCCCTGGGGATTCTAGGCTGTGGGCCGTGCACACTCACCCGGGATATGGTGAGTGGCATGTTGAAGTCCTTGCCCCCCTGCAGACGGAAGCCCCAGGGCCCAGGCCCGGTCAGGGTCACGCTGTAAGACATGCCGGTGCTGACAGCGGCAGCCTCTGCGGATGAAGGGAGAAGAGTAGAGTGAGAGGACCCTCACACACCCTGCCTCCCCTGCCCGTACCTCGGCGCCTGCCCCCGACCCCCCAGCCTTGCCTGCTCCGTCCCCTTCTGCCTGGCCGGGCTGTGTGCAGCTCCTGAGAGGCTCCTAAGAATAGCTGGGAACGAATGCCATCGACACTGATATCTGCCCTCTGCTGCGCCCATAAATGGACTGTAACCCTACACTGTGCCCGCCCGCCCTCGGCCTCCCAGCCGGTCCACTGTGACTCACAAGGCTAATATAGCCCGTGGGGAGGGGTGTCCGGCACCCAGCACCCCCCAGGGGGCAGGAGAGGGGCCTGGCCAGGTTAGTGATAATGCTCTGTCCCCCTGTTCTCCTCTCCTTGCTCCCTCCACCCTCTGGAGAGCCCAGACTGCCCAGCTGCCCTCTCTGCCTGGCTGTACCCACCCCCTTGCCCAGAAGACCGTGGCTGAGCTCCCTTGGCTTGGGGCTTTGTGACTTGGGTCTTTGCTGCCCTGTGTTCCCTGGTGAGGACCCTAAAGTTGCCCCTTATCCTCATGGTGGCCCAAGATAAGGGACAACTTCAGGCCCCAGGGTTGTCCAACCATAAAAACAATCATCATAATAGCAGCAGCTCTGGGCATGGCCAAGCTCAGCTCTGGACCCTTCACGCCATTATGTCCTCAGATCCTGAGAGGCTGCCACTTGTCCCGCTCAGAGAGGTTAAGTAACTTCCCCAAGGCCACACAGGTAGTAGACCCAAGCCATACTGGAGTCTGAGCTCATTCCTATGAGGACTCGTGCCAGATAACAGGCTGCCGGTGGTGGCAGGCACCTCCTGATACCCAAAGCTGGCGGTGGGGGCCCCCTGCCTGCACCCTCAGCGCAGGGTCTGAAAGCAGGTCTGGGGCAGGCCCCCACCCTCCAGACCCTCTGGAGCCTAGCAGTTATTCCTGGCTCTCCTGTCTCATTTGTGCTCTGAAAACTTGACAGCAGCATGGAAAGCTCCAGCTGCCAGTGTTGCATGCCAGGCCCCCGTGCCCTTTGCACCGGACTGGCAGGGGACAGGGAGGAGAGGAGGCCATTTGCTCAGCTGCTGGGACAAGGGGCCAGAAGGGGCCGGGAGGGGAAAATGTGTGTGTTGTGGTCAGTCCATAGCCCAGAGACAGTATGTTCTGGATGGGGGCCTAGGCCCCTCGGGACTCCTGCCAGTGTGGTCTTGGAGCCAAGATACCTCCAGAAGCCCTTTCTCAGAAGAGACCTCAGGCTCTGTGTGGTCTGGAGGTAGATCAAGGCCCACCCTGCTCAGGAAACTGAGGCCCAGGGAAGGCAACTGGGCCCTCTGTTCTCCGCCCTCCTGGAGGTCTCTGGCCTGAGCTGGGCCCTGAGGACTCAGTGCTGGCCTGGGTGTGAGAAATTTCCCAGCTGCCAACACCCCCCACCTCAAACTCTGGGCCTAGCACATCCAACATGCATGACAAGAAGGAGTCCCCACTTCACAGGGGCGTTTGCTAACTTGCCCAAGGTCACAGAAATATCAAGTGGAAAAGCCAGGGAGGGACCTGTGTTCTTTCCCCCACTTCACCACCTCCTCTGCCCTGTGTCATGCAGCCCAGTTGTCCTGCCTGCCTAGGTCTGGCCCAGGAGGCCAGCAGCTCATGGCCAGCACCCTGACCTCCCGCATCCCATCCTCTGCCCCTCCCCCAGGCCCCATCCCATCCATCCCGACTCCAGCTTTATCTCCTCTCCAGGGGAGGAGGGTGTTTGTCCTGCCAGGCTGGTGAGGATCCAGCAGCAGTGCATGACCAGTGTGGGGAAAGGAAGGAGCTGATCCTGCACAGGGATGGGGAACCCTGGGCTAGGCCGTACCTGGAGCTGCAGGCTCTTTCTCTGGACTCAAGCACCGCCTGATGCCTTATGCTGCCTCCGGGGAAAGGGAGGGGTAGCAAGAAGGATGCTCTTAAAGGGGAAGGCCAGCCTCCCTCCATCTGCCTCCCCTGGGAGATCCAAAGCCAGCCAGAGAGCAGCTGGTACTCACAAGCCGGGCGTAAGCTGCTTCCCAGTAACAGCAGCTCATCGGGGAGTAGGGATGGGGGCAAGCCTGGTCTTTGCCCCTCCTCCACTCTGCTCCCTGCAGTTTGAGATGGGGTTTTAGGAGTGAAAATCACGAGGTCAGGGACAGAGGCAGAGGAGGAAGAGAGGCTGCTGTCGGCATCAGAGGCCAGGCCTTGGGTCTCTCTCCCACGGTGGCACCAATAGGTAGAGACTGTGCTTGTCGGAGACCTTCTCCGCTTTTTATTTTTCTACATCCTGCCAGAGCCACACACCCTGGGATGAATTAGACCACTGATTTGAAACAAACCACAGGTGCAGTGTGTGCGGTGTGCATGCAAATATGTACACACAGGAGAGTGTGCCCCCAAATGCACATGTGCAGAAGAGGGTGGGCCATGGTGGAAATAGCACTCTGGGGGGAAAGCCAGAGGTGAGTAACGGGTTCCAGCGAGTGAAGGTCTGTGTTCCGGGCCGCAGGAGGGCCTGGGTGCCCACTCTTCAGGCTGAGCCTGGGGTGCAGGCTCTTGAGCTGAGAAGTGGGTGCAGACCACTTTGCAGAGCAGGAGTTTTGCAGTACAGGGCCGCGAATCCAGCACAGCTTGGGTGACAGGGCCACTTCCAAAGCCCGCAGGCCCACAGGGTAATCCTGGGTCTGTGTGTGTGTGTGAGGGGGAGGTGAAGGGGTTTCACATGTCCCAGAAGACATGGGCATGTCCCAGAAAGACAAACTGATGGGCACCCTACATCCGGGGGTCCAGGCTGGGGAGCAGCCCTTTGGTCTGAAAGCAAACAGCAGACATTTGTTTAGCTCAAGGAGTATCCCATTGGGAGTAGTCTCCCAGGGACCCTCTGTGTTTAGGGGCACCACGTGACAGAGGGGGGTTGTATGGCCGTCCCTCTGGGATGTCCCCAGGCTCTCGGACTCCTGGGGTCGGGACTGAGCTCTCCTCACCCCCACCATCCGATCCTCCCCTTCGCTGCAGTCCTCTTCCACATGTTTCCACATGTCTCCTCTCTCCCTGCAGTCTTAAATGCCTCATTCCTTGCCTGTCCTACCGACTTCCTCCCATCTTCTCTCTGCCAGCCCATTCCACTCAACCTGTCCTTCCGCAGCCACTGCGGGGAGGCCCAGCTAATCTGCTAAGTTGACCAAGCCCCTCAGTGCCCCGCGAAGCCCTCCAAGGGCTCCCTGTCCCCCAGGCTCGTGACTGGAGACCCCTCACAACAGCACCTAGTGGGCCTCCCCTTGGCTCCTACCACCTCCTGCCCCCTTCCCTCCTACATCCCCACCACCAGCTCCCAGAGCCCCTTGACTGCTCCTGGGGTCACAGACAGACATTCTGTTCCGGGACACCCTGCTATGTTTGTACAGGCTGTTTCCTCAGCCTGAACCGCCCAGTCCCCGCTCCTCGGCCCCATCCTGCCTGGCAATCCCTGCTTTACCTCCACCTTTCCTGGGAGCCCTCGGGGACTTGCCTCTGCTTTCAGCACCCTGTGTGCTGATACCTCATTGGCAGTGCTTATCACACGCGTTAGGTGACTGCTGATGTGCTGTGCCTCTCTGCCCAGCGCCCCACCCCAGCCCAGTATTCTCTTCAGGAGAGGCACAGTGCCTTTCATCATTGTCCAGCCAGCCTGGGGGACGCTGCTGGCCTCTGCCCTGACCTCTGTGGTCATGAACAGTTCCCGGGCTCAGGGTTGGGGCACCTGGGGAGTGGTACTCCCCGGGGTGGGAACGCTGGAAGAGGCAGGGGTCCCACAACTGCAGGGAGCAGCCCAGGGCTCCCCTCTCTGGGACAGGCAGGGGAGCGCCTCTGGCCTTCGTCTCGCTGCCTGAGACAGCCCGGGAGCTGGGGGTGTGGTGTGGGTGTGAGTGGAGGGGCAGGGTGGGGAGCTGTCAGCTGAGGGGCAAGGCAGCCTCAGGACCTGTGCGCACGGCGTTTCCAGCGTTCCAGAATATGGCCTTCTCTAATCACCATCAACATTCCGTTCCATAGGCACTTGGGCAGACAGCTGGCCTTCTTTTAATAGCCACAAGTATTCTGGGCGATACCCTAATCTCAGGGCATTCACAGTGAGCACATACACCGATTACAGCCCCACACCCCCAGGTATACCCAGTTTCCAAACACAGAGAGGTACGTGCTACCCACACTTGGTCACATGCACAGCTTAGAGCAGACACATTAGGGCACACTCAATCCCATGCCCCACAGTGCCACAGGGACAGAATGCGTGTGCCAGGCACATGGTCACACGCATTTACATACATGACGTACACTCATCATAGTACGGTAGAGCCGCCACCACCTGCTATGTACATGCACAGTCAAGGTCACACAAACACACACAGACACTCTCAGGCACAGTCACACTCAGGCCTGCTTAGAACATCTTGGAGTCACGGAGACACCCAGGACCCCCAGGTGAGCAAGGGAAAGCTGGGAGGTGCAGGGAGGGGGTGATTCCCAGAGGGCATTGGGTCTGCTCCCCTCTCCTGGCCGCTCCCTGGGCTACTTGCTCCTTATCCCCTCCCTTTTATAGATTGGCAGGTGCCAGGCCCAGTTACCTTTCCGGGAGCCTCTGCTTCCTGTCCCTGGGACTTGGGAGGGGCCTTGGCTTCCACATCCTCAGGGCCCTGACCGCAGGGGGACCATCCACTCACTTGCTGGGAAGTCCCCCAAGCCACTGTTGCCTCCGTGTCTGTCCAGCCCTGGGGGAGTGGGAGAGTCCCTGTGAGGTGAGGGGGACGTTCTGCATCCCTGCTTCTGCCCCCTCCCTGACCAGGCCTTTCTCCATCCTCTCTACACTTACTCACTGGGGTGAAGCCCACAATACTGTTGGCAGGGTTGCTGGTCACCAAACCCTTGCAAACTGTGCGTGCATGTGCTGGGATGTGTGTGTATGTGTGTGTGTGCTTGTGTGCTTTCTTGAGCATGTAGGATGGGTATGTCTTCATGAGGATCTAGGCCCTCTTAATGGATAAGATTCACTCCTTGATGTTTACTACATTAGTTCAGGGATGGGTCCTCTGACAGCTCCTCCCTCAGCCCCTCAACTGAGACCCTCAGGGATGGGGGCAGTGGGAGGAGGTCATGGAAGCACTTGGTGAGGCCCAGAGTGGGCCCTGTAGGCACAATGATGGAGGAGCTGGGGACAGGGGCTCAGGTCACAGGGAACTCTCCTGGTGACATCAGGGGGCATCAGAGCTTCAGGCCCCAAGTAGGGGCTGGCAGACTGGTAGCTCCCATGGCTGACCACAGCGGTAGGGTCAGCATCCATGGGCACCCTATCTAGTCTTAGATGTAGACGTGATGATTTTCCCTTTCAGAGGAGGACACGGAGGCTCAGAGAGGGTGAGTGACCTGCACAAACTCACACAGTAAGGACTTGAACTCAGGCTTGAACACAGGTCCCCCGACTCCAGAGCCAGTGCTCCTTCCACTGTATCCTGCGAGCTCCAGGAGGAGGTTGCTTAATGCTGAGGATGAAGGGTCCTGAGCTAGCTCCTGCTTGTCTCTCTTGAGGCCCATCTAGGGTCAGAAATGCTAGGCTTTTCAATCTGAGGCTCTAAGGCCCTGGGATAGTGCTGGCATGGAAAAGAGGCGGCCTGGAGTTGGAAGACCCATGTTTAGTCCTGGCCCTGCTGCTGGGTGACCTTGGGCCAACATGTTGCCTCTCTGACCCCAGTGCCCCTGTCTGGCAGGGACGATGGTATGTGGGAAGGCCATGGGGGGGTGGTGGTGAGGTGCTCTTCCTGCCAGTGTCCCAGGTTCCTGAGGGTCCCTGAGTCTCAGAGGCAGCCCCGCCCAGAGGAAAGGATGGCGAGGTGCCAGTCAGCGAGGGCCCAGCCTCCTTACCACCTCGCTCTCAGAGCCCAGGGACACCTGGCGCCTCCGTCCAGAGATCCAGCTGAGGTCCGAGGCCTGGCTGCTCAGTGTGGAGCGGTGGGTGAAGCGGTAGCTGGTGTACAGGCCAGTGCGCTGACCTGACACGCCCAGCAGCACCCCGAGGCAGGGCAGGTGCTGGGCGATGGCCATTCTGCAAGGACAGCACATCGGGTTAGGGGGATGGACAGACAGACTTGAGGAGATGGGGGTGGATGGACAGACTGATACTGGGCTAATGGGAGTGGACAAAGGGCCACTGGGGAATTGGGGACATAAAGACATTGGGGTTATGAGGATGGGCAGACAGACACTGAGTCCATGGGCATGGAGGGAGAGCCTTAGGGTGGCACGTTCAGCCAAATGCTTGCTTTCAGTTCTCGAGTGGCTGACCTAAGCCGCATTTCTGCAAATGGGGACCAAGAAGGCTCCTGAGCCGCCTCTGAGCTGGATGGGCTAAGGCCTACAGCTGGCCTCAGCAGGGTGCTGAGTTACTGACACCACCAGGCAAAAGGAAGCACTGAAGGCCCCCTCGTGGAAGAGGCCAGCTGTGCTGGGATTCTATCAGCAGAGAGCACTCTGGGTCAGAACAAGCCCCAGGCCTCTGCCAGGGCCCCTGAAGTGCAGTGGAGCTCTCCCTGCTGTGATCTCTCCAGGCTGCCACTGTCTGGGGGCCTCTCTTTGTAGCAAGCAGCACTGCTGATCAGCCATCCTGGCTGCCTTTTGGCCTCAGCTCTGAAAATCCCAGTTAGTATTGGACACTGCCCAGGGAACTCTGATGTCCCTCCAAGCTGAGCCTCCTAGGAAGCTGGGACAGCAGAGAGGGTCACACCAGCTCCAGATCCCAACCAGTGTCACTGGCTGCTCTCAGCTGCTAGCGTTCCCCACCCGATGCATGTACACAAGGGACAGGAAAGATGGCTGGCCTCTGCCCCCATTTATAGGCCCAGGCCCTCTATGCCCATGAGGGTGGGACTGGGGATCTGGGGCTGGGTTCTGGCAGAGGGCCACACCTGTACTTGGGATGGGTGATGGCATAAATGATGGGGTTGTAGATGGCAGAGGCCTTGGCGATGACAGCTGGCACCGAGTTCATGTAGGGCGTCAGGACATGTGCGTACCTAGGACAGAGAAGCTGTGGTCCCTCTGCCAGCTGGCCCTCCCTGGGGACTCCACAACCCACCAGCCCTCTCAGGAACCTTCTTCATAGGCCAACCAAGCCCTGCCAGGGCACAGCCCAGCCTGGTCCAAACCAGTATGACCAAGTCATCCCTGGGGGAGGGACTGAAATGCCAGGAAGAATCCTGATCTGAGGGGAGTGGGAACCCAGGGAGCAGTTGAGGGAAGGGCACTGAGAAGATGTGCCAGGTTGGGGGTTTCGCCAGGTCCCACTGTCCCTTGGAGCCTGTGCTGCTGGCAGTAAACCCTCCCCACCCCCAATGACTCTGGCCCTCTGCCCAGCTCTCCCCATGCCCTGCCGAACCCTGATGCCTGCTGTGCCCCTGGCTCCTTGAGAGTAACTGCGCAGGAGAGCCCCAGAGGGGACCAGGCCGTTCCTGCACCAGGAGAAGGTCTCATACCCAAGCACCTGCAAGGATTCATAGTTCTCACTGTCTCAAAGTGCTCCTGAAGTCTGGCCTGCCTCCATGCTGCTGCAGATATCAAAGTCCGCAGACTCTAGCCACAAAGGACTAGAGGGCGGGAGGTGAGTAGCACCCTGGCTGTGTGCCCACAGTCTGGATGAAGAGGAAACCACAACCTCAGGGAAAGTTGCATATTCCCAAGGGATCTGGCAGGACCTGGCAGCCCTTGCAGGCCCTCAAACCAAACCCAGTGTGGCCCAGAACTCCCCCAGCATGTCTCCTAGTGCCTCCAGGAATGAGACAGGCCCGGCTCCCGTGGGGCATCTCATAGCAGGGGGAGAATAAGCCTGTGAGGCTGGACCTAGGGTGTGAGGACGGCTGGCTTGGGCTTGGGCTTGGGCTGGGGAGGGAGAGGCTGCCCCAGGGTCCCCTTACCCTTCTCCCACCCTTCCAGCCGCTGCCCCAGCCCCTTAGCCACTGCTCACCCAGCAAAGCCCATCAGGGCCACAGTGGAGTAGGGGGCCCAGGAGAGCACGAAGAGAAGGATGACCAACAGCTCGATCTTGGCCATTTTCCACTCATTCTGCAGACGCTGCCGTTGCCAGGGGCACTCACCACCACCCTCGCTGGCCCCGAAAGTCTGGAGAGCTCTAGGAAGCATGCAGAATGTGGGTCTGACCCCACTCGGGTTGCAGTGAGTGCCAGGGTCATGGCTACTGTCAGGGAGCCTTCTTGGACCCGGCCCTCCCTTCCAGTGCAGGCAACCCTGACTCCCAGAAAGTTCCCCAATATATCCAGCCTGAGCTGCCTCCCTGTGCTTCTACCTCTCGTGTCTTCTCTTTCCCCCACACCCCCTGACCAAGGCTGAAGGCCCACACTTCAGAAGACCGTGTCTCCTGAGACTTTTCTAAGCACCCAGGTTGTACTGGCCTTTCGGCACCCCATCCCATAAGCACATGTACTGAGCTGGTCTTTGCCCATCTGGGGCTGGGAGTGCCCTGGGGTGTGGGTACAGATGTGAGTCACGGGCAGCCCTGGCCAAGGGGCACAGCCCCCCTCCCATGGAGGCCCTCCTTCATGCCCAGCTCTTACTGGCCCGTCTCCCGGATGGCCTTGAAGATGAAGATGTAGCAGTAGATGATGACAAGCAGGGGGAGGAAGAACACAAAGCAGAAGAGCAGCATGGTGTAGGCGCGGACCGATGGCATGAAGCTCACGTAGTCCCAAGAGCAAGAGGTCAGCAGCCCCTCGGGCACATAGGCACCTGGGAACCAGGGGCAGGTGCTCAGCCTTCAGGGCAGCGCCGACTCAGGCTCCTCATCCAGCAGGGGCTTTGGATGTGGGGTCTGAGCTTCTCAAACATTGGCCCCGGCCCCAGCCCTGCCCAGTGGAGTGAGGAAGCCGGGGCACGTGGAGGGGAGCTTTCCAAGCTGGTTCTAGCAGGAGACAGCTGGCAAAGTCCACTGCTGCCCAATCTTGCCAGTTTGGAAGAGAGACCTCACCATAGCCCCAGGGTCTTACTCCCCCAAGACTTCAGTCAGCTTCCTGGTCCTGCCTCAGAAGGGTGGGTGCCTTGCTGCTAACCCTCCTACCTGCTGAGGCCTCACACCCCAACTCCTGCCTGTCTGACTCATTGCAAACTCAGCATCAGATGCACCTGTCACTTCCCGCCAGCCAGGAATCACGTGGTCTTCCCCTCTGTATTTGGGGAGGGGAGCCCAGGTTATCCTCTGATTGTTGATGGTACAGCCTCAGTTCCCCCTGCTGCTAGTCATGCCCCCTTCATGTCCATTTGCTCTGAGACTTAAGCAGTCCCTCGGCCCCTCCTGCCAGCTGGTCAACCCAAGTCCACCTACCTGCCCCTTGAATGTACCCCTCCCAGCCTATCTTCCCTTCCCCTGATTCCCTGAGCCCACTTACTCCAGCCAAAGAAAGGCGGCAGACTCCAAGCCAGGGCATAGAGCCAGACGCCCAGCAGGACAAGCGCCGCCCGCCTCTTGGACGCCATCCCGACGGTGGCCAGTGGGCGTGTGATCACCAGGTAGCGGTCCAGGGCGATGGCCGTCAGGGTAATCATGGAGGTGATGCCAAAGACAGCCCCACAGAAGGCATAGAACTCACAGCCTGTGGGCACAGCTCCCTGACCTCAGTCCTTGGCAGGGAGCCCGTCAGATACCCCAGGGGAAGGAGGGTCTGTGGATTGCGTGTACTCAGCTCCTACGTTTGCCTCTCAAGGAAAGCAGGCCTAGTTCCTCTCCACCCCGCCTACATGCATCTGACAGAGGCTCACGGAAACCTCTCGCTAACTCATGAGACTGAGGGGGACTAACCACTCTTTGCCCAGGAAGAGCACATCGCCTTCTCATCTGGGCCACCCTCCACTGTGGACATCCCCTGTCCCAACCCTCCTCCTCCCTCCAGCAAGAGGGAGTCCCAAGTGTCTACCTGCCTCTCCAAAGAGCCACTGCTTATAGACGCTGCTGACGAAGAAGACGGGGGCCTGGGTGAAGGACATGAGGAAGTCGCTGACCGCGAGGTTGATGATGAACATGTTGGCAGGCGTCCTGAGCCCTCTGCTCCTGTGAGGGGTCAGAAACTGTCAGGAGTGGGGAGCTTCCCTCAAACACACGTGCACACACATGTATGCTTGCACACTGGCATGAGCTGCTGGCCCACAGGCCCATCCCGCTGCCCAGCGAGTACCAGCCAAACAGCTCTGGAGCCTGGCATTGTGGGCTAAGAAGTGAGACCCCTCAAGGCAGCAAGTCATGCCTCTCCTGTCCCCCTTCTCCCAGTGTTCCCGCAGCCCTCACCTTCGGGGCTGGCAAAGGGGAGAGGAGTTGACGATGGTGCCCACAGGCCAGGTGCTTTCACAAACCTCGTCTCCCGTAATCATCCATCTTCACACCTACCCCCTCACCCCATTTCATTTCGCAGATAAGAACACGGAGGCTCCCACCCGTGAAGTGGTTTGCGGTCACAAGACTCAGGAAGTGGCACAGCCAGGATTCACTCATTTGCTGGACACCGCACATATAACAGCTTACTTAATCATCACATTGACTCTAGGAAGTAAATCTCAACTTCAATTTGCAGACAAGAGAAGTGGACTCAAAGAAGTAACCTGCTCAAGTCGTTTCAGCTAATAGGTGGTAGAGCCAGGAGTTCACTTCTCCACGTGCCTGTCTCAGCCATTCAGGCGGCGAGTGGGGCAGGTAGGGAAGGAAGCCAAGGGTGGTGGCCAGGGCTGGTTGCTGAAGGGCTTGAGGACTCAGGACCCTGGTACCAGGGCTGCTCTTTGAGGCAGAGGGAGGGTGCCCACGGGCACAGGTGATGGTGGAGGTGAGCCGAGAGCAGGGCAGAATAGGCAGAGACGTGGGCGTCATAGGGACACATACCCTACACAGACGGTGTGCCTGGGGCCCAATTAAATGTGCCATTCAAGCTGCCCTGGATTACATTTGGGCCCCTTTCCTGGGTTTGAAGATGGAGGCCTGAGCCTGAGACCATTGGCCCTGGCCTCCCCACCCAGACTCAACAGCGCCCTGGCAGAGCTGGCACCAGAATTTCCACCCTGTGTTCTGCCCTGTCTCTGCATGGCTGGCTGCCCTCAGTGCCCAGGCCCCCATCCTGCCAACCAGGTACCTGCAGAAGGTATAGATGACCGTCAGATTTCCCAGCATCCCTGTGAGCCCCACCAGCAGGATCACCGTGCCCAGGGTGTAGTGGGCGTAGTCTGGAACGTCGACCGTGGGAAAGGGGACCCAGGCAGCAGCCTGAGCCCTGGCTGTCTGTGAAGAGACAGAGAAACAAGGGCATCACATGACTCCATCACCTTCAAATAGTCCTGAGAAGAAGAGTTAGGGTTCCCAATGGGGCAGGTAAAAAACTGCCGCAGGGGGGCAGGCTCAGAGTGGCAAAGCCATTTGCCCACACAGCTAACAAGTGGCTGAGCTGGAATGGAAACACAGGTCTCCTAAAGTTGAGCCCAAGTTCCTATACCATGGCCCAGATGCAAAAGTCTTCTAGAAGTGTGCTCAGATCACCTTTGGAGGCTGGTAGGACAGACAGACACATGTTTGGCAAGCAGGGACATGGCTGGAGTGACTTTATCTTTCCTTGGGGAGAAGGCAGAGCCATCTCCTGGGTGCGTTCCTGTCCTCTGTATGGGCCCCATCCCAAGTGCCCGAGACAGCCAGCAATGGTATTCCAGTCCCCGTTCACTCTGGGGAGGTAGAGTGGGGTGGAGACCCTCTTCTTAGGAGTCCCACACCCTTCCCAGCTTCAAAGAAGGAGGTTGTATTCTTCAACTATACAACTGGGTAGGGCTGACTTTGACACCTGGTGTGAGAGTGAGAAAAAGAATTGTCTCTTAAAAAGAAAATTCAGGCCTCCTAGGTCACTGTAGGGAGGTCATGATCCTATGAGGCCAGTACAAGAGGCTTTAAAGACTCCTCCCATCCCAGCTCCTTGCCAGGGAAGGGAGTGGTTTAATTTCTGTCCTGCCCTGGCTCCTGTAGCTACTGGAGCCTTTCCATCCTGTCCAGAACCTAGGCCAGCATCCCACAGTCTTGAGGGTGCCCTCATCCCTCCCCAGTTAATGGTGGGGTTGCTGGGGTATGGCCCTGGGCCCCGGCTAGGATGATGGAAGCAGCAGAAGGCACTAAATACCTCACTCTGGGCTGGGACAAATCCAGAGGCCCAGGGCAGCCTTCCTCTCTGGAAGGCTCTGGGGGGCATCCTACTACCCTCAGAAAGAAATGGACGTGCCATTCCAGCCCTTTGTCCCACAGGGCTGGTTTTTGTTCCTTGGATGCTCTCCACAAGGAAGGAAAACATGCCACACTCCCCTCTATTGGTCTCTTCGCGTAGGACAGGCTCAAAGAAGTTCAGTAACATGCCCAAGGTCCCACAGCAGAGCTGTGGAACCTTGTCAAAGCCCCTGTGTGCCCCTAGGAAGAGCACCAGGGAGCGGGAGGGAGGCACACGCTCACCCCAGGCTTACCGTGGGGCTGATGGGTGGAGGGTGGTCCAGGCTGGAGGTGCTGCTCCAGGAGCTGTCCCACCTGCTGTGGGAAGCTGTGGTGGCTATGCCGTTGGATTCCTGGGCCGGGTCCAGTGGGGCTCTTGTCCCCGAAGGAGAGTTCATCCTGATGTGGGGTGGCCCTTCTCAAGCCCACAGAGAAGTCAAGGGCACGGGAAGCTCAGGATATTAGCTGTGCCCAGCCTCCCAACGTTCCTCCATCCTCAGCACCCCTTCGCGGTCCACCGGCTGCCTGCTCCTGTGTCCGGCGTAGACCCAGCCTGGAGCTGTTCTTGGGGCTGGTGGCTGCTCTGTGTCCAGTGAAGCACAAAGGAGAGAGTGTCACAGTTATGGCGAGTCACAGTCACAGGGTCTGTCCCCACCTTTAAGTAGTGGAGCTGGGAGTGTACGTGCCCAATCACTTGGCACCTCGGCTCCCTCAGGCAGGTCCCTGATGATGGCGGCACGCGTGTGTGAATGTGTGGGCGAGTGAGTGTGTGCGTGTGTGTGTGTGTGTGAGTATGAGAGTGTGTGTCCATGTGAATGTGTGTGTATGTGTATATTTCAGAAGAGATTGCCAGTCTCCGGCCCTTGCACTTTGTCCTCCCCTCTGGCCAGGCTCTCTTTCTTCCCTGAACTCATCAAGAACAGCCTCTGCCGCCCCCAAGACCCCCTGCTTCCAGGGCTCTGTGGAGCCTAGACTCAGCCTTTCCACGGGGTACCCTCCCCTCGTGTCTGCCCACAGAGCCATCACACCTTCACAACCATCCCATCCAGAACCAAGGCTGGTCCCCCCATGTCACAGATGCAGAAGCTAAGAGGATACACCAGGATATAGCACAATCAGGGGGGAGATCAGATCACGAGGCATCTTTTGTTTGTTGGTTTTTGATCATAAACTTTTTTTTTTTTTACATCTTTATTGGAGTATAATTGCTTTACAATGGTGTGTTAGTTTCTGCTTTATAACAAAGTGAATCAGTTACACATATACATATGTTCCCATATCTCTTCCCTCTTGCGTCTCCCTCCCTCCCACCCTCCCCATCCCACCCCTCTAGGTGGTCACAAAGCACCGAGCTGATCTCCTTGTGCCATGTGGCTGCTTCCCACTAGCTATCTATTTTACATTTGGTAGTGTATATATGTCCATGCCACTCTCTCACTTTGTCCCAGCTTACCCTTCCCCCTCCCCATATCCTCAAGTCCATTGTCTAGTAGGTCTGTGTCTTTGATCATAAACTTTTTAATGAAATAGAAAGTTTGAAAAAAAAAGAAAAAAAAACCCACAAAGCTGGTAGAGACCTGGGAGCTCACCCAGGCCTGCAGGCCTGGCGTGAGCTGAGTGAGTATCAGAGAGGTGGAGGGGACCCCCAGGCCACGCCTACCTCTTAGGGGAGGACAGCAGGAGGAGGGTGGGATTCCAGGGGCTGGGGCTGCACAGCAGGGTGTCACAGAGAGAGGGCGCTCACAGGTGGGAGCGGGAGGCTGAGTGGGGACGCGACTGCTGGCAGAAGTGCCACAGTGAGCAGAAAGCGGGTTATGAACGCCCACCACTCTCCCGATCTCCTGTCCTTCTCAGGTGCCTTGCAATGGCCAAACCTACCTGGAAGCCAGAGGTAGGGGGGCTTGAGAGATGTGGTTCCCTCTGACAGAGCAGAGCAGGGAAGGGTTACGGAGCCCACATGCGTCGTTCCTCCACACCACCCCCACCTGCCACTGTTGCCAGTAGACAGTGTGGGTCCTCTCCACTCCCACTACTGGCCAGGAGGTCAGCCCTCCCACTTCACTTGTGGATGTCCTTGCTCTTTAATTTTCTCACCCCACCCCAGGGGCTGCTCATGGAGAAATGTCCTATGCCCTGGGTGGGCAGTGGTGCCAGCTGTCTGCCTGGCCAGTCTCCATAGCTCTCCTGGACCAGCCCGAGCCACCCTTCTGCTCAGCCTGGCCTAGGAGTTTATAGGTGATCACACCCATTCCCCCCACCATCCCACTCGCCATGCCAGGGAGATCCGAAGATGTCCAGTGTGCCTTGTGGTACTCGGAGCCCTCGCCCACAGCTCTGCACTGACTCACTGTCTGCTCTTCACGCTTTGCTGGCGTGGCTGGAGTTGGGAAAAGCTTTCCAGGTCCCTCACCCACAGGGGAGTACTAGGGGCACAGGAAGGGAGAGGGCTGAAAGCTGCCCTGGGGTGACGTAGAAGGCCTGGGCATTTGCACAGTGAGGGGGCTAGGGAGGCAGGTGTATGATGTTTGATGTTAGATCAGTGGGCCCTCAGCAGACATGTAACCACACTTGTTGAGGGACTGTGATCAACCAGCATCATGACACTGTCCACAGACCCCCAATGCCGACTTTACATACATGTTCCCTGAGCCCCAGAATTCCTGTCCTTTGCAGAGAAGTTGTGAAAGTCCTTGTAAGAAAAGCCCCTGGGCCCTGCATTTCTGTCGTCTGGTGGTAGCACCCAGCATCTGGGGAGGGAGGCAGATATTCCTGCCCTCCAGCATGACCTAGCAGGCAGCACAGTAATGCCATTCCCATCCTGTCCACTCTTGGGGATCAATTTCCTCAACCTGGGGCTGGCCAGGGCTATCTGGTTACCCAGAGACTCCTGGGAAACTCCCTGGAGCTGTTGCCAGGGGAATATTAAATGTCTCAGTGAATGTGTTCCTGTAGGCCCCTGGCCAGCAGCTCACCTGGACCCTCCCTCACCTGGATCCTGCTGGGTTCTAGGCAAACCCTCTCAGGATAGGGCCCTTCCTTCTTCCTGTGGCCTGAGGGAGGGACCATAAAAGCAGAAACTGAGAAAATCCTTGCTTTTCTGCTGCCTTACATGGTATAGCAGCAGGTGTAGCTCTGCCCTTTTACCTGCCCTGGGCTTAGAAGTGCCATCCATTCCCTCTCCAACCAAGTGCACGCGTGCCCATCGGGAGCCAGCCAATTGACCAGTGGTCCTGTTAATGTCTCTGTGGCCAGCCTCTCTCTCTGTTGCTCTTTCCACCCTTACTCCCCTTCTGGGGTGCTCCCACTGAGTTCTCTCCTATGCAGCCTACGCTAGCCAAAGGGGGACAGGCAGGGGGAGAGTCATGGGGCAGAGTCTACATAGCACTGTGGCACTGTATTCTGTGGCAGGCTCCTGGGCTGGACACCACTTGGTGCTCACACTCCTGGCCTAGGGTCCTGACCCAGGCACTTAGAGCTGTCCCCTATGCCATTCCTACTGGTCCATGTGTGTCGTTTCAGCGAGTCCAGCCTGGTGGTCTTCAACTTCATACCCATCCAAGTGCCATGCATTCATCAAACAACTACAGCAGTGTGCCATGCCCTGGGCTGGCATCCATCACAGAGGCTGTCCCGGGCGAGCTTGCTATGTAATAGTCACCCCTCAGAAAGTGGCCTCTTCCTCCCGCCCTTAGCTGGAGGCTTCTGTTGAGGGGCTCAGGGCCAGTTAATAGGTGTGAGAGAGGACTTAGAAAACAAAAAGTCAAGGAAAACATGAGTAAGGCCAAAAGAATAAACTTTTAAGCAGAGAACTGATGACACACCCTAGAGGGGCATGTTGGTGTAAAAAAACCCATGAAGTGGGTGGTCTTGTATTTCACATACCTTGGGCACACTCAGCAGCCCATCAAAAGCAAGAATTTGCTACTGGACTTAAAAAATGAAATGTAGGGCTTCCCTGGTGGCGCAGTGGTTGAGAGTCCGCCTGCCGATGCAGGGGACGTGGGTTTGTGCCCCGGTCTGGGAGGATCCCACATGCCGCGGAGCGCCTAGGCCCGTGAGCCATGGCCGCTGAGCCTGCGCGTCCGGAGCCTGTGCTCGGCAACGGGAGAGGCCACAGCAGTGAGAGGCCCGCGTACTGCAAAAAAAAATAATTAATTAATTAAATTTAATTTAATTTAATATTCTAGCTGATCTTAGCCATGTTCCTTAGCAGTTTCCCATGAAGTGGAGCATTTGTCTGAGGGAGAGAGGAAGGGAGGAAGGTACCCACTTTGATTTATGACATCCTAGAGCAATTTCTTTTTTTTTTTTTAATTAAATTTATTTATTTATTTATTTATTTGTGGTACGCAGGCCTCTTACTGTTGTGGCCTCTCCTGTTGTGGATCACAGGCTCTGGACGTGCAGGCCCAGCGGCCACGGCCCATGGGCCCAGCCGCTCCGCGGCATGTGGGATCTTCCCAGACCGGGGCACGAACCCGTGTCCCCTGCATCGGCAGGCAGACTCTCAACCACTGCGCCACCAGGGAGGCCCCCTAGAGCAATTTCTGACTGCTCAGAGAGCACAGGTATAGAAGATACATAGGGCAGAATGGAAATCTACATGAAACACAAAGATGTTCTTAGTGAAGAACAATTCTGGCATATAATGTGTGTCTGGGTCTGTTCCCAGTGACCCCCCACAAGCCCTCGTTTATCTGAGCATGGCATGAGTGGCACTGGGAGATTTCTGAACGAAAACCTTGCAGTGGAATTGTCTTTGTCTTTTGATGCGACTATAGGCATGTCAGCTTTGCCGGCAGAATCCCAAAGCTGTAAACACTGTGAATTCCCTCTCACACCAGCCCAGCGCTGTCCCTATCTGCCGTGAGGGTCTGAGAAGTGACAAAGAACATCTCTGAGACTTAGTTTCCGCACCCATAGATTGAGGTACTAAAACTGTATCATTCGTAAGAAAGTGCGTAGAGCACACTAGCGTGCCTCCCCGAGGCTCGCGGGGGCTGCCTTGCCTGGGGGGGGCAAATTCTGTACAGCACTAATGTCTGCATCATCACCAGAGGACACTGGGGTCAGCCCGGCCTGCACCACCGTGTGGAACCACGTGACCTTGGCTGACTCTTGCCCTCTGAGCCTCCTTTCTTACCTATAAAATGGAGATCGCGAGCTTCCCTGGTGGCGCAGTGGTTGAGAGTCCGCCTGCCGATGCAGGGGACATGGGTTCATGCCCCGGTCCGCGAAGATCCCACATGCCACGGAGCGGCTGGGCCCGTGAGCCACGGCCGCTGAGCCTATGCGTCCGGAGCCTGTGCTCCGCAACGGGAGAGGCCACAACAGTGAGAGGCCCTCGTACGGCAAAAAAAAAAAAGAAGCACACATATGACTCCATCACAAATTTATTATTTAATATTTTAGTAACAGTATTTCACTGTAATTGGTTTCTTTTGTAATTCTGTGCATTTTATTTCATGCATTGGAAACATTCTGGGGAACTCCCTGGCGGTCCAGTGGTTAGGATTCGGTGCTTTCACTGCCATGGCCCGGGTTCCTTCCCCAGTCCTGGAACTAAGATCTTGCAAGCCATGAGGCATGGCCAAAAATAAATTCTGGAAGAGGGCTCCTTTTAAGGCTGCACAGAACCCCAAAGGGGTCCCTGGCCCAGTGAAGTAGACGTGGAGTAGAAGATGAGGCGGGGGGGATTCAGAGACCAGGAGACGGGAGCCATAATTCTGGGGGTGGAAGTGGCCTCCCTTGGGTCACTCCCCCACAAGGGCTGCCTGGGAGTCTTAAGAACTAGCCATTCTTCTGGGAGACTTGCTCTGTGCCAGGCCCAGTTGTTTAGCTTTGCCTGGGTCCCCTGAGCCAGCCGGAGTCTGACAAGAACCTCCTGGCCTTGAGCCCCCATTATCCATCCCAACCCCTGAGCCCTGGCACCTGGCTGCAGGGCCTGCCTTCCCCTTTCCTCCGTTAAACTGCGGTCCTTGCAGCCAGCAGAGCTGACGAACACTGTGAGGGTGCAGAGTCTGCAGGAAGCCTGGGCCACCCAGAGCCTCGGGGTGTGCCAGTTGCCCCAAGACGGAGTCTGAGCAGGTGAGCTGCACTCAGGGCAGCGCCTCACTGGAGAGACAGGAGCTGCCGGGCCTTCCAGGGAGGGCTGGACAGTGCATGGATCTGGAGACAGAGGCCAAGAGGTGGGAACCAGGTGCAGGGCTGACTTCCAGTGCCTGGGGCTCCCCCATCCCTTGCCATTTGACACAAAAGAGGCTTCCACTCTTGGCATGGACATATATACACTACCAAATGTAAAATGGATGGCTAGTGGGAAGCAGCCGCATAGCACAGGGAGATCAGCTCGGTGCTCTGTGACCACCTAGAGGGGTGGGAAAGGGAGGGTGGGAGGGAGATGCAAGAGAGAGGAGACATGTGGACATATGTATATGTATAGCTGATTCACTTTGTTATACAGCAGAAACGAACACACCACTGTAAAGCAATTATACTCCAATAAAGATGTTAAAAAAAATAAAATAAAATTGGAGAATTTTAAACCTTGAAAAAGAAAGAGGCTCCCACTCACACCCCATAGCTTGGACCCTCCAGCCAGGCCTGCACCTTTGCTCTTTTCACTCCAAGAGGCTGTCATCTCCACCACGAGCCTCAGCCTTTTCCTGATCATCTAAAAGCTTCTCGGCATCCTAGTTCTAAGAGCAAAACCTTCACACCTTCTCCCACAGGACTGTGAAGGCTGTGATTTCACACCAGTGTGAAGGGCAGCTGCTCCCAACACCCTGCCCAGGAGTTCTTGCTCCAGGACTCGGCATCTGCAGCAGTGGGCAGGGGTGAGTAACAAGTGATGGGATTAAAGAGTGAGAGCTCATGGCCTCCTCCCACCACCCCCGCCCCTCCCCTGCCCCCATGAATCCCCGAGAACGGGCCAGGGCAAGGGAATTCCTAGACTTGTTTTGTAGTTTTTATTTGTGTGATCTAATCAATACCAGCACTTCCTTTAGAACTGAAATCATACTAAAAAAACAAAAAAATGAAATCTTACTGAAAGGCTTACACAAAAATAGTGCCCAGTCCAGTCGCTTCTACTACCCTGTTCTACTTCCTGGAAGCAACCATTTTCAACCCTTTAGTATTTTTTTTTTTTTGCTGTTATTGATCTCCATATTAATAAATAAAAGACTTACGTGCTGAATCTTGTTCAGAAGGATGGGGAAACATTACTTGGATTTTATAGAACCCTGAGCATAAAAACCTAAAGGTTTTTTAAGCACACCCATCCTCTCCCCGCCCCGACTCCCTCCTCAAGCCCCAGGTCTAATTAAAAAGCACCATCAGGGGCTTCCCTGGTGGCGCAGTGGTTGAGAATCTGCCTGCCAATGCAGGAGACACGGGTTCAAGCCCTGGTCTAGGAAGATCCCACATGCCACGGAGCAACTGGGCCCATGAGCCACAATTACTGAGCCTGCGCGTCTGGAGCCTGTGCTCTGCAACAAGAGAGGCCACGATAGTGAGAGGCCCATGCACCGCGATGAAGAATGGCCCCCGCTTGCCACAACTAGAGAAAGCCCTCGCACAGAAACAAAGACCCAACACAGCCATAAATAAATAAAATAAATTAATTAAAAAAAAAAAAGAAAGCACCATCAGAGCTTCAGACCCCTCCCCCAAACAGACAAGCCCTGAATTAGCGTTTCTTCGTGTTCAGTTTTCTGACCTTTAGACCTGTTGCACAGAAATGATGTTTCCCCTTGAGAAAGAATCCAGGCATGGGGATCCCTGAGTATATTGTTTTCAAACTCACGGAAGAAAGTTGAGCTGCATTTCTCTCCATCACAGGTTTTGCTACCCCTGCCTCTGGTTAGTGTCCCTGGAGAGGCCGGAATCCAGGGGGCCTGGGTGTGAGGCTTCGGATACCTCTGAGCCCCCTGGCATAGGCAAAGCTCCATCGTGGGTTCAGCACCTGCTGAGGACACAAAGACAGATGTTTGCAGGAGGTGGGACAGGGCTAGGCCTTGAGGAGGCACTGGCACCAGGAGTGACACCGGGAGTGACAAAGCCTCCCCTTGGAACAGGGCCTCATGCACCCCTGAGAAGGGTGGAGACACCCATCTGAGCACGTATGTGCCTCACCGAAGGCCACATCAGCAGGAGTATATCCCATCCAGGACAGCTCCCTGCCTCCCCCTCTGCCCTGCTCTTGCACCTGACCTCCCATCCTGTGCTCAGAGCTGGCTCCCAACCAGACCATGCACCAGTGCTGTTTGATTGGGGCTGACCTGAGAGAGGCCCAGGAAAGACTTCCTGCCTGTGCCCCTCCAGCTTTACAAGGTGAGGGACTGTGGCTGGAGCTCTGCAGGCCCTGACTGCACCCTGCCAGCCACTAGGACCTGCTCCCTGCCCATTTGCACAGAGCCCCAGGGGCAGGGACATTCTTCTTGGCCAGCTCTCGAGGGCCTACCCAGACGACCCTATTGCCACTTTTGATTTGAAATTTTTGGTACTTCAGATTCAAGAACACTGAAATATCAGGGTGGAAAGGGCTCAACCAGACCTGGGAGTAGGGTCAGCAGAATGGCAGTCAAAGGTGCCACTTCAGGCAAAGTCCTAGACTCTGCCTGATTCTTCTGGGAATTCTGGTGTGTAAATTACCTTTGAGAGTTGACCCAGACTCGAGGCAAGGAAGTTTAGTGTTCCTTCACTAGCAGTTCTTGGCTACAGGCTACACTGGAGGGACATAAACTCTCAAGCACTCCCAGCTCACTCCAGAGCCCCAGGGACGAGGAAACCCAGATGCCAGTCCTTAGAAGGGGTGGGTTCACAGGACTGGTGAATGCGGGCCACAGGACCTGGGCAGAGCACCAAAAATTTCTGCTACATTGAGCAAGTAATTGGAACGAAATTCTCCAAAAGACAACTGGTGCTCAGTGAAGCACAGGATCCTAGAGTGGGAAGGAGGGCCAGAGATCAGTACAGGTAGACTCCCAGCTTCTGCTCCACCCTCTCTGGAGGAGAGTCCCTTCCTCTCGAAGGTTTAACATTCCAGATTTGTCATCTTCTCTTGAGTCCACCAGAGTATCCTGTCCTTCAGCCTGTGTGGTCGAACTAAACCATAAGCTGCTGGAAGAGTCTTTGACCAGTGTCTTCTCAGACGACTACCACGACCCAAGTACTCACCTCGCCAGCTTCCCTGCCCATCCACTCTAGTCGACTTTCAGGAAAGACATTATCTGGCATGCAGACTTCCTATAAATCTAGCCACTGCTCCCTTTCTCCATGCTCACAGGTTTTAGAACTGACCAGCAACAAGTGTAAAGGCTTCTAGAATTTGCTTTTCCTGTTTCCTATATAATGGGAAATTTGTCCCCCTCGTCTCCCTTGGCGCCTCCCACCAAAGGCTCTGGGGGAAGGACTGTACCTGTTGTGTTCACCGAGGTCTCTCCTGGTGCCCAGAAAACAGGAGGAGGTGCTAAGTGCCTGTGTGTTGAGCAGAACTGATGTCACAGGGCGATTTTTGTAAAACAAAGTGAGAAGAATGAGCTTTGCCTCAGCCTCGATTCCCTGGAAAAGTCTGAGGCAAAAGTTTAGATGTTAACACGTCTTGGGGGGAGTGAATCCCAGGGAAGCAGGAGTGAGGCAGGCAAAGAGGGAGGGAAGGCATGACTGAGTTGGCCACAGCGCTGTGATAAGCACAGCAATCACTCAGCTGTGTAAGCCATCTTCCGAAGGGCTATAGGAACCACCACGACGCCAAAAAGTCTGCCTCGGGGTTGTGGGGAGAATTGACCCATGAACTCCCATCCCCTGGTTGCTGTGTTTACTGGGTGGCCTTGCCAGGAGTCCAGCCCTGCACTTGTGTGTGCTGCCCCCTGCGGCCCCAGCAGGTGTTGGAAGAGCTGTATCCCAAGGCCATGGTGGTGCACCTTCAACACCGGCTACAGTTTGTAGGGTAATCCAGGCAGTAGGCAGGAGCCAGTGGCACTCCCCACCTGCTGTCCTGTAGCCCGCAACTCTGCAGGCTGCCTGGAAGGCCAATAAGCATGCAGAGGTGCCAAGTGGGCCTTCAGCTGCTTGTGTCTCTCTGGGGACAAGCTTCAGGACAGGAGGAAGAGACATGCAGCATGAATTGGGGGGAGAGGTGTGCTGCAGGCTCAGGTGGCTGGACAGGGGGGCACTAGGTAGACACAGCCTGTACCACAGGGCTGTGCCCAGCTCAGGAAGCTCCCTCCAATGAGGACCCAAGCATTCCCTGTGCCTCAGGGATGTGGGTGTGTCAGGCTGCAGCCAACACTGACCAACACCTGCGATTAATATTTTGTTTGCTAGTCTCCCTCTCGTGGAGCTACAAGCTTACTAGGTTTATTGTCTACCTTCCAAGTTGTTGTAGGTGATGGTTTTGTCAAATGTACCCATGTAAAATAGCTTCCAAAATCATCTTCCTTGTCCCATTAATCAATGTCACAAAAGTCAGATTTTGTAAAGACACCCTCAGTCTTTCAGCATCAGTTTTTGTATCAATCAAAGTATGCTAGATTATGTCAAAATCTGAATGACATAAAATAATGAAAGTTTATTTATTTACTTTTTTTAAAGATATTTTTGATGTGGACCATTTTAAAAGTCTTTATTAAATGTGTTACAATATTACTTCTGTCTTTTTTTTTTTTTTTTGCGGTACGCGGGCCTCTCACTGTTGTGGCCTCTCCCATTGCAGAGCACAGGCTCCGGATGCACAGGCTCAGCAGCCATGGCTCACGGGCTCAGCCGCTCCGTGGCATGTGGGATCTTCCCGGACTGGGGCACGAACCCGTATCCCCTGCATCGGCAGGCAGATTCTCAAGCACTGCGCCACCAGGGGGGGAGCCCCTGCTTCTGTCTTATATTTTGGTTTTTTGGCTGCGAGGCAGGTGGGATCTTAGCTTCCCAACCAGGGATTGAACCCACACCCCCGCACTGGAAGGCAAAGTCTTAACCACTGGACCTCCAGGGAAGTCCCTACGAAGGTTTATTTCTTGTTCATGCTGTATATCTATTGCCAGTGGCTAGGTCCTCTTCACTTTACACCTTCTCACTCTAGGATATAGGCTGATGGAGCAGTCATGATCTTGAATGTTGCCAGACTCAAAAGCAGAGGGATTGTTCTAGAGGGTGACAAATCAGCAATTAGATGTTCTGTCCCTGAAGTGACGCACATCTGCTCAGAGCAGATTGGCCAGAACTAGTCATGTAGTACCCCACCCAACCACAAGGTGGCCGGGGAGCGCAAACCACCAGGACCCCCGAAGGTGGAGAGCAGGAAATATTTGGTCAACAGCATAATTCAGCTTCAGATGAACTGTATAATTGAATGTACTCTGGGTCTGGGAAAGAGAGGCCCAATTTTACTCGAGTTGCAGCCCCTCATGAGCCCATTTCCAGACTTAAGAGGCCCCTGACCAGCTTTAACAGCACAAGCACATACTATGCACTTTTCCCTAGTCTTCCACTGAGGAACCTGTGGTGATTTTGCCAGGTAACTCTACCAGGTAAAGAGGAACCGCCCCCCCAAACTTTCAGTTACAACTGATCCTGAGATAAAACCATTTCCTTGATACGTAGACCACCAGCTTGCTCCACCACTCAGGGCTTTAAGAGCATCAGAGGATAACTGAAATTTTGGCTAGAGGCAACAGCAGGCCCTATGAAGCAGCAATCATCAGGGTCATTTCCCTAGTTTCTGAATGGTCAGATGGTCTGATTGCCATGGAACTGCTCCCTGACTTAAAGAGTAGGTCTATTGTAACAGGAAAAGCCAAGTAGAAGCCTCTGGAGCATCCCTCTTGGCCACAGAGGAAACATAAAGGAAGTTAACTCCTGCTTCCTAAGGCCTGAGGTGGTTGAGACTGTGTTTGCCTTGTCTCCTGCACTTGAGCGATTGCTACCAGCTGGCATGAAGGGTGTGTGCAGCTAGGGGAAGTGAATCGGTGAGAACCCAGCAGAGACTCAGATAAAAGGGGACAGGGCTGGTGGTATCCAAGGATGGCCAATAACTAGGGACCACATCCAGAGCATATTCAGAGTTCTTTGTGTGGAGGAAGTGAGACACCTGATCAAGGGCAGTGGAAGGAGAAGTAACTTCACAAAATAAAAAAATGTAGAGGAACAAGGGGAGGCAGTCTTCTTAGGAAATGAGTCTGTCCTTCTGTAACTGGAAAAGCACCTTATACAACCCAATGCATGACAACTCTTCATCAAAATACCTCAATTTTCCAATTTTTGTTCATCATGAATATATAAAACTTTTGAAATATAGAGGAAATAGTTACGTCTGCATTCATCTAGTTTATTTAGTTACTCATGTTTTAAACCATATTTTAAAGTGATACTTCAATCTATAAATGTTTCTTTGTTCCATTCCACATTTTGTGAAACAACCCAGTGTCTTTATCACCCGAGAGCCTCCTGTTGAGTCATCCAACAGGTTTCTTGAAAAAGTCATTTCTTGAGAACAGAAAACCAAAAAGCCTGAGAATTCCAGCTCCCCACTTACCATCAAAAAGGTCTCAAGGAAATAAGTTTTCAGATGGTGCACTTATTGTAGGTGGAAATGGGGACCCACTTGAATACTCTATGGAGGTGTGAGACTGGTGTAACACCAAGGGAACACCCAAAGCACTGTCTACTAAAGGGTGGGAAAAGCAAATGACCCTGGGACTTGTGACATGGTCACAGCAGGTTAGGTTACGAACAAAGGATCTAAAAGGTTCCTTAGATTTAAAAAAAAGGAGGGGGAACTTTGATAGATTAAAGGAAATATAAGTCATGTCAACAGAATGCAGTGTGTGACTCAAACCAACATTTGGAGACAATCAGGGAAATTTTATCCGTGACTGGATATTAGACGTTTTTAAGAAATGATTATTTGCTTTAAAGATGAAGTAATGGAATGGTGTTTATGTTAAAAGAGTCTTTTTATTTTTGGCCGTGCCACGTGGCTTGTGGGAATCTTAGTTCCCTGACCAGGAATCGAACCCGGCCCTCGGCAGTGAAAGTGTGGAGTCCTAACCACTGGACCACCAGGGAATTCCTGAGTGCTTTACTTAAAGATACATAATATCTGGAATTTACTTTAAAATAACCCAGGAGCAGAGGTTGGGGAGGAGACAGAGAGGAAGTGTGTGTGTGTGTGTGTGTGTGTGTGTGTGTGTTGAAGGGGAAAGTAAAGAGGAAACAAGATTAGCCACAATTGATAATTGGTTGCTGAATACTTGGGGGATAATTACACTATTCTCTTTGCTTTTAAGTATGACATCCTCCAGGGACTCCACTTTCTGGATCTCCTGCTGGTGCTTCCTGTTGGCCGAACCCAACTGGAAGTTAGAGGGCCAGGGCACTTGTGATGCAGTGCATTTGGATCTGCTTCCGAGAAACAGAGCAAGGTGAAGTGTCAGAGATCCATCTGGGGAGGCAAATTGAAGGATATTCAGCAAAATTCTGTTGGGTAGCATTTTAGAAGTTTATAACAATGTTGAAATTGTGCATGGAATGTAACCGCACTTCTTTATACAAGGCAGGACTTCCCTGGGAAAAGAGGAGATGAGGGATCAATAACACCTGACCGACCCAGAGACCTTGCAGGCTCAGGTGCTGAGTTCCAGTAATTCTCCCAGTTGATTCAGTCCTGGAGTCACTTGGCTCATGGTTCGAAGTCCTGAAAAGAATGAGTCCTTCCATTGGACAGCCAAGCCTGGGCTGGTGAAGAATAGAAATCCTGACTTCCAGGCCCACATGGCAGACACAAAATCACGTGCTCACCAAACTGATTTGTTTTTCTCCTGGGCACACAGTAAAGAAAGCTATGCTTTCCAAGCCCCTGGCATCAAGATGTCTAATTCTGGCCAACCAAATGTGGGTAGACGTGATGTGTGCCTTTTCCAGGGCTGGCCCTTAAACTTCTCATGCAACCCTCCATGTTCCCCCATTACACATCAGCTGGCCAGATGCAGGAGAAGAGTTCAAGAGCCCTGGGCACCATTGAGTCACTGGATGCAGAGACCCTGGCTCCCTGTCTGCTTGCAGGAAAGTCACCCACCCGGACACCTCTGGCATGAATCAGAAAGAGACCTTTGCTGGGTTGAGACTGAGTTTTGGAGGTTGTTTTTACAGTGGCTATCATACCCAGACAATCACAGCCACCAAAACTGCACACAGTTAGAGAGAAGCAATTTTACAAAAGAAAACCAGGAAGCTATATATATATTTAAAAAGAGAGAAACGAAGTATTGGTCATGTCTTTTTTTTTGTGGTACGCGGGCCTCTCACTGTTGTGGCCTCTCCCGTTGTGGAGCACAGGCTCCGGACGCGCAAGCTCAGCGACCATGGCTCACGGGTCCAGCCGCTCCGTGGCATGTGGGACCTTCCCGGACCGGGGCACGAACCCGCGTCCCCTACATCGGCAGGCGGGCTCTCAACCACTGCGCCACCAGGGAAGCCCTGGTCATGTCTTTTACCATACAGTAGATAAAATGATCAATATTTCTTTTTCGCCTTCTGGATTTATTGACATGCTTAGCTACCAAGATTATAAAAATATTTTTCTATCTATTTTTAAGGAGTCTGTGTGGTAGGCAGCCTCTGAAATGATCCCTGTGATCCCTGCCCCTAGTATTCACACCATGGCATAGTCCCTCCTTCAGTATATCCTAACTTATTCATAAGGAAACTGAGGACCAGGGAGGGGCGTGGCATGTCCAAGGATACACAATGATAAAGGTCACAGCCAGGACTAGGATGAAGGTCTTCCCGCATCTCCACTGCTCACTATGGCCAAAGTCAAAGACTGACTGTTCCCATGCATTTGGCAGGTGCAGCAGCTTTTGAGTTCCTGCCATATGCCATGCCAGCCCTGTGAGGATGCAATGGATTAGACCTGGTCCTTGTCTCCAGGCAGTGAAACTGACTGAGGAATAGTAGCACCAACTAAACAGGCACAACACTTGCACATACTTTACCTGTAAGGACTCATTTATTCCTTACAATCCAGCAGGGCTGGTACTATTATTATTCTCCATTTTGTAGATAAACAAACTGAAGCCAGTGAAATTATGTAACTTGCTTGTAGTCTCACAACAGATAATGGGCAAAGCGGGGATGTGAATCTAGGCTGAATAAGCTAGATTCTTGTGGTTGCATGCATACGAGGGGCAAAGGAAGAAGGTGGTGTCTGAGCTGAGCCTGAAAGTGCATTTTGGTAGAGTGGGAAGGGAGGAGGGACAGCAGGAAGGGAAGAACAACGTTAGCCTCAGGCAGATACAGCAACCTAGAGCTGAGTCTCTGTGCCCAAGGATCCCAAAGGCACTGGGCCTGCTTCTCTGACATTCCACCCCCATTTTAACCTTGGCTGTGGAGCGCTGGAGGGCCCTGACGAGAAGGTGACCCATTGATCACCTTCAACTCCTGCAGTAACCGGCCTCCACCAGCAGGGGGTGGAGCGGAAGAGCCCTTGTCCGGCATCCTCAGTACAGCCAGACCGCCACTGGGTGGCGTTGCGGCTCCTCAAGAAAGGTAAAGGCCCGCCGGGATACTAGCCACAAAAAGAAATGGGAGCAATGCTGGGCCCTCCTGTGCTGGGCACCGGGGTAACAAGAGGGACAAGAAATAGTTCCTGCCTTCCAGGAGCCCATGGTGAGACAGAGAGACACACGGATAACTAATTAACTGTTCTGACGAGTGGTTCCAACTGAAGGGCCCGAGGGAGGAGGAGGTGTTTGAATGCTGATACAGGATTCCTTGTAGGCCATGCTGGGACAGGATGGCTGTGATGGTGCTGGCTCCCACGGCACAGTGTGCAGACGTGGCGTAAGGGCAGAGGATTCTGCAGGGCGCTTAGGAGGGCAGCTGGTGGCGGGAGGCCTCCGTCAGCACCGGTGCGCCTCTGTGCACAGGAGCCTCAGTGCCACAACCCCGTACGCCCCTCCCCGCCGCGGGGTGCTCTTTACCTCCGTGAAGCACTTAATTCAGGGACATGGAGAGGCCCCTGGTGTTAGGACGACTAGAAAATGCTGGAAACCCCTGGAAGGGATGGAAGACTAGCGGCCTCCTGTCCTCTCGCTTCCTGGCCCTCCTGGAGCTCAGCCTCCAGTCCCAGCTCTGGTGTCACCTTGCTGCAGGACCTGGGCCCAGACGCTGCAGCTCTTGGGGCTCAGTGACTGCATCTGTAAAAGGGGTCTTTCATGTGCACAAATATGTTGAAAATGCAAAATGTTAGTCAGAAGCCACAGGGTGGGGGAAAATAAGTCAAATAGCAGCAAAACAGCCCATGCGGTCTCCTGCTGACCTGAAGGTGCTCCCCTTCTTTTGGGAGGTGGGGCAGCTGGGGGCAGCAGACTCCCTGTGCTCACGTCAGGCCTGGCCAGGGCCCACTGGAAAACCAGAATATGTCTTTGTCTTTGGAGCACAGTTCATCTCCACAGAGTCTGTAAAATTTGATAGGCCTAGCTTTGCAGCAGGGAAATAAATGGTTTAATATCTGCTAGATATATTTTCATCAAGTTTTTAAAGATGGAACAAAGATTCTCTGTTTTAAAATTTTCTATTCAGAAATTAATGCATCGTGATGTTGAAACCCACATTCCAAAGGCTGAACTAAAATCGACTTCCTAAGAGAAACACAAGTGAAGATGGACTGGCAGAGGTTAGTGGTTGGAGACTTCAAACCCGTGCATCGCAGGTGGTCAGCGCTGGGGTCGGCGGGCTCTTACCACACACACCCATCACTTGAAGGGGCCGCCTGTTTTTGCCCCCAATCCTACCACAGGCACAGGAGGGACAGGGTGGGTCGGAGTCTGCAGGCCAGGACCCGGTGTATCATTTCGAGCAGATACTCTGTGCCTCTTTTTGTCATTTACAAGTGCCGCTGGTGAGAGGTGATAAGGGTGCTTGGAGGTGCCCAGGGTTTTCCAGGGAGGGGGCTCTTCCTCACACTCCTCTCCACCAGTTTCCAGCCCCAGAGCCAGACTTGCCCACCCCAGCTGGGAGCCCAGGTCACCTTTTAGAGACTCCAGAAGAGGCACAGGGGGCTTTGCTGCAAGCAACATGTGCATAGGGCTGCACAACCTTTTCATTTAAATAGTGTATTACAGATCAATACAAATTGCAGTTTTCCAAAGTTGCTTTTAATTACACATTTCTGTTGTTCTGCAAAGCAACAGAAAATTTATATATTGTAACTATCTATTTGAGTAATGAGGGGAGGGGAGGAGGATGGCCTGAGGGGAGCTGATGGGGATTAAGGGAGATAAAGCCCTCTGGTCTTGCCCTCTCCTCTGCCTTTGCCTGTTTGCTCCTAAACATTTACCTTTTAATGTTACAAAGAGTCATGCAGCAAGAAGGTCAAGAAATGCACTTGGCCCAGGCTTTGTGGTACCACACTCTGTAGTCAGATTGTATGTAATTTCATTCCCAAATTGATGAGGAGCTTTCAGGTCAGACCTGACTAGGTGCAGGAATGCTTCAGCACAGAAGCTGGCCTTGGAGGAGGGGCAAATGAGTTTCCAGAGGCATGATGCAACCCCCCGGCACAGATTTTGTTTTCTGCAACTGTGGGTTCCAGGAGAGGATTTGGGGAAGCTGGGAATTTATCCTATTCCTCACCTCTTCTGCAGAATGCTTCTAATCCCTTTATGGGATATCCTGGCACCACTGAGCTCTTTTTATAAATTTTAGATATGTAGATTTAAGCAAGTGATGTTGTGTCTGGTCATTTCATCAGTAAGAGCTTACTGTTGACTTTGTCAGTATCTTGGTGGTGTATTATCCTTAATACATAAAGAGCTCATATAAATCAAATAAAACATGAGAACCCCAATTGAAACATGGGCAAAAGGGATGAAAAATACAATTCACAAAAGGTTAAAAATTCCCAGTTTTAGATGAAACTGGCCCTCATTTTCTATGACTAGGCGTGTAATTTTATACAGTCTTTCAATTGAGAATAGTTTAAAAATTGTTGAATGTGTATACTCTTTTTTTTTTTAATCAGTTAATTTATTTATTTATGTTTTTGGCTGTGTTGGGTCTTCGTTGCTGCACGCAGGCTTTCTCTAGTTGTGGCGAGCGGGGCCTACTCTTCGTTGCGGCATGTGGGCTTCTCATTGTGGTGGCTTCTCTTGTCGCAGAGCACGGGCTCTAGGCACGTGGGTTTCAGTAGTTGTGACACGTGGGCTCAGTAGTTGTGGCTTGCAGGCTCTAGAGCACAGGCTCAGTAGTTGTGGTGCATGGGCTTAGTTGCTCCGCGGCATGTGGGATCTTCCCGGACCAGGGCTCGAACCCGTGTCCCCTGCATTGGCAGGCAGATTCTTAACCACTGTGCCACCAGTGAAGTCCCAATGTGTATACTCTTTGATCAAGCAGCTCCAATTCTAGAAATTCATCCTGTGGAAACCCCTGCCCAACTAAGCAGAGACAGATATACAAGGATTTTCCTTGTAGTACTATTTTCTTTATAGGCAAATTGGAAAAATCATAAAAGTCCATCAAGAGTAGATTGGTTAAAAAAATAAAAGAGTATATTGGTTAAACTATGGTATAAGCACACAATGGAATACCGTATAACTATTAAAAAGGATACAGTAGATCCATACCTGTTTTTCTTTCTTTCTTTCTTTCTTTTTAAATTTTTGGCTGTGTTGGGTCTTTGTTGCTGCACACGGGCTTTCTCTTGTTGCGGCGAGCAGGGGCTACTCTTCATTGTGGTGTGCGGGCTTCTCATTGCAGTGGCTTCTCTTGTTGAGGAGCATAGGCTCTAGGCGCTGGCTTCAGTAGTTACAGCACACGGGCTCAGTAGTTGTGGTGCACGGGCTTAGTTGCTCCATGGCATGTGGGATCTTTCCAGACCAGGGCTCGAACCCATGTCCCCTGCATTGGCAGGCAGATTCTTAACTACTGTGCCACCAGGGAAGCCCAGATCCATACCTCTTAATGTATGCCAATAGATCTTCAATATATTGTCAAGTAAAAAAAAAAGCTGATTAAAAACTAGTATGTTCCTGTGAGTTCTTCTATGTAAAAATAGAAATCTATATATACATAGAAAATCTGGAAAGTTATAGAGCACATTAAACTTTTGCAAGTAGCTAGCTTTGGGAAGGATTTAAAATTTCCTATTTCTACTCTTTTGGATGAAAAAAAAACCTTTTGTAGTATTTCTTAGTATTATGGTCAGTAAAAATAATAGAGTTTCCATCTGGGGAGAAAACAAATATTCCAACACTTTAATCCCTATATCTTTGGATGTTTCATGAGTTATCTGCCTGTTGTGAATGGGTTTGATATGATTTCAAACCCACTTGTTTATGACTGAAGTGAAGTTGTTTTAATCTACTTGTTTATGGCAAAGACCAAAAAAAAGTTGTTTTTAGAGGTAAAATTGTTTTGATATAAGAATGAAGTAAGTAGTGTCAGGAAGTCATCATCTGGTCTGTTGTCACTGGTAAGCACTCAGTAGCTCAGCTGCTGAGGGACCCCACTGGGAGCTTATTGATAAGAATATGTGAAGAACTGACCCAGGCATACCCCAGAGATGGTATTGCAGGTTCAGTTCCAGACCACTGCAATAAAGCGAGTCATACTTTTTTTTTTGGTTTCCCAGTGCATATGAAAGTTATGTTTACGCTAAACTGTAGTCTATTAAGTGTGCAATAGCATTATATCTTAAAAATGTACATTCCTTAACTTAAAAATACTCTGTTGCTAAAAAATTCTAATCATCATTTGACAACAAAAGGTTGCCACAAAACTTCAATTTGTGAAAAAATGCAATAAAGTGGAATGCAATAAAATGAGGTATGCCTGTAAATACGGAGTGTTTGTGGGGCTATCTGAGCGTCTGGGCAGGCAGCCCTTTGCTGAACTAAATAGTCTGGGGGACTGTTAGACATTAGCTCCTGTTAGATAAGGGTGAGTCTTTTACTGGCAGTAGGGAAAGCCTCTCAGCAGCTCCTCCAAGGAGGCCATCTTGCCCATCAACAACAGTGCCTTCGTTCCCTAGCAATGTGCTCTAGCAACAAGGGACTTTGACTTTTGTGCTGGCAGCTGGACATCAGCTAGTAGTTGGCTAAGGCATCTGTCCCCTCCCAGCTTGTATAAAGGTTCACCTCATGCTGAATTTGGACTTTATTCCTTTCCTCTCCCCTTGCCTGGAACAATAGTGTGATTAACCTGTCAGTGGTTTGGGGTATGTTATTTCGTTATTGGCTTATTAAGAGACATTATCCTGTATGCTCTTAGCTTGTGAAATTCCCACAGTGAACCTGCGTTAAATAAATTGCTGTGCACAAATTTTGCCAAAACAAAACACTGCCCCTCACCAGGTCAGGGAGGAGGTCAGTCAGTTCACCTCAGTCTTACAGGTGGGCCCCTTGAACCCCCAGGAGTATAGGGAGCTTGGCCAGGATCACACAGTCAGAAGTGAGTGCTCACTTCTCTTCAACTAGATGTTTCACAAGGAACTTTTTGTTTTTCTTTTTCTGAGAGCCAGCCCCTTTGCCCTGAGGATCTTCCGGCAGTCACCTTGGTATTCTGTATTTTCCTGTAGCAGAGGCTACCTTACCTGTACCCTCTTAACTTTATCATTTCATTGTATGCTGGCCTGACTTCTGAATGCTGGCATGTGCACCTAATTGCCTGAGACCATTCTCTAGAGCCCACTCTGCCTTCAAAAACAGTCCAGAAGTAACAGAGGGTTCATCCCTCCTGGTGGCAGCCCTCTACTTAATCATAGGCAGGAGTTGGGGTATAAACACCCCAGTTCCCTCAGTCCTCAGCTGGCAGAACACTGAGCCAGCTGTTCTACACTGACTTCCAGAGTTCCATACCAGACTGACTTCCTGTTGCCCACAACGGTAATTTGCTTGATAACATAGTATATTGATTTCCTTCCCTAACTTACTTTCCCACACCCTTAATGGGGTTTCCAGGGAGCCCTTCCCAAATAAATTACTTTCATTTAAATCCTTATGTCAGAATCTGCTCCTGGGTCTACTCAAACTAAGATGCTCCACTTTGCTAGCAAGTAGGAAATGGGAATCAGCCAGGATGGAGGAGCCAAGGGGTTTGAGGGCAATAATCACTCCTTGATGCCAAGTTAGGGCTCTGGAATAACCTAGAAAAAGGAGAATACCAAAATTCCCTCACAGATCCAGTGTGCTAGGACAGGGTTTGGCCAGCTTTTTCTGTAAAGGGCCAGTAATGAAATATTTTAGTCTTTGTGGACTATATGGTCTATGTTGCAGTTGCCCAGCCCTGCCACTGTGGTATGAAAGCAGTCATAAATTATACAGCAAGAAATGGGTACGGCTGTGTTCCAATAACACTTTATTTGCAAAAAGGCAGCAGGCCAGATTTGGCCCACAGGCTGAGTTTCCTGACCCTTGCTCCAGGACAACAAAGAGAGGCTGGGCAATCAGCTGGCCAGAATAGGGCGCTGGGTGGGAGGTGAGACCTGTTCCTGCCTTGGACTCTATGAATCCAGCAGCAGGGCTCTCTGCCTGAGAGTCCCATGGCTATGCTGCCACGTCAGGAAATACTCCTACAGCTCTGTCGACAGTGGGGTACTCAGTGTCTTACTTTCCAAGCTCAGGATAAGCTTTCTGCTTCACTTTTATGCTAATAGGTCACTTTTCCTAATGGGAAGAGTCCTGCCCACTAGAAAAAAAAACCCAGCCCCCCCACCAGAAGGAAAAGCAGCTTAATATTTTAAAAGGCATATAAAATGGTAAATTCAACTGATGTTTCAAATAAGACAGGGAATACAAAACTTGGTTGCACATAATTTACGGAGCAAGAAATGGAGTCTTCTGTTGGAAGCTAAAGACATAATATTGATAGATGACTGTGAGAAAGGTCTTGTTTATGGTACTGAAAAGTACAGAACCAAGTTCACCAAAAGGGAGTTGATCCAAAGATGGGTGATGGCATTAATAAGAAAACTGTTCTAAATAATACAGGTCTCCTGCTCTGATGAATTACATTCTGGAAAACTTGCAAATAAGCTAATAAAACTAGTTGGTTACCATTTCCAGTTTCCAAAAAAGAATTCTCCATAGTGAACTTCCTGCAGACCCAAGGTCATATTGTAGACTGAGTTTTTGGAGAGGTTGGTTTGTGAGCTGACCTAAAAGGCAGTGAACCCCAGAATGAAGAAGAGACAGTATCAGGCTAACTTCATTTGCTCTTTTGATGGTGTTACTCTGCTGGTGTGTCAGAAAGTGCAGAAGACAGAGGATGTGGTAGAAACATATTTTGATATATTAATCGTTGTGCTTTTCCCTTTTTAATTCCTAGTGCCTTGTGGCCCTCCCCAGACCAATCAGCCAGGCCCGTCTTCCAATCCTGTCTCAATAGAGGTCAATTACTTCAAATGGGCATAGGTATCAAAGAACTCTTTGAGTTCTAAAATAGACTTTTAGAATTTGTGACAAAGACACCACTTTGATAGAAAGGGTTTTAGAATTCCCAAAGCTTTCCATTGCCTTGGATGTCAAAAATAAAGCCCAAAAGAACTCAGGGCATCTAACTTATGCCATAAATAACTGTTTTGGGGAACTGTAGGTAAAATGACAAATTAACCCCACTTCACATATCTGAGATAAAATTTCCACTTCCCTGGGGACAGGCAGGACAAATATGACCTGGCAAAGAGATTAGAAGTGTTCAAGCCAAGGTTACAGGGACATGAATTGCATGGAAAACAAGATTAGAATCAGCGTGAAGAAATGGCCTAGAATGCCTTCCTAGACTTGGAGCGGGGACATCCTTTTTAATTTCAAAGTTCTTCAAAATTCAGAAGTCATAGACTAAAATTCAGTCAATTCGATTACATAAAATCTAGACATTTCTGCATGGAAAAAAAATTAATAACAAAACGAAAACTCTAGAAACAAATTGTCAAAAAAAATGACAGGCTTTCACTTCAGGCTGTAATGGAATAAAAAGGACTAGATTTAGCATTCTGCCAAAAGACAAATTAAACAAAAAACTGGACAGAATATGTGAAATTGACCTCAGACATCAAATAACAGGCAACACACACTGTGATACTATTTTTTTTAAATTTATCTATTTTATTTACTTATTTTTGGCTGCATTGGGTCTTCATTGCTGTGCCCTGGCTTTCTCTAGTTGTGGTAAGTGGCAGCTACTCTTGTTGCAGTGCGTGGGTTTCTCATTGTGGTGGCTTCTCTTGTTGTGGAGCACAGGCTCCAGGCGCGCAGGCTTCAGTAGTTGTGGCACATGGGCTCAGTAGCTGTGGCTCGCAGGCTCTAGAGCACAGCCTCAGTAATTGTGGCACATGGCTTAGTTGCTCTGTGGCATGTGAGATCCTCCTGGATCAGGGCTCGAACCCGTGTCCCCTGCATTGACAAGCAGATTCTTAACCACTGCGCCACCAGAGATGTCCCACAGCTGTGATACTTGAGAGAAAGGAAACAAATGAGTTGAGCCCTATGATCGCCACAGCTTTCTGCCTGGAGGTGTATTTCAAACTATAGAGTAAGGAAGAGGAGTCCAAACATAGTCCAACAATCTTGCTTAGATGAAGAGCCAGAGTTCAGGATTATCTGAGGTGGCTGGAAATTGCAGGGCAGAGTTCAGAGAGGAGTGGATTATGTAGAAAAAGAATTCCAGAAATCTCCATAGATACTTCCATGAATCCTTGCTGAATACTAACATGTGAATGTATGGGATAAAATTTCATGAGGCTGGATGGAGACCAACTGGAAAGCTATGAGCTGAATGGTTCCCCAAACTCACAAAAAAATGGAACACATTTGAGTTCTGACCAGCCTGAATAGAGAGATCTAATTGATCACTTGGGGCCCTAAGTGGGCCATGCCTTAGTAAAAAGGCTCAACTATCCCTAGAATATAGGCCTCTCTAAACACACTTTAATTACACTGTAGAGGAGCCTCAAAAGGATCAAGCTGTTCTCATTGACTATGAGAACAAAGCCCAATATCCCATAGAGGTAGAAAACAAAAATAAGACACACAACAATGTAAAACAATGGTTAAGGTCCAAATTTACTAGACATGGAAGAAGCCAGAAAATGTGATCTATAACTAGGAGAAAAATCAGTCAATACAAATAGACTCAATGATAGATTTGATAGAACTAGCAAATAAGAATATTAAAACAGCTATTATAGCTATTTCATGTATTTAAAAAAAACATGAACATAATAAGGAGAGGAAGCATGAACACAATAAAGACAGAGATGAAAGATAGGGAAAAAAGAACAAAATGAAACTCCAGAGGTGAAAAACAATACCTATGATGGGGCTTCCCTGGTGGCGCAGTGGTTGAGAGTCCGCCTGCCGATGCAGGGGACACGGGTTCGTGCCCCGGTCTGGGAAGATCCCACATGCCGCGGAGCGGCTGGGCCCGTGAGCCATGGCCGCTGAGCCTGCGCTCCGCAACGGGAGAGGCCACAACAGTAAGAGGCCCGCGTACTGGAAAAAACAAAAAACAAAAAAAACCCAATACCTTTGATGAAAAAAAAAAATCACTGGATGGGATTAAAAGCATGTTAAACAATGAAGAAAACAATCAGTAAACCTGAAGATACAGGAATAGATTCTATTCAGAATGAAACGACGAGAGAAAAAGAAAGACTTAAAAAAGTGAACAGAGTCTAGTGACTTGTAGGACAGTATCCACTGGTCTGACATAGTTCTAATTGGAAACCCAGAAAGAAAGGAGAGATAATAATACAGAAAAAAATATTTGAAGAAATAGTGGTCAAAATGTTTTCCATAGATGATAAATACTATCCAAAAACATCAACAAACATGAAACAGGATGACTACACACACGCACATCACCACCAGCACCAGCACCAGAATCAAGACATGTTATAATCAAATAGCTGAAAGCCAAAATATTATTAACAGAAAATCTTGAAATTAGCCAGAGGAAAAAAGAAACAAAGGGATAAAGATAAAAATTAATGAAAACTTTTCAGAAACTATGTTAAGTCATAAGGCCATGGTACATTTTTAATGTGCTAAAAAAATGGAATACATATGTATCAAATATTGTTTACAAAAGAAGATAAAATAAAAATCTTTCAGACAACAATAACAAAAGCTGAGTAAATCTGTCACCAGTCGTCCTGTACCACAAGAAATATTAAAGGAAGTTCTTTGGATGTGAGGAAAATGAAACACATGGAAACCTTGATCTATAGACAGGAAGGAATGGCACCATAAATGGTTGGGGGTCATGACAAATGCAGAAGTAAAATGTGCGAAAGTGGGTGGAAGAAGGAAAATGGAAGTGTGCTGTTGTAAGATTCTTACAATTTACATTAGGTTATATAGTATTATTTGAAGGTAGACTGTGAAAAGTTAAAGGTGTATATTGTATGTGTCACAGCAACCACTAAAACTAATAAAACAAAGAGGTAGAGCTAGTAAGCCAATAGAAGATGTAAAATGGAAGCATAAAAAATTAATCAAGGGAATTCCCTGGCAGTCCAGTGGTTAGGACTCTGCACTTTCACTGCCAAGGGCCTGGGTTCAATCCCTGGTTTGGGAACTAAGATCCTGCAAGCCACATGCATGGCAAAAGAAAAAGAAAATCCAAAATAAGCAGTAAAAAAAGAAAGAACAGTGGGCACAAGTAGAAAACAAATAGAAGATAGTAGACTTAAACCCAATCATAACAATAAGTACAATAAATGTACATAGTCTAATACTTTACAATGTGCTGTATACAAGAAACCCACTTTAAACATAAAGACACAGACAAAATAAAGTAAAAGAATGTAGAAAGATATACTATGGAGGCACCAATCATAAGAAAGCTAGAATGGCTAAATTAATATCACACAAAGAATATTACAAGGAATAAAGAGGGACATTACAAAGACATAAAAATACTAAATACGTACATACCCAATAACAAAGTTTCAAAATACATGAAAAAATAAACAGAAAAGCTAAAATAAATGAATAAATCGACAATTATATTTGGAAATACAAACATGCCTCTTTCGGTCATTGATTCAATAAATAGGAAGAAAATCAGTAAGAATGTAGAAAACCTAAAAACATTATCAACAGCTTAATTTAAATTCATAGAACACTCTACTCAATATATAATTTTCACGTGCACATTTATTAAAATATACCAAATGCCATAAAACAAGCCTCAATAATATTAAAAGGATTGAAATTACACAAATACAAAATGAAGCAAAATGAGCAAAAGAAAGACTGAAAAAAGTGAATAGCACTCAATGAGCTATGTGACAATATCAAGTAGTCTAACATTTGTATGAATGAGATTAAATTAAGAATTAGTAGTTGAATTGAATTAAAAGAGAAATCAGTATTAGAAATGAATCTAGAAAAATCTCCAAATATTTGGAGGTTAAACAACACTTCTAAATAACCATTAATCAAAGAGAAAATCACAAAATACATTGAACTGATTGAAAATGAAGACACGTTTCAAAATTTGTGGGATGAAGCTAAAGCAGTGCTTACAGGGAATATTATAACTTCAAATGTTTATATTTAAAAAGAAGAAAGGGGGGCTTCCCTGGTGGCGCAGTGGTTGAGAGTCCGCCTGCCGATGCAGGGGACGCGGGTTCGTGCCCCGGTCCGGGAAGGTCCCACATGCCGCGGAGCGGCTAGGCCCGTGAGCCATGGCCACTGAGCCTGTGCGTCCGGAGCCTGTGCTCCGCAACGGGAGAGGCCACAACAGTGAGAGGCCCGCGTACCGCAAAAAAAAAAAAAAAGAAGAAAGGGGCTTCCCTGGTGTCACAGTGGTTAAGAATCCGCCTGCCAATGCAGGAGACATGGGTTCGAGCCCTGGTCTAGGAAGATCCCACATGCAACTAAGCCCATGCACAACTACTGAGCCTGCACTCTAGAGCCGGTGAACCACAACTACTGAGCCTGTGTGCCACAACTACTGAAGCCCGTGTGCCTAGAACCCTTGCTCCGCAACAAGAGAAGCCACCACAATGAGAAGCCCGTGCACCACAACGAAAAGTAGCCCCACTTGTCGCAACTAGAGAAGGCCTGCACACAGCAACAAAGACCCACCGCAGCCAATAAATAAATAAATAAATAAATAAATAAGAAAGGTCTAACATCAAAAATCCAATTTAGTACATTAAGAAGCTAGGAAAACAACAAATTAAACAACAAATTAAATCTAAAATAAGTACATGAAAGGAAAAAATAAAGATAAGGGGCTAATATCCAAAATATATAAAGAACTCATACAACTCAACAGCAAAAAAAAAAAAAAAGATTCAAACAATCCAATTACAAAATAGAGGAACAGAACAGATATGTTTCCAAAGAAGACATGCAAATGGCCAACAGGTACATGAAAAAGTGCTTGACATCAGCAACCATCAGAAAGGCAAATCAAAACAATGAAAGGGACTACCCTGGCAGTCCAGTGGTTAAGACTCTGCGCTTCCAATGCAGGGGGCGTAGGTTCAATCCCTGGTCAGGGAATTAAGATCCCACATGCCACATGGTGCGGCCAAAAATAAAAAAATAAAAAACCACACTGAGATATTACTTCACACTTGGTAGAATGGCTGTCATCAAAAACACAAGAGATAGCAAGTGTTGGAGGATGTGGAGTAAAGGAAACACTTGTGTGCTGTTGATGGCAATATAAATTGGTACATCCAAACAGTATGCTGGTTTCTCAAAATATTAAATATAGGACTACCATATGATTCAGCAATTCTACTTCTGGGTATATATCTAAAGGAAACGAAAACAGAATCTTGAAGAGATATCTGCATTCCCATGTTTTTTTTTTTTTTTTTTTGAAAATTTAAAACATTTTTATTCTCAAACAAATATGAAAGGCTCTTTTCCTTAAAATGTAAGGAAAGGAATATAAAGTAAATTTTTAATCTTATTGTTCAGATAACTATTCCATAATAACAACTATACATTAACTTCCAAATGTCTTGCCCTCCCCCTACCATGTAATAACCACATTTAATTAAAGTTGTTGTCATTTATTTATGTATTTTTTATTTTTTGCTTTATAACAAATTTAATCAGTTATACATATACATATGTTCCCATATCCCCTCCCTTTTGCGTCTCCCTCCCACCCTCCCTATCCCACCCCTCCAGGCAGTCACAAAGCACCGAGCTGATCTCCCTGTGCTATGTGGCTGCTTCCCACTAGCTATCTACCTTACGTTTGGTAGTGTATATATGTCCATGCCGCTCTTTCACTTTGTCACAGCTTACCCTTCCCCCTCCCCATATCCTCAAGTCCATTCTCTAGTAGGTCTGTGTCTGTATTCCTGTCTTACCCCTATGTTCTTCATGACATTTTTTTTTCTTAAATTCCATATATATGTGTCAGCATACAGTATTTGTCTTTCTCTTTCTGACTTACTTCACTCTGTATGACAGACTCTAGGTCCATCCACCTCATTACAAATAGCTCAATTTCATTTCTTTTTATGGCTGAGTAATATTCCATTGTATATATGTGCCACATCTTCTTTACCCATTCATCCGATGATGGACACTTAGGTTGTTTCCATCTCCGGGCTATTGTGAATACAGCTGCAGTGAACATTTTGGTACATGTCTCTTTTTGAATTATGGTTTTCTCAGGGTATATGCCCAGTAGTGGGATTGCTGGGTCATATGGTAGTTCTATTTGTAGTTTTTTTTTTTTTTTTCTTTTTGCGGTATGCGGGCCTCTCACTGTTGTGGCCTCTCCCGTTGCGGAGCACAGGCTCCGGATGCGCAGGCCCAGCGGCCATGGCTCACGGGCCCAGCCGCTCCGCGGCATATGGGCTCCTCCCAGACCAGGGCACGAACCCGTATCCCCTGCATCGGCAGGCGGACTCTCAACCACTGCGCCACCAGGGAGGCCCCTATTTGTAGTTTTTTAAGGAACCTCCATACCGTTCTCCATAGTGGCTGTACCAATTCACATTCCCACCAGCAGTGCAAGAGTGTTCCTTTTTTTCCACACCCTCTCCAGCATTTATTGTTTGTAGATTTTTTGATGATGGCCATTCTGACTGGTGTGAGATGATATCTCATTGTAGTTTTGATTTGCATTTCTCTAATGAGTAAAGATGTTGAGCATCCTTTCATGTGTTTGTTGGCAGTCTGTATATCTTCTGTGGAGAAATGTCTATTTAGGTCTTCTGCCCATTTTTGGATTGGGTTGTTTGTTTTTTTGTTATTGAGCTGCATGAGCTGCTTATAAATTTTGGAGATTAATCCTTTGTCAGTTGCTTCATTTACAAATATTTTCTCCCATTCTGAGGGTTGTCTTTTCATCTTGTTTATGGTTTCCTTTGCTGTGCAAAAGCTTTTAAGTTTCATTAGGTCCCATGTGTTTATTTTTGTTTTTATTTCCATTTCTCTAGGAGGTGGGTCAAAAAGGATCTTGCTGTGATTTATGTCATAGAGTGTTCTGCCTATGTTTTCCTCTAAGAGTTTGATAGTGTCTGGCCTTACATTTAGGTCTTTAATCCATTTTGAGCTTATTTTTGTGTATGGTGTTAGGGAGTGATCTAATCTCATACTTTTACATGTCCCTATCCAGTCTTCCCAGCACCACTTATTGAAGAGACTGTCCTTTCTCCACTGTACATTCCTGCCTCCTTTATCAAAGATAAGGTGACCATATGTCCGTGGGTTTATCTCTGGGCTTTCTATCCTGTTCCAGTGATCTATCTTTCTGTTTTTGTGCCAGTACCATACTGTCTTGATTACTGTAGCTTTGTAGTATAGTCTGAAGTCAGGGAGCCTGATTCCTCCAGCTCCATTTTTCGGTCTCAATATTGCTTTGGCTATTCGGGGTCTTTTGTGTTTCCATACAAATTGTGAAATTTTTTGCTCTAGTTCTGTGAAAAATGCCAGGGGTAGTTTGATAGGGATTGCATTGAATCTGTAGATTGCTTTGGGTAGTAGAGTCATTTTCACAATGTTGATTCTTCCAATCCAAGAACATGGTACATCTCTCCATCTATTTGTATCATCTTTAATTTCTTTCATCAGTGTCTTATAATTTTCTGCATACAGGTCTTTTGTCTCCTTAGGTAGGTTTATTCCTAGATATTTTATTCTTTTTGTTGCAATGGTAAATGGGAGTGTTTCCTTGATTTCACTTTCAGATTTTTCATCTTTAGTATATAGGAATGCCAGAGATTTCTGTGCATTAATTTTGTATCCTGCTACTTTACCAAATTCATTGATTAGCTCTAGTAGTTTTCTGGTAGCATCTTTAGGATTCTCTATGTATAGTATCATGTCATCTGCAAACAGTGACAGCTTTACTTCTTCTTTTCCGATTTGGATTCCTTTTATTTCCTTTTCTTCTCTGATTGCTGTGGCTAAAACTTCCAAAACTATGTTGAATAAGAGTGGTGAGAGTGGGCAACCTTGTCTTGTTCCTGATCTTAGTGGAAATGGTTTCAGTTTTTCACCATTGAGGACGATGCTGGCTGTGGGTTTGTCATATATGGCCTTTATTATGTTGAGGCAAGTTCCCTCTATGCCTACTTTCTGCAGGGTTTTTATCATAAATGGGTGTTGAATTTTGTCGAAAGCTTTCTCTGCATCTATTGAGATGATCATATGGTTTTTCTCCTTCAATTTGTTAATAAGGTGTATCACGTTGATTGATTTGCGTATATTGAAGAATCCTTGCATTCCTGGAATAAACCCCACTTGATCATGGTGTATGATCCTTTTAATGTGCTGTTGGATTCTGTTTGCTAGTATTTTGTTGAGGATTTTTGCATCTATGTTCATCAGTGATATTGGCCTGTAGTTTTCTTTCTTTGTCACATCCTTGTCTGGTTTTGGTATCAAGGTGATGGTGGCCTCGTAGAATGAGTTTGGGAGTGTTCCTCCCTCTGCTATATTTTGGAAGAGTTTCAGAAGGATAGGTGTTAGCTCTTCTCTAAATGCTTGATAGAATTCGCCTGTGAAGCCATCTGGTCCTGGGCTTTTGTTTGTTGGAAGATTTTTTATCACAGTTTCAATTTCAGTGCTTGTGATTGGTCTGTTCATATTTTCTATTTCTTCCTGATTCAGTCTTGGCAGGTTGTGCATTTCTAAGAATTTGTCCATTTCTTCCAGGTTGTCCATTTTATTGGCATAGAGTTGCTTGTAGTAATCTCTCATGATCTTTTGTATTTCTGCAGTGTCAGTTGTTACTTCTCCTTTTTCATTTCTAATTCTATTGATTTGAGTCTTCTCCCTTTTTTTCTTGATGAGTCTGGCTAATGGTTTATCAATTTTGTTTATCTTCTCAAAGAACCAGCTTTTAGTTTTATTGATCTTAGCTATCATTTCCTTCATTTCTTTTTCATTTATTTCTGATCTGATTTTTATGATTTCTTTCCTTCTGCTAACTTTGGGATGTTTTTGTTCTTCTTTCTCTAATTGCTTTAGGTGCAAGGTTAGGTTGTTTATTCGAGATGTTTCCTGTTTCTTAAGGTGGGATTGTATTGCTATAAACTTCCCTCTTAGAACTGCTTTTGCTGCATCCCATAGGTTTTGGGTCGTCGTGTCTCCATTGTCATTTGTTTCTAGGTATTTTTTAATTTCCCCTTTGATTTCTTCAGTGATCACTTCGTTATTAAGTAGTGTATTGTTTAGCCTCCATGTGTTTGTATTTTTTACAGATCTTTTCCTGTAATTGATATCTAGTCTCATAGCATTGTGGTCGGAAAAGATACTTGATACAATTTCAATTTTCTTAAATTTACCAAGGCTTGATTTGTGACCCAAGATATGATCTATCCTGGAGAATGTTCCATGAGCACTTGAGAAAAATGTGTATTCGGTTGTTTTTGGATGGAATGTCCTATAAATATCAATTAAGTCCATCTTGTTTAATGTATCATTTAAAGCTTGTGTTTCCTTATTTATTTTCATTTTGGATGATCTGTCCATTGGTGAAAGTGGGGTGTTAAAGTCCCCTACTATGATTGTGTTACTGTTGATTTCTCCTTTTATGGCTGTTAGTATTTGCCTTATGTATTGAGGTGCTCCTATGTTGGGTGCATAAATATTTACAATTGTTATATCTTCTTCTTGGATCGATCCCTTGATCATTATGTAGTGTCCTTCTTTGTCTCTTCTAGTAGTCTTTATTTTAAAGTCTATTTTGTGTGATATGAGAATTGCTACTCCAGCTTTCTTTTGGTTTCCATTTGCATGGAATATCTTTTTCCATCCCCTTACTTTCAGTCTGTATGTGTCTCTAGGTCTGAAGTGGGTCTCCTGTAGACAGCATATATATGGGTCTTGTTTTTGTATCCATTCAGCCAATCTGTGTCTTTTGGTGGGAGCATTTAGTCCATTTACATTTAAGGTAATTATCGATATGTATGTTCCTATTCCCATTTTCTTAATTGTTTTGGGTTCGTTATTGTAGGTCTTTTCCTTCTGTTGTGTTTCTTGCCTAGAGAAGTTCCTTTAGCATTTGTTGTAAAGCTGGTTTGGTGGTGCTGAACTCTCTCAGCTTTTGCTTGTCTGTAAACGTTTTAATTTCTCCATCAAATCTGAATGAGATCCCTGCTGGGTAGAGTAATCTTGGTTGCAGGTTTTTCTCCTTCATCACTTTAATTATGTCCTGCCACTCCCTTCTGGCTTGTAGAGTTTCTGCTGAGAGATCAGCTGTTATCCTGATGGGGATTCCCTTGTGTGTTATTTGTTGTTTTTGCCTTGCTGCTTTTAATATGATTTCTTTGTGTTTAATTTTTGACAGTTTGATTAATATGTGTCTTGGCATATTTCTCCTTGGATTTATTCTGTATGGGACTCTCTGTGTCTCCTGGACTTGATTAACTATTTCCTTTCCCATATTAGGGAAGTTTTCAACTATAATCTCTTCAAATATTTTCTCAGTCCCTTTCTTTTTCTCTTCTTCTTCTGGAACCCCTATAATTCGAATGTTGGTGCGTTTAATGTTGTCCCAGAGGTCTCTGAGACTGTCCTCTGTTCTTTTCATTCTTTTTTCTTTATTTTGCTCTGCAGCAGTTATTTCCACTATTTTATCTTCCACCTCACTTATCCGTTCTTCTGCCTCAGTTATTCTGCTATTGATCCCATCTAGAGTATTTTTCATTTCATTTATTGTGTTTTTAATCGATGCTTGATTCATCTTTAGTTCTTCTAGGTCCTTGTTAACTGTTTCTTGCATTTTGTCTATTCTATTTCCAAGATTTTGGATCTGCGAAATAGAATCTTGGATCATCTTTACCATCATTATTCTGAATTCTTTTTCAGGTAGACTGCCTATTACCTCTTCATTTGTTAGGTCTGGTGGGTTTTTATCTTGCTCCTTCTCCTGCTGTGTGTTTTTCTGTCTTCTCATTTTGCTTATGTTACTGTGTTTGGGGTCTCCTTTTTGCAGGCTGCAGGTTCGTAGTTCCCGTTGTTTTTGGTGTCTGTCCCCAGTGGCTAAGGTTGGTTTAGTGGGTTGTGTAGGCTTCCTGGTGGAGGGGACTAGTGCCTGTGTTCTGGTGGGTGAGGCTGGATCTTGTCTTTCTGGTGGGCAGGTCCACATCTGGTGGTGTGTTTTGGGGTGTCTGCGGACTTTTTATGATTTTAGGCCACCTCTCTGCTAATGGGTGGCGTTGTGTTCCTGTCTTGCTAGTTGTTTGGCATAGGGTGTCCAGCACTGTAGCTTGCTGGTCGTTGAGTGAAGCTGGGTGCTGCTGTTGAGATGGAGATCTCTGGAAGATTTTTGCCGTTTGATATTATGTGGAGCTGGGAGGTCTCTTGTGGACCAGTGTCCTGAAGTTGGCTCTCCCACCTCAGAGGCACAGCACTGACTCCTGGCTCCTCAATTTGGGATGATTTGTTGTCTATTCATGTATTCCACAGATGCAGGGTACATCAAGTTGATTGTGGAGCTTTAATCCGCTGCTTCTGAGGCTGCTGGGAGAGGTTTCCCTTTCTCTTCTTTGTTCTCACAGCTCCTGGGTCTCAGCTTTGGATTTGGCCCCGCCTCTGCGTGTAGGTCGCCGGAGGGCGTCTGTTCTTCGCTCAGACAGGACAGGGTTAAAGGAGCAGCCTCTTCGGGGACTCTGGCTCACTCAGGCCGGGCGGGAGGGAGGGGCACGGAGTGCGGGGCGAGCCTGCAGCGGCAGAGGTCGGCGTGACGCTGCACCAGCCCGAGGCGCGCCGTGCGTTCTCCCAGGTAAGCCGCCCCTGGATCCCGGGACCCCGGCAGTGGCGGGCTGCACAGGCTCCCGGAAGGGCGGTGTGGACAGCGACCTGCACTCGCACACAGGCCTCTTGGCGGCGGCAGCAGCAGCCCCATTGTCCCACGCCCGTCACTGGGCTCCGCGCTTTCAGTCGTGACTCGCGCCCGTCTGTGGAGCCCCTTTAAGCAGCGCTCTGAATCCCCTCTCCTCGCGCACCAGGAAACCAAGAGGGAAGAAAAAGTCTCTTGCCTCTTCGGCAGCCCCAGAGTTTTCCCGGACTCCCTGCCGGCTAGCTGTGGCACATTAGCCCCCTTCAGGCTGAGTTCTCGCCGCCAGCCCCAGTCCTCTCCCTGCGCTCTGACCGAAGCCCGAGCCTCAGCTTCCAGCGCTGCGCGCCCTGGCGGGCGAGCAGACAAGCCCCTCGGGCTGGTGAGTGCCGCTCGGCACCGATCCTCTGTGCGGGAATCTCTCCGCTTTGCCCTACCCAGGTATGTGGGGAGTTTCTTGCCTTTTGGTAGGTCTGGGGTCTTCTGCCAGCGTTCAGTAGGTGTTCTGTAGGAGTTGTTCCACGTGTAGCTGTATTTCTGGTGTATCCGTGGGGAGGAAGGTGATCTCCGCGTCTTACTCTTCCGCCATCTTACCCGGAAGTCCTGCATTCCCATGTTTATTGCAGCATTATTCACAATAGCCAAGATCCAGAAACAACCTAAGTGTCTGTCAATGGATGAATGGATAAAGAAGATGTGGCACATATGTACAATGGAATATTACTCAGCCATAAAAAGGAACAACATTGAGTTCTTTGTAGTGAGGTGGATGGACCTAGAGCCTGTCATACAGAGTAAAGTAAGTCAGAAAGAGAAAAACAAATACTGTATACTAACACATATATGTGGAATCCAAAAAAAAAAAAAGGTTCTGAAGAACCTCAGGGCAGGACAGGAATAAAGATGCAGACATAGAGAATGGACTTGAGGACGTGGGGAGGGGGAAGGGTAAGCTGGAACAAAGTGAGAGAGTGGCCTTGACACATATACACTACCAAACGTAAAATAGATAGCTAGTGGGAAGCAGCCGCATAGCACAGGGAGATCAGCTCGGTGCTTTGTGACTACCTAGAGGGGTGGGATATGGAGGGTGGGAGGGAGACGCGAGAGGGAGGGGATATGGGGATATATGTATACGTATAGCTGATTCACTTTGTTATACAGCAGAAACTAACACAACATTGTAAAGCAATTATACTCCAACAAAGATGTTAAAAATAAAAGATGTGGTGTACATATATATATATATATATATATATATATATGTTTGTATATATATGTATGTACACACACACAATGGAATATTATTCAACAATGAGAAAGAAGAAAATACTGCCATTTGCAACAATGTGGATAGAACCTGAGGGCATTGTGCTAAGTGAAATAAATCAGGCAGTAAAAGACAAATAGTGTGTGATATCATTTATATGTAGGGTCTTAAAAAGCTGAACTCATAGAAACAAAGAGTAGAATGGTGGTTACCAGGGGCTCAGAGGTGGAAGAAATGTGGAGATGTTGTCAAAGGGTACAAACTTCCAGTTACAGTAAAAGATAAATAAGTTCTGGGGACCTAATGCACAGCATGTCTTGGGATTATAGTTAATAATACTCTGTTATATACTTGAAAGTTGCTAAGAGAGTAAATCTTAAGTGTTCTCACCACAAAAAAGAAATGGTCATTATGTGACATGATGGAGGTGTTAACTAAAGCTGTAGTGTTAATCATTTTGCAGTAGATAAATGTATTAAATCAACACCTTGTACATCTTAAACTTACACAATGTTATATGTCAATTATATCATAATACAGCTGGGAAAAAAATAGGAAAAGAAGAGGAAACTAATCCCAAGGCAAGCAGAAGGAAGGAAATAATATAGATCAAAGCAGAAACTAATGAGATAGAGAATTTTTTTTAAAAATGGAGAGACTCAACAAAACCAAAAATTGGTTCTTTGAAAATATTATCAAAATTGACAAATCTTTAGGTAAAATGAACAAGAAATAGAGAAGACTAAAATTACTAAGATCAAGAATGAAGGAAGAGACATCACTAGTAACCTTACAAAAATAAAAAGTGTTTTAAGGGAATACTATAAACACTAATACACCTTTTTTCTTTTTTTTTCTGGCCTTGCCATGCAGCTTGCAGGATCTTAGTTTCCTGACCAGGGATTGAACCCGGCAGTAAAAGCACAGTCCTAACCACAGGACTGCTAGTGAATTCCCTAATACATATTTAATAGAATAAAGGACAAAACCACACACTCACATGAATAGATGCAGAAAAGCAGTTGACAAAATTGAACGCCCTTTTGTGACAAAAGCACTCAACAAATTAGGAATGGAAGGAGATTTCCTCAGGCTATAAAGGGCATTTATGAAAACCCCACAGGTAACAAACATATTTAATAGTGAAAGACTATTTTTCCCTAAGATCAGAAACAAGAATGTTCTCTCTCCCCACTTATATTCAACATTGTGTTGGAGGTTCTAGCCAGGGTAATTAGGTAACATAAAGAAATGAGTCATTCAGATTGGAAAGGAAGAAATTAAACTATATTTATGTGTAGATGACATGATCTTTTACATAGAAGATCCTAAAAATTGCACTAAAAATGGTAAATAATAAACAAGTTAAGCAAAGTTGCAGGATGTAAGGTCAATATACAAAAATCAATTGTATTTCTATACACTCCTAATGAATAATCTGAAAGGGAAATTAAGAAAATAATCCCGGGACTTCCCATGTGGCCCAGTGGTTAAGAATCTGCATGCCAATGCAGGGGACACCGGTTCGAGTCCTGGTCTGGGAACATCTCACATGCCGCAGAGCAACTAAACCTGTGTGCCACAACTACTGAAACCTGCATGCCTAGAGCCCATGCTCTGCAACAAGAGAAGCCACCACAGTGAGAAGCCCGGGCACTGCAACAAAGACCCAATGCGGCCATAAATAAATAAATAAATATAAATTTATAAAAAAAAAAAAAGAAAGAAAAAGAAAATAATCCCATTTACAGTACCAACAATAAGAATAAAATATCAGGAATAAATTTCACAGAAGTGTGTGGTTTGTACATGGAGAACTATAAAACAGTAGTTTAAGGTAATTAATGAAGATCTAAATCAATGGAAAGACATTGCACCCTCATGGATTGGAAGACAATATTAAGATGGCAGTACTCTCCAAATTGTTCTAAAGATTCAAAACAATCTCTATCAAAGTCTCAGTTGCCCCCACTTTTTTGCAGTAATTTAGAAGATGATTCTAAAATTCATATGGAAATGAATGAGACTCAGAATAGCCAAAAAGTCCTGAAAAAGATGAACAAGGGCTTCCCTGGTGGCGCAGTGGTTGAGAGTCCGCCTGCCGATGCAGGGGACGCAGGTTCGTGCCCCGGTCCGGGAAGATCCCACATGCCGCGGAGTGGCTGGGCCCGTGAGCCATGGCCACTGAGCCTGCGCGTCCGGAGCCTGTGCTCTGCAACGGGAGAGGCCACAGCGGTGAGAGGCCCACGTACCACAAAAAAAAAAAAGATGAACAAAGTTGGAAGACTTACACTTCTCAATTTTATTTATTTATTTATTTTTAAATAAATGTATTTATTTATGGCTGAGTTGGGTCTTTGTTGTTGCACACGGGCTTTCTCTAGTTGCAGTGAGCAGGGCTACTCTTCGTTGTGGTGCACAGGCTTCTCATTGTGGTGGCTTCTCTTGTTGTGGCTCTAGGCACGCGGGCTTCAGTAGTTGTGGCACACAGGCTCAGTAGTTGTGGCACACGGGCTTAGTTGCTCTGCGGCATGTGGGATCTTCCTGGACCAGGGCTCGAACCTGTGTCCCCTGCATTGGCAGGCAGATTCTTAACCACTGTGCCACCAGGGAAGTCCCACTTCTCAATTTTAAAACTCACTGTGCAGCTACAGGAATCAAGAGAGTGTAGTACTGGCATAAGAATAGCTAGAGAGATAAATAAAGTAGAACTGAGAGTCCAAGAATAAGCCCTTACATTTATGGTCAATTGAGAGACAAGATGCCAAGACAATTCAAAGGGAAAGAATAGTGTTTTCAACAAATGGTGCTGGGACAACTGGATATCCACATGCCATAGTGAACTAGCTCACATCATATGGAAAAAAACTAACTCAGAATGGATCGTATACCTAACTGTTGGAGCTAAAACTATAAACATTTAGAAGAAAACATAGAATGAAATCTTCATGACCTTAAGCTAGGTATGACCCCAGAAGCACAAGAAAACAAAGGGGGGGGGGAATAAATTAGACATCATCAAAATTAAACACTTTGGGGATTCAAAGGACACCATCAAGAATGTGAAAAGACAACCATAGAATGGGAGAAGATAATTGCAAATTATATGTCTGATAAAGGACTGATTATATCCAGAATATATAAAGAACTCTTACAACTTAACAATTTAAAAAATCCAATTTAAACTTGAGCGCAATACATTTTTCCAAAAAAAAAAGATATACAAATGGCCAATAAGCACATGAAAAGATGCTGAACATTATTAGCCAGTAGGGAAATGCAAATCAAAACCACAGTGAGATACCACTTCGTATCTACTATGATGGGTTTAATTTTTTTTAATGGAAAATGACAAGTGTTGAAAAGAATGTAGAGAACCCTCATACATCACTGATGGAAATGTAAATGGTGCAGCCACTGTGGAAAACAGTTTGGCAGTTCCTCAAAAAGGTAAACACAGAGTTACCATTTGACGTAGCAATTCTACTCCTAAGTATATACTCAAAAGAACTGAAAACATGTTCATACAAAAGCTTGAACATGACTGTTTCATAGCATTGTTCATAACTGTCAAAGGTAGAAACACTCAAATGTCCATCAACTGATGAATGGATAAACAGGTGTCGTATATACCTACAATGGACTTTTTTTTTTTTTTTTTGCGACACGGAGCAGCTTACAGGATCTCAGTTCCCCAGCCAGAGACTGAACCCCAGCCCCAGCAGTGAAAGCCTGGAATCCTAAACACTAGGCTACCAGGGAACTCCCCCTACAACAGACTGTTATTCAGGAATAAAAAGGAGTGAAGTACTGATACATGTTGCAACGTGGCTAAACATCAAAAACATTATGCTAGATTTAAAAAGCCAGCCACAAAAAGCCACATATTGTATAATTCCATTTATATGACTTTCCTGGAATAGGAAAATCTGAAATAGAGAAAGTAGGTTAGTGATGGCAGGACCTGGGGAGGAGGAATTGGGAGTAACTGGTATTTATTGGTAGCAACTGCATATGGAGTTTATTTTGAAGGATGATAAAAATGTTCAAAAATTTTATAGTATATTCTTTGAATATACTAAAATTACTGAATTGTACACTTAAAGGGTGACATTTATGGTATGTGAATTATATCTTGATAAAGCTATAATTAAAAAATGGGTCGTGGGCTTCCCTGGTGGCGCAGTGGTTGAGAGTCCGCCTGCCGATGCAGGGGACACGGGTTCGTGCCCCGGTCCGGGAAGATCCCACATGCCGTGGAGCGGCTGGGCCCATGAGCCATGGCCGCTGAGCCTGCACGTCCGGAGCCTGTGCTCCGCGACGGGAGAGGCCACAGCAGTGAGAGGCCCGCATACCACAAAAAGAAAAAAAAAAAAAAAGGGTCGTAAACTAAATATAAAAAGCTAAAATTATGAAACATTTGGAGGAAAACATAAGAGAAAACCTTTGCAACCTTGGGGTAAACAAATACATTTTAGATAGGACACAAAGAGCACAAATCATAAAAGGAAAAATGATTAAATAAATTTCAAAAATGTAAAACTGCTGCTTGAAAGACATCATGAAGAAAATGAAAAAGCAAGCCACAGACTGGGGAAATATCTACAATACACAAAACTGACCAAGGACTTGTTTCCAATATATATAAAGAACTCCTTCAATTAAGGAAAAAGAGAAAAGCCTGGTGAAATAGGAACAAAAACCTCACCATATGAGTGGCCAAAAAACAGAAAAAGATGCTTATTGTCTGTAATCATCAGAGAAATTCATAGTAAAACCATGATCAGATACCACTACACACCCACTAGATCAACTAAAACTAAAAAGACTGGCAAGTATTTATGATTATAAAGATAAACTAGAACTCTCATATATTTCTGGTAGGAGTATGAAATGTTAAAACCAATTAGGAAAACAGTATGGTAGTTTTTTAAAAAAATGAAATGAAACATATTCTTACCATAAGATACAGCAATTGTACTCCCTAGAGAAAGGAAATATATATTTACATAAAGACTTGTACATGAATATTCATAGTAGCCTTATCCATAATAGCCAGAATCTGGAAATAGTATAAATGTCCATCAACAGGTAAATGGATAAAAATGATTGTATATCCATACAGCGGTATACTATGCAGGAAAAGGAAGAAAAAAAAAGAATGAACTGTTGATACACACAACAACATGGTTTAGTCTCAGAAACAATCTGCTGAGCAAAAGCAGCCAGACAGAAAAGGGTACATACTCTACATTCCATTTATACAAAATATAGGAAAAACAAGTGTATAGTTAGAGAAAGAAGATAACGTGATTTTTTGGATCTGAGAGTGGTGCATGTAGATCATCTGGGGATGGGCACAGGGAACATTTAGGGATGATAAAAATATTCTATATCTTGATTGTGGTACTGGTTACATGTTGTGTGTATGTTTTTCTAAGCTCATCAAATTGTACTCAAAATGGGAACATTTTATTATATGTAAATTATGCTTCAATTGAGCTGATTTTTTAAATTTCAAATTGGTTTTTAAAATATATGCAATTCAGGGACTTCCCTGGTGGCGCAGTGGTTAAGAATCCGCCTGTCAATGCAGGGGACACAGGTTTGATCCGTGGTCCGGGAAGATCCCACATGCCATGAAGCAACTAAGCCCATGTGCCACAACTACTGAGCCTGCGCTCTAGAGCCCTCAAGCCACAACTACTGAGCCCATGAGCCACAACTACTGAAGCCTGCGTGCTCTAGGGCCTGCGTGCTGCAACTACTGAAGCCTGCACGCCTAGAGCCTGTGCTCCGCAACAAGAGAAGCCACCGCATTGAGAAGCCTGCACACCGCAAAAAAGAGTAGCCCCTGCTCACTGCAACTAGAGGAAGCCTGCACGCAGCAACAAAGACCCAATGCAGTGAAAAAATATGTGTGTGTGTGTGTGTGTGTGTGTGTGTGTGTGTGTATGCAATTCAGGGAGTTCCCTGGCAATCCAGTGATTAGGACTCATGCTTTCACTGCTGGGGGCCTGGGGTTTGATCCCTGGTTGGGGAACTAAGATCCTGCAAGCCTCGTGGTATGGTTAAATATATATATATATATATATATATATATATATATATATATATATATATATATATATATATATGCAATTCAGATCACAAAGGCCAATCTCTCTAATAATAAAGAACTTCTAAAAATCAAGAAGTCAAGGACCAACAATTTATGCAGAACATTTATGTAGAAAAATGTAGAAAGGCATGAATATAGTTTTCAGAAAAAGCAATACAAATATGAAAAAAGGTGTTTAACTTCACTTATAAAAAGAGAATGCAAACATAAACCACAATGGGGTTGCATTCTCACCTATCAGATTGGCAAAAATTCAAAAGACTGACAACACACCCGCTGAGACTGTGGGAAAGCAGTCATGCATGAGACAGTCACATATGTATGCAGCTCATGCATAGCTGGTCCAGATGCAGAATGGCACCTTCCCCAAAGAAGGAAATTTGGCAATAACCACCAAATTACAAATGCACATACATTTTGACCCGGCAATCTCACTTTTGAGAATGTATCTGACAGATATTCCTACATATGGATAAAAAGATGTGTATACAAGTTTACTTACTTATAAGGTAGTTTTTAATAGTAAATATTGGAAATTCCTAAGTGTCCCTCTGTGGGTTTTTGATTAAGTAAACCATGTTTCATCCATATAGTGGCAGGTGTTGTTAAAAAAGAATAAGTTCTGGGGCTTCCCTGGTGGCACAGTGGTTGAGAGTCCGCCTGCCGATGCAGAGGACATGGGCTCGTGCCCCGGTCCGGGAGGATCCCACGTGCCACAGAGCGGCTGGGCCCATGAGCCATGGCCACTGAGCCTGCGCGTCCGGAGCCTGTGCTCCGCGACGGGAGAGGCCACAGCGGTGAGAGGCCCGCATACCGCAAAAAAAAAAAAGAATAAGTTCTTTATATACTGATATGGAAATTTCTCTAGAAAATATTGTTAAATGAAAAAGCAGGGCACAAAACAGTGTAAATAACGTACTACCTGTTTTTGTAAGAAAGAGAGAAAAATGTGTATAAATAAACTACTTTATTGAGGTGTGATTGACATACAAAAACTGTACATATTTAATGATACAACTTGATGAGTAATATACACTTACCTGTATTTTCTTTTATTTGCATAAATAAACACTGTAAGTATTCACAATAAATGAATAAATGTGGTTCTCTGCAGAAAGCAGATAGGGAGGTAATGGGGTGATGGGGATGTGAGTGCAAGCAACACTTCTAAGCATGAACATTTATATACTGTTTTTGTATTTAAACCAGGTAAATGTATTACCAATATTTTTAAAAATTTAAGAAAAACCCAGTAAGAATGATATCAGCAAATCTAGGAAGAATGTAATAAAATTATTTTACACATATGCACACACACAAGCTCCATCTGCATCCAAGCAAGCATCATTCACTGCCAGCATCAGAGATCATTTTTCAGTTGATTTTTTTTTTTTTTTTGGCCGCACCGCACAGCTTGTGGCATCTTAGTTCCCAGACCAGGTATCCAACCTGGCCCTCGGCAGTGAAGGCGCGGAGTCTTAACCACTGGACCGCCAGGGAATTCCCTGATTTTTCTTTAAATCTTCAGTAACTTTGCTCTGCACTACAGAGTAATGTGATGTCTGGGCAGTGATTAGCACAGTGACACAGGAGGCTTGGAAAAATCTAGCTGAAGATGGGTAGAATGGAGCTTTGACTTTCTTTTAAAGCTGCCAAGCATGAACGTATCTATGTCTCTTGGTGGGAGGCAGAGATGATCATTTTCCACTACGGAAGCCATAAGGGCCAGATACCCACTTTTCCAGCTTCCTTTACAAACAGGGCATGGGCACGTACGACACAGGCTTAGTCAATCAGCTGCATCCTCCCTAGAGCCTGAAGTGAGAGCCAGTGGTGTGAAGAATCCTTTCTAGGGTCATCAGCTGCAACAAGGGTACCACCCAGGTCCTGGGACAGTGTAGGTATCCCAGAAACAATGGTAGTAGAGAGTCCAGGGCTGACAGTGGGTCCAGTGGTGATGTCCCAGATTCCATGTTAACAGACCAAGTAGATGCCGCAGTGGCCTCATTTTGTATCACTGGTTTCGTTTTACAGCATAATATTTGCTGTGGCTCTGGCTACATAGCTTCCCTTGGACCTGTTCATTTTCCAGGCCTTGGTCTCCAAGTCTCCCCATATTCATTCTATACATTCCGTTTTCCTTAAATCTGTCAGAGTTGGCTTCTGTTGTTTGCAACTAGAAACCTGATTCAGGCATCTGGATTTTGTCAGGGTTTCTCTAGATAGAAATCAGAGCAAATAAGGGAACCCACAACCTAACAGGGATCTCCAGGCCTGCACTGCTGGTGGAAAAGAAAAAGAGGCTACAGAAGTCCCCTCAATCTTAAAATTGTGTGTGTGTGTGTGTCTCATAGGACAGCAGTGGGGGTAGGAGTCGGACATGAGAACACAAGAGGCTTTCCTGAGAAGAGTCTGCTGGACCAGGGTCCTGGCTTAAGCTGGAAGGCAAGCTTTGACAGGTACACATGGGTGTTAATTTCAGCCAATTATCATTGGAAGTAAAAGCTTGAGGGTGGGGGTAGGACAGAGAATCTGTGAAAGTGAACTGTCACATAGTTACTGTTTAAGCGTGTATAATTTTTAATAACAACCATGAATTCATATATTGCTCTTGAAATTTAAAAGACAGATGGGGAAAAGGGATTAAGCCGTGAAGGTTTGTGTGATTGCTCCTCTGTATATATCCAACAACACTTCCATTAGATCTGATTCATTTATTCATTTAATACATATTCACTGAGCAGATAAAAAAGTGAATTAAACATGTGCATCTAGGGCTTCCCTGGTGGCGCAGTGGTTGAGAGTCCGCCTGCCGATGCAGGGGACACGGGTTCGTGCCCCAGTCCGGGAAGATCCCACATGCCGCGGAGCGGCTAGGCCCGTGAGCCATGGCCGCTGAGCCTGTGCGTCCGGAGCCTGTGCTCCGCAACGGGAGAGGCCACAACAGTGAGAGGCCTGCGTACCGCAAAAAGACAAAACAAACATGTGCATCTAATTTTACGACTCTGGAAACCCCGATAAAATGACGATAAAGGAATTTATAATTACTTTTTTCTTCCTTTGGATCTATCTTTTTTATTGTGGTAAAATACACATAATATAAATTTTATAATTTTAACCATTTTTACACATACAATTCAGTGGCATTAAGTACATTCCTAATGTTGTTCAACCATCAACACTATCCATTTCATCATTTGAAACAGAAACTCCACACCCATTACAGAGTAACTCCATGTTCTTTCCTCCCTCCAGCCCTGGTGTCTCTGTTCTGTTTTTGGTCTCTATGAATTTGCATATTCTATGTACCTCATAAAATGGCATCGTACAATATTTGACCTTTTGTGTCTGGCTCATTTAACTTAGCATAATGTTTTCAAGGTTCAACCATGTTGTAGCGTGTGTCAGAATCTCCTTCCTTTTTAAGGCCAAATAATATTCCATTGTATAGATATACCACCTTTTGTTTACTCATTCATCTGTTGATGGACACTTGGGTGTTTCCACCTTTTGGCTGTTGTGAATAATGCTGCTATGAACGTTAGTGTACAGATATGTGTTCAAGTTCCTGCTCTAAGTTCTTTTGGGTATATGCCCAGAAGTGGGATGTCTGGATCATATGGTAATTCTACATTTCACTTTTTGAGGAACTGCCACGCTGTTTTCCACAGTGACTGCGTTGTTTTATTATATTTCTATCAGCAATGTATGAGGGTTCCAAGTTCTTCACATCCTTACCCACACTTATTTTTCATTTTAAAAAAATCACAGCCATCCCCAAGTGGTATCTCAGTGTGGTATATTGTTTTTTAATGCATAGCCTCACAAAGCCAGGGATGTACACCCAAGCATGCCTGACTGATCTTTCCATTACAAATCCTGGCCCTTCTGAGGCGCAAACAGGTTTGTTTTAACAAAGCAGAAGGTTTCCCAACATTGCAGGACTTAGCTTAGACATGCAGTGTTTGGTGCTGATACTATGTATCTCATCTTTAGCCCCATACCCTGGAATCCTGTTTCAGGAACTGTGGGAAAATAAGCCTCAAGAAGGACTAACTTTGATGTATAAAAGTGTCCATGAAATTATTCTCTTATAAAAGTAAAAAAAAAAAACTAGAATAATATAAATGTACAACAGGTCAAATAAGTTACACTGTATCTTTTCAATGAATATTATGCAGTGATTAAAGAATGATAATTATGAAGTCTTTGTTGAACCATTGCACCACTGAAAAACACTTAAGTGGAGAAAATGGTCTATAGCTGTAGTAAAATAATATGAAGTTAAATGAACAAAGACCAGAAAACACACTCCAAAAAAAAGTTGCTATGTTAGGGTGTGGGATTATAGGTGATTTTCTTTTTTAAAAACATCACTCATGTCTTTTATTGCATTTCCAGTAAGAAAAGGGAAGGACAAAGTGAACCAGACACTTCACTGAGTTGGCTGATGAGTGACAACCGAATATCAGGTCTCACTTTCTAAAACTGAGATGCAATTGACATAAAACTTTGTGTAAGTTTAAGGTGTACAGTGTGTTGATTTGATACATTTATATTGCAATACAATTGCCATTTTAGCATTAGCTAACCGTTCATCATGTCACATAAGTATCATTTTTCAAAGTGATGGGAACAGTTAAAACTTTAGTATCAGCAAGTTTGATGTTTATAAAATGGTATTTTATTGTTGTCTATAATCACTGTACTCTGTACATGTTTACGCTATGATATTGTGGTCTATAATCACTGTACAAGTAAGTCTCCAGGACTTACTTATCTACTAGTTGTAAGTATGAACCCTTATATAATAACTCTTCCAATTCCTCTACCCACCAGCCCCTGGTAATCACCATTCCACTCTTTCTTCAAATTTGGTTTTTTAGATTCCACGTGTAAGAGATATCATACCATATTTGTCTTTCTCTGACTGACTTAGCATAATATCCTCAAGGTCCATCCATGTTGTAGCAAGTGGCAGGATTTCCTTTTTTCTCATGGCACAATAGTATTCTAATATATATGTGTATATATATATATATACATATATATATAATACTAATACACATATACATGTATATGTATATATATTTACATATATTAGAATATTATAGAATAAAATATATTAGTATTCTACATATAATAGAATTATGTATATTATGTATTGTTATTACTTTTTATTATGTATTGTTATATATATGTATGTTATCTTCTTTATCCATTCATCCGCTGACAGACACTTAGGTGGTTTCTGTGTCTTGGCTGTTGTGAATAATGCTACAGTGAATGGGGGAGTGCAGATATCTCTTCAACATCAGTTTTCATTTTTGTCAGGCAGCCCATCTCACTATGATTTTGAAATTTATTCTGAATCATCTGCTGGCATTTTTTGCCTAGTTACATCCTTAGATGGGTTCCAAGAAAGGTGTGATTAAAAACATGGTGTCCAAATTCTAGGAGTCCTAGACAAATTTGTCACATTTGGATGCAAACCATCACTAAGGTTTATGGCAGTTGGTTTGATGGGAATATCCTGATCCTCACATTTCCCCATGTATTAAACAACCACTAGATGCTGCTATAGGCTGTGATATGCTTCCCAGACAGGCAGTGTTTGCCTTTCTTCTTTCCTGTGGGGAAATGACAAACATACATTTTAAAATGTTTTGTGTTAGGACACACCTGTATGCATTTTTATGCCAAGTAAAGACCTGCAAATTGGAAGCATAACTTTTTCTACATCTTTTGAGCAGTGAGTTGGAACTAAGGACTATTGAATGTCTTCTCTGGGCCGGGCAGGCGCTCCTCATTCATGTTCCATTTAATATCTGCACCACAACACCCCCCATCCACTCCCCACCCCTCTCCACACACCCTGTGCCCCCAGAGGCTGAGCTGTTGAGATAGCATCAGCCAGCTCCTTCCTGTTCTGGCTTCTCCTTGGGTTTGGCCAATGGGGAGCACCCTCAGGACATGGCACACAGAGGAGAGAGCACCTGAGGTGTTTGTTCCCCAGTTTCCACTGGAGAACCCCTACTGGCTGGCTATGTCCAGCCACCAAGGGCCCCACCACCCATAGGGTAGCCCTCCGCACAGCCTCTCTGTCTCCAGTTTTTGTCCTTCAGGCCCACGGGAGATGACAGCCCTATTGTTCCTAGTCCCTAGTCTCTGTTCCCAGAGGGCCACACTATCCCTGGTGGTCATTCTACACCTTATTCACACCTTTGTAAATAGTCCCTTTAGTAAACTCTCCTCAAATTACCCCACAGAGTGTGTCATCTGTTTTCTGCCAGGACCCTGACCAATATAATCCCTAAAGAGATCAGGAGTAACTCACCCAAGTTTAAGAGTTCGTAGGTGGCAGAACCACACTGGGAAACAGGTTGGTCTGCATCCTTTGCCAGGCCAGACTACACTCCCAGGAAGGAGCTGACTTGAGGAGTGGGCAAGTTGGGCACCAGGGATGAGGTCCAGCACTGGGCACGGGGAATGGACTCTTCTCCTCCTCCATGCCCTAGGCTGCTGCACGTCCTGAGCTCTTTCCCCCTCTGCATTTCCTGAAGTTGGTGTGTGCCCTCCTCATGATTCAAACACTGCATTGGCCCAGGAAGCCTTTGCTTACAGAGCCCAGAGCAATCTCCCTAATGGTTCCTGTGGTGGTTTTTAATGCATGGCCACAAATTCTTGGAGATTCTCACCATCGGGAGTGGAGTCTAATTCCCCTTCCCTTGCATATGGGTTGTCCCTAGTAATTTGCTTCTAACAAATAGAATACAGAAGAAGTGATATGGTGTGACTTCCGAGGCTAGGTCATAAAAGTAGATCAGCTTCTGTCTGCTTGTGTCCTCTTGGGACACTCCTTCATGGCATCTTGCTGTGAGGAGACCTAGGCCCCAGGGAAAGGCCACAGGCAGGTGATCCAGCTGAAACCCCAGCTGAGGTTCTAACCATGAGAAAGCCTTTAGGTCCCAGCCGTGGTTTGACTACTACAGGGGAGATACCATCGAGAACTGCTGAGCTGAGCTAGGCGGTGACCAAGAAAAATAAAATAAAATAAAATGATTGCCATTGTTTTAAGTCACTAAGCTTTGGGATGATGTGTGACACGGCAATAAAAAATTTAAAACTCCTTTCTGCATCGGTGTGGTGGAGTCACCAACATTGATTGGAGTGTCCAATGAATTCTGGAAGACTACTCTTCTCTAATCCTTTTTAAAAATCTCCAAATCTCTGATTTTTAGTTTCACCGTGATTGTCTTGGATAACTTCTTGGGGTTAAATGTAGCTGAGTTTTGTTCAGAACAAGTTCATGTTCTAGGACTTGCTTTTTCATCAAGAAATATATTACAGACAACTTCCCAAGTGAGTAATTATAGATATCATGCTTTTTAGAAAGTAGCTTCACAGTAATAAGCTTAGTTTTTAAAGAGTTTTCCCAAGCTAAATATGCCACCAGATAACATCCATCTACTACTGGAGAATTTATTAATTCATTCATTTATACATTCATTCTCTCACTAGCTTATTCAAAAAACCACCAAGTGTTCGCTATATACCTAATGGTAGTTTTGAGAATATCAAGAACTTTTTAGAACACTAACCCTAATTTTATAGAGACCATTTTTTAAAAACTTTTATTTATTTATTTATTTATTTATGGCTGCGTTGGGTCTTCGTTGCTGCGTGCGGGCTTTTCTCTAGTTGCAGCGAGCGGGGGCCACTCTTCCCTGCGGTGCGCGGGCTTCTCATGGCGGTGGCCTCTCCCCTATTGAGGAGCACGGGCTCCAGGCACGTGGGCTTCAGCAGCTGTGGCTCCCGGCCTCTAGAGTGCAGGCTCAGTAGCTATGGCACATGGGCCCGGCTGCTCAGCCACATGTGGGATCCTCCCGGACCAGGGCTCAAACCCGCGTCCCCTGCACTGGCAGGCGGACTCCCAACCACTGCGCCACCAGGGAAGGCCTATAGAGACCATTTTTGCTTAAGCTAACCAGAGTTGGTTTTTTATTTTGCCATGAAGAACCCTGAATATAACAGCAATTCATATGAGGTGTGAGGTATAAGCAATAGACTCTCAGGGAAATGGAGAGAATCTGAGTCTGGTATCTTCCTTTATTGGGGTTAAGATAATTGTGGTAGGCAGTGTTTAAGATGGCTCCCAAAGATCCCTGCCTCCTGCTAGTCATGCTGTTTTGTAATCTGGACCTAGTGATTCGCTTGTAACAAATAGAGTGTGGCAAAATAATGGGATATCACTTCCGAGATCAGGTTACAAAAGACCATGATTTCCATCTTGCTCTATTGCCTTCTGTGTTTGCATTCTTTTTTTTAAAATTGAAGTATAGTTGATTTACAGTGTTTCAAGTGTACAGCAAAATGATTCAGTTATACATATATTCTTTTCCAGATTATTTTCCATTATAGCTTAAGATATTGAATATAGTTCCCTGTGCTATACAGTAAATCCTCATTTATTTTACATATAGTAGTGTATATATGTTAATCTCAAACTCATAATTTATGTCTTCACCCCTGCCTTGCTATCCCCTTGGGTTATAACTGTAAGTTTGTTTTCTATGTGAGTTTTTTTCTGTTTTGTAAATTAGTTCATTTGTATCATTTTTTAAGATTCCACATATAAGTGATATCATATGATATTTGTCTCTCTCTTTCTGACTTACTTCACTTAGTATGATAGTCTCTAGGTCCACCCATGTTGCTGCAAATGGCATTATTTTATTCTTTTTATGGCTGAGTAATGTTCCATTTATATATATATATATATACATATACACCACATTTTCTTTTTCCATTCATCTGTCAGTGGACATTTAGGTTGCTTCCATATCTTAGCTATTGTAAATAGTGCTGCTATGAACATTGGGGTGCATGTACTTTTTTGAATTAAGTGTTTTCATCTTTTCCAGATATATGCCCAGGAGTGGGATTTCTGGATCATATGGTAACTCTATTTTTTTAGTTTTTTGAGGAGCCTACATACTGTTCTCCATAGTAGCTGCACCAATTTACATTCCTACCATATGTCTGCACTCTTTAGTGAAGCAAACTGACATGTTGGAGAGGTCCAAATGACAAGGAACTGGTGGGGATTTCTGACCAATAGTTCATGAGGAACTGAATCTTCTCAACAACCATGTGAGAGCACTTGGATATGGATCCTTCTCCATCAAGATGAGATCACAGCCTCAACTGATACGTTGATTGCCACCCTGTGAGAGACCTTGACATAGATGATGCATATAGACTGTGCCCAGATTCCTGACCCACACACACTGTGAAATAATAACTGTGTGTTATTTTAAGCCCCTAAATTGCAGAGTAATTTGTTATGTACCAGAGGTAATTAACAGTAATTATTTAGGGATGGGAACTTGCAAGTTATGGCATGTGGTGATGAAATAAGTAATTTAACTATTGCTTAGGGTTGCCTACAGTGAAGTATCCATTGAGGCAAGGCTTTGGGGGACCGGATGGCTGACACCAAAAACCAGCATATAGGAAGCAAGAAATTTAAGGGCTATGGGTGATGCCATTGCTTTGAACTCTGCTGCACAATTTAAGGAAAGAGATTGATAAGCACAAGTTCATAAATTCTTGTTCCTCTTCTACTTCTTTTTACTTTTACTTTTCCCTTACCTTGCTGAAAAATTCAATCCTAAAGGCATTAGGTAGGACAGAACAAGGAGGCATTTGTGCCTGGAGTGGAAGGAACTGTGGAGGCACAGAGCGGGTATTGGTGTCTGAATTGGGTAAGGAGAGCATTTATATAGGATGGCAGCCTGGCATAGAGAGTCAGAACTTGAGTTGGCTGTGGAGGGCACAGGAGGGTGGCCTAGCATAGGTGTTAGAGCCCAAGAAGGGTGAGTAGGACAGCCCTGCAAAGGAGATGCTCAGTGAGGGTGTCATAGCCTGAGCATGACACTGAAAGTATATTAATTACCTCTTGCTGCATAGGAAATTACCCCCACATTTAGTGCATTAGAACAATAAACTTATACTATCTCACAGTTTCCGTGGGTCAAGCACTGAGACAGGGCACAGCAGGAATGGCTTGTCTCTGTTCTATGACATCTGGAGCCCTGGCTGACAGACTTGACAGGCGGAGAGCTGAAATCATCTGAAGTCTTGGCTGAGGCTGGTGGGATCTGCTTCTAAGGTGGCTCAATTCAGACTTGGAAAGCCAGTGCTAAAGAGTTGGTTTCTCTCCATGTGGGCCTATCCAGATGTGGCACCCTCCACAGGGCTGTTGAGTGTCTTCACAATACGGCAACTAGCTTCCTGGAGAGCCAGTGATCCCAGAGAGTGAGTCAGGAAGAAGTGATCCTTTTTAAGACCTAGCCTAAAAAGTCATATGGCATCATTTCCTTCATGTTTTATTCATTAGAAGTGAGTCGCTAAATCCAGCCCACAGCCAAGGAATTAGTTTCCACCTTTTGAAGGCAAGAGTATCAGAGAATTCACAGACATATTTTAAAACCACTATAGAAGCCATGGAGGGACAGCCTGGTATGGGGTCTCACAGTCTGAGCAGGGTGAGAAGGGCATAGACACAAAGGGGAAGCTGGCCTGGGTTTCCAGAGCCCAAGCAGGGTGAAGAAGACATCCATGTGGAGAGACAGACTGGTGTGGGGAGTTAGAGCCCAACTGTATTTGAGGAAGTCATCTGTGTCTGTGTGGGGGTGGGAGCCGTGGTGGAAGATAGTTTGCATACAGGGGATTGAGCACGTGAGTAAGTGTATTAAGGATAACTGGAGTTTCTCACTGTCAGAAGACTGAGTTACAAATATAGAAAGGGAGAAAAATAACATAAATCCTGTGGTGCTGGAGGTATGAATGTTAACTCATGGTTTTCTAGAGAGATAGATAGATGTGTGTGTGTGTGTGTGTTTCCTATTGCTGTCTAGAAGCCTGGAAGAGGAGAATCCTGATAGCAATGAGCATACCTAGCAACCAGAAATACCATTTTTCCTAAAAAAGAACCAGTGTTCCTTAGAGAAATGGCAGATTCCAGGCTTAAAGCAGGAAATATACAAGATGAGTGCAAAACATCTTTTTGTACCAGAAGGCAAGGATTGCTCAAAGAATGTTGGAGACGTGTCAAAAGGACCTGTGAGCCAGCATGAAGGGGTTCCTGCTGGCCAAATCTGGGACAATTTGAGCCAGTCAAAAGAAATGACATTAAGAAATACAACTCATTAAAATAAAATAGGAAAGCATGAGTCTGTGTGTATTAATAAACTAATTAATTATGAATGGGATATTTACAGAGTTTCAAAATATCCACAAAATACTTGTTAATTTCAAGGAGAAAAAGGTGACTTTACAGTGGCAAGGCCCGGCAGACACTTTCTTATTTAAGTGGTCAAAATGACGGTCCAGCAGTTAAGGCTCCGAGCTTCCACTGCAGGGGGCACAGGTTTGAACCCTGGCTGGAGAACTAAGATGCCATGTGCCATGTGGTGAAGCCAAAAAAAAAAAACCTGTTAAAAAAAAAAAAGTGGACATCACCAGCAATGTGACAAACCAAAATCATGCACCATCTGATTGGATGAAAATAGAAGGAAACAATATCACTTCGGTGATAACCCAAATCTAATCATGAGGAAATAGCAGTCAAATCTAAATTGGGAGCTAAAAAAAATAACTGAACTGTAATCTCCCAAAGTATCAAGGATATAAAGGTTAGGGAAAGACTGAAGAACTGTTCCAGAGTGAAGGAGATTAAAAAGACATGAAAACTAAAAGCAATGTACCAGAGGGCAGATAGCAGAAGGAAGAAGAACTACAATCTGGCAGCCTGTGGAACAAAAACCACATTCACAGAAAGATAGACAAGATGAAAAGGCAGAGGGCTATATACCAGTTGAAGGAACAAGATAAAACCCCAGGAAAACAACTAAATGAACTGGAGATAGGCAACCTTCCAGAAAATGAATTCAGAATAATGGTAGTGAAGATGATCCAGGACCTCGGAAAAAGAATGGAGGCAAAGATCGAGAAGGTGCAAGAAATGTTTAACAAAGACCTAGAAGAATTAAAGAACAAACAAACAGAGATGAACAATAAAATAAGTGAAATGAAAACTACACTAGAAGGAATCAATAGCAGAATAACTGAGGGAGAAGAATGGATAAGTGACCTGGAAGACAGAATGGTGGAATTCACTGCTGTGGAACAGAATAAAGAAAAAAGAATGAAAAGAAATGAAGACAGCCTAAGGGACCTCTGGGACAACATTAAATGCAACAACATTCCCATTATAGGGGTCCGAGAAAGAGAAAGGACGAGAGAAAATATTTGAAGAGATTATAGTCGAAAATTTCCTTAACATGGGAAAGGAAATAGCCACCCAAGTCCAGGAAGCTCAGAGAGTCCCATACAGGATAAACCCAAGGAGAAACATGCTGAGACACATAGTAATCAAATTGGCAAATATTAAAGACAAAGAAAAATTATTAAAAGCAGCAAGGGAAAAATGACAAATACTAGGGAACTCCCATAAAGTTAACAGCTAATTTCTCAGCAGAAACTGTACAAGGCAGAAGGGAGCGGCATGGTATACTTAAAGTGATGAAAAGGAAGAACCTACAATCAAGATTACTCTACCCAGCAAGGATCTCATTCAGATTCAATGGAGAAATCAAAAGTTCTACAGACAAGCAAAAGCTAAGAGAATTCAGCACCACCAAACCAGCTCTACAACAAATGCTAAAGGAACTTCTCTAAGTGGGAAACACAAGAGAAGAAAAGGACCTACAAAAACAAACCCAAAACAATTAAGAAAATGGTCATAGGAACATACATGTTGATAATTACCTTAAACATGAATGGATTAAATGCTCCAACCAAAAGCCACAGGCTTGCTGAATGGATACAAAAACAAGACCCATATATATGCTGTCTACAAGAGACCCCCTTCGGACCTAGGGACACATTCAGACTGAAAGTGAGGGGGTGGAAAAAGATATTCCATGCAAATGGAAATCAAAAGAAAGCTGGAGTAGCAAATACTCATATCAGATAAAATAGACTTTATAATAAAGAATGTTACAAGAGAGAAGGAAGGACACTACATAATGATCAAGGGATCAATCCAAGAAGAAGATATAACAATTATAAATATATATGCACCCAACATAGGAGCACCTCAATACATAAGGCAACAGTTAACAGCCATAAAAGAGGAAATCAACACTAACACAATAATAGTGGGGGACTTTAACACCTCACTTACATCAATGGACAGATTATCCAAACAGAAAATTAATGAGGAAACACAAACTTTAAATGATACAAGAGACCAGATAGATTTAACTGATATTTATAGGACAGTCCATCCAAAAACAGCAGATTACACTTTCTTCTCAAGTACACATGGAACATTCTCCAGGATAGATCACATCTTGGGTCACAAATCAAGCCTCAGTAGATTTAAGAAAATTGAAATCATATCAAGCATCTTTTCTGACCACAATGCTATGAGATTAGAAATCAATTACAGGGAAAAAAACATAAAAACCCCAAACACATGGAGGCTAAACAATACATTACTAAATAACCAAGAGATCACTGAAGAAATCAAAGAGGAAATCAAAAAATACCTAGAGACAAATGACAATGAAAACACGACGATCCAAAACCTATGGGATGCAGCAAAAGCAGTTCCAAGAGGGAAGTTTATAGCTATACAAGCCTATCTCAAGAAACAAGAAAAATCTCAGATAAACAATCTAACCTTACACCTAAAAGAAGTAGAGAAAGAAGAACAAACAAAACCCAAAGTTAGCAGAAGGAGAGAAATCATAAAGATCAGAGCAGAAATAAATGAAATAGAAACAAAGAAAACAATAGCAAAGATCAATAAAACTAAAAGCTGGTTCTTTGAGAAGATAAACAAAATTGATAAACCATTAGCCAGACTCATCAAGAAAAAGAGGGAGAGGACTCAAATCAAAAAAATTAGAAATGAAAAAGGAGAAGTTACAACAGACACCGCAGAAATACAAAGCATCCTAAGAGACTACTACAAGCAACTAACTGTATGCCAATAAAATGGACAACCTGGAAGAAATGGACAAATTCTTAGAAAGGTATAACCTTCCAAGACTGAACCAGGAAGAAATAGAAAATATGAACAGGCCAATCACAAGCAGTGAAATTGAAACTGTGATTAAAAATCTTCCAACAGGGCTTCCCTGGTGGTGCAGTGGTTTAGAGTCTGCCTGCCGATACAGGGGACACGGGTTCGTGCCCCGGTCTGGGAAGAACCCGCATGCCGCGGAGCAGCTAGGCCTGTGACCCATGGCCGCTGAGCCTGCGCGTCCAGAGCCTGTGCTCCGCAATGGGAGAGGCCACAACAGTGAGAGGCCTGCGTACCGCAAAAAAAAAAAAAAAAAAAAAAATCTTCCAACAAACAGAAGTCCAGGACCAGATGGCTTCACAGGTGAATTCTATCAAACATTTAGAGAAGAGATAACAACCATCCTTCCTTCTCAAACCTTCCAAAAAATTGCAGAGGAAGGGACACTCCCAAACTCATTCTATGAGGCCACCATCACCCTGATACCAAAACCAGACAAAGATACTACAAAAAAAGAAAATTACAGACCAATATCACTGATGAATATAGATGCAAAAATCCTCAACAAAATACTAGCAAACAGAATCCAACAACACATTAAAAGGATCATACACCATGACCAATTGGGATTTATCCCAGGGATGCAAGGATTCTTCAATATACACAAATCAATCAGTGTGATACACCATACTAACAAATAGTAGAAGAAATAAAATAAGAAGTCCTAGCCACAGCAATCAGAGAAGAAAAAGAAATAAAAGGAATACAAATTGGAAAAGAAGAAGTAAACCTGTCACTGTTTGCAAATGACATGATACTATACATAGAGAATCCTAAAAATGCCACCAGAAAACTACTAGAGCTAATCAATGAATTTGGTAAAGTTGCAGGATACAAAATTAATGCACAGAAATCTCTTGCATTCCTATACACTAATGATGAAAAATCTGAAAGAGAAATTAAGGAAACACTCCCATTTACCACTGCAACAAAAAGAATAAAATACCTAGGAATAAACCTACCTAGGGAGACAAAAGACCTGTATGCAGAAAATTATAAGACACTGATGAAAGAAATTAAAGGTGATACCAACAGACGGAGAGATATAACATGTTCTTGGATTGGAAGAATCAATATTGTGAAAATGACTATGCTACCCAAAGCAATCTACAGATTCAGTGCAATCCCTATCAAATTACCAATGGCATTTTTTACAGAGCTAGAACAAAAAAATCTTAAAATTTTTATGGAGACACAAAAGACCCCGAATAGCCAAAGCAGTCTTGAGGGAAAAAAACGGAGCTGGAGGAATCAGACTCCCTGACTTCAGACTATACTACAAAGCTACAGTAATCAAGACAATATGGTACTGGCACAAAAACAGAAACAGATCAATGGAACAAGATAGAAAGCTCAGAGATAAACCCACACACCTATGGTCAACTAATCTATGACAAAGGAGGCAAGGATATACAATGGAGAAAAGACAGTCTCTTCAATAAGTGGTGCTGGTAAAACTGGACAGCTACATGTAAAAGAATGAAATTAGAACACTCCCTAACACCGTACACAAAAATAAACTCAAAATGAAATAGAGGCCTAAATGTAAAACCGGACACTATCAAACCCTTAGAGGAAAACATAGGAAGAACACTCTTTGATGTAAATCACAGCAAGATCTTTTTTGATCCACCTCCTAGAGTAATGGAAATAAAGCCAAAAATAAACAAATGGGACCTAGTGAAACTTCAAAGCTTTTGCACAGCAAAGGAAACCATAAACAAGATGAAAAGACAACCCTCAGAATGGGAGAAAATATTTTCAGACGAATCAATGGACAAAGGGTTAATCTCCAAAATATATAAATAGCTCATGCAGCCCAATATTAAAAAAAAAAAAACCCAGTCCAAAAGTGGGCAGAAGACCTAAATAGACCTTTCTCCAAAGAAGACATACAGATGGCAAAGAAGCACATGAAAAGCTGCTCAACATCACTAATGATTAGAGAAATGCAAATCAAAACTACAATGACGTATCACCTCACACCAGTTAGAATGGGCATCATCAGATAATCTACAAACAACAAATGCTGGAGAGGGTGTGGAGAAAAGGAACCCTCTTGCCCTGTTGGTGGGAATGTAAATTGATACAGCCACTATGGAGAACAGTGTGGAGGTTCCTTATAAATCTAAAAATAGAATTACCATATGGTCCAGCAATCCCACTACTGGGCATATACCCAGAGGAAACCATAATTCAAAAAGACACATGCACCCCAATGTTCATTGCAGCACTATTTACAATAGCCAGGTCACGGAAGCAACCTAAATGCCCATCAACAGACGAATGGATAAAGAAGATGTGGTACATATATACAATGGAATATTACTCAGCCATAAAAAGGAATGAAATTGGGTCATTTGTTGAGATGTGGATGGATCTAGAGACTGTCATACAGAGTGAAGTAAGTCAGAAAGAGAAAAACAACTATCGTATATTAACGCATATATGTGGAACCTAGAAAAATGGTACAGATGAACTGGTTTGCAGGGCAGAAATTGAGACACAGATGTAGAGAACAAACGTATGGACACCAAGGGGGGAAAGCGGTGGGGGGATAGGGATGGTGCTGTGATGAATTGGGAGATTGGGATTGACATACATACACTGATGTGTATAAAATGGATGATTAATAAGCACCTGCTGTATAAAAAAGTAAAAAATAAAATAAATAAAATACAAGCAATGTACCAATCTTCAGTGGATCCTATTGTTCTAAAGGATTTTACTAAGACATTTGGCAAACCTTGAATGGGATCTGAGGATTAGATGGTAGTAATATTAATTTCCTGACTTTGATATAGGTTGTTTTTTCATAGGAAATACACCCTAACTTAGTGTTCTATGAAAGAAGTAAGCTCTAATATCCTAAGCACCCATAATGTAGTATGAATTAACTCTCTCCTGAGCATAATGATATGAATTATGTGCAATCCTTGAGAGAACTGGAATAAATAGTCACTCAAATCATTTTCTCCTCTTCTGTCATTCAGTTGAGGAACCTTGGTTGAGAAACGCTGCACTTTAATATTATAGGTTGACCATGTCAGCAACTTATTCTCAAATGGTTCTGGGAAAAAAGAAAAGTAATTCTGAGATTGTTTCGAGGTTAAAGGAAAGAAAGAAAATGTCATAATTATTTTTTTGACATTAGACAAGATAAAAACCTTTATTTACAAATAATTCTATTCCTTAAAAAATGTATACAGGAAAAGGATTTGGATTAAATATGATAAAATCACAGGAAACAAAGCGAAATTCTGATAAAGTCGAGGAGAAATTGATGACAGCCGGAAAATCCAAACCAGTTATAACTGTTACAAGAGGGTCAGGGCAAATAGATTGAGGAAGAAACGCCACATCAAATTTCCCTTGAACCCTCTGCCCACTGTTTTTGTTCCATAAGTTAATAGCTAGCTCAGAAATTTCAAGTTTTGTATGGTTTTACTTCTACTCACCTCACATAATGGTGAAGACATTTATTTAATAAAAACAAAGTCAGAGAAAGAGATTGCCTCCATTCAGAGAATACAGTAGGAAAACCACTTGCTCAAAGTGACTGAGAATTCTTTGAGGAATGAAATCATATAACCTGGGATTGTGCTAAAAGAATCTCTCACCTCTTGCAGCCACTGGCTGAGGTAGCCAAAAGTCAGACCCAAAGTTTAAGCAGTAATCTGATAAATTACATGATCAGTTGAATTCACAGCCTCACTGTTTTGTTTTTGTTTTAATTAATTTTATTTATTTATTTATTTTTGGCTGCATTGGGTCTTCGTTGCTGAGTGCGGGCTCTACTCTAGTTGTGGCAAGCAGGGGCTACTATTCGTTGCAGAGCACGGGCTCTAGGAGCATGGGCTTTAGTAGTTGTGGCACGTGGGCTCAGTAGTTGTGGCTCATGGGCTCTAGAGCGCAGGCTCAGTAGTTGTGGTACATGGACTTAGTTGCTCCCCGGCATGTGGGATCATCCCAGACCAGGGCTCGAACGTGTGTCCCCTGCATTGGCAGGCAGGCTCTTAACCACTGTGCCACCAGGGAAGCCCCAGCCTCACTGGTTTTTAGCTGAAAGTCAAGGCAGTGATGAGGATTCTCAAAAGTGCAATGAGGTTCACACTTCTAACCATACTCAGCCTCGTTTGTCTGAAGAGTCACCTTGCTTGAAGACCCGTTAGAGACTCTGGAGCGAGTTACCTGCAAGAGAAGGCCAATCCCACCTGGTGCTGTATCTAGACCTACTACGAGAACTATGGTTCTCAACCTTGGCTACACATTGGAATCACCTAGAGAGTCTTAGAAAACACTGTCTCTGGCTTTCATGAACTAGAAATTTTGATTTAATTTTTCTGGGGTCCAATTTAATTTGGGTTTTAGCAGCTCCCAGACCTTCTAACTTGCAGCCAAGACTGAGAACTACTGGACTATAGAGATCAGACCCAGCTTGTCCCGAGGTCAGATTGCAACATAAAACACAGGAGCAGCCTTTTATGAAAAAAAATTTCAAGATTTAACTACCTCACATCAGCAGCATGCATTATTTGAAATTCTTGTGCATGGGAGATTTGTCTTTTCTTTCTCATTTATTCATTTATTCAATCATTTCTATCAGCATGGACTCATGGATATTTATTTTATATTTTGGGTTATCACCAATACTAATTTTATTGATCAAATTGCTCCAGCTTTAGCCATTGGGAGCTCTTTCAATTGATGTCTGTGTCCCCTTAACACTCCCAGAATTGTGAGGCTTTGTTTTTCAGCACTCCCTCACTTTCTGGCCCTATAAGATGCTCCAGGTTTTTCTTGTACATTTGTTACCCCAGTCCTAGAATGAGTCATATCTCCAAGGGACCCTGGTTCCTTTTATTGGAGAATGGTATTCGAAACCAAGAGCTGAGAGCTCTGTGTAATTTTTATATCCTGCTACACTAAAACAAACAAAAACCACAAATTAAACAAACAAACAAACAAAACCCCCTGAGTTCCCAGGGCCAACCTTGGAATCCCTTTCCTGGCTTCCTTTGAGAGTTGGGGTTGGAGGTCGTCCTGACCATCATCTGTTTGGTGACCTTCCTTCAGGTGGGCACCAGCCTGGCTCTGGTGGGCATTGATAAAACTAACAAATGATAGTGTAGTAAGTACTCAAAGAGAGGAAAGTAAAGGTGCATAGAAGGAGAAACTAATGCAGTGGGGTGGAGCTGGAAGAAATTTCAAGCCTTGAGAGTAGCTCAGGATGTGCTGCTTGAGTGCAGACACAGTAGCTGTCATCTTTTAGATCCCATGCTCTTGGTACCCCTAACCTGACCTGATGCCTGGCCCACAGCAGTCCTCCATCAGCATCCTGCTGATGGTCCCACCCCACTGAGCTCAGAGTAGCCCACAGAGTATTAGCAGAGCCCTCAATGTGGGAAGCCCCAAAGTAGTTCTTCAGCCCTGCTGCTTGTCCTAGGTAGAAGAATCCTGCCAAGTTTCTGAATTTATTCTGTGTGCCGTTTGGGGATTTCTGAACCATCCTTGGTGACATCTCCACTGAAAGCAGCATTTGGGAGGTTACCTCTAAGGGGAAGTTATCAAAGGGGTCCTCCAGTCAGCTCTGGACTAAGGTGGGTGGAGAGGGAACAGAGAAGAGCGAAGTAAAGGCCCTGTCCCAGGAGTGTGCCAGTCATGGGAACTGAGACAAACCCAATGAAGACAAAGGCTAGGAGGCAGCTGGCTCCAGGTCAGAAGGTTCAGTCAGTTGCTGTGGCAGTTCTGAGGTGATGACCCCTGGCTGCAGTGGAGGGTGGGAGGGGTGGGAGAGTTGCAAGGGGTGGCATTCCTGTAGGCAACTCACTGCTAACAGACACTGAAGGGGGACAGCCCAGGTACCTACTAGGGAATAACAAGTAAGCCATCTTGACAGGAGTAAGGGAATAAGCAGGGAAGTGGAGGCTGGGAAGGTTTTAGAATAGGATTCTTATACCTGGGCCCAGACAAATTTCATGGCCTGGAGACTGAAACTGGGTGCAAAGCTGAGAGGTCACGTGCGTTTTTCAGGGCACAGGGCTAACAGAGCTCATAGCATTTTCTCAAAGGTTGAGAGCTACTGTTGCTTCTGGGCAGAGTGAGATAAAACTTGGAAGCTGCCTAGGATCGGACCTTACAGTTTATCAACCCTGCCTGAAGTACAGTGGCCTTAATGGGGCCTCCTAAAACCCTTTCTGCAGGGGGAAGGGGGACTGGTATTATTGTTTTCATTTCACCGAAACTGACAACTCATTCCTTTTCTATAATCCCAGGGGTCCTCTTGGAGGTATCTCTGTGATTCCAGAGGAAAGGGTGCACAGCCTGGGGTGAGTACGGGAGACTCTGTGTGCAAACATTCATTCTCCAGGGGAGACAGAGGGAAGCCAAGGCCTGAGGAAGTCCAGGGCGCACACAACTAATTATGACTGCGACTACAACTTTGTGGAATACCTTCGGTGTGGCCCAGGGATTTGGGGGCGGATAAGAGGCCACGGGCTCGGAGGCCTCAGATTTGCTGTGTTGATCAGCTTCGGGAGGACCGAGGAAGCAATGCAGGTGTGAGCGCGGGGGAAAGGGGACAGCGGCAAAACGTGCAGGAACCGTGCATCCGGCAGCAGAGACCCCGCTAGCATGGTGCGTGGCCGGATGGGTACTGCGCGTGGCCTCCGGCGCCCAGGACCCGCTGCAGACCGCGGGTTCACTCCCACACTTCCCTCCTGAGCTGCACAGGCCACACCTCGATGGGACGCTGTGGGCTGGAGGCACGGAGGTGCCGGTGTCCACTTCAACCGGGCTGGCTCAGTGCCAGTCGTTGCTAAGCCCTTTTGGACTCAAAAGCGTCAGAGAAGGAGGTCAAAGCCCGGTTGGGGGTGGACGAGAGAATCCTGCCGCCGCTAGCCGGTCCCCAGCGGCTCCCGACCACTGTGCGGGTCAGTAGAGCCGGTGCGCTCGGGCGAAGGCTGCTGCCCCACGTTCTTCCGCTCGCGGGAGCCCAAGAACCCGCCTTCGTTCATCATCCCCCATCCACCCCCCGGGCCACTGCCGAGTAGCCCCGCGTAAGCCGCCGGGCCATCGGTCAGTCCAGGAAGTGCCCGCGAGGTCATCGGTACAACAAAGGCGGCCCCAAAAGGCGCCTTCTGTCTTGTGAATACCGGGCCGGGTCCCCGGGCACAGTGGAGCCCCGGGAGAGAAGCAGCCGGAGGAATCCCACCCCCACTCCGCACCCTTCCCCCACAATTACGGAGCGCATTCATTTGAAATGTTAATGTTTTGAAGCTTCCCTTAGGCCTGGATCTGTCTCCTTGAAAGCAGGCTGCAGCCTCTGGGATTAATAAACAAACCACCATTTGGCTTGGGTGGGAGCCGGGTAAACATTTGTTGGTCTCAAAGAGAGAGGCAGGTGTACTAGGACAAACGCGGGTAAATCATTACACAGTCCCGCCACTCGCTTTAAAAAGACTCCTTTGTGCACAGATTCCAGGAGAGAGAAGTTTTCCCAATCTACAGGCCCTTATTTGCACCCTCCGGGCTGAGGGCCCCAGCCCTGCTGACTTCTGTCCCCCAACCCGCACGGTGGAATCTGGGCCACAGGTAGAGGGCGGGGCGGCGCCGCGCTCGGGCGGAGCCAAGCCCAGGCCCCGCCCAGGTGCTGTCAGGCCAGATCCCCGCCCTCAGCTCCACCGCCAAGGGGCCGCTAGAAATCCGGATGTCTTGGGGTAAGCCCCGACCACCGCGAGGTTCTGTGTCTCTGGCCCGCAGGCCTGAGCCTAACGCGCCCGGCCTCCGCAGCGGGAGGACACAGAGGGTTGTCACAACGGGTGTTTTTAAAAGACTTGACCTGTGTTTCCCTGCTCACATTCCATAGTTGTCGGGTTATTGCCAAAATAGCATCCTGTCGGATTCTTTGCTCAGCCCAGCTGCTAGCGATGATAATAGTACCCACGAACACTTTGGTAGCGCTGACACTCTGCCAGTCACTGTTCGAATCCCTTCATATGGATTAATTTGTGATGAGATGATTCAAGTCATCGACGTGCTTCTTTCTAGAACAGGTACATCACTTACTCTCCACCCGTCCTCTCGGGATGAGAGCAAATCGGGATGCGCGCATAGGATATGGGGTTCCAGTTGCGCAGGTATGACTCCAAGGGCTCGGGGTTCATATGTGCTGGAGAGAGGCTGTGGAGGTCGCCAGGGCGCCATTGTGGTCCTGGAACGCTGCCAGGCCCCCACAATTCCCCAACTTCAACATTCTTTAATCCATTAAACCCTCCAAGCAGGCGCTGCCTGGCCTTCCAAAAGCTTTTTCCTCAAGCTGGGAAAACCCAACAGAGAAATGATCATTTTTCAACTATGAGAGCCAACAACACTCATACATAATGAAGCAAGTCACATAAAAGAAAGAATTCCTTCCCACTCTCCTGAGAGAGGTCCCTCAGCGCAGAGAATATTGAGTTGCCCAAACTATGGGCCAGGCTGGGGTATGTACAGATTAGGAGGGCTCTCACCCAAGAGCTGGAGTTTGTCACTGGAAGAAATCCCTGCCCAGGTTATTCATAAGCATTTCTTTGAAATCCCAATTCCTGTGTTTCCTCTGTCCCAAGTTGTGGATCCCCTGGGCCAGCTGAGGGACACAGAGAAGGGAGGAGGAACAGCTTAGAGTAGAGGAGCCCGTTCTCTCTCCCAGTAATAGCATCTGGGCGCTGTCAGAGGACCCAATGGACAAGGTGGGAAGAGATTGTATATCACCTGGGTAAGACCAGGCACTGTGGCCCCAAACTGTTGAATAAGCCTGGTCTTGTAGACACCTGTCTGCCCCTCTACCCTTGGTGTTCACAGATTACATATCTCCTAAGGTCTCCTAGATTTGTTTTATCTTGTTGCAAGGACTAGTCCATTCCTGACTCCAACCTGGCCTCTTCCTCTAAATACCCCCAAAGTCTCAACCAGATTCTTACTTTTCCAGGCAGGCCTGAACCTCTGGCTTAAAAGGACAGCAAAACAATAGGGTTCCTCTACATGGCCTGATATTAAGGGCCCAGGATAGTACATGCTTCATGCCTGTGACCTTTGGAGAAAGACAGACACCTAAGTAGCTGGGTGATCTTGGGCAAATCATTTATCTTTGACAGTGTCCCTTAAGCTTCCCATCAGCAGAGTGGCTGGATAATAGAACCAAAATCCCTGAAAAGGAGATGTAGGGAAATCTGCATCGTAAACTCAGCACCTGGAAGCCTGCTCACCTGTTTTCTCACATGCTCTCCTGAGGCTCTACTACATGATAGTAGAGACGGTAATGTCACTACCGCACTGTCGTTTGCTCTGCAAGTGAAATACTTGAAACTGAATCACCCTGGCATCCTGGCTTGGGTGAGCAGCAGTCAGAGGGAGATTGGCTTTCAGAGCAGGTGACAACCCAGAGGCCTGCCTCCTGTCACTGTAGCCAGGCAGTCAGCTAACACCACCTCACTGTTGGGATGGATCTTGCTCCCAGCAGCGTATCCCACTGCCTCCTGCCTAGGAGGGGAGCCCAAGCAGATCTTCACTGACATTCAATAGCCTTGTTCTTCCACTGTTTCCATCTCAAGGATATTAATCTCTAGCCTGCCTGTGGCTATCAGAATTCTTTTTCAACACTTCCAATACATACACTCATCATAGCCATTTTCCAGACTTACTAGAAAGAGGCACAAAACTCCAATATGACCAAAACTCCATGTGCCTGGTTTTCTGTATCTACTTTTAATTGAGAACTATGGAAACATGGAATAGAGGATGATTGATTTATGTGAGAGGGTATATGATTCATGGTAAGGTTCCACAAGTGGAGAGGGAGAAAGACTTTACAGGCAGAGGGGACTGAATGAGTCTTGCAGTGAAGGCTTGAGGCTCTTGAGTAGTCTAATACAGGTAGAGAGGAGAGGAAGCAGGATGGGAGGTGTGGTCAATGCCACTGCAAATGCCAATGGATGTGAACTCATTTCTGGTAGACAGTGGGGAGCCACCAAAGATTTTTTTAAAAGAGGTAGATGGTTTGTTACATTCATGTTTTAGAATTATCATTCTGGTGGCTGTGTGTGAATTCATCTTTTTAAATAGACTTTTTATAGAACAGTTTTAGGTTCACAGAAAAATTGAGCATAGAATACAGAGAATTCCCATATACCTCCCTCCCCACCCACCCCCAGTTTACTGTCTTGCATTAGTGTGGTATATTTGTTACAATTAATGAACCAATATTGATACATTGTTAACTAAAGTCCTTAGTTTACATTAGTGTTCACTCTGTGTTTTATAGTTCCATGGGTTTTGACAAGTGCATACTATCATGCACACACTGTTACAGTATCATACAGAATCGTTTCACCACCCTAAAAAAATCCCCTGTGCTTCACCTATTCATTACTCCTCCCTTCCTGTAAATCTCTTGGCAGTCACTCTATCTCAACTCATCTTGCTTTTCCAAAACATCATATAGTTGGAATCATACGGTATGTGGACTTTTCAGACTGGCTTCTGTCTCTTAGTAATATGCATTTAAGGTTCTTCCATGTCTTTTTGTGGCTTGAGAGCTCATTTCTTTTGGCAAGTCTATTTCTTTTTGGTTGGGGGGGGGGCCACACTGCACGGCTTGTGGTATATAAGTTCCCTGACCAGGGATTGAACCCAGGCCCTTGGCGGCGAAAGAGCCGAGTCCTAACCACTGGACCACCAGGGCATTCCCTGGTAAGTCTATTTTTTTACATTTTCCTTCAATAAATATTTACTGAACTTCTATAGATTCTGTCTATCCAATAGAGATATAATGCAAGGTCACAAATTTACTTTTTCTAGTAGCCACATTAAAAAAGGTAAAAAGGAGATGAAATTAACTTTAATAACATGTTCTACTTAACACAATGTATTCAAAATATTATTATTTCAACATTTTATCAGTATAAAAATTGAGATACTTTATATATACATTTTTTTGTACTAAGCCTTGGAAACCCAGTGCTATGTATTTCCAGAACATCTCAGGTTGGACTAGCCACATTTCCAGTTCTTGGTGGACACACACAGCTGGACAGTGCAGTACCGTGCTGGATGCTGAGGATGAGCAGGTGGACAAGGTCTCTGACATCATACCGCTGACAGTCTAGTGTGGGAGACAGATAGTAAAGAAGTCAACAAATCATTTTGGAGAGTGATAAGCGTTATTGAGAAAATAATACACCCGTATTATACAGAGACTGGGAGGCAGATTTAGATTGCCTGGGTAGTCGGAAAAGCCTTTCTGAGGCTGAGACCCAAATGAGGAGGCATTAACCATCAATTATCTATTGCCACAATAATGCTGTATAACAAGCCACTTCAAAATTCACAGGCTTACTATAATAGCTAGTTATTATTGCTCATGAGTCTACAAGTCAGCTGGGCAGTTCTTCTGGTCCCAGGTGGGCTCACACATGCATCTGTGAGCAGCTGCAGGTCAGGTGGGTGGCTATGCTGATCCTGGCTGGGCTTGCCTGTTTGGGGTCTGCTGGCTGTTGACTGGTATAGGATGTCCTCAGCTCTTTTCCATGTAGCTTCTCATCCTCCAGCAGGCTAGCCCAGGCCTGTTCTCATGGTGGAGGCAGGGATCCAAGAGAGAATGTGGAAGCATTCAAGGTTTATGAAGGCTCAGGCTCAGAACCATTTATCACTTCTGCCACATTCTTTTGGCAGAAGCAAGTTACAAGGCCAGCCCAGATTCTGGGAGGAGTTGCAAAGACACATTGCAAGAGGTGTGTGTACAGGGAGGGATGGAAAATTCAGGCGATTTTGGCAATTCATCTCCCATATTACTTAAAAAGCTTTCAACACCATCAGGAAGTTATAACAATGCTAAACTCGTATGTGCCCAATAAAATATCCTAAAAATATGAAAACAGAAATAGAATTGTAGGGAGAAATTGACAAAATTCCTCTTACAGTGGGAGGTTTCAATACACCTTTTGCAATTATTGGTAGTTCAAGCACACACACAAACAGTAAGTAAAGATATGGAAGAGTTCAACATAATTTATGAGGTATTTAGTTCACAAATATTTTCAGCATGCTTTCTGTGTGTGAGGCACTATTCTAGGTGTGCTGGGCATATAGCAGTGAAAAGTCAACAATGCCTGTCCTCATAGAGTTTATATTCTAGTGGAAGGAAACAAACAGACAAGTTAATATGTAAAACAAACATGATGACCACTATGGTGAAAGACAAGAGGGAAAGGATATGGAGTGTGGGGATAGCAGGGTGAGGGGTTTGACTTAAATAGCATGGTCAGGGTAGACCCTACTGAGGAGACACTGGAGTGAAGACCTGAGAGGTGAGGGCTTGAGTCCTGTGCTTACCTCTAGGACCAGTGGAGGGAACAGCAGTACAAAGACCCTGAGGCGGTAGCTGGTTTGGCAGGTTCTAGTAGTAGACAGAGGCATGCTTGGCAAAGTGGGAAGGGATAGGAGTTGTCAGGGGCCAGATCATACAGGGCCTTATAGGCCATGGTAAGGATTTGGGATTTTAGTTCTGGTGATGGGAAGCCCCAGGAGGGTTTTTGTTGAGGGAGAGGGGTATCATAGAGCATTAGGGGTGAGGACCTTGGGGAGAAGAGGGCTATTTCCAGACAAGAGTCAGGTAGCCAGACCTTTAGAGATGACTGGGTACCAATCCTTGTCAGGCAGCCTGTCCCCAGGGAATTTCCCTTGCTGTGTCTTTCAATTACCTAGACGGCAGTTTATTCCCCAAAGGATGTCACTATCTACAGAGAACATGTTCCAATTATCCCAGAAAACAAGGTAATTGGGACTGTAGTAATATTCATTGCCTCAATTCTCAGAATGAAAACCTATCCAAAGCAAGAACAAAAGGTAGCTCCAGAAAGCACTCCCTCCCACTTGGGAAAACCCAGTCATTAACTTATGGAGCCATAGTTTATGTGAAACTGTTGTCAGTTTCAAGTCACTTTCTTTTTATGAATAATCTTACATTAAAAAAGGAAAGAAATGGGGCCATCTATTCAACAAATATTTACTGAGCACCTACTATGTGCCACACACTCTTCTAAGTGCAAGGGATACAGCAGAAAACAAGACCGGCAAAGATCTCTAACCTCATATGGAAGATAAACACGCAAAATATGTGATATGTTGGATGAGAGATAAATGCTCTGAAGAAGAATAAGGGGGGGGGAATAGTGAACATTTGAGAGTGGGTGTGTTACAACTTAAAATAGGCTAGTCAGGGGGACATTAGTTGAAAAAGTCCTATCAGCCCAATATTCCTCAGAACAGAGAGAAGGGTTGGGGAGTGTCAGAGGTATAAAGGCAGGGGGCCCACATCTTGTAATACAACCACTACAATGTTAAGGGTATGATTTATAATTTTATTCCACATTCCATGAAAAGGAAAAATTTCCTCTAGCCGATGTGGTAATTTCTGACCTCTAGTTCTTGGAACTGAATTATATAAGTTGTAGTACATTTTACTACACATTATCAGAAAAAGACTGCATAGCTCTATTTAGCAACTCCAGTTCTGACAGTTCCCATGTCTGGGCTAAAACAAAGGCACAACAATGGCAGAATAGATTCTTCCATTAGTTTTCTTTGTGGGATTTTCTTTTTTCAGCTAGAGTCCATCTGAGTGGAACTCAAGGTAGTGGGGATGCTGTGCTCCTCTAGGCAGCATACAGGGACAGCCTGCAGCATCAAAGGGTACACGCTTGCCTCAGATCCTTTTCAGTTTCTGAAATACATAGGAAATTTAATGGAAAAAAATCAGACATCTGAGAGCTTTGCATAGACGCATTCTAGCAAAGAAAAAAGCACCTAGTGGGTGTGTATGTGCACAGATTCAAATGAAGTGAAGAGAACCAACCTAGGGGGTGGGAATGGGGAATGGGCGGGAGTATAAGCTGAGGGAACTAAGAAAACAAAAGCAATAAAATACAAAAAAAAAAAACCAAAAAGCTGCTTGCCCATGTGTTATCCACACTGGAATCCAGTTCACTCACTGGTATGGAACTCTGGTATGGGCCATGGCAAGGGAAGGGGGTGGAGCCTTCAGAGCACTTGTTAGCCTCAGTGGAACCAGGGAGGTAAAGGGTAAAGTGGTGGTACAGCTTGCAGATCCACAGTCTGAACTTCCTCTAGGAGGGTCCCTGGAGTGGGCAGGCTCTCCTGTCTTTAGTGTGGGACACATGAGGGTGGAGAGCCCTAGCACAGCTCTTTTCAGTATTCATACACCAAGCTTCCACAGACTTAACACACACACAGAATTTATTTTTCAAATCATGTACTGGATTCAAGAAGATCTGAAAGTAATAATGGGTCCCGAATATGCTTAAGAAAAAGTTTGATTTCCGTATTAGTTACAACACCTCGAGCAAATGCCAACGTCTCCATTACCTCACTTGTAAAATAAGGATAACAGGTAAAGATGCAAATGAAGACTTCCTCAAGAGCCTGATATCATATCTGATGCATAGTAGGTTCTTAATGTTCTCCCCCATCCTAACAAAAAGAATTAGATTACTGTCAAATGCTATGGGTATACTTTAAAACAGGACCTGTTAACCTTTAACATGTGGACCAATCACCTGGGGGAATCCTGTTCAAGTGCAGATTCTGATTCAGGGGAGTTGGGGAGGAGATAAGGATTCTTGCATTACCCAACAAGCTTCCAGGTTCTGACTATGCTGGGGGTCACTCTTAGAGTAGCAAGAATTTAACATTAAGTTCCATTACTTAACACAACTACCACACAAAAAGCCCTCAAAAGGAGCTCCACGGACTAGCTATTTCTTTAAAACTTTTACTTTTCCACTTCAGCTTCATGCAGAGTCACTGACCCAGCTAAATGCCCAGCACCAGCCAGGCCAGGGCATAATGAGCTTTGTGAGGGCATCATTTGGTCCTGGAGGGTTCACAGCACCCTTTTACAGAAAGATCCTGCAACTGTCTCCCCACCACTTTCAGCTTTTTGACCTTAGCCTTTGCCTCTGATGATAATTACCCCTTAATTAGCACCCACCACCATGTCATCTAAATAATTATAGTAAGTGCAGCTTGCACCTCTGCTGGCAGTCTTCAAACAAACTGATAAAACAAGATCCTATGCCAATTTTTAAAAAGACAAAACTGACCCAAATAAAAGTCACATGCTGTGGAACACGCAGACTCATTACAACTTCCATTAGAATAAGCTACTTGAGTTGGTTTTGAAAAAAAAAAATTATATAGTGAAGCCCTAACCCCAATGTGAGGGCATTTGGAGGTAGGGCCTTTGGGAGGTTATTAGTTTATGAGGGCAGAACCACTATATGAAGAGACAAAAATGATCTCTATCATGTGAAGAAACAGCAAGAAGGCAGCCATCTGCAAGCCAGGAAGAGAGTCCTCACCAGGAAGAGAATCAACCTGCACCTTGATCTTGGACTTCCTAGCCTTCAGAATGTGAGAAATTTCTACTGTTTAAGCCAAAAAAAAAAAAAAGAAAAAAAAGTTGGTTTTGATACAATCAAGTATTGATATATTTGGGAAATTGTAAATGTCGGAATGTAAATTTTGCAAGCAGTTGTGCAAAGGTAAAACAATTCAGCCAGACTAAAATCCACTTTAAATTCCTGTTGGGAAGGGCTACAGGATGTCTGAACTATTTTTTCTGTTTGTAGTTGCTCGAATATATTGGAGGAGTTTGGTAACTTCCGGGTGCATTCAAAGCAAATTACCTTTTGTGGAGGAAGAGGCGGGCTTTTCAAATAATGCAATTAGTAGTTTTCTAATTTCCCAAGTGGATCTCCATTCACTGCCCACCTAACAGCAGTGCCGTCCGAGCCCAAAGAATCATGTACATCTCTTAGGAGGAACCAATTGTGCTACTCTTAACGTGGTTTTCCCTCCGCAGCCTTAAAAACAAAAAAGGAAAACTAAAACTTTCCGAGTTTCTGAAGAGGTAATACATTGACACGGAAAAAACTTCGAACAGCACAAAATGGTGTATAAAGAAAAATAAATGATCTCCCATCATCTGCCACCTCCCTGTCCTCCCCAGAGGCAATCACTGGTTCATTAAATTTTTTATTATGGAAAATTTCAGATATATAGGTAGAGATATTGGAATGAGCCCGTGTATAACACAGCATCAGCAATGAAAAACACCCCATTGGCTTGTTTTATTCTCCTTCCATCAGTCTTTGTAGGAGTTATTTTAAAATAAATCCCAGACACCGGATCATTTTATCTGTCAAAACTTTTAGTATTTCGTCTTTTTTTTTTCCTTTCTCTCCTTCACATAACCACATTACTGTCAGCACACCCAACAAGGTTAACGATAATTCCTTAATACCATCCAATATTCTCAGGGGTCACTTTTAACGGGTTCGGGACGGACAGAGGGAGAAAGAACTACGAAGGTAAGGACCGAGGGGATACAGGTGGCACAATAAAGAGCCGAGCTGACATCGCTCCAGGGCGCGGCCGTGGATCGGTTGCCCAGCTCCCCCGGCCTCCCAGTTCCCGCTGTCATTAACTGCGCAGGGCCAGCACCGGCCAGGACGGGTCGAGGGCCGCACGGAGCCGCGAGCTCCCAGCCTCCCGTCTCCCAGGCGGCGACCCCAGCAGGCCCGGCGCAGCTGTACAACCCACCGTCCCCAGACACCGGCGAGTCCCTGGAGGGGAAACGATTGACACAGCTGCCTGCACTGCGCCCCCGGCCCTCCCCCGTGGCACCTGCGTCTCCCGGCAGGGCCAGCAGCTGGAACTTGCTCCGGAGCCCGGGCCGCCCGGGCCCGCCGCAACCTCTCCTCCGGCTGCCAGCTCCCGCTCCGAGCTCTCAGCACCGCGACCTCGCGGGCTCGGACTACAACTCCCGTCGGGCCCCGCGGTCGGCCCAATGGCGGGCGCCGGAGCATGCGGGGCGCGGCGCCTGCGCGGCGGTTTGAGTAAGCAGCCGCGCGATTGGCTGCGGGGTCGGGCGGCCGCGCGGGGCCTGTGGGAAGCGGAGTGACGGAGCGAGCCGCTGTTGGAGGAAGGAGGTGGGGGCCGGGAGCGCAAATGGCGTTGAGATGGTTCAGGGCCCTGTTCAAACTCTAGCGCTGACCATTCACCGACGGAAGCGGCGGCGCAGGAGGCGGCGGCGGCCCATCGGGGGCACGTAGCGGGCTCTGGTACCAGCTCCGGCGGCGGCGGCGGCGGTGGCGGCGGCAGCCAGGGAGGCCTAGGCCCGGGCCCGGCCGGCGGCGCTCGAGGCGGGGAGGGAAGTTGCGGTGCCGCCGCTCCTCCCCCCGCCCTCCACCGGGTTTCCTATTTACCGAGAGCGGAGTCGCGGGTTCTGACGGTGGCGGAGCCCTTTGCCTCTCTTCGCTCACCAGCCGGCCCCGTTCTCCCGCGCGGGGCTCCGGCGCCCGCCCGTGGGCCGTTGGGAGCGGGAGAGGCGGAGGCGGCCCGAGGCTAAAAGCACTCGCCAGGCGCCGAGGGTAAGTGAGGTCTCGGGTGGCTGCCTAGGCCCGGAGCTTGCCGAGGGTCGGGGAGGCAGGGGTCCGGGAGGGGGTGATGGAAGTCTCTGTATCTCACCCACCCGGTCTCTGAGGAAGTTGGGCAGGGGAACGATCTGAAGAACTCTTTTCCCCTTTATTCTGAGTTCTTTCTGGGCTACGGCTGATTTAGTTCCCTCCCCAGGCGCGGTCAAGTGCGTTGGTTTCAGGGCGGAATTTTTTTGCCGTCTTTCCTCCGCCCCTGGCCGCCACTGAGGCCTTCCACTGCCCTGGGGATTCGGTGGCAGAAGCTTCCGGGGCGTCGGAAGCAACATCCCTTTCCTGGGAGGTGGGGGTGGGGAGGAGAAAAGTTGCGTGAGCTTCCAGCGGGAGGGGGGCCGCCTCTCCCCGCCACCTCCTTGCGCACCGCCGCCCTCAGGTGAGGATTTCTGGGTGATGAGGTTTGGCTTTTCCGGCTTTCATTCCGTCGTGGAAGCCCCTAAGCCCTTGGAGATCTGAAAGACGCTGAATTTGGTTGGGGGTTAAGTGTGAGGACCTTTTATCCCAGCTTACTTCCCAGAAAATTCGACCTAGCTTTGGGCTGGGGCAAAGGCCCACCGACAGAAAAGACCTACTTGTGAATCATTCTTTCCTTTTTGGTTAGGGTAATCTTTGGAGTTTGAAGCCTGAGCAAGATAGCCTGTGTTCTTGAAGTATACTGAAAATATAATGTCACATACGTCTACACACTTGTTTTTGAATTTCTGTGTACTTTACACTCAAGGCTTGGATAATGCCATCACAATAGTTTGTCTAGTGACTTAAAAAAAAAAAAGACGTGGAAAACTGTCAAGACAGTCAAAGGTAGGGGATATTGTATAATGAACTCCCATGTATTCATCTTTCAGATTCAACAGTTATTAACTCTAAACCAAATTTTTCTCATCTATGCACTTTCCATTCCACACCCCTTAAAGTTAGAGAATCACTGACATTATTGCATCAGTATTTCAGTATATATTTGTCAAAGACATGGGGTTTTAAAAAAAAATAAGCATGATTTTCTTGTAACTTAAAATAATTCACTCCTTAATATCAAATATTCATCTGCAGACTTTCAAGTTGTAACAGTGAATGTTTTATGGTTCTCGGACCACTTTTGCCATGAGTTTTTCTGGTATGGGCCTAAAGTAGCCCAAGTCTAGATTTTTGGTTTGGCCTTTAGTCAGCATTTTTAGGTAATTACCGTGTTAGTGTATCCAAAACATTCCAGCTTTGTTGGTGTATGTGTAAATGTAGATCTGTAGATCAGGGCTTTACATCCGAGGAGGAATGAAAAGAAATGACTTATTTTGTGTTTCTTGTAGCTGCCAAATACACTTAGTTTTTTTTTAGCTATTCTTAACAAGAAAGACAAGATTTTTTAGTGTAAATCTACAGTAGAAGGGGAAGTAGATTTCCCAAAGGAAAAAGTTTTGTGACATGTTAAAAGGTCTTCAAACAAATTACAAATTATTTTCTCTTAAAGCAGATGTGTATGATGACTAAATTAAGTATTATTTTGCCCAATTAGAATTGGCTTCTAACCAAAATATTAGAGGGGAAATTCCTTTACTGAATATATATATGCACACACACATATATCAAACTGAGTTTATTGGGATTCCCTATAAATTGGGAGAATTTAAGTTGATAAAGGGAAACAAACTACAGATTAAAACATAGGTCAAAATACCATTCTCATTGTTGTATTGTGTAAGAAATGGATAAGGATTGATAGTGTTTAAGAAGTACTTTAACTTGTTTTAAAAATGTTTGACTCTTGATTTACTGTCCTGAAATTTTTGTCCTAGGACTTAGTATGTAGATAAGTCAGATGAATCAATTTATCCTATCTTCAAGCAAAGAGGAAAATAAAGTTACATGTTTCTATTGCTTCTTTTAATAATCCATGGACCAGTCATTGTAATATGCTGGAATTCACTAGCTCCAGCAAATGAACACAGCACTATGGAGAGAAGGAAGGTAGAAGAAATATGGTTTCTTGCACTAAGGGAGGTGACCAAGTAAGGAATATTTTTCAAGTCATAGTTCGTATTACATTAGGCCAAAAATCAGGTTTTTAAGGATGGGTTAAAAGTTGCAGGTTCTAATATGTGGGAAAATAGCACCATTCTTCTGACTTTTTCCCCCTTATATGAGTAAGTGCTCTGAAATTTCAAAGAACTATATTTAGTCAATTATTTGACATCTCTAAAATCCTGAAAAAAATTAACATTTTGTGCTTAAGATTTTATATTAAGGGTAATTAGCCTCTTCAGATTATTTTTTATGGTAAAAGTGATATGAGAATAATAAGTAGATTAATTTGAAACTTTTAAAGAAATCAGTGTTCCACTATAAGTTGGTTTTGTGCATGCTGTCTTATAAGTTGGTTAGTTGTTGGCTTTCTTATTCTGCAAGTAGCATATGAATATGTACTCGTAAAAAAGATTAACAGAAGTATGTAGAGTAAAAAATGAGCCCCTCTCTTTATACTCCCTCCCCTTATTTATTTAACTGTTTTTAAAGATTTGTACCTTGAATGTGGAAAAGCCATATGGGGAGAAAAGCCATATTTACTTGTTAAATATTGGGTGATTATATATTTTCTTACTTTTTTTTTTCACAGAGAATATGAAACAGGTGTCAAAATGACATCCAGATTTGGGAAAACATACAGTAGGAAAGGAGGAAATGGCAGTTCAAAGTTTGATGAAGTCTTTTCCAACAAACGGACCACCCTTAGCACAAAGTGGGGAGAGACCACATTTATGGCTAAATTAGGACAGAAGAGGCCTAATTTCAAACCGGATATCCAAGAAATTCCGAAGAAACCTAAGATGGAAGAAGAAGACACTGGAGATCCTTTTGGATTTGACAGTGATGATGAGTCTCTACCAGTTTCTTCAAAGAATTTAGCCCAGGGTAAAGGTTCCTCTTATTCAGAATCTAGTGAAGCTGCTCAGCTGGAAGACGTCACTCCTGTACTTGAAACTAATAGCAAAATTAGTCATGTGATGGGTGAAGACAGTGTTGTATCTGATAAATGCTTACGTTTGGAGGATACTTTGCTTGGGAAAGAAAAGAGCACAAACCGTGTCTTAGACGATGATGCAAGCAGAAGTAGCTGTGCTAAATTAATTACTTCAGGTAAGTTTTGATTTTCTTTATTCTGAGCCAGGAGAGCTTTGTATAAGCCATTTAGTTAAATGATTTTGATTTAGATTCTGAAACATTACACCTCTTGGGGTTTTTTTCTGCATTAATAATTAATGGGGACCAAAGATAATTTTGTAGAAGAGATTTAAGAAATTAAAGAAACCAATTAGGAGTTGCAGTTTTACTTAAGCAACTTGGAAATTAATGTTTCCAGACTGTATTCACGGTACATTTTGGGAGTGATCTTTCATTAATCTTTAACTCCAATTGCAGTAAGAAACATCTCTTTTTGTTGTGTTGGGATTGCACAGCATCTCATTTCTATTACTGTGGAGGATTTGGGTGGTTACTGATAATGAAACTGAGATGAGCATTTACAATGAGGATTAAGTTTAGGAGTGTTAGACTTTCTTCCAAAACTAGGAAGATTATGGAAGTATGGAGTGGAAACGAAGAATTGAGCAGGGCTTCCCTGGTGGTGCAGTGGTTAAGAGTCCGCCTGCCGATGCAGGGGATGCGGGTTCGTGCCCCTGTCCGGGAGGATCCCACGTGCTGCGGAGTGGCTGGGCCAGTGAGCCATGGCCGCTGAGCCTGCGCGTCCGGAGCCTGTGCTCCGTGGCGGGAAAAGCCACAACAGTGAGAGGCCCACGTATTGCAAAAAAAAAAAAAAAAAAATTGAAATTAGTTTGGAGTCTGGTGTCAGTAGCAACTTGTATTAATAGATTTTCATCCACAAAACCAGTTGTATTTTTAAAATGTTAATTTGTAAACCTGGCATCTAGTGTTTATTCTTAAAACAATGTATTTTATCAGTTGTACCCCTAACTCGTTTTTGTAAAGGATTTAAGACTTACAATAATAAATGATAAAATGCAATTAACTAAAAGACTGAAGAGCTTAGATTGGAGATGGCAAGGGAGACAGCCTGCGTGACTTATCAGCAATAGGATAAGGATCGCACTGTGGTCTAAAACAAACCTTAGTTCTTGACTTCCTGGCAAAATTTAGTAATAATAAAAGGTTACATAGGGACTTCCCTGGCAGTCCAGTGGTTAAGACTCCGTGCTTCCATTGCAGGGGCCTCGGGTTCGATCACTGGTCAGGGAACTAAGATCCCGCATGCTACGCGGCCTTAAAAAAAAAAAAGGTTACAGAGAGCTCATATTTTTAAAGGAGGTAAAGACAAAACTTTCCTATTTCTGAATTCTGGAGAGGAATTTGTCCTTTGGGGGCTTACTATAAGGCACCTCCAATACTTTGCCTTGCATAGTTTTACAAAAAATCCTGAACATTTTCCACTCTTTTTCTCACCCTTGGATGAGAGGGTGAGCCAGCTGTTACTGTCATTCCCGTGGTCCTCCTGGTTAATTCTGATTTGGCTCTTCTTAGCCTACATTTCTCTTGAAGCATTGTTCATAAATTAAGGTTAGGTTAACTTTTCATTAGAAAACAGCATAAAAGCTGTTTTCCAGATCAGCTCCTAAAAATGTATTCTAATCATAGAACCATTGAGCCAAAATGAACTTTAATTCAGCTTTCCTTGTTTTATAGATGAGACTCAAAAAGTAACAGTCCAAGTTTGGGTAGTGGCAGAATTGGAATGAGATTAATTTATAGATTTTTTTCAAAACGCACACCTACTCTGTGTTCTCCACCATGCCAGGCTCTGGGAATGCTGTTCCAGTCAGTTATCCAGTGTTCTAGTCCTCAGTATGGGACAGATAGGCTGGAGGAGGGAAGATGAGGCTGGGGAAGTGGTGAAACTGGTCAAGGTGCGCAGACAAAAGCTTCCCCAAGTGCTGTCTTTGTGGGGGGGGCATCACTGGCAGGCAGAGGGTATCATCAATAGGATAAATGTTTAGATACAGGGGGTACAGGAACTTGGAAGTGAAATATTCATAGGTAGCAATTGCTTATATAGTTTTGCTCATGTTACATCTATATATATCCAGAGTGCCATTTGAAGTTGTTCACTGGGAACTGGAAACATAATTTTCTGTAGAAATGAGGTATTAGCTTCCCAGTATAATGTAGCTAAATTGTAGTTCTGTTGCTGATACTGTGGACTGACTGGGAATCCAAACTCCATTATAATGGGTTTGTGAGGGGAAAATACATACTAATATAGAGAAAATAGATGTTCAAGAACATCTTGTTCCTCTTCCTTCTTTCTTCACAAGGCACCCTTAGTAGGAAGGGAATGGTGTAGCACTGTAAGTATTTCTTACTTTCTCCTCTCCCTCGCCCATCCAGAGCTGCAGCAACCCTGGTAGCTTGCTGTAGGATAAGAAGGGAACTTTGAAGGAGTGCTTTTAATTCTCATGGTCTTATAATCCAGGTCTCCCTAAGATGTAAAAGTTATTGTTCTTATAAACCCTTTATAAGTTCATGTTTATAAGTTGGTTATAGTTCTGAGAATACTTCTAGACATTATCAGCTTCCTTTTTTGCCCATCTTCTCTAAAATTTGGGCATTTCTCTGTGCCTAGACTCTTCTTGCATTATGTCTGTCAGATTGTCATTGCCTTTGCTATCATTCAGAAAACCTTCTGATTTTAGTTGAAGTTTAGAAATTCAAACCTAAGGTTTTGATAGAAGGAGTCTCTGTAAATCTAGAGTGGTTCCTAAACCTTTTTTGAATTAGAGATATTTTGAGAATGATAAAATTTTGGACTTCAGATAGAAGTGCTGTACACCTATTTCGGTCTCAGAAATTCTTTGCAGGTCATGTACAGGAAATTTTATGATTATTCTGTTCAAAGTGCACAAGTCAGTTTCTTTGGTATCCTTCCAGAGGAATGTTCCTGCTCATTCATACCATTTTTGCTGCAGAATTAAATCACATCAGTGAAAATGACTTATCCAAGCTCAGACTTATTATATCATATCTTCTGGCATTAAGTTTTAAAGTAGATCTCTTTATGGGGGAGTATGTGGTTAATTTTTAGGTGCTATTAAAATTCTTTGTTTTAAATATTTCATACCAGATAGTGCTTTTTAAGATTGTGGCTTATTTGAAGAGGAAACCCAGAATGAGGTCATGGTAAAATATGATGGTTGCTGTTTTCCAAGTAGGTGCTTGGTGGGTAAGGGAACCAGAAGCAAGATTACAAACTGAATGAGAACTGCAGGGAAGGACTGAGTTGCTAAAACATCCTAACCTTGATTTAAGAAAAAAAACTTTTTAAGTGTGGAACTTTCAGACACACAAAAATAGAATGTTAAAAAGAATGTCATGTACCTGTTTTCTGGCTTCAACAGTTGTCAGTATATGGCAAATCTTGTTCCATCTATTGTACACACTACTCTCTCTGCCTCCTGGATTTCTTTTTTTAAATTTATTTTATTTTATTTATTTATTTTTGGCTACATTGGGTCTTTGTTGCTGAGCACAGGCTTTCTCTAGTTGGGTGAGCGGGGGCTACTCTTCATTGCGGTGCGTGGGCTTCTCATTGCGGTGGCTTCTCTTGTTGTGGAGCACGGGCTCTAGGTGCGAGGGCTCAGTAGTTGTGGCACATGGGCTTATTTGCTCCGCGGCATGTGGGATCTTCCCAGACAAGGGCTCCAACCTGTGTACCCTGCATTGGCAGGCAGATTCTTAGCCACTGTGCCACTAGGGAAGTCCCTCTCCTGGATTATTTTAAAGCAGCTTCAGGATTTGTTATTTTATCTGTAGATACTTTAGTTGCAGTGATCATTAAAGCCAGTGAATCCTCAAACAAGTGTGACACTTAAAAATGACTTTTAGCAGGGCCTAAAACTTTGACCTTTTGAGAGATCTTAGAGTATTCTTATAAAGTTTGGAATCCAGGGCTATGTGCATTAGGGGTAAAAGAAAGCTTCTCTTGCCTTTTATATGCAGCTACTTCTATTTTCCATCTTTGTGCTTTCTGCTACAGGTTTTTAATCTGGGCTCCAGAATAAAGTGTGTAAAGACTTGTATTTCTATTTGGCACACTTTCCTTGCTAGCCAGCTGGGATTCAGTCTACATATCCTGCCAAATATTGAGATAACTATGGCATAGGCTCTTAATTTGCATGACTGTCTTTGTAGCCAATAAAATTTTTTCCATTTGCTTAAAGCTGTACTGAGTATTTGTATAAGTTAGAGGGCTGTTATTGTCAGGAAATTAGCAACTTTGATTTAGAACTGAAGATGGTTTTTAGAAAGGGAAATGAATTGTTCTAGTCCTGAAAGCTTAAAGTAGGCCAGAAACTTGTGACCTGAGAGGAGATTGTCATCTACTCATTGGATAAAGTACAGGTGATTAATAAGGATTACTAAAGAATTCTGCAAGTACAGCATCAGCAAGAGTTATCTGCCTTCATTTAGATATTGAATGTATTTGTCATATAGAATATACTTGTCGTACCTGAAATCAGCTTCTTTTAAGAGAAGAGGATAAGGGACTTCCCTGGTGGTCCAGTGGTTAAGACTCTGCACTTCCACTGCAGGGGGCACGGGTTCGATCCCTGGTTGGGAAACTAAGCTCCTGCAAGTTGCAAAGCTGGCCAAAAAAAGAAAAAAGATAAAAAAAAGAGAGCAGAGGAGAAGATACCTGTTGTTACTTTGTGCTGAGACCTTTATATATCAGTTGCTCTTTAATCACAACTATTTAAGGCAGGCTTTATTCCCATTTTAGAGGGGGTAAAGCATAGTTCAGAGAAGTTGAATAACTTGAACTATTAAGTGGAAGATCTGAGAAACGTCCAAAGTGTTCTTTTCATACAGTGCTGCTGTATTCTGATGTGAGTGAACTTAATTTTATCATATTTAAAGCTTTATATTTAAAATAACAGACTGTCACTATACAATGAGTTTTCTCTTGATGTTGGAAATAACTTTGACAACAAATTACGGATTATCTCTTGCCTCTGTTTAAGTAATTTTCTTTTTAATAAGAATAGAGGCCAAACTACCTATAATACTTACTGAAGAAAGCTGACCTTATTTTTATAGTTAATAGGTATCTTCTGTTTGTTAATTTTTTGTTCTGTATGGAAATTTAACAATATGCAAATTCTGAGAGACACTGTAATTTCAAGTAAATACATTTTGTTTTAAAGTAGAGCTTTAGTTTCTTGTAAAGGAGTTTCTTTGTGAAAGGAGGTTCGTTCTCAGGGTTTGAGCAGTAACACAAGTGCAGGTAATCACTAATAAGTTTCTTCTCAGATCCAGGTTGAATACCAGCCATGAGCTGGTACAAGAAAACCGTAAGCATAGTCTCTGTCCTCTAGGGTTGGAACTGTTGACTTCTGCTGGTTATGATAAATAAGTATTTCTAAAACAATGGCAACACATTTTTGTAATGCTTGTTGTTTTTCAGAGCATTTTCAACATGTATTCCATATTCTTAGAATTTAGAACAAGATGATGCACCGTATATTTTTATGGTTCAGCCCCTGACTCTTTAGGAAATAGTCCTCAACTTTTCCAGACCTCTGGTGGTAGAGGAGGATGAATTTTTCATAAGTAGTTGTGGGGATGCCTTCCTTCCAACCATCCAGCTATAATTTCAGTGTCTTCTGTATGCCGGGTGTTGGATGTATGTCCATGAACAAGATCTTGCTCTTTCACATTCTAGTGGGCAAGATGGATTGAATAAAGAATAAGACAGATTGAATAAAGACAAACATTTTCTGCAGAAAATGACAGAAAAATATAGGATGCTGTGAAATATAGGCTAATTTACTTGGTCTGAGTGAGGCCTGGGGGCAAGACTGACGTTTGACTTGAGACCTGCTGGTGCACTGGGAAAGGATAAAAGTGAACCTGCTTGGTGATGTGGGCTATAAGGAAGGAGACATCAAGAATGAATCCCAGGTATCTAAGGTGAGCAACTGAGTACGTTGTAGTATCATTCATTGAGATAAGGGGACCTTTATGAGGGGAAGTTCGTGAGTTCAGTTTTGGATACATTGAGTTTAAGTTATTTGTGAGATAACGTTCAAGAGGCAGCAGGGTCTGCTGGTATGGAACTTAGATAAGAAGTCTTGGTTAACGATGATAAATTTGTGACTCAGCATATAAATGTTATTTGAAAGTACAGGATTAGAAGTCATTACAGAGAATGTAAGGAAAAGTACTGAACTGTGAAGAACTTGCAATACTTAATGGATGGAGAGAAGAGGAAGAAAAACTAGATAAGGAAATTGAGTAGGAGAAGCTAGAGTACCTGAAGGAAAATCATGTGAGTGATATTTTATAGAACCCAACAGAAAAGTGTTTCATGAAGGATCTACTGAATTGGAATTCCTGCTGTAAAATCAGTGAAAATGAGGACTGCAAAGCAGGCATTGGATTTTACAGCTTGGATAGAAGTGGTCTGAGCAGTGAGTACACAGCTAGGAAATGGGGTTGGCAAGTGTACACAACTTGTTAAAGATGTTTGAAGGAGAGAAGAAAAGGGGCAGCTAGAGATAAATGAGGGGTTCTGGAAGGTTTGATTACACAAGGGAGCCTTGAAGCATAGGATCCAAAACCCAGGGGGAGAGTGGTCTTAGGAGAAGGGATGCTGCATTTCTTGGCTAGGAGGAAAGGTGGGTGAAAATGTGAGTTTAATGGGAAGATGGAAGATAAGGTAGTTTATGAACAAAAGCTTCTTTTTTTTTCTTTCTTTCCGTAAAGTGGCAAAAGAAGTCATCTCTGTAAGGGAGAAAGAAAAAAGGATGGGTATGTGGTGGTTGTAGGGGAGGAGCAAAGGGTTCAAATAGATGTTGCAGAAAGTGGAAAAGGAGGGAGCTATCTAGGGAGAAAGTAGAATTTCTGGACATTATTGATGCCTTAGTTGAAGTTTGTATCACTGAAAACTCATGGTTGCTGATCTCCCCATTGAGTATGTGTGTTTCCCCCTCATCTTTAGTAGGCCCTATTAGCCAGAACCTACACAAAATACAGAATATTGGATAGAATAATGAGAATTACCCTGGACTGGCATTTTGTCTGAGTAGATATGGAATGAACAGATAGAGAAGAAAGAATTTAGGTTATCAACCAGAGAGCGACTGAAATGATGGACTGTGCAGTTTAAAGTTTACTAACTGGACAGGGTGGGTGGGTAGGAGAAAGAGAAGAGAGGTCAGTATACTGAGAGTCTTATTAAGTAAAAGTCAAGAATAGGATTACTGGAACAAGCAAGTTGGATAGTTGGTAGTGACTAAAATGTGGGTTATCTGATTTTTTAATATTTGAAAGTTGAAGCATTTTAGGACATGACAAGTTCCTGGATGAAACTGTGAACTGGTGGCTCAGATGGAATGTAGAAGACTGTTGATGGGAGAAGATTAAGGAACTGGGAGGTCAGGGGGTTGGAATTTGGTGGAATTCAGGATGATAGCGAAAGTGGCATGGAGGGGTAGATTATAAATCTTCGTGTAAAATCCTTTAATGAAGAATAAGGTTGTTAGATGACAGATATGAGGAATATTAGAGGGTAACTAGGTGACACAAGCCTCAAAGGAATGGGCTTTTATGAGTGGGGAGTAGTAATAGTTTTATAAAGGGCAAGCCATCCTTCTCTGAGATACTAGAGGGCACTGCAGGAGAAGTAGCGTCCTTAGTCAGGTTTCAGTTAGGGCGAGGAAGTGATAGAGGGCATGACCCCCAGGTGTGTGTGAGTTTGCTGGTCACTGAGGCCTGAATACTCTGGACTTAAAAGGTACGGGGAGGTGGGGGTAGTGGGTTGTTGGATTAGGAGATGGGAAAGAAGTACAGGTACATTTTGAGTGTTAGAGTACAGGAGGAGGTAGATGACAAGATGTGTTTGCCTTCTCATATGTTTTTTAAGTTTTCATCTTGATTTATCAGTCAAGGTCACACTTGGAAACATGGCATGCCCCAGTTAGCCTCAAACCAGGAGGGTTTTAGGCTATTTACAAAGGTGTGGGAGGAATGTTAGGGAAAGCCTAGCCTGGGTTAGCTGCAGTGAAGCTATTATCACCCAGTTTCACAGGGGCAAGGGATTAATTGAGCCGTTTAGAGGCCACCTTAAGAAAAGCAGTATCCTTCTTTTGAAGGGACCTCATAAAGAGGGTGCTTGAGGATAAAGTATTTGAACCTAACTCTGCTCCTTCCCTCCTCTGTCCTGAGGCTCTTCATGGATGGAACCCGATGGAAGCCTGAGGGTAAGGAAACTTTGTTACAGGTCAGCCTACCGGGGCTGAGATCAGGGTGGAGAGTAGATCTGGAAGGGCAAGTAGAAGATAACTGGTGCAGTATCTAAAAAAAAAAAAAAAAAAAAAAAACTGTGGAAATGTACACAATTAGGTTATCATTATCAAGATAGAGACTACTTCCCTCTTGTCAAAAGCTCTTTCATGCTCCTTTATGGTGGGTCCCTTCTCCCACCACCAACGCTGGCATCTACTGATCTGTTTTCTGTCCCTGCAGCCTTGTTTTTTCCAAAATTTCATATACCTGAGGTCTAGAGTATGTAGCAGTTTCAATCTGGCTTTTTTCATTTAGCATAATGCTTTTAAGAGTATTCCACGTTGTTGCATGTATCAGGTTTTTTTTTTTAACATCTTTATTGGAGTATAGTTGCTTTACAGTGGTGTGTTAGTTTCTGCTTTATAACAAAGTGAATCAGTTATACATATGTCCCCTGATCTCTTCCCTGTTGCATCTCCCTCCCTCCCACCCTCCCTATCCCACCCCTCTAGGTGGTCACAAAGCACCGAGCTGAGCTCCCTGTGCTATGCGGCTGCTTCCCACTAGCTATCTATTTTAGATTGGTAGTGTATACATGTCCATGCCAAAAATATGGAACGCTTCACGAATTTGTCATCCTTGTGCAGGGGCCATGCTAATCTTCTGTGTATCGTTCCAATTTTAGTATATGTGCTGCCAAAGCGAGCACTGTATCAGTATTTTTATTGTTGACTAGTATTCCATTGTACGCACCACAATCCATTCACTAGTTGAAGGACATTTGGGTTTTCAGTTTTTGGCAATTATGAATGAAGTTGCTTACAATTCCATTTGGGTTTTTGTGTAGAGATATGTCCACATTCCTCTTGGGGCAAGTACCTAGGTGTGGATTGCTGGTCACGAAAATACTGAAATGCTTGCAAAGGATATACATTTTCTGTAAAATAATATAATTTCCTGTAAGTATTGGCATTTTAAAATAAAACTGACATGCAATAGGTATCATAGTGATTTCTTTAACTTTTTTATTGTAAAATAAAACACAGCTACAGAAAATCACACAATATAATAAAATATCTAGAAATACATGTTTTGCTTAGTGAATTATTATAAGAGCAACACTGTTGTAACCACCACCCACATCAAGGAACAGAAGAGTGCCAGCCACTCCAGAAGCTCTTCCTTGTGTCCCCTCCTTCACCTCAAAGTAATTGCCATCCTGTCTTTTATTGTAATCACCTTCTTGCTTACAAATACATAAGTATTTGCTGTTCACTTTCATACATTTAAAAAAAAAAAAGAACAAGTTTTTCTTTAACAGCCAGAAGATTTACAGCACCCTTTATCCTTTTTGAAATTGTATTTCTATCCCACTTCCCCTTTAGAGTTTGATCCTAATGAATATGTCTTTTTTTTGGGGGGGGGCTGCTTTGGGTCTTTGTTGCTGCACACGGGCTTTCTCTAGTTGCGGCGAGCGGGGGCTACTCTTCGTTGCGGTGCACAGGCTTCTCATTGCAGTGGCTTCTCTTGTTGTGGCACGTGGGCCCTAGGGTGCACGGGCTTCAGTAGTTGTGGTATGTGGGCTCAGTGGTTGTGGCCGTGGGCTGTAGAGTGCAGGCTCAGTAGTTGTGACGCACAGGCTTAGTTGCTCTGTGGCATGTGGGATCTTCCCGGACCAGGGCTCGAAGCCATGTCCCCTGCATTGGCAGGCGGATTCTTAACCACTGCGCCACCAGGGAAGTCCCTGAATATGGTTGTTTTTTTTTTTTTTTTTTTGCGGTAAGCGGGCCTCTCACTGTTGTGGCCTCTCCTGTTGCGGAGCACAGGCTCCAGACGCGCAGGCTCAGCGGCCATGGCTCACGGGCCCAGCCACTCCGCGGCATGTGGGATCTTCCTGGACCGGGGCACAAACCCGTGTCCCCTGCATCGGCAGGCGGACTCTCAACCACTGCACCACCAGGGAAGCCCCCTGAATATGTCTTTTAACGGTCATCTTTTCATAATTCTTTGTACAAAAATATGTGTATAAATTTAAATGTGAACTTTTAAGAATTTTCTGTGATTCTGATGCTTTAAGTATTTAAAAATTCTTCTAGATTAAGTTATTACCACAATTATTAGTGGTAATTGATCAAATGTGATTGTGAGTCTTAAAGGCAAAGTTTATTGGAAATACACCTCTTAATGACATGCGTGGCACCTTTTTTCAATTAGCTCATGTATATGTGGATGAATACTATTGCTAGAATTACAAAGTCTTTGGCATCAACCTATTCCTATTTTTTAATACATGTAAATATTGAGATACCATATTGACAAAAATAAGAATGGAGAGAGTTTTGCTATGGTAGTTTCTGTTTGGAAAGCAATAATTGGAACCACCTGACATGCAAAGGATTTGTTACCAAGACATTAGAGTTACTCAGTTATTAAGCACAGAAGCTAATAATGTATCACATTATTTCTTTATAGGTCATGCCGGAGTAGGAGCAGTGTATCATAGATTAGGGGTAGGTGAGGGATATGCCATTATTTGTAACGTGGGAGAAGAATGATTAATCCCAGATGGGTTGGTAGATCAGTTTTTGGACCAGAGTACATGAGGAAGATGGGGATTTAGAAACGAATGTCCCTAAAACTTAATTATGCCTGTATATGTTTTGGAAGGTCTTTGAGTAACTCCAGGGGTCTGTGTATCTAGTTTGAAGAGTTAATTGTCAGGGTGGCCTACTGTTTGAGGATTGGCTTGGGTATGTGGGTGTGGTTCCCTGTTCTTCTGCAAGGGTGGGCAGAGTTAGGCAGCTTGAGCAGGAGGCCGCAGGAGCAGACAAGCTTCTTGGTGTGTGGGTGGGCAATGGCAGTGGGCAGTAAGGCTCTCCATGGGCTGTTGTTGATGGGGACTGAGGGGAAGTTGAGTTGACTTGGACTGCTTTGTGTAGTGGGCCCAGCTGAATGCTGCTTTTGAAGTTTTTTTGGCTGTGCTGTGCAGCATGCAGGATGTTAAGTTCCCCGACTAGGGATCGAACCCATGCCTCCAGTGGTGGAAGTGCAGATTCTTAACCACTGGACCACCAGGGAAGTCCCTGAAGTTGTTTTATATTTACTGTTTTATCTTTAAAATTACATGTGGGCTTTGTGTTTGATAGGTATGCTTTATAAAATATAAAACATTTTAAATTACCACTTGAAATGCTCAACTTTTTAAGTACTTTTTACCTTCCAAATCTTTGAGTAAAACTGATTCACTGAGGATGATGTGCCATGTTTTTCCTGTGAGTTTTTAAGTGCCCTTGATAGATAGCCACATACCTTCATTGACAGTGAAAAATCAGTTCCTTTTCACAGAGGCAAGTGCTGTTAACAATTTCTTACATAGACTTTCATAATCTTTAATATGCACAGCATGTAAATCTGTGTATCCTTAAAAACAAACACATAAATGGGAGCATGATATATATCTGTGTATACTGTGTGTGTATAGTGTATTGTGCCTTAAAAAACACAGAAAAATCTTTAAGATGTACACATCAGTATTTATAAATCTACCTTGTTCTTTTTTAGCAGCTTCATGGTTTTCCATTATATGGATGTACCATACTTTAGTCTCTTAGGGGTAGTTTGGCTGTTTCTAGTCATTTGCTATTACAAATAAATGCTACTTGGAACATCATTCTACTTATGTTTTTGAGAGTCATGTTGTCAGTATAGTGGCAGAAGATGTTTCTAGAAGTTGAAACATCTAGAATTGAAAGAGCATATACATTTAAATATTCAATTGGTATTGCCAAATTTCCCACTAACTGTGGCTTTTTTTTTCTAGCATATCATTCTGTCTGACTTTGGACTTTGTCTAGCTGAAAGTAGAAAAAAAAAGTTTTGTTTATTTTGGGGGTTTAATTTTTTCTGCTTTAGAATATATACATCTTTATGTTTTAAAGTTTTAAATTAAAAAAATCTATCTGCACATGGTACAAAATGATAGTGGTTAAAAGCTTCCCAGCCCCTTTCTCCAGTTGTCCCAGCTCTTCTTGGAGTGATCGACCATTCATAATTTTGTTACCCTTTCTGACATATGCTGTGCACCTACAAGCAATACAAACAGTTACATATATGTGTGTGTATTTAGATCTACAAAATGATAACGTGCTGTTTTGTACCTTTTTCACTTAATATATCTTGGGAATAATTCTATGTCAGTATATGAAAGTTTTCTTTCTGGCCTCCTTCCGTTTTTTATTTAAAAATACTGCTGCATGGTGTGTCAATTTCCCTATGTTTTGTAATTTCTTAACTAATTCCTTGTAGATATCAGACCTTTGGGTTGCTTCCAGTGTTTTTGTTTTCTTTAAAAAGTTGCTTTATTTTTCAGACAATAAACACCACTTAACTATGTGGCTGTCAACTGTCTACTGACTGAAATCTACCGTCCCTCATCTGCAGAATGGGATACAGCTTCACATTTCCTTATCTGAAACCTTTGGGGCCAGATTTGTCTTGAAATTGGGATTATTTTGGAATATAGAAAGTGTATGTATTTTACATTAACACCCGTCAGGGGCTAGGCAGCACTCTAATCAAGACAGCTGTTTCTTCAGAAAAAGAAAATACTATCAGTAGCCTCACTTAGGTGAGGTCAGGTTTTGCTTCAAAATGCATTATGAGAAAACTTTGTTTTCAGAGCTTTTTAGATGGTAGAATTGTGGATAAAGGCTTGTGAATTTGTAATAGTACCTACATCAGATGGTTGCTAAGAGATTAAATGAATTAATAGATGGAAAGTATTTAGGACAGTACTGGGCACATATTGAGGGCTTAGTAAGTATATAGTTCAATTGTTTTACTTTCTTTTTCCAGCTTTATTGAAGTATAATTATTATATAACATTGTGTACTCTGATTTTTAATTGTGAATGAAATTGAGTGTCTTTTCATAAGTTATTAATTCATTCTATTTCTTTTTCTATTGATTGCTTTTATGTGTCTCTACCTGCTTTTTCTGCTGGGACGTTCATTAGACTTATCGATGTGTAAGAATTCTTAGTATATATATTTTTTTCATAGAAATCTTTTAAATTAATTAATTAGTTTATTTTTCTCTGCGCTGGGTCATCATTGCTGTGCCCGGGCTTTCTCTAGTTGCGGCGAGAGGGGCTACTCTTCATTGTGGTGCGTGGGCTTCTCATTGCGGTGACTTCTCTTGTTGCGGAGCACAGGCTCTAGGCATGCGGGCTTCAGTAGTTGTGGCATGCAGGCTTCAGTAGTTGTGGCACGCAGGCTCCGTAGTTGTGGGTCGCGGGCTCTAGAGCGAAGGCTCAGTAGTTGTGGTGCACGGGATTAGCTGCCCTGCAGCATGTGGGATCTTCCCGGACCAGGGCTCGAACCCTTGTCCCCTGCACTAGCAGGTGGATTCTTAATCACTGCGCCACCAGGGAAGCCCTGAATTCTTAGTATATTAAGGAAATCAGCCTTTTGCGTTTCCTTCATGACTGGTGATCATTTTTCATGTACTTATTTGGTAACAGTATAGTTTCTTTGGTGACGTCTGCTCACATTTTTTTGCTCAGTTTTAATTGGGTTGTTTATTTTCTCACTGAATTTTGAGAGTTCTTTATTCTGGGTACAAGTATTGTGTCAGACATATTTATTGCAGACATTTTCTCTGACTCTGTGGCTTGTCTTTGCATTGTCTTAACAGTGTTTTTTTGCAGAGCAGAAGTTACTGGTTTTGATGAAGTCCCATTTTATCAAATACTTCTTTTATGACAAGGGAGTACACTCTCCTCCCTAGGCATCCCCTTCATTGGACAGGTCTAGTTGATTTGTTAAAGAAAATATTTATTTATTTATTTATTTATATTTATATTTATTTATTTATTTAGCTGCACCGGGTCTTAGTTGTGGCACACAGGATCTACATTACAGCGTGTGGGATCTTTAGTTGCGGCATGCAGGATCTTTTAGTTGCGGCCTGTGGGCTCTTAGTTGAGGTATGCGGGATCTAGTTCCCTGACCAAGGATTGAACCCGGTCCTCCTGCATTGGGAGCGCAGAGTCTTAACCACTGGACCACCAGGGAAGTCCCTCTAATTGACCTTTAATGCTCATCAGTCCTTTTAGTTTCTATGAATTTGAATGATTTCTACACATTGAATAAGTTTGTTCTCTCTTTGCATGACAGCCACTCAGATTAGAGGCAGCTTGCCATGTAATGGTGGCACATCCCCCCCCACCACACACACACAAATTAAACTTTTCTCCGTACCTCACCTGTATTTCATGGGTCATGGTCTCCAAAGCCACTTCTCTATCATCTGTACAGTCGCCTTAGAAGTCAAAGGTTTTTGTTTAAATTTAGTATTTAGCACATCAGATGATACTCATTGCAATTTGCCCAGCACATTAGATTTTAACCTCTTCATCTCATCTAGACCTCTTATATTAATGTGGGTTTAGATGGTTTATCTGCTTTAGTATTTCAGTTTTCAGCAGCCACCACTAGAGGTAGTGTAATATGTATTAGAATTTGATATGGTTCTTTTTATGAGATCTCTTGGTCATTGGTTTAATTGGCAGCCTTTGTCATATATTGGCCTCTCTGGGCTGACTTTTCTTTATCTATATAATGATGGGTTTAGTGAAAAGTGAAAGGAAATATCTTCACTTTCTTCTAAGAAGGGTGAAGGTAGTATATATGCTGTTTGTATATACAGACTAGCATACAGTTATATACGTGTGTGTGTGTGTGTATCCAGCTTCAATAAACATCAATTCATAGTCAGTCTTATTTCATTTTTATTACCACCTACTCCCTTTCAACAGTGGATTATTTTGAAGCAAATTCCAGACACTATTTCATACATAAATATAATTCTTTTTTTTTTTTTTTTTTTGGTGGTACGCGGGCCTCTCACTGTTGTGGCCTCTCCCGTTGTGGAGCACAAGCTCCGGACGCGCAGGCTCAGCAGCCATGGCTCATGGGCCCAGCTGCTCCGCGGCATGTGGGATCTTCTCGGACCGGGGCACGAATCCGTGTCCCCTGCATCGGCAGGCGGACTCTCAACCACTGCGCCACCAGGGAAGCCCATAAATATAATTCTTTAACAGCTCAGCACTCCAAAAAAAAGATAACTGTAGGATCACTGTTACAGTTTAAGGTACTTAATATGTACCTTTGTTAATTTTTACTTTTTGTTTTTGTTTTTTTGGTTAATTTTTACTTTTAAGGCTTTTGAATAGACTATTTATAGACAATATAAAATTCAAGAGGTATGGAAGACTTTCCCTTTATCCTTCTGTCATCCCTTTCCCTAAGGGCGGCCGTATCTGTAGACCTGCCTCATTCTTTTTAACAGCTATATAGTATTCAGACATGTGGTTGCATGATAATTTAGTTAGTTCTTTATTGATAGGTATTTGTATTGTTTATGAAAGCAGAAATCAGGAAACAATGTTTTAGTGAGTTTCCTTGTTGCTTATGTTATTCATACTCATGGAGAGTTATTTGTAGAGTAAATAAAACAGCTTGCTTCAGGGTTAGTCTGTTTCTTTCATATGTACATTTTTAATTTTAAAAAGTATTACCAAATTGCTCTCTGTAGTGATTGTACTAAGATATACTCCTACAGATATGTAGTTTTATTTATTTTTATTGCTCTGCAGTATTTCTTTGTATTAACAGACCACTATTGATTGTACTGTTAATGGATATTTATATTTCTTTGTTTTGGAATGACGTCATAAGTGTACTTCCCTTATGTTGAACTACGTGGAATTTCTAATACTTGATTATTTTAAAAGTGGAAGTTTCATATGGTTAAGTTTAATAAGTCGTTTAGTGCACGTATGCATACATTTCTTTTAGGTAAGTACTTGGAAGTGGAATTTCTGGGTCATAGGATAACTGTTACGTTTTTTAGCTTTTGTAGGTAATGCCAGAGTGGTTGTTCCCATTTCCATTCTGAGCAGTTGAAGTTGCTTTACCTCCTCCGCAGTACTTGGCATTGTGAATTTTAACTCTTTCGTTGGTTGTTTAGTAGCATCTCATTATGGTTTCAGTTGCTTCTTCCTAATAACCAATGAATGTCAGTGCCTTTTAATATATTTATATTTTATATGTTTATTGAATATCCTTTTTTATCAAGTGACTGGTCAAGTCTCTTGATCATTTTTCTATTTTAAATTTTTATTGGGTGTCTTATTGAGTTGGGGCCTTCTTTACATAGTTGTAATCAACCCCCCACCCTGCCCTGGCCACCCCCCCCCACACACACACAAACACACACACACACTCCCTCACTCACTCTCACTCACTCTCTTTCTGGTATGGTAGTTCTCTTAAATAGCGTTTTTTGGTGTGTGTGTGTGTGTTTTTTTTTTTTTTTTTTTTTTTTTTTTGCGGTACGCGGGCCTCTCACTGCTGTGGCCTCTCCCGTTGCAGAGCACAGGCTCCGGATGCGCAGGCTCAGCAGCCATGGCTCACGGGCCCAGCCGCTCTGCGGCATGTGGGATCCTCCTGGACCGGGGCACGAACCCGTGTCCCCTGCATCGGCAGGCGGACTCTCAACCACTGCGCCACCAGGGGAGCCCTGTGTGTGTGTTTTAATCCTTTATTTTTTTTCTTTCTTTTTTTTTTTTGGCTGCGCTGAAGCATGCGGGATCTTAGTTCCCTGACCAGGGATTGAACCTGTGTCCCCTGCAGTGGAAGTGTGTAGTCTTAACCACTGGACTTCTAGGGAATTCCCTAAATAGTGATTTTCTAATGGACATTTAATTTTGATGAAATTTCTTTTGCTTTATGGTTAAAGATAAAAGATGTTCCAGTACATATTATTGAATAATCCTTCCCATAGAGATTTGAAATTCTGCAATTAACATACACTGATTTCCCACAGATATTTTGCTCCTTCTCTTGTCATTTACCAATTAAAAAATGTATTTTGGAGTGTTTGGAAACCTGCTAAAATTATAGATACTCTCCCTGAAAAATGTGTGCACAGGCATTTTTTTCACACAGTGTCACAAGATTTGCAGAACCCATGAAATCATTCATAAATCTCTGATCAAACCTCCCTTCCCACTTTTTAAATACTTCAGAGTTCACTTTACGCATGGAAGCCTTAAATTATCCCACCTGATTATTTTCCTGTATAAAACCATATATACTCAAGTTATTGCAAGTACTGATGTGTTTTTATTTTTAAGGGAATCATCTATTTCCTTTCAAAATTAAGAATCTTAAGGGAATAATAGGCATTTAATTAATCTTTAATGTGAGGTTGCTTACTGTTTTTTAGATAAGCAGAATGAGGCTTAGAGAGGAAATTCGACTTGCCAAATTTTTACACATCTAGTTATTGTCTTAGCTGTGTGGTTCAATACCATGTTTCTCAAATTCCACATAGCCTTTATTATGCTAAATTCCCTCCCTTGTGTAATACTGAATATACAAGAGACTCAGTACCTATCCAGTGATACTAAAATCTAGTGAGATTAAAAAGCATTTATTAAGTATCTTTGCAGATGACGCTAGGCTAAGTCTTCTGCTGAAAACTTTCTACTTATCCAATCTTCACCCTTTAGGCTGAGGAAGAACAGTAGGCCTTAGAATGTAGTTTTGGATTCCTTGCTTGAAGCTGATAGACACAGGACCTAAGGGAATATTGATGAACATACAGGTTAAATTCCACTAAGAAATGTCTCACTAAAAGATTATTAAAAATATATTTTATATTGCGGCAGAGTTGTAACAGCTATGATAATTTGCATTTGTGTGATGTTCTGTAACCTGCATATATCCTTAGATACATTATCTTCTTTTATCTGTTCAGCTTGCCCTTGAGACAGATTTTATTAGTTCATTTTTTCAGATGAAGAAACTGTCCCAACTTCTTTTTTTTTTTAATGTTTATTTTATTTTATTTTTGGCTGCGTCAGGTCTTAGTTGCGGCTCGTGGGATCCTCCGTTCTGGCCTGTGGGCTCCTTGTTGTGGTGCATGGGCTCCAGAGTGCATGGGCTCTGTAGTTGTGGTGCGTGGGCTCTCTAGTTTTGGCCTGCGTGCTCAGTAGTTGCGGTGTGCAGGCTTAGTTGCCCCGCAGCATGTGGGATCCTAGTTCCCTGACCAGGGATTGAACCCGAATCCCCTGCATTGGAAGGCGGATTCTGAACCACTGGACCACCAGAGAAGTCCCTGTCCCAAGTTAAGGTGACTTGCCTAAGGTCATTTTAGCCACTAAGTGGCAGAGCTGGCACTCATCCGTTTAACTCCTAAACGGTTATCTTTGCTAGAAATACATTTCTGTTTATATAGCTGGTTTAGATTAAAACAGAGTAAATACTGATATTTATCTTCTCTGTTTAAAAAAAAGAAAAGGTGCGGGGGGCGTACCAGGTTGGACACTTGAGCAAAGATAGATGAGTATACTTCCTTGCTAAGGTGGTGTGAGTGAGCCTTGTTGGCATACAGAAAACAGTTTAGCCACCTAAGAACTGGAAATAAAGATTTCCAAGTAGAAATGTTGCAGAAGCCCTAAAAGTGTCTCAATAAAAGCCATTTTAAAAGAAAAAGGAAACAACTCATTTTTATTTCCCCTCCCCACCCTTGATATTTTGAGATATAAAGTGAGTTTATCTGATAAGGAAGCTGGGATGTTTGAGGAAGGGAAGGAGGGCAGTTGAAAGTAATTGCTATTTTGAATTTTAGGACAAGATAGCCTTTCTTTCTCTTCTGAAGGTATAGTTAAGAATATTTCTTGAAGACCTAAATGATGAAGGAGTATAGAAAGCATTTATTTTATTTATCAGAATACTGTTGTGGAAAACTTAGATCGCTTTTCTTGTGCAGAACTCTTTGTTGATTAAATTAGTTTTATCTGTGCAGTGTATTTCTGAAGTTTAAAAATTATATAATATACTTTAATAATTCATCTGTAGGATTGTTTATGCTATATAATTGAATACATGAATAAATTGTATTTACTAATGACATAAGTTTTAGTGACAATACTTCTTTCTCTAAGGCTTTTTATTACTCTTTGCACTTAAAGTTATAAGGTATACTCACAACAGAGTTAGATTTACATATGAAAGGCAGCTCATGAGAATAGTAACTGTTAAAAACACAACACATATTCTCTGACTTTAGGGGAAATGGGAGTGGTAAGTAAAACTTGAAGTAGTAATTTTTAAAAACATGGATAATAAAGTTTACTGTGACATAACCTTTTTTTTTTAAGTCAGAAGGATGTTTATTACATAAAACAATTAGAAACAGCTTAAATAACTTGTGACATTAAGACAGTAGAATGCTATGTAACTATAAAAGTGGTGTGGTATAACATTTAGCGACATCTCATAGACGTCTGTGTAGCTAGGCATACAAAGCATTCCCATAGGCATTTCTTAGCAAATAATTCCTTTAATAATGCTGGAAAGTAGTATGGGTCAGTGGCTTCCCTTTTGAGCACAGAAGGAAATTGAAGCCCTCAGGAAAACGTCCAAAGTTAAGGGTCTTGCCTGAGCTCTATAGGGCTAGTTGGTTAGGGCAACACAAGTCTCCAAATTCAGCTACTAGTGCTCTTTCCACTTGTTATAAGAGCACTGGTATCATTTCTTCAGGTTTAGTTTTAAACTTGGCTTTGCTTCTGCCCCTTTAAGAAAGTATCAGGTGTCAGAGTCAGCTTTTAATTCTTAACTTTTCAGTATTGTATACTTACTGATTTGGTACTTCTGAGATTATGAACACTATAGTTCCTTGCCTTTGGCTGGGAAATATCCAAGAATAAAACAGGTATACCTATAAATTAGTTGCCTTGTAGAGGTAAGTAAATATAAATTACATTTACACCCATTGGGTAGCATTAAAAATTGTACAGTGAATTCATGTAAAGCATCCCTTTGCTTTTATTTGATGGTTTGTTAATTGAGATTTGTAAATGACTTTTCTTAAATGTAGGTTTGGTTTTGTTTTGTTTTTTGGTAATTTTATTATTTGGCATAAACATTTAACCCGACTTTTTCTACTAACAAGTGCTTGGAGAATTAATTGTAGTACCAGTTTGAATCACATTTCCATCTCATTTAGAAAAATTTAAAAAATATTTCTGATGATAAAATTAAAGACAACAAAAATGAATTCCCCAAGTACAAAATTAGTAGTCAATTTAAGACTTACCACTGGCTGATATGGATAAATAGCCACTGTAGCCATGTAACTTAGGCACCAGAGCCACTGTTTAAAAAAAAAAAAAAAAAGAGCCTTGAAGTTGTATGGCTTTTAGGATTAGAAAAAAGAATGGAAAGCAGAAATAAAGAAACCTGACCCTGGAACAGGTTTCTAGACAGAGCTGGCATGCCATATGGGCAACCCTACCCCAGAGAAATAGACATTGCCAGAATGTTTTCATTAATTGTGTTACATTGTTAAGGTTCTATTAAATAATTTTTAAACATTTTTTAAACATCTTTATTGGAGTATAATTGCTTTACAGTGATTAAACATTTTTATTTGAAAAATCCATAGTATGTCTTAGAAGGTTTGGCTGAGTTATTTATATGTCATTCAGAATTGATCCTGTTGTTTAACACTGCTGAAATCTCTTGAGTTTAGGGTAACAATTTTAAGGGACGTGGATGCCTAGGGAGAGGTCACTGGAAGACATGAGAGCTGTGTACTGGAAGGGGAATTATCAGATATGTAAACATTTATTTTTTTCACAATTTAAAATTATTGCAGTTATTTCATAATTAATTATACTATTAATTAACCAAATGTCCCTTTTATTTGTTAACTTTTACATTGCTGTCACTCATATTTTTATCCTTTGACTTATTTTTCATTTTTATAGATAAAGTGGAGAACTTTAGTGAAGAACATGAAAAAAATAGTTACCATATTTACAAAAATGCTGAAGACAGTACTAAGAAACCCAATGCAGAAACTACAGTGGCTTCTGGATACAAAGCTGATGAAATCAAAGAAACAAATGATACTTGGAACTCCCAGCTTGGAAGAAGGTCAGAATCTCCATCAGAAACATCTTCAGTCAAGGGATCTGTAAGAACTGGTTTGTATGAATGGGATAATGACTTTGAAGATAGCAGATCAGAAGATTGTATTTTAAGTTTGGATAGTGATCCTCTTTTGGAGATGAAGGATGAGGATTTTAAAAATCGGTTGGAAAATCTAAATGAAGCCATTGAGGAAGACATCATGCAAAGTGTTCTTAGGCCAAGCAACTGTAGGACGTATTGTAGGGCCAATAAAGCAAAATCCTCACAAGGAGCATCAAATTTTGATAAGCTAATGGACGGCACCAGTCAGGGCTTAGCCAAAGCAAACAGTGAATCAAGTAAAGATGGCCTGAATCAGGCAAAGAAAGGCAGTGTAAGTTGTGGGACCAGTTTTAGAGGGACGGTTGGACGGACTAGAGATTATACTGTTTTACATCCATCTTGCTTGTCAGTTTGTAATGTTACCATACAGGATACTATGGAACGCAGCATGGATGAGTTCACTGCATCAACTCCTGCAGATTTGGGAGAAGCTGGCCGGCTAAGAAAAAAAGCAGATATTGCAACGTCTAAGACCACTACTAGATTTCGACCTAGTAATACTAAATCTAAAAAAGATGTTAAACTTGAATTTTTTGGTTTTGAAGATCATGATGAGACAGGAGGTGATGAAGGAGGTTCTGGGAGTTCTAATTACAAAATTAAGTATTTTGGCTTTGATGATCTCAGTGAAAGTGAAGATGATGAAGATGATGACTGTCAAGTGGAAAGAAAGACAAACAAAAAAAGATCTAAAACGGCTCCATCACCCTCCTTGCAGCCTCCTCCAGAAAGCAGTGATAATTCCCAGGACAGTCAGTCTAGTACTAATAATGCAGGTAAGACTTAAAAAAAAACTACAAGTAAACGTGTTTTTCAGGCTTAAGTAACAGCTACTTAGATTCCTCCTGGATACTCAGTTTTAGCTTGTTACTACATTTAATTTTAATAGGAGTACCTGTTTAGTGCCAAAGATTACCTTATCCAAAGATAACAGCATTTAAATGTTAATAAAGTCCTACCTTGTAAGGAACCAGTTTGTAAATTGGGGAGTCTTTTCATATTTGTATTTTAATTCTACCATTAGCACTTGAGAATTTGTGTGTGTGTGTGTGTGTGTGTGTGTTTATAGGGACACTGAACATCTTGATGTTTCAGTTTTGAAAAACTAAATGCAATGGAGACATAAGGATAGATTTTGGTCATTTAGAACTATATTGATATTAGATGGTTGTAATGAGGAAAATATTAGAAAATTAAAGTAAAAAAGCCTAATCAATCAATAAATGTTAAAAAACATTCTAAAGAAATCTTAAATTTATGAAGTTAAGATTAAATCTTAAGAATCATCCTCGTAACTTAATAAAATTAAAAAGTGCTAGTTAAGTATTTATACACTCTTATCAGTGAAAAATTAATTTGTCCCTTAAGGTAGTAGGACCAGTAATGACTTGAAGTCCTTGAGGAGTTGATAGTCTCCACTGAGAGACAAACAAAAGTAATAGGTTAGCTTTGCTATGAGTAAGTCACTGCTTGACAAGGACTCTGTGAAGTGGATTGACTGTTGAGTGGGGAAGAGTATGTGAAAGCCTCTGGGATACAAGGGCTATATTTATTTGTATTTAACCAAATACAGTTTTCCTATATCAGTTTACTTGTTAAATAGAGCTTTTGTCCTTTGAGGGTCGTAGAACAAGAGTCATTATGGTGAATTAGAACTATCATAGTAGGGACTTCCCCTGGTGGTCCAGTTGGTTAAGAATCCGCCTGCTAATGCAGGGGACGAGCCCTGGTCCATGAAGATCCCACATGCTGTGGAGCAACTAAGCCCGTGTGCCACAACTGCTGAGCCTGTGCTCTAGAGCCCGTGGGCCACAACCACTGAAGCCTGTGCGTGTAGAGCCTGTGGTCCGCAGGAAGACAAACTACCACAGTGAGAAGCCCACGCACAGCAGTTAACAGTAGCCCCTGCTTGCCGCAACTAGAGAAAGCCCGTGCACAGCAACAAAGACCCAATGCAGCCAAAAATAAATTTAAAATAAAAAAAAGACTCCATGCTCCCAATGCAAGGGACCTGGGTTCTGATCCCTGGTCAGGGAACTAGATCCCTCATGCCGCAACTAAGAGCCCACAGGCTGCAACTAAAGATCCCGTAGTATTCTTATATATAGATTCTCTTATAGAGTGTCTCATACTTGAGGCTACCTACCATTTTGCTTCATTTGGCCTAAAAATAGGTTTGCTAGATTAGAATCGCTAGAACTAGAGTTACACAGGAGTAGCCCCTAGGAGCCTGCCTTACTCCCCACTGCAAAAAAATAAGAGTATTTTCAGAATTCAACATTGTGTTGAATTGCTTCTGAAGAACTGAAGTTTGCTGCAGCCTTGCTAGTCACTTGAGATATGACTGGGTAGACAGCTTCACATTTGCTTTCTCCGGAAGATGATTAATAATTATGTACTGAAACCTGAACTCCAGTCCTGCTACAGCCTTCTTAGCTCTTATCCTAACCTTGAGAGCAAGTTATCCTAAATCATTAGGCTCCCTTTGAAAAACGTCATGTTGATACCAAATAATGTTTAAAAATTAGAGACTGTCTGATTGATATATCCAAAGTTGGAATCTGAGTCTTCATACAGTGTATGAAACAGCAAACATTTTTAAGGGTTGGGACAGAGAAAAGTCTTGCTTTTTTTTTTTTTTTTTTTTTGCGGTACGCGGGCCTCTCACTGTTGTGGCCTCTCCCGTTGCGGAGCACAGGCTCCGTCGCGCAGGCTCAGCGGCCATGGCTCACGGCATGTGGGATCTTCCCGGACCGGGGCACGAACCCGTGTCCCCTGCATCGGCAGGCGGACTCTCAACCACTGCGCCACCAGGGAAGCCCAAGTCTTCCTTTTTTTTTTTTTTTTTTAATATTTATTTATTTATTTAGGCTGTGCCGGGTCTTAGTTGCCGTACACGGGAACCTCGTTGCCATGTGCAGGCTCTTTAGTTGCAGCATGTGGGATCTTTAGCTGCGGCATGCAGAATCTTTAGTTGTGGCATGCGAACTCTTAGTTGTGGCATGCACATGGGATCTAGTTCCCTGACCAGGGATCGAACCTGGGCCTCTTGCACTGGGAGCGTGGAGTCTTAGCCACTGGACTACCAGGGAAGTCCCCTTCCTATTTTTTTCTTTTTTGTTTTCGTTTAGGCTAGAAAAGAATATAACCATTTGGAAATTAGTGTAATCCTTTGGTTAGTTTTGTGGGAGTACCACAGACCATGGAACTACATTGTACTAGGTCATTCTGTATCTTTTGCCAAGGATAGCTATACCCTTTTTTGGGTTTTTTAAAAAATGTGGCCTCTTCAGATATAAGCAGGCATTCTTTGAAGGCCAACATGATTCAGAGTACTTAAATTCTAGAAAAATGTTACAGGTACATATCACCTGATTGTGTGTGTGTGTGTGTGTGTGTGTGTGTGTTTAAACTAGACCATGCCAGTATTAATGTTGATAGATAACTAACAGTTATATCAACTTTGAAGAACAAATTCTGGAAAAGAATTGATTTTGCCAGTAAAACTGGAGCACATACACAGCAACTAGGTTTCTGATTTTCTTTTAGAGTAGGGGACAAGCAGGGAGTGAGCATGGGAGAATGAGACTTAGTATCTTGGAGTATTTTGTCAACTCTGTGGTGCTTTTATTCCTTTTTTTTTCTCCCCACAATATGCCTCTTTCTCCTCAAAGTGTTCATAGGTTGTCTGGTAGACAATTTGAAATAATAGAAAGCTAGCTAGTTTTGATTACTGTTTCAGAAAACTTGGATTTTACAGAGGATTTGCCTGGTGTGCCTGAAAGTGTGAAGAAGCCCCCAAATAAACAAGGAGATAAATCAAAGGAAAATACCAGAAAGATTTTTAGTGGCCCCAAACGGGTAAGTAAAGCACTATCAGTGATTTGTATTATTGTTGGAGGGCTCAACTCTTTTTTTATTTAAAAATTACTAACATCATGGCAATTAAATTTTGTCTTTCAAAGGATATATGTAAATTATTTTTTAAAAGCATTGTAACCATTTTTTGAAGTGTGGTAAAACATATATGGTAAAACATATTGCACTTTATTATATGCAAAGGTACAATTCAGTGACATTAAATACATTCATAGTGTTGTATAACCGACACCATTACCTATAACCAAAACTTTTTCATCATCTCTAACAAAAACACTGTACACATTAAACAATAACTCCACCTTGACCTGCCCAGCCTCTGGTAAACACAGTTTTACTTTCTGTCTCTATAAATTTGCCTATTCTAGGTGCCTCATGTAAGTGGAGTCACGCAATGTGTGTCTATCTGTGCCTGGCTTATTTCACTAATCATTATGTTGTCAAGGTCCCTCCCTGTTGTAACATATATCAGAATGTTTCTTTTTTACGGCTGAATACCAAATTTTGTTTATCCATTCATCTGTAGATGGACACTTAGGTGGTTCTCACTTTTTGGCTATTTGAGTCCCTGCTTTCAATTGATTTGGATACTTAAGAGTGGAATTTTGGGGACATATGGTAGGTTTTTGTTTAACTGCCAAAGTGTTTTCCACCTTGACTGCATCATTTTTATATTCATATTAGCAATGCACAAGGTTTCCAATGTTTCTACATCCTCACCAACATTTATTTTCTGAGTTTTTTTTTTTTTGATAATAGCTATCCTAATGTGTGGGAAATGGTATCTCATTGTGGTTTGATTTACATTTTCCTAATTATTGATGTTGAGCATCTTTTCATGTACTTGCTGGACATTTGTATATCTTTTTTTGGAGAAATGTCTGTTCAGTGCCCATTTTTGAATCAAGTTGTTTGGTTTTTTATTGTTGAGTTATAGGAGTTCTTTATATATGAATGTCTTATTAGATACATAATTTGCACATAGATGTTCCTATACTGTGAATTGTCTCTTTACTCTTTCTTGGTAGTATGCTTTAATATCAGTGAAGTCCAGTTTATCTTTTTCTTTTGTTACCTGTGCTTTTGGTGTCATATCTAAGAAATCATTGTCAAATTGGATGTCATGTACCTTTTCCCTATGTTTTCTTCTAGGTTTTATAGTTTTAGGTTTTGCATTTAGGTCATTGATCCATTTTGAGTTAATTTCTGTATATAGTATAAGTTAAGGGTGCAACTTCATTCTTATGCATTATATAAGTCATTTTAATATGGTCCAGCATAGGTATTGAGAATAATTTGCTTGACTTTACCTTTTTTTAAAAAGATTCCTTTACTTAAATAGCTTGTATAGTGTTAAACAGTTTTGTTATTGAAAATTGCAGTTAGAAGTTGTTGACATTTTTTGTAGACTGAACTACTTTTAAGCAACTAAAGAATGAGTGTGTCCATATTATCTGGCCTCGTTTTATTTTATTCTTTTACCTCTGTAAACAGCCAGTTAGGAATCTTTTCAGAGTGATTGTGTTATACTTTTGCAGCCCCAGGTGCTCACCCCCCACCGGAAAAAAAAATGCTTAATGCTCATTTCAACAGAGCTAACTTGCTCTGGAGCCAGGGGCCAGGGTAGTGTGGTGTAATGGCTATAGCACTTAATGCTTAGGTGAGATTTTGGTTTATAAAATTGTGTATGGCATGTGTTGATTTCTAGTGTAAAAGTTATACATTTTTTGGTTTCAGGACTACTTCACATTCTTAAAAATTTTATTAAGAATCCCAGAAAGCTTTTGATTATATATGTTATATTTATCAAATTGGAAGTGAAAACATATTTCAAAGATAGTTATTGATAATTCACTTAACAGTAACCCTTTACATGTTAATATAACATTTTAGCGAGAATTATTTTAAAAAGCAGTGCATTTTTTGCAAATCTCTTTATAAAGTTTGGCTTAGTAAAAGACAGCTAGATTCTTTAGGATTACCAGATGCAAACTAGTATGTTTAGGATGGATAAACAACAGTATCCTACCGTATAGCACAGGGAACTCTGTTCAGTATCCTGTGATAAACCATAATGGAAAAGAATATGACAAAGAATATATATAACTGAGTCACTTTGCTGTACAGCAGAAATTAACCTAACATTGTAAATCAACTATACTTCAATAAAATTTTTTTAGAAAAGAGCTAGATTCTTATATCCTCTATATTCAGTATTTTTCATTATGTTGTTTTAGTTGAAAAATATGAAGAAAATCCAGCCTCACATAGATAAGTAGTTGTATTTTAAGTAGTTTTTTCAGATAATTATGGACATTCTTCGTTGACATTACACCAAAATTGAAAAAAATGGGAGTTTCTTTCTTTTTAAAATTTATTTATTTATTTATTTATTTATTTATTTATTTATGGCTGTGTTGGGTCTTAATTGCTGTGCACAGGCTTTCTCTAGTTGCGGCGAGTGGGGGCTGCTCTTCGTCGCGGTGCATGGGCTTCTTACTGCGATGGCTTCTCTTGTTGCAGAGCATGGGCTCTAGGCGTGCAGGCTTCAGTAGTTGTGGCTTGTGGGCTCTAGAGCGCAAGCTCAGTAGTTGTGGCGCACGGGCTTAGTTGCTCCGCGGCATGTCGGATCTTCTCGGACCAGGGCTTGAACCCGTATCCCCTGCATTGGCAGGCAGATTCTTAACCACTGCGCCACCAGGGAAGCCCCGGGAGTTTTTCTTTTCTTTTTTAATATTTATTTATTTATTTGGTTGTGCCGGGTCTTAGTTGTGGCATGTGAGATCTAGTTCCCCAACCAGGGATCGAACCCAGGCACCCCCTGCATTGGGAGCGCAGAGTCTCACTCACTGGACCATGAGGAAGGTCCCTACCCCAGGAGCTTCTTAAAGCTTAGTTGTAACTTGGAGTCTAAAACCATGCCAGTGAACCTTTCATAATGTTGCATTAAAATCTGTTGGTCTGTCTTGCCTTTGAATGGATCTTTTACATATGCATGCTTTGTAACATTATACATTGGTCATTTGGAAAATACTGGTTAGATTGATTTATCTAAAACTTTCAATGGTGACACACTTCATTATACAGTGTCAAAAATATCATTAATATCACTGCCAAACTCATCAGAAAAGTCTTTTAAGTATTGGGAAGCTATCAAGGTCACAGTTCTCCAGAATTTTAGTTTTTGCTTAAAAGTTGAAATTTTTTCATTGGCAGAAAATACTTCAGGGAAAATGACTGGCAATGACAGGCCTACTTTGTTCATTTTTGAGAAAATGTCTGCATAATACCCAAGCCTGTATAAGCATAGTTTGTCAGTCTTTTAAGTAAAGAATGGTGTTCAGAAAAAAAGTGGCTAGTTCAGCTTGAAACTTGAGCCAGTAGTGTTTTTTTGATACAACCACACTTTATATGCAACAGAAGTGTTTTAGGCACACTGGTTTTGTCACATAGACCATTAGTGCACTTAGGGTTACGATTTAATCAGTAATTTTCACTCCTTTATCAAGGGCTTTTTTCTTATGTGAAACTGGCATTTTATTTTTTAACTATGAAGTATGTAGCAGTGAAGAATATGACTACTTATATACAGTTCAGAGCCCCTACCTTGATTCATGCTAAGACACCAACAGCTTTACCCAGCATTGCTTTTGCACCATCCCTACAAATATCAACAAAGTGAAAAAGGCAAACAACATAGTATTATTGTGAAAATGGTTTTGTCTTTGTAGACACCCTGGAAGAGTTTCCTGAGTCCTTTAAAGCATTCTACTTTATTTCTCCCACCTCAACTTTTTATTATAAAAAGTTAAAATATACAGAAAATGTAAAAAAGCAATGTGATGAATAACTATATTCCTCTATCTAGATTGATCCCCACCCCCCCCACCAAATCATCATAATTACACACAGTCCCCTTCCTCTTCCCCTTTTTCTCTTCTCTTCATATATGTGTGTGTGTGTGTGTGTGTGTGTGTATTATATAACATTTTTTCCTGTCGTATTTGAAAGTAAGTTGTTGAGATAGCATGCATTTCTTAATAAAAAAGACAATCTCATACCTAACTGTGGTTATATGATTATAATACTTAAGAAAATTAGTAATTCTTTGATATAATCCTGTGTCCAGTCCATATTCAGTTTTCCTCAGCTGTCTCCAAAATGTCTTTTAGTGCTGTTTTTCTCCCCAAACTATAATCATTTACTTGTTACAACTCTTTAATCCTGAGCAGTCCCCTCATCTTTTTAAAATTCCCCATGGCACTAGTTTTTTGTTGTTGCTTTTCTGTTGTTTTTTTTTTGTTTTTAAGAGCCCAGGATATCTGTCTTGTAGAATGTTTCACATTCAGATTTTATCTGATTGTTTCCTGATGATGTAAGTTGTTACTCCACTATATTAAAGTAGTATGGTGTCATAGAACACTGGAAGTAAGTCTCTATGTTTGATTAGGCTGAGGTTACACATATTTTGGCAAGAATGCCTCAAAATAATATTGTGTATGTTGCATCACGTCTGAAGGTATGTAATACCTGGTTATTCCACTCAAAATTGTTTGACCACCTATTGAAGGTTGTGACCACTGGATCTCCCCAAAATAAAAGTATGTTTTTCCTTTTATAATTTAATTACTAAGCTTCTGGGTGTTACTCTGGCAGCACGTGAATATCCTGTTCCCCTTTATTGTTTTACTTCATCATTTTAGCATCCATTGTGGATCTTTGCCTGCATCAGTTATTACACTGACAGTTACAGAATGGTGAGTTTTCTAATTGCAATTTCTTCTACATCTAATAACTGGAATTTTGTAAAAAGGAGTTTTCTTTCTCCCCATCCCAACCCCGAACTCCTATCGCTATAGACTCAATAATTTTTACTTATTAAATGTATTTATAATAGATTTGGCCAGAGTAAACCATTTCAAGCCATTTCTTGTGTCCTTCTGATATAGACCCATCATCTTTGAGCTTTTTTGCTTTCTGCACAAAAGATGACCCGGACTTACCTTGTGCTTTCAATCATGGACCCATCCAAGGATCCTTGGTTCTTTTTGTGGGGATTAGTACTTAGAAACCCAGAACTAAGTGCTGGGTGTGTTCGTTGCTTCTAGGCTCTTTCACTGGACAGAGCTGTGAAATACATTGAAAAATAAACTGAGTTCATACTGGTAGTTTCATTTCAAATTTAACATTTCAGAATTTGGTACTTAGCTTTCTTGCTTTATTCTACAGCACACATTACTTTTTAAATTATAACACCAATATTATTATGAACAGTAAATACACTAAGTGAAGTTAAAATTTCTTTCCAGTTCTTTTTGTCTTTAGATTATTTCACTAAGGATGAAGTCATGGTAATGTGTTCAAAAGTTTTGAAGTAATTTTTATCTTGTGTATGTTAATTCAGTATTCAAGTTCATTTTTTTAAACTTAGTTTTAAACTTAATATTGGATATATTTCTTTCCTACTAACATGACTTAGGAGGCAGCAGTGTACACGTACTTGACCCGATTACAAAGGAATCTCTCCGGCCTAAAGTAAATCAGGTCATGCAACCAAGTAGGCAGAAGACCTATTTACTGTTGATGGATAGTGTCAGAGGAAAATTAAGAAAATCATTATTAATTTATGAAACCGAAAGAGCTATGAGATTGAACTCATTTAAAAGATGTAATATAAGTAAAGCCTGCCTTAAAACAATAGTCCTGATTTAATCCCCAAAGAGGCTTCAGTAAATGTTTTAATTGCCTTTTTAACCTCCTATTGAAAGGTTTGCCCAAAACCCTCTTTAAGTGGAATTGTGTCAGAATTTTTTCACTTAGATACTACTACTATTTAGGTGGATCCGTAAGATTCAAAAATGAGACTTTGGGCTTCCCTGGTGGCGCAGTGGTTGGGAGTCCGCCTGCCGATGCAGGGGACGCGGGTTCATGCCCCGGTCTGGGAGGATCCCACGTGCTGCGGAGCGGCTGGGCCTGTGGGCCATGGCCGCTGGGCCTGCGCGTCCGGAGCCTGTGCTCCGCAACGGGAGAGGTCGCGGCGGTGAGAGGCCCGCGTACAGCAAAAAAAAAAAGAGAGAGAGAGACTTTGATCCAGAGTGTTATAAGTACTTTAGTAAAAAGTAATAAAAAATGCTTTAGATCCCATGGAAGTTATGTATCCTTATGAAAATATCTAGGTAAAGAATTTAGAAGCCTCCTTCAGGAAGAGAGCAGCAAGAAGTTAAGCAGTATAAAATCCCTAGCTCTTAAAATAAATAGGTCATCCATTTGTCTTCAAGACAGCTAAAAGACTACTTAAGAGTTGTTTAAAAGGAGAGAACCATTGAGAAACAGAAATAGTGGAAATTTAACCTATTGAGTTTTGATGAGTATAAAGGAATACAGGAAATAAATGGGATCAAAGTTTTAAGCATTTATAGATTAACAGAGTGGAAAGAATAGATTTGTTTCATATATGAGAAATTAGGATTCATGTTTTCGATGTAAAAAGGATAAGCTCAGTTCTCCAAGGAGTTTTATGTAGGTTATCCCCCAAATCTCCAGAGAAAAAGGAAAGGCAGGGGTCACTAGGTAGGTGGGCATAGGAAATGTACTCAGCAGTTGTTCCATTTCTCCATTATAATAGAAATACCCTCCTGTAGCTGATAGGTCAGTGGGAGTATCTGGGTCTTCTGCATTCTGATTAAAAGCACTAATGACCTCATTTCTGAGTGGTGGAGAGGTGGCCCATGTCTTGTAGTGGCAAATTTTCCTCCTTATCTATCAGGCTTTCTTAGCTCATGTTTTGGATTGAATAAAGCTGTTGTGGAGGGTAGCCCTGTACATTGGAGGATATTTAACAACATTGCTGACCTCTACCCACCAGATGCTAGTCCTGTTTTCCCCTGCTCCGTGCGCCTCCAGTTCAACCAAAAATGTCTTGGACATTACTAAATGTCCTATGGGGGTCAAAATGGGCTCCCCTCTCATTGGGGGTATGTGTGTGTATGTATGATTTGAGAGTAAGTTGTAGACTTAATGCTGATTACTCCCAAATACCTTAGTCTTTACTTTCTGAAAACAAGAGTACTCTACTCGATAGCTATAGTATACCCATCAAAACCAGGAAGCTAATAATAACATTGATACAATAATTCAGTCTAATCCACAGATCCCATTCAGTTTTACCAATTGTCTCATTAATGGCCTTTACAGCAGACCAAATCACGCATTATTCCCCCCTCCCCTGCATCTCCCAAAGAAAGAACCCATGATCCAATCCAGAATCACATGTTGTATTTAGTTGTCACAAGTCTCCACCCTCCTTCAGTCTGGAACATCTGTGTCTTTCCTAGTCTTTCCATGGCTTTGATATCTTTGAAGAGTTAAAATCAGTTATTTGTTGAATGTCCCTCAGTTTGTGCTTGTCTGATGTTTCCTCCCAATTAGATTTAGGTTTTGTGTATCTGGTGGAAATACCTCAGAAGAGGTGCTCTGTTCTTACTGCATCATACCAGGTGGCACACAATGTCACTTTGTACCATCGCTATTGACGTTAACGATCGCTTGAGGTCTGTCAGGTTCCTCAACTCCTCATCAAACTTTTACCCACTAGTTTTAGCATTGATTTTTGCCTGAATCAATCTTTACTATGATGGTTGTTGAATTTTTTTTTTCTAATTACATCCTGCCTTCTCTAGTTGTTAGTAGTTGGCCTTCTACTGGTAAGGTAGATTTTTTTCCTCTCCTTCATGTATATAAAAGAATATATGTATTTATATATTCATTATGTAGTATATACATTATATATTCATTATATATTCATTTAAGTATTTATAAATTTCTTTATGTCAGTATGAACATGGATTTCTGTTTTATTCAGTCATTTGTTACTGTTATTTATTTAAATGATAGTACTATTATTATTTCGATACTCAGATTTTCTTAGACTTGGCCTGTTCGTGGTTTTTCAAACTGGCTTTTAACATGGCCCACCACTTTGCATTTCCTTGCTAATGACACACAGAGATGTTCAAGGCTCATGATGCACATTCCCAGTTGTGGAATCAACCATTCCTCCAAGGACCCCTGTTTTCTTTTAGTGGAGAATAATCTTTAAAAATAAAATTTGGTCACAAAGTATAGTCATTTCTTCTGGGGTGTCATTGCTTCTAGGCCTTCTTTGAGTTAACAGAGCAAGGAAACACGTGAATACATGCATTTTCTTCCTCTCTCCTTCGCCCCCCCCCCGCCATCACACAGACACATACTTATTTCATATCTGTATACTTAGAACCATGAGTTCACACTGATACCTCCAATTCTAGTTCAACACCACATGTTTTATTCTAGCCTTCCCACTTTGCACATTTTACTTCTCTTTGCTGACAGCGAGGAATCTGGTTCCCAGTATCCTCAATACATTTACGTATTTGCTCAGTCCTCTTGTATATAGCCAATTTCCTGACCACACAGGCCATCTCCTCAGCTTTAGTGCCACCAGCCAAGAGGTCCCTGTTCCCTCTCTCTATCTTCCCATGTTAGAAAACATTAACTTGGGAATTCCCTGGTGGTCCAGTGGTTAGGACTCTGCACTTCCATGGCTGGGGTCCCAGGTCCGATCCCTGGTCAGGGAACTAAGATCTCACAAGCTGTGTGGTGCAGCCAAAAAAAAAAAAAAAAAAAGTTAACTTTTTAAGCTTGCTGGCTGTGAGGATTTTCCCCAACACCTCACCAGGTATATAGAGAATTCTGTTCATAACAGAATTGAGGGCTGGCTGCGTGAACACATGTGGCAGAAAGAAGATGAGGTAAAGTAAACTTCTGGTAAGAACATATTTGAAATGATTACTCAGAAAAGTTGTCACTTGCAAGGGAGAAAAGTAAAGATAAAGTTTGAGGGATTAGGTTGAAACATACCTGGTTTTAAGTACCTGTTGTTTCTGTATGTGGTTTTATCATTTGATAATTTTTTAAAAAATAAATATTTATTTATGTTCGGCTGTGTCGGGTCTTCATTGCTGTGCACGGGCTTTCTCTAGTTGCAGCCAGCGGGGCCTACTCTTTTTTTTTTTTTTTTTTTTTTTTGCACTACATGGGCCTCTCACTGTTGTGGCCTCTCCCGTTGCGGAGCACAGGCTCCAGACGCACAGGCTCAGCGGCCATGGCTCATGGGCCCAGCCGCTCCGTGGCATGTGGGATCTTCCCGGACCGGGTCACGAACCCATGTCCCCTGCATCGGCAGGCAGACTCTCAACCACTGCGCCACCAGGGAAGCCCGGGGGCTACTCTTTGTTGCGGGGCGCAGGTTTCTCATTGTGGTGGCTTCACTTGTTGCAGAGCACAGGCTCTAGGCACACAGGCTTTAGTAGTTGTGGCTCGCGGGCTCTAGAGTGCAGGCTCAGTAGTTGTGGTGCATGGGCCCAGTTGCTCCGCGGTATGTGGGATCTTCCTGGGCCAGGGCTCGAACTCGTGTCCCCGGCATTGGCAGGCGGATTTTCAACCACTGCGCCACCAGGGAAGTCCTGATCATTTGATAATTTTAATTTTTTTTTCTTTCAGTGCCATCTTATTTCTGATCACTGGCTACAGTTTCTCTGAATCCCATTATTTGTAGTTGCCGTATATTGGGTTGGCTAAAATGTACGTTCAGTTTTTTTCCATAATGTGGCTCTAGTAGTGCTTAGTTGTCATTAACTTCATTTGAAACAATTTTGTTAGATTGTATGTGACAGCCGTCATATCAGCGTGCATTAAAAAAAAAAAACACATCAGGGGCTTCCCTGGTGGCGCAGTGGTTGAGAGTCCGCCTGCTGATGCAGGGTACATGGGTTCATGCTCCAGTCCGGGAGGATTCCACATGCCGCGGAGCGGCTAGGCCCGTGAGCCATGGCCGCTGAGCCTGTGCGTCCGGAGCCTGTGCTCTGCAACAGGAGAGGCCACAACAGTGAGAGGCCCACGTACCGCAAAAAAAAATCAAAATTGGTGAATTTTTGTGGAGCCATTTTAATATTGAAGATGGAAGAAAACAACATTTTAGGCATATTATGTTTTATTATTTCAAGAAAGGTAAAAACGCAACTGAAGCGCACAAAAAGATTTGTGCAGTGTATGGAGAAGGTGCTGTGACTGATCGAAGGTGTCAAAAGTGGTTTGCAAAGTTTTGTGCTGGAGATTTCTCACTGGACGATGCTCCACGGTCGGGTAGACCAGTTGAAGTTGATAGTGATCAAATTGAGACAGTAATTGAGAACAATCAACGTTATACCACGTGGGAGATAGCCTACATACTCAAAATATCCAAATCAAGCGTTGAAAGTAATTTTCACTAGCTTGGTTATGTAATTACTTTGATGTTTGGGTTCCACATAAGTTAACCAAAAAAGCCTTCTTGACCATATTTCCACATGCGATTCTCTACTTACTGTAACGAAAACGTTCCGTTTGTAAAACAAACTGATGGGTGATGAAAAGTGAATACTGTACAATAATGTGGAATGGAAGAAATTGTGGGACAAGCGAACCACCACCAATCACACCAAAGGCTGGTCTTCATCCAAAGAAGGTGATGTTGTGTATACAGTGGGATTGGAAGGGAGTCCTCTATTATGAGCTCCTGCTGGAAAACCAAACGATTAATTCCAACAAGTACTGCTCCCAGTTAGACCAGCTGAAAGCAGCACTGGACGAAAAGCATCCGGAATTAGTCAACAGAAAACGCATAATCTTCCATCAGGATAACACAAGACCGCATGTTTCTTTGATGACCAGACAAAAACTGTTACAGCTTGGCTGGGAATTTCTGATTCATCTGCCGTATTCACCAGACATTGCACCTTCGGATTTCCATTTATTTTGGTCTTTACAAAATTCTCTTAATGGAAAAAATTTTCAATTCCCTGGAAGACTGTAAAAGGCACCTGGAACAGTTCTTTGCTCAGAAAGATGAAAAGTTTTGGGAAGATGGAATTATGAAATTGCCTGAAGAATGTCAGGAGGTAGTGGAACAAAACAGTGAATACGTTGTTCAATAAAGTTGTTGGGGAAAATGAAAAATGTGTCTTTTATTTTTACTTAAAAATTGAAGGAGCTTTTTGGCCAACCCCGTATGTGCTGATAAGCTTAGATCATTTTTTCTGCCTGCCCTGCTTTTTGTTTGATTTCTAGCTTTCCATTCAGCTGCTGCCAGTTTGCTCTCTTCCTAAGGGATTATCTGTATAATCATCCCAACTAACCTTCAGTGCTTGGAGGGTTATATTTTACTTTGGGCTTTGGCCATCTTATTTTGCCTGTTAAGACTATTTGCTGGGTCATTGATGAAACTAACCATAATGTCAATCTCAGTTTCAGTTCTCAAATATTTATACCTTCACTTTCATCATTTCCCTGTGGTTTAATGCTGGGCCCATTTGGTACTGTCCTTTGTTTGACTCTCAAAGGAACATTCTGGACATTTTTTTCCTCTTCCCTCCTGTCATTCAATATGACATAGGATAGTGGGTTTATGGGTAGTTGAATTAAAACTTGATTATCAGTATAAATCATGGTTATATATTTAGCTGTATTCAAAAGTTAAAATTTTATAAAACTGCAGTTTTAAAGTTAAGTATAGTTTTTATAGTTTTGTACACTCATTTTTTTGTTGCTTTATAAAATGAGTTTATATATATACGTTGTCAACTTAAAAACAGAATCTTACAATTGAAGAGATTTTAAAGGACAGGTAGTTCTACCTCTCACCCAAGAACAGATGTGCCTTTATAGTATCCTTCTCCAGCAATTAGAACTCACTCTGATGAAGCAGCTTATTTTTCTGTCAAATTGTTTTACCCGGTTACCTTTGTTCTGTGTCTGGGGATTCATTGACCATCCTGGGATCCAGTCATCGAGATAGCAGTATGAGATTCACTGTAGTCTCATGGACTAGAAACCTGAGACATAGATAAACGTGAAGCCCGAAAAAAAGAGAGACTAGCCATTGGTCTGCTGACGAGGGATGCTGGCCAAAGTGTAAAAGTAAAAAACAGGTTAGTGAGTCAAAGAGTTGTTGAAGCTGAACGTGTTCTGGCTGAGCCTGGGTATGGAAGAGGGTCAGTTTTAGTTGACTTTTCTTTGTCATTGTTTTTACATAATACCTGCATTTCACGGTACTAGGTACTGGGGATATAAAAAGGAGAAAGATAAGTAAGTGTCTTAGAAAGTGAGGTAGAATGTTTTTCCCCCACGGAAACTTTTGAGTAGTCTTAGTATTTCATACTCATTGTGTTTGTTCCAAAGTAGGAGTATCTGTCTTCCTTTAACATAGATAGTATTTAACTTAAACACTGAACCAGGTACTTAAGTCATTGATCTGTATTCTATAAAGATGTAGGAAAGTGTAAGTTATTTTCTTTATGAGATCTAATTCTGGTGGGTTTTTTCCTGTAATATTTTATTCTGGAAGGATTTTAATAAGGAATAAAAGCACCATTAATCTTTTTATTTTCTGTAGTTCAGGTTCCTTTAAAGTTTGAAAGTTCAAAATATTTCACTATAACTTATTTCCCAGAAAATGAAGTTTGAAATGAGAAAATGTAGCCATGGGTTAATCAAGAGCATGGGAACTCAAACAAACATTTGACAGAGGGAGGGAGGGAGGGAGGGAGAGAGAGGGAGTGTGTGTGTGTGTGTGTATTAGGTTGTTTATAGTTTGGAATTTGGTTTTCTAGTTTGTAGTACATTTTATTTAGAGTTCATTGGGATTCTGACATCCACAAAACTCTTTGCTGAACTTTCTTTTATTGACAGTCTTATTACTTTATGCTAATGATGACCATAAATTAACATTAGATGTAAAATATTGGGAGTTTTTTGGGGATGGTGACCATATATTTTTTCACCTTTAAATTCTTAGTGTCTGAGATACAGAAGGTGTTCATAAATGTTTATTTCTAGGATTTTTGGAAGTATCTTTCAGCAAAGAATCTTTATATAGTACTAAATGTTTGGCTTTTTTATGTTTGAAAATTGGTAAACATCAAATTTGGGAAAATCTCAGCCAATATTCTTCAAATAGTTTTTGGCTCTCTGTCCCCCTCTGGGGACTCTTATTATACTTGTCTTGCTTGTATCAGCCTAAAATCAACACGTATAACCTGTAGCCTGACAGAATAAAGCTTATTGACTTATTGCAATAAAGGATACTGCACAGCAGAGGAACCAAGGGGCATCTTACCAAAGAAAAGTTTTTGTAGGATTTTGGGGGAACCTGGGAAGTTTGGGTAAAATTTAAATGAAACAGTGTTTGAGAGGTTCAGGGCAAAGTACTATCTGTGAAGGGAGTTAATTTTTACTTTCTCATACAGTTACTGGGCTGGGTGAACTTCTCCCAGTGTGTGCTGACATTCTTCCCATCTTTTAATTTTTTCAGTCTTGGTTTCATTTGGAGATAGGTTAGATAGTTTCTGTTAACCATTTTCAGGTTCTTCTACAGCGTCTAAGCAGCTATTAATCCCATCTCTGAAAGTTTAGTTTGGGTCTATTTTATATCTTTCTTGTCTACTTAACGTACTCAGTTGTTTTCCCTACTTTCTTACATATGTGGAATATAGTTACAGTTATTTTCATTGTCTTTGTCTCCTCATTCTGTCATCTGCCTTGTTTCTGGGTCTGTTCTTACAGTGAACAGAGACAAATTTGGTAGAACCAGATTGAAAGTAAATGAGGAAACTGTGTTAAGAAAAAGTAAGGAATAGATGAGTTGAAGCCAAAATTCAAGCCTTTTTGTCTTGATGGATTTCCTGGGGACCTACCACAAACACAGCTTTGAGCTTCTTAGAAGCCAGGGCAAAGAAGATTATCAGTGGCCCTTTTGCTTTTCAGGAGGGGACATTAAAAACAGAAAACTCTTACTACCCTTGGACCAGGTATGGGTTATGTTTTCATCTTTTTCTGTGCCTCAGCTAAGAAGTATTGCTATTTCATTTGTCATTGATGGGCTATTTAATTAACATTTGATTTAAGAACATAAAAGTAGAATATCTTTATCCCTTCCCATTTTGTAGGATTGCCTGTATTAAACTTGAATTCATCTTTTTATTACTCTGATTTCTTACTTTCTTTTACTGTTGTCTGAATTTGATTTAGTTGTTTCATGGAAATTAAAATATTAACTGATAGAATGATGATTATACTTTTCTGAGAGAATTTTAAAAGATTTTTAATATTTTTTATCTGGAAATAATTAAAAAATAGTTTGTACTTGGAAATAATTTCAAAATTACAGAAGAGTTAGAAAAATAAAATAGTACAACAAACATTCCTTATGAATATTATCTTAATATTCGCTTTTTCATTCTTTCTTTGTGTTTGTGTGTATATATATTCATACCTATGTATTTTTTCTGAATATTTAAGGGTAAGTTCATATATATTTTATATATATATATATATATATATATATATATATATAATTAGCCCTTTACCCTAAATACAGTGTGTACTTCCTAATCAATTACATGTCCACATCACAGTAATCATCTTTAGTAAATTTAATATTGTTCCAGTATTTTTACCTAATCTGTTTTGTCAGTTTTGTCAGTTGACACAGTAATGTCCTTTGTAGCATTTTCTCGTCTCTGCTACAGGATCCAGTCTAGGGTGAGGTATTTCATTTAGCTGTCATTCATTTAGCTGTTGAGCTGTGTCTTTAGTCTCTTTTAACCAGGAACATTTCTGTAGTCTTTCTTCGTCTCTTATGACATTGACATCCCCTGATCCCCCTTTAAAAAAAAAGCTTCTTATTTTGGTTTAATCGAAGTTTCTTCATGATTGTATTCAGGTTATTCATTCTAGGCTGGGATACTGTATAAGTGATGATGTATTCTTTTCAGCATGCCACCTCTGGAGAATGTTAATTATGATCACCCAGTTAAGGGGTTGTCTATTCCTCTGCTGTATAATTATTTTCTTCCCCATGCAACTAAAAAGCAGTCTTTGAAGAGACTATTCAAATACCTTGTTCTTCATACTCTTAGATTTAATATACATGATGATGCTTTCCTGATTCACTGTTTGCTGTGCCGCTTGCAAAATATTCATTTAGTCAATTCTCCCCATTTATTTATTTATTTTATTTGTTTGGTTGTTTTATTTTTCTTTTATCAGTATGGACTCATGAATCCCTGCCTCTTTAATGGTTCAAAATTCATTATTTATTTTGGAGGTACATTTGTCCTGATTTGGCTAGTCTGGCTCTTCTGTCACTGTGACATACCCCCATCATTCTGTGGGCATTTTCTTACTTATTGACATAACACAGTTTTCCAGATTCATATTGTGCCTGCTCTGCTCCAGCCCCGGAATTAAGCCCATTCTCTGAGAAGTCTCCATTCCCTTTAGTGGAGAATGGTACTAGAGACCAAGATCTGGGCAGTAGATGTGGTCATCCCTTCTTGGCCCTTTTAGTAGTAGATGGAGATAGGAAACATTCATGTATATGCATATGGATTCCTGCATATGCACATATCTGTTCTAGAAATCATGAGTTCACACTAACTTCAATATTAGTCCATCCCTACAGGGTTCTTTCTTGCCTTCTGTCTTAACCCTGACTCCCAGCAATATCAACACTTTTACTCAAACCTATAATACATCTAAAATAGTTTGAGAATTGCTTTGTCCATTCCACTACAATAAATAACTCTACTACTGTGTTTAGGATTTATTTGTAATCCTGCACTTGCCCTACCATACACTGCCACTGACCCAAGGTATAAAGTCAAATACTGTGTTCATAAGTTATTTAGATGAATTCTGTCTGCCTGTCTTTTCTTCCTATCTTCCCTTCATTGTGTTTGCTATTCATTTGAATTATGAGTAGGTTTATGTGTTCTGGTTTGCTTTCACTTTTAGGTTTTTTTCCCCTTTCATTCTCATTTATTTAATTTATTTGATTACATATGCACAACATTAGCATGCTTCCAAAAGTCAGCACTATACAAAAAGGTAAGTTCAATGAACGGTCACTTCATTGAGTGATGTTCTAGCCCATCACTCACCCCTGGTAGGGACTTCTCTGCTTTATCCTTTCTGTATTTCTTTTTATAAAGATAAGCACAAATTTTCTTATTTTCCCCCTTTCTTTTATAAAAGGTAGCATCTGTATGTGCACTTTTGCGCTTTGCTTTCTATTTAAATTTTTATTTAGTAATAACTCTTGTAATTGTACCATGTGAGTTCATAGATCTTCCTCAGAATATATATATTTACATTAAAAAAAAAGTTGGCTTTAGATTGTATTTTTCCTTGGTTTTTTTCCTTCTTCTCTTAAATGTTCTTTATATCCTTCAAATTGTTTCTTTTAAGGTTATATGTGTGTAGGTTATGTACATACAAATACAGTGTTGGCAAAATCTTATATATTCAGCACATCCCTATCATTATTTAGTCCTAATTTCAGTCGTATCATTTGCCTCAACTACTGTAAAAGAAATCTCAAGTTCGTTTTTAATAGGTAGCTTATTTTTCTGTGGCGTATCAGACCTTGGCTGTTTATCTCTGGACTATTTTCAAGTTGCTGTATTGTCAGGGACCCCTTCCTCTGTGGGTGGTGTCCTACCATCTCTAGAGTACTGAAGAGTACAAATAGTAAGAACAGGAAGGGGGGGAGGCAAAGAACCATCCCTAGAAGGCCAGGACCCAGAAGGTGTACCCTACTTTTGTTCATTCATTGACTAGAACCTAGTCACGTGCCCACACAAGTAGCAAGAGATGTTGGAAAATCAGGGCAAGCATATGTCCAGTTAAATATTCTTAAGAGGAAAACGAAGGGGAGAATGAACATTCTCTATCTACCCATAGGTGTCTCAAGATATTTTCAGCTTCTCTTTTCGTGTTTCTAAATTTGATAAAACATCTCCCTAATACAACTGTTCCATTCTATATTTAGTGATATTTTTAGTTGTAAAACTGATGCTTATTTCAGTTTGGTTTTTCATCATGGCTCATTCTGGTATCTTTTTATTTAACAATTGTTGTGTTGTAGGCTTGGTTGTATTAGTTTTCACAAAGGGCCAAGTATTGGATTTTATGCTTTGTTACCTGGACTTTTTTAGAGCTTATGTTCAGGTTATGCTATTTCAAGGTGATATTCTGATGTGGCAATGCTTGCTTTTATAAAGTTTTATAATATTGATATAAATACTTTTGAAGTTAAAACAACTGAGTAGTAGGTGTATTGTTCTTCTTGTGGATAGGAATTGACAGTTTCTTCATAAAAATAGCAGCTGTATCTTTGAAAGGTTTATCTGTAGCACTTAATTGAATCAGGCAGAAAAGAAAGATTTTCAGCTCTACTTCTCCCGTGTACCTTTGAATTATATTCTTTGCATAGTGCTCTATCTTAACATATTCTAAATGTCGAGTTCTTAGCAGTACAGACTTTCTTGGTTTTAGCTTAGGGATAGCTGCAGCTTTTCCTCAAATAATTTAATGCCCTGAATATTTAACAAATTATGAAAATTTACTTTAAAGCTTTTTTGGTCATAGTTTAAGACAATTTGAGATTGTCTTATGCTATGTTTGTCAATATGCTTAAAAGAAAGTTCTAAAGAGCTAAAAGGTACCCTAATCTTTGTAAAACTTTCTTCCTCAAATTCCCTCTGCTTCTACTGCCCATCTTTAGGGGAAAAAAAAAAACAAATTTTTTAAAAAACCAAATCCAGATTAATTTTTCCCCTTTTTGAATCGCCACTAAAGTACTGCGCATGCGCACAAACACACGCAAGCACAGTGTTGCATTGTGGCACTTTGCTTTCTCAGAACTCATATAGTTTTAGAACGTACTGATTGAATTACTGGTGGGGGTGCAATTCAGTTATGATACCCTTGTGTGGGTAAGGCTGGATTAATTCTAATCGGCTTACTATATTTGTTCTCCTTTAGTACACAGTATACACGGTACTCTTTAAAACTCAGAAATAAGTTTGGTACTGCTAAAAAATTCATATGGCTTAAGAGCGGTTATTCCAATTTTTTTCCCTTTTGAGAGCCAGCTCAATAAAGGATAACATAATACTGTAATTTCTTCTTAGCTTTTCATGAAGGAACTCTTCTTACCTCTGCTTTATAATTGTGATTTAACAAGCCAATCTGTTAACCACAGCCTTGGCATTATAATTGTAAAAACCAGTTTTTATCCATTGTTTTTGTAGATACTGGATTCTCTGTCATGGATAAATGCTCTGTGGGTCTGTCACTGGCATATTTTTTCCTTAGCTGTAATACAGTGTTACATTTGAGGTTCTCCTTATTTGTCATGCCCCTGGAGAACTGAAAGAAAGGAATAGTATGTTTAAGATTACTAGGACTGAAATGTGCTACAATGATTGCAAATCTTTAGAATGTTAGAGTAGTCTTAAGAGCTTTCTGCTTTTTTTGTTCTAAGTATTCTTCCCATTACATTTCAGAGGAAACAGAATCCACAAATCTTTTAACACAGAAAAGTTAAGGAATCTGGTTAATATGGTGCATCTGCTTTTATTTATTTATTTATTTATTTTGCGGTACGCGGGCTTCTCACTGCTGTGGCCTCTCCCCCTGCGGAGCACAGGCTCCGGACGCGCAGGCCCAGCGGCCATGGCCCACGGGCCCAGCCGCTCCGCGGCATATGGGATCCTCCCGGACCGGGGCACAAACCCGTATCCCCTGCATCGGCAGGCGGACTCTCAACCACTGCGCCACCAGGGAGGCCCCTGCATCTGCTTTTTAAACCAGAAAAAAATTAACAAGAATTAAAGATAAGCCTGGTGGTGTAATCAGAATGACCCAGTTACAACTTAGCTAGGTTGCTAAATGATAGGAGTGATTTTCATTTTCCATGAAAAGTTGATTGCTATCTGGTATATTTGCAGATATGTATACAGTCACTTTCACTGAGTGACATTATTATGGTGACATAGTAGTGTTGTATTGTTTCCATATACAATTCACTTATGTGCATGTGGAATTGTTATACCACTTGGAATGATGTGAAGAGATCAGAGTCGGTCAGTGTTGTCATAACTTAACCTCTGCCACTACCCCCCCGCCCCATGTGTATGTATTAGCCACATCCAGATGTTATTTTTTATTTTAATTTTTAGATAGTAGGGTGTATCTTCATCTCCTCCTGCTGCCGATAGTAAACTCTATATTAACCTTGTAAAACTTTGAAATAATTAATAGTCGAGGAACAGTTCTCATTAGATTCACTTTCTTTTAGATTAATCATTAGCATTAAAATGGCAAAACCTTGTCAAAACTTTTAAACTAATAGTATTTACTAAGCTGCCTAGTTCAACAGAGTAAACAAAATGTTCATTGAATGTGTCTTTTGAATATAACTTATGCAGTTATTCTGTATACTTTTAAGCTTCAAAGCCTTTTCAAGGTTTTTTATTTTTTATTGTGGTATAGAAAACACAACATGAAGTCTACCCTCTTAGGAACATTTTAAGTGTACAGTATTGTTAACTGTAAGCACAGTATTATTGTACAACAGATCTCTAGAATTTTTTCATCTTGCATGACTGAAACTCTATACCCATTGAATAGTAACTTACTTCAGTCTCCCTCCAGCCCCTGGCAACCACCATTTCTTTTTTTATGAGTTTGACTAGATATCTCATAAGTGGAATCATGCAGTTTTAAAGTCTTTCTGTGACTGGCTTATTTCATTTAGGGTAACATCCTGAAGGTTCATGTTGTAGCATATGATAGGATTTCCTTCTCTTTTATGGCTGAATAATATTCTGTTGTATGGATATGTAACATTTTCTTTATTCATCTGTTGATGGATAGTTAGGTTGTTTCTACCTCTTGGCTGTTGTGAAAAATACTGCATTGAACATGAGAGTGCAAATATTTTTTTGAGATCCTGCTCTTAATTCTTTTGAATATATACCTGAAAGTGGGATTGCAGGATCATGTGGTAGTTCTACTTCTAATTCTTTGAGGAACCTTCATACTGTTTTCCATAATGGCTTCATTATTTAAATTCACACCAACACTGCATGAGGGTTTCAATTTCTCTGCATCCTTGCCAACACTTGTTATTTTCTGTTCTTTTGCCAGTGGCCATCCTAATGGGTGCGAGGTGATATTTCATTGTGATTTTGATTTGCATTTCTCTTATGATTAGTGATGTTGATCATCTTTTTGTATACCTATTGGCCATTTCTTCTTTGGGGAAATTTCTGTTCAAGTCCTTTGCCCGTTTTTTAGTCAGGGTTTTTTGTTGTTGTTTTGTTTTTTGTTTTGTTTGTTTTTGCTATTGACTTACAGGAGTTCCTTATATATTTTGGATAATAATCCCTTATCAGATATATGGTTTGCAAATATTTTCTTCCATTCCATAGGTTGCATTTTTCACTCTTGATTGTTTCCTTTGCTGTGCAGAAGCTTTTTATGATGTAGTCCTACCTGTCTATACTTACTTTTCTTGCTTGTGCTTCTTGGCAAGAAGTCATTGCCAAGATGAGTGTTACGTATTTTTTCTCCCATGTTTTCTTCTAGGAGTTTTTAGCTCAGGTCTTACGTTTAAGTCTTTAATACATTTTGAGTTGATTTTTGTGTATGGTATAAGATACGGGTCCAGTTTCATTCTTTTGCACGTGGATATGCAGTTTTCCGAGCACCATTTATTGAAGAGACTGTCTCCATTGGTGAAGATCATTTGACCATATATATGCGGATTTATTCCTAGGCGTTCTGTTCTGTACTGTTGGTCTATATATTTGTCTTTATGTCAGTACCCTACTGTTTTGATTACTGTAGCTTTGTAATGTTTTGAAATCAGCAACTGTGGGGCCTTTGGGTTTTTTGTTCTTTCTCAAGATTGTTTTGGCTATTCAGGGTCCTTTGGGATTCCATATGAAGTTTAGTTTCATTCTGCCTATTTCTGTAAAAATTATTACTGGGATTTTGACAGGAACTGCATTGAATTTGTAGATCACTTTGGGTAGTATGACCATTTTAAGAGTATTAGGTCATCTAATCCATGAACAAAGATGTCTTTCCATTTCTTTGTGCCTTTATTTTCAACATTTTGTAGTTGTCAGTGTACAAATCTTTTGCCTCCTTGGTTAAGTTTATTCCTAAGTATTTTATTCTTTTTGATGTTACTGTGAATGGAATTCATTTCCTCTTTTGATTGTTTTTTGTTGGTGTATAGAAATGCAAATGAGTTTTGTATCATACAGCTTTTTTTTTTTTTTTTTTTGCGGTATGTGGGCCTCTCACTGTTGTGGCCTCTCCCGCCGTGGAGCACAGGCTCCGGATGCGCAGGCTCAGCGGCCATGGCTCACGGGCCCAGCCGCTCCACGGCATGTGGGATCCTCCCGGACCGGGGCACGAACCTGTGTCCCCTGCATTGGCAGGCGGACTCTCAACCACTGCACCACCAGGGAAGCCCCATACAGCTTTATTGAATACATTTATTTGTTCTCACAGGGTTTTTTTTTTTTTTTGATGGAATCTTTATGGTTTTCTATATACAAGATTATATCTGTGAATAGAGAAAATTTTACTTCTTTCTTTCTGATTTGGATGCCTTTTATTTCTTTTTCTTGCCTAATTACTTTTGCTAGTATGTAGAATCAGTGAGCATCAGCATCCCTGCCTTGTTCCTGATCTTAGAGGAAAAGCTTTCAGTTTTTCACTGTTGAGTCTGATGTTAGCAGCAGGCTTTTAAAATATGACCTCTATGTTGTGATAATTTCCTTCTGTTCCTGTTGTTGAGTGATTTTTCATGAAAGAGAGTTGAATTTTGTTAAACACTTTTTCTGCACCAATTGAGATAGATGATTATGTGATTTTTGTCCTTTATTCTGTTAAGGCGGTGTATCACATTGGTTGGTTTTCATATGTTGAACCATCCTTACATCCCAGGGATACATCCTACATGGTTATGGTGTATGATCCTTTTAATGTGCTGTTGAATTTAGCTTTCTAGTGTTTTGTTGAGGATTTTTGCCTCTGTATTTATCAGGCATATCAATTACTTTTGAGATGAATTAGAACAGTATATCCCAGTCTACTTTTTATAATAATAATATTTGTTAACAGAGTGTGTTCATGTCAGTTATCCCTTTTATTGCAGTCCTCTGTTATGTGGGTAGACCATATACTCCAATTCTTTTTATGAAGATGCTGAACTCAGAGTTGAACGTCATCACATAACAATTATTATAACTTGAATTATCAGCAATAAAACTTGTATAGCACATATTGTTTCAGGCACTCTAATATGTGTTTTACATATATTCATTTAATCCTCACAACAACCCTTTAAGTTGGTACTGTTATTAACCCCATTTTACAGATGAGAAAGATGTTTAGTAATAAGCAGTAGTAGAGCTACTATTTGTCTGGACCATCTGGTTCCTGTGTCTCCTTTATAACTGTTAGGTATATATTGCCACTCACAATTAACTGGAAGGGGGTCTGTTTAATTTATATATATTTTTTGGTATTAATCTTTTAAAAATTTTTATTGGAGTATAGTTGATTTACAGTGTTAGTTTCAGGTGTACAGCAAAGTGAATCAGTTATACATATACATATATCCACTCTTTTTCAGATTCTTTTCCCATATAGGCCATTACAGAGTATTGAGTAGAGTTCCCTGTGCTATCTAGTAGGTCCTTATTAGTTATCTGTTTTATATATAGTAGTGTGTATATGTCAGTCCCAATCTCCAAGGTCTGTTTAATTTAGAACGTTGACCTGACTGTGCTATTTTGTTACCTGTGGAACCAGATAACCTTTTTGTTATCCAAAAGATGGTTTGTTACCTGAAATCAATGCTTTTTAAAAATAAGTAAAGTGCTTAAGCCTTGAGGCACCTATTCCTTTCAAAAGTCTGTTATCTTCCTGAGCTTATGGCTGTGCTTTGGGGATTAGAGGTTGCTTAAATGAGGGATCTAACAGTTAGCAGGCATGTAGATTATACAGATAATGTTTGAGAGAAGAATAGTAAGGAATAGAGCTAGGTTTAAAAATTTATGTTCAGTCTGCTCTGTATGGTTGTGCCTTAGGGGGCCTGATCAAGTCATTGCATGAGTGCATAAACTGCTTTAGATTACTAATGCTGCATTACTTTATGCTAACCTGATATATAAGAATAATACGTTCATATACACAATACAAATGACACTTCCTGCTTTAAGTTTCACAGTAGATTCCTTTTAGCGTTAAAATTTTCTGACAAATTTAATATGTGAGTCAGTTTAAACTTTATCTTTTGAAAAACCAGTTCTTTTGGAGCTTACACTGTTGTCTTTGTCACAGCATGGTTATTTTGAAGATAATATTTGTATAAAAAGATAGCTTTGTATGATGCTTAATTCCAATTATGTTACTTCACTGCAGCTAATAAGGGAAGATGGTTAATTTTTTAATGCAGATTTTTGGCCAGTCTTGAAGTATGTTTCTCTTGTACTCTTTATTTTTTTATGTAGTACTGAAAGTATGAAGATCATTAATTAATTACACTCTTAAAAACAAAATGTTTCTAATGAGATTATTTATTTGAAGTTTAAAGGACATAATTTAACATCACTTTTGTAAAGGATGGAGAAAATGTCAGTCTGTTTAATCAGTCCCCTTTTGAAAGTGAGGATTTGTTCCTTTTATACAGATTTAATCCTATGGATTTGATCGTGCAGGCTCACAGTTATTTATCCTCAATTCTGAAATTCAAAGTGTTAAAACTGAAAGTTTTTTTCGTTAAGTTTATAGTATATTGATTTGGCAGCAAACTAATCTGAACTGGGGTGGGGCAATTTACATCTTTATCCCACCCGGTGTGAATTTTTATACATTTGCATGTATTTTAGTATATAGTACTGCTTTAGATTCCAGTGTGTTATGTAGTATGTTATACATACCATATTTTCCTTTATAAAACCTGAAAACTTGAATAACGGCACTCATCTGGCCTCACCAGTTTCACTTAAATGAATAAGGACTTTTATGCCTTGTCATAACCTGTCTTATTTTCATTGTTGGAAGAATGTGGGGCATGAATCAGCAGTTATGAGGAATAAAGAACAGGTTGAACTTAACTATATTGATTAGTTAATATAATTATAAGTTAATATAAGCCTGGCAAGAGGTTTAATTTCTTTTCTTGGTTGGTAATAATTGTCCAGAACACTGATTGTCGATTTTGTGTCAGAATAGCACTGTGACTCCATGTCTGCCATCGGCATGGGAGCGTGGTGGGAGTATAAGCCAGATATTGTTTATCCTGCTCTGTCTAGGATATATGTTTATGTATTTAAATTACTCTTTATGATTTTTAGTTTTAGTTTTAAAATGAGGTAATTTTATAAGGATGCAAAGTAAGATGGAAACAGTTGATCTTTCTCTCATTTCTCTAGTCTCCTACAAAAGCTGTATATAATGCCAGGCATTGGAATCATCCAGATTCAGAAGAACTACCTGGGCCACCAGTAGTAAAACCTCAGAGTGTCACAGTAAGTGAACTGTACTTTTTAATTTCATGTTTGTGTAATGAATTTTAAATTAAGCAGTTGCTATCTTCATTCATAATTTGAAAGTCTCTGGCTTTTCTGTTTAACAGTTTATTTTCAACTTCCTCACTAAAATTTAGCAGCTTTAGTTTAACTCATGGGAAAAGTAAGGATTGTGGACAGGATAACAGAAATTCTGGTGTTGCTCGGTTATAAATGAAAGGCTTAAAAAATACTGGACTACTTTTTCACTCCTGACATTTTATGGAATTACAGTATTTAGTGTTTAAGGGTAAATTATTTGAAGTTTGTATTAACTGTTAAGAGCTGTATTATAAATTACATATTTCAAGTTTGTATTAATGATTAAGAGCTATATTATAAATTATATCCTACATTGATCTTAAAGTGTCTTTGAGTGATTAATTTGTTTTTCAGAGCAGAACTTTTTCCTGCATTCCAGTAATACCTTTCAATTCAAAACACACTTGAAAAAGATTCTTATCAAATTATTTTTTTCAGAATAACTGGTAGGACCATGCATTAATACCTACAGATTAATGGTGACACCTCAGTCATCTGGAGCTATCAAGGAATGGGTTCCTTATAGACAACAACAAAAAATAGGGATAGAGATCATTCTAAAATGTAATGTACAGTTCCCTGTCTTCTTGATATATTAAACTTCTTTCACTAGTATTAAACCATTATTGTGTATATTAGTAATTAGATACCATGGTCTTATTATGGCTTTTTCCCCCTACCCAAAACTATGGACTCCTGTACTTTAAAAATTCTTTTGTCTATCTATTGTAGTTTTCCTGTCTATCCTGAGCTGCTTATGAGTGCTATTTATGTATGTAATGGTGGTTCTTTATTCCTTGTAATGGTCCTGGAGATGGATAACAAATTGTATGAAAAGTAAGGTTAAAAAGAACAGAATAAGTTCCTGAGTGGTTCTTTTGTGAATAAAACACATATGAGTCTTATCTTGTAGTGCATGGAATTTTAAAGTATCCCTTGTGACCTTTCAGAGGCCTCCTCCTTCCTTTGAGGGGGAGAATAGGGGTTTTATTACTCTTAAGCTAAATTTGCCAAGTAGATGAGATGTTACTATTTTTATATATTTATTTAGAACAACTAATTTAATACCTTTATTAATAGGTGAGGCTGTCTTCAAAGGAGCAAAATCAAAAAGATGATGGAGTTTTTAAGGCTCCTGCACCACCACCCAAAGTGATAAAAACTGTGACAATACCTACTCAGCCCTACCAAGATATAGTTACTGCACTGAAATGCAGAAAAGAAGACAAAGAAGTAAGCAGCCATATACAGTTTTACTGCACGTGGATAGAATTTCGTATGTAATTTAGCCTTTTAATATCTTGAACACATATCAGTACACTGATCCTCAGTTTTGAACCACAAACTGATCTTGTCCTACTACTACCCATGTTTTTAAAACATATCTTTTGGTTGCCATCTAATAAACTATTTTATACACTTTTAAATAAAGCATAGCAAGTGCTTTAAATATTTAAATATGCTACTTCATAGTTACAAAAGAGGTGGACATATTTTTTTCTTGGCAGTTGTATACTGTTGTTCAGCATGTGAAGCACTTCAATGATGTGGTGGAATTTGGTGAAAATCAAGAGTTCACTGATGACATTGAGTACTTGTTAAGTGGCTTAAAGAGCACTCAGCCTCTAAACACACGTTGCCTTAGGTAAGATCTTATTTTTATATTTGAAAATTGTGTGCATGCTTTCTCATTAAAATTTTCTAGCTCATTAGAGCCAAACATTTGTGATTTTTGTTATCATAGGTGTAGGTTATAGCCAGTGATGTTAAAATGTGATTGATTTCTTTTAAGGGACTTGATTCTACATGCACAAAAGAAAGTTGGATGATACAGCATTTTAGCACAGCATAGGCTTCAGTTTCCAGATGCTTAAAAGAGTGTTATGCCAAAGAATCTTTTAAGTACTTTTAGCCCCAGATTTTACACATGCAAGTGATAGATTTGATTTAATTTAAGCATGTTTTGATTTGGATCATCTTTTACATACTATAATGGATTGAATATCTTGGTTTGATTGAGTTATCCAGTCATTTGGAATATGTCCAATTAGATATTTATAATCTTTATGGATCAGAAGCATTATGAAAGAAGTAAGAAAGGTAGCTGAGATTTTTTGCTTTTCATTTAATAGTAGTAGTAATGTAAGGAAAACACTGAAGATGATCATGGGTTATTCATATTTTTTATATAGCATACCTAATCACATCAGTGAATTTTTAATAACTTGTTTTGCCCGTGTTTTTAATATTGTGATCTGCATGGGCAATGCTTTGACACACATACACCACCACCCCTGAGCGCCCTTTTGCTTATTTTGGTATTACGCAAATAAAAAAACTTCAGCCCCCTTAACCTAGTCTATTTTCTTCTAGTGTTATTAGCTTGGCTACTAAATGTGCCATGCCCAGTTTTCGAATGCACCTGAGAGCACATGGAATGGTAGCAATGGTCTTTAAAACCTTGGATGATTCCCAGCATCATCAGGTATTTAAGTTTCTGGGATTGAGAAGCATTATTTTAGAATTCTAGTTTATTTGGCTACTGAGAAATACTTTCGGGAATTCCCTGGTGGTCCAGTGCTTAGGATGCTGAGCTTCCAATGCCAGGGGCCTGGGTTTGATCCCTGGTCAGGGAACTAAGATCCCACAAGCTGTTTGGCATGACCAAAATAGGAAAAAAAAAAAAAAACCTTCACTGGATATTCATCTGTAAATATTTCTCATTATGGGTTGAGTTAGTTTTATGTGCTAAATATTTAGAGCTTAATGCCAGAATTTTTGCTTAATAAATCATTTAAGATTATCTTCTCATGACATTTTTCCTCCTTAACTTGTCAGTATATCTTATTAACTGTTGTATAACATAACATACCATACCATACTGGATACTATAGCTAACATACCATGCCATACTGGATATTTAATTCTGTAAGTACTGATTTCCTCAAATCAGAAAGTACTGGAAAAAAATCTTTTACTAGTTTTTGATAATAATAGCATGAAAAAAAAGTTTTGATATTAATTTTTTTTTAGCATTTTGTCTGGATGTTGAATCCCACTGTGAAAAGGAATCATATCCTCATTTTCATTATGACTTTGACACTTAAAAAAGCATATTTACATATAAAAGTCAGGTTTAACGTTTTCAAAGTTAGAAAAAAATCATTATTAATCAATAGTGATATTTTGAGATGGCTTTATTATATTTTTGTTCAGGGAAATTATGTTCCAAGTGCAGATTAGGTGACATAATCTAATATTGAGTCTTCTGAAACTGAAAGCAGTATACTTAACCCCGAGTGAGGATAACTCCATTACCAAGTTGTAGCAGGTACAAAACAATGAGGGAGAAGAGAACTAAGAATTAATTTGCTTTCTTATGCAGTTATGAGAGGACCAAGGCATTAATGTGTGTTCTTAGGGGCGGTGGATCTCTTAAGGCCTGTACTGTGACATCCTTATTTCCAAAAATATTTTGCTCTGTAAGCATTTAATTAGTCACCTAGTCTGAATTTTGGGGATTCAAAGTTTAAGTCTTTAGATAGTTAATTGTGTTTCTGTGCGTTGAAATAAGTGTAAGATCAACTATACTTCAATAAAAATAAATACATATGTAGGGGGGAAAAAAGTAAATCTCAAATGTTGGAATATTCGAACATAGACCTCTTTGTTATATTAATGCTTACCTATATCACCTTCAGTACTTGTAGATTTTATTATAAGCAGAGTGTGCTAACTACCAGATCTGAATGATTTTGAGAGCACATTATATTAATGGTTTTTTAAAAAATACTTGGTTCAACCAGACCTGATAGGTTTATTTTAAAGAAATGAGTCTAAATATGTTTATTTGAGCATCCTAGTTTTATGTATTGACACAAACCCAGCTGTGTAGCTAAGTTTCTGATACAGATTTTAAAACACATTTACATTATTGATTTTGTTTTTTTTATTTTTATTCTTTGGCTGTGTTGGGTCTTCGTTGCTGCGCTTGGGATTTCTCTCGTTGCGGCGAGCGGGGGCTACTCTTCATTGCGGCGCGCGGGCTTCTCATTTGCGGTGGCTTCTCTTGTTGTGGAGCATGGGCTCTAGGCATGCGGGCTTCAGTAGTTATGCACAGGCTCAGTAGTTGTGGCACACGGGCTTAGTTGCTCTGCGACACGTGGGATCTTCCCAGACCAGGGCTCAAACCCGTGTGCCCCACACTGGCAGGCGGATTCTTAACCACTGCGCCACTAGTGAAGTCCCTACATTATTGATTTTAAATGGAAATTTGACTTTACTATATCATAAAGGACAAAGAGTGAAGTGTATTGTAAAATAGGATTATATAGCTGAAAGAATGTTTTGTAAACTCTTCATTTAGCACAGAATGGCCAAAAACATGTAATTCCACTTAAACGCTTCTAGCTCTGGGGCGTTCATATAAAGAAGGTCTGTAGAAAGGAAAATCTTAAGCAGTGGTGCTTTATTGATGTATTTATTTAATTCACATTTCCCTAGAATATTTTAAGAGGGAGGTTTTCACTGAATAAAACATTTTCAAGGTTTCTAACATGTGAACAAATGTCAAAATAGTCTTGTTTCCTGAAATTGTCACTAATTGCTTACATTAACTTTTTTTTTTTTTTTTTTTTTTGCGGGGGGTCCGTTGAAGAATCTGTCCCTTTGTACAGCTGCCCTCATGTACATACTGAGTAGAGATCGTTTGAACATGGATCTTGATAGAGCTAGCCTAGATCTAATGATTCGACTTCTAGAACTGGAACAAGATGCTTCTTCAGCTAAGCTGCTGAATGAAAAAGACATGAACAAAATAAAAGAAAAAATTCGAAGGCTCTGTGAAACGGTACACAACAAGCACCTTGATCTAGAAAATATAACGGTGGGTTCCTTCCTTCTATTGTAAAATGAAAATTACTTTCAGAAAGTTTTTAATCTGTCACAGCAGCTATGTGACTTTGGACAAATCATTTAACCTCTTGGTTTACAATTTGGCAAATTCTTCTAAGGTTTAGCTCTGAGCATAATTCTGTTCCCTGCCTGAAATTCCTAAACTTGGCCCATGGGTATTTAGATTTTTTTTCCCAGTAAGTTTTTTTATTGTGTTTTGCCTAATCCTTTCCTTTTGAAAAAAAAATTTTTCCAGTGTAGTTTCTACTACGTTTAGCCTATTAGGAACTTGAATTTTTAACCCTCTGTGGGTTTCAGGAATAAAGATTTAAAGGATCTTCAGAAAGAGCCAGTTTCAATGAGCATTCATTTATTCCATAGTATCTTACGATGTCTGATTAACTGCTGCAAGGGACCAAGACTCGGAAGATTCCTGGGCACCTGCCCTTCCGTCGAGCAGTGTCCCTCATACTCAGGGTCATGGCCATGGCTACCCTTATGCTCAATACAACTCCCTAAGTTCAAGATGACTATGTTGCCTTCGGTTGATTTTAGTTCTACTTTCTTCTGGCTTTTTTTAACTTGCAGAATCCCCAAAGACTAGTAGGCCAGTAGAAGATGAATTGGCCTTGTCATTTTGAAAAAATAAGATTATTTATATATACCTGACTTTCAGATATTTCCAACATCCGAACTGTATAAACATTGATTTTTCTACTGCCCACTAAACTGATGACTGAAGACATTTGCCTCAGAAAATTACAGAATGCTTTGTGCTACCCACATATGAACTTAGGGTTATTGCCCTGTTTAGTTAAGGTAGAGTAGGGAATAGATTCAGGTAGAGTGGAGGGTTGAGGGGTAAAGCAAGTTAACATTAAAAAGCAGGATACAAAATTGACACGTATTCAGTACTTTCACTTATTAAAATTAGAAAATAGCTGTTATGCTCAAAGTGTGGCTAAACAATCTTTCTACCTCACCAAACTATTTGTATACTACTTTTAAAATATATTCATAATTTTTATTTACTTTTAACAATTTTACAACATATACTAATTTTTAATGCTATAAAATAAATTTGAGCCTATAATTTTTATTTGCATAATGGAATAAATACAGCTTTTAAAAATTATTATTATTTCATCTCCCATATTATTCAACATTTAAATTCTTTCCAGACATTCGCTCTTAAATAACAAGATGGGAAACTTGTTCATTGAGTTTTCTCCATCGTTTGTGGAATTTATTAGGATGGTAAATACCAGATAATAACTTTGTTATATTGTGTTAAGTAGTTAACTCACATGATTTAAATCAAAACACACAGTTGCTAATATTAGGATGCCTGCCTCCCCCCACCCCAACCTCAGCTATTCTTGGATATTGTGTTTGTTTTAAATGTTAACAATAGACATTGTTTCATACAGTGACTATCTCCTACACATTAATTTTGTTTGTTTTGTTAATTGCTCAATCTCTTCCTTGAAATACATTGCTTCTCCTGATGTGCCATGGAAAGATACTTTAAAACATTATTATAATATTAAAATATAATTCAAATAACTGAGAGTTGGCAATTGCTGAATAGCATTCTGATTAGTGATTTGGTTGTGCTTTAACTCTTTGAGGACTATTCCAGTTTCAAATAAAATGTTTGAATTGTAGGCTATTTTAAAATACTAGCTTATTATATACTGAATATAGCCTAAAATATCAAACAGTCCTTTTTATGCCTATAGAAACAGTCAAGTCCCTTTTTTGCATAAAATCTTATGAGTCTTTGCTATATTAACATCAAATCTTCCTAAGCAAAGAAAGCCTCATTAAGTCTTCAGTTTCACTTCTGTGACTCATGTGCTAACCTACCTGTGCCGATCTCATTACATTACTCTTTCAGGGACTTGGAATGAGAATTGAGCAAAATTTAATCTGTTTTTGTAGTGTTGAATTCTAGTTATATATTTGTCACCTTGGATATCAACCTTGTTCTTTTTAAAGTATAGAGTAAAATCTATAAGGTACAGAATAAAATCTCTTATAAATCAGTAATAGGAAGATTTTCACTGATAAGGTCTGTTTTTTGCATTTCTGAATATCTAATTTATATTCAGTTCCAAATAGGCCAGGGAGACTTAATGTAAACTTGCATCTTTCAAAGGAAAAAGCTTTGGGAAGATACCCAGGTCTTTTCAGCCTTGTTAATTAAAGCATTTCTTTTGTTACACTAAAGTTCCTTTATTGCAACAGGAACCAAGTTGCCCATTGTTGGGGGGTGGTTTTGTGTTTTTTAAAAGAAATACAATAAAAAGTAAGATTAATAATTAAAGGCAAATAAAGAGAAGGAAAAACCTAAACTGGTTTATAAATATGGCTCTGACTGTTCTATGCTTCCTCTAGTGGTAATCCTGAATCATTATTTATATATAATTTTGTCATGGTGGCCACATTATGTATATCTAAGCTGCTAACCCTGTAGTATAAAGTTTAAAACTGGTGAATCTGAAATGCTAAAAGTAACGAAGGATTTTTGTTCAGAATAGATAAGAAAATGTATAGAACAACAGGAAAAAGACAAGCAACTTTGCAAGAAAATAAGGAAAGAATATTTGACAGGGGACTTACAGTACAAGAAATACAGTTAACTGATAAATATATGAATACGAGCTCATTTGCTATAATTAGAAAAATGCAAAGCAAAGCAATAAGATACCAGTTTTTACCAACAGACAAAAATTTAGACACACCCACACCTTGTTCCTAGAGTATTACTTTTTACAGCCTTTGTGGTAAATTAATCCAATATATTGATTTGTAGTTAAAATACATGTACCCTTCGATTTGCCCTTGAGTCTTTATATGATGGTACCAGTATATATTTTATTGAACTGGCAAGTGATAGACTACTTTAAATAATGGATTTTCTCTGAAAACAACCCAATGGTTAAAAACATTTCTTCAGCTTAAGAATTTAAATTAGTTTAATTTTATTTAAAAAAGGATTTACTGTATTACTGTGGGCTGGTAGCATGCAGTATGCTTTTAAAAAAAAGCAGTCTCTAGAAGTGTTGCCTCCGAGTTATTGCTAAGAGTCAGTATTCATTAATGGTGCTTTTGATTTTCAGACTGGGCATTTAGCTATGGAGACATTACTGTCCCTTACTTCTAAACGAGCCGGAGACTGGTTTAAAGAAGAACTACGGCTTTTGGGTGGTCTGGATCATATTGTAGATAAAGGTATGATATACACACACGTATAACATTTTTATGTATTATTTGAAGCCTGTGGAAAATATTCTGTTTACATACTTCAAAGAATAATTGCATCAGTTTGAAAAGGTCTCTTCCTTTCAGTAGCATCTTGAAAATCTCTTAACTTTTAAAGGAAAGGCCATTAACAGTTTGATATTGGGGAATTATGGAAATAAAATAATTATAATAAATTAGATTCTCATAAATTGCAGCATCTCACAGTATAAAACTTAGAATAAACAGTGTTCGGAGAGGTTCCAGCATATTCATAGCATGTGTACAAATAGATGGCTTTTAATGTTAGTAAAGGGGGTAAGTATTGAAGTGGTGAGACATGCTAATTTATGTCCATTTTTTTCTCCTAGTGAAAGAATGTGTGGATCATTTAAGTAAAGATGAGGATGAAGAGAAGCTAGTAGCCTCATTATGGGGAGCAGAGAGATGTTTACGAGTCTTAGAAAGTGTAAGTATGGACAACTATTTGGAGAAAATTATTTAATCTTAAATGTGACTCTGTATGTGAGACTGTCATAGTTTATATTACATATCCTTAGAGTTTCACTTTTGTTAATCCAAATTGAAATTGTAACTGTAATGCACTCTATTTGTTCTTTGACTTTTATGAATGACTTAACCCAGTTCAGTGTAGATTAGAATTTATTCTGCCGGTGAATTTCAGGATGCATAGACTGTGTGTTGACCAGATTGGATTAGCTAGGTACTTTATGAAACATCTATGGGAAAATAATCTAGTGTGAATGAAAAGCTCCTGGCACAGATGAAATTGAAATTGTTCCTTTTCTAGAGTGTCAGGTACATTTGATAAACAGATCTAATTTTTTAAAATTCTAAATGAATCTACTTAAGTAGTTTAAAATATTAGTTTGTTTATTAAGTTAGTGATTGCTCTTTTCTGACATTTAAAGTGCTTGGTAGTTCATTACAGTGAATGTATAGTACAGAATATATTAATTATGAGCAAGCAATTTTAACAGTGGTGTTTAGATTCTGTAATAAAGCTATAGCTCTGTTATTTTAAATTTAGAACATGTGGGTTGTTATTCCCTTAGATGACAAGGGCTAATTATGCCTCATCTTTATGTCTTTTAGAGCACTGTGTGTTGTGTGTGAATGAATGAATGTTATGGATTGCCACAAAACTTCAAAATTTTCCCTTTTAGGTAACAGTGCATAATCCAGAGAATCAAAGCTACTTGATAGCATATAAAGATTCACAACTCATTGTTTCATCAGCTAAGTAAGTTTTTCTGAAATGTCATGCTATTTATTTAAAGCATTTGGATTGACTATAAAGGAAGTGCCATTGTATCACCTTCCTCCATAAAGTACTTCTTTCTGTCAAGTTCTGTGAACCAGAAGTGGTGCAGTATAGTACAAAAGTTAGAGGAGTACAGATTCTGAAGCCAGAATAACTTGAGTTTGGATCCCAGCTTCAGAGCTTCAGCCCTATAACCTTGGGCAAGAATACTTACAGGTTCCTCAGAAGGGGGGTAATAATTGTATCTACCTACCCAAGGTTGTTGTTGCAATAAAAAGAATTAGTATATGTTAATGTATCTTAAATTATATATGATATATATTTTAAATGTGTATTTTAAATAATATTTTAATTCTAAAAAATTTAAAAATATCTTTTGTATATTGTATATAATATATATTATATACAATATATATTAAGGAGTTTTTATATATATATGTAAAGTCTAGAACAATGCTTGGCATATAGTAAACACTAAGCATTAGTTCTTATTTTTATTGTAAATGAAGTTTACTAGCTGCCTTCTACTGTTTATTTATACCTGTTTCCCCAGATCTATATGTAGCTTCCTCCATTTCACACTCTCCACCCAACTTTCTTGACATTAGGCTAATGCTGTCACTCAGTGTGTGTAAAATTTCCAAGTATGTCTCCAGTCCTGGTTCTAGCTTATTACAGCAGCTTCTTCCTAATATGTCTATTTTAGTTTTTGATACCTCTGCCCTGGTACTCTGGCCTCTAGCCTCTCCAACATAATACCACAGGGGGTTAACTTTCTGTTTTGTAAAAATAATCCCAAACTCCTAATCTCTGTGATCCCTTGTCTTTGGATGTATGTTCAAAGTCCTTAGTATAGTATCAGAGGTCCACTACAGCCTGACTCAAGTTTATCTGTTTTTTAACTTCTTATTTTGGAGAATTTCAAACAGAGACAAAAGTAGACAATAGTTTGATAAACCCCAATGTACACTTCATGCAGCTTGAATAATCATCAAACATTGGGCCAGTCTTGTTTCCATGTATAACCCTATCCATTCCCCCCTCTACGTTATTTTGGAGCAAATTACAGATTTCATGTAATTTCATCCATAAATACTTGAGCATATAATCTCTAAAAGAGGACTCTAAAAAATACAACCACAATACCATTTTCATCTCTTAAAAATTATTAATTGCGTAATATTATCATAAATCCAGTCAGTATTCAAATTTCCCATAGTCTCAAATTTCTAATAGTCTCTAGTTCCCAATATTGTTTTTTTTTTTCTCTTTAAATTTTGTATCACAGTTAGTATCCTTAAGGCATGTGTTGTTGTTTTGTTACCATGTTTTACCCTCCCTCACCAGAGTATTCTTGCAAGTTAAATCTATTTCTTATTTTTAAAACGTCTCCTGTATACTTCATGACCCCTGACAAATGGACTTCTAAAAGGAGGTTAGGAACCTTTGCGATTAGGAACTTGTGTCAGATGTCTTAGAAGTGGCAGTAGACGTCAGAATTGGATGTTTGTGAAAGACTTTTTGAAACTTTCAGTAGAACCCTGATAAATGCAGGGATAGCATATTGAACGATTAAATGGTATACCCTTACTGTTCTCCCCTCACCTCCCAACAGATTTAGCTCAGTGCTACTTAAGGCAGTTAACAGTAACGGCATGGTAATTCTGGCGAACATCCCCAAACATCTAAACAAATTATTTTAGGTTAGACATGAACACCTTCCTAACTAGAGGATGTGTTTTAAGGAGCAGCTAGAGGGGGATTAGATATAGTACAGTTTTCTTTAAGGGTTTTGTGTGGTATATAATACATGAAGAATCAACTGACAGAGTCAGCTTACCTCATTCTCTCATAGACTTTTTTAAGTTAATGGACTTAGTGATTTAAAGAGAGTCTTCAGAAATACTAGACCCACTTAAAAATTACATTTCCTTGTTATTTTGGGTAGCATCTTGAGAGTCCTTGGATGTATCTGGTACCCTTGTATGTCTGCCAGGAGACATGTCAGTTAAATGACCTCGTGTTAAAAAAAATGATTCGCTCTGATGTTTATGAAGTATTTAACATCCAGTTGTAGGTAGTATAGTTATAAACTTCTGCATTGACTTTATAGTTTTAACTTTGCTTAGAAAAATTTATATTATCAGGTTTTCCCAAAATAAAATTGAGCACCTGGTGTGATATCAGACATGTTTGGTACATGACTGGATAGTTGATATAACTTTTGGGGTAGAAAAAAATTAATTTGGCAGCATTTATGACAGATTTATCTTTTTTCTTTGTGTGTTTTTAAAAATATTTATTTATTAGCTGCGTCGGGTTATAGTACTGGCATGCAGGATCTTTAGTTGCAGCATGCATGCGGGATCTAGTTCCCCGACCAGGGATTGAACCTGGGCCCCCTGCATTGGGAGCGTGGAGTCTTACCCACTGGACCACCAGGGTAGTCCTTATGACAGATTTAAAACATTAAGGTCGAAGTAAGTAGAAATTCTTAGTGTAACTATTTTAGTTTAGCATAATAGTCTGTATTTTGTCTTCTCTTTAAGAGCATTACAGCATTGTGAAGAATTGATTAAGCAGTATAACCGTGCTGAGAACAGTATATGCTTACCTGACAGTAAGCCTCTGCCTCACCAGAATGTAACTAATCACGTGGGCAAAGCAGTGGAAGACTGCATGAGAGCCATCATTGGGGTGTTGCTCAATTTAACTAATGATAATGGTAAGTCATATTTTCTACATATATTCTCAATGATAGATTGTATTACATGTTAAAAATTAATCCCCTTGTTGTTTTTTTACTCTTTTGTTTATTTATTTTGGCTGTGTTGTGTCTTCGTTGTTGTGCATGGACTCTCTCTAGTTGCGGTGAGCACAGGCTACACTTGGTTGCAGTGTGTGGGCTTCTCATGTGGTGGCCTCTCTTGTTGTGGAACATGGGCTCCAGGTGCGCGGGCCTCAGTAGCTATGGTATGTGGGCTCAGCAGTTGTGGCTCGCGGGCTCTAGAGCACAGGCTCAGCCGTTGTGGCACATGGGCTTAGTCGCTCTGCGGCATGTGGGATCTTCCTGGACCAGGGCTCGAACCCGTGTCCTCTGCATTGGCGGGCAGATTCCCAACCACTGTGCCACCAGGGAAGCCCCTCCCTTGTTTCTTGTCTTGATGTAGTGATTTTTCAATTGCCATCATGTAATTCATTTCTTCATGTATAGACTTAACTGCTTTTAGGAGTTGATAGTTTTAGAACCAGCTTGGTAGCTTGGCTCAGAAATATTATAGTCAACAATGTATTTTAATAAAGGAATAGCTATACTTTTTTTTCAAGATACATGTTTTTAACTTTTAATATTCATGTTTATAAGTATTGGCTGTCATAAAGAATCAGTAACAACTTTCATCCTCTTTGCATTCTCCATTTTAGAATGGGGCAGCACCAAAACAGGAGAACAGGACGGCTTGATCGGCACAGCGATGAACTGTGTGCTTCAGGTTCCAAAGTACCTACCTCAGGAGCAGAGATTTGATATTCGAGTGCTGGTGGGTTGAAGTGTGACTGTTTCAGAAATAAGTCCTTGATCTATTAAGACGATAAAAACTTCATCTCAGTTTTGGATTTAAGAACCAGTTGTTTAATATGTTGTGGGTGTCAGTTGATTCCTTATGAATATACCTCTTATTGTACAAAAGAGAGCTATGAGGGCCCTGTATAAAAATAAAAAGTATAAGAACTAACAGTGGTGACTTTTAAAAGTGGTGAAATCGTTGTTTGAGAAGATCATATACTGGTTTTTAACCACTTTGTAGATGGCAGAGCACTGGCTAGTTTTCTGTCTGCCAGTAAGAGTTATGTATATTGTGTTCATTTGCTTTTAATTCTCCCCTGTGGTAACATGCATGGTTTAATTTTTATAGGGTTTAGGTCTACTGATAAATCTAGTGGAGTATAGTGCTCGGAATCGGCACTGTCTTGTCAACATGGAAACATCGTGTTCTTTTGATTCTTCCTTCTGTAGTGGAGAAGGAGATGATACTTTAAGGATAGCTGGACAAGTTCACGCAGTTCAGGCGTTAGTGCAGGTAAGCAACAATTTAAAACCTAACACTTTCTTCTCTCTCCCCCCTACCTCCCCTCCCCCTTTCTCTAACTCTCACCAGTTCTGTGAGAGGTACACTGGGTTAGAATGTATACCATTACTTCTCTGCTGACTCTTTTCAACTACTATAATCACTCGTTAGACATTGTTAGCAAAAAGCAGAAACAAGGCATATTTGTTTATGAAGCAAAGGTAGATTATTAACAACAAATTAGGAGTTAAGTTCTAGCGCTATCCTGCTTCAAGTCCTCCGGCATTTACTTACTGGTCTGATCTGTGCCCAGGACTGTGTGCAACTAAATATTGGGACATACTTTTCAAAGTATAATTTCCTGGCTTAGGAATTGTGTCAGAATATGTGTTTTAAAATTGATGTCTCCAACTCGCTCCACCCCAAAAACCAAACACTCCCTCTGCCCTCGATTTATACTCCCCCCCCCCAAAACTGTATGTGAGTTTTTGTTTTTTGACAATGCTGGGCATTACAGTTTTTACTTTTTGCCAGTTCCCAGCTACCTTATTGTAATTTTCTTAAATGACAATTTGCACATGTTCATAAGTAATAGTGAACCATTCTTTTCATTTTTTCTGAAGCCTTGGCTAAGCTTTAATCCTTTTGGCCTTTTTGAAACTAGAAGTGCTTGAACTGTGTCTTGAGGTAATCTTCAACAACTTGGATCTTTTCCTGAGTCATAACTAGAAGCCCATCATTCTCTTTTCAAACATTTTGATCTCAGGACTTCTCTACACTCTTAACAATTATTGGGAACTCCAAAGAACTTCTGTTTATGTGTGCTTTATCTATTGATATTTACTAAATTAGAAATCAAAACAGAAAAGTGTAAAATACAGGCACTCATTCTATTAACCATTGGAGCAATAACATAATCACATAGCATGTAGATTCTGGAACACTCCACCATACAGTCATGAGAGAATGAAAGAAGTCAGTTGACCTTTTAATATTCTTATGAATGCAGTTTTGACTTCACCGACTCCCTGAAAGGATCTTGCGTTCCCCTAGGGATCCTTGAACCCAATTTTAAGAAATACTGCTTTATATAAAGCTTAAATTTTATTTTCTTAAGGGTATTAAAGTTTACATACCACTCTTGTATATACTCAGCAAGTTTTTGAGATCTACTTGGCATTTAGTTTTCAGGTAGTTGTCATTAGTAACTTGGGATTTTCTCCAAATCATATCAGCAAATATATGAAATGCTTTCTGTACATTCAACACTGTATCAGCACAGGGAAGTAAGTGAAGGCAAAAGGTTTTAGTGTGTGTTCCCTTTTAGACTTTTTGGTGTATACTTCCACTGACAATTGTATTTCCATTGTTTGTTTTTAATTGAAATATAGTTGATTTAAAACGTTGTGTCAATTTCTGCTGTACAGCAGAGTGACTCAGTTACACATATACATTCTTTTTCATATTCTTTTCCATTATGGTTTATCCCAGAACATTGACTATAGTTCCCTGTCCTGTACAGTAGGACCTTGTTGTCCGTCCATTCTGTATGTAATAGTTTGCATCTACTAACCGTAAACTCCCAGTCCATCCCTCCCCCACTCCCTCCCCCTTGGCAACAAGTCTGTTCGCTGTATCTGTGAGTCTGTTTCTGCTTTGTAAATAGGTTCATTTGTGTCATATTTTAGATTCCACATATAAGTGGTATCATACGGTATTTGTTTTTTTCTTTGTGACTTACTTCACTTAGTATGATAATCTCTAGTTGTAAAAAGTATGGAACACTTCACGAATTTGTGTGTCATCCTTGCACACGCACCATGCTAATCTCTGTATTGTTCCAGTTTTAGTATATGTGCTGCTGAAGTGAGCACTGTACTTGTTTTTTTTTTAACATCTTTATTGAAGTATAATTGCTTAGCAATGGTGTGTTCGTTTCTGCTTCATAACAAAGTGAATCAGTTATACATATACATATGTTCCCATATCTCTTCCCTCTTGCATCTCCCTCCTTCCCACCCTCCCTACCCCACCCCTCTAGGTGGTCACAAAGCACTGAGCTGATCTCCCTGTGCTATGCCGATGCTTCCCACTAGCTATCTATTTTACGTTTGGTAGTGTATATATGTCCATGCCACTCTCTCACTTTATCACAGCTTACCCTTCCCCCTCCCCATATCCTCAAGTCCATTCTCTAGTAGGTCTGTGTCTTTATTCCCATTTTGCCCCTAGGTTCTTCATGACATTTTTTTTTTCTTAAATTCCATATATATGTGTTAGCATATGGTATTTGTCTTTCTCTTTCTGACTTACTTCACTCTGTATGACAGACTCTAGGTCTATCCACCTCACTACAAATAACTCAATTTTGTTTCTTTTTATGGCTGAGTAATATTACATTATATATATGTGCCACATTTTCTTTATCCATTCATCTGTTGACGGACACTTACGTTGCTTCCATGTCCTGGCTCTTGTAAATAGAGCTGCACTGAACATTTTGGTACATGATTCTTTTTGAATTATGGTTTTCTCAGGGTATATGCCCAGTAGTGGGATTGCTGGGTCGTATGGTAGTTCTATGTGTAGTTTTTTAAGGAACCTCCATACTGTTCTCCATAGTGGCTGTATCAATTTACATTCCCACCAACAGTGCAATAGGGTTCCCTTTTCTCCATACCCTGTACTTTTATTGTTAATAATACTAGTTGAGATTCAGTTCTGAGTCTTTCTCTGAAAACTGGCCTTTTACTTTCACTGGTTCTTATTTATTTCTTTAAATTTCTTTTAAAGAAGCTATGTTGCTTTTCCCCAATACTATGTAGCTTTATTCAGTGTCCTTCCTTCCTTCCAGTTAATTTATCCAGGCTGCTTAGGTTTAAAGAATTTTTAACTCTTTTAATTTTAACCTTTAATTTGTAGTTTTTGCTTGAATTTCCTGTCAATATTATCTAAATTAAGGGAAGGAGTTGAGATTTTCATTCTTAAAAACAATGTATGCGTCATCAGTAGATAATTCACTTGATTGAACCCCAGTGGCATTTATATTTTTGTTTTGCCTTCAGTTGGATGTAGAGTGAAGGCTTTTATTGATACTTACCCTTTTTACCAAACAACATGCTTCTTAGGGTTAGTGATGTTTAAAAGCAAATAGAGCCTTATATTTGGGTACATACATGTTGGTTGGTGATCCCTTTCAATGATCTTCAAAAATGATGTTTATCAGCTATTCCTTGAGCGAGAGCGAGCAGCACAGTTGGCAGAAAGTAAAACAGATGAATTGATCAAAGATGCTCCCACCACTCAGCATGATAAGAGTGGAGAGTGGCAAGAAACAAGCGGAGAAATACAGTGGGTATCAACTGAAAAGACTGATGGTACAGAAGAGAAACATAAGAAGGAGGAGGACGATGAAGAACTTGACCTCAATAAAGGTATATTTATTTTGACTGGTGTATTAAAAGAAGTAATGTGGTTTTTTTCCTGCAAGACTTTCTTTTAATTCATGTGTTGTCATAATCTTGCTATTTTATGGCCTCTCTAGTTCAGTGCAGACAAGCTTTGCTTTTTCATAGTTCTTCTTCATTGGCTTCCTAGCAGTGAGGAAGCTATATGTGCAGTGTGGGGAAGGTTTCCTTTCCTCCCTGGTTCGTTCTTTACTCATCTCTAAAGAGAAGCAGCCAAATAATATGACCTCTAAAGGTTTTTAGAGTTTTGAAATTTTGCCCATATTTTAAATTGGGTTGTCTTTTTTGGTTGGTTGTTGTTGAGTTGTAAGAATTCTGTGTATTTTAGAGACTTGACTCTTATCAAGTACATGATTTGCAGATAAATTCTGTGAGTTGTCTTCACTTTTTTGATGGTGAAGCTTTAAATTTGATGAAGTCTAACTTAACCTGTTTTTTATGTTGTCACTTGTGGTTTTGGTGTTGTGTCTAAGAAACCATTTCCTAACCCAAGGTCACAAAGATTTAGTCCTGTGTTTTCTTCTGAAAGTTTTATGATTTTAGCTTTTAATTAAGGTCCCTCTTCCACTTGTGTTATTTTTTTGTTAATTTGTGTGGATATCCCATCTTTCTAGCACCATTTTTCGATGTTCAGCAGTTTTGAAGAAAAGATGACAGTTGTTGGTTTCCTGGGGGCGTTTGTTTGTTTTCTTGTGGGCTTTTTTTTGGATGTACTGTTACGGTTTTCTGTTTTAATACTTTCAGCCCTTCAGCATGCTGGCAAACACATGGAGGATTGCATTGTGGCCTCATACACAGCACTACTTCTCGGGTGTCTCTGCCAGGAGAGTCCAGTAAGTTCAGTGTTGTTTTATGTATCTTAAAAGGATTCCATTGCGACCACTTCACGTCATTACCTAATTAACTTACTATTTATTTCCCCTCATGCTAAAAACATTTATATATTTGGTGAACTTTAGAAGGTGCATTTCAAAGTAAGAGTGTATTGGGTTTGATGAGTAAGTTCCAGATTGATGGAGGAATCGATTTCACATGTCTTTGGTTGAAGTAAAAGAACATCATATAAAACCTGCACTCAACTGACTTAAGGTGGAAAAGTCTAGCCTCAGTGATTCCATCAAGGACTCATAATTTCTATTTTTAAACTCTGCTGTCCTCTGCATATTGTCTTATCTTTTGCTAGCTCTCTTCATGGCCCTATGCTGACTCTGGCTATGTGTCTCATCTAGTTAAATAATGTCCAGCAGAAGAATGTGGCCTCTTTGTTTCTTTGTAAGAGCAATGGTTTCTTTTCTCTGGGACCTCTCCACACCCACTGCAAAAAGTAGACTTCCCTTTACCTTGGCCAACATTAGCTCACATGATTTTGTTTGATCTACTCACTGGCCGGGAAAATGGGATTACTATTTGAGATTTAGATCATCATGATTTAACTACGAGAAGCATGTGAGTGTCTACACAATTGGGCTGGATCAGCACAAAAGTGGACAGTTCTGGCTATTCAGACAGTCTGCTTTAAAATCGGGGACATGTGGATTTTTTTTTTTTTTTTTTTTAACGCAAAGGCCCAGTAGAAGAGCCAGATTTTACAATAAAAGGGAGGTGTTTTTTTTCCCTTACAAGCAGGGGCATTCAGGATGCAAGAAAGAGTGGAGATGTGTTGTATAGTGGGATGGTTAGTTTCTCTTTTCTGAGACTGGAGGATTAGAAGAACATAATTATGACATGAAGGGCTTCTATCAGCCTACCCTTTATTTCCTCATTTTTGCCATTGAGTTTTCTGCATTGCCCTGTATCTGTCTGTCTTAAGTCCTGTGTATTTTTCTGAATCCTTCTTGTTCATCTCTTCCATATTTATATTGTAGACAAGCTCAAATCTAAATGCACAGTAGCCCACTTCGTTGTGGCCCTTGCTGGCACAGCTGCTTTCAGGATCAAGACCAGAGTTCTTACTGTGGCTCTGGAGGCCCTGCAAATCTTTATTCCCTTTCCTGAATCTCTTCAGCTCAGCTCTTTTCCTTATTTCCTTAAAATCCGGAGATTTAAGGACAAATGAGAAACACATACCAAGCAAAGGGAAGGAGGAAGACTCCCCCCTCGCCCTCCCAAAAGAAAAAAACAATGGGTATGCTATTTAAATTTAAAGATTTTTAGGTATTGTATTTTGTATACAGCTGGTTTCAATCATGTTCTTTCTTAAATAATCATTCTTAAAATTAACTTGAGTTATTATCAGATGTGATTTAATTTATTTAGGGCCATCTTTCCCATGTTAATAATTTCCTATTTGTCTCTCTCTCTCCTGTCTCTCAAGAGATCATAAGATCCTTAGGTTGTAAACAATATTGTGAATTCATAGAGCCCAGGATGTCTTTGTTGCCTTGAGAATCATTATGATTAACCCCAAAGAGCTAGCTGATGCCACAAAATGTAAAAGAAACTGGTTTGCCCAATGTTTAAGTGGAGGAGAGACAAGAAAGCAGGTGGTTATATGCAGTTAAGTGCTGCTTTATGGTAAAGGACAACATGCTTAGGAAGCCCAGGAGACTCTGGTGTCATTTTTCCATTACCCACTGTACATCTTGGTGCATTGCAATGGTCAGTCTTCTCTCTGGTCTTTCCGTCCTTGCTGCTCTCTTGACACTCTCCATTCCTGAAATCCTGCACACTGCCACCATAGCTGACTTTCTTAAGAGCACATCTGATCATGTAACTCCTCTCTCATCCATCTTTCCTGACTCACCATCATTTAGGGAATGATGACTTTGTTCACTGCTGTAAGACTCCAAACTGACATGCTTCTCCAATTTTTATTTCTTATTTTAAATTTTATTTTATTGAAGTATAGTTGATCCAATATTAAAATCTGTCATACCCTGTGGGTACTTTTCCTAAATAGGCCATGCCATTTCACACCTTTCCTTTTTATACCTGCTGCACACTATTTAAAAATAAATGCTCAGGGACTTCCCTGGTGGTCCAGTGGTGAAGAATCCGCCTTTCAATGCAGGGCATACGGGTTCGATCCCTGGTCAGGGAACTAAGATCCCACATGCCGTGCAGCACAGCCAAAACACATGCTCAGGCTCTCCTTCCTATGCCTCAGCTACTTCTTGTGTTGTGTTGTGTAGTGTGTTGACAGAAGAGGATTTGATTTGGGTTGTTGAGGGCTTTCACTCAAGATCTGGGCTCTCATCCTTCCTCCTGACTGGCAGAAGCACGCTTGTCTACTGAGCGCTCTTCACAGACACACAGCACACGGCTGTGCTGGCATGTCCCTTCCTAGAGACTGGTGGAAGACGTCACGAACCCAGCGTTCCTTTACCCGGCACTTACCACAGCTAGTGCCCTTAGAACACACTCTCCGCTTTTCAGTATACTTTAAAAATGCAAGTATTTTAAAGAGCGTAGCTCCAAGATCTAATAACTCAGTAGCAGTGAAAGTGGGAAGGAGGGGATTGGTTGCAAACTTCCCAAGAGATAGTATGTACTCTTTCCTCCCCTGCCTCCATCAACAAAAATCAAATCGGAAGCTTCCCACTTCCTCCCCATCTTGTGGCCCAAAACTCGGGACAACATTTTTTTGGTATGTGCTTTTTATTATAGGTGAGCCTCCTGAGAAGAGCTATGCTTAAAATGCTTAAAGCATTTTAAAAACATATTGAAATAAAACAGTTTTTTAAGCAGGCCATCTATTTTTCTTACAACAGATTGGTTCATATATAGTTTGTCTGCTTCTTGGTAATAATGGAGGGAAACATTTTAATCTTCTCTCCTGGCATTGCGTACATTTTCCTTCTCATAGATATTACATTATCTTTGGAAAGATACAGTTAATTCCTAGCCTACATAGGAACACTAAGAATTTTCTTTGATCTTTTTCTTGGTATTCCTAAGCAGCTTTTTGGATACATTCTAAGTCTGTACTCCTTCCCTCTCCTTACATCTCCACCACCCCTCAGCCCCACAACACACACATTCAACAGTGCATTTTGCTATTTCAGGCATCTTTCTGTGCATTTACAAAAGTAAATATGCACGCATTTCTTTGTAGCCTTTGTCAGCTTTACCTTTTTTCCTTTCTTTCTGAGAATGGGATAGAGTAGGGAATGGACACACCTACACACAGAATTAAGGAGTGTGGAAAAGGAAATCACATAGGTCCTTGAACTACTATCTACAGGGAGTTCAAGGACCTTGTAGAAGTTTGAAATAGGGTGTGTGTGCCAAAACCAACAACACAGTGCAAGGTTCAAGCTCATGTTTTCTGTCGCCTGATCAATGTTTCCATGTTTCCTCAGATCAATGTGACCACTGTGCGTGAGTATCTGCCAGAAGGGGACTTTTCAATAATGACAGAGATGCTCAAAAAATTCCTGAGCTTCATGAATCTTACTGTAAGTGGCTTCTATTGCAGCTTCTGTGGTTTTAAATATGATACATTAATGACAGTAGAAATACAAATATTTGGCCATAGTGAATAGGAGCAAAAAAAGATTCTCTTTTAATAATTGTGTTCTATTTCTTTAAGATAACTGAATTATCATGGCTAAATATATTGATACTGTATTATCAAAGCCACAATTTAATCTGTTTGTTTTGATTCATAGTGTTTGTTTGGTTTAGTAAAGCTAAAGAATTTAAGCTTTGATTCAATACTTTTGAAAATTTGATAAATATTAATTGTTACTTCCCCCCCCCCACCCCACCCCTCCCGACCTCCAATCCTCCCCTTTTCAGTGTGCTGTTGGAACCACAGGCCAGAAGTCTATCTCTAGAGTGATTGAATACTTGGAACATTGCTAGCTGCTTTACCTTTGCTTCAGGTGCTCGGTAATGCTGGAGCTATTCTTAGACAAAGAAAAGTCACGAAAGAAGTCCTTGAAGATATACCAAGAACATTCATCAGTATCATTCATATGTGGATTTTTAAGGCCACCTGATTTCTTCTTCGTCATGCATTCTGCATTTGCTAAATGACAGTTACTACATCAATCTGCAACTATCAAAAATGAGGGAAAAGGTTCAGGCTGTTAACAGTTCCACACAGTATTTAAACACACTTTGGCAGAATTTATACTCCCCCCTTGTTTTCTTGCTTTTATTCTGGGCAAGTTTTAAGGGGAAAATTTGTGCTGCTGTTAGTGCAACTGCTGTGTATGTTGAGCCACTGTTGTCATGCCAGCCAGGTGCAAAGGCAGCTTAGCTACTGAGGTATCGAATGTTCTGGGGACATTCTAGACAACAGCTTAGTTCCTTTTTCAGGCTCATTTGCTTTTGCTTTTTTGTTGAATGATTCCGATCGTAAATAAAGCTTTTAATAATTTTGTGAATTTTTTTGGTTGTTGTTCCCTGAACTACTGTCTATATTTAAAATTAGATGGAATCCAAAGACACAAGGGATTAATAGTATATTTTTTTATTCTTGATTTGGTTTGGGTTGTCAAAACTATTTTTCACCTTTGAGACCATGACCATATCCATCATCATATCATAATGAGTCATAGCTATAGATGCAAGAAAACAAATAACAGTTTGAGGGAATATAAGATGATGTACCCTGTTAAAAGGATGAAGCAAAACAGACAAACCCAGGGTAGTTTACCCTTAATGTTAGGGGAGGCTCTTGAAACATGATTAAGTTTTGAGGGAGAACTCTCCAGATATATTTTCTAATGTTCAGTACAGTAAATGTAAGTAAGCTAAAACACCAATGTAGAATTCATGTTTCCAGATAACATGTATATTCTTCTATAAGAGTGACAGGATCAAATGCATAAACGCAAAGCCTTAAATTGTTGGTTTAGAGAAGATCCTTTTTTTCATTCAGATTCTTTTAGTTCATAGAACAGTGTGTTGTTTGGAACACACAAAACACATTTTATGTATTTAATTTCACAACACTGCAAATTTTTATTATATTATTGTTCAGACCACTGGTTAATACATTTTTTTTTCTTGATCAGGCCTGAATACAGGCTTTCCAGAGATTTCGTTTATTACATTAAAATACCTTTCAGTTCGTTATGTTTCTTCATTGGATTTGTAAAACTTGAAGCCATAAAAATATTAGTTTGGTGTGTATTGGGGAAAATAGCTGAAAGTCTAATTTTTACCCATTTAGACTTTGTTATTTCCTTGTATAAAGTGACAAATTGGGGCTCTTGGATCAGTGCCGCCTGTAATGTTTTTTAATGCAGTGGCTGCCTTTTATTGTCTTCCTATTTTTGATAATGCAGATTGTTGGGAAATCTATAAGGAAGTAACTGATTCCAGTCAAATTGTTTTCTTCCTCCTACCCACCCCAAACCCCACCCATCACCTTTTAAGAGCATAGTATGCCAGTGTAACTTGGGAAAGATTGAGGTTGTATTTGCCCTGAGTATAAAAGCTAGCTTAGCAAACTATTTTAAAAGCTTATTGGTAAATGATATCCATAAAATTGAATTAGTTAAATTATCTTAAAATACACTGGTATTTATTACTCATTGGATTTAGGAAGAGATTTTTAGTGTTGATCAGACTGACTTGTGGCAGATGGTAAGAGGTATTATAAAACATTTGGATAAGAACAATCAGGGCGAACTACATTTTTCTGTTACACTGGTAATCATTTGAGAATTGATTTACCTCAGTGTTTAACAGTTTTTTTTTGTTTTGTTTTGTTTTTTAAATAATAACTAATTGTCAAGCACTGATAGAGATGCAGATTTTGGTGGGGAGTGGTGGGGGAGAAATCACCTCACCAACCGCAGTGCATTTGTGTGTTTTTAACCCTCAGAGAACTCTGCATTTTAGGGTACTTGAGGCTGACTTGCAAATTAACTAAAGTTTTAAAGTAACCTTTTTTTCCATTGTAAATATTTCTGTAAATACTACCAATTGGAAATTAGAAGGTAGAGTACTTTTTTGAATCCAATCCTATTTTTATTTTATACAGTATTTCTCAGCTGTGATCTTTGGAGCAAAAGCCAACGGCAGGAAAAAAATAGTTTGTACCAGTTTCATGAAGTATGTCTTTGGGTTTTTGTAAATAATTTTAACTCAAATAAAATTGCTACTTTCAATACACATGTTGTCTTTAACATAAATCTATTGAACTATTTTGGAGGAAGAAGTCTCACAAACTTGATATAGCCAACTAATGGGAAACATGATGTGTCACTTAAGTGAGTTTCACACTTTGAATATGCACATAAAAATTTAACCAATTTTTGTTAAACACTGTATCTTCTCCCCATGTTTTTAATAATACTCATCTGAATGTAATGTCAACTGAGCAACTCACGTATTAGGGATGGTAGTTTTCTGGTTGAGTAGTCATGCCCTTGGTGTGTTTATTAAGTTGCTTAATCCTTTTGCTCCTCTGAATATGACCCAAGACTTCTTTGCGTTTGAGTTTTTAGAGCTGCTTTTTAGTTTCTCAGTTTTCTTCTTAGTTGACAGCCTTTAAGTTTCCTGTATTTACTCAAGTGGGTTCCTCAACCTCTCCTCAGTGCTTTTAACTACAAACCTAGATGAAAGGATCTGTCCTGGAAGTTCCCATCTACTTTCCCCTCTTACCCACATAGAGATAGTATATAACCTGTTTAAGAGTGCAGGCTAAGGATATAGAAAAATCATTAAAAAATGCATAAATTTTGAATATTAGTGATGTTTATGGACTTTGAATAAATTCCTGAACTTTTATTCTGTTTACTCAACCAGAAATGGGGGATAGTACTTAACCTCAGTGTTGTGAAGATTAAGATGGTACATGTGAAGCATTCAGTGTTTCAAACAGGTCTTGGTAAACAGTAGCTTTTAGCAAACACTTTTGTTTTCACTCCATCAGGAAATCTAAAATGTTGTGAAGAACAATTTTAAACACCTGGGATAATACCTTTTCATATCACTGTGGGTACTAGGTTTGGGTTACTTTAAAGGCAAATCTCTAAAATTGTTGTTTCAAAACATATTATTAATATCTTGGTAGTGACTAATAAAGCAGGGGAAAAATGGAATAAACTTAATCATTAAAATGTTTCAAACAAGATTTTTCCTTACATTAGAAGCAAGGACCAGAAGAAGTTTACACAATTCACTGTCAGTTAATTGATATCCTGATACTGGATGCATAGATAAATAATTTCATACAGAAAGTCTTTAAACTGAAGAAAAAAATTGAATAAATACTGTTGAGTGTTTTGGTCAAACCGCTATTTCCTTAGCTTCTGTTTGCAATTTGAATACTCCAAAGGCCGTGCACTGGCTCAAGGAGCAAAAAGAGAAAACCATACCTGTACACCACCTAGATTAAAAGGACCTGTCTGCCAGAGTTGTATAACGGAGACTATGGGTAAATAGAACTATACTGTTACAAGGCTCAGAAGTCTTAATGTAAAGTAGTGTAATACTTAGTAGACGGAAGTCAATTAAAGATGCCTGTTATAATGCACAAAGCATCCAGTAAAAAGTAATGCAAAAAGATAACAGCTCGAGCCCCTTACAGGAATCAAAGTCAAACACTGGAGAATATTTGATTAACCAAAGGTAGGGAAAGAGTAGCAGTAACAAAAAGCTGATGAGAAAAATAGAAAACACACGTAAGTAAAAAGCAAAAACTGCTTTCCTCCTAAGACAGGAACAAGCCAAGGTTGTTCACTAGATCTAATGGTACCAGTAATTATTTTGAATTATTTTAACACTCCAATTAAATAGCAGAGATTGTCAAATTGAAAAATGAAGAGTCACACAATAAACACAAATACACAAATAATTTCAAAGAAGATGGATGGGAAAAGATACATTGTGCAAAAATCATAAGAAAATTGGAGTGATTAAAATCAGGCAAAGTAGACTTTTAAGACAAAGGAATATTAACAAGTCTAAAAAGCATTTCATAATGATTAGGGAAAGGGAAAAATCTGTATCAGTAAGAAATAACAATTATGGCTATGCACCTAGCAATACAACTTTTAAAATGCACAGCAAAAACTGAAATTAAAGGGAGTGTCTACTGAAGAAAAACAACCTAAAAGTTGTGAGTTAAGTTTTATTTGGGGACCTTACTGAGGACTATAGCCCGAGAGCTGCTCATACAGCTCTGAGGAACTCCTCCAAAGAGGTGAGGGTGGAGCCAGAATACATAGGAGTTTTTGCTGAAAAGAACATGTAGTCAAACACTGAAAGATTACTGCTGATCACAAAAACTTCAAGCTAATGGTTTTAGTGCTTTTCTGTGTATGGGAAGATGCAAGAGTCGGCTCACTAATCATTCCTTAGATATGCATCTTAACTACCTAGGGCCAGTATCCAGATCACAGAATCTTAACTGTTTTTCTCCATCCTGAATTCCCCTCAGGGTATGCCTTGGTGGTGGTGGGGAGAGGGAGTATGCAGTGGCTGAGGGCAGGCAACATTCTTTTTCCACAGGAGAAATAGATAAAGTCACAGTAACAGTTTGATATTTTAACACCTCTCAGAAATTGATATATTTTACAAATCTGTAAGAAAAGAAGATCTGAATGACAGTATCAACTACCTTGACCTAACTGACATTTGTGGGACATTTACACTGAACAGTTTTCCCAATGCATGTGAAACTTTTACCAAGACAGACCACACGATGGTGGTCTCAGTGAATTTCAGGTGACTGAAGCCTTGACCACAAGGAATTATATCAGAAGGCAATATAGTACAATATCTAGAACATAATATTTGAAAATTAAATACACTTCTAAATAACAAATCACAAAGGAAAACTAGAAAAAAATTTGAACTAAATGACAAAATACAAAAATTTGTTGGATGCAGATAAAGCAGTGTTTAGAGGAAAATTAGCTTGAAGAAGCTAATTACTGGAAGAAGCTAGAAAAAGATGAGCAATTAAACCCAAGTAAGTTGTTGGAGGAAAGAAGTCAAAACAAGAGCAGGACTCAATAAAATAAAAAAGACAGGCAATGGAGAAATTTTACCAAAGCCAAAATTTTGTTGTTTGGAAAGTTAATAGAATTGATAAACACTCAGCAAGACTAATAAAGAAAAAGGAAGTCACAAATTACCAATGCCAGGAATGAAAGATGGAATATCACTATAGATACTGCAGACCTTTAAAAGGATGATAAAGACGTATGAACAACTTAAGCCAGTAAGTTTTACAACTTAAGTGAAATGAGCAAATTCCTTGAAAAACAAAACCAAGGCTGACTCAAGAAATAGGAAACCTGATTTGCCCTCTATCTATAAAAATAATTTTAAAAATCTTCTTACAAATAAAAGTCCCGGGAGAACACTAGTGTATCATAAAACATTTAAGGAAGAGTATCAATCTTTTTGTTTTTTTTTTTTTTTTTGCGGTATGCGGGCCTCTCACTGTTGTGGCCTCTCCCGTTGATGGAGCACAGGCTCCGGACTCGCAGGCTCAGCGGCCATGGCACAAAGGCCTAGCCGCTCCGTGGCACGTGGGAACTTCCTGGACCGGGGCACGAACCCGTGTCCCTTGCATCGGCAAGCGGACTCTCAACCACTGCGCCACCAGGGAAGCCCAGTTGCTTTTTTTTTTTTTTTTTTTTTTTTTGCGGTACACGGGCCTCTCACCGTTGTGGCCTCTCCCGTTGCGGAGCACAGGCTCCAGATGCGCAGGCCCAGCGGCCATGGCTCACGGGCCCAGCCACTCCACGGCATGTGGGATTCTTCTGGACCGGGGAACGAACCTGTGTCCTCTGCATTGGCAGGCGGACTCTCAACCACTGCGCCACCAGGGAAGCCCTCAATCTTAAATAGACTTATTGAGAAAGCAGAGAATGGAATACTTCTCAAATCACTTTATGGGTCTTACCCATATATCCCTAATACTAAAGGCAGACAATGGAAAAAATAAACAGCAAAGGGAAAAAAAACCCTACAGACCAAATTTTATGAATAAAGATGCAAAAGCTTTAGCAAAATACTAGAAAATAAAATCCATTATTATATAAAAAGTACAATACATCACAAGTGGGGTTTATCAAAGGAGTACAAGGTTGTTTTAACATGAAAATCAAGATAATAAACCATATTAACAAAATAAAGGACTAAAATAATATGACCAGCTCTTTAGATACAGAAAAAGTATTTGACCAAATGCACCCCCCATACATGATTTTAAAACCCCCCAACTCTTGGCAAACTAGAAGTAGATGGGAACCACCTTAATAAAAAGAGCATATAGGAAAAGTACAGTCATATAATGTATAATACTTTACTCCTAATATTGAGAAAAAGGCAGAGATGTCCAATCTCAATACATTTTTTTAAGAAGACTTGGCAAACTGACCTAAAATTCACATGAAAGTGAAAAGGACCTAAAATGGTCAAAATAATCTTGAAGAATAACAAAGGATGTACACTACCAAGTTTCACTATAAAACTACATTAGTCAAAACCATGTGATATTAGCATAAGGGCAAATAGATCAGTATAGCAAAGAGAGCCTAGAAACAGAAGCACATATATGTCACCAACTGATCTGTGGCAGAGGCAGCAAAGCAATTTAATGCAGAAAGTACTTTTTAACAAATGGTTCTGAAACAACTAGATATCCATTTAAAACAAAATCTTGACTCCCCCCCCACCTCATACAAACACAAAAATTAATTCCAGATGGTTCCTAGATCCAAGTGTAAAAGCTAAAACTATAAAGCTGTGCAAAAGCTTTGATGTTTCATTAGGTCCCATTTGTTTTTGTTTTTATTTCCATTTTTCTAGGAGGTGTGTCAAAAAGGATCTTGCTGTGATTTATGTCATAGAATGTTCTGCCTATGTTTTCCTCTAACAGTTTGATAGTTTCTGGCCTTACATTAAGGTCTTTAATCCATTTTGAGCTTATTTTTGTGTATGGTGTTAGGGAGTGATCTAATCTCATTCTTTTACATGTAGCTGTCCAGTTTTCCCAGCACCACTTATTGAAGAGGCTGTCCTTTCTCCACTGTACATTCCTGTCTCCTTTATCAAAGATAGGGTGACCATATGTGCGTGGGTTTATCTCTGGGCTTTCTATCCTGTTCCATTGATCTATCTTTCTGTTTTTGTGCCAGTACCATACTGTCTTGATTACTGTAGCTTTGTAGTATAGTCTGAAGTCAGGGAGCCTGATTCCTCCAGCTCCATTTTTCGTTCTCAAGATAGCTTTGGCTATTCAGGGTCTTTTGTGTTTCCATACAAATTGTGAAATTTTTTGTTCTAGTTCTGTGAAAAATGCCATTGGTAGTTTGATAGGGATTGCACTGAATCCTGCATCTGTAGAATGAGACTTCAAAGCTTTTACACAACAAAGGAAACCATAAACAAGACCAAAAGACAACCCTCAGAATGGAAGAAAATATTTGCAAATGAAGCAACTGACAAAGGATTAATCTCCAAAATTTACAAGCAGCTCATGCAGCTCAATAACAAAAAAATGAACAACCCAATCCAAAAATGGGCAGAAGACCTAAATAGACATTTCTCCAAAGAAGATATACAGACTGCCAACACACACAAGAAAGAATGCTCAACATCATTAATCATTAGAGAAATGCAAATCAAAACTACAATGAGATATCATCTCACACCAGTCAGAATGGCCAACATCAAAAAATCTAGAAACAATAAATGCTGGAGAGGGTGTGGAGAAAAGGGAACACTCTTGCACTGCTGGTGGGAATGTGAATTGGTACAGCCACTATGGAGAACAGTATGGAGGTTCCTTAAAAAACTACAAATAGAACTACCATATAACCCAGCAATCCCACTACTGGGCATATACCCTGAGAAAACCATAATTCAAAAAGAGTCATGTACCAAAATGGTCAGTGCAGCTCTATTTACAATAGCCAGGACATGGAAGCAACCTAAGTGTCCATCATCGGATGAATGGATAAAGAAGATGTGGCACATATATACAATGGAATATTACTCAGCCATAAGAAGAAACGAAATTGAGCTATTTGTAATGAGGTGGATAGACCTAGAGTCTGTCATACAGAGTGAAGTAAGTCAGAAAGAGAAAGACAAATACCATATGCTAACACATATATATGGAATTTAAGAAAAAAAATGTCATGAAGAACCTAGGGGTAAGACAGGAATAAAGACACAGACCTACTAGAGAATGGACTTGAGGATATGGGGAGGGGGAAGGGTAAGCTGTGACAAAGTGAGAGAGTGGCATGGACATGTAAAATAGATAGGGGGAAGCTAGGGGGAAGCAGCCCCATAGAACAGGGAGATCAGCTCGGTGCTTTGTGACCACCTAGAAGGGTGGGATAGGGAGGGTGGGAGAGAGGGAGACGCAAGAGGGAAGAGATATGGGATCATATGTATATAACTGATTCACTTTGTTATAAAGCAGAAACTAACACACCATTGTAAAGCAATTATACGCCAATAAAGATGTAAGAAAAAAAGTAAGACAGGGCTTCCCTGGTGGCGCAGTGGTTGAGAGTCCGCCTGCCGATGCAGGAGACACGGGTTCATACCCTGGTCCGGGAAGATCCCACATGCCGCGGAGCGGCTGGGTCCGTGAGCCATGGCCGCTGAGCCTGCGCGTCCGGAGCCTGTGCTCCGCGATGGGAGGGGCCACAACAGTGAGAGGCCCACGTACAGCAAAAAAAAAAAAAAAAAAAAAAAAAGTAAGACATATCTGTATTGATTAAACAAGCTTAAGCTAGCTTTAATACCAGATATTGACTCAAAATTAAATATTTACTAGATCACATGACCCTAAAGTTCATTCTAGCCAGCTACCTTGATATTTAGAAATATTTAATTTGTAAGTGATTATTTCTAAGTCAAATACAGGTGTTTTTTTTAAATAAATAAAGATGTACCACCTACCTATAAAAAAAAAACTATAAAACTTTTAGAAGAAAGCATGAAAGAACATCATCATGATTTGGGGATTGGCAAGAATTTTTTTGACAAGATACAGAAATCAATAACCAAAAAATTGATTCATTAAATTTTATTAAAATTAAAAATGCCTGTTCATAAATGTACACCATTAAGAAAATGAAAAGGCAAGTTTTAGACTGGGAGAAAATATTCACAAATCACATGCTTGACGAAGGACTTGTATCCAGAATATAGAAAGAACTTCAACTCAAAAAAAAAGCAAACAGTCCTATTTTTAAATGAACTTGAATAGGTACTTCACAAAGGATGACGTATGAATTAATAAACACATTTAAAAGCGCTCAACATCATTAGTAATCATGGAAAATGCACGTTTAAATTACGAGATACTACTCTATTCAACAGAACAGCCAAAATTCAACCAAATATAACACTAAATGTTGGCAGAAATGAGCAACTGGAACTTTGTTAGTGTTGCTGGTGGGAATGTAAAGTCATAACACCACTTTGGAAAAGTTTTGGGATGTGATTGTAAAATTAAAAATACATTTCTCTTTCAACTCAGCATTTCCATTTTGTCCAGGAGAAATGAAAACATTCAACAGAAAAATTTGTGGAAAAATATTCATAGCCATTTTATTAACAATAGCCAAACACTGGAAACAACACAGACGTCCATCAACAGGCAATGGATAAACAAATTGTGATTTATTTATGCAACAGAATTTAGCAATAAAGAGGAATGACCTACTCTTTCAATCAACAATGTAGATAAACCTCATATTTATAATGCTGAGTGGAAGAAGCCTAACAAAAAAAGCTTACATATAGCATGAATCAATTGATACAAATTTGTAGAACTGGCAAAACAAGTCTAAGGTGAAAACATTCACAACAATTCATTTGGAAGACAATAACAGAAAGTTAAATGAAAAATTCTTTAGAAAGTTTAAAACAAACCTCCTGATAACTTATGGGTTAGAGAAATTATGATGGAAATTTTTCAAAAATTAGAACTAAATGATGACAGAAATAAAATATCAAAAGTCATAAGATGCAGCAAAACAATACTAAGGATAAATGTTCAACCTTAAATGTTTACATTTGAAAAACAGAATGGCTGAAAACTCTAAAGGACAAACTTTCCACTTCAAAGATAAAACAGCAATAGAATAAACCTTTGAGAAGTAGAAAGAAGTTAACAGGCATTAGGCTCTGCTGTGCTGCGCCCGGAGACAGACCCCAGGGCGAAGCAGTTCCAGCTAGAGGAAGAGGATAGCGAGTCTTCACCTCCCCTTTTTTCCCCAACTGACAAAATGAGGCTAAAGGCGCCTGGATTCCTGACCGTGCTTGGGCTAAAGCGCTCCAAGATGGCGGAGGAGTAAGATGTGGAGATCACCTTCCTCCCCACAAATACATCAGAAGTACATCTACAAGTGGAACACCTCCTACAGAACACCTAATGAACGCTGGCAGAAGACCTCTGAACCAGCCTTAGCCACTGGGGGCAGACACCAAAAACAACAGGAACTACAAACCTGCAGCCTGTGAAAAGGAGACCCCAAACAAAGTAAATTAAGCAAAATAAGAAGACACAGAAACACACAGCAGATGAAGGAGCAAGGTAAAAACCCACCAGACCAAACAAATGAAGAGGAAATAGGCAGTCTACCTGAAAAGGAATTCAGAGTAATAACAGTAAAGATGATCCAAAATCTTGGAAATCGAATGGAGAAAATACAAGAAACGTTTAACAAGGACAAAGAAGAACTAAAGAGCAAACAAGCAATGCTGAACAACACAATAAATGAAATTAAAAATTCTCTAGAAGGAAACAATAGCAGAATAACTGAGGCAGAAGAACGGATAAGTGACCTGGAACATAAAATAGTGGAAATAACTACCCAAGAGCAGAATAAAGATAAAAGAATGAAAAGGATTGAGGACAGTCTTAGAGACCTCTGGGGCAACATTAAATGCACCAACATTCGAATTATAGGGGTCCCAGAAGAAGAAGAGAGAAAAAACGGACTGAGAAAATATTTGAAGAGATTATAGTTGAAAACTTCCCTAATATGGGGAAGGAAATAGTCGATCAAGTCCAGGAAGCGCAGAGAGTCCCATACAGGATAAATCCAAGGAGAAACACGCCAAGACACATATTAATCAAACTATCAAAAATTAAATACAAAGGAAAAATAGTAAAAGTAGCAAGGGAAAAGCAACAATTAATATACAAGGGAATCTCCATAAGGTTAACAGCTGATCTTTCAGCAGAAACTCTGCAAGCCAGAAGGGAGTGGCAAGACATATTTAAAGTAATGAAAGGGAAAAATCTACAACCAAGATTACTCTACGCAGCAAGGATCTCATTCAGATTCGACAGAGAAATTAGAACTTTTACAGACAAGCAAAAGCTAGGAGAATTCAGCACCACCAAACCAGCTCTACAACAAATGCTAAAGGAACTTCTCTAGGCAGGAAACACAAGAGAAGGAAAACACAATAACAAACCCAAAACAATTAAGAAAGTGGTAATAGGAACATACATATCGATAACTACCTTAAGTGTAAATGGATTAAATGCTCCAACCAAAAGACATAGACTGGCTGAATGGACACAAAAACAAGACCTGTATATATGCTGTCTACAAGACACCCACTTCAGACCTAGGGACACATACAGACTGAAAGTGAGGGGATAGAAAAAGATATTCCACACAAATGGAAATGAAAAGAAAGCTGGAGTAGCAATTCTCATATCAGAAAACATAGACTTTAAAATTAAGACTATTACAAGAGACAAAGAAGGACACTACATAATGATCAAGGGATCAATCCAAGAAGAAGATATAACAACTGTTAAGTATTTATGCACCCATCATAGCAGCACCTCAATACATAAGGCAAATGCTAACAGCCATAGAAAGGGGAATTGACGGTAACACAATCATAGTAGGGGACTTTAACACCCCACTTACACCAATGGACAGAACATCCAAAATGAAAATAAATAAGGAAACACAAGCTTTAAATGATACATTAAACAATATGGATTTCATTGATATTTATAGGACATTCCATCCAAAAACAGCAGATTACACTTTCTTCTCAAGTGCTCATGGAACATTCTCCAGGATACATCATATCTTGGGTCACAAATCAAGCCTCGGTAAATTTAAGAAAACTGAAATCATATCAAGTATCTTTTCGACCACAATGCTGTGACACTAGATATCAATTGTAGGACAAAATGTGTAAAAAATACAAACACATGGAGGCTAAACAATACACTACTAAATAACCAAGAGATCACTGAAGAAATCAAAGAGTAAATCAAAAAATACCTAGAAACAAATGACAATGAAAACACGATGACTCAAATCCTATGTGATGTAGCAAAAGCAGTTCTAAGAGGGAAGTTTATAGCAATACAATCCTAACTCAAGAAACAAGAAAGTCAGATAAACAACCTAACCTTACACCTAAAGCAATTAGAGAAAGAACAAAAAAACCTCCAAGTTAGCAGAAGGAAAGAAATCATAAAGATCAGATCAGAAATAAATGAAAAAGAAATGAAGGGAACAATAGCAAAGATCAATAAAACTAAAAGCTGGTTCTTTGAGAAGATAAACAAAATTGATAAACCATTAGCCAGACTCATCAGGAAGAAAAGGCAGAGGATGCAAATCAATAGAATTAGAAATGAAAAGGAGAAGTAACAACTGACACTGCAGAAATACAAAAGATCATGAGAGATTACTATAAGCAACTATATGCCAATAAGACAGACAACCTGGAAGTAACTGACAAATTCTTAGAAAAGTACAACCTTCCAAGACTGAACCAGGAAAAAATAGAAAATATAAACAGATCAATCACAAGCACTGAAATTGAGACTGATTAAAAATCTTCCAACAAACAAAAGCCCAGGACCAGATGGCTTCACAGGCAAATTCTATCAAACATTTAGAGAAGAGCTAACACCTATCCTTCTCAAACTCTTCCAAAATAGAGCAGAGGGAGGAACACTCCCAAACTCATTCTATGAGGCCACCATCACCCTGATACCAAAACCAGACAAAGATGTCAGAAAGAAAGAAAACTACAGGCCAATATCACTGATGAACATAGATGCAAAAATCCTCAACAAAATACTAGCAAACAGAATCCAACAGCACGTTAAAAGGATCATACACCATGATCAAGTGGGGTTTATTCCAGGAATGCAAGGATTCCTCAATATATGCAAATCAATCAATGTGATAAACCATATTAACAAATTGAAGGAGATAAACCATATGATCATCTCAATAGATGGAGAAAAAGCTTTTGACAAAATTCAACACCCATTTATGATAAAAACCCTCCAGAAAGTAGGCATAGAGGGAACTTACCTCAACATAATAAAGGCCATATATGAGAAACCCACAGCCAACATCGTTCTCAATGGTGAAAAACTGAAACCATTTCTCTAAGATCAGGACCAAGACAAGACTGTCCACTCTCACCACTAATATTCAACATAGTTTTGGAAGTTTAAGCCATAGCAATCAGAGAAGAAAAAGAAATAAAAGGAATCCAAATCGGAAAAGAAGTAAAGCTGTCACTGTTTGTGGATGACATGATACTATACATAGCGAATCCTAAAGATGCTACCAGAAAACTACTAGCACTAATCCATGAATTTGGTAAAAGTAGCAGGATACAAAATTAATGCACAAAATCTCTTGCATTCATATACAAGAATCTTTTACATGAATCTTTTCATGTGATTGTTGGCCATTTGCGTATCTTCATTGGAGAACTGTCTAATGAAATGCTTTGCCTATTTTTGAAACTGGGTTATTTTTTTGTTGTTGTTGTGTTGTAACAGTTCTTTATATATTCTGGATACTAGACCCTAATTGCATATATGATTTGCAAATATTTTTTTTCCATTTTGTGGGCTTTTTACTTTCTTAATAGTTCCTTTTTTAATTTTAGGAAAACATGCATAAAATAAAAGTATCAGTTTAACTATTTTAAAGTGAAAAAAGAAAGAAGTTAATAGAAAAAAAATTTTTAATTGGCCAAAAATAGGTTCTTTGAAGAGGGTAACCTAACTTTGGGGATACTGACCAAGAAGGAAGAAATAAAGTACACATTTAAAAATTAACTATAAAAATACAAAAGTACAGAGACAGTGATTTAAAAGACATTAACTGAATGCTCTGAATATATTCTAATGAAATTGATAACTTAAGAGACATTATCAAATCAGAAAAATGAAGTGAACAAAACACACAAAAAGAAATGAAAAGCAGAAGAGTTTTATAACTTCTTTTTTTTTTTTTTTTTTTTTTTTTTTTGCGGTACACGGGCCTCTCACTGTTGTGGCCTCTCCCGTTGCGGAGCACAGGCTCCGGACGTGCAGGCTCAGCGGCCATGGCTCACGGGCCCAGCCGCTCCGCGGCATGTGGGATCTTCCCAGACCAGGGCACGAACCCATGTCCCCTGCATCGGCAGGCGGACTCTCAACCACTGCGCCACCAGGGAAGCCCCAGAGTTTTATAACTTCTAAAGAAATCAACATTAAGAAAAAAATTCCATAACATATATAACAGAAAGTTCATGGTTTTGAAAGTTATTTCTGGGCTTCCCTGGTGGCACAGTGGTTGAGAGTCCGCCTGCCGATGCAGGGGACACAGGTTCATGCCCCGGTCCGGGAGGATCCCACATGCCGCAGAGCAGCTGGGCCCGTGAGCCATGGCTGCTGAGCCTGCACGTCCGGAGCCTGTGCTCCGTAACAGGAGAGGCCACAACAGTGAGAGGCCTGCGTACCGCAAAAAAAAAAAGAAAAAGAAAAAGAAAAAGAAAGTTATTTCCACTAAATTTTCAAGCAATAAACAATTCCAATTTTACACACATTCTTCTAGAGCATTGAAAAAGAGGAAACTTGCCTAAATACTCGATGAAGTCCATATAACACTGATAACAAAATAAGACAAGGACAACAAGGAAAAGGAAATTGCAGGCTTCTCCCACTCAAAACCATAGACACTAAATTCCTTTAAAACATGTTAGCAGATTGAGTCCAGCAATTTATTAAAAAAATACAGAACATGTCCAAGTTGGACCTATCACAGGAAAGCAATGGTAAATTAACATTAGGAAAATCAGTATCTGTAACTTATCACATTAATAAATGACAAAAACCGTGGGATCTTCTCAGTGGATGCACAAAAAGCATTTAATTAAATTCAAATAATATTCAAAGATAAATATTCAAAATAATTCGAAAGACTGGCCGAAAGAATTATTTTATTTGAAGATTCAATATTAACAAAACAAATTCAAACATATTCAAAGAAAAAAAGATCTTTTAGCAAGGTAGGAATAGAAGGGAAGTTCCTTGAAACAATCAAAGGTATCTAGTATAAATCTACAGAAATGTATCTAGAAGCATTTTCTTTAAAGTCAGTAACAAAATAAGGATTTCCAATGTCAGCACTTCTATTTAACAGTATTTAGAGGTCCTAGCTATTGTGACAAGTAATTACAGATATAGAAATTGAAAATAAAGCCTGAAACCACTTGCAGATATGATTGTCTAAAGAAAATCCAAATAAATCCATAGAGAATTTGTTAGAAATAAAAAGATAGTTTAGCAATAGTAGATAAGAATTAAAAAAACCCAAAGACTTCAAACCAACCATCCTGCTGAAGACAAATTAAAATGCTGGCAAAAAAATTCTTTTAAAGCTTTTAAGAAAAGCATTGAAGAACTAACAGGCTAATGAAACACTACTTGGCTTAACAAAGAGTTGAGAAGGAAGAACCCAGCACTCACAATCACTTTTGCCCTGAGGGATTTGCTTGTCCACAGGTAATAACAGTGAAACTTTTTTTAACAACTTATTTTATTCTTGGCTGCGTTGGGTCTTCATTGCTGCACGCAGGGTTTCTCTAGTTGCGGCGAGCGGGGGCTACTCTTCATTATGGTGCGCAGTCTTCTCATCAGGGTGGCTTTTCTTGTTGCGGAGCACGGGCTCTAAGCTTGTGGGCTTCAGTAGCTGTGGCTCACTGGCTCTAGCACACAGGCTCAGTAGTTGCGGCACACGGGCTTAGTTGCTCCACAGCATGTGGGATCTTCCCGGACCAGGGCTCCGACCTGTGTCCCCTGCATTGGCTGGTGGATTCTTAACCACTGCACCACTAGGGAAGCCCCAACAGTGAAACTTTAAAAAGGATTATGCGTCATAAACATTACACAGGCAAATCTCTGAAATACCATACATCTATGGAAAGAAAGAGATCATTCTTCTACTGACACGATCTCAAAGTCATATTATTAGGGGGATAGTTAAGTTGCACAGTAATATGTACAGTGCATCATAATCAGTTAAAGTACGTATTTATATGATATCTAGATATGCTTATGAGTGCGTAGACAGAAGAATTCTGGAAGGCTACTTATCAAACTGATAACAATGATTTTTATGTTGGAAGATGAGGTGAGGGGAGATGTCAAGGTGAACTTTGTTTAATCAGTATCGATTTGGATTTCTTTTAAATAAGAACATATTTATTCATTTCATATGTATTAAAAATAAATTTGAAAGGCCAGAAAATCAAATGAACAGACATAAAGCTGGTATTTTTGCCACTGCTACCTAGTAGCTATCTGCAGAGGATTCTAAATATTGAGCCTAAATGGTGATCTGGTTACATTCAAGAGCATCCCAGCACACCACCCTCAACTTAGTTAAAATAGTCCTAATAGCTCAGTGGAAACTTGACCTTTGTGGGGGCAAGTTATCATTATTTAGTGCCAGACGTAGGCAGTAAATAGAATAAACATGTTACATGCAACTATGAGTCCTTGAGAGGTTAACAGGTACTGTATATTTCAACCAGCATCATATGAATAGCTTAATGCAAAACTGGGAATGATTTTTAGATCTTTTTAATGAATGTCTTGATCCCTGGAAAAAAGCAAATACTATTGAAAACAGAGTCGATTTCCAAATAATAGTCTGTTTAAGGTATTTAAAGTGTTTTAAAACATCAAGAGCAGAAGTAACTCAAAACAACTCTGTTCAAGGATGTGATGAGAATGGGACCACTATTTGCTGATAAACGATCAAGACTTTGGGAGGGAAAGCAGGCCTGTGAGCAGCAGAAACCTGACCCTCCGATGAAGAAGAGCCAAGTTGAGGATGACACTATAGGGCAGTCGCACTTTTCAGCTTTCAAGTAATACTCCCTGATGGCTGATTTGAAACCTTATAATTCTCTTAAAATATGAAACATCAGAATTTTTACTGGGGCGATTTTTTTCACAACCACCGCCAGAATGTCTGACACACAAAACTTGAGTCGAGCTCTGCAATGGGGATGAACTGAAACAAAGGTTTTTACCTTCCAGTAAAATTGAGCTTTTTACTCCCCTAGTTACAAAACTGTAAAAGCCCGAAGTTTGTATGGTGGTTTTGGGGAGGATGATTGCAATATGAAATAAATGTTGGCACAAATCCTAAGGTAGGTGAAACTTGGATTTTATTTAGAGAGTTTTTTTGTGACTGCTATGGGTCCAACGTGGTACTAGGTGCTTTCACATGTCTCTTCTCTGATATAATCTCTCCGACATCCTGGAAGGGTGAGTGGTATCTGTATTTCATTGAGAAATAAATTGAGGCTCTGGGAGGTCAGGTTGGTTACCTGAGGTCCCACAGGGGGCAGAATCAGGATTCAAACCCACAACTGCCTGATTCCAAAGGTAAGCACCCACGCTGTCCCACCTGGGGTGACCTCTCATTGTATCCCCTGCAAGGGTCTCTGCATCTTTCTGTTTCATGGGTTTCCCCATCCAGACTGAGTTTATTGAGGGCAGGAAGCACGACTTATTCATGTTTGAATGCTCAGGGTCCTAATGAAACTAGCTTAAAATAACTTTTTATTTTTCTTTCATCCAATTTCTAAAATAAATTCTTATTTCTTACAGCAAAGAAGAAACCAATTAAAGTCCTAAGGAAGAGAGTTTTTTTTTTTTGTTTTTGCGGTACGAGGGCCTCTCACTGTTGTGGCCTCTCCCGTTGCGGAGCACAGGCTCCGGACGCGCAGGCTCAGCGGCCATGGCTCACGGGCCCAGCCGCTCCGCGGCATGTGGGATCCTCCCGGACCGGGGCACGAACCCGTGTCCCCTGCATCGGCAGGTGGACTCTCAACCACTGCGCCACCAGGGAAGCCCAAAGGAAGAGAGTAATTAGAAGCAGTAGGACACCAGGAGGGACATAGTTAAAAAAAAAAAAAAAATCAGGCTGCTGGATACCTCATTAGTTTGAATGTGCTGAGAAGCAATTTATATGTCAGTTGGCAATTTGGGATGAATTAAAGACAGGTACTTAGAAAACTAAGCAAATTATTAACTTAGAGGTAACCAAAGTTGCACAAGAAAAGAAATGTAATCAAGGTATATTATATATAGCTCATCTGGAAGTAATATTTACACAATTGTTATTATGAATACTGAATATTGATTTCACCAAAACTTGTGATATAGATATGTTGGAAGGGTAAATATGGGGTGGGGGCCATAGGAGAGGGAATCTGAGTCTTCCAGGGTGGCTAGTTGATGAAAATACCAAGAAATAGCAGTACAAGCATATTGTTTAGAAGTAAGGAGGTATGACTTCCCTGGTGGTCCAGTGGCTAAGATTCTGCTCTCCCAATGCAGGGGGCCCGGGTTCGATCCCTGGTCGGGGAACTAGATCTCACACGCATGCCACAACTAAGAGTTCACATGCTGCAACTAAGACCTGGCACAGCCAAATAAATAAATAAATAATTTAAAAAAAAACTTAAAAAAAAAGAAGTAAGGAAGTAACAGGCAGAAGAAACAGCTGTAAGAGCAGGATGTGGGTACTTCTGGGGAACGGGGATGAGGGTGCGTTGGAGGAAAGCCAAGGGAACTGTTATATTTCATTGTAAGCATCTTCACTGTAAAACTTCTGACTTTTTAAGGTACATACATATATTACTTTGACAGAGATAAAACTTAAATTATAAAGTGAGGGGTAGCTGGGACTGTCTTCAGGGTGGAACCCACATCCTGAGTTGAACCTTTAGACCATGGAACTGTTTCTGAAGTACTTGAGCGTGAATTCTTGCATGATTAGCCATGTGGAGCATCAAATAATTTTCGGTGACTAAACTGAAGAAACAAAAATAAACGTTCAGGGTTTTAGTACTGTAGTTGTCAGTACTCTAGCCATACAGCACATCATGGAAAATAAAACAGTACAAATCGAACATTACTTAAGCACATACTGCTACTCCAACTTTTTCTGTTTTATGTTGCTGTCATTCAAGGTGAAAATGTAAGCACAGTTTTCATGAAAATAATTCACCTACACCGAACGTTCGCTACACCTATGCCAGACGCTGAATAAACCACTTCCTGCCTTTAACCTCTGCATCACTGAAGAGTTTCTGAAACGGTAAGCATGAATTACTGCACAATCTACCATGGCCAGCCAGAAATAGCTTAAGTGGGCTCACATTAAATACAGCATTTATTTTTAGGGTTTTAGGAGCGACAGAGCAAAACCACATTCAAGAGAAGCTAAAATGGAATAAAGTAAACCATCTTTTTAAAGCACCTGTTAATTTTCCAATGACTACCTCACCCTGCCTCTCCAACCTAGGATGACACTTTGAGGGATGTTTTAATATAAACTGCTAACCTTCACTGAGCACCTAGGATGTGCCTGGCACAGCCTTCAATATTTAGATACTTCCAGAAGAGCGGATGTTTCAGTTATGGGGTTCTAAGTCTATGCTTGAAGACCTTATAAAGTGTGAACAAGCTAACTCTTAATTTTCAAGGCAGTATGACAGTAAAAAGCAATGAAAGTTAACTTTAGGGCTTGCTTGGAAGTTAATGAGTTATTTATCATGCAGTGTGTAGATCTCTTACATGCTACATCCAATTAATACAATGATGTTTTAATCAAATCTTCTACATGGTAAAATGACCCGCCAGTGCTGGACCCACTAGGGGTGGGCCACAGGTGTATACAGCCTCATGTGGTAGGAAAATGAACAACTCCTTTGGAAGAGGCAGTGCTGAGTGGGGAGAGCCTACCAGGGCCTGGTCCCATGACAGTCGATAAAGTGGTTGGACATGGCCAGCTGTTTGCAGGGCTGGGCTGCTCCAGTAGTCCCAGTAAAAGCCAACATCTACTGCATATCTACAAGGTGCTACGTATGGTGCTAGGGTCTTCCTGTGCACTCCCTCAGTAATTGTCACACTGGCAGGAACTGCAGCCTGGAGAAGGCCAGGATCACAGTTAGCAGATAAGGGCTAACTCAGTGCTGTAACCCAATTCTCTAAGCCTGTCCTGTACCAGCAATGCTCCCTGTGTCTGCAAGCTCTGAAGGGCAGTTATGTCCTGCTGAGCTCCATGGATGTTTCCTGAAATAATCTGCTGGGTTAGAAGATTGACTGATGTATTTTATCTGTGCAGTATTTGACATTTATTTCTGTTTTGCTCCATCTACATTTTTTACTAATACTTTGGTTTTTTGAAGATGTAGCCTGAATGAGATATCCAGGAAGAAGCTGGGTGTAGTGGGGAACAGAGTCAAGAGAGGAGACTGACTTAATTGTCCACTCATGGGTTCACCCAAAGTAAAGTTTTCTTTTTTCTTTCGTGAAGGAAATAAAGAATCTTAATCTCCTAATTACAGAATGGATAATACCTCTGTGTGTTTCCTTAACCAAGATTTCTTAGACACACAGTGGACACCTGATGCTGATGCAAAGCCTAAGGCCCTGGCTTAGCGTGATTTTATGTTTGTTTTAGGGATTGTGGCAGCCTTTATGTGAAAGTTTCACAAGACCTCAATGGGAAAGGAGATGATGTATTAAAAGTAATGCCTAATGAGCAGGCATTGTTAAGAAGAGGTAAGCCCTAATTGAGCCGTTCCAGATGACACCATGTGGAGAAGAAGCCATGCCCACTGAGCCCAGCTCAAATTTCTGACCCACAGAATCATAACTGACAAAAGGAGTTGTTTTAAGCTACTAAGTTTGAGTGTACTTTGTGACACAGCTATAGCTGACTGAGACAGACCCTATTAGGAACAGCCTAAGTTGGAAAGATTCAGAGCCCAAGGTTGAATCCAAGCAAGTTAAACTCAGGAGCATAAAAAGTACACAGAGAAGAGGGTGAAAAGGTGACAGAATGAGGCAGGTACAGAGGGAAACAAACTATGAAGGGGAAGATGAAGCTAGTTCTGTTGCTAAGGGATAAACGAGATGGCCTGATCCTTAGAGGAGAACTTCACACTATGTCTGCACATGGCAGAAGTTCAAAAAGTATTTGTTGAATAAACAAATGAATTCATGGGGCAGTCAGCTTTCCTGTCCTACTTATCTCCATTCCATCAACAAAATACATTCCTCTCAACTGTGTCAGCTGGTTTCTTGTTTATCTTGTGAGCCATATTGTGCCCCTAATAATACTCAGTTTCTTTGCTGTCTTTGCTCACTGTGATTCAAGTGGCTTTCCTCAGGCAAAATGTCAAAGGTTCCAAAATTCTTATACAGGCCATGCTGGGGAGGAGGAACCTGGTTGAAAGAGGACACTAGAAAAAAAATTTTTGATGGTATGACCTATATAAAGTACACTACACAAATCTTAATTGTACAATGCTATAAAATGTGCATATGTATATACCATGTAACCACCACTCAGATCGAGAACATCCATCATCCCAGAGGTTCCCTCATGCATTTCCTAGGTACCACGAGGTAACCACTACTCTGACTTCTATCATCATAGATTAATTAATCTGTTCTTGAACTTCATACATATGGAAATACACAGCATGTGTGTCTTTGGCTCCTTTTGCTCCACATAACATCGAAAATTCATCCATGTTGTATCAGTAATTTGTTTTTATTGTACAAATATACCAACATTTATATACCTTGTTGATGAACATGAAGGTCACTTCCCGTCTGGGGCTATTATGAATAAGGCTGTCATGAACATTTTCCTACATATTTGTGGACATATGCACTCATTTCTCTTGGGTAAATACCTAGGAGTGAAATTGCTGATTCATAGGGTTGAGCATATGTTTAGCTTTAGTAGATAATGTCCAACAGTTTTCTGAAGTGGATAAAATGATTTACTCTCCCTCTGAAAATGAAGCGTGCTCCATATCCTTGTTAGCACTTAATACTGCCAGACTTTTATGTTTTAGCTGCCCTGTCTGGAATGTAGTGCTATCTCACTGAGGTTTTAATTTGCATTTTCCACATGAATGATGAGGTTGAGCACTTTTTCAAATGCTTATTGACCATCTGGATGCCTCTTTATGAAGTGTCTGTTCAAATCTTTTGCCCATTTTTTAATTGAGTTGTTTGTCCTTTTCTTATTGATATGTAGGTGTTCTTTTGTCAGATAGACGTGTTGTGAATCTATTCTCCCAGTTGCTGGCTTGCCTATTAGTGATATCTTTTGCTTAACCTAAGTATTTACTTTTAATGAACCAGGACTTATCTTTTTAAAAATATGATGAATATGTAAATTATAATAATAATAAAATGAATACCTGCAAACCCACCCCAAATTTCTGATCTAGAACATAATCCCTACTTTGGAGCAGCTTGCCCTTCAAGTCAACTACTCCCTCCCTGCTACTCCCTCAGAGATAACTCCTGCCTTGAATTTTGTATTTATCATTCACATACTTTTAAAAATAGTGTTACCTAATATGGATGTATCTCTAAACAACATGTTGCTCCACTTGTCTGTTTTTGAGATTTATAAATATAGTCTCTTATACTGTGTTGTCTTCTTAGGCTTTCTTTTTTCCTCCTACTCACTTTATGTTTCCAAGATTCATCTTTATTTCTGCATGTAGTTGTAGATCATCCATTTTCACAGTTGGATAACATTCTACGTGATTTTTTTCCCCCACAATTTACTTATGCATTAGCCCAACCATGTTGTTCTCAGTATTTTTTTTTTATTTCAAAGAATGCTGTTAGTATCCATCTTGCAAATATCTTCTTGTGCACCTGTGCAAGAGTTTCTCTATACAAAGGAGTGGAATATACAGCTCATAGAATGTGGCCATATTCTGTTTTGCAAAATACTGTCGAATTGTTTTCCAAAGTGGTTGTACCAATTTATACTCCCACCTGCAGTTAAAGGTGCCCCCATTGCTCCATATTTCCCCCAACACTTGGAACTATCAGATTTAAAATTTTTTCTAATTTAGTGGATATAAAATCATATCTCATTGTCATCTTCTGCTTTCTTCATTACTAATAAGCTGGAGTATATTTATGGACCACTGGTCTTTTATCCATTTTTCTATTAGGTTATCATTTCCTTATTGATTGTTATAATTATTTAGTCTCAATACTATTCCTTTGTTGGTTATATATGTTGTGAATATTTTCTCCCACTTTGTGGCTTGACTCTTCACTTTCTTTATAGTGTCTTTTAACAAAGAGAAGTTTTTGATTTTAATGTAGTTGCATTATTAATCTTTTCTTTCATGATTAGAAAAAAATTTTTTTTGGCTGCACCATGTGGCTTGCAGGATCTTAGTTCCCTGACCAGGGATTGAACCTGGGGCTATGGCAGTGAAAGTGCCCAGTCCTAACCACTGGACCACCAGGGGACTCCCAGAATTTTAAAATATTGTTTAGTAAACTATTCTCTACCCAAGTTGATAAAGACATTCATCTGTATTAACTTTTAAAAGTATTAAACATTGCTTTCACATTTAAGTGTTTGACTTGGAATTGATTTTTGTGTTACAAATATCAATTTCATTTTTTCCATATGAATAACAAATTGTTCTAGCTTGATATGTCTTCATTCTCTATTGGTCTTCGTGGTAGGGTGAATAATGGTACCCCAAAGGTGTCCACCTTCCTAATCCTTGGAACCTGAGAATGTGTTACCTTTTATGGCAATAGGGAACTTGCAGGTATTCATTAAGTTAAGGATCTTGAGAATGGGAGATTAACTTGGATTACGTGGGTGAACCCAGTGTAATCAGAAGGATCTTCATAAGAGGGAGGAGTAGACTTAGAGAAATACAAGGACAGAAGCAGAGGTCAGAGATGGAGTTATATATTCTGAAGACAGAGGAAGGGGTCACAAGCCAAGGAATGCAGGCGTCTTTAGAAACTGGAAAAGGAATAACAATACATTCTTCTCTAGAGCTTCTTTCTAAAAGGAACAAAGCGATGTGGGAACAGATGTATATGTATGACTGATTCACTTTGTTATAAAGCAGAAACTAATAAAAAAATAAATAAATAAATAAATAAATAAATAAATAAAATAAATAAAAGGAACAAAGCCCCGTGGACACATTTTAGAATTCTGACCTCCAGAATGATGTGATAATCAATCTGTGTTGCTTTAAGCCACATAGTCTTTGGTAATTTGTTGCAGCAGCCACCGAAAACTAATATAGTCTCCATCATCACCTTTGTCATATATCAAGGTTTCATATTCTCCTGAGGCTTTCTAGGCTCTCTATTCTGCTCCATTAGTCTATTATTAATTACAGTAGCTTTATAATAACAATTGATCCTGGTAAAGCAGGTTCTTCATCCTCCTCCTCCCTATGTCTTGGCTGACTGACTCTTCTTAGGCTTTTGCTTTTCCAGATAAATTTCAGAATCTGCTTGTCAAGTTCCTCGTAAGACCCTATTGTGGCTTTGTTTAGAAATATATTGACTCTATGAATAGTCATTTTGGGAAAAATTAACCTCTTTCAATCTTGAGTTTTCCTAAGAACATAGTATACTCCTGTATTTACTTAGATCTTTGATGTATTACAAGAGGCTTCAATTTTTTTTCATACTGGTGTTGTACATCTTGTGTAAGATTTTTCCATGTGTATCTTGTGGGTTTTTTGTTCCTAATGAGAATACGTTATTTTTAAGATTTTATTCTAACTGCTGTTGAGGTATAGAAGTGTAACTGATTTTTAGATAAGCTTTTATTAACATAATAGTTTGTCTATAGATTTCTCTGGTTTCTATTAGACAATGATATCACTTGTGTAATGACAGTTTTGTTTCTACCTCTCCATTTTTTATACACTTTCTTTTTCTTCTCTTACTACATTGGCTAGGATCACCAATGTAATATTGAATAGAGGTGGTGATTGTGGTCATCCTTTATATATTTCTAGTTTTAAAGGAGCTTTAACATTTTCCCATTGACAACAATCTCTGATGTAGATTTTTTAAAAGTTATGACCTGGTGTTGAACTGCATCGAATGCTCCCTTTCATATTTTCCTTTCAGTAAGATGCAGCAACGTATTTCAATAAGAATAGACTGTCCCTGCTATTGCTTTTGATTGCTTCTCTTCAGCATTTCTACCAGACATGTCATTCAACTTCTGATCTAATCTGCTTTGCCAAAGCTCAAGAAGGGGCAGCCCTGGGTGACCTCACCCAAGAGTAGATACATGACCCAACACACATGTAGTTCAATGCTGGACAAGTATTGCCATGTCAAGATCCCAAACTGTTCATAACTGTGCAGCACTGGAACTTTCAGGTCACAGAGGTAAGAGGTCAGAATTGGTGCCATGGCAACTCTGGACCACTGCAGAATGAAGCCACAGGGAACAGAAACCTGGAACCATGGAGAACAGGGTAGAGTCTCAGAAAGGAGAGACAAGGACCACACATAAAAAGAGGAGCCTCCTCTGATCTTAATGCTTCTCAGATCTGAGCCTTGTTCCCGTGAGGCCTGGTTCTGCTTCATTTCTTCCCTTAGAGAAGACACCCCTTTCCCCACTACTTGCAGCCTGAATGGGCTTGTCCACATGATTAAATAAATAAGCCTAACCCATATCTCTTCCATATCAGTCTTTGTGATGCTGGCCTCCACAGCACCTGTCACACTGACCCCTTGCTCTTCCATCTCCACCACCTCATTCAGGTCCTTCTCATGTCCCACTAGGGCTCTTGTGCTGGTGCCAAACCAGTCTCTAGGCTCACCCTTAGGTAAATCATTTCCCCAGCTTCCAGATACATCAGTCTGCAACCTAGCTCTGAAACTGCCTTGCCCAACCTCGCAACTGGCCATGGCTGCCCATCCCCTCTGGAGTCTGAGCATCTCCCCATGGCATTCAAGGACTCCCATGGTTTGTTTTCATCACCTCTCAAACTTCTCTCTCCTCTCAGCTACAAATGACCTGAACTGATCAGAACTGTACTAACTTTGGGTCTTGGTGTGCTCACACTTTGGTCCCCAGAAGCCTTTGCTCCTGTGCTTTACTCCATCTGCCCTGCCCATGCTCCTTAGGTCTTTGCAGGCTGCACAGAGCAAGGAACCTCTCAGGTCCCTTAGGGATGGACACACGGGGAACTCAGGACACATCTCAGTAGTGGTGACCAGCCCTCAGGAGCATGTGTGCATCAGTCCTCTGCCGGCTGTCCTATGATTCCCATGCCTCATGTGCCATCTGTCACTTCCCCTCCTATGGTTCCCCTGCTCCATCTACTGCCTTCCCTGTGTGTCCTTTCCTCCTGTCAGCACCCGAGGGCAGTGGAGCCGGGCTGACTTGCCCTTCTACCCCCAAGACCAGCTCAAAGCTGACAAGGAGCAGTAAGGAGGGCAGGAGATTGCCCTTGGCGGACTCCAAGTCCAGGGCTCCAGTCCCTGCGTGCATCTCTACACTGGCTAGATTGCAGAGGAAACTGCGTTGCTGACCCCAGCCAGCTGGATGTCCCCTCCACTTAGCTCTCTTCACCCAGGGGTGGAAGCAGAGGCCCCAGGAGGAGCAAGCCTCCCAAGGGCTACCTGGAGAGGAGGCTGATGCTGGCAGGTGCTGACAGCCATTTTAGGCCCCACGCCTGCCTAACCTTGTCCTTGTCTGACCTCTCCTGGGCTCTCGTCAGCACCCTGGGGCCAGCGGCACAGGGCCAGGATTCGCAGGTGTCACCGCGTGGGTAAGCAGGTAGGCAGAGTGACACATCCTGGCGTAGGCACCACCTTCCCGAACCTCGCCCTGCCCTGCTTCTTCCCCTGGGGGCCTTAGGAGGTGCTGGCACCTTGGCCCCCAGTCAAACCCATGGCATCATGCTCCCAGCCTTCAGTCAAGGGAAGATCCACCTCTCCCACTCCCCACAGTCCCTAGGGGAGCCCATCAGCTCCAATTTTGACCTCCTCTGTCTCTGTGCCACCATTCTCTCTGGATCGACTGGCCCTTCCTCCAAGCCTGGAAGATGTGGGTGTGGGGGAACTTGGGGGGTGGCGAGGCTGACCCCAACCAGCGCAAACAGCTCCAGAGCCCAAGTCAGGCTGGGGGCCGCCTGAACGAGTTGCAGGGGAAGTCCGAGAGGTTGGCAACTGCCATCGGCATCAGCCCAATCAAAGGAGCCACCGGGCCAAGAAGAGCTTGGCAGTCAGCCAGCCGCGGGGGTGGGGGCCGCCTCCTCCTGGACCAGATTGTTGGCTGGGGCTCAGCGAACTGCACATTTCCACCCTCCTGTGCCTGGCTGCAGGCCAGTCCTCTGGGTGCTCAGGGCCATGTGCCCACCTGTCCAACCCTGGGGCTTACGTCAACCAGCTGCGGGGCTCAGATCCCCAATGCCCTCCTCACTGTCTGCTCTCCAGTTCTGAGTTGGGCTGGAGAGGCCTCTGGGCTTCCCAGGAGTCAGGTCAAAAAACTGCAGTCCTTTACTTGATTCCAGTGTGCCTGCAGCGCCCCCTGCAATGAGTCTCCAGTACGGGTAGCAGGGGACCCATTTCCCAACTTTGCCTTAACTAGAGATCCCTGGAGCCTTCCTTTTTTCTACCTGACAGACTCTGCCTCTGTGGGCTGTAGCCTTGGGTGTTGGAGTTAGAAGTTCTTAGTCTGTATCAAACATCCAATGTACAGAAAATGACACAAACAAATGGGAAGCCTAGTGAATTATTATGAAAAGAATAACCTTGTATGGTTCAATATCTGCAAATCAATGTGATATATACCACATTAACAAACTGAAGAATTAAAATCATATGTTCATTTCAATAGATTCAGAAAAAGCTTTTGACAAAATTCAACATCCACTTATGATAAAAACTCTCCAGAAAGTAGGCATAGAGGGAACATAACTAAACATAATAAAAGCCATATATGATAAGCCCACAGCTAATATCATATTCAACAGTAAAAAGCTGAAACCATTTCCTCTAAGATCAGTAACAAGACAAGGATGCCCACTCTTGCCACTTTTTTTCAACATAGTATTAGAAGTCCTAGCCATAGCAATCACACGAGAAAAAGAATTACAGGAATCTAAAATGGAATGGAAGAAATAAACCTGTTACTGTTTGCAGATGACATGATACTATACATAGAATATCCTAAAGCTGCCACCAAAAAACTACTAGAGCTCATCAATCAATTCAGTAAACTTCCAAGATACAAAATTAATATACAGAAATCTGTTGCATTTCTGTACACTAAGAACAAACTATCAGAGAAATTAAGAGAACAATCCCATTTGCCATCATATCAAAAAGAATAAAATACCTAGGAATAGATATAAGGAGGGAAAAGACCTCTACTCAGAAAACTGTAAGACACTGATAAAAAAAATTGAAGACCACAGAAACAGATGGAAAGATATACTGTGTTCATGGATTGTAAGAATGTAGAATTAATATTGTAAAAGTGATCATACTACTCGAGTCAACCTACAGATTCAATTCAATCCCTATCAAAACATCAAAACAGAGAACTAGAACAAATACTTCTAAAATTTATGGAAACAAAGACCCCAAATATCCAAAGCAATCTCAAGGGAGAAGAACAGAAATGGAGGTATCATGCTCCCAGACTTAGACTATACTACAAAACTACAGTAATCAAAACAGTATGGTACTGGCACAAAAACAGACACATAGATCAATGGAACAGAACAGACTGTCCAGAAATAAACTCATGAATATATGGTCAGTTAATCTACGACAAAAGAGGCACTGGGAAAACTGGACAGCTACATGTAAAAGAATGATTAGAACATTTTCCCATACCATATACAAAAATAAACTCAAAATGAATTAAAGACCTAAGTGTAAGACTAGAGACCATAAAACTCCTAGAAGAAAGCAGGCAGAACACTCTTTGACATAAATTGTAGCAAGTTTTTAAAATTTGTCTCCTAAGGCAAAGGAAACAAAAGCAAAAATAAATGGGAGCTAATTAAACTTAAAGCTTTTGCACAGCAAAGGAAACCATCTACAAAATAAAAAGACAGATTACTGAATTGGAGAAAATATTTGCAAATGATATGACCAGTAAGGGGTTAATATCCAACATATATAAACACCTCATACAATTTAAGGTCAAGAAACCAAAAAACCCAATTAAAAAGTACATAGAAGATGTGAATAGACATTTTTCCAAAGAAGACATACAGGTGGTCAACAGGCACATGAAAAGATGTTCAACATTGTTAATCCTCAGAGAAATGCAAATCAAAACCACAGTGAGATTTTACTGCCCACCCGCTGAATGGCTATCATCAAAAGGACAATAAATAACAAATGTTGGCAAGGATATGTAGAAAAAGAAACTCTTGTAGAAAACAAAAACACCTATGTGAAAAGATATATGCATCCCAATGTTTATAGCAGCATTATTTACAATAGCTAAGATATGGAAGCAATCTAAGTGTCCAGCAAGAGATGAATGGATAAAATATATATGTAAAAAATATATATATAAATATAAATATATATGTAAGTATATATATAATGGAATGCTACTCAGCCATAAAAAAGAATGAAATTTTGCCATTTGCAACAGTATGGATACAGCTGGAAGATATTATGCTTAGTAAAATAAGTCAGACAGAGAAAGGCAAATACCGTATGTGGGATCTAAAAAAATGAAACAAACGAATGTATATAACAAAACACAAACAGACTCACTCATATAGAGAACAAACTTGCTGTTACTAGTGGGGGGATGGGGGAGGGACAAGATGGTGAAAAGGATTAAGAGACACAAACTACTATGTATAAAATAAACTATATGCTGTTAGGAATTTTTACATTTATGTTTTTCACTTAATCAAGACCCCAGTTTTGTTGTGGGGATTTGTATGGATGCCAGGACTAGGGTAAAGCTACCTTTGTCAAATAACTGCAAACTTTCCAACAGCTCAAAATAATCAGCTTTCAGTCCATCTCTAGGTGAACTTGTGACCAACTTTTAAAATTCTTTTAAGAGGGCTTCCCTGGTGGCACAGTGGTTTAGAATATGCCTGCCGATGCAGGGGACATGGGTTCGTGCCCAGGTCTGGGAAGATCCCAGATGCCACGGAGTGGCTGGGCCCATGAGCCATGGCCGCTGAGCCTGCACATCCGGAGCCTGTGCTCCACAACGGGAGAGGCCACAACAGTGAGAGGACCGTGTACTGCAAAAAAAAAAAAAAATTCTTTTAAGAAAGCGGTCTGTTTGATGTCTCAGTCCTTTCTAGATTAATTTTAGTCACTTTTGTTTTCCAGAAAATCATCCACATAGCATAACATGTCAGGTATACAGGTATGAGGTTGTTCATTACCTTATTTATAATTCTTTTTTTGGTAGAGTATTCTTTGTCTTATAATAAACTAGTTTTTATTGTCTTGACAGGGTTCATCTATGTCCAAATAGAAACAATACTTTCCTTTGCCAAGAACCAGCATTTAGTTGTATCCATCAAGCATGAGGTTTGCTTTCCAATTGGTTTTTTTAGATTTTCCATATTAAATTTCTCCTCCATTTCCAATGTTTAAAATTTTGCTTTCAATTCTTAGGTTGAATGCATGCTTTGTGTAATTTCAATCTTGCTAAATAAAAAGTTCAAGTTTTTAATGAAAAAAAAAAGAAACACAGCTGCCATAAAGGAAAAAAGAGACCAGAAACAAGGTTATAGTAAGTGATAGGTGGAAGAATATCTTTTACACATAGTTAAGACAAAGAGTTAAAATCAGTTACATACAAAGAATACCACAAATGAAGAAAAAAACAGAAAAACTGATAAATGGTATAACGAAAAAGTCACATCTGAGGAACTGCAATGCTCACTGAATCTCAAAAGACGTCCCTGACCAAGTAATAAGAAAAAGAGCATTTTTAATGACTTCCAATCATATCACTACTTTTATATAAATATTAAAAAACTGTAACATGCTTTACCTAACAGTAAACGTACCTCTTCTCCACAGAGACCAGCAAATACCCTTGAAGAAATGCTAAGCACAGACCTTCCTGTTTCTTTAATAGGAGATGGGCTCTTGATTGGATAATTGCAATAACATGGATTCTCATGGATAGTCATTGTACCCATCAGCTTAGCTTTCTCCCAATTAATCCAATGAGAGAAGAGGCTGGGGGGCTGGGAAAGTTCCTTCAAGGAGAAGCTGGAGAGAAACCCTTGTTATATGGGTGTTAATATCATGTACTCGTGTGAAACACTAGGAAGTCAAAGATTTGTGTTCCCCTGGCTGTTATTGGTAGTAGTTTCTTTTGGCTTCACCTGATGATGGTTTGGTCAAGATGAGGGAAACCTCCTTCTCAGTTACCACCCACTTCATACCAGTGTTTCTCCACTTGCCTAAGCATGAGAATCCCCGGGACCCTTGCTGAAAGCACAATTCTCCTGGTGCTTCATGGAGGACTCAGAAGTGGGACCAGGAGGATGGACTTTGCACAGCACCAGGGGCTTCTTACTATCAGCAAAACCAGGAAACACTGCTAATAATCATTCACTCTGTGCTGCTTTATTCACAGATTCACAGATGTACAAATGAGATACAAAAAACTGCACATATTTAAAGTGCACAGTTCAATGAGTTTTGACATAAATACCCAGAAAAGCATCAGCTTAAAGAAGAGAAAAAAATATACCCATCACCCCCCAAAATTTTCTCATGCCCCTCTGTAATTCACACCTCCCTCCCTCCCATCCCTAGGCAACCACTAATCTGCTTTTTTCCCACTAAAGGTAACATTGCAGGGGGCGCCTTCAAGATGGCAGAGGAGTCAGACGCGGAGATCACCTTCCTCCCCACAAATATATCAAAACTACATCTACATGTGGAACAACTCCTACAGAACACCTACTGAACGCTGGCAGAAGACCTCAGACTTCCCAAAAGCCTCAGGAGCAGCGGATTAAAGCTCCACAATCAACTTGATGTACTCTGCATCTGTGGAATACCTGAGTAGACAACGTACCATCCCAAAATTGAGGTGGTGGACTTTGGGAGCAACTGTAGACTTGGGGTTTGCTTTCTGCATCTAATTTGTTTCTGGTTTTATGTTTATCTTAGTTTAGTATTTAGAGCTTATTATCACTGGTACATTTGTTTATTTATTTGGTTGCTCTCTTCCTTTTTTTAAAAAAATATATATTTTTTCCTTTTTCTCTTTTTGTGAGTGTGTATGTGTATGCTTCTTTGTGTGATTTTGTCCATATAGCTTTGCTTTTGCCATTTGTTCTAGGGTTCTAACAGTCTTTTTTTTTTTTTTTTTAGTATAGTTTTTAGTGCTTGTTATCATTCGTGGATTTGTTTTCCAGTTTGGTTGCTCTCTTCCTTTTTTATTTTATTTTTTGACTACTTTTTAATATTTTTTCCTATTTTAATAACTTTATTTTATTATATTTATTTATATTTTCTTTCTTTCTTTTTTCCTCCCGTTTCTTCTGAGCTGTGTGGCTGACAGGGTCTTGGTGCTCTGGATGGGTGTCAGGCCTGAGCCTCTGAGGTGGGAGAGCTGGGTTCAGGACACTGGTCCACCAGAGACCTCCCTGCCTCATGTAATATCAAACGGCGAAAGCTCTCCCAGACATCTCCATCTCAATGTTAAGACCCAGCTCCACTCAACAACCAGCAAGCCACAGTGCTGGACAACCTATGCCAAACAACTAGCAAGACAGGAACACAAACCCCACCCATTAGCAGGGAGGCTGCCTCAAATCATAAGTTCACAGATACCCCAAAACACACCACCGGAACTGGTCCTGCCCACCAGAAAGACAAGATCCAGTCTCATCCACCAGAGTACAGGCACAAGTCCCCTCCACCAGGAAGCCTACACAACCCACTGAACCAACCTTACGCACTGGGAGCAGACACCAAAAACAAAGGGAACTACAAACCTGCAGCCTGTGAAAGGAGACCCCCAAAGTAAATTACGCAAAATGAGAAGACACAGAAACACAGAGCAGATGAAGGAGCAAGGTAAAAACCCACCAGACCAAACAAATGAAGAGGAAATAGGCAGTCTACCTGAAAAAGAATTCAGAGTGATGATAGTAAAGATGGTCCAAAATCTTGGAAATAGAAAGGACAAAATACAAGAAACGTTTAACAAGGACCTGGAAGAACTAAAAAGCAAACAAACAATGCTGAACAACACAATAAATGAAAATTGAAATTCTCTAGAAGGAATCAATAGCAGAATAATTGAGGCAGAAGAATGGATAAGTGACCTGGAAGATAAAATAGTGGAAATAACTACCCAAGAGCAGAATAAAGATAAAAGAATGAAAAGAATTGAGGACAATCTCAGAGACCTATGGGACAACATTAAACACACCAACATTCGAATTATAGCGGTCCAAAAGAAGAGAGAAAGAAAGGGACTGAGAAAATATTTGAAGAGATTATAGTTGAAAACTTCCCTAATATGGGAAAAGAAATAGTCAATCAAGTCCAGGAAGCACAGAGAGTCCCATACAGGATAAATCCAAGGAGAAACATGCCAAGGCACATATTAATCAAACTATCAAAAATTAAATACAAAGAAAAAATAGTAAAAGCAGCAAGGGAAAAGCAACAATTAATATACAAGGGAATCTCCATAAGGTTAACAGCTGATCTTTCAGCAGAAACTCTGCAAGCCAGAAGGGAGTGGCAGGACATATTTTAAAGTGATGAAATGGAAAAACCTACAGCCAAGATTACTCAACCCAGCAAGGATCTCATTCAGGTTTGACGGAGAAATTAAAACCTTTACAGGCAAGCAATAGCTAAGAGAATTCAGCACCACCAAACCAGCTCTACAACAAATGCTAAAGGAACTTCTCTAGGCAGGAAACACAAGAGAAGGAAAACACTTACAATAACAAACCCAAAACAATTAAGAAAGTGGTAATAGGAACATACATATCGATAACTACCTTAAGTGTAAATGGATTAAATGCTCCAACCAAAGAAATAGACTGGCTGAATGGACACAAAAACAAGACCTGTATATATGCTGTCTACAAGACACCCACTTCAGACCTAGGGACACATACAGACTGAAAGTGAGGGGATAGAGAAAGATATTCCATGCAAATGGAAATCAAAAATAAGCTGGAGTAGCAATTCTCATATCAGAAAATATAGACTTTAAAATAAAGACTATTACAAGAGACAAAGAAGGACACTACATAATGATCAAGGGATCAATCTAAGAAGAAGATATAACAATTGTAACTATTTATGCACCCATCATTGCAGCACCTCAATACATAAGGCAAATGCTAACAGCCATAGAAAGGGAAATTGACAGTAACACAATCATAGTAGGGGACTTTAACACCCCACTTTCACCAATGGACAGATCATCCAAAATGAAAATAAATAGGGAAACACAAGCTTTAAATGATACATTAAACAAGGTGGACTTAATTGATATTTATAGGACATTCCATCCAAAAACAGAAGATTACACTTTCTTCTCAAGTGCTCATGGAGCATTCTCCAGGATACATCATATCTTGGGTCACAAATCAAGCCTTGATAAATTTAAGAAAACTGGAATCATATCAAGTATCTTTTCGACCACAATACTGTGAGACTAGATATCAATTACAGGACAAAATCTGTAAAAAATACAAACACATGGAGGCTAAACAATACACTACTAAATAACCAAGAGATCACTGAAGAAATCAAAGAGTAAATCAAAAAATACCTAGAAACAGATGAAAATGAAAACACGATGACCCAAAACCTATGGGATGCAGAAAAAGCATTTCTAAGAGGGAAGTTTATAGCAATACAGTCCTACCTCAAGAAACAAGAAACATCTCAAATAAACAGCCTAATCTTATACCTAAAGCAGTTAGAGAAAGAAGAACAAAAAAACCCCAAAGTTAGCAGAAGGAAAGAAATCATAAAGACTGGATCAGAAATAAATGAAAAAGAAATGAAGGAAATGATAGCAAAGATCAATAAAACTAAAAGCTGGTTCTTTGAGGAGATAAACAAAACTGATAAACCATTAGCCAGACACATCAAGACAAAAAGGCAGAAGACTCAAATCAGTAGAATTAGAAATGAAAAAGGATAAGTAACAACTGACACTGCGGAAATACAAAAGATTATGAGAGATTACTACAAGCAACAATATGCCAATAAAATGGACAACCTGGAAGAAATGGACAAATTCTTAGAAAAGCACAAACTTACGAGACTGAACCAGGAAGAAATAGAAAATATAAACAAACCAATCACAAGCACTAAAATTGAGACTCTGATTAAAAATCTTCCAACAAATAGAAGCCCAGGACCAGGGCTTCCCTGGTGGCACAGTGGTTGAGAGTCAGCCTGCCGATGCAGGGGACACGGGTTCGTGCCCCGGTCTGGGAAGATCCCACATGCCGCGGAGTGGCTGGGCCCATGAGCCATGGCCGCTGAGCCTGCACGTCCGGAGCCTGTGCTCCGCAACGGGAGAGGCCACAACAGTGACAGGCCCGTGTACCACAAAATAAATAAATAAATAATAAATAAATAAATAAATAAATGCCCAGGACCAGATGGCTTCACAGGCAAATTCTATCAAACATTTAGAGAAGAGCTAACACCTATCCTTCTCAAACTTCCAAAATAGAGCAGACGGAGGAACACTCCCAAACTCATTCTACAAGGCCACAATCACCCTGATACCAAAACCAGACAAAGATGTCACAAAGAAAGAAAACTACAGGCCAATATCACTGATGAACATACATGCAAAAATCCTCAACAAAATACTAGCAAACAGAATCCAACAGCCCATTAAAAGTATCATACACCATGATCAAGTGGCGTTTATCCCAGGAATGCAAGGATTCTTCAATATATGCAAATCAATCAATGTGATAAACCATATTAACAAATTGAAGGAGATAAACCATATCATCTCAATAGATGGAGAAAAAGCTTTTGCCAAAATTCAACACCCATTTATGATAAAAACCCTCCAGAAAGTAGGAAGAGAGGGAACTCACCTCAACATCATAAAGGCCATATATGAGAAATCCACAGCCAACATCGTTCTCAATGGTGAAAAACTGAAAACATTTCCATGAAGATCAGGAACAAGACAAGGTTGTCCACTCTCATCACTATTATTCAACATAGTTTTGGAAGTTTAAGCCAATAGCACTCAGAGAAGAAAAAGAAATAAAAGGAATACAAATCGGAAAAGAAGGAGTAAAGAAAGCTGTCACTGTGTGCAGATGACATGATACTATACATAGAAAATCCTAAAGATGCTACCAGAAAACTACTAGTGCTAATCCTTGAATTTGGTAAAGTTGCAGGATACAAAATTAATGCACAGAAATCTCTTGCATTCCTACACACTAATGATGAAAACTCTGAAAGAGAAATTAAGGAAACACTCCCATTTACCACTGCAACAAAAAGAATAAAATACCTAGGAATAAACCTACCTAAGGAGACCAAAAACCTGTATGTAGAAAACCATAAGACACTGATGAAAGAAATTAAAGATGATACAAACAGATGGAGAGATATACCATGTTCTTGGATTGGAAGAATCAATATTGTGAAAATGACTATACTACCCAATGCAAGCTACAAATTCAATGCAGTAGATATCAAACTACCAATGGCATTCTTCACAGAACTAGAACAAAAAATTTCACAATTTGTATGGAAACACAAAGGACCCTGAATAGAGAAAGCAATCTTGATAAAGAAAAATGGAGCTGGAGGAATCGGGATCCCTGATTTCAGACTACACTACAAAGCTACAGTAATCAAGACAGTATGGTACCAGGACACAAACAGAAATATAGATCAATGGAACATGATAGAAAGCCCAGAGATAAACCCATGCACATATGGTCACCTTATTTTTGATAAAGGAGGCAAGAATATACAATGGAGAAAAGACAGCCTCTTCAATAAGTGGTGCTGGGAAAACTGGACAGCTACATGTAAAAGAATGAAATTTGAACACTCCCTAACACCATACACAAAAATAAACTCAAAATGGATTCAAGACCTAAATGTAAGGCCAGACACTATCAAACTCTTAGAGGAAAACATAGGCAGAACACTATGACATAAATCACAGCAAGATCCTTTTGACCCGCCTCCTAGAGAAATGGAAATAAAAACAAAAATAAACAAATGGGACTTAATGAAACTTAAAAACTTTTGCACAGCAAAGGAAACCATAAGCAAGACGAAAAGACAGCCCTCAGAATGGGATAAAATATTTTCAAATAAAGCAATCGACAAAGGATTAATCTCCAAAATATACGAGCAGCTTATGCAGCTCAATATCAAAAAAGCAACCCAATCCAAAAATGGGCAGAAGACCCAAACAGACATTTCTCCAAAGAAGATATACAGATTGCCAACAAACACATGAAAGGATGCTCAACATCACTAATCATTAGAGAAATGCAAATCAAAACCACAGGGCTTCCCTGATGGCGCAGTGGTTGAGAATCTGCCTGCTAATGCAGGGGACACGGGTTTGAGCCCTGGTCTGGGAAGATCCCACATGCCGCGGAGCAACTGGGCCCGTGAGCCACAACTACTGAGCCTGTGCGTCTGGAGCCTATGCTCCGCAACAAGAGAGGCTGTGATAGTGAGAGGCCTGTGCACTGCGATGAATAGTGGCCCCCACTCGCCGCAACTAGAGAAAGCCCTCGCACAGAAACGAAGACTGAACACAGCCAAAAATAAATAAATAAATTTATTTTTTAAAAAAAAGCTTCTGCAAGCCATAGGAAACCATCAACAAAATGAAAAGGCACCCTCTGAATGGGAGAAAATATGTGTAAATCATGTATCTGATAAGCAATTAATATACAAAATATATAAAGAACTCATACACCTCAATAGCAAATAAATGAGCACTCTGATTAAAAAATGGGCAGAAGATCTGAATAAACATTTTTCCAAAGAAGATATACAAGTGGCCATTAGGTACACGAAAAGATGCCCAACGTCACTAATCATCAGGGAAATGCTAATCAAAACCATAATGAGATATCACCTCACGCCTAACAGAATGGCTATTATCAAAAAAGACAAGAAATAACAAACGTTGGAGAGGATGTTGAGACAAGGGAACCCTTGTGCACTGTTGGTACGAATATAAATTGGTGCAGCCAGTATGGAAAACAGTATGGGGTTTACTCAAAAAATTAAAAATAGAACTACTACAAGACACAGCAATTACACTTCTGGCACTTATATGAAGAAAAGGAAAACACTAACTTGGAAAAGATATACGCACCCCCCCGCTCACTGCAACATTATTTACAACAGCCAAGATATGGAAACAACCTAAGCGTACAATGAGGGATGAAAGGATAAAGAAATTATGGTATAGACAATGGAATATTATTTAGCCAAATGAAAGAATGAAATCTTGCCATATGACAATGTGGAAGGACCTTGAGGACATTATGCTAAGTGAAATAATTCAGGTAGAGAAAGGCAAATACTACAAGATCTCACTTATACGTGCAAAAAGAAATTTCAGGCTCACAGTTACAGAGAACAGATTAGAGTTGCCAGAGGGGGGAAGTGGGTGGGGTGAAATGGGTGGAGGTGAAAAGGTACTAAGTTCCAGTTGTAATAGTAAAAAGTCATGGAGATGTAAGAAAGAGCATGGCGACCATAGTTATTAATACTATACTGCATATTTGAAAGCTGCTAAGAGAGACCTTAAAAGTTCTCATCACAAGGGAAAAGTTTTTGTACCTATGCATGGTGACAGATCTAACCTAGACTTATTGTGGTGATTATTTCACAATATATACGAATAATGAAACATTACGTTGCACATCTGAAACTAACAATGTTATATGTTAACTGTACCTCAAAAAACCCCACTATGATATCCTAGGAAAAATATATCAGAACTAGTTGTGACTTCTGAAAACAGGCACAACTTTTTTTGCATGCTATTTCAATTCTCTCCTCTCCCTTCCCCATTTTTTGTTTGTATCATATCCACATTATCAGAACATAAAGCCATTATGAGATAGGCTGGGACCTGGGTTCCTCTACCTGAGCACTTACACTTGCACCTGGACAAACGTCTCCTTGAGCAACAGAACACACACAAAAAACCTCTAAGGGACTAAAAAGAGTTGCATGCACGTGCAATTATGAACAGTAAGATACAAAAAGGCCACAAACCAACTGCCACTTCTGAAGTGCCAGGAGCAAAAGCAGGGAACTGTGCGTGATGCCTGCACACACCACCACCAAGCGGGTGGGCAGATCACCTAAGCCAGCCCTCTGGCCTGACCCACCGATCCGCGCCCACCCTTATCCCATTTAAGGACCAGTCTGCCTTCCTCAGAGAGCAAACAAGGGCACCTGTCACTTGTTTTCGCTCCCTCGTGCTGCAGCATGAGCCCCAGTAAAGCCTTGCCTAAATTCCTACTGTGGTGTCTTATCAATTTCTGTTGATTAATGAGTCCAAGGACCCAAATTTGTATCAATTACATACTATAATCTCTTTTTACCCTCCTTTAATCTTAATTTTACAAATAACTAAATATTTTCTGCTCACATGAATCCTTACTACAATGTTTCTAATAACCGTGTTTTCTGAATTTGGTTCTTTAGTAGACTCCTCAAGGAGGGCTCTGGAACACTCTACTAGAACACTGTAATAGAGACAGGATCAGTATTACTGATTTTTCCTTTTGCTTAAGGTTCCAGTATGGCTCAGCATCAGAATGTGAATGATTCTATCTTTAACTAAAAGTTAGGTATTTTGCTCATCAAGGATTTTTGGCATTACATTTTCTTTTTGAAAAAGTTTAGCATTAAACTCTCATTAATTTCCTAATAAATCAAGATTATATCTCATAATCTCTTGATTTAGGAGTTGTTTGGTGTTCCGCAAAATTTTGTACACGAGGCCAGTGCCCTTCCTATTTCTCCTGGTTCTAGCCCTGAGTTGGAGCTTCTCTGTCTTCTGTTTTTAGGTTCCCATCCCACTTAATTTTGATTCCAGTTGATGTCCACTGTGGGGTCCAGTCCCAATGGGGTCCTGGAACCTCAGTGTGAGAATTCAAAGAGTTTCATGTCTTACCTTAGACCTCTGCCTCACTCGCTGGTGGAGGGAACCAAGTCCCTCCCTGGCTGCTCGGCCGCATGTCCGGGACTGGCTCCTGCACCGCACAACCTCTAGGCTCTGCTGTGGAGCCTCACTGGGTCCCTGAACTGCGCATGCGGGGGCCCTCCTGGGAAGGGGGAGGTGCAGGCTCACTCGGCTCCTATACTGAGCATGCGCCAGGCCCTCGGGCGTCCAGCTGCACTGTTGCTTCCTTCGACTTTCCCCGCACTCGTGGTGACGCTGGGCAGGTCTCCAGGCTGTTGTCCACCCACTTGTATTTTGTGGTAACAGGGGGATACCTTGTCAGCTACTCTTGTTGTGAATATTGCCCATGGGTTTTGGTTTTAATATCTTATTGCTCTGTCTGTGTTTACATGGGGATTCTGGAAGATAAGACTATGCTTCCATGAATACTGCCACCTTTCCAGAATTTTGAAATTTATTTTGTTTTAAAAAGGATACTTAAAAAAATGGGGAAGCAGAATTATTTTTTATGTACAGAAAGCATTTAAAAAATACATTAAAAACAACAACAACAAGAGACTACTGTTTGTTCAAGGCCGAGGTATGTCCTCATTGCTAACAAGGAGGACTGTAACTGCCAGGGATGTGATGGCTCCTGGTCCAGGCAAGGTGTAGAGCAGGCAATCCAAACACCCTTGTGCCACAAACAGCCAGAAGTGTGATGACCTGGCCAAGATCAGAAGAGAGAACGGGAAAGGCCCTGGGAGTGAGGAGGGAAGCGAAAACCAGGTGCAAGTTTGTGATCCAGTGTTTCCAGCTGCCAGGGTGGGGGTCCTGCTATTGGTCCAGGCAATCACGTGAGTGACTGAGATTTACTGCCTTCTGATGTGAGAGGAGGCAGGGATCAGGGATGGAGACACACACACACAGAGACACAGACACACGCAGAGACATACAGACACACACACAGAAACACACACACTTGCACGCACACAGACACACGCACACACACACACAGAAACACACAGACACACTCACACACACAGTGACACATAAGCAGACACAGAGACACACACACACAGACACACAGAGACAGACAGATACAGACACACACAGAGACATAGACACACACACAGAAACACAGACACTTGCACGCACAGACACACGCACACAGACACACAAACACACAGACACACACACTCACACACACACTGACACATAAGCAGACACACAGACACACACACACAGACACACACACACACAGAGCCAGGTCTGTTGGTGGACTGCCCCTAATAGAAGGTTGACTAGAAAACATTCAACTCATTGAGGAAGCTTTGCTGCCTGGGGCTGTGGGTGAGGAAGAAAGAGAATCCTTGGAGGGGATATTACTAGGCCTGTGCCATGGCCTGAATATTTATGTCCCTCATATACATATGTTGACATCTTAACTCCTAAGGTGACAATACTAAGGTGAAGGTATTAGGAGGTAGGGCATATGGGAGGTGATTAGGTCAGAAGGCAGAGCCCTCATGAATGGGATGAATGCCCTTGTAAAAGAGGCCTGAGAGAGCCCCCTTGCCTCTTCTCACATGTGAGGACACAGAGAAAATATGGCCACCTGTGAACCAGAAAGTGGGCCCTCACCAGACGGGGAATCTGCAGGCACTTTGATCTTGGACTTCCCCGTATCTAAAACTGTGAGAAATAAACTTCTGTTGTTTATATGCCACCCAGTCTATGGTACTTGTTATAGCCATCCAAACGGAATAAGACAGCCTGCGATTCTTGCAGCCAGTGTCTGATTATAAGTGCTGTGGATAGAAGTAAACAGAGGAAGGGGGTGGAGGTGAGGATTGGGGGACGTTTTGCTTCAACTGGGGTGATAAGTGAAGCCTTTCTGTGGGGAAGAAGAGGAAGGAAATGATATTTAAGAAGAATTCTATATGTTCGTCTCCAGAGGGCCTGAAAATGCATTGGAGAAAACGCAGTATCCTTTTCTGATTAAAAACCAAAATAACACTTAACAAAAATGGCCATAAGTAGAAATGTCCTGAACATGACAAAGAAACCATATACATACAGTAAAACCCCCAAGCCAGCAAGGATCCACTATCACCAAAACACGCCCTGACCTCACCATGAACAAGAGGCAGCAGACGCTACAAATGGGAGGATTAGAACCCCAAAACCTTCATGAAATAGAATAACTTGATTAAACAATTAAACAACAGAAATTTCTGTACATTGGTTAAAGGCCTAAAAAATCGTATTGGAACCGTAAGTAAGATACTATGAAAACATAACAGGAAAATTAGAAAAACAAAACAAGATAAAAAAAATTCTAAAACTTAAAACACAGTGCCATGGACATTAGAACTCTACTGGGTGGATTAGACAGCAGATTAACCAGGGTTGAAGAGAGAACCAGTGACCCAGCATGTTACAGGAGATAAAGTGATGGAAAAGAAAAAGAGGGCAAGTACAATGAGGCACATTAGATACATATATAGAGAGAGTCTAATGTACATGGAATTATAGGATGAGAAATGGAACGAGTGGTGAAGAGACAGGATTTGAAGTTTTTAGAATTTTGGTAAAGATGGATCTCCAGATTCCAGTCCCGAGCAGGAAAAATAAAAATAAACTCGAACCTTGCCCTACAGTAATGGACTGTAGAATATTAAAGACAATTGAAGAGATTATCACAGAGGAGGGAAGGTAGACAACAGTGAGACCAAACAGCAGACCAGTCAGCAGTCACAATTAAGGGTGAACACAAGGGAACGACATCTTCAGAGGCCAAGGGAAATGTCACAGAAACGTCTGTACAGATTTCATTCTAAACTAGCACTCAAGAATAAAGCAAAATAAGAACCTTTTCAGATAAAAAAGACTAAGAGAGTTTGCCTCTCTCAGGCTGTCACTGAGAGTGAGGAAGGTGTATTTAAGGAAGAAGTGAGTGAAATCCAGAAGGAAGGAGTGGAGTGTGAGAGACACAGAGGCAGGAGATGGGTGAGTGCAGGTCTAAGTCAGACAGTCATCGAGTGTGTGAAACAACAGTCATGCGTTAGTAAAAACAGTCATCAGGACCAATCAGAGTCATAAACCTCTGTGGTTCAGTGTTGTGTCCTAGCCATCGCCTGCCGCCCTTCCAGGGTTCAGGAAGCCTGAGCTGAGGCTGGGAGCGCACATATATCTACTGACATGAATAATAATTTATATCTATTCATATAATAAGAACTAGTGGGTTCATTCCTGGAATGCAAAATGCTTCAACCTAGGAAATGCATTAGTGTAATGAACCACATTAATGGAAAGAAGGGAAAAACACAGGATCGCCTCAATTAATGAAGAAAAAGCAGTTGAAAATATTCAACACATTTTCATGATAAAAAACATTCAACAGGGCTTCCCTGGTGGCACAGTGGTTGAGAATCCGCCTGCCAATGCAGGGGACATGGGTTTGAGCCCTGGTCTGGGAAGATCCCACATGCCATGGAGCAACAAAGCCCGTGCGCCACAACTGCTGAGCCTGCGCTCTAGAGCCTGCAAGCCACAACTACTGAGCCCAAGTGCCACAAGCCACAACTACTGAGCCCACGTGCCACAACTACTGAAGCCACATACTTCGAGCCTGTGCTCTGCAACAAAGAGAAGCCACTGCAATGAGAAGCCCATGCACCACAGTGAAGGGTAGCCCCCGCTCATCGCAACTAGAGAAAGCCCACATGCAGCAATGAAGACCCAACGCAGCCAAAAATAAATAAATAAATATAAATTAAAAAAAAAACCACTCAACACACTAGGTTTGAAGGTAATTACCATGATGTAATTAATGCCACATATGTAATACTCACAGCCAACATCGTAGTCAATGGTGAAATTCTGAGAACTTTTCCTCTGACGTCAGGAAGCATGTAAGCATGCTGGGTTTTACCACTTCTAAGCAACATAAGAGTGGTAGTTTTAGCCAGAGCAGTTAGGAAAAACAGGTCAATAAGTACATGAATCAATGCACAGATCACTTACATTCAAATCTGAAAAGAGGTACTAGCATTATCTCTGTTCACATACGACACAATCTCATATTTAGAAATCCTAAGGATGCCACCAAAATAATGTTATAAATAATAAATAAATTCAGCAAAGTAACAGGATACAAAGTCAACACTGAATATCATCTGCATTTCTATACGCAAATATGAAAGGGAAAAAAAAGGAAATTAAGAAAACGATTCCAGTTATAATTGTGCCAGAAAAAATAAACTAGTTAGTAATTAACTTAACCAATGAGGTGAGGAGTTACACAACTTAACCAAGGAGGTGAAGAGTTACACGATGAAACTTGCCAAACTTTTGGAAAGAGCATAAATGACACAAAGCCCATTTTCATGGATTGGACAATTTACTGCTAAGATCTCAATATTACCCACTGCAATTTACAATTCCATGCAATCCCTTCAAAACCCAACCCTAAATCAAAAAGCCCATCCTAAAATACTTTACACCTAATAGACCCCCAAAGAGTCCAACAATTTTGAGCAAGAAAAACAATGTGGGAGGATGCACGCTCCCTGATTTCAAAACTTACGACAAAGCTACAATAATCAAAACAGTTTGGTACTTGGCATAAAGACAGAACTATCGAATCAATGGAATAGACTTCAGAGCCCAGAAACAAGCCCTAATGTATATGGTCAAATAATTTCTGACAAGAGTGGCAGATCATTTAATGGAGGAAAGACAGATTTTTCCACAAAATGTGCTGGGAGAACATGACATCCATGTGCAGAGGAATGAGGCTGGACCCCTGCAAACACCATTTATAAAAGTTAACTCATAATAAAGGTGAGACCTGAAAACACATAATCTATGTCTCTCCCACAATTATTATAAACACTGTTCATTATACTGGCCCTGATGCTCCTTCAGGATATACAGGATTTTAACAAAGTTCCCTGGGAGGAAAGCAGACTCAGTGCTTTGGGGTTAGGAGACAGTGTGGATCTGACCTTAGCTATGCTGAGCAGGAGATCTCCCGCTTTGACCAACTCCCACTGAGACCTACTCCCCACTTTCACATTGTCTCCTAGGGCACCAGGGACATTCTCACTGTCTTATGAGCAGACCACTTGCCACCCAAAGATTCATATCACAAAGAAGAGGCAATATGACTGAAAACTAAGTTACATAGATTGTCAAAAGATGTTTTACACATATAGATGTTTATGATGGTTGGAGGGAGAAAGGAGGGGACAGGTGGATAGAGATGGGGGGTTGGACAGATAATTTTAAGTGCTTATAATGTGTCACAAGGGACAACTTCCAGTCAGTGGCTCTCATATTTATTACTTGTATTGGATTGTCACTAGTTTCCAAATGAGATTGGAGAAGACAGGCAAGTAAATTAATTAAGAAATCCTCCAAGTTTAAAAAACATGTTCTGGCAACATAAATGTCCATCAACAGATGAATGGATAAAGATGTGGCACATATACACAATGGGATATCACTTAGCCATAAAAACGAATGAAATTGAGTTATTTGTAGTGAGGTGGACGGACATAGAATCTGTCATACAGAGTGACGTAAGTCAGAAAGAGAAAAACAAATACCGTATGCTAATGCATATATATGGAATTTTAAAAAGCGGTACTGATGAACCTAGTGGCAGGGCAGGAATTAAAGACACAGACGTAGAGAACGGACTTGAGGGCACAGGGCGGGAAGGGGAAGCTGGGATGAAGTGAGAGAGTAGCATTGACGTATACACACTACCAAATGTAAGATGGATGGCTAGTGGGAAGCAGCTGCATAGCACAGGGAGATTAGCTTGACGCTTTGTGACCACCTAGAGGGGTGGGACAGGGAGGGTGGGAGGGAGACGCAAGAAGGAGGGGATATGGGGATATATGTATACGTATAGCTGATTCACTTTGTTGTACAGCAGAAACTAACACAACATTGTAGAGCCTTTACACTCCAATAAAGATGTGAAAAAAATAAATAAAACATGTTCTGATGAAGGCTAACTTGGAAAGGACAACTTTTGAATGGGAGCAGTGTGTTTGTCATAAGCAGCTACACACCGCCCTCTGGTGGCCTCGTGAGATATGGCATGAGTAATTCAGGGCTCCATGGTTTTGTCAGCAAAAGCAGCCAACTCTCAAACTTACACACTTTCACCATCTTGCCATTAGAGCAAACCAAATTCTGTACGATTCAATGTTTTGGGGGAGCCTTCTAGTGAAAGTCATTGTCTTGACTACGACACAATAGGCTACTTCTCAGGTGCAGTATTTCAGAGAGTGTTGACTGAGCCTGTGTCAGGCCCAGGGTCCACAGCAGAGAATAGAGAGGAGGTCGCTGCCTCATGGGACCTGCAGGGAGAAGGTGGGAACATGCTGGCATTCACTTGTCTGCATCCCAGCGCTGTGTGTCTGGTGAGGAGAAATTAGTCTATCCAACCAAAGAAGTTTATGGAACTTTTCTGTTTATGTTAACAATAAAACATTGTGGAAAATTGGAAAAGTGTCACTCAACATATTTGTATAATTTCATCCAAATTTACATAGAGTTAAAAAAATGGGATTACCTCATATTACCGGTCACTTTTTCACTTAATATGAGTAACTGTTCTGCCCATTTAAAGTTTTAGAATTTATGAATTTAATGGCTGCATGATATTCCTTATGATACCCTGTATTTAAAGGACCTGCATCTATAGCTCCTGGTATCTTGTTCTTCTCTGCAAGTGGAGTCCAAATTCTATCATCTCCAGGCAGTTCCAAATCTAGAATCATTCCCTGAACTTCCAGAGCACATTCTCTTTATCCTTGTCTCCTAGGATGGCAGGCCTTCATCCCATGTCATCTCTCCTGTGGATTCAGAGCTTCTCCCAGACGAAGCTGTTACTCAATCAATTCTCAGTCTGCTCTCCACAGTGATTGGCGTAGGGTTAATACTCAATAAAGATTTGAAAACACAAGAGATCCAAATGAGTTACTCACTATTGCTGAAGTCATCCTAAAATTAGAAATAAATCTCGGAAAAGAATAGGGGTTATCTTGAGGCAAAAGACTGGTTTATTGTTGGCAAGGTTTGCAATCTGGGGATACGGAGCTTTTGCCTGTAAGTGAAAGTAGGTTCCCCGGGGCGTGAATGGAGTGAAGCATTTTTAAAGGCAAAATCTGCAGAATACACAGTTGGGAGACTTGTAAGGGGATTGGATGGCCCTTTGAAGTGCGACCACAAGTCCTCGCAGCTGGACCACAGTTTGCGATGACTGCCTGTCACTGGAGCTTCACCTTTGACGCTTTTCCAGGTGGGACCCTTAGCAGAATCAGAAGTCCTTTAGAGCTTTTGTTTGTGGTTTTCTAAGAACTCAGAGCATGTTACTGAAACCCAGGTCTGTCATGACTGCCTGGATCTATTTTATTTTGGGTCCCTGTTAGCCACACCAGGTCCATTTTCTATGTTCTTTCCTTAGGCAATTTCTCTCTCTCTTTTTTTTTTTTGCGGTACGCGGGCCTCTCACTGTTGTGGCCTCTCCCGTTGTGGAGCACAGGCTCCAGACGCGCAGGCTCAGAGGCCATGGCTCACGGGCCTAGCCGCTCCGCGGCATGTGGGATCTTCCCGGACCGGGGCACGAACCCGTGTCCCCTGCATCGGCAGGCGGACTCTCAACCACTGCGCCACCAGGGAAGCCCGCTTTCTCTCATTTTTAATTTTCCTAAAGAGATATTATTTTACTGTAGCAGTGACAACGTTAATTGCCCATGAAAATCCATTCCCCTCCTTGGGGTGCAAAACTGGGAGACTTTCCAGCCTCTTGTGCGGCCACAGGACCATGTCCTTGCCAATGGAGCAGGAGAGGAACTGATGTGTGTCCTTCCAGACCTGGCCCATTATCACCTCCCACGTGCATTTCTCCATGTCCTTGCCCCTTCTGCTGATGGATGCAGATGGGGATGATGTCCTAGGGATGGAGGAGGCCCAGGATGGGAGAACTCTGTGCTCCTGACTGACCACGTGAAGGAGTGCAGTCCCCCAAAGTGAACACCCACCCAGCACTGTGATATGGGAAATACAGAGGGATACGCTGCTGAAATTTAGGGAGTTTTTTGGTGATTCACCGTAAACTAAACTCCTGAATGTATATTTGAAGAAAACACAAATTTGAAAAGATACATGGCCCCTATGTTCACAGCTGCATTATTTACAATAGGCAAGATAAGATGCAATCAGTGTTCAGCAACAGATGAATGGATAAAATAGATATATTTCTATATAAAAGGGAATACTATTCAGCCATAATAAGGAATGAAATTCTGCCATTTGCAACAACATGGATGGACCTGATGGATACTATGCTTAGGGAAAGAAGTCAGAGAGAAAAAGACAAATACTGTATGTTATCATTTATATGTGGAATCTAAAAATATAAATGAATGTATATAACAAAACAGACTCACAGATATAGAGAATAAACTGGTTGTTTTTAGTGGAGAGAGGGAAGTGGGGGACAGGATTCAGTAAAGGATTAAGAGACAGAAACTACTATGTATAAAATGAATAAGCTACGTGTTGTTAGGAATTTTACATGTTTTAAACTTATGTAAGGCCCTTGAACTGTCATGGGGGTTTTTATGGAGGCTGGGGCTAGGGTAAAGCTACCTTTGTCGAATAAAATAATTGCAACCTTTCCAACAGCTGCCGGGAATCAGCTTTCAGTCCATCTCTAGGTGAACGTGTGACTAACTTTTAAAACTCTTTTAAGAAAGTGGTCTGTTGGGAGTTTCTGTTCTTTCTAGATGGAACTTTGGTTACTTTTGTTTTCCAGAAAATTATGTATATAGTCTAACATGTCAAGTATATAGGTATGAAGTTGTTCATTACCTCTTTTAGAATTTTTTTGTACACTATTTCTTGTCTTTTTCATAATAAGCTAATTTCTTATTGACTTGACAGAGTTCATTTATTTCAGAATAGAAGAACAATTCTTTTCCAAAAACCAGCCTTAAGTTGTATCCATTAAGCACAGCATTTGCTTTCCAACTGGCTGTTTTACATTATCCATATTAAATTCCTCCTCCATTTCCAATGTTTAAAAGTTTGCTTTCAGTTCCTAGGGTGAATGCATCTTTGTGTAATTTCAATATTGCTATGTAAAGAAAAAAGTTCAAGTTTTTACTGAAAAAAATGAAGCACAGCTGCCATAGAGGAAAAAAAGACACCAGAAATGAGGTTATAGTAAGTGATAAATGGAAGAATATATTTTCAACATAGATAAGAGAAAAAGAGTTAAAATCAATAACATACAGAGAATACCACAAATTAAGAAAAAGAACAGAAAAACTGACAAAGTGCATGACAGAAAACTCACATCTGAGGAACTGCAATGCTCAGTGAATCACAAAAGACATCCCTGACCTTACTGAGTCATAACAAAGAGAGAATTTTTAGTGAGTTCCAATCACACCACTACTTTCATATAAATATTAAAAAAGGGTAGCATGCTTAACCTAGCATTAAATGCATCTCTTTCACTACAGACACCAGCAAATACCCTTCAAGATGAAATGCTAAGCACAGGTGTTCGTGTTTCTTTTATAGGAGACAGGATCTTGATTGGATAATTGTAATCACACGGATTCTCATGGAGGCGCCATTTCACCCATCAGCATGGATTTCTCCCAATTAATCCAATGATATAAGATGCTGGGGGCTGAGAGAGCTCCTTCAGGGAGACACTGGTGACAAACCCTTGTTATACGGTAGATAACCATCAGGTACTTGTGTGAAACTAGGAAATCACAAACTTGTGTTCCCCTGGCTTGTTGTTGGTGGCAGCTTCATTTGGCTTCACCTGATGATGGTTTGGTCAAGATGAGGGAAACCTCCTTCTCAGCTACCACCCACTTCATACCAGTGTTTCCCCACTCCCCTGAGCACGAGAATTCCCGGGGCCCTTATTGAAAGCATAAATCACCTGGTGCTTCATGGAGGACTCAGAAGTGGGACCAGGAGGATGCACTTTCCACAGCACCAGGAGCTTCTTACTATCAACATAACTGGGAAACACTGCTCATAATCATTCGCTCTGTGCTGCTTTATTTACAGCTTCATGGATGTACAAATGAGGTACAAAAAACTGCACATATTTAAAGTGTACAGTTCATTGAGCTTTGACAAATATATATACCCAGAAAAGCATCAGCCTAATTAAGGTAAAAAACATACCCATTACCCCAAAAGTTTCCTCATGCCCCTTTGCAATCCACACCTCCCTCCCTCCCATCCCCAGGCAACCACTAATCTGCTTTGTTTCCACTAAAGATAGCATTGCATTTTATATAAATGACATCTTTCTGTATCTGGCTGCTTTCAGTCAGCATAAAGATTTTGAGATTTATGTAACAGATAAATAAGTAAGCAAGCAAGCTACAAGGACATATTTTGCAAGACAGGGAATGTAGCCAGCATTTTAAATGACTTTAAATGGAGTATAATCTGTAAAGTTTTAAATCACTATGGTTTACACAGGAAAATAGTATAATATTATAAATCAACTATACATCAAAAAACAAAACAAAAAACCAACCCTTGTAACCACCATCCACGCCAAGAAACTGTAATTTTTCTTCCACTCCAGAATACCCTCCCTGTGCCCCTTCCCAATCTCAACCACCTTCCTACTTCCCAAAGTATTCTCTGTCCTGATTTTTATACTCATTACTCTCCTTGAGTTTCTTTATAGGTTTTATCACCAAAGTGTCCTCTTTAGACCGTGCAGATGAGGCTTGCTCATTTTGTTGATGTCTTTAAAATCTCTTTTAGTCTCTAAGTTCCTTCTGCATCCCTTTCTCTTTCTTACACTGTATCCATGGAAGAACCTGAGCCCTTCCCCCATGGAAGTTTCCAGTTTGTATTTTACAGACTGTGTTCTAGGATGCAGTTCAACACATCACTCTGTTCTCTACATTGCCTGCAGATTTTCAAGTGTATTCAGAGGATTGATCAGACTCAGGATCAAGATTTTGGATGAGACCCCCAGGTATTGATGTGCTCTTTCATCAAGGGACACATAATGTCAGGGTGTCTGTCTTTTTCTGAGATGTTAGCAGAGATGATGTTCAATGCTCACATCCATTAATCCACTTGGGCTGAAAAATGACGGTATTCTAATTACATCATCTCTTTCACATTTATCAGCTGGATTAATTTTATAAAGACACACTTCCCTTCATCGACTATTTGGTCACCCAGTGAAACAGTTCATGGGGGAAAGGCAGTTTGATGCTTCTTTCTTTTCATGTATTTATCCATTATCAAGAGGATGAATTGCTACCCTGTCATCCTAGACTTATTGTGGTGATTATTTCACAATATATACAAATACTGAATCCTTAGGTTGTACATCTGAAACAAGCAATGTTCTACATCAACTATACCTCAAAAAAAAACCCTATGATATCCTAGGAAAAATATGAGAACCAGTTGTGACTTCTGAAAACAGGCAAAACTTCTTTTTTTGAGTGATATTTCAATTCTCTCCTCTCCCTTCCCTATTTTGTGTTTGTACCATATCCACATTCTCAGAACATAAAGCCATTATGTGATAGGCTGGGACCTGGGTCCCTCTACCTGAGCACTTGCACCTGGACAAACGTCTCCTTGAGCAAGAGAACACAAAAAACCCTCTAAGGGCCTAAAAGGAGCTGCATGCATGTGCAATTATGAACAGTAAGATACAAAAAGGCCACAAACCAACTGCCACTTCTGAGGTGCCAGGAGCAAAAGCAGGGAACTGTGCGTGATGCCTGCACACACCACCACCAAGCGGGTGGGCAGATCACCTAAGCCAGCCCTCTGGCCTGACCCACCGATCCGCGCCCACCATTATCCCATTTAAGGGACCAGCCTGCCTTCGTCAGAGAGCAAACAAGGGCACCTGTTACTTGTTTTCACTCCTCAGCACAAGTCCCAATAAAGTCGTGCCTCAATTCCTCCTGTGGGCGTCTTATCCATTTCTATTGATTAAAGAGGCCAAGGACCCAAAACCGTATCAATTACATAGTATAATCTCTTTATAACCCTCATTTAATCTTAATTCTACAAATAACTATATATTTACTGCACACACTAATCCTTATTGCAATGTCTCTTTAGTTATTTTGGTTTCTGAAGCTGCTTCTTTAGTAGATTCCTCAAGGAGGGCTCTGGAACACTCTACTGAAACAGTGTAATAAAGACAGGATCAGTAACACTGATTTTTCCTTTTGCCTCAAGGCTCCAGGATGGTTCAGTGTCAGACTGTTACTAATTCTATCTTTATTTAAAATTTGATATTTTGCTCATCAAGGATTTTTGGCATTAAATTTGCTTTTTGAAAAATTATTGCATTAAAATCTCATTTATCTTGATTTCTGAGTTGTTTGGTGCCCCTGAAATTTTATGCCAAAGGCCAGTGCCCTTCCTGCCTCTCCTGGTTCTAGCCCTGAGTTGGAGCTTCTCTGTCTTCTGTTTTTAGGTTCCCATCCCACTTAGTTTTTTTTTTTTTTTTTGCGGTACGCGGGCCTCTCACTGTTGTGGCCTCTCCCGTTGCGGAGCACAGGCTCCGGACGCGCAGGCTCAGCAGCCATGGCTCACGGGCCCAGCCGCTCCGCGGCATGTGGGATCCTCCCGGACCGGGGAACGAACCCGTATCCCCTGCATCGGCAGGCGGACTCTCAACAACTGTGCCACCAGGGAAGCCCCCGTTCCAGTTAATTTTGATTCCAGTTGATGTCCACTGTGGGGTCCAGTCCCAATGGGGTCCTGGAACCTCAGTGTGAGACTTCAAAGAGTTTCATGTCTTACCTTAGACCTCTGCCTCACTCGCTGGTGGAGGGAACCAGGTCCCTCCCTGGCTGCTCGGCCGCACGTCCGGGACTGGCTCCTGCACCGCACAACCTCTAGGCTCTGCTGTGGAGCCTCACTGGGGTCCCTGCACTGCGCATGCGGGGGCCCTCCTGGGAAGGGGGAGGTGCAGGCTCACTCGGCTCCTATACTGAGCATGCGCCGGGCCCTCGGGCTTCCAGCTGCACTGTTTCTTCCTTCGACTTTCCCCGCACTCGTGGTGACGCTGGGCAGGTCTCCGGGCTGTTGTCCACCCACTTGTATTTTGTGGTAACAGGGGGATACCTTGTCAGCTACTCTTGTTGTGAATATTGCCCATGGGTTTTGGTTTTAATATCTTATTGCTCTGTCTGTGTTTACATGGGGATTCTGGAAGATAAGACTATGCTTCCATGAATACTGCCACCTTTCCAGAATTCTGAAATTTATTTTCTTTTAAAAAGGATACTTGAAAAAAAAATGGGGAAGCAGAATTATTTTTTATGTACAGAAAGCATTTAAAAAATACATTAAAAACAACAACAACAAGAGACTACTGTTTGTTCAAGGCCGAGGTATGTCCTCATTGCTAACAAGGAGGACTGTAACTGCCAGGGATGTGACGGCTCCTGGTCCAGGCAAGGTGTAGAGCAGGCAATCCAAACACCCTTGTGCCACAAACAGCCAGAAGTGTGATGACCTGGCCAAGATCAGAAGAGAGAACGGGAAAGGCCCTGGGAGTGAGGAGGGAAGCGAAAACCAGGTGCAAGTTTGTGATCCAGTGTTTCCAGCTGCCAGGGTGGGGGTCCTGCTATTGGTCCAGGCAATCACGTGAGTGACTGAGATTTATTGCCTTCTGATGTGAGAGGAGGCAGGGATCAGGGATGGAGCCACACGCACACACACACACAGACACAGAGACACACACAGAGACGCACACACACAAACACAGACACACAGACACACACACACAGACACAGACAGACATGCACAGACACACACAGAGACATACAGACACACAGACACACAGAGACACACTCACACAGACATGCACACACACAGACTTACACACACACACACACACAGCCAGGTCTGTTGGTGGACTGCCCCTAGTAGAAGTTGACTAGAAAACATTCAACTCATTGAGGAAGCTTTGTTGTCTGGGCTGTGGGTGAGGAAGAAAGAGAATCCCCGGAGGAGATACTACTAGGCCTGTGCTGTGGACTGAATATTTATGTCCCCCAACTTCATAGGTTGAAATCTTAACCCCTAAGGTGACGATATAAGGAGGTGGGTCCTTTGGGAGGTGATTGGGTCGGAAGGAAGAGCCCAGAGGCCTAAGAGAGCCCCCTCACCTCTTCTGACATGTGAGGACACAGCAAAAATATGGCCACCTGTGAACCAGAAAGTGGGCCCTCACCAGACAGGGAATCTGCAGGCACCTTGATCTTGGACTTCCCAGCATCTAAAACTGTGAGAAATAAACTTCTGTTGTTTATATGCCACCCAGTCTATGGTACTTGTTATAGCCATCCAAACGGAATAAGACAGCCTGCGATTCTTGCAGCCAGTGTCTGATTATAAGTGCTGTGGATAGAAGTAAACAGAGGAAGGGGGTGGAGGTGAGGATTGGGGGACGTTTTGCTTCAACTGGGGTGATAAGTGAAGCCTTTCTGTGGGGAAGAAGAGGAAGGAAATGATATTTAAGAAGAATTCTATATGTTCGTCTCCAGAGGGCCTGAAAATGCGTTGGAGAAAACGCAGTATCCTTTTCTGATTAAAAACCAAAATAACACTTAACAAAAATGGCCATAAGTAGAAATGTCCTGAACATGATAAAAAGACCATATACATACATTAAAACCCCCAAGCCAGCAAGGATCCACTATCACCAAAACACGCCCTGACCTCACCATGAACAAGAGGCAGCAGACGCTACAAATGGGAGGATTAGAACCCCAAAACCTTCATGAAATAGAATAACTTGATTAAACAATTAAACAACAGAAATTTCTGTACATTGGTTAAAGGCCTAAAAAATCGTATTGGAACCGTAAGTAAGATACTATGAAAACATAACAGGAAAATTAGAAAAACAAAACAAGATAAAAAAAATTCTAAAACTTAAAACACAGTGCCATGGACATTAGAACTCTACTGGGTGGATTAGACAGCAGATTAACCAGGGTTGAAGAGAGAACCAGTGACCCAGAATGTTACAGGAGATAAAGTGATGGAAAAGAAAAAGAGGGCAAGTACAATGAGGCACATTAGATACATATATAGAGAGAGTCTAATGTACATGGAATTATAGGATGAGAAATGGAACGAGTGGTGAAGAGACAGGATTTGAAGTTTTTAGAATTTTGGTAAAGATGGATCTCCAGATTCCAGTCCCGAGCAGGAAAAATAAAAATAAACTCGAACCTTGCCCTACAGTAATGGACTGTAGAATATTAAAGACAATTGAAGAGATTATCACAGAGGAGGGAAGGTAGACAACAGTGAGACCAAACAGCAGACCAGTCAGCAGTCACAATTAAGGGCGAACACAAGGGAACGACATCTTCAGAGGCCAAAGGAAATGTCACAGAAACGTCTGTACAGATTTCATTCTAAACTACCACTCAAGAATAAAGCAAAATAAGAACCTTTTCAGATAAAGAAGACTAAGAGAGTTTGCCTCTCTCAGGCTCTCACTGAGAGTGAGGAAGGTATATTTAAGGAAGAAGTGAGTGAAATCCAGAAGGAAGGAGTGAAGTGTGAGAGACACAGAGGCAGGAGATAGGTGAGTGCAGGTCTAAGTCAGACAGTCATTGAGTGTGTGAAACAACAGTCATGCGTTAGTAAAAACAGTCATCAGGACCAATCAGAGTCATAAACCTCTGTGGTTCAGTGTTGTGTCCTAGCCATCACCTGCCCCCCTTCCAGGGTTCAGGAAGCCTGAGCTGAGGCTGGGAGCGCACATATATCTACTGACATGAGTAATAATTTATATCTATTCATATAATAAGAACAAGTGCATTTATTCCTGGAATGCAAGAATGCTTCAACCTAGGAAATGCATTGGTTTAATGAACCACATTAATGGAAAGAAGGGAAAAAGCAGCATCATCTGAATGCAGAAAAAGCAGCTGAAAAAATTCAACACACTTTCATGATAAAAAACACTCAACACACTAGGTTTGAAGATAATTACCACCACATAATCAGTGCCATATGTGTAAAACCTGCAGCTATCATAATACTCAATTGTGAAAAACTGAAAACTTTTCCTTTGGCATCAGGAAGCATGTAAGCATGCTGGGTTTTCCCACAAAAGAAGCAACATAGTAGGGGTAGTTTTAGCCACAGCAGTTAGGAAAGACAGATCAATAAATGAGTGAAGGAATTAATCACTGACATCCAAAGTTGAAAGGAGGAAGTAGTATTAGCCCTGTTCCCACAGAATGTGATCTCATATGTAGAAATCTTAAGGATGCCACAAAAATGATATTAGAACTAATAAGTGAATTCACCAAAGTAACAGGATACAAAGTCAACATTAAAATCATTTGCAATTCTGTATATTAATATGATCAACCTGAAAAGGAAATTAAGAAAACGATTTTATTTACAATAAAATCAGAAAGAATAAATTACTTAGTAATTTACCTGACCATGGAGTCGAAGACTTTCACAATGAAACTTGCCAAACTTTTGGAAAGAGAGTAAATGACACAAATCCCATTTTCATGGATAGGAAGACTTATCACTGCTAAGATCTCAATATTACCCATTTCAATTTACAATTCCAATGCAACCCCTATCAAAACCCCATTCCAAGTCAAAAACCCCATCCTACACTGAAAACCCCATCCTAAAATTCACTTTACACCAAATAGACCCCTAAACAGTCAAACAATTTTGAGCAAGAAAAATAATGTGGAAGGACGCAAACTTCCTAATTTCAAAATTTACTACAAAACTACAATAATCAAAAGAGCTTGGTACTGGCATAAAGACAGAATTATCAATCAATGGAATAGAATTCAGAGCCCAGAAGCAAACACTCACATATATGGTCAAATGATTTTTGACAAGAGTGGCAAGATCATTCAAGGGGAAAAGACCGACTTTTCCACAAAGGGTGCTGGGAGAATGTGGCATCCATGTGTAGAGGAATGAGGCTGGACCTCTGCAAACACCATTTATAAAAGTTAACTCACAAATGAATCTGAGACATAAAGGTAAGAACTGAAAATACATAACCTTATCTCTCTCCCACATTATTATAACCATTTTTCATTATTCTGGCCATGATGCTTCTTCAGGATATACAGGATTTTAGCAAAGTTCCACAGGGGAAAGCTTACTCAGTGCTTTGGGGCTAGGAGACAGTGTGGAGCCGACCTTGGCTATGCTGAACAGATCTCCCACTTTACCGACTCCCACTGAGACCGACTTCCCACCTTCACATCATCTCCTAGGGATTCGGGGACATTTCCACTGTCTTATGAACAGACCGCTTGCCCCCCAAAGATTCATATCACAAAAAAGAGGCAACATGACTGAAAAATATCTCTAATACGTTACATAGATTGTCAAAAGATGTTTTACACAGATGGATGTTTATAGAGAATGGAGGGAGAGAGGAAGAAACAAAGGACAGAGATAGGGGGTTGGACACATAATTTTACATGTCTTTACGCGTGGTAAGGGACAACTCCCAGTCAGTTGGTCACCTTACATTTGTTATTTGCAGTGGATTTTCATTAACTTCAAAATGAGTTTAAAGAAGAAAAGAAAATGAATATACTTTAAAGAAATCCTGTAACTTTATAAAACATGTTCTGATGAAGGCTAACTTGGAAAGGACCCCTTTTGAATGGGAGCAGTGTGTTTGTCATAAGCACACTGCCCTCTGGTGGCCATAGGAGATATGGCATGACTGCTGCAGGGCTCCAAGATTCCATCAGCAAAAGAAACCAACATACAACTTGCAAAATTCAGTCTTGTTGTTAGAGCAAACCACATTCTGTAAGACTCAAAGTTTTGGGGGAGCCTTCTAGTGAAAGTCATTGTCTTGACTACGACACAGTAGGCCACTTCCCAAGTGCAGTATTTCAGAGAGTGTTGACTGAGCCCCTGTGTCAGGCCCAGGGTCCACAGCAGAGAATAGAGAGGAGGTCGCTGCCTCATGGGACCTGCAGGGAGAAGGTGGGAACATGCTGGCATTCACTTGTCTGCATCCCAGCAGACAAGTGTGTCTGGTGAGGAGAAATTAGTCTATCTAACCAAAGAAGTTTATGGAACTTTTCTGTTTATGTTAACAATAAAACATTGTGGAAAATTGGAAAAGTGTCACTCAACATATTTGTATAATTTCATCCAAATTTACATAGAGTTAAAAAAATGGGATTACCTCATATTACTGGTCACTTTTTCACTTAATATGAATAATTATTCTGTCCATTTAAAGTTTTAGAAAATACGAATTTAATGGCTGCATGATATTCTTTATGATACCTTGTACTTAAAGGACCTGCTTCTATAGCTCCTGCTTCCTCCACAACCGTATCTTGTTCTCCTCTGCAAGTGGAGTCCAAATCCTATCATCTCCAGGCAGTTTACAAATCTAGAATCATTCCCTGAACTTCCAGAGAACATTCTCTTTATCCTTTTCCCCTTGGATGGCAGACCTTCAATTCCATGTCATTTCTCCTGTGGATTCAGAGCTTCTCTCAGACCAAGATGATGTTCAATCAGTTCTCAGGCCACTCGCAGCACAGTGCTTTGCATATGGTAAATACTCAATAGTAATTTGAAAACACAATAAATCTCAGTGAATTACTTGCTGTTGCTGGCAATGTGAATTGTCCATGAAAATCCATTCCCCTCCTTGGGGTGCAAAACTGGAAGATTTTCCACCCTCCTTTGTAGCCATAGGACCATGTCCTTACCAATGGAGCAGGAGAGGGACGTGTGTCCTTAGGGACCTGGCCCATTATCACCTCCCACATGCATTTCTCCATGTTCTTGCCCCTTCTGCTGATGGATGCAGATGGGGATGAGGTCCTAGGGATGGAGGAGGCCCAGGATGGAAGACTCTGGGTTCCTGATTGACCATGTGAAGGAGTGCAGTCTCCCCAATGTGAACTGTGATGTGTGAAATATGGAGTGATGTGCTGCTGAAATTTTGGGAGTTGTTTGGTAATTCAGCATAAACTAATATACACACAAAAATTTTCATCATAGCATCAACTTAAATAGGCATCAATCAAGTACATTTAAAATGACAGGGACAGGATTTCCCTGGTGGCACAGTGGTTAGGAGTCCGCCTGCCAATGCAGGGGACATGGGTTCGATCCCTGGTCTGGAAGATCCCACATGCCGCAGAGCCACCGGGCCCGTGTGCCACAACTACTGAGCCTGCGCTCTAGAGCCTGTGAGCCACAACTGCTGAGCCTGTGTGCCACGGCTGCTGAAGCCCACAGGCCTAGAGTCCGTGCTCCACAACAAGAGAGGCCACGGCCGTGAGAGGCCCGCACACCACAGTGAAGAGTGGCCCCTGCTCGCCTCAACTAGGGAAAGCCTACGCAGCAACAAAGACCCAACACAGCCATAAATAAATAATAAATAAACTTACATTAAAAAAAAATGACAGGGACTTCCCTGGTGGCGCAGGGGTTAAGAATCTGCCTGCCAATGCAGGGGACATGGGTTCGAGCCCCGGCCGGGGAAGATCCCACATGCCGCGGAGCAACTAAGCCGTGTGCCACAACTACTGAGCCTGCGTTCTAGAGCCCGCAAGCCACAACTACTGAGCCCGCGAGCCACACGACTGAAGCCTGTGCACCTAGAGCATGTGCTCCGCAACATGAGAAGCCACTGCAATGAGAGGCCCGCACAGCACAACCAAGAGTGGCTCCTGATCACTGCAACTAGAGAAAGCCCGCGTGCAGCAATGAAGACCCAACACAGCCATAAATAAATAAATAACTATTTTTAAAAAATAATAAAATAAAAAAATGACAAAACTCAATTTTGCCTTTCTAGTTTCATCCTCTAAATTAACCCTGCTCTTCTGACCCAGTCATTTGACCTCAGAGAACGTTGATTCCTCAGAATTTTTTTTTCTGACCTTAATAAACGTTGCAATCAGAATTATAACAGTATTTGAAAAGTAGCATTGAAAAAGTATTTTACAGGGGAAATTTCAAACAGACATTTTAACTGTTTTGATCCTGTTTTGAAAATACAGCACAGTAAATTATTTATAGTTTATCTATGTTTATTTTCAATTAACTAAAAGTATTTTAGTTGGGATCAATTTTTTAAAAATAAACGACAGGTTTTTTGTTCACGTCACATCTTAATGACTGACTATAAGTGCTCCCGTTGTAAGATTTCTTTAGTGATCATTATTTGTATTTGGTCAACTGATCTGAGTCAAATATTGATATCAAAAAACTTCAAAATGATCTTTTTCTTCCATCAATCTTAAATCAAAAATACATTTGACCACATGGAGTTTTATATGGTGTATATTATTTTTACTATTAATACTCTCCATGATAGTGCAAGTCTTTTTTTAAATTTTATTTATTTATTTATTTATTTATGGCTGTGCGTGGCTTTCTCTAGTTGCAGTGAGCGGGGACCACTCTTTGTTGCGACGTGCAGGCCTCTCATTGCGGTGGCTTCTCCTGTTGTGGAGCACAGGCTCTAGGAGCGCAGGCTTCAGTATTTGTGGCTCGTGGGCTTCAGTAGTTGTGGCTCGTGGGCTCTAGACCACAGGCTCAGTAGTTGTTGTGCACGGGCTTGGTTGTTCCATGGCATGTGGGATCTTCTCAGACCAGGGATGGAACCTGTGTCCCCTGCATTGGCATGTAGGTACTTAACACTGTGCCACCAGGGAAGTCCCAGGGCAAGTGTTCTTAATATCAAAAGGCTTGTTTCCAATCAGTGTATTCCTTGAAGACAGCAATTCAATTTTTTAAAATGTATTATTTATTTATTTTTGGCTGCATTGGGTCTTCGTTGTGGTGTGCGGGTTTTTCTCTAGTTGCAGCGAGCAGGGGCTACTCTTCATTGCAGTGAACGGGCTTCTCACTGTAGTGGCTTCTCTTGTTGTGGAGCACAGGCTCTAGGCATGCAGGCTTCAGTAGTTGTGACACACGGGTTCAGTAGTTGTGGCTCACGGGTTCAGTAGTTGTAGCTCATGGGCTTAGTTGCTCCGTGGTATGTGGGATTTTCCCAGACCGGAGCTCCAAACTGTGTCCCCTGCATTGGCAGGTAGATTCTTAACCACTGTGCCATGAGGGAAGTCCCAGCAATTCAATTTTGATGCAACTTTTGGAACACTTGCCCAAAAGCCTCCACCACCCTCCTATTCTGCCCACCTCATTAGAGAACAGAAGGTGTTCTCAGAGCTACTTACAAGGTACAGGCAGAAAGAAGCTACTCAGTGGATCCAATCACCTGCCTAGGAATTGAAAGAATCTTTCCCACTCAAATATCCTGGTAAGGAACCATGTTTCTAATTTCTCTGGGAATAAAAAGACACCAGGGAAAGAGTCCATGGTGGGGAAATGAATGTCTAATTCATCTGAAAATCACTCCATCTCCTTCCCTTTCATCCTGGTGTTTATTGTAGGGAAAGAGCCCTGGCCGTCACCATGTGATTTTCATTATATTTTCCTTAAGAAGAGAAGAATAGTCTAATTGAGGGCGGAAATTGGCCAAACTCAACAGTCGAGTTCCTAACCTCTCTTGCAGCTGAAAGCAGCCAGATGAACCTCAGGCAGATTAGAAGTGAGCAGAAGGATTATGTGGACTTGTGGGAGGCTGTTTAGATAGAGCAGACACAGCTGGATTGGCCCTTTTGCCCTTCATTTTCCTCCTTCTTGCCTCAGAAATGAAGACTTGGTGGCTGGTCAAGGCTGGTGCTCCAGCAACCACTTTGTACCAAAAGATAGGCAGCCTTGAGGTTGGACACCAGCTAAAAATGCTGGGGCAGAAAAATATGGGCTGACTACTAAGGTGTGCAGTTGAGGGTCAGTATGAACAGTTTACATTTATGAGAAAGGAAGAAATCTCCCTCTTGCCTGTGCCTGTGGTATTCTGGTTTTTCTGTTATATTAGTGAAATATGGGCATCCAATGATAGTGGGCCCTCCTTGCTAAGGCAGACAACCTGCACTACCCTGAACTCTGTGGGACACCCCATCCTCAACCCTTCTCCTTGCTCACGAGCTAGACAGCATCTCAAGCTTCCCCAGACTCCAGGTGATCAAGTGATATTTTGGGTTCTTTAGTGAAGATGTTCTCTGGAGGTGAATTTGGAGACTTTGATGGGATGATTCCCGGCCACTTCCTGCAAACCAACACAGAGCCTGTGCTCCTAACCATTATAGTAGAGCCTCAGCCCAGGCAGCCCTTCCCTTTGGTCCTCTGATCTTTGCTTCATCTACTCCAAGTTTAATCAGGGGCTTCAGTCTTTCCTCCTCAAAGGAGAGCTTAGAATTTCCTCCCTGTGAGGACTTTTGTTCTCTGCTTTAGGGGGGCTCCATTTCTGGGCAGAGAAAAGAAAGGTCGCTTACGATGGACTCACTCAATAACTCAGACCGTAGGACTCCCCCTGACTTTACTTTTTTTTTTTAATGGGTATACTATTTTACTGACATTTAAATTTCACCAAAAATGAGCTCAGGTATATGCTGGCCATATGTTCAGGTTTTTGAAAGATAAATGGATAATAAAGCTTTAAGAGTGCAATGTATTTAACACTGTACAATATACTCAACAGTTAGACAATCTAAGGGGTGGTATAACTATACACTTAGGAGCACAGTTTTGGGACAAGCCCTGGAATTGGAGAAAAAACCTGCCATTCAGGACTGAACACAGGTCCTTGGTTGCTAACAGAATCTCTCCTTGACTTCCAACTTGAGACAAACCGAGGAGTCTGTCAGTATACAAAAACCACTGCATTCAGGACAAAGAGTAACAGGATAGATTGGCCAGAGCCAATTTGGATTGTGAGGGGGGCCAGTCTGAAGTGTAGGGTTCAGCGTTGCAGCTGAAGTCTAGGGTCTGTAGATTAGAGCAGCCACCTTCTAAAAATCACTGTGGACTTCCCTGGTGGCAGAGTGGTTAAGAATCCACCTGCCAGTGAAGGGGACAGGGGTTTGAGCCCTGTTCCGGGAAGATCTCACATGCCGCGGAGCAACTAAGCCTGTGAGTCACAACTACTGAGCCCGCGTGCCACAACTACTGAAGCCCGTGCGCCTAGAGCCTGTGCTCCGCAACAAGAGAAGCCACCGCAATGAGAAGCCCAAGCACCGCAACGAAGAGTAGCCCCTGCTCGCCATAACTAGAGAGAGCCCGTGCGCAACAACGAAGACCCAACGCAAAGATCAATAAATTAATTAAAAAAGAAATTGCTTGTTTCCAAACAAGTTCCTAAGATGCTTTTCCCAAACAGGGCCCCTGACTTGACTTTGATGGACAAGGTGGCCCATAATGTCCCCACCCATTTGTGGTTTTGGGGAAAAGACAGAGCCCCTTCCTGTGCAGAAGCTGAATGGGAGGGATGCCAGCCCTGGGGGCTGGACCAGGGGTGGGCGGTGGATCACTGCTGGAGGAGCCTGAGGGGTGGGTGGGGCCTGTGCTCAGTCCTGAGCTCCCTGGACTGAGACTCTGACTTTCCTGAAGCTTCCTTGAGCCCCTGCTATGTTTTGTTAAAACCTTTTCTCTTCACACAAGCTCCACTCAGAAATTCCCCTGGATCAAACACATCCAAAGTCATGCCTCTTAACTCAGTGGCCACCTTAAAATTTTAACATTTTTTATGTAACCCAGAATCAAACTTTAATCAGTCTCCTCATACATACTTGGCCGGACACAACAGGCCACAAGTTACATGTTACTGATATGAAAAATCAGGGATTGGTAAATCCAGAGATATAAGGAATATTGGGACGCCCCAGTGCTGAAGGTGAGGGGAATGAGGAGAGAGTAATACATACAGCATTTCCCTTCGATGAAATGTTCTGGAATAGACATTAGAGGGGGTTGTGTAACATTGGGAATGTACTTAGTGCCACTTACATGTACAATTTAAAATAATCAAAGAATTAAATTTTAAGTGAACTTTATATCATAGAATAAACAATTTAGTATCTGTAATAAACCCCCCAAATATTAAAGAAAATGGAATTAGAGGGGAGGGGAAGGAAGGCTCCAGTGCTGCTGTAGGCACTGGGGCAGCTCCTAATTCAGCCCTGAAGGCTCTGCATGTGCTCGTGCTAGGGACTGAGCTGGCAGCAACTCCAGGGACCTTAAGGGAGGAACTGGCCCTCGCACCTGAGTAACTAGAAGAACTGGGTCTGCTGTGGTCTCTAATCCAGAACTGGAGCTGGATACACTCCGGGGCCACAGCTGGTGCCAAAGCACGATGGGCTCCAGAGCCAGGGGCAGTGCCCTCACTGAGGTGGCTTCAGCTCTGGACTGAGGCTGTTGAGGAAACTGGCTGAAGTTGTAGAGGAAGCACTAGGACAGGTTTCTGTGATGATTCAGGCTCTGAAGATGGGAGGAGAGCTGTTGCTGGAAACTTCCCTGGATCAGGAATTGGAGCCTGTGTAGATGCTTTTTCTCCCTTTTGAGATTCAATGAGAGCTAGGGCATAAGCATGCCCTGGTTGTGGAATTGGAGCTGGCATCCTCACGTGATCTTGTCTTTGAACTTAAATGAGAGCTGTGGCTTGAGTTTGCTCTGGCTCTGGAGCTGTAGCCGGCAGCAGAGGTGCAGGTGGCTCTAGGTCTCAAGGTGTTTCCAGAGCTTGTTTTGGAGCCTGTGCTGTAGCTCCAAGAAGAGAAAATATCATCAGTAGGATTGCTTTTCCACAGGCCTCCCAAAGACAAGAAACTTCTCATGGCCAATGAATGAAGTCTCAGTCCAACATGCCACCCCCAGGAAGTCTTCCAGGACTGCAGTCCAGGAGAGTAGTGATCTGAGCCTCCTCATTGCTCCTGGCCCAGTTCTAGCCTCTGAAGCCTCTATTTTGTGTGGCCCAGCCACTCCCCCTCCCCACTGGTTTCCATCACCCACCCTGAGTCCTCCTCACCATCACTCTCTACCTCAGTGGGCTCCGGGTGCTCCAGCTGTGCCAGAAGGAGGTGGGAACGGTGCTCTAGGTCTGAGCCAGGCATGCTGAGCTCTAGGTAAGCCAATAGCATCTTCAGGCAGGGAAATTCTGGGGGCTGGTGAAAATCCTCACGGTAATGGTGTAGCCAGGGGCCCAGGATGGAGGACACGGCCCTGGGAGTAGTCAGGTGGGCAGCAGAGTCAGAGGCCTGGCCTTTCCTTCCACCTTGCAATGTGTGGGATCCAGGGTTCTGCCAGCTCCTGCCCATCCAGAGACCCTACATGTCTCCGCAGCTCTTTGGGGAATGGAGTCCCTCCGTCTTGAATCAAAGCCCACTCACGTTTTCAGTTGGTGCAGGTGTCCGCTGTCCTCATCAGAGTAAGGGGGGATGCCTTGGTACCTAGAGGAGGCCAGGAAGGCGTCACATGCACTGTGCTGAGGACACCTGGATGTGATGGCCAGTGGGACAGTGTGACCCCGGGGAGAATGGAAGCTCTGGAGGGAAGGGCTGCTGTCTGCTGTCTTCTCGATGCATTAAATGATGGTTGTTCCTAGAAAACTGCCTGCACCTAGTGGGCCTTCCTCTATATGTGAAGAACGAATGAGCCCAATCAGCCTCATCACACACATCTGAGTGTCCTGGGCCCCACCGCTCGCCCCCAGAGATCTCTGTTCTCACTCCAAATTGAATCACACATCAACATTCAAATGGGAAAACAGTTCAGCCAAGGCCACAGGCACAGTGGCAAATAAGGTAGAGGCTCCCTCACGGGGAGGAGATCAATGACAACGTAGCACAACCACAGCCCCTCCGGCAGACCTTTCCATGGGGCCAGGTCCCCAGAAAGGACTTTCCATGAAGGACCCACTTAGTCTCTACAGTCACCCTAGGGGGCTGGTCCTCTCTTTACTCTAGTGTCCAGAGGGGCAAATGAGGCTCAGAGAGGTGTAGTGACATTCCCACATCTCACAGCTAGTAGGTGGCCGAGTCACCAATGTCCCAGGAGGGGCAGAAGGTCCAGCACCTGCTGGGTGGTTGCAAGGGCTCTGTAGGTGCCCAGAAAGGCGGGGAGGTCGGAGGGGTTGCTGTCCAGGAAGGCAGGCACCAGGTTGCCCACCACCTTCTCCAGCCTGCCTGCCTGGACACTCCACACCATGAGAGTCCCATTCCTGTCCCCTGTGGACACATTTCCCCCTGGGGTGGAACGGAGTAGAGACACGAGTCAGAGGAAGCACCACGGACCACCAGGAGGGCTGGGGCTGGAGCTGAGACCAAATCCCCAAGCCTCAGGGACTCGTGACAGGAGATGGGGCAGGAGTGCCCTCAGCAGAATAAAGGTTCTGCAGTCACCAGTAGAATTGGTCGTGGGCAATGATTAAATGTATTAGGATCTCAGGGCAGTTTGTAGCACAGTATTGAGAGCTCCTTCCTGTATTAAGTGCATCATCCCTGTGATTGTTATAAAAATATGCCATTCTAGGGATGAGAACACAGAGGCTGATCCCAGGGTGGGAGGGATCAGGATTGTCAGGCAAGCAGGGACACCTGGGGATGGAGTTAAAACAGGAAAATCTGTAGAAAAAGGCAGAAACGCCCTTGACTTAACATGAAGTAGATGCTATCAGTCTTTCTGAGATTCCTACAAATATGTGGACAATGACTTTGCATCTGGACAAAGCAGGGACTGGGCAGTAGGGGAAGTGGGAGAGGAGATGGGGTCCAGATTTCTCTGGGAGCAGGGCTCTAGGAGGGAGCCCAGGGGAGGACCAGGGTGGCTCTGGGACCCAGGGCTTCCTGGGTGTGGAGTCTCCTCTCTGGCACTCACCCTGAGCCTGCCCTGGGCTCTGTTGCTGGTGTGGGGCACCCGCCCCTCCTGCAGGGAGATGGAACAGGGGGCTCCGTGGACCGGCTCCTGTCCGATCTCCTGTGTGGAACCCTGAAAAATCAGTGCCCAGCAGCCAGGCAGAAAGCCTCAGAGCCTTGTCCAGCTGTCTGTGCTGGTTCTCAGACCCACCAGACATCTGCACCCCATACACACACCTACCACTCTGCACAGACCTCCACCAAGGATAGAAAAAAAGCTGACAAGCTGAGGGCCTTGGACTCACATCGGCACCTCAGGGATCCTCTTTCCCCCATGCCAGCCCTGTCCTCGGGTGTGACCATGACAGGACCACCAAGTTACCAAGTGTACACCAACCAGTTCCTGCCCAGGGGGGACCCTCCCATCAAGTCCCCCTTCCTCCACATGGAGATGAAGGGATGTGGACCTGCTCAGGGTGGGCTCCCAGAGGTGGCTGGGCCTGGATTGGCCTGCTCTAGGCCACCTTATGTTACCTTAGGTGACCTCCTGGTAAATGACCAGAGGTGTTGGTTTTGAGGATTGAACCAACGTCTACAGCATCTGAAAAACCTCTCACTCCAGGGTTTCCTGAAGCAGAAGCCCCGGGAAGCCCACAGCAGGAGAACATCTTTCTCTATGAGCTGGGGTTGTCACTAGAAAGTAGGTGCCTGGTTAAAGGCTTCCGAGCTCTGTTGGAGTTTGTTGTCAAGGAAGTGACTTCACTCCTGGGGGCCCCCTTACTTGAGTCCCCTCCCCAGACAATAGCTCTCCACACAGCACTCTGGGTGGCGGAATGTTCACCCTCTTCTCCACGCAAGCCCATATCTCACACAGTCACACCCGCAGCCCTCTCCACAGCCCCCGGGGGTGGGGGTCTGTGGGCAGCTTTCAGGAGACAGACCTGGGCTCCAGACTCGTCCCCTCATTCGTACCTGTTCTCCATCCTGGATAAGGCGTTGTGTCTCTCAAGGCCTATCTGTCTCCCATCTACACTGTGGGAATGATTCTAGCATGTTCTTCTCGGAATGTCCTCAAGTATAAGTGGGAAAAGAACTCAAAAATGTAGGAGTGGGGCTTCCCTGGTGGCGCAGTGGTTGAGAGTCTGCCTGCCGATGCAGGGGACACGGGTTTGTGCCCCAGTCCGGGAAGATCCCACATGCCGCGGAGCGGCTGGGTCCGTGAGCCATGGCCGCTGAGCCTGCGCGTCTGGAGCCTGTGCTCCACAACGGGAGAGGCCACGACAGTGAGAGGCCCGCGTACCGCAAAAAAAAAAAAAAAAATGTGGGAGTGGTGCCACATGTAGGCCGTGCCCCCAATCCCTTTTTCCTCCTCTTGTTACCTCCCCCATGTCTGTTCCTCTTCTGATCCCACCCCCATAAGACCTTGTTTAATGTCACTGTGCACGTCTATGTGTGTGTGTGTGTGCGTGCGCGTGTGCCAGTGCTCACTCTCTGGAGGCCAGAAGAATACTGCCCCCACGTAGGGAGGGATGGGCAAGAACTCCCTAAGGTCTTAACGGTTTCTAAGTTCCAGAGTAGACCCGAGGAGAGGGGTTCCAGCCTTGGCCTGGGCCGTGGTAACACTGTGACACAAAGCCATACAGGGAGCAGGACCTGGAGCTGGGATGACAGACCCAGACAGTCTGGCTGCACTGTCCACACTCATCACCACAGTGCTGGCAGCAGAGAGACGGACACCTTCATGGGGCACACAGCTTGGCAGGCTCGGCTTCTCTGGCTGGACACGTAGTGGCCCAGGGACAGACTGGCAGATGAAGGGCTGTCATCACCAGGTAGACCTGACAATCTCATTTGCTGCTGCCTTTATGTTCCTGTCCTTGAATGCCTCTCTCCAAGACTGAGGCTGGAACATGATATCCAGGCCCAACCCCAGTATAAACAGTCCACTTCACTAGGAACAAGAGAATTTTTAGTCAGAGTTAGAAGATGTTCAGCCTTGCTCAAAATCCCCAGGGAAGCAGTTTCTCCCAGTGATTTCATCAGGAAAGTATATCAGAGTTGATCTAATCTTATAAGGGTCTAAGTGTTAATTGGCCCCAAACTGCCTTTTGGGACTCTCTTCCCACCCCCTCCCCCATGTCCATGCATCAGCAGCTCCATCTCCCCACCTGCTCAGACCAGAACCCTGGGGCTCTGTCTGCTCCCTCTTTCCTCCTCACCCCCACATGCAGTCAGCTCATCCCCTGTCCCTGGATCCCAACTCCAAAATGCATTATCCCCTCTCTGCATCTCCCTCCCTTCCCCTAGTCCAGGCCTCCGCTGACACTGTCCCTGATTCCTGTTCTTTGCTTCCATTTCCTACTTCCTCTGATTCAAGAGAGGGATCTTTAAAGACAAGTCTGTTCCTGTCATTCTGCTAACAAACAGGAAATCTCTCAGCGGCTCTTTGGGGAAAAGCCCCAGTCCTCAGCCAGACCTCACGCCCCTCCTCCTGCCAGCAGCCCACCTTGCTTGTTCTGCTCAGTCCAGCCACACTGGCCTCTGTCTCTTCTTCCAAGAAACTCCTCCCCAGCCTTCAAAAGCCCCAGGCTGGGGCCCCACAGAGCTCTTTACCTGGGTGACTCCCCCTGCAGGTTTTACTTCACAGACTGGAGGTTGCTCCTCCCTGGGCCCTCAGTTCCTCCCCCCGATGGTGCTTGCCTTGGTCCCCAGGAGTTGTCAGTCTAGCCTGCTGGGCCCCAGTACTCGCTAGGGGAAGTGGCAGGAGGCTGGGACCCCAGGCAACCTCAGGTGGTTAGCCTGGAGACTCCTACCACCAGCTTGCAGGTGAGCCCAGAGGTCTCTGTCACCCCACGGTGACCCCAGGGGAAGAGGCCCTGCGGAGCTCCCAGAGCCTCTCCCTTCTGGTTTTCCAAGTGGAATTTAGAGAAGGAGAAAGCAAGCCAGAGCCAGGGCGGGGCTTCCCCTTAAAGCCGACGCTGTCAGAGGCTTATCTACCTCCCCTCCCACTAACTCTGTCAGTACTGCAGCCCTGAGGGTTGGTGTAGTCCCCAGGGCAGGAGTCGTTACTGGGTGCCAGTCCTGCGGATGTTCAATGCAGCTGGAGGAGTCTGACCTTTGCTTACCAGTCAGAGGGGCCAGAAGAGGATTTGTTTAATTTAATTAATTTTAATTTTAATCTTTAATTGTGATACAATACACATAATGTAAAATTTACCATCTTAACCATTTTTAAGTGAGTATATTTAATGGCATTAAATATACTCACACTGTTGTTCAACCATCCAGCTCCAGAGCTTTAAAAACACGTTGCTATTACTCACAAACGTAGAAAAAAAACTTATGGTTACCAAAGGGGATGGGGGGTGGGAGGGATAAATTAGGAGTTTGGGATTAATTTATACACACTGCTATATATAAAATAGCTAATCAACAAGGACCTACCTTATAGCACAGGGAACTAGACTCAATATCTTGTAATAACCTATAATGGAAAATAATCTGAAAAAGATATATATGTATATGTGTAACTGAATCACTGCTGCACACGTGAAACTAACACAACATTGTAAATCAACTATACTCCAATAAAATAAATAAATAAAGACAGAAAAAAGATGCATCTATTATGTTTATTAGTGGTAAGAAATATATAACTTAGCAGGATTTTTAGTTACCTATATATACTAGACTGAAATACTATTTAGATAATTCTATTATGTGTTTCATATTTATCTGCATTAAACAGCATTTTATATGATTAAAAGTAAAAACGTTAAACAAAATTAATTTTTGAATAAATGTTGAGTAAAACAGACATCACAGAACTGTACATTTACCCAGAACTTTAAAATTTTTTGTTTTTGGCTGCACCATACAGCTTGCAGGATCTTAGTTCCCTGACCAGGGATTGAAGCTGGGCCCACAGCAGTGAATGTACTGAGTCTTAACCACTGGACCACCAGGGAATTCCTTACCCAGAACTTTAAAGATCTTCCCTAACTGAAACTCTGTACCTATCCTCCCTCCCCCAGCCCCTGGCAACCACCGTTCTACCTTCCATCCCTATGAATCCAACTACTTTAGGGACCTCATAGGAGAGGAGTCATAGAGTGTTTGTCTTTTTGGGGCTGTTTTATTCATACAGTTTATGCCCTCAGGATTCATCCATGTTGTAGCATATGTTAGAATTTCCTTCCTTTATAAGGCCGAATCATATTCCCTTGTATGTATACACCACATTTTATTTATCTGTTCACCTTTTTTTTTTTGCGGTACGCGGGCCTCTCATTGTTGTGGCCTCTCCCGTTGCGGAGCACAGGCTCCGGATGTGCAGGCTCAGCGGCCATGGCTCACGGGCCCAGCCGCTCCGCGGCATGTGGGATCCTCCTGGACTGGGGCACGAACCCGTGTCCCCTGCAACGGCAGGCAGACTCTCAACCACTGCGCCACCAGGGAAGCCCTATCTGTTCACCTTTTGATGGACACTTGGGTAGCTTCCACCTTTTGGCTATTGCGAATGCTGTGAAGATGCCTATACTAATATCTCTTTAAGATCCTGCTTTCAATTATTTTGGGTATATACCCAGAAGCAGAATTGCTAGACCATATGTAATTTTTTTAGTCCATATATTGCTAGTTTTTTTGTAAATTGAGGTAGAATTGACATATAACATTATATTAGTTTCAGGTGTACAACATAATGGTTTGATATTTGTGTATATTAAGAGATGATCACAACAATAAATCTAGTTAACACCCATCACCATGCGGGTTAGAGAATTTATTTTTGCATGTGTGGTAATACTATTTTTAATTTTTTTGAGAATATGCTATACTGTTTTCCATAGTGGCTGTACCATTTTACGTCCCCACCAATGGTACACAAAAGTTCCAATTTCTTCACATCTTCGCCAACACTTTTTTTTTTATAATATTTTGATCCTCGTAGGTGTGAGGTTGTACCTCATTATGATTTTGATTTGCATATCCCTAATAACTAAAGACGTTGAGCATCTATTTACATCTTTACTGGGCATTTGTATATCTTCTTTGAAGAAATATCTGTTTAAATCCTTTGCCCTTTTTTTTTTTTAGTTTTTATTTTTATTTATTTATTTATTTTACATCTTTACTGGAATATAATTGCTTAACAATGGTGTGTTAGTTTCTGCTTTATAACAAAGTGAATCAGTTATACATATACATATGTTCCCAAATCCCTTCCCTCTTGCGTCTCCCTCCCTCCCACCCTCCCTATCCCACCCCTCCAGGTGGTCATAAAACAACGAGCTGATCTCCCTGTGCTATGCAGCTGCTTCCCACTAGCTATCTACCTTAGGCTTGGCAGTGTATATATGTCCACGCCTCTCTTTCGCTTTGTCACAGCTTACCCTTCCCCCTCCCCATATCCTCAAGTCCATTCTCTAGTAGGTCTGTGTCTTTATTCCTGTCCCTTTGTCCACTTTTAAATCCAGTTGTTTGTTTTGTTGTTGTTGAGTTGTAGTAAAGCGTTTTAAGCAGGATGTCATAATTTGACATATGGTTGGGAGAGGACTGTGCTTGAAACTTTTGCAGTAAATCAGGGTGGGAATAGGAGGGCCAGAGCCGTCTGCGGCTGGGAGGACAGACACTGCACACAGGTGTTCTTCACAAAGGCCCACAGGGCTCTTTTCCATCTGGATCTTGGGTTACCTAGGACAAGGATGACTCAGGTCATTCCCTTAAATTCTGGAGTCTTCTGAGATTCCAGCCTTTTAAACTCCATGGGAAGGCTCAGAGAAGTCCCAGGCCCATGTGAAATCCAGGGCCTCAGTCCTTCCATGTGGCCCAAAGAAAGAATGGTTCATAATTGGGTTACAGGACACCTGTCTGCTCTTCTGCAGCTGTGGCTGAGACATGCGGGTTAGCCTCTAGAAATTGCAGAAAGTGAGACCTTGTTGGGGCACTCTGCCACTTCCTAGTTGAGCAAGTTACATAACCTTCTACCTCAGTTTCCTCCTCTGTAAAATGGGGATAATTAGTGTGCCTCCCCTATTAAGAAGTGAGTTAGGAGAAAATGAGTTAACAATGTATGCAAAGCATTAGAGCAGTACCTGGCTCATAGTAAATGATGGCCGTTATTGTTATTTTCACTGAGATCTGAATCTCTCTGGCTTCTGACTTCGCTACCGCCCAGCACAGCTTCCCCAACAATCCCCACCCAGGTCAAGGCAACCGTATAGCCCAGAGCCAGGTCCTGTCTCTTGGGGGCCCTCATCGCAGTTGCAGCTGGGCCTGTTCCCTGGCCGCCGGCAGGGGGCAGCATTGCACCATGGTTCCCCCCGCTCAGGACAGTAGGTCCAGCCTGGGAAGCTTGGCGCTGAGTCCCTGGGTCCATACCCTCTGGTCTGGCATGGTGGGCACGGGAGCAGGGAGGTGGCCCTCTCTCTGCCTGGCCCGGGGCTCCTCCTTCAGGAGGCTCCCAACCCTCGGGGCACTTGTGGCTCTCTCTCTATCCCTGTGCAGCCTGGAGGTACTAGACAATGCTCTTCAGTTGGTGCACAATCTCCGTATCTGTGAAATGGGGTAACAGTGCTGTGTTGCAGGGTTGCAGGGTAAGGGGCAGGAGATGTTTTAACAACCTCCATGATGGCCTTCCTTAAGGAGTAGGCTGGCCTGGGCTGTGGCCTGGCGCTTTTCTGGGCTTGTGACCAACTGAGGGAGAGTGTGGCCATGAGGATATGCACGGGGGCGTCTCTGCTCCAGGCTGTGGCTAGCTATGTGGTCCTGAAGACAGGGCTGATCTGGGCATGAGCACACCTCATTCTTGAACCTGTTTGGTGCCTTTGCTTATGCTTCCTGGAATACCTACCCCTTTCTCCTTCTTCTAACTCTGCTTAGGCTTCTCAGAAGTCCTTAACAGCCTTCTAGGTCTCTCTAGGCCTGGCATCAGCTTACCTCGGCTCTTGCCAGCCCCCAAGTGCAGTCCTGTCCCCACCTGTGGCTTCCCAAGTTCCCACCATCAGGCTCTGGGTCTCACATCAGAACATGTGTCTTTCCCACCATGGCCCTTAGCAGGGGACCAGGGGAGTGGCCCAGCTGCCAGTAAAGAAAGGCCCCAGCTCCATGATTCCAGTCCTGGAATCTCAGGGACTCCAGGGGTCTAGCCTTTGGCTTTCCTCCGCCACAATTCCTGGAAGGCCTTGAACACTGGCCAAGGGTACCCCACCTTCACCATCTGTGTTCACGTACCTCCAGTAGATGATGGCAGATGCAGGCTTCAAGGCCACCCCTCCACCCCCCCATCCCCCCGCAGGAGCCTGGGGCCTGAAAAGACCTGCCAAAAAGCTTCAAGCTGGTGGAAGAACAATCTGTGACCCCAGTGATCAGGAATGAATATTAAAACAACTGCGAGACATAACTGGTCATGTACCAGAATGAAAAAACATTAGAAATGAATAATGCCTAATGTTGGTGGAGGTGTAGAGAAACACTGTCATAAATTTCTCGTGGAAATGTTAATTGGTTTTAAAAACTGCTTTGGAAGGCAATTTTGGAAATATGTACTAAGAGATTTAAATTATGCATAACCTTTTAAGGCATTTATCGTAAAAAATAATTGCATAAGTCCTGGAATGCTTGTAAGAGTATTTTTACAGTAGCGTTAAAAAATGTCCACCAGCAAGTGACTGGTTAAGTAAAGTATGATAGATGCACGGGAGAGAGCTGTATTCAGCAAAAAATTCAAGGTTTCAGAAAACAATTTCATGGCCAGGGGAAGGGCTCACATTAAAATGTTCCTTCACTCATTAATGAATTCATTGACTTAACTAACATTTATTGAACATCTAGACATGCCAGACATTGTTCTGGATACAGGGAATAAAATCATAATGAGATTACTCTATCCTTCTTGTGGGGCTTATCTTCTATAGGGGGGGAGACAGACAATAAACAAGCACTAAAAAATAAAATAATTTCAGGTATGATACTTGGTCTTCTTGTATGTAAAAATTATACCTGAATAGAGAAAAGGACAGAAAGAAAAACATTATCATGTCAGCAGTTGTTATTTCAGGTTGGTGGTTATCAGTTAGGATTTGTGTTAAGAATAACTGAAAACTTTACTCCAGTAGTTTAACTAGTTGAGGGCTTAACTGTCTTGTGTGTCCAGGGTTGAAAAAGCCCACCACTGTCATCTGGCAGCTCTGCCATCCTGGGATGAGGCTGTCAGTCTCCTGCTTGGCTTCTCAAGGTCACAAGATGGCAGTCTCTCTTTTGGACCTGCTGTTTACATTCCAGGTCTGAAGGAAGAAAGGGGAAGGGGAAGAGTAATGTCTTTCTCCTTCTGAGGTGCTTGCCTTTTAATTATCCAGGAGCAAAGCTTCAGCCAATGTCATTTGTTCCTTCCCTGTGGCTGCCGTATCAGATGACCACAGATGAGGTGTCTTAAAACAACAGAAATTTATTGTCACGATTCTAGAGGCCAGGAGTCTGAAACCTGGTGGGGCCATGTTCCCTCCAGAGACACTAGAGGAGAACGTGTCCTTGCCTCTTCCACCTTCTGGTGGCTGCTGGCATTTCTTGGCTTGTGGCTGCATCACTCCAATCCCTATCTCCACGGTCACATTGCTTTCTGTCTGTGTGTCCACCTCTGCTTCTCTCTCAAAGGACACGTGATGGAATTCAGGGCTCACCCAGACAATCCAGGACAATCTCCTCATCCTGAGTCCCTAATTTAACCACATCTGAAAAAACATTTTTAAATAACAAGGTCACGGGACTTCCCTGGTGGCGCAGTGGATAAGAATCCGCCTGCCAATCAATGCAGGGGACACGGGTTCGAGCCCTGCCCCAGCTCCACATGCTGCGAAGCAACTAAGCCTGTGCACCACAACTACTGAGCCTGCACTCTTAGCCTGCGAGACAGAACTACTGAGCCCACGTGCCACAGCTACTGAAACCAGTGCGCCTAGAGCCCGTGCTCCACAACAAGAGAAGCCACCGCAATGAGAAGCCCGCGCGCCGCAATGAGGAGTAGCCCCTGCTGGCCGCAAGTAGAGAAAGCCCGCGTGCAGCAACGAAGACCCAATGCAGCCAAAAATAAATAAATGAATAAAATAAATAAATAAGATGCAAGGTTTACTAAAAAAAAAACAAGGTCACATTTACAGGTTCTGAGGATTGTGGCATCAATATCTTTGGGGGAACCACCTTTCAGCCTATCATACCCATTAACTGGCCAGGGATTTTGCTGTACTGAGCCTCAGTGATCTCACCTGTAGATTGGGGATGTGAACCCTATTCTAGAGGGTCTTGTACTGATTACCGACCATATGAGCAGGTGACGGGAGGACTGGGCCTCTCTGTGGCTGAGCCCTGCCCCTCCCTTCTGATCTCTGAGGGCTGTTGCCATCTCCTAGGGCAGCTTCTCCCTCCAATCCCCTTTTATCATTAATCTCCCCTGGTTCTGGAGACAGTTACAGTGAACCTGGGAGGCAAGCACACCTTTATCCCCATCTCCAACTGATTCTTTTTCTGGCATTGCTGCTTCTCTGCAGTGAGGTGTGTGCACGGCTGCTGTACCCAGGCCTGGCACTTGGCAAGTTCAGAACATGTGAGTTCCCTTCCTCTCCTGGGGTCTCCCCTTGGGGCTTCTGCTCTCTCCTACTCCCTGTCATGTTTCCCCCCACCAACACGCTGGGTCTCCCTCTCTATTTTCCAGATGAATGTCTGGGAATTTAGGGACCCTGTCCAAGGTTGCCCAGCATATCAGCGATGGATCCAAGGCCTGTGCCATCTCCCTGCCTCATCTGAAGGAGCACTGGGCAGTCCCTGCTCCAAGCCGAGTCCTCAGAAGCATCCCCAGGAGGTAGCACCTTCATCCTTTGGGGTTACAGGGTGCTAAATGCGCCATGACACCCAGACAAAGAAAATCAATCACAATTTCATTTCATCACCACATAAAAGAAGAGGTTTACAGGCAAGAAAAATTGCTCATGGAAATGGGTGTGTCAATGAGCAGGGTGATCTGATTCGTTAGGGTTTGCTTCTAGCTGGAGGCTTGGGTCTGGGGAAGAGGTTATCTGCCAGATGAGCCAGGGCTCCAGGCAGATGTAGTTCCCCCAATCCCTGCCCCTTGGGAAAGGGGAAGCTTGTCTTTGAGAGGCTACAGGCCCACGCTGGTAAGAGCAGCAGGGCTATACCTGACTTGGGATGGGATGCAGTGGGTGGGTTGAGCCTCTCACATTCATTTCAGAGTGCCTGTGGTGTGCAGCTCCCAGCCCAGTGGGAGGGGTGACACTTGGGTGTCCCGTCACGGATGGAAGCAGGCCAAGTCTGGGGTCCAGTAAGCCTGGGGGCCCCACCTCACCTATGGACACCCGCAGCCCCATCCAGCATGAGTGCAGAGGACATAGGACTGGCACAGAGTGTTGTGTGCAGAGTCAGGATGGGTCAGCCTCCTGTGAGCTCCCTGGTGGCCAGGGACACAAGGGCTTCACCCCTCTGTCTTGACTGTCCATTGTGGATCAGTGGCCCTCTGGCTTCCCTAAGACGGCCACTGAGGACATGCATGTTGACATGTCTCTGGCTGCCCAGGGCCACCTCAGGCCCCTGCTCTGTAGAGAGAGACATGTCTGAAAAGTAGTGAGACTGGCCTCAGCATCTCCCACCAGGACTATTCTGGCAACTTCCATCCTGGCCCCTCCACATCTTGCTGCTTTCCCCTCTGTGTTCCTTTACATGCATCTGCCTCCATACTTTTCCTCTTGATATTCTCTCTGCTTGGAAAGTGCATCATCTTCCTTAACTCAGCTCAGGGGTTCAACTCAGCCTGTGTAGAGCCCACTGAGGGACCCACTGCAGCAGATGGCAAGGGCAGAGGGGGACCATGTTTTGGGTCTGGAGCCTTGGCAGTGGCTGATGAGGGTGTGGAGGCCTGAGTTTTTCTTTGGAAAAAGGCAGGCTAGGTTTTGGTTCCCGGCTACTTGGTCCTTCCTGGGGAATCAGGAGTTTCCCCAAGTGAAAAAGGCAGAGTTGCAGGGCCCAGGGGCTAGGGACAGAAAGGAGAAGCCTCCTCAGGCCTTGTAGTGGGGGACCAGGGATCCCAGCATGCAAACTGGGAAGGGCTTGGACCAGCCCTTGGGCTCAGGAGAGACTGTCAATGCTGAGGTTTTCAAACTTTAGATTCTCAGCAGGAGAACCCTTTCCTTGCACACAATGGACTCGGAGCACACAGGTCAAGCCTGAAGGAAGTAGGGTGGGTCTAGAGCCTTGGAAGCCAGAACCTTCTCTAAAGAACACCCTGGATTCAGGCTGGGGGACACACACCTGGAGGATCACTGCTTTAGGAGGAGGCTGGGACACAGGCTGCCCCGGGATGCCTGGGCCTGAGATGACTGCTCAGGGTCCTTCCTGGGAACCGGGCCATCCCCCCTCTTGCTGTCCTTTGGCGTTTAGTAATGCCTTTGTGCAAACTGCGGCCCGCCTCTTCTGCCCTTCAGAGGGACCTATGGAAGGGAGGGAATTTGCTGAACTCCAAGGGGCCAAGGGGAGTGCTGGACATCAGCATGAGAGCTTCAGATGGGCCTGAGCTGGTGTTTGGTCCTGCCACCCACCCTGCCTGGAGAGCCTGGGTCCAGGGACCAGACCTCTGAGGTTCCAGCTTGTTTTTGTGAAGGAAGCAACTTTTCACACTGGTAGCTTCTTGGACTATCTTGGTTCTAAGCAGACTGCACACTCCAAACTGGGCCCCAGTTTATGGAACATATAATGGTGAAAAAGAGGGGCCCCTGCCCTGCAAAAATGAGATGCTTCTCTCTAGGAAGGACATGCTGTGTGTGATTTCCTTCCTCCTCATTAGCCTGGGGGGTGTGGTTCCAGCAAACAGAAGCCTCCTCAACAGGGCTGCCAGATGTGGCACCTGCATGTGCCATTGGCAGTGCCGTGGAAAGGGTACCTGGAAAGGGTGTGAAGGCTGGGTGTGGGCAGGGGGCCGGGACGTACTAGTGGGTCCTGCCCTGGAAGCTCCTGCAAGGTGGGTGCAGGGAGGGCACCTTCAGTCTCAATTGCCCAACCCCCAACGTGGAGAAAGCTCAAGACTAAATGAATAGAAAGCCTTGAATAATGGAAAGAGCGATGCAAAAGACTGCTGCCCTGGGAAATTGAAAAGTAAAAACCCATGGGGCTAACCAGAGTAAAAATAAAATAAAAAACATAATAATATAAAAGAAGATCAAATAAAATAAATACAAGCTGAGAAACAGTAAAAATGAGATGAAAGATGTTGGCAAGAAGGGGTAAGGAAGACAAAGTAGAGATGGAAAATGAACATAAAACAGAAGACCAAATGCTGAGACTGAAGGGAAGGATGAAGTAACCAATACATGTTTTTTTTTTCTTTTTCTTAAAGAAAAACCCAGTGGGTTAATAGAGGAAAGTAGCAGTGGGATTTTTTGAGCTCTGATTCTGGCCAACTGTGGGTTCCTTGGAGCCCATGGGTAGGGAGGGCCCAGCCCAGAATTGAAGCTTCAGGGCATTAAGCCTGGCTCCTTCTAAGATGCTGGTTGACCTCTCCCTGGTGGCGGTGGGGGATCGACCCTGGGGCTTGGGTTGCCCTCTTCCTTGTGTTCTCAGGAGAGCTGGTCTTCTGTGCCATGGCCTGCAGAGAATCCTCCAAGTTGGGCCTTGGTGTGTCTTGCCAGTAGCAACCTTCATGCAGGTGTGGGCTGAATTATCTTAGAAATCCCAGGTGGGCCCTATGCTGGCGAGGGAGGAAGGCAATCTTTCATGGTACAGTATCTTGTTTAATCTGGGGGCTTGCTTAAAGGAACATGATTGGAGAGGGGGCATCTCTTCAGGGGCTGGGTAGTGGTAGTTCTACACGGAGTAGACAGCTCCCCACGGAATGTGCCAGGGCAACAGGCTCCTGTGAGGGTCAGGATGCCAGCTGGTGCTTCCTCAGTCCAGTTATTGACTGGGGTGAGAAACAAGATGACAGAGAAAGGAGAGGTCTGCTTTATGGAATGATGAAGCTGTAAGTGACGACAATCGTGACTTCCTAGTGGACCACCATATTCTCTTTGTCTTGACATTTCACCTGCAGGTTTGGTGGCAAACTACTGGCTTCCAGTAGTATTGTAGTTGAGAGTGCTGATGGGCCCAGTTTATCTCTTTGCACCCTCCTTTCCCAAGTGGAAAATGGGAATATCGTCTCCTAGTAAAATTTAGGGTGCTGAGTGCAGTGCCTGCAAATGGTAAATGCTAAATAAATATGGTTATAATTAGTATAACCAAAGATCTCTTTAGAAAAAGCAATCACCTGTGTTGGCTGAACTCTGTGCAAATGAAGGATTTATTGACCCAGTTTTAATTTCTGTGAATGCATCTTTGTGTAGTGAGGAGCAAACCAAGAGGACTGAGTCCCGCGTGCAGCAACTCAACTGGGGCCTTGGGTAAGTTACTCCTTTCTCTGAGCCTCAGTTTTCCCCTCTGTAAAATGGGTTTGTATCATATGACCCAGAGATTGCTAATCTCTCTTCTCCAGCCAGGTTATTAGAGTCAGGGCGAACTTGTTCATCAGGTAGAGTTGCTTGCCCAGGAGCCTGGATTGGGGGAGGCAGCTTTTACAGCCCCAGAGTTTATCAGGGTCTAAAGGGACTGGGCTGGCTAGGATCAATAAGTAATTAAGGTTTTGATGAATCTGATAAAGCCCCAATAAGGCAATGTCCTTGGAAGCTGGTAATCCCAACTTCAGGTGGCAGAGAGGATTCAAATAGTCTTGCCTAGAGGTAAACAGGCATAGGGCCCCAGTGATCTCTGGGTTTGCCTCCCAGCTCTAGTAGAAATGGGACCTGTGCAGAGTATCCTTCCTGGCCAGTCAAGGTATATCTAGGCCATTCCAGTCTGGTAGGGAAAACTGGCTCGGCTTGGAAGTATAAGAGGATGAGCATTAAGAGATGAGCATCTTGGGATGGTGAAGGACCCCACACTGTCGAAATGGAGGGGAAGGTGGTACCCAGGAGAGGAGCTTCCAGGGGAATGCCAACCTGTGTCATAGCCCTCAGTGCCAAAGTAGAGGGACCTCATCATCCAGATTAGAAACTGATAGAACTCTCCCTCAAACTATGTGTGTTTCTAGGTTGACTTCTTAACATTTGGAAGGGGGAATTGAGACTTGTCTCACTGTAATCATGCTGCCACTACCTAGCATAATAAATATCAAGAAAAACTTCTAACTGGGTTAGAAGTATCACCCGTCTACTTTACTAACATACTACAGGGGTCCAAACAAGTGTGTTTGGGGATCCCTGACCCTGTGGCTCTTGACCTCAGATTTGAGCCCTTACAGGATGAACATACCACCATCCTTCCCAGGAGGAGAGGGTCTCCATAGGAACCAAACTGTTACATAATAAAACCCATTCTTTATTTCCCTTCTTTCTACAACTTTTCAGCCAGTGAATGGTAGAATTTCCAGGGAGTGAGAGTGGAGGCATGGGGGGTTTGTAGAGCCCGGGAGGGGGGTGTTTTACAATTCAAGGCCCCTAAGATGGATTTCTTGAGGGAGTGTCTTTGTGTGGGCACCACACCCAGCTGGACAGCCCAGCCTCCTTCAGGCGTGGTCATTCCTCTCCTCTTGCCTATGGTCCCTTCATCCTGGAAGTCACCTTGCCAGCCCATGTGGTTCCCTGCTGTTTCTCCAACCCAGGTTCTCCTCTCCCCTAGGTTCCCCCTGCGGCCCCACCAGCCACTGCAAGGGCTGCCTCACTGTTCTCCAAGCCTGCTCTGTCCCCCTCTGCACAGCCTCCTCCCACACCTTTCCAAACTAAAATTTGCCAGTGACTTCTGTGGCAGGCAGCTTGGGACACACACATACGCGTGCGCGTGCGCACACTCACACACACACTAACTTCTTTTTCTTCCTATCTTGGCTCGCTAACCAGCATTCAATGCCTTGAAGCCTCCCTTCCTTCTCCCTTGGTAACCTCCACTCAGCCTTTAGGCTGTCACCTCCTCCAGGAAACTATCCCCTGGCTCTTCCTCCCAGGCTGGGTCACAGCCCAGAATGCGCCTGTGCATACATAGCTTATTCAGGGTCCTTGCCACATCTTTTAATGATCTGTTTAGGTGTCTGCCTCTCCTCTGAGCGGGGAGTTCCAGGTAAGGTCTGTTGCTGAGCCTCTCTGAATCCCTCACGCCTTGCGCACGGCCCTGATCAAGGCAGGGGCCTTGGGGCGCGGGCCAACGACAGGGCCAAGGGGCGCTCCCGGGCTCGCGGAAGTGGCCCCTTGCACTAGACTCTGCCAGGCGCGCCCGGACCGAGCTTCCGCGGAATCCCGGTCCGGGAAGGCTCAGCTGTCTTCCTGAAATCTTGGGTGTGCCACGTGGAGCCCAGTCTGGAACTTGTTGGTGGGGGGCAGGGTGGCTACGCGTCAGGCCTGCCACTTCCACGCAGGATGCAGCCCAAACAGCTTAACGCTACATCTGGTGGTGGCCGGCCGGAGGCATTCCCGGAGCGGTGGAGAGAGCCCCGCTCTGCGCTGGCCGCGAGGAGCCGGCTCTTTGCCCTGGGCTCGCGCGTAAAGGCTCCGTGCAGAGTCGGAGTCTGAGCACGCCGTCCGCTTAGAAGGCTCCTCACGTCCAGGCGCCGCGGTCACGGATGCGCCGGTTTCCGGCCATGAATTGGGCTTCAGAGTGCGAGCCGCCTGCCCGACTCCCGGCTGAGCCCGGGGCCGCGGGGTGGGGGATGGGCGCCCGCCAATGTCGGTGGGGCCAGCTAGGGTTGGAGCCCGCGACCGCGGCTCTGCTCCGCGACGTTTGGCCGTGGCGGGTCCCTTTTGGCTCCCCTTGCGTCTCGGTGCCTGCTCCGCGACGTTTGGCCGCGGCGGGTCCCTTTTGGCTCCCCTTGCATCTCGGTGCCTGGCTCAGTGCCCCGCCCGGTCTCTCTCCCGGCTACCCCTGGCCCGGCTCCGCGAGGGGCTCTCTGCCCAGGGCGGGGGTCATGGCCTAAGACGCAAGGCGGCTGAGGTCGGCGGGCGCCAGGGGGCTCCGGGAACCCTCGAGGGCAGTCGGAGGCCGACCCTTCTCCATCCTCTGGTCCCTGGCGAACAGGGGGCACGAGGCCCAGGGCCGCCAAGCCTCTGCGCGCCGCAGCCCCGGCCGGTCCCCATCGCCCTGCTAGCCTCCGAGCGTCCCTCGGGCTGGAAGCGCTGAGCACCCGGCGCCCCCTCCGAGCCGCGAGCGGGAGAGCGCCGCGCTGCGAGGCAGAGGCTCCGCAGTCACGTGGTCGAGAGGAGGGCGGAGGGGAGGGAGGCGGGCAGGGAGGGGAGGGGAGCGGAGTCGAGGGGGAGGAGGAGGGGAGGGGGCGTCCTCCGCACTTCGGCTCCTCGCCGGGGCTCAGACACACTGCGAGCCCGGAGCCGCCGCGCCTGCCCGGCTGCCGCCGCCACCGCCACCACCACCTCCGCCGCCTCCGAAGCCTCCCGAGCCGCGGGGAGCGCCGCTGCCGCCGCCGCCGCGGGCCGCCCCCGCCGCGCCGGCCTGGGCTCGGGCCGCCAGCGCCGCCGCAGCCACCAGCGGAGCGGGAGCCCGACCGCGCTGGGCTGGGCTGGACTGAGGCGGGCGCAGGGCGCAGGGGCGGGCGCGCGGGGAAAGACGCACGGGCGGGCTTGGCTCTCCCGGGGAGCGGCCCGGGACTGCACCCGGACCGGCGCCTCCCCGCTCCGCGCTGCCCTCGGCCTCGCCCGGGGCCCGGGCGGATGAGCCGCGCGCCCGGGGGACATGGAAGCGCTGACGCTGTGGCTTCTCCCCTGGATATGCCAGTGCGTGTCGGTGCGGGCCGACTCCATCATCCACATCGGTGAGCGCGGCGGGTGCGGGGCCGAGGCTGGGCGGGGGCACCAGCGGCGCGGGGGGTGCGCGGCGTCCAAACTTGGCTTTTCCCTGGACCGAGGGGCTCGGCGGGCGGTGCTCCCCCGAAGGGCCGCTCCGCGCCGCCCCGCGGAGGAGATGTGCACGGGCCGCGCCGCGCTCCCGCGGGCTCCCGCTGCTCCCCGGGGCTCCAATCCTCGCCGCGGGGCCCCGCGGCCTCTGCCGACACTTAGGGCCGCGGATGCGGGAAATCCGGGGCTAGGCGCAAGTCCAGACCCGCGCCCCTGGCGGGGCCGTCGGCGGGGTAGGGCCAGCCCTTAGGCGCAGTTTAGAGCAGCGGGGGCCGAAGGCGGGCAGGGCCCGGGGTCTCGCCAAGTTGGCAGGGCAGGATTGAAGAGGCCCGACCGGAACCGTGCATGAATGTGGGTGGGTGGGTGTTGTCAGCGTGTGTCTCTGTTTGCGCTTGTGGCTCCGTGTTGGTGTCACTGCGAGAGGGCGGTGGGGTGTATGGGGCTATCGGAGCCTGTGTTGGTGCGTGCATGACTGTCAGCCTGTTAGAGTGGACACAGTGTCTGCCTGTTTCTCTGGTGTGTGTCTGTGTACCTCTCTGTATATGTGTGTGTGTGTGTGTGTGTGTGTATCTGGCTGTGGCGACAGCAGCCCAATCCTGGACAGTTCCAGAGTTTCCTTTGGCCCAAGTCTTGGGGGCCGGCACATGGTCTGGGTGGTGGGAATCAGGGAAGAAGCCTGGGCCGTGGTGTGGTGTGGGGGGGGGGAGTGTGTGCGCGCGCGCTGAGCGGGAAGAGACCGATGGAGGGAGAGAACCGGCAGAGGAGAGAAGATGAGATAGAGAAGAGGAGGAGGGGGCTTGTCGAGTTGGTAGCAGCAGGGGAGAAATCCCAGGAAGTTGGTCCGGGCTGGGGGACTGACAGCGATTGTTTTTGGGGAGTCCGTCTGCAGTCGCTTTTCCGGAAGTTGGGAAAGACCAGCGAGCCCAGAGAAGCTGGGGGGTTGGGAGGTGTGAGAAGGCAGGGATGATGGGACAGGCGAGGCAGGGGTGTGATGGGTGGTCAGGGACTAGGCCTGGGCTTGGTGCGCTGCAATCCCCCTGCAGGAGTCAGGGGCCGGGACCAAACCTGCTTCCTAATGGTGGTGGAGGTTGGTGGGGGGGGGCGCTTGGGTCTCGTGGTCAGCATTGCGGCTCTGGGTGTAGCATGGAACGGGACCTCCCTCCTCCTGCCCAGCCCCCAGCTCGGGGGATCACTGCGCCCAGCCCTGGGACTGTGGTGACCCTCAGGGCCTGGTGAGGGGGGAGGACTCCGGTGTTGTCCAGGCTGCAGGGCCAGGTTCGGTGAGTCCCACCGATCTCGGCTTCAAGCCCTGAGAGTCGGCCACGGCGGTGCTAAGAGCGCAAAGGGCCAGCCGGTGGCCGCCCCAGAGGAGCTGTTCATGGTTCTAGAAAGCCCTTTCAAGAGCGGCTCCTTCTGCGCTCTTCAGCCCTGCTGGGTTAGAAGGCAAAGGGTCTAGGGACATCCTCCTACCCACCCCACCCCCAACATACACGGCAGGAGAAAAAGTGGGGAGGGATGGAAAGCAGGAGGCAGAACCCAGGGAGCTAGACTGTGACTGAGCTGCCTGTTTGCCTGTCATCGGTTATCAAAGGTCCCTGTAAAGAAGCCCCCTGGCATAGGAGAGCCACTTTGGACCTGCTTGCTTAGCTCTTTGCAGAGAGTGGTGCGCAGGGCAGAAGGAAGTCATTGTTCCATTTTGGGATTGGGGCTGGGGACACTTGCCTGCAGGGGAACTTTGTGGCTCCTGGGATAGGACTCATGGGGCCATGTCAGGGCATTTAGGTGCTGCCTGAGGTCACAGCAGCTTGGCTCAGTCCATTATGTGGGGCATGTTTGATACATGAGGTGGTTTGGTTGTGAGACACTTGTGTGACCTGGTGGCAGCATGTGCCATGTGCATGTGTAACTCATGTCAACTGTGTTGGAATATTTGGGGGGTGTGTTTCTGTGTTGGGGGACTGAGAAGAGCCTTAAACTATCCTATCAGGCTGAAACTGCAGCCCAGAAGTCCTGCCACCTGGCAACCTGCAGTCCTGCCAGCACCATGACCAGAGGGCCAAGGCTGGGGTAGGGGTGGGGTGGGGAAGAGCCCTCCTCTAGGCCTACAGTCTTGACCCCTCCTCTCCTCCAGGTGCCATCTTCGAGGAGAACGCAGCCAAGGACGACAGGGTGTTCCAGCTGGCCGTATCCGACCTGAGCCTCAACGATGACATCCTGCAGAGTGAGAAGATCACCTACTCCATCAAGGTCATCGAGGCCAACAATCCTTTCCAGGCCGTGCAGGAAGGTGAGTGGCTGGCCGCCATGCCCAGGGCTAACAGGGCGGGGGCCTGCCAGCAGAGCTGGAGCCCTGCAGGGTCGAGAAGGGCTGGGCCACGCAGGGTTCCCTGTGTGCCTGGGCAGTCACAGTGCCGCGCACGGTGCGCGCTCCCTCCCCGGCCCACCAAGGCAGTGGTGCGGGAGTGCCTTGCGCTTCGGGGCTGGAGCGGAGAGCTTGTGAGCCGGGAGCTGGGCTCCTTGCGGGGCGTGTCTCGGGCTTGTGCGGCTCCTTTCCAGCTGGGTGGGCGCGTCTATGAGCCGCGCAGGCGTGTGTGGCTCAGGGCTGTCTGTGTTGTTTGAGTGTGGGTGGGTGCGTCTGCGAGCAGGGTACCTGTGTTGGTGCACCTCCCCTGACCTGGATGGGCCAGTGTCTTCTTCCCTATCAACCGAGGAGCGAGGAGCGTGTGGCGCCCAAGCCCGTGAATGCGCAGCATCTCTCGCCTCGAGGCCCCTCTGTGCCTCGGCTGGCGTTTCTCGGCCGGCCGCGCTCCTCCTCCGGGTTTGGAGGAGCCGTTCTCCCTCGCGGTCCCCGCCGTGGGCGGAGGCGTCCCCGCCCGGGCCGAAGGTGGGCGCTGTTTGACCAGAAAAGCAGCGGAGTTGGGCCAGGCCAGGCTGCAGGGAAATCCTAGCCCGCGCCTGGGCCGCCGTGGTCGGCAAACTCGGCCCGCAGGCAGAGGCAACAAGTGCGAGGCTAAGCGCAGAAGCCCCCCTCTGCTCTTCCCTCCTCTCTCATTCGCTCACCTCCCACCTGGCTTGAGCCTGGGCTCTGGGCCTCAGGTGTCTCTCCCACGATGCCTGCTTCCTCATCAGACTAAGGCTCTCACTGCCCCTGATATCTGCCTGGCCCAGGGCCCCTTTCCTCTCCTTTGCCCCCATATCCATGGTTTCTCCTAGTTCCATACATCCAAGGCTTTGACTCTGAGGCCCTCGCCCAGGAGTATTGAGGACAGAGGCCACAGCTGGTGGCCGGGATTCCTCCCAGGAGGAACAGACAGGACAGTGGGTCGGTGTAGGGAGGAGGTAGTCTGGCTGAGGGCTCCAGGCAAGTTACCCTCCCTCCGCCCCTGGGCCCAGAGCCCTCCTCCGGCTCTAGGTTATATGTTGGCTGCTGGTTTTCTTGTATCTCCAAGGATAGGGTGACTCAGTGAAGGCTCTGGTCAGGGTCCAGAAGGTCAGAACTGGTGCCGGGGAGAACTTGGTGCTGGAAGGAGGTTTTGAGGAGTCTGCTATTCCTGCAGAGGAGGGAGAAGGCCCAGCTCTGCAGCCTGAAAGTCTAAGGATGTCTTGAGGTAGTTGTGAAAACCTGGAGGTCTGGATGTGTTTTGGGGGTGGTGGTGAGTGGGGTGAGGCTGGTGTTGTCTGTCAGGGGAGCTGCCACTCCCAGCCCTGGCAGATGTCTGACGTTCACTGAGGTACGAGGGAAGGAATCCCTGTCCTTCTTTGCTGTCTGATCATGTCCTACCTGCAGTCCCTGCCTCCGCATGCCCTGCCCTTGGACTTTTTTTTTTCAGTGTGCCCTCATCACAACTGTTGCATGTGCTTGGGGTGGGCTCTAGCCAGGGGAGGGTGGGACCTCCTTAGGCAGGAATGACCCTAGCTGGGGTGGGGATCTGTGGTGACACAGGCTTTTACAGTTACATGCCACAGTTTTCATAATGCCTCATGCTCCCTTGACGCTGTCCCCATACACTTGTCTCTGTGGACATTCATTCTTTGTGCTTGGGAGCTGAGGACACAGCTGGGTAGCACCTATTTCCTGCCCCAGGGAGCTCACAGTGTGCTAGGGAAGCCGCCTGTGTTCGCCATGGCAGTTTGGCTCTTCCACCTTCTCTGTTGACATACCTTGTTTCCATCGACTTCCTCTCCACTGTGTTGAGTATTCCATGCTCATTCATTTTGCTGCAAATGATGCCCATTGCCCCCCCCCCCACCCCCTCCAGCAGCAGGTCCCCAGAGACTGAAGGTAATGCTCTTGCCCAGGGTTACAGTCTCAGGCAGGTAACACACATGGGTAACTGGGCAGCTGGGCCTGGAAGAACCTGGAGTGTGGGGTCTGGAGAGGCCATCTCTGTCAAAAGGAGCAGCTGTTCCATAGCTTCAGCTGACTTTACCATTTGGGAATGAAAATCCTAGTGTTATAAATGGACTGATTTTTTTTTTTTAAAGAGGAGCCCCAAATCTGGACTTCAATGTAAAACCTGATTTCTAACTGTTCTCGACTAATCAAACAATTTGAACAACACAGTACGAGCCAAATAAAACAGAGCTTTGGGCCATTCAGCCTTCAAGGCCTAATGCAACTTTGTTCTGGAGACACAGGGCTCTACCCAGGGGCCTTTTCTGGGTCTCAGTTTCTCTATTTTTATAATTGGAAGAATGTCTCAGGCTCCAAGCATGGCAGGCTGACACAGTCTTGGAAGGGTGTGAGTGAGTGTGTGCGTACATCCAGAACTAGAGAATTGGAAGCTGATGGCTGAGAGTTGTCCAGGTAGAGGAATACTGATCAGGAATACTGTATCTACCAGGTGGTAGATACAGCTCGGATGGGAAAGGAAGGGACTTCTTGGCTGGGGCGTGGCCAAGGATAAGGGCAAAGGCAGACTGGGGTTCAGTATCCATCATGGACTGGGCGAGCTCCCAATGACAACCCCCCCACCCCCGAGGTGGACCTGGGATTGAAGTGATGCTGCCCGATTTTGGCTTGAGAGGTAGCACCAGGCAGGAATAAGAGCTTAGTTCTTGGAGCCCAAGAAACTGGGTTCAAATCTTGCTTGCCTCACGTGCAGTGTGATTTTTGGGAGGGGCCTGGCCCTGTTCTGAGCTTCTGTTCACATATCTGTTGAAAGGCAGTACCTGCCTCCTGGAATAATTGTGAGGATGAAATGAGATGAGACATGTATGAATTGTCTGCAGAAGGCCTGCAGTAGGTGTTCAGTAAACATGAATTCCCTCTCCATTTCTTGACCAACTGTGAATCCATCTCAGCTTCTCCTGAGGCTGTTATTTTCAGCTGTACCATTGCTTAAGCTAGTGAATTCCTTGAGACCGGACCCTAACTGACCTTTTCATTTTCAGCTTTTTGCTTAACTTTTTCCCTCCTGATTATAAAAGAAATGCTTTGCTACAATGAGTATGAATTAATTTAAAAATGTGAAAAAGGAAAAGGGCAACGCATGCTCATTATATAAAATGTGGAAGGTACAGGAAAGCATCAGGAGACAGAACAAAACCGTTTGGATTCTACCACTGTTCTTTCCTTCTAGTCTTTTTTCGTGCACTGAATTTCATAAGTGCTGAGAGTTCCTATTCTGTTCAGTTGTGTATATATATATATATATATATATTTTTTTTTTCATTTAACATATCATTGGCTTTTTTTGAAATCACTATGAACTATTTGTAAACATTACTGTTAATGGCTGCATATATTTTCAATATCCAAAACAACTTATTTTTAAAAATGCAAACATTTATGTTGAGATATGCTTAAGTATTTAATGAAGAAAACAAGAAACTCTACTTTGGCTTGTTGGTCCTAAGATTTATACCTGCAGTTTCTTCAGGCTGATTTTGTATCCATACAAGCTTCTTACAAGCTACCTTTTGAGGCAGTTGGTCAGTTTATGTAAAAAGATTGGATCACTTTTTAATAAAATATGCATTTGGTGAGGATTTAGCAAATGATAACACAGAAATGGTATTTAAATCTCTAAAAGGTTGTATCTTAGATTTAGTTGGCGAAGTCCATATTAACAATAAGTGTGAAAATTTGTCTTCTAGATAGTAGAAGAGATACTAATTTGTTAAATAAAAAAATTTCATATTGCTTTAAAGTGTCTGCTCAAGGAGAGGATTATATAAATGCATAAATGCATAAAAGAACTGCCTGAACATGAGTCTCTTCTGTTCACAGAATTATCTTTTACTGTAAGTAAAAGACTTGAGTTATTGGTTATGCTGTAGATATATCTGTCACGAGTGGAAAGATAACAATTTAGGGAAGAGGAAGAAAAAAGGAATATATGTGATGCATTATTCCTTTTAGTTACAATAAGCACAAAAGTGTTTTAGGAAGACAAGGTAAAAATCACCCAAGTATAGCTTGGTGTTCACAGAATACAACAATGAAACAATGAAATAAGAGGGAAATAAAGCACAGTGAGCTTGGTGGTGTCCATCTGATGGTCTTGCCCATATTATACTGGTCACTCCTAGGTGGTCACCCTGCCCCTTACACTCTATGACATCTGCTAGACGGTTTCCCTCCCTGAGCTTTGATGCCTCTGGTGTCTTCCTTGATTTCCCTTCAGAATTATAGGTCCCGCTGAGGCTGTATTTTTGCAGCCTCTGCTGGCAGACCCACTGTTCTCCCTGATAACAGCGTTATAGGTCCCTGCCTGGGAGATACTGTCAGCATTTCCCTGGGTGTGATGTTAGAGTCGTTAAAGATGCTTGCAGGCCCACACCATCATTCCCATCCACTCAGCTGCATAATTTTTCTCTTGGTGTTGAAACACATTTTACCACAACTTTGCTGGTTAAAAATGGGAATGTAGGGAATTCCCTGGCGGTCCAGTGGTTAGGACTTGGCACTTTCACTGCTGAGGGCCCGGGTTCAATTCCTGGTTGGGGAACTAAGATCCCACAAGCTTGTGTGGTGCGACCAGAACAAACAACAAACAAACAACAGCAACAACAACAAAACGGAAATGTATTATCTTACAGTTCTGCAGGTCAGAAGCCTGACGTGGGTCTCCCTGGGTTAAAATCAAAGTGTTGGCAGTGCTGATTCCTTCTGGAGGCTCTAGGAGAGAATCCATTTTCTTGTCTTTTCAGCTTCCAGAGGCTGCCTGCCTTCCTTAGCTCCTGGCCCCCTTCCTCCATCTTTAAAGCCAGCGATGGTGGGTGGGGTCCTTCTCACAGCAAGTCACTTCTGTCCTCACACCCACTCCTCTGATTCTTCTGTCTCCCTCCTCCCAGGACCCTTGTGATTACATTGGGCCCACTGGGATAAGCCAGGCCTATCTCCCTGTCTTCAAATCAGTTGATTAATTCCATGTGCAACCTTAATTCCATTGCAGCCTTGCTTCTCTTTTTGCCATGTAGCCTAGCATATTCACTGTTCCAGGGATTAGGATGTGCATGTGTTTGTGGGCCATTTTTCTGCTACCGTGTTGGCACACCTGGCAGGTGCCTGTTGTAGACAGTGCACATCGTGACCCTTCCCTTTCTTCCGCTTGGTTGGCTGCACTTTTGCTTACTGGGTGGCATCCTCTTGTCACTTGGGGCATATGGCCATGTTTCCCTGTCTTTCAGACTCGCTCTGGAGGTGGCACACTGTAAGTCTGCGGGCCTCTACAGACTTCCCTGTTCTCTCCAATGACACACTGACTTCCTTCCTGGGGCCTGCAAGCTGCTTGTGCCTAAGGAGGTTCCTAGAGGAATCTGCTTTGTGAATAGCTAGACTGTAAGTCTGTGCCACCGTGCAGGTCCATGACCTCCATTTCTTCCAGGCCAGGTTCTTCAGACCCCCCTCCTCTCCCCGCCCTCCATCCCGCTCACCTAGAGCACAAGGTGAGGGTCCCTACAAAGGACCCTTTGTAGGTGGGGTCCCTACAAAGGTCAGTCTTTCTCAGCTGACACACAGGGTCTTCTGCCAGTGATGTTTCAAGCCAGAAGATGGCTGTGGCCATGGCTGCAGGTGCTGATGGCCGCTCACTAAATTTGGGCTGGGGACAGGGAACCATCTAGTCCCCTCTCTGGATTTCTCACAAGCCTGTGTCTATGTAAAAGAATAAGTGCCATCTTCCCTCAGCTGGACTACCGGGCTTCAGCTGTCCTTCATTCTAGGGTCACTCTTGTGTGTCCAAACACACACACGCTCTCTCTTCATAGACTGTACTCCTGCCCTCCCCACATCCTCATATTTAATGGGTTCCAGAGGCTCCCTTTTAGTATGCCTATTGCCGTAGCCTTGCCCCCAGATTGGGAGGTTGGACTTAACTGGCAGTGAACAGATGAGCATCTCATGCCAGGCGTGTGGGTTGGAGGCCATGGGTCTAGTGAGACACTTTTCCTCCTGCTGCCCCCAAGCTGCTGCTATTCCCATTCCTGGTGACATGGGAACTTTAACAACCTTCCTGTCTAGAGCAGCACGTTGGGGCCATTTGGACAGGTTTCTCTTGGAGGATAGCTAAGGCTATCCCTTAACATTGAAAGCCACATCTTGTAAGGGCAGACAGACTCTTTCCAAACTCTTGTAGTTGCCAGGTCAAAAATCCCCTTGCCTTGGCCCCTGTATCAGCCATCTTCTCTCTTTACTTGGCCTTTTCACTACCCAGAGAATTCTGTCACCTAAAAACTTGGAACATCGTGTCTGTACTGCTTGTTCCCAAACCATTTCTAACCCAGTCTGATAACCTGGATATGAATCTTTTTAGACTTGGCCATGCAGGGAAGTGCCTATTTGTTCCTACCCTTTGGTTTTGTTCTGTGGTTCCCTTTGTATCAGTCAGGATAGACTAAGTTATGCCATCATAACAAACACTCTCCAAGTCTAGTGGCTTAACATAACGCAAACTTATCTCCTGCTCATGCTACATGTCAGCTTGGAGCTTGGCTCATCATGATCACTCACCTTGAATATTGCTAGTTGCCTGGCCCATCGTGGTCACTCAGCTTGAATATTGCTAGTTGCTGTGCCAGAGGGAAAGAGAGCTCTAGGGGTCTCCGCCTGGATGTGACACCTGTCACTTCTACTTATAATTTATTGACCAGAACTAGTCATGTGGTTCCAGCCAGTTGTAAGGGATCCAGGAAGCACAGACATACTATGTGCCTGGAAAGAGAGAGAGAACTGGAAATAGTTGGTGAATGACACCAATATCTACTACTCAGGTCATGTCAAAACAACCCTCCCATTTCCTTGGTGACTCATTAAAACAACAACAAAAACAAAAGAAACAAACAAACAAAAAAACCAAATAGAATTTTAGGTATTGGATCCTGGTTGGACCAAATCCATGGCTCCCATCAGTTCCCCTTTGCCCACTCATTTACTTGTCCCTCTGCTCCAGAAAGCTCCAGGCAGCCCTTTGGTGTAGGGGGACGTCAGGAAGCCTGGGTCTCCAGCCCCGCCAGGCTCTCAGAAGAGAGCCAATCTGTGTCTACCAACCTTGTCCTTTGTGAACTAGGGCCTGGATGGGCCCAGCTCTCCCAAGAAGACTTGGGCTCATTGCTTCCTAAGGAATGAGATGAAGATTGGCTATTGTGGCACCAGCATCAGCGGCCCCCACAGCTGGCCTTAAGCAAGGCTGTGTTTCCTGTGGACTCAGCAGGACTCCCTGTGGCCCTCTTTCTTCTACAGACACCCCCTGCCTCCTCCCAGTGCCCTCCTCGCCCCTACCTTCCCCCACAGCAGCAGCTCTCTCTCTTTTGCTAAGGCATTGGGCTGGAGTGGAGACTCATCTCTGCCATGGGCTGGCCTGTGACAGCTCCATTCTCTGGAGTCTGGCCTCTCTGACAGGCATGGGGCTCAGGAAGGCATCTGGGTCTGTGTCCGATATCCCATCAGTTGGGTTCTCCTAAGACCTTCCTTCCAGCCTGTAAACAGCCAGCTTCCTGGCTGATGGCCACAGGTTGGGAGAGAAAGACCCAGGGTTCTCCCTTCCGGGCCTGAAGCACAGGCAGGGTAGCTGGGAGGTGGTTAGATGGCCCTCTTCTATCTGTTTCTGGCCCAGATCTGGGCAGGGCAGGCTCCCAGTGGGTGAAGCCAGGGGCTGTCAGTTGGGGCCCAGGGCAGTCCTTATTCCAGGCTGCACCTCCTCCTCGAGCCAGATCTGGAGTATGTGGCTCTGGCTAGTCCTGTCTGTTTAGTTTACTTCCCTTACATTAGTTCTTCGCCAGACCCACCAGAGGCAGCTAGACACTGTAGCTCCGTCTCTGCCTACCCTGTGCCTGTTCCCAGCCAGAGCTCAGCCTGGCCCTCCCATGCCTCTGCGTGAGATTAGACATGGTGCCTACAAGCTGAATTGGGGGCAGAAGGAGTCTTGTTGATCTCACGCACAGACTGGGGTTCCCATCCCTGCTCTGCTTTCCGAGCAGGCTACCTCAGTTTCCTCGACTGGAAGATGGGAATGACGACACAGAGGACACTGTGATGGTCAGCTGAGGAAATGTACTACAATGCCCAGCCAAGGGCCAAGCACAGAGGTTGGGATGGTTGTTATAGTACCAGCCTGAGTGGTCCCAAGGGGCTCTTGGCCTCCTTCCATTTTCTGACCTGGGCTGGGCGGGCTTTCCCAACCCCTGCCCTATTTAGGGTGGCTTGGAGTTGATCCTGGCCTTGCTGGTGTCCCAGGAGAGCAGGTAGGCAGGTTGCTATCGATGGCATGGTTTACGTGGAGGCTTCCTGGAGCCACCATTGTGGGCTGGGGCTCCGGGAACCTGCAGACCGTCGCTGCACGGAATTGCAATATTTTTTCTTTTCTTTTCTTTTTTTTTTTGCGGTACGCGGGCCTCTCACTGCCGTGGCCTCTCCCGTTGCAGAGCATAGGCTCCGGACGCGCAGGCTCAGCGGCCATGGCTCACGGGCCCAGCCGCTCCGCGGCATATGGGATCTTCCTGGACCGGGACACGAACCCGTGTCCCCTGCATCGGCAGGCGGACTCTCAACCACTGCGCCACCAGGGAAGCCCCGGAATTGCAATCTTGCTGCAGCCTTGCTGTTCTGAGTGCACAGAGTGGCCCGAATCCAGCCAGCCTGGCCCAGCCCCTGAGTAGCTGGCCATAGTACCCATAACTTGCTCTTTTTGGTGGAAAGGGGTCAGGCGGGTATGGGTTCAAATCCCAGCTCTGTGACTGATTAGCTGTGTGGTCTTGAGAGGTCACTCGTCTTCTCCAAGCCTCAGTTTTAATACCTGTGAAGTGGGCTACCTTGGGGTTGTGGTGATGGATCTAGAGACGTGACTTATACCTGGCAGGAAGGAGGCTGTTGGCATGCAGCAGCCCACTGGGGTGCCCAGCAGAGGCACACTGAGGGTGTGGGTGGTGACACACAGTACACTAAGTAGGCATTAGTGTCCTGGCCACCATTTGCTCTGTTCGCCTGTTCACCTGCCAAGGGTACATGACACCCCTTGGTCTCTGGGCCCTGCCTGGGTGCTACCAAACCCCAGGTCAGGGCAGAGACACGGTCCCTGCTGGCTGGACACCATCCCCACCCCCACCCCTTGGCTGGAGCTCTTGGCTCAGCCTGGCCATGTGCCCGCCCTGATGCGGCCTGAGGCCCTGCAGACTCGGCCTGGGCCTGGCCTGGCAGGCTATCTCCGTGCTCTCCCATTCCCACGCAGCCCCTCCTGCTTGGTACAAAGGCAGAGGCTTTGGGTCTTGCCCTGGCTCTGTTCCTGAACTGGGACTGGGGGCTTTCTTCCATCCTTCTGTCTGAGCACCCAGAGACCTGGGAGGGAGGGAGGGGCCACACTCTGGGCCCTGGTCTGGGCTCGGGGCTCAAAGCTCTGAGACCTGAACTGGACACTGGGGTGAGGCCCCTGCTGCTCGTCTCTGTGGTGTCCGTCTCAGGAGGTCAGGGCCGAGCACTGAGGAGGCCCTGACTTGGCTCGGCCCTTGGACCCTTGCTGCCTGCCCTGTCATGGCCGCAGACATCAGATGCCGCTCCTTCTCAGTCCTGGGTAGTTCCCAGGGCACCTGCTCTCACTCGCCTCTCCCTCCCTCCCTCCCGGGCTCTGGTAGCCCAAACAATCCAGTGGCCTGCCCCCAAGTCCTATAGGCTGCCAGCCCAAGCCTAGAGCTCTGGGGGAGCATCTCTCCCTGTCACGGGACCCCAGGCTGGAGCCTCAGCTCAGGGCTGGCTCGGGGCTTTGCCTACATCCTGGATAAAGGCTTCCGAGGGCTAAGGCATGACCCTGCGCGACCCACAGCGCAGAGCTGGGCTGCACAGGGCGCCTATGGCCAGTGTTCCTCAAGGGACAGGCAGGGGGTGGCCATGCCTCCGGGGAAGGGTGGTGTGTCGGGCAGTGCCGAGGAGGGGGGACTGTCCAGCAGTGGGGGTCAGGTCCTCTGGCATGCCCTGGAATCTGGGCCGAGCACCCCTGCCTCTGTGTGTGTGTGTGTGTGTATGTCCGTGTGTGCCAGTATGTGAGTGTGCAGGTGTGTGCATGGGTGTGCGTATATGTGCACATACACATGTGTATATGAGGAGGCTGTTGCAGATGTCCACGCTGCCTGGGCACGTTTGGCAGAAAAAGCCGCAGTTCCAGCTGCCACTGGGATCCAGCCCAGGAACCTCACTGAGGGAAGGAATGCAGTGAGCTTGGCAGCTGTGACCTGCTATAGGCTCCTGGTGATGGCCTGTTAAAAAGCAGAGGTGTCTGTCAATACCCAGTGTCTACTGACACCTGTGCCCAGGGCTGTATGAGCATCATCTCTGGACCACCCCAGGGAGCCCGGGGATTATATAGAGAGCAAAACGAAGTAGAGGTTGCTTCAGAAATGCGAAGGATTGGTAGCTGAGCCAGCATTCCCCTTGTTCCTTGCCTGTCCTCCCACTATGCACATGACCCTCCCTTTATCTCAGCCTTTGTCCAGTTCTCTCCACCTCTACCACCATCTCCCCAGCCTCAGCCTGGATCCCTGTGGTCACTTACTCACTGTTACCTGCCTCTGCCCTCCTCCCTGCCAGGCCTCTGTCCGTGTAGCAGCCAGAGCTATCAGAAAAATCAATGCAGTCACCTCCTCCTTCTGCTGCAACCCTTCAGTGGCTCCCTGCAGTACTAAGAATACAATCCAGACTCCTTGCTAGAGCCTGCAAGCCCTCAAGTACAACAAGGGCTGAGCTCACTTGCTTCACTGCTGCCACTCCTCTTGACCTCTTTGCTTCAGCCACATTGACTTTCTTCCTGTGTCTCCAACAGTTGAAGCATGCTCCCACCCCAGGGCCTTTGCACATGCTGTTCCCTCCAGCAGGAAGGCTCTTTACATGATAGGCTCCTTCTCAGCCTCAGCTATTCCTCAGATCTCACCTCCTCAGAGAGGCTCTCCTTGGTTCCAAGTAGGGCCCCTCTTATTCTCTATCAAAGCCTTCTTTTCCTTCTTTGCATGCTTCCTTACCTACAATTGTGTTAGTAATTTGTGAGGAGCGTCAGGTCTGTGAGGGCAGGGAAGTGCCTGTCTCATCCATAGCTGAGTTCCCAGAGCCAGGCCTGGTGTGCAGCTGATCATGGGTGCTCAGTAAAAGCCTCTGGATGGATGACAGAACAGATGGACACATGAGACCTCTGCTCTTTGAGGCCCCCTCAAGCTTGTGGTCCTGGCTTCAGGCTCAGAGCCACTCAGAGTCCCATGTCATGTGGGGCCTGGAGGCTTGATGCATTTATAGCAGCCCTGTCCTGCCACCTGAGGCCCACTTATGCCAGCTGTTCCCTCCTGATCAGCTTCTAAATGTGAAGATCTTTCTCCTGGCAAGAAATGCTAGGAGCAAATACCACAGCCTCTCCCTGGCAGTGGCCACTTCCATGGGGGATTCCAAGGCCCAGCACAAAGGGTACAGTCACAGTGGAGGGGTTTCTCATGCTCATGGGCTGGAGCAGGAAATAGTTTTGGAGGACTCGTTTCTGGAAGGCGTTTCCCCGCCTGAGCTGCCCTGGCAGGGGCTCAGGGCCATTGGCCTGTCCATCCGCTCTGAGATGTGCCTGTGCAGATCGGCGTGGGTGGTGAGGGAAGGGAGGCTGCCCAGGGGAAGTAGACATTCCCCCTGGGCTCCAGGTGCTGGCCCTTGGGGGCTGTGTGGGCTGACTGCCGTCTGGGTGTTGGGCATGAGCCAGGACCTGGGTTTCCATCCTCGTCTCTCACCTGGGAATCCTCTGGGGGCTCGGGAGCCGCACCCCATCATGTGGCCTCAGTCTCCACATGTATGAAATGGGGATGATGTTGTCCTAGCCACTGCCTCTTCCAAAATTGGGCAGGGCAAAGGGCTGGGAGAGGGCGGAGCAGCTGCAGGTGTGGGACCAGTGAGCCTGGCAGCTTGAGCTTGAAGGGGAGGGCACTGCCAACCCTCCCACCAGCACCCCTGCGGGAGCTGGTGAGCAGCGCTCATTAACGAGGATGTAGCCACCACCCCTGACACGTTGGCTTCGGTGGAAGCAGGAGTTAGAACCCTTCCAGTGAGCTGGGGCTGAAGGGGCTTTGAGGCTCTGTAGTTGTTAATGATGGAAACCTCATCAGGAGACGCCTGAGCGTGGCTCAGAGGACCGACTGTGTCAGGCTCCTTAGCTCCTGCCAAGAAAATGGACTTCATGAAAGGGAAGATGGCGGTCTGTGATGGGTATCAGCACCCACTGATCAGTACTGGCGAGTGCTCCAGGGGAGCTTCTAGATGGCAGGGTGCAGCTAGATGGGACTACGTGTGCACTCTGCTCCGACCTTGCCTCTGGGATGCTCTTCAGGAGGCCTTCCCTGACTGGTCTGCTCCCTTAGCTGGGGCGAGGTCTTCTCTTGGCTGCCATGCCATCCTGCATGTCTCCCCTTGTGTCTCAGTGGTTACCTGTGAGGCCTGTGAGCTCTGCATCTCAGAACTCCCAGCACATGCAGGGCTGGAGCAAGTGTTTGTTGAGTGGCTGTCTGACTGTACTGATGGCATGTACGCATGTGGGTCTGCAAACACACACGGGAGTGCATGCCTGTGTGTCCTGGCGTGCTCCCAGACATACCCCTGCAGACGGACTGAACCCCTCCCTGGGGGAGCCTGTCAGGTGGCCTGCCAGAGGTGTGCCTTGAGGACCCCGCTGGGACTGTGACAAGGTGGCTGAGCCACGGCACTGTGGGGTATGTGGAGAGTTTCTGCCTCTCGTGGCCTGGGAGGAAGTTGTTGCCCCCAGGTGTGTTTGTGGGACTGCTGAGTTGGACCATTTGCAAATACCACGACCTAGCAGCCTCACATCAGGGAATCCTGCCAAGTGTCTGAAATCATGCTCTGTATTAGTCAGGTGGGTGTCAGGAGTACTCGTACTGGCCTAAGCAAATAGGGATATTTATCAGGCCGTGTAATGGAAAAGGCCTGATGTTGCGTAACTTCAGGCATGGCTGGATCCAGGGGCCCAAACGGTGTCCTCAGGACACTGCTTCCTTCTCCACACCCTGTACCTGCCTTCCCCTGGGTGGGCTTCCTTTCCAGGCAGCCCCATCCACTCAGAGCCCCCAGGCTATTGTAGGCTGATGTCTAATCAGCCCAGCCCCCTGGTCCTTCCACATGGGAAAAGGGGGACTGTTCTTTTTTTTTTTTTTTGCGATACGCGGGCCTCTCACTGTTGTGGCCTCTCCCCTTGCGGAGCACAGGCTCCGGACGCGCAGGCCCAGCGGCCATGGCTCACAGGCTCGGCCGCTCCGCGGCATGTGGGATCTTCCTGGACCGGGGCACGAACCCGTGTCCCCTGCATCGGCAGGCGGACTCTCAACCACTGTGCCGCCAGGGAAGCCCGAGGGGGACTGTTTAACAAGAGTCTCACAGGTGTCCCAGGATTGCTGCTGTTTGGCCTGCCATGGGGACAGGCTCCTCCTGGAATCAGTCCTGGTGCCAGTGGAGTGGGGTGCCCTGATTGGCCAGGCCCGGGGCTGCCCCAGCCCCAAGCTGAGGGTGAAGGGGCAGAGCAGACCTGGGTGGGTGGTGTCGCCCGGAAGTGGGCACAGCTGCTCAGCGTGGGGCTTCTCTGCCCACAGGACACTCGGGACTGGAACTGGGCTGGAAGCCCTGGGGCCACACCCGGTGACAGGACATTCCCACACGGTGGGCTCCAGGAGACCTCAGACCTGGCTTACTCGAAAGCTCTGTGGGGCGGGCAGTACTAGGAGGGTAAGAGCCAAGCTCTGAGCTCTGTGATGTGCCTGTGGGCGGCGGGAAGCAGACAGGATGGGGGCCAGGCAGGGCTGGAAGGCTTTCTGGGTGAGGGGCACTTGTGCTAGCCCAAAGGCCAGGAGGCGCAGAGTGAGGGAAGCCTGTGTTTCAGGCATGGGGCAGGGTGAGCTGAGCTGTGGGTGGCATTTGGGGCAGTGAGGGAAGGGTGGGAGCCAGCCTGGTGGGACAGGGACTGGGGGATGGGAAGGGGGCAGGGGACCTGGGGCCTGAGCCCTCTCCCCACTGGGTGTCCTGAGGGTTCCTGTGGGCGTGGTGTGCCCTGGACCTTCCTTTGCACCCCCAAGTCCCGAAGGGAGGCAGGGTCTGGTCCCCAGGCGGTGGAGCTCACTGCCCTGTGGCCTCCTGCAGGTCCTGTGCGTGCTGTCAAACTCTGTTTGCAGGAGGGGACAGGGCAGTGGGTCTTGGCCTTACACACTTGGCCCCCACTTTATATGTAGACACAACCTGTAGCCTTGGCCCCAGACTCAGCCTTTTCCCGCCTGGGGTGAGGGGGTCTTTCCTATCCCCACACATACCTGTTTTGGGCAGGGGTCTCTGTCCCCTTCTTCCAGATGGCCCATTTGTGGCCACTCCTGGAGCTCACCCAGGTTCCAAGGGAGGGGAAGGGGTCCTGGGTTGGCAGCCAGAGACCTGGCTTGCCCCAGCAAAGCAGAGTGCCAGCTCTGCTCACCCTCCTGTCCGGTGGGGACACTGTCTCAGGCTACCGCGGACCCTGGGAGGCTGGGCCGGTCACGACAGAACTAGGAGTGCCAGGAGGGGGCTGCCTTATCGGCAGAGGCTCCCGCATCCTCCTGGGCAGTATCTGCCCCACACCGAACGGCTAATTGAATAGAAACCCTCCGCGTGCTGTGCGGCAGAGCCCGGGCCCCACCTCATCTCGTTAAGAAGTCCCCTGACAGTCTCATTAGGTGGCTGGCTGCTCAGAGAGGTTTATCTCTGCCACGTGGTGGTCAGGCCCCCGGGGGCTGGACCTGGGATCAGGCCCCCTCCCAGCTGCCCTCCAAACAGGGGCTCAGGCAGAGCTGAGGCTGCTCGGCTCCGCTGGCCACCAGCAGTCCTTACTTAATCGGTTATGGTTTGCTGGACTTAATTACTTTAAAATTATTAACTTCAGCCAGAGAAAGCAGACGGGGTGGGGGGTCAAGGAAGAAATGTGAGCCACCCAGACTCCTTCCTGCCTCCCAGTAGGTGAGCTAATGGAGGCGCTCATCACCATCGATTTCTTTCATTTCAGCTCTGGGCGTGCTCCTCCAGTTTAGACCTGTTCAGAAATGCACACTTCTGCTCCACTAGGAGGTGTTCCTGGCTGGGCCGTGAACTGTCATTTGGTCCATCCCCCTGTCCCAGGCCCCTTGGTTTTCCCTCCTCAGACACTGAGCTCTGGAGTTCAGTGGAGAGGACAAGGGGAGCCAGGCGTCACTCACTCTGAGACCGGGGTCTCCAGAAAGAGCCCTCCCTCACATTGGCTGACATGGGGACCACTTCCTTTCCCAACTCGGGAAAGATGCTGCACACACCTAGCAGCTCTGAGCTGAAGTAGGTTTACGTTCTCCATAAGGAATATTTCTCTGCAAGGAATATTTCATCTCATCAGTAATGTGAAGCAGTGGATTGGTGGTACGTGCGTGTTCTAATTCACAGTTTTACAGTAATTTAAAAAAACTCAAGATATTGGTTTTCTTTCCATTAGTGAGATGGTGGTAGGCAGTAAAGCCCACTGTCTTCTTATAATCAGATTTAAATTGTTTTAATTATACAGCCCATATTCTCCCAGTAACATACCATCTCTGTGAGTTAATGGGCTTTGAAATCTTCTTTTGTTCCATACACTGTAGATACAGATTTTTTTGTACAATGATTTATTTTATATATAGAAATTCAGAAAATTAGCTATGAGGTAGCTTCAGGTGAGTATTGCGTAGTTCTGTTATGTTAGAAGTAGGTAAATAAATGTCTGCAGAAGACCCAGCCCAAATTCCTGGATGGAATTCTGAGCATCTCCCTGTCTCTGGAACAAGGTTTTCAGAGCACAAGTGATGTACAGGGCTATCAGTGGTGCTCTTACAGCAACAGAGAGAACATTCCTATGCTGTATAAATTTCTCTGTTGATTCTTCAGTCAGGATACTGGAAAGGAAATGTTCGTTCATTCATTCATTCATTCGTTCATTCATTCATGAGTGTCTACTGTGGGCTTGGCCCGAAACTTGGGGAAACACAGCAAGGAAGGCCATGATCTGTATCCTTAAAGAGCTGGTGCTTTCCAGAGAAACAAGCATTTATCTACATGACTCTCAAATAAGACCTTTTCAGTAGTCAGCGCTTCTGTGGTTGGCTGGCCAGGCAGGCCTCACAGCTTGCACGGCTCCCTCTCTGTCAATGATCTCTAAATGCTGAGGAGGTGCACAGGGGTCTGACTCAGGTTGCCCCTAGCAAGGGAGTACTGTGGCTCTCTAGGGCTTCCTGGAGGGTGGGCTGGGCCAGGCCAAATCTCCTGTTCTTCAGACCCAGGGCATCCCTCAGCCCTGCCCTCTTCACTCTGTCCTGGGGCCCTGGCCCTGTCTCAGGACCCCCTTGAGTAACTACTAAGGCCCAGTCTTAGGTCAGCCTGCCTCTCAACTGGGTGAGGCTGCCCTACTCAGGCCAGTGGAGTAGCCAGAAAAGACTCCTGGGTCCTGATGGCCATTGGCTGAGGATCCAGTTGGGAGGGGTGGTGGGGGTGGGGGTGGTGGTGGTGGTGGTGGCGGTGGTGGTCGTGGTGTGTGTGTGTGTGTGTGTGTGTGTGCGCGCGCGCGCACGTGCGCGTGCCGGCACTGGAGGCAATGGGATTCACCCTTCTTGGTTCCCCTGGCCTGGAGCTGACGCACTACTGGAATCAGCACCTGGGATCATCCGGAATACTGTGTGGCCTTCGTAAGTTGCTGCCCTCTCTGTTCCTGATGCTGGCTGCAGCAGGCAGAGTGTGCAGTGGTGCTCCTACCACAGTCTCAGGGAGATATGCCCTCCAGCTTGAGGGCAGTGAGATCCCTTCCTTCTCTAGCGCTTGCTCCTTGTCCCTGCTCCTTGAGTCCATGGGCACTGTGTTTGGAGCCCCGTCAGCTAAGGGTCTCTTAACAGGGCCTTGGGAAAAGACCAGAATCCCCTCAAGGGTTCAGGAGTAAGCAGGATGAGCCAGCTCGGGAGGTCCAGCTGCCTCTCACCCAGCCCAGACCCTCCAAGCTAAGCTGCCCTGTTACAGAATCCCAGAACCATGCCTTCGAAGCCAGACCCAGCTCAGAACCTCAGCCCAGTGCCCCACTCTCTGGGTGGGCAGGGGTGGGGAAGAGTATCCTCCACTGCTGGAGGATCCAACTCCATAGGTGTAAATGCTGGACCCACTTGTTGTGAGATGTGAGTGAGATTTCGTGACACGTGGCTTCTTGCAGTGTGTCTGGTATTTACAGCTGGCGAGGAGTCCTGTACTTCTGGAAACTGTAAGAGAGGGGATGCCTGGGCTGAGGGCAGAATGGGGACTGGGAGCCCTACAGCAGAGAACTGCTCATCCTCACTGGCTTCAGTTTTACCCTGAGCAGGGAATAGCGTGTTGGTAGGAGGGGTGCAGTGTGAGTGCCCAGAGTCCTGGCTGCGTGAGGGGATGCAGCTGACACGGGCCATCAGCCACAGGGTTGTCTGTGGTCCTTCTGGCTTGTTTAGTTGGGCAGTGGAGGCCCTGGGGGATCTGCGAGCATGTCGTATTGGGATCTCTGTGTCAGCAGTAGGATTTTCCCTCTGTCCCCAGATCACCTTGCTCCCTTTTGTTCTTGTGTTTGAAGGGCTCATGTTGAAAGATGGACCTGGGGGATCAGGGACAGTCGCTGCAGGAGGTGATGTCTTAAGTCAGGCCTGAAGGATAAGGAGGACTTTGCCAGGGAAGGGATGGGGAACAGCATGTGCAAAGGCTAAGAGGCAAAAGTAGGGGTGCCCTGGGGGAAGTAAGGGCAGGAGTGTGAGGTGGGCAGTGGGAGCTTGCAGAGCCTGAGGAGCTCAAGAGCGTGGAAGTCCTCCAAGAGTTTACAGGATTGGAGGAGCTGGACTGGATCTGTCAGCTGTAGGGGCTGGATGGGAGAGGCCTGGAGGTGAGGGGAGTGTGGGGGGGTCCACCTATGGTCCTCAGATACGAGGGACCTGAACTAGGCGGGCAGAGAGCTCTGCCTTTCCCTTCCTTTGTGGGCATCCTCCATGCATTCCTCCAGGGCCACCTCCTCCAGGCAGCCCCTCTGGTCTCCAGTCCTCACCCCAGCAGCTCTTCTCTGATGCCCCTGCAGGCTCTGGCTGCCTTGAAAGCTCCAGCAGGCAGGGAGTTCTTGGCCACTTTTTTTTCCCCCTCCCTCCTCTCCCTCCCTAATTTTTATTTTCATCAAAATTATACATGCAGGGGCTTCCCTGGTGGCACAGTGGTTGAGAGTCTGCCTGCCGATGCAGGGGACACGGGTTCGTGCCCCAGTCCGGGAAGATCCCACATGCTGTGGAGCAGCTGGGCCCGTGAGCCACGGCCGCTGAGCCTGTGCTCTGCAGCGGGAGAGGCCACAACAGTGAGAGGCCCGCGTACCGCAAAAAAAAAAAAAAAAAAAAAAATTATACATGCAGGTAGTTGAAAGAGTTGATGACTTCCACAGGGTTAGAAAACCAGCAGCTCCTCCCCCCTGCATTCTTCCCCTCAGTGGCAACCCCTGTTCCCTCTTAGCGGATGTTGGGTGTTTACCTGCACATTTCCCGGGGCACCCTGGATTGCATCCCTTGACTTCTCAGTTTGGAGGCGGGGACTCTTGGGACCTTCCTGGCTCCGTTCAGGTCCGACATTTGTGATCAGTAGGTGTGATGTTCATGTGACCACTGGATTCCTGCCTCTTTACTGGCTGGTGAGGCCCCACAGAAACCATGCTCAACAGAACTTCGGGAGGCCCCCCGAAAGGGTTTGCCCTGGGCCAGGACCAGGCCAGGGCCCCGGACATCCCATCCCATATTATCTTCACAGTTCCCTGGGGAGGTCAGAGTCGGGAGGGGCCCTCCTGTCATCTTGGAGAAGTGACCATGGAAAGTGCAAGGAGCTGGGAGTCAGAAAGTTCCAGAAGGCTGGCCCAGCTCTCCTGCGTGTGCCTTTCACTTGGCATCTTTTCCTGAACTGCAGTTCCTAATTGTGTGTCAAGGGCTTGCCATGCGTTTGTCTCTGTGCTGGGTTCTGGGGATACAGCAGTGAATGGGAGAGACCTCATGAGTCTGTGTCTTTATTTCTAAGATGGGGACCGCTCGACTTTCCTGGGCTGTTGAGGAATGAGATATAGTAACAGCATGCTCCAAATTGAGTTCTGCACAACTAGTTCTACAAAATGTTGTGGGAGGCACAACATGTGACCCAGCTAGATGCTTCTCTTGGAGACATCACCATGCTCAGTGGCATATTTAAGGCTCTGAGAAGTCCTGCAGTCAAGAAGCCCGTTCACTTTTGTGAACTCAGCATTTGCAGGCTCAGTTGAACACGGAACTTTCTTTGGCAGAGCACCCAATAGCATCTTGTGTAATCACGGCTTCGCAAAACCCGTTTTGGAAATGCCAAGGCAGCATATGCAAAGTACCCCACAGAGCGCCCTGCACCTGTGAGGCGTTCAAAAACTGTGAGTCTCTCCCTGCCTTGGTGTCCTGAAGGAGGCACAGGGACCAGGCAAGGCCCAGCTGCCCACAAATCAGTTTGATGGAGCTGACGGTAGCTCACACACTTAGGTATTAATGGTTATAGCAACAAAAGTCAAGGTGAATTTAATCTTAAAAAGGCAAGGCGTGATTTTCCCCATGCTCTGCCAGAGCAGGACTTCATAAATATTGCAGTGGGGTGTGCTGGATGCTGGGCACTGCTCCTGGCTGGGAAAATCTCTGCCAAGCACCATCCAATGGCAAAGCCACACTCCTGTTCTTGTTAGCAAGACACTCCACTTGACAGATCTACCTGGCAGTGCCTCTGGCTAGCCTGCGGATGGCAGTGGATTTTGCAGGCCTGTGTTCTGGAGAAAGCGTCGCTGCAGCCACTGATGTGGAGAGGGACTGAGGGCGTGGGAGGCTCTGCAGACCCAGCACCTCCTCAGCCTCCTAGACATGATGTGGGATGAGGGAGCCTCAGTTTACTTCTCTGGAACATGGGGTTCGTCATGCTCAGCACTGTGGGTGCCTTGAAGTAGGGACTGCATCTTCCCCACTGTGTCCCCATAACCGAGCACACGTGAAAATCAGAATTGGCTTTGGAAGGATGAATGGGAGTTTTTTATACATGTCGTAGGAGAAGGGCATTCTAGGCAGACAGCACTCCATGTACAAAGGCATGGAAGCCTGAAAAAGTCTGACCTGTGACATGAACCATACATAATGTGCAGGGAGTGTGTAAGGACCAAACAAGTGACAGAAAACCCTTCTCACTCGGGTTGGGTAGGGCAGCCTCGGGAATTTGCTTCCTACGCCAGAAGAGACACCAGGAAGGGAAGCATGGTATGTTCAGAGACAGGAGTGAACCCTGCCCCCACCCCGTTCTGGGGAACTGGTTGACTTCCTCCTGACAGCCAGCAGCAGCAATAAATGAGGGAGATGGAACATGTTATTTTAATTATATATTCTCACCGCCTAATTATAATTTTAATTGATATGTGAGCAGGTGCTGTGCTCTTCAGAGCAGTTTAAGGCAGGCGCATTCCCTGGAAAAGGAACACAGGTTGTTCTTTTCATTAGTCAAGCAGATGGATGGTCTAGAAGGGCCAGGAGGGGCCGGATGCCACGAGGCCAAGGGGTGGGGGAAGCAGCTTTTGCCCTGCGTGATGCAGGAGGTGAGGGTCCTGCCCTGGATGGGCTGAACACAACATGAGAAAAGAGGAGTGGAGGGGAGGGAAGGCAGGGGAGGGGAAAGGAGGAGGAGGTGGCTGGCATCCAATGCTATAGTGGATTTATTCATTTTTTTTGTTTTTTGCGGTACGCGGGCCTCTCACTGTTGTGGCCTCTCCCATTGCGGAGCACAGGCTCTGGACGGGCAGGCTCAGTGGCCATGGCTCACGGGCCCAGCTGCTCTGCGACATGTGGGATCTTCCCGGACTGGGGCACGAACCCATATCCCCTGCATCGGCAGGCGGACTCTCAACCACTGCGCCACCAGGGAAGCCCTGGATTTATTCATTTATTCCTTCAGTTATACTCTCAACAAACATCTATTGAGAGCTCACTGCATGGCAGGCTCTGTGCTAGATGCAGGGGATTCCAGAATGACTCCAGTGCAGATTCTCCCCTCAACATGCTCCCAGTCTGGTGGGGGAGGGAGGTTATATGTGGAAACAAATAATTACAGTTCATGGAATAAATGGGAGGTTATCATAGAAGCAGCGTAGACTAGGGGGAATGTTTGCTCTCTAGTGAAGCCACGGAAGGTTTCTGGAGGACACTTTTGTCGGGGTTTTGCAGTGTGAATAGGAGTTGACCAGGTTGTCTAAGGTTAAGGATAGGAGATGTTAGTGGGGCATGGCATTCTAAGCAGAGGCAGGAAGCTGTACGGGATATACAGGGAGTGCCTAGTGGTTTGCTGATCACTGGCATGAGGGAAGATCTGGTAGGAGATGAGGCTGTTGATTTGAGTGGTGAGTGGGTCTCCCAAGGAGAGGAGCCAGAGTTTAGCCTGATAGCAGAGAGGAGATGAGGCGGGTGGTTTGAAGCTGGGGTGATGTAATGAGGTGGTTTGTGCTTCTGGGAGATCATCGTTGTGGAAGGTGTGCTGGAGACGCCAATGATGCAGCCAAGGGGAGAAGTGAGGAGGGATTTCATGAAAGCAAAGGCAGGAACATGGTGGTTGGATTCGGGATATTGGTGTGAGGGAAGGAGAGGATCAGGGTGAAGGCCAATTCTGGCCTTAGGCCTTCAGGGGAGGCCACACTTGAGATGGACAGTCAGGGAGGAGCAGGGGAAGGCAGTGAGGTCAGTTTTGACCACAGAGTTTGGGGTGCCTGTGGATCCTTCTGGGTGAGACGTCCAGAGGAAAGGGCTGTGCTGGAGGCAGCACTTTGGGATTCAGTGTTGGGAGGCAGGGGAGGAAACCCCAGCAGGGATGAGGCAGGAGTCTGGGAAACAACTTTAAAAATTAAAAAAATTTAAATCTTTATTTATTATGGTAAGAACACTTAGCATGGGATCTACCCTCAACAGATTTTTAAATGTACAATACAGTGTTGTTAACTACAGGCAAAATGGTGTACAGCAGATCTCTAGAGCTTATTCATCTTGCATAACTGAAACTTTGTACCCCCAAACAGCAACTCCCCGTTTTCCCTCCCTCCCAGCCCCTGGCAACCACCATTCTGTTCTCTGTTTCTATGAGTTTGACTGTTTTAGATATTTTATATAAATTGAATTATGCCGTATTGGTCCTTCTGTGACTGGCTTATTTCACCTATCATAATGTCTTCAAGGTTCATCCATGTTGTCACATATTGCAGGATTTCCTTCTTCTTTAATGCTGAATAGTATTCCATTGTGCAGTTATACCACATTTTATTTATCCATTCATCTATCCACTGATGGATATTTAGATTGCTTTTACATCTTGGCTGTTGTGAATAATGCTGCAATGAACATGGATTTGCTAATTTCTCTTCAAGACTTTGATTTCAGTTCTTTTGGGTAAATATCCAGAAGTGGAATTGCTGGATCATATGGTAGTTATATTTTTAATTGTTTGAGGAAGTGCTATATTGTTTTCTCTAGCAACTGTACCGTTTTCATCCCCACTAAAAGTGTACATGGGTTCCTGTTTCTCCATATCCTCACCAACACTTGTCTGTTTTTTTTTTTTCGTTTTTTTGCTTTTTTTTCCGATAAGGGCCATCCTGGAAGTTGTGATATCTCATTGTAGTTTTGATTTGCATTTACCTGATAATTGATGATGCTGAGCATTTTTTCATGTACCTGTTGGCCATTTGTTTGCCTTCTTTGGAGAAATGTCTATTCAAGTCCTATCCTATTTTTGATTGGATTATTAGTGGGTTTTGTTTGTTTGTTTGTTTGCTATTGAGGCACACCGACCAATGGAACAAAGTAGAGGGTCTAGAAATAAATCCGCACATATACAATCAATTGATCTTTGACAGGGGTGCCAAGAATACAGAATGGAGAAAGGATAGTCTCTTCAACAAATGGTGCTGGGAAAACTGGATACCACATGTAAGAGAATGAAATTGGACCAAGATCTTATGCAAGACACAAAAATCACCAGATCAACTCAAGATGTATTAAAGACTTAGATGAAAGACCTGGAACTATAAGACTCCTAGAAAAAAATGTAGGGGAAAATCTTCCGACATAGGTCTTGACAACAATTTTATAGATATGACACCAAAAGCACAGGTAACAACAACAACAACAAAATAGACAAGTGGGAGGACATTGAACTAAAAATTTCCTGCACAGCAAAGGAAGCAATCAACACAGTGAAAAGTCACCCTATGGAATGGGAGAAAATATTTGCCAATCATATATCTGATCAGGGGTTAATTTCCAGAATATATACAGACTTTGACTTTTAGGTGGTTTATTCGCGGGAGCTCTTGGGACCCATACCTGGGGAAGGAAAGGATGGGGACAGAGTCAGGCCTGGGCAGGGGGACAAGACAAGGAGTGAGGTCATCCTTGGGGAAGGCCCTGCACATACCCTGGGAACTCTGAAGGTGAGATGCAATGACACTTCAGAGGAGTTTTGACATGGTGTCAGGGGGCTGGGCCCTTCATGCCCTGCGCTGCTCAGCCCCAAGGGGGACAGCTGCTCTAGGAACGGGATGTGACTTGGGAGCAGGGTTTCTCATCAGCTGGGGAAATCCACATCGGGAGCTGACGGCGAAGAGCATCTGAAAGCAGCATCCTAGGGGGCCCTTCACTCCCAGAGAGGGGTTTGGGGCACATCCCATTGTCCTTCACACGTGGATTTGAAGGGGAACAGAAGAGGATCCCCAACCCAGCCTCCCAAGGCCCTCATCACCCCTGCTTCTTGTGTCTTCCTGGCCTCTGTGCATCTTTTTTTCTCTTCCTGGAAGGCCTCCCTCTCCTCTCCACGGGCTATTCTTACTCATCCTTCATCCCAGCAGCCTCCCCTCCTGGGGCAGGAAGTCGACCTTGATTCCAGAAGGGTAGAGGAGGGCTGTGAAGGAGCCAGTTCAGCCGTGAGGGTGGGGAAGGCCAGGGACAGCCAACTCCATGTCCCAGGCTGTCACTGGCTAGCTGTGTGACCTCAGGGAAGTCGCCTCCTCCCTGGGCTCTGGTTTTTCCATCTCTGAAGTGAATGATCTGGACCCAGCGTGTTCTGACATTTGCAGGCAGCTCTGGTGTTGCAGGCCTGCCCTGGGCTCCCCCAGCCTCCATGTGATCTGTGCCCTGCAGTCAGTTTCTGTCCGACAAGATAGCCAGTATCTTAGGCAGTGGACCTGTGTCTGATTCAGCTCCGCCCGCCAGAGAGTACCAATAAGATGCGACAGTGACAGTGGCCCTGATACCCTTCTCTCTGGAAAAGAGGTGGCAGCCTTGCTTTACCTATTTTGTGCCAGGTGCATTACAAGCACTAGTGCATTTATTTCTCAGGACAGCCTGTCTGCGAGGAAACTGAGACACAGAGACTCTCAGTATCTGCCCCAGAGCTGGGATGGAAGTGACAGCTGAGTTGGGAACTCAGGTCTGCTGACCCCAAGTTCTGGGCTCTTTCTGTTCGACCTGCTCCCAGGGTCCTAAGGTAACACTGTGGGGAGACTAGAGGTCTCTGTTCCCCTCCAGCCCTGTCTGGCTGGGGCCGCTGGTGGGAATATCCAGCATGGGGTTGCCCTTGGCCTTGCAGCTTCAAATGGTGCTGTGGGCACTTTGCTCACCTCGCTGGGGGTGGGGGGCAGGGGGGCACTGCCACGGCAGCTGAGCTTTGGAGCCACCCACCCTGGCCATCCGTGGAACTGCTCAGGCTTGGATGTGTAGTGACCTACCTGGGAAGGAGGTTGTGTCTGGTGGCTCTAGGTGTGCTTCCTGCCCCACTCAGGGGTGCCCAGTGTGGGAGCCAGAGGCCAGAATGCCTAGTGGAAATGTGGGGAGAGGTCCGGGCGTGGGTTCCCCCTCGGAGGTTGGATTGAGTCCTGTGGCAGTGAGGATCCCCCAGTGATGCACCTGCTAAGCCATGATGTGGCCTGGTTTGCCTTGCAGGAGGCTCCTTCCAGCTTCTGCAGGAAGATCAAGGCCCCAGGCCCTTGCAGTTGAATCTTGAGTTGTCCAAAGTGTGGGCAGGGAGGAGGCTGGAGTGCTCCCCTGTAGAGTCCCCAGCAGGGCTCTGTCCCCTAGGTCTCTGCAGCTGGCACCTCCTGGTTCTGCTAGATGGCTGGTCAGGGGTCAGTGGCGTAGTGTAGAGGATGGGTGCAGAAGGTGGCATATGGGTGTTGGAGGTCATTTGGGCCATTCTCTGATTGCCGGAGGCGGGGATTCACTCCCCCCTCCCCCTAGCCTGCTCCCATCCTCTGACACGAAGGCAGGGGGTCTCTTGCCCAAAGTCCTTCCCAGGGAAGGTGGCCCACAGGCTCTGTTTCTTCCCTCCTCCTGATTTTCACTGTGACACATTGAGGGTACTTGCCCTCCAGCCACGTGGGCTTGTTAGGAGCCGGTGGTCCTTTGAAACCACAGTATGTTCTCTTGCCTCAGAGGGTCCCGGAAGTCCTGACATGGTTGGGGCAGAGACATGGTGGGGGCAAGCCAGGCTCGGCAGGCCTGTGGGGTCTGCAGCGGGCGGTGTGCGTGCCATAGGCTGGCAGGGCTGGCGAGGGCAGGCAAGCCAGGCGGCCGCCTTATCAGTTCCCTTCAGAGGGTGGGAAGGGATCCTGGCATCTGCCTGCACGTGTGGAAGAAGATGCCGGCAGATGTTTGCTGAGGACCTGTACCCCTGCTTCTACCCCTCAGTTGGGGCTTCCTGGATTTGACCACCTATCCCAGGGAGGCAGGACTTCTGAAGAGGGACGCTCAGTCCTCGTGGCCTGGAAGGTCCCAAGTTCAGTCCCCGAATCCCAGGCCCTCGATGCATTCTCCTACAAGGACCTGGCAGTACAGGGAGGTTCTGAGCCCAACGACAGGTAGCGGGCTGGGGCCAAGGGATGACCTGGCGTCCTGGAGAGGGCCGTAAGCGGAACAAAAGTCCCCGGATCCAGTGATTCTTCGGCTTGCGGGAATGGTGAGTCTGCGGGGCTGGCATGGGCAGCAGGGGTCTTGCCAGGTGCACGGGGTTTGGGGCTCCCTCTTGACCCTGCACGGGTTCTCAGAATATGAGAGAATTATGGGGACTCTGCCCCAGTGGGAGCAGTGGGGCATCAGACATCTGTACATAAAAAGGTTTCCTGAAATTTCTGTTTGTAAAAGTATCACAGAAAAATTAGGACATCCTGAAAAGCACAAGAAAGTAGATAAATGTTGCTAGGAATGCAGCCATGCAGAGAACCATTGTTCACATCTTCCAGCCTCTAGTCTTGCAAACTTCCCTCTTCACAAGGTTGAGCTCATACGACTTGCTTGTTTTGTCTTCAACCTCAACACTTCTGTTTCTTTAAAACATTATCCAAAAAATATATCTCTCATTATCAAAGATTTAAGAACTAATTATAAGAAAAACTAACTACTTTACTTCTCTGTACAGTAGAAACTAATATCACATTTTAAAACAGCTATACCCCAGTTAAAAAAAAAAAAAAAACTGACTATAGAAGTCCCATTTCCCTCTGTAGAAGGAAAACTGAAATCAGGTTGCTCTGTCCTTCCAGAACTTTCTGTGTTTACATCTATGAATACACAAAATGGAATACAGAGTTTTGCTTTGTGTGTTTTGATTAATGCTGACTGCATGTATTGTATCGCACCTGGCTTATTTTCAATCACCGATATGTCTTGGAGAGCTCGCTATGCTATTTCATATAAATCCACCACATTTTAAACAGAATCTCACAACGTGTTTCCCTGTTAGTAGATGTAGGGTACTTCTGATTTTTCACAATTGCAAACCATACTGTGATTGAAATTCTTATACATGTTTATGAGTATTTATTTAGGTAGATTCCAAGATTGCACGTGTGCTTGGCTGAAGAGCAGGCAGGTTAAAATTTTATTATTATTATTATTTTAAAAATTTATTTTATTTACTTATTTTTGGCTGCATTGGGTCTTCGTTGCTGCACACGGGCTTTCTCTAGTTGCATCGAGCGGGGGCTACTCTTCATTGTGGTGTGCAGGCCTCTCGTTGTGGTGGCTTCTCTTGTTGCGGAGCACGGGCTCTATGCGTGGGCCTCAGTAATTGTGGCATGCGGGCTTAGTAGTTGTGGCTTGTGGGCTCTAGAGCACAGGCTCATTAGTTGTGGCGCATGGGCTTAGTCGCTCTGTGGCGTGTGGGACCTTTCCGGACCAGGGCTCGAACCCGCCTCCCCTGCATTGGCAGGCGGACTCCCAACCACTGTGCCACCAGGGAAGCCCAAGGTTAACTTTTTAAAATAGCTTCTGCCAAATTGCCTTCTAGAAAGCTGAATCAATTTGCACTCCCACCAAACAGTTTAAGAAGAGGACCTCCTTCCTCACGTTCCTGCCAATACTTGATATTATCAGCCTTTTGATTTTTGCCAATCTGGTGGCTAATAGGCAGTCCCTTCATTGTTACTATAATTTGCATTTTCCTAGTTACTGTGAGTCTTTTTATACCACCTACATGACATATGCCATTTTAGCAGATCTGAATTGTTAATAAAAATATTGTCATTTCAATTTATTTATCCAACTGCCTCATTGTAAATGCAGTTAATAAAGGCACTCTCCTCTGATACAACACTTGATGAGCGCAATGATGAAACCTTTGAAAGAGCAGTATACGGTGCTCTGGGGCTCAGCACTGCTAATGATTGATTGCTTGGTGTCCACCAATGCGCGTGGCCATTGTTCTCATGTGGATTTGCTTCATGTATAAGTTTTAAAGATGATTTTGCCAAAGGGTGGGGTTTCTTGCAGTGGACAAAGTAACTGGGTATAGATAACTAGTGTATAACCAGGGTTTCTGTGAGACCCTTGGAATCTCTGAGCACAGGGATTTTAGGCTGCCCTACCTCCATATCTAATTCAAAATAAAACCAGCCCAAACTATAACATAAATGTAAGAATGTCCAATAATCATGTTAGTTTTCTCAGGATGACTAACTTTGAAATCAAATTCGTTAAAAAATGTGTTCTTATTTTGGGGCTACCACTCTGCTGGTTGCCTGTTGGGTAATCTGGCATGTGCTTCATTCTTGCCTGTAATTTAACCTGAAATGGCGCATACCTCCTATGTTATGTGCATCCATGGATCTTTCAGCTCACTGATTACTGGAGCCTAGGACTGCCATTTGCTTGGTCCGATAATGCTCCTTCACTGCTCTTCCAATGGTCAGTCATTCTTCTCTTTCTTTTATGCCATTGGGTGACTTTGTGGCCCTAGATTTTAATTTTACTCTCATGGTCTATTTGAACTGCCTTTCATTAATTTTTTCCTCTGATTTCTGAGTTTGCCCATATGGCTCAGACCATTTTACCCTTCTTAAAACTTTTGATTAATTAAATGAATGCTTGGAAAATGAATGCAATTCTTATACACAGTCATTAGCTACTTGTCACATGCTGGTGTTAGCAGTTATAAATGAAAAGGTGTGTCTGTCATTGGATGCTTTGAATATATAGATTAACAAAGCGAGAGCTGTCATCTTCATATACTGATAGTTACCATCCAGGAACATACTGTGTCTCTTCATTTATTCAGAGTCTTTTAATGCTTTTAGTAAAGTTTTACATTTTTCTTCATATAGGTCTTGCACATTTCTTATTAGGTTTATCCCCAGGGATTTTATAGATTTTTTTTTTTTCCTAATATGAATGAGCTTTCTTTCGGTTTACATCTTCTAACTGGGAGTGCTGGTATACACAAAAGCTATTGATTTTTGCATAGTGATCTTATATCCAGGAGTTTTGCTGAACTCTCCTATGAGTTCTAATAGTTTATGAGTTGATTCTCTTGGAGCTTATAGGTTGATTCTCATCTTTTCTATAAATCATGCCAAGTTTGTCCTTCCTTTTCAACATTTATGCTTATTTCTTTTTCAGGTGTTATCACATTGTCTAGAACAATGCTAAATATAGATAGTTATAGAATATCCTAAAATTTCATGATTAAGTATGACTTTTGCTGTAGGTTTCCAGGAGATGTCTTTTATCAGGTTGTGGTAGTTCCTTTCAATCCCTAGTTTACTAAGAATTATGAAGGGTTTTTACCAAGAGTAATATTTTGGTCAAACCTAACAGGTGCCCCAATTAAAATTCATTTCTAAATAGCTTGGAATTTCTGTTGTCATGTTCTCTTCAGCCACAAGTTATAAAAAAGAATATTTTGTTTTCTAAGTAGATAGATTGGGACACTTTCTTTGTATTGTTAATCCCTAATCTGATTGCATAAGACTCAGTTAAGATACAATAAATTTCTTTCTTCTTTTTTTAAATAAACTTATTTAATTAATTTATTTATTTTTGACTGCGTTGGGTCTTCGTTGCTGCAAGTGGGGTTTCTCTAGCTGCGGTGAGCTGGGGCTACTCTTCGTTGCGGTGTGCAGGCTTCTCATTGCGGTGGCTTCTCTTGTTGCAGAGCATGGGCTCTAGGTGCATGGGCTTCATTAGTTGTGGTACGTGGGCTCAGTGGTTGTGGCTCGCGGGCTCTAGAGCGCGGGCTCCCTAGTTGTGGCTCACAGGCTTAGTTGCTCTGAGGCATGTGGGATCTTCCCGGACCAGGGTTCAAACCCATGTCTCCTGCACTGGCAGGCGGATTCTTAACCACTGTGCCACCAGGGAAGTCCAGATACAATAAATTTCTGAATCATTTTCTCCTTTAGGATTTTACTGAGATTTCTACTATGGTGAGCTGGGTGTGCGTGGAAAGGACGGTGCTGTCTCTGTTGGGTACCATGAGAAGGGTGCAGAAGTGGGGATTGAGAGCCGACTCTGGGGCGAGTGCCTGGGCTTGAGTCTCAGCCTACCTCCTACTGGCTGCATAATGGTGGTGTGTCTTTCCGGATTTGTTTATTTTACTAATTTCCTGTATTCTCTCAGGTCTCTCTTTGGAACGCCTTTTAGATGGTGGTTGGAGTTTGTCCTCTATTACCTTTACTTGACTTTTATCCTTTTGATCTCTGGGGTTTTGTGCCGCCATCTGGGAGAATTCCTGTCTCTGTTTCCAGGTTGCTAAATTTATCTTCATCAGTTCTGTGCTGCTCTTCAAACCCCTTTTTATACTTTAGCATGAAGTGTTTGGTTCCCAGATCTAGTTCATTCTTCTTTTACGGGTGCAGTAGCCTCTGAGACCCATCACTCTGAAGGTTCTTATTCTAAAGCGTCATTCTGTTTGTCCTAGTATCTCTATGGCCTCAGGTGTTAATTCTTGTAGTTGATGAGTTTGGTGTGCCTCTTTCTTTTTCTTTCTTTTTTTTTTTTTTTTTTTTGCAGTACGCGGGCCTCTCACTGTTGTGGCCTCTCCCGTTGCGGAGCACAGGCTCCGGACGCGCAGGCTCAGTGGCCATGGCTCACAGGCCCAGCCGCTCCGTGGCATGTGGGATCTTCCTGGACCGGGGCACGAACCCGTGTCCCCTGCATCGGCAGGCGGACTCTCAACCCCTGCGCCACCAGGGAAGCCCGGTGTGCCTCTTTCGATGCGTAGATCTTCTTAAATGTAGGGGAGTGATTCTGGGTTGTGTACTTATTTGTTTTTGTGTTTGAAATTTCCCGTTGACATGTCTGTGAGGCCATACCCATCCCCAGCAATGGCTGGGTCAGGTCCCTGGACTGCTATGTTGGTGGCACCAGATTCTAGTGTTTGGGGGTGTGGGGTTCCACTTTCCTCTTGGGTGTTGGTGCCACTTTAGAGCCACCTGTCCTTGGGAATCAAGTACTCCTGCTCCTTGCTCCTGTGGGCAGGTCACTGCTTGACGTTGTGGGGAAGGGGCACCTACCATCAGCCACCCTTACATTTGATCTGGGGCTTCTGCTGTGTCCCCATTTCCTCGGCTGCCTGCTTGAAGCTGCTGCCTTCATGGCAGCCCTCTCCTGGGCATATTTGGTGCTATTTCCAATCTGAATACATTAGCCTTCTGCCGTTCAGGGATTCCTCATGATTTCTGCCCTATGCAGAATTCCATTCTTGTTTTCTAGCACTGAAACAGATTTTTTAAATTTTTCATGTCATTTTAAGTGTTTTGTGTTGGGAAGGAGAGGCTGAACATGTCCTTAGGACAACATTTTGATCCAATCGCTGTTCCTTTTTTGTGGATGACCTTGTTCCAGAAGGACCTTATAATGTTGCACACCTTTCCGTATAATTACCATGATACGGTCATCATTTCCCGGTCATTGAAAGTCCCTTGTAATCATCATTTTAATGACTGCATGATATTTCTTCTAGTGGCTATACCTTAAATGACTCACCTATTTCCCTTTTCTTCCCAACATTTTACTATCATAAAAAATGCTGGGCTTCCCTGGTGGCGCAGTGGTTGAGAGTCCACCTGCCGATGCAGGGGACACGGGTTTGTGCCCCGGTCCGGGAGGATCCCACATGCCGCAGAGCGGCTGGGCCCGTGAGCCATGGCCGCTGAGCCTGCGTGTCCGGAGCCTGTGCTCTGCAACGGTAGAGGCCACAAGAGTGAGAGGCCTGTGTACCTCAAAAAAAAAAATGCAGCAATGAACCTCTTGTACGTTGTCCACCGTTGGGATTATTTTTCTAAGGGAGAGTCCTAAGAGGATATGTGTGTGTATGTATGATTATGGTGGTGAAATGTACATAACAAGTTTTATCATTTCAACCATCTTTAAGTGTAAAGTTCAGTGGCGTTAAGTACACTCACAGTGTTGTACAACTCTCACCACCATCCATCTCCAGGACTTTTCTTACCATCTGAAACTGCAGCTCCCTACCAGATAAACAACTGCCCATCTCCCACCCCCCCAGCCCCTGGCAGCCACCATTCTACTTTCTGTCTCTATGAATCTGACTACTCTTGGTACCTCATATAAGTGGAGTCATATAAGTGTTTGTCCTTTTGTGGCTGGCTTATTCACTTAGCATAATGTTTTCAAGCTTCATTCAGGTTGTCAGTGTGTGTTTTAAAATGCCTGTTCTGTCCCCTTTCCTCCCCTTGCCCCACCTCGGCCACCCAAGTTCGGGAATCCACAGTGCTCTCTCAGGAGGTGGCCTGGGTGTCTCTCCTCTCTCTTCATTCCTGCGCAGAAGGGCTTTTCCCAGAGACTCTGCCATCCTCATTCGCTTAGTGATTCATGTCAGAGCCAGAGCCAAATGAAATGGAATTTCATTCCCAGCAGGGCTTGTCTGGAAGTTTGTGCTCATAAGCTTACTTTACAGTAATCTATACATTGAATTTTCACGCTCTGCCTGCTCTGTTTCTCCCACGTCTGTCAGATGCGTTGTGTCAGTGGGCTGAGGGGCCCAGGCCTGAGGGGAGGCCCCAGGATGCTCTGTGCCTGCAGGGTGAGTGGCTAGGTGACAGCGAGGGGTGCAGATGAAACATGGAATTGCATTTTTATTATTTCATTACTGCTGGTTCTGTCACCAAGGGAGTGAGGGGGCTCCTGGTACAGCTGCTTCTTATTGCAGTTCATGCTTTAATAGCTGACCCTAGGAGGGAGTTTGGTAGAGTACAAGGGTGCTTGGGGGATGGAGAGGGCCAGAACCTACGCACCCTGGGCACCAATCCCAGCAAGTCCTCCTGAGAGCTATCCGCAGCATCTTTGCCACTCTCACTGGTCCTTGTCAGCAAGTTCTGCAGACACCGAGACCCCTCACCTCCCAGATTCACTCAGGGGACCTCTGAGGGAGCTGTTACCATGGAGACACCAAGACCCCCCCCCCACCTCTCAGGTTATCTCAGGAGACCTCTGAGGGAACTGTTACCCTGGCCATTTTTTTTTTTTTTTGCGGTACGCGGGCCTCTCACTGTTGTGGCCTCTCCCGTTGCCGAGCACAGGCTCCGGACGCGCAGGCTCAGCGGCCATGGCTCACGGGCCCAGCCGCTCTACGGCATGTGGGATCTTCCCGGACCGGGGCACGAACCTGTGTTCCCTGCATCGGCAGGTGGACTCTCAACCACTGCGCCACCAGGGAAGCACCCCCCGACCTCTCTTTGCCATCCCAGCAGAGGCAGGCTGTGAGAATGCCAGGCGGGTGCTCCCGAGAAAAAACAGCAGTGTGGAGGATCCGTTTTCAGAAGGTGAGATGTAATTGTGGGTAATTGAAAACACTGTCAAGCTATTTGTCATCATTCTTACAAATGCTTTCGCTTTGGGTCATTCATAACACTTGCAGAAATTCACAGGCCCACAGAGCATCCACCCACTGTGTTCCTCCGCTCCATGGAGTCTGTCTTGTTCAGAGTGGATGTAGGGGTCTGGTGGGTGGGCTGGCCTAGCCAGCAGGAGCATGCAGGCCTGGGTGGGGAAGGTTCTGTGTTCAGGGGTCTGAGCACTGTGGGACAAGGCACCATCTGGTCCTAGCAGTGAGCTGCAAGCCCAGTGTTTAGAATCAGGGGATGAGGCAGAGAACAGAGGGGCAGCCATGCTTACGTGGGCTGAGCCCGGAGGCCCTGAGAAAGGGCCTAGGGTGGGCTGGTGGAAGGCGGGGGTCTGCCTTTTGCATGGAGGTGAGGGGCGGGGACTCCGTTCTCAGGGGATTTAGATGTGTCGTGTTTTTTCACGAGTGGCCCTGGGGCCACCTATATCGGAATCACCAAGGCTGGACTTGTGTACATCTTCCTGCCTCCACCACCCCTGCTGAGTCTCTTGGGGAAAGGCCTGGGGATTTGCATTTCATCATGGATAGTTCTAGTGACTCCTGTGCACTTTGTAGTTGAGAAGCACCGGCTGGGAATAGGTGGTTCCAAACTCCAGCCTGTCCCTGTCTCAGACAAAACTACACCAGACCAAGATGGGGACCTTATCTGGAAGCTGAATGCGTTGGTTTGGGGTTTTTACATTTGTGACTGATGCCCATAAAGATGACCTGGGAGCTGGGAGGGCTGGGGTCCAGGAGCACTCAGGTTTCATGCACTCACTGCAGGGTCCTTCTAGGCTGGGCTCCACATGCCTGTCTTCCATTGGGTCTGGCTCTGCCAAGCCTGGAGGTCTTGCCTAGGCTATTCCAACTTGGCTGGGGGCACTTTTGAAGGGCCTCTGGGTCCAGTGTTGGGGAAAGGCTCTTGCACTTGGTTTCGGGAGTGTGCAGAGCCTCCGAGGCCAAGTTGGGCCTGCCGCATGGGGCCACTGAAGCTCTAGAGACCCCGGAGGGCTGTGCCTTATGACTGGACTCGCTTGCAAAAGTCCAGGCTGCAAAGTCCCTGGCATGAAGCAGCTGGCAGTCCCAGCTTATAGGAGTGTGTGGTGGGGATGGAGAGTGAGTGAAGTGAGATCCTTCCAGAACATTCTGGGGGTACAGAGTCTGTCTGGGGCATCAGGGAAGACTTCCAAGAGTGCAGTGCCTGAAGGCTGTGGGAGGTGTTGGCTGAACAGAGGTTCGCAGTATGGACCAGAGTGGACGGGGTGCCACAGACTGGGTCTGTGGCCAGTGCTAGCCCCCCATGTTGCATTCTGAGACACACTTGCTTAGTCTTAGGAGAAGAGCAGGGGAATGGAGTTTGGCTGGATGTGTAGATGGGTGGATAATCGTGGATGGGTGGATGTATAAATGGGTAGATGCATGGGGGCTAGATGGATGAGTGGATGGAATTGATAGATAGGACTTAGAAAGATGAGTGTATGTATGTATGTATGTATGAATGGTTGATTGAGTTTATGGCTGGCTGGGTAGTCAGTGGGAGGATGTGTAGATGGTGGATTGATGGGAATCAGGGTTGGATAAGCAGATGAGTGGATGGATCGGAAGATGGAGTTGGCTGGGTGGATGGGTGGATTGATGGAGTGTAGATAGCAGTAGGTCGATGAATGGGTGGATGACTGGAGGGAGATAAATAGGGTGATGAAGGAAAAGATGGATAGGTGGGGGTGTATGTATAGGTGGGTGGGAGGGTGGGTGGATGAGGGGTAGGGTGAATGGATGCATGGATCTACAGGTGAATGGGTTAGTGGGAGTTGCTGGGTAGGAGGTAGATCAGATGGATGATGAGGCTAAGTAATATAATATTAAGCTGCAGCCAGATATGCAGAAATCCAGGTTCCTTGTGGGACTCAAAGAAGCTGAAGGGGTTCTGAGAGAAGCTACTCAGTCTCAGACCCATTTGGGGAAGCATCCCTGTACTCTGCCCTGGGCCACCAGACCATGTTCCTGCCTTGAGAGTTGCTCTCTGCCCTGTGGCCCCAGCCATCCTTGCCTGGTGGGTGTGGTCATCTGGAATCTGGAGAGACCTGCCTGGGATGCGGCTGTGCCTGGCCTGGGTGACAAGGTGAAAGCTGTGACGTGCAGCCTGGAGGACAAAGGCTGAAGGGAGAGCATGGTCTTTGTTTTATGGAATCCCAACCAGGCACTGTGCTAAACACTGTGTTTACGTTTCCCATTTCATTCTTAGGATGGCTGAGGAGGTATGGGCCTCACAGAGGAGGAGATTGAAGCTGGAGGAGGGTGGGTGACTGGCCCAAGGTCATGCTGTTTGACAGGGGCAGAGCCTGGAGGTCCAGCAGAGGCTGGGGGCTCTGAACTGGAGACGTCACAGCGGGGTCTGGGGCAGAAGGCCAGTCCTGGGAAAGACAGATTGGGTGGAGGGTCCTGACTGTAGGCCCAAGCAGAGGGCAGGTCCCAGCGTTTCCTATGGGATAAATGAACACAAGGGGCTTGGTGACTCAGCAGTGGGGCCCTGGGTCCTCTGTCTGGGCTTCACACCCATGTGGCCTTTCTGTTAAAAAAATTTTTTTTTTAATTTAAAATTTTTTATTGGAGTATAGTTGATTTACAATGTTGTGTTGAGTTTCAGGTGTACAGCAAAGTGAATCAGTTATACATACACATATAACCACTCTTTTTTTTAAAGATTCTTTTCCCATATAGGCCATTACAGAGTATTGAGTAGAGTTCCCTGTGCTATACAGCAGGTTCTTATTAGTTATCTATTTTATATATAGTACTGTGTATATGTCAGTCCCAGTCTCCCAATTTATCTCTCCCCTACCTTATCCCCTGGTAACCATAAGTTTGTTTTCTACATCCGTGATTGTACTTCTGTTTTGTAAATAAGTTCATTTGTACCCTTTTATTTTATTTTATTTTTTTTTTGTGGTACGCGAGCCTCTCACTGTTGTGGCCTCTCCCATTGCCGAGCACAGGCTCCGGATGCGCAGGCCCAGCGGCCATGGCTCATGGGCCCAGCCACTCCGTGGCATGTGGGATCTTCCCAGACCAGGGCACGAACCCGTGTCCCCTGCATTGGCAGGCAGACTCTCAACCACTGCGCCGCCAGGGAAGCTCCTGTACCCTTTTTTTAAGCTTATATAAGTGATATCATATGATATTTGTCTTTCTGTGTCTGACACAGTATGACAATCTCTAGGTCCATCTGTGTTGCTGCAAATGGCATTATCTTCTTTCTTATGGCTGAGTAATATTCCATTGTATATGTGTACTACATCTTTATCCATTCCTCTGTTGATTATGTGGCCTTTCTGAGGCTCTTGCACGAGGTCTTAGGGGACTGGGCGTGACTCTGGAATGGCAGCCCTGTATACTGGCTCAGCACAGAGAGTCAGACAGCTGACATACCTATGACAAGTGCTGGGAGAAGGGACTGCCCGAGAGCCAAGGTGGCTTCATAAGAGATAACGGTCTTCAGAGCTACTTCCTCAGGGGTCTTCCCCTGATAAGCTGAAGGTGCTCCCTGCAGCCCACTGACACTTTCATTCCAAGGGCCCTGTGTCATGATTTCCCAGGCCAGCAGGAAGCAACCCCAGAACTACTGAAGTTTCCTTGTCCCTGCCTCTGGGCCAGGTCATGGATTGCTCTGATATCTTCTAGGCAGAGCTGATCCCATCCTGAGGGCTTGGGAGAGCAGATGGCTGCTTGACACAGGAGCCTAAGGGGTGGGAGGAGCCCTGGTCTCAGGGATCTGAGCCACCTGAATGCCACTCACCCTCATCTGGAGCTTCTGACATTAGGGCAGGACAACCTTAGCTTATTTTATGGTGGGTTTCAGGCTGGAGGAGTCAGCCCTCATCAGTTCAGACCCTGGGCACCAGTTGAAGCAGCCAGCCCCACCTCTTGGTGAAAGAGTCCGGGGGAGGGACAGGGAATGGAGGCTCAGGAGTGAAGGGCAGGAAGCCCCCATGTTTAGGAGGAAGGAGAGAGGACGCTGGACCTGAGCTGGCCTGAGCAAAGAAAGATAACGCAGGAAAAACAGAAAAGTGATGTTAGTGCATTAGGCTAGAGATGGGAGAATGTTTACGGATCATTTAGTTTATGGTTGGTGATAGGTTAGTGGTTAGATTAGCAGGAAGCCAGTCAGCTCGAAAGGAGGGAATTAATTTATGAGATTGCAAAGGGGAAAACTGTTTGCGAGAAGTACAGGGGTTTTGTTGTAATAGCATCAAGTTTAGCAGAAACAACAAGCGTTGGCAGGCCTGGCTGTCCAGCAGGGAGCCAGCCACCAGGAGTGTGAGTCTGTGGGATGGGGATGCGGAGGCAGCAGATGCTCCAGTTGGGGGACATCCCAGCTCTCACCTTCTCCCCAGCCAGGGGATGGCTGTCCTGTCCTGTGAATTTCCTGGGCTTCGGCACTAAAGTTCTGGAGCCTGGAAACTGGAGTGGGGGGTCAGGATTGGGGGAACCTTGGCTACTGGGCCGGAGGGGAGGGGTCAAGATCCAGGATGCCACCCAGTCCTGGGCCACCATTGCATGCCGTGCCAGGTCATGCTGCACTGCACCTCTAGAGGGGAGACCTCCTGCTATGGAGACCTGGGAAGGGAGGCTCCTGGGTGGCTTTTCCTGCTCCTGTGTCACACTGTGAGATTAGGAGACAGGGAACCTGAACAGGGGATCCCAGAGATTCTCCTCTGTTCATTACATAAACACCCCTTTGCTCAGCTCATGTGCTCAAGAGATGCGTAAGGCTCAAGGGATTGGCTTCCAGTTCCAGCCCCACCACCTACTGGCTGAGTGAGTGGGGCCAGCTGTGGAGCCTCTCAGAACCTCAGTACCCTCATCTGTCAATGTTACAAGGTTGTCATGAGGATTAGCTGAGAAGATGTGTCTGAGGAGCCTGGCATGGTGCCTGACTCATGCGTAGTGCTGGGTGATGGCAGCTGTCAGTATAATTCCTGTATTATTAATGGCAGGGGAGTTAAAGAGAGCCTGCCAAGCCCCAGGTTCTTGTGCCCACACCTCACCGCCCACCCTCAGCTCTGGTCTTTTCCACAGGACATGCTCTTGTGGTAGCAAGGAAAGAGCCCCTGAGTTTGGCATCTTCTTTCCTGGTGTCCTGTCCTACAGAGCTGCTTTGAGGTCCCATTGCTTCTCCAAATGGGAGGCCAAAGTGGGTGGACCACTGTGGATATTATTACTGGGATTCATTTGCACACAGCCTCCTCCCACAGGGGGCGCAGCCCTGGGCACTGTTTGCTGCAGTCTAGGTGAATGGCACCCTGAGGGTGGGGCAGGCAGAAGCCCTGACAGCACGTAACCATTAATAAAGGGCTCAGTCTCCCTAGTCACCCTGTGAGATGTGACCAGTGGTGGCTTGCAGGTGAGGAAATGGGAGGGGCAGAAAGGTGAAGCATCTTGCCCAAGTTGCAGGGCTTGTAAGCGATGGAGCCAAGATATGGACCTTCCTCCCACCACCCTGTCTGTACCATCAGCTCTTCCCATCCTGCTGCCTCCAGGCCCAGCCTAGCCTCTGTGGTCGGAGGTCTAAGGCAGCTCCACCGCCATGGACTGTGGTGGGACTGGACCAAGGCCTCTGCATCCATTGCCAGAGGTAGAAGGAGAGAAATCCCTCTCTGGGGGAGCAGCTTGGAAGGAAAGGAAAGCAGTCACTTTCCTTTTGCTGACTAATGAAGGGTAAGCTGCTTCTTGGGAGGTGACGAGTGGGCACTCTTGTCATCAGCTCCAGCAGAGAAAGGGACAGCGTGTTTAGGACGGGACATGGAACAAAAAGTGCATTTCCTCCATTCACTCCTCAGCACCGCCGTGGAAAGTCATTTTTCTAGGTCGGGGCAATTTCTGTTTTGAAAGTGAAATGACTCTGATGTCATCTGGGCTTCACGGAGCTAAACCACCTGGAAACATTAGGAGATAGCTTTGCTTTGTTTTCACCCACATTTAACTTAACAGTAGCCACGGTGGTCTCAACTTTACGAAAGTGTCCGTGTCAGCAGAAAGAGCCTGCACGGTGGCACTCAGCCAGGAGGCACTTTGCTCAGATTACAAGTGCTGGGAAGTAGAAGCCAGCCCCAGGGGAGAAGCTAGGCTCCCCGCTTCTGTCCATGTGGGGCAGGCACCCTGGGCTGAGTCACTAGGGACCCTCGGAACTGTGGACCCAAGGGTTTCCAAACCAGCTAGTTTAAACAGACTGTGGTGTTGCCAGTGGGTTTTTGCTTTAGCTTCTGCACCCTGAGCTCAGGTTGGAGGGCAGGAGAGACAGGGAGAGAGAGAGAGAGGGAAGGATCATGGTACATTTCTTCTCTCTGGTGGCCCAGTATTCTTAGGAGCCAGGAAGACCCTGACTCTTCTCTTCTGTTGGGTCATAAAGATGTGGTCTGGGTATTTGCCTTCCCTGCCTGGGGGTGGGGGGTGGTCCTCTTGGGAACCAGTAACACTCTCAGGCTTCGATGGAGGGAAGTTTTATTATGGGTGTGGGTAGCACCCCATGCATGATATGGTAGAATGTTATGGGAACAAACATGTGGGTGACACTTATCTGCTGTGACCAGGTCTCCCAGCTTCCCCAGGTTTCCCCTATCGCCTGTTGGAAACTGCATGATGCAGTGGAGAGAGGAGTAAGTATCTTTCACATCCGACAGTCTGAGTTTGCACTTACAGGCTGTGTGATTTAAAGGACACTTAAACTTTCTGAGCTTTGGTTTCCTCGTTTGTAAAGACAGAATAACACTTGCCTAACAGGCTTGGTGGGGGATTGAATAGGATATCAATATGTGATGCCTTGGCTCCCAGGCTGGCACAGAGGAGGTGCTCGGAAAGCGTTAAGCTGTCCCTCCTAAGCCACTTCCTGCTCCTCGTCCTCCTCTGCCCTCACTTCCTCCTCTTCCCCACCTCCTCCGCTCATCTTGACGCACGAGGCTCTTTCAGGATGGATTGGCTGGAAATCTATCATGCTCACCTTCCTGTACCCTCTGCTGTCTGGGCTGGAGAGATCTGAGCTCAGAGATAACACGCTATTACCGTGCAGACCGCTGCACAGTGTTAGCAAAGCTGGCCAAGTTGTAAGTTCCTCCGACTTTGGCTTTTGGGAAGCTCCAAAAACAAATGTGGGGACATTTCAGGCTCCAGCAGACTGGAGTGCACGTGAGTCTCTGGGGCAAGATGACAGAAGGGCTTCAGGTGTTTCTGGCTGGGTCTGAGTGGGATCAACTGCCTCTTCTAGGATTTCCAGCCTCTTTGCAGAAACCACAGACCAGGCAAGGGGATGCCTGGAGTCTGGACCTATATATGCCCTTCTCTCCAATGCTCAGACACCTGAGTCCCCTGCCGGAGCACTGCTGGGCTGATACATTAAACTGTGATTGGGGTCCTCAGGACTCAAGCCTCATTGGTGGGGTGGGGCACAGGCTGAGAGCTGATGGAGTCCTGTTCCTACCACTCTGCCCCGCCCGGGGCTAGGAAACACCTATTGCAAATGCTGGCCCTGGAGAGAGTGCTGGGGGATGGGGAGGCGCCAGGTCCAAGTGTATAAAGAACCCTTGTGGTTCTGTCCTGAGCAGAACCTTGGGGTTCAATCCGTTGAGACGTTCGGGGAAAGATTTGGGGCATTGGGCTATATCTGTTAAATCCACCAGTGGCTATGGGCCTGGTTAGAAGGATCTGGGTTTGGGGATGGGGGGAGGAGGGTGTGAGGACTGCCACTATACAGCTCTGGGACAGGGCAGATCCAGCAGTAGAATAGGATGGGGGATTTCCGGCTCAGTGACGACAGGAGCAATCAGAAGCCACACAGGTGGTGGAGCTGAGGCTGCTGACCCTGGCACGTGGCCTCAGGTCATCCAGCTTGGACCTGAGGGGCTGGTGATAAGCTTGAACAGACCTGGCTCTGAGTTCTGAGAAGATGGGGGTGGGGAGATAGAGTGGAGTTGGCTCAGTCCTGGATGTGTGCACATTGCAGGGGTGGGATGGAGGGCAGGGTTTAGAGCTCCAGGGGCTGAAGTCATTGAGGCACTGGCTTCCAGGATGCACTGGAGGGGATGGGCTCTCTCCCAGCAAGGGGTCTTTGTAGGAGGAGGAACTTAAGTGTAACCTTTGTGGGCACATTTCATAGCTGTGTTTAAGTACTGAAGCATATTGACTTCACTCCACTTACTGGACTTCCCTTGGGGTGGGGTTCTTTGATGACATTAACCATGGAGGCCAGAGGCCCAGCTGCTAGTAATTCGCGACCCTCATAAGAGAGGCCAGGGGAACAAATGCTGTCCCCTCCTCTCCAGGTTTCTTTCCAGGTAGAAGATGATGCAGTGTGGACTCCTCCAGTTCTTTACAGTTCTTTGAAACTGTGCCCTTAAGAGACACAACAGGCAGGTACCATTCCCAGAACTCTCTAGAACACAGGCTCAGTTGATTTCTTTTATGGATCACTTTGGCCCTCACACTTATGGCCCTCCGCCACCTTTTTTTTGGCCACACCACGCTGCTTGCGGGATCTTAGTTCCTGGACCAGGGATTGAACCCGTGCTCCCTGCAGCGGAAGCGCCGAGTCCTAGCCCCTGGACCGCCAGGGACTTCCCTGTGCCCTCTTTCTTTGTCCTTTACTCAATCCCTCTAAAGTCCACCCCAATACCTCACGCAGGGTAGTTTTTACAGCACTAAATGTTGCTGGTTACTTCATTTACTATGACTTTGTTAATTATCATTCATTAGCATGAGGAGGGGGCTCCTTGATGGGTGACTGAGAATAGAGTCTACAGGCTTTAGTCTCAGCTGACCCTTTTTTCACTTTGTCAAATCTAGCTGTGTTTAGGACTCACCTCACTCTGTGGTCTCAAAGAAATGAATGCTCTGAAGCTTCCCCCTTTACCTCCCCCATGACTTTATAAATCCTAAGTTCTAAGACAGGTTCTCCTAAATCCACTGATTTGCTATACGATCTTCCTATTAACATAAAGTATAGACTATTTCCAAAAATAAATAACCAAATAATTATATATTTAGAAACCCTCTAACTAAGTTTATTTTATATACTTACTACTGAACCTACATTCTCCTTTTCCAGCACAGCAGATTTCTCTTTAATCAGTACCACCCTACAGGAGGGTTTATGACTTGTGAAGAGGGACACAAAGTCCCTTGGAGGCTGGGTGCTTTGTGTTCTTATTCCACCAATACATTTGGGCATAGACTCCCCAGCTTGTTAGAATGTACAGAGGCAATAGCCTGTTTGACTCAAATATCTGCATTTTCTGGGGGTGGCTCTGGGGATGCTCCCCAGTGTCAGGGCCTCACCCCAAAGTCTGGTGGGCCTTAGTTCAGGTCTGAGGGTGGAGGGACCCAGGTGGGCCCTTAGAGGTGGGCTCAGTTCATAGGTCCATGAAGCTAAAGAGAAGGTGCTTCTAAGGCAAGGTCCAGCTGGAAAGTTAAGTGTCTTGGGAGAGTAGGCAAAGAAAGGTAGGGTGGCAGGAGGTGAGGGCAGAATTGGTACCTGAATTTTGGACAGTAGACTTCACATCAAGGTGGCAGCCAGGTGTGGGGTTAAAGAATGGTGGTTCTTTCCATCCTCGCTTTGATCACAGCACACTTCAGGTCAGGTCAGCACCTTGGACAGCTCCAGGGCAGTGTCATTATCTTAAGCAATTCTGAGGTAGAACTGTTCGACTCCACAGTCCAGACTGCCATTGGTACCTTGCTGTCTCTCTGGAGCTTTTATTGTTTATTGCATGCTACATATCCTCAGGACTCTGGATCTCTGTGTCAGGGGGCCCCTTGTTTTCTAGCCTGGGAAGTACGTCTAGACTAGTGTTTGACCAAACAGTTGGCCACCGTGGCCTACCCAAGTTGACACATAAAATTAACCACCAGTTGGGGACAGTGTCATCTGGTGGCTTAGAAATGCTCCTCTAGCCCATGTTTACATCCAAGAGGCTCAGATCTGAGAACACACCACACCCTGACCATGAAAAAAAGGTGGCTTTTTCTTTTCTTCTTCACTGCTTTGTCTGTTGGCTTCTGGAAGCCAGACTCGTGGCAAGGGCAGGAGGGAGAGAATTGAGGGAAATGAGCCCAGACATAGGGGTTTTAACCACCTTAGAGACCCTGTGGTTTCTGAGCCCACGTCACCACAACTTTATATTTGAGAGTTTCCAGATAGCTCCTTTGTTTCTGCCTGGGATTTGGATGTCTCCTCGAAGCAGATAAGAGAGAGCCACATGTGACTAGGAACAGTTTTAAATCAGTGAGAGGAAGTGACTGGGGAAGGAAACCCATGGAAAGAGCCTTCTCCATTGGCCTTGGCTCAGGAGAGCCCTAGACAAGCCACCAGGGCCCATTAACACTCACAACTCTTGTGGGAGCCAAGGCCAGAGCAGGGACCAGCTGGGGTCTGGGGCTCTAGCAGGAGGGGGACCCAAGCTGGACCTGCTGGGGTGGAGGACTCATCCATTCTAGTTTTGGAGAAGAAGCTGAGAGCCCAGTTTGCCTAAAGATTTGCTTGAAGAGTCTTGGTGGGATGATCCCTGCAGGCAGTTTCTCGTCTCTGCATTCACATGTCAGGTGGAGTCAGCATTTTCCGTGGCTGGGAGACATCTGAGGAAGGGGAATTTCTAAATGTTGTCAGGTAAATTGGGGCGCTGATCACCATATAAAGGTCAGTGGGAGGATTTGGGCTGGAACACAAGAGCATGCATTTTTTTTTTTTTTTACAACTTTATTGGAGTATAATTGCTTCACAATGGTGTGTTAGTTTCTGCTTTATAACAAAGTGAATCAGCTATACGTATACATCTGTTCCCATATCCCTTCCCTCTTGCGTCTCCCTCCCTCCCACCCTCCCTATCCCACCCCTCCAGGCGGTCACAAAACACTGATCTGATCTCCCTGTGCTATGCGGCTGCTTCCCACTAGCTATCTACCTTACGTTTTTGAAGTCAAAACACTCATTCGTAACCCTGGCTTCCAACCATCTTGTTGCAAGGCCTTTGGAAAGAGGACTGTGACAACTTTTGAGCCTCAGGCTCCTCAACTGTAAATGGGGACAGTGTTGCTTACTTTATAGGACTGTTGGGAAATTAGAGACAAAGTATAGAAAGCGCTCGGTGGGAGTCTCACCTCTTCCTTCTAGAGAATCCAAGATGCAGTATGAGTCTCATTTCTGAAGTCCCTGGGGGAGCCACAGTGGTCTGGCCCTGGGGAAGGACCTCCCTGGAATTCCCAATTCCCATTGTTTCTGGGAGCTGATACCTGGGACTAATGAAGACCCCACCCCCTTCTCTCTACACAGAGGGGCTGAACTGAGCAGCTTCTCTGTGCAGAAGTGCTCCCAGCTATGGCAGCACTTCCCCTTCTGCTTCTGCTCCTACAGCCTTTGGGGCCTCTGCTGTGGATGTTAGATATTCTGTTGCTTCCTAGGGCAGGAGGGAATTAGGGGTGGGGAATGAGGGCTGAGAATCACATGGTTATAAACTAACAGCTCTTTCTTTTGAGTTTTACACAGTCATAAAGCCAGGATCAATCCTTAGCCATGTTGCTTCCAGTCACTTTAAGAGAAATAAAGGTTTACAGGGCATATCTCAGGGCAGGCATAGGTCCTGCTTCTCTGCTTGCCTCTCAGTACCCCCATACTCCTGACCAGTGACAGGATCTTGAGGAGGGCTTCTTCCAGGGAATGGTGTATTAGTCAGGGTTCTCCTGATAAATGGAACCAATAGGCATGCTTATTTCTCTCTCTCTCTCTCTCTCTCTCTCTCTTCTCCATCCATCCATCCATCCATCCAAAGCAAGACCAAGAGTGAGGAGTTACTTATTTCTCTTAAGAAATTGACTCACATGGTTGTGGGTGCTGGCAAGTCCAAAATCTGCAGAGTAGGACAGCAGGCTAGAGACCCAGGGGAGAATGTTGCAGACTTGGATCTGAAGGCAGTCTGTAGGCAGAATTCCATCTTCTTTGGGGGACCTCAGTCTTCCTCTTAAGACCTTCAACTGATTAGATGAGGCCCACCCACATTATGGAGGATAGTCTGCTTTACTCAAAGTCTACTGATTTAAATGTTAATCATTTCTAAAAACACCTTCACACAACATCTGGACTGGTGTGTTTGACAAAGCAGCTGGCTACCATAATGTAGCCATGTTGACACATAAAATTAACTATCACAGATGGGGACAATGCCATCCAGTGACTTTAAAATGCTCCTGTAGCCTATGTTTAAATCCATGAGTTTCAGGGCTGAGAACACCTTACACCCTGGCCATTGACAAAGTGTAGCTTTTGAGTATACCAGTCTGGGTTCTGACCTCTGCTTCCCGTGCTGTTGGCAATGACAGGATACTTTGTCCTTTGAGCCTTAGTTTTCTCATCTGCAAAATGAAGACAATAGTTATGTAGTTTGCAGGATTGCTGGCGACTGATTGAGATCATAGATATGGCAGAGTGTTAGTTTCCTCTCCATTTGTCCTCCTGCCTTTGGGAGCCTCTGTCTACAGCCTTGGCACCTGCCATGCCCTCTGGACTGGGGGAAGCAGACAGAGGCAGAGTTCAGTAGGGCTTAGCAGGTGCTTTCTGGGTCCATGTCAGGGATCCATGAGCAAGTGGGATCCCCTTTGAGACCCCAGCTGCAGAGCTGGGGGTAGGGAAGGGCCAGACTTCATGGGGAGCCAAATGTGGCAGCTGAGGGTGACACACATGGAGCATTTATTCAGGTGTAGGAGTGGAATCCTTTCTGCCGATGTCTTCCTCCTCTTAATCAGGTCCTTGCTCGTGCCCTCCCTTTGTCTTGGTGCATCTTAAACATGCAGCTTCTGGGCTCCCCAGGAAGATCATGTGGTGTGACAAGGGGTAGGGTGCATTTTGAAGCTGGTTATTGAAGGGGCAGGTCAAGTAGGTCGTACAGAGAAGTGCAGTGGAGTGAGCTGGGGACTGGACCCTTGAGACCCTCTCAGCACCTCTTCTGAGTGAGGAAAGAGCAGAGAGGGTCACCACCCGGGTCAGGGGTCCCAACAGTCTGCTGAGGGAGAGTGGTGGAGAGACTTGACATTGTGTCTTCTCCTGGCCCAGCCAGTAGGTACACTGTGCGAGCATCCAGCTCGAGGGGGAGGACGCGTTGGAGATGGGAAAGGGCAGTGTAATGAGAAGTAATGATCTGAGACTAAAAAGGGAAACTGTGTTGGGTCTTTAAAAGGTCAGCAGCTGTGAGGTCAGTTAGGGTGGAGATAACTTGCACAGGCAGGTCTAGGAGGGGGTGTCCAGAAAGGCACCGGTGTGGGTGGGAACAACTCAGGATGAGCCTCATCCCCACTCCTGCCAGCTTTGGGGTGCCCAGAAGAGAGTTCAGGTGAGGCTTCTCAAATAGCTCCCTGTGGAACCAGATGGGCTGCTGGTGTGTTGGAGAGAACTGAGGCTGTCACCGAAATCCACACCCCCGTCCTTACCCAGCTGTGTGATGTGGGGTGATGTGCTGTCCATTAGGCAGCTTAGTTTCCTCATCTGTAAAATGGGGCAAATAAGACCAAACTCATGGGGTGATGTTAAGATAAATGAGGAAAACAATTAGCAACTACTCTTGTGCCCAGCAGGTAGTAGGTGTTGAAGCAATGTGTGTTCTCCCCTCGCCTACCCCTCCTCCACTCACTGCCTACCTGTAGAGCCTAATCCCTGCCAAGTGGAGAAATCACTTCAGCTGACTCCTACCTGAGGAGTACTCTACTTTTTGTTTAGAAAATCTCTTTCATGAAATAAAAGCTGCTTTCGTTTTTTTTTTTAATTAATTAATTTATTTTTGCCTGTATTGGGTCTTTGTTGCTGTGCACGGGCTTTCTCTAGTTGTGGCGAGCAGGGGCTACTCTTCGTTGCGGTGCGTGGGCTTCTCATTGCAGTGGCTTCTCTTGTTGCAGAGCAGGGGCTCTAGGTGCGTGGGCTTCAGTAGTTGTGGCACATGGGCTCAGTAGTTGTGGCTCGCGGGCTCTAGAGTGCAGGCTCATTAGTTGTGGCACACGGACTTAGTTGCTCCACAGCATGTGGGATCTTCCTGGACCAGGGCTCGAACCCGTGTCCCCTGCATTGGCAGGTGGATTCTTAACCACTGCACCACCAGGGAAGCCCCTTCTTTCCTTTCATTTCTAATTTTTATTACACAAATTTTTCATACATATGGAAAAGTAGTAGAATAGTATAATGGACACTCACATGTCCATCACCTAGATTTAACAGTTATTAACATTTTGCTATATATCATCTTCATCTACTATTTTTTCTTGTTGAAGTATTTTGAAGTAAATTATAGACATGACGTTTCACCCCTAAATACTTAAGTATGTATCCCTAAAAATTTCAGGACATTTTCCTACACAATCACAACACCATTAGTGTGCCTGGCAGAATAATCATAATTTCTTATTATAATCTAACAGTCCATATTCAGGTTCCCCTAGTTGTCCCCAAAATATCTCTTACAGCTGATAGGTTGAGGCCAGGATTCAATCGAGGACTGTGTATTGCCATTTGTTGTTATTTCTCCTAAGTTTCTTCTTAGACCATTGCTTGTCAGATTTTCATGTGTGCGTACAAATCACTTGGAGTTCTTGCTAAAATACAGATTCTGATTTGGGGACTGGAGTGGGGCCTGAACTTCTGCATTTCTAACAAACTCTTAAGTGATGCTGCTGTTGTTGGTCCATGGAATACACTCTGAGTAGCCAGGGTCTAGAACAATCCCCCTGTTTCTTTCCTTGACATTGACTTGTTGTAGAGCATGGGCCATTTGTCCTGTAGAAGGTGTCCTCTACTGGATTTAGCTGGTTGCTTCCTCATAGTGTTATTTAACTTGTTCATCTCCCTCCTGTATTGCCTATAAACTGGGTGTTAGGTTTGGAGGTGAGCGTGATCCATGTAAGACCTTGTGGTGAGAATACATTATCGGGGTGCTATATGGTTCATGTTGCATCATATCAAAAGGCACATAAAACATCTTTCAGGGGCTTCCCTGGTGGCGCAGTGGTTGAGAGTCCGCCTGCCGATGCAGGGGATACGGGTTCGTGCCCCGGTCTGGGAAGATCCCACATGCCGCGGAGCGGCTGGGCCCGTGAGCCATGGCCGCTGAGCCTGCGCATACGGAGCCTGTGCTCTGCAACGGGAGTGGCCACAACAGTGAGAGGCCCGCATACCGCAAAAAAAAAAAAAAAAAAAAACATCTTTCAGTGCAATTCATGGTTGGGCATCAAAGGGTCCTTGACCACTTGGGATTGTAGGTGGATGTTATTAGATGTGAGTGTACACATTTGGGGAGGTGGGTAAAGGTTTCATTAATTGCGTCTTATTCTCAAAGAAGCGTTAGAAGTTTCCACTCATGAGAGACAACCCACAGAGCTTCCCAAACCCTTGAGGACACGTCAGAACTGTCCCTGGTTCCTGTTTTTTCCCCATCTCCTCATCCACAGAAATGCCTCTGCAGGGTGAAGATCATCGCCTCTTGCTGCAGATGTGTGTCCCGAGGAGGTGTGTTTGTCCCTGTGGAGTGAGTCCCAGGGAGGAACTCGGTCACAGGCACTGCTCTTTGTGTCTGTGACTTGCCCGCTGGGCGTGGTCCACACCAGATGCCAGGGCCAGGAGAGAAGCTCAAGGTCAAAGATATGGAGTTGTGCAGAGCGAGGTGGGGCCTTGAACAGAGAAACAGGTGCCGGGCCAGGAGCCAGAATGGTGGGAAGTGGAGTCAGGGCTGGCAGGGTGAGTGACTCAGGAGAGAGGTGGTGAATGACGCCCTGAGTCAGCTCATTTCTGGGGGTGTGAGAACAGCCTTGATGGCTTAAGAGGCTCCTTCAGGTACAGAACAACCTAAGACTCCAGAATATATTCACTTGAATCAGAATAGCTGTTATCCAAAGGCTGTGAACAGTTGCTTTGTTTAATAGCACTGAGGCCTTAAGAAGGGGGAAGAGCCTGATGGTAGAAGGGGACCCTGGAGTCAGTTATCAGTGATGATTGTCATCCCTTGGGACCCGTGATGCTGATGGTTCAGGCCAACAGCTCAGAGGCAAGGCAAGCGGCTGACGTGTTAGCGCTCCCCTTCTGAGGCCTCTTGGGTCCTTGCTGCCCCTTTCCTCAGAAGATTTGGGCTACAAAGTTGGAATGATACTCTGTGTCTGAAGGGCCATCTACTGGACCAGTGAGCCCCCTGAGAAATGGGTCTAAACTGGGTGAGATTTGTACCTACTTCTGTCCTTAAAGAGTCAGCAGAGCTGGAGAGAAAAACACGTGTGCGCAGGCTCAGGGGAAAGATAATGCTGTATAATTTTATATCTTCTTTTATACTGTGGCTTAGCCACACACCATTAGCACGACAGGAAAGAAAATGAATGGAAATGAAGGGTGTCACTGGCAGAGATAGATAGATGGGGATGATTGATTTTGGGTTTTTCTTCAGTGCAACCTGAAGCAGAAAGTCAATGAGCCACCCTCAGCCAGAGTCGGCCAGGGCCCGGGCATCAGGGCCTAGCTGGGAGTCATGGGTCATAGGCTCGTGTGCCTCTGGGCTTATCTGTGACCTGTGGCTTGGTCCCCATGGGGACCTGGCCCAGCTGTTTCTTTTCTGTTCCCGTGAAGGGTTAATTTTACTTTTCAATTAAGGATATATTTTCTTTGCCTTCCTTGGAGCGCGGAAGGAACTTGCAGGGCCTGCAGACATGTGTTAGCTCTGCGGAACGGACTGTGCCATGCTCCCTACTCTCATAGGATTGCTCATTTTTTTTTTTTTCCTTCAGTACGCGGGCCTCTCACTGCTGTGGCCTCTCCCGTTGCGGAGCACAGGCTCCGGACGCGCAGGCTCAGCGGCCATGGCTCACGGGCCCAGCCGCTCTGCGGCATGTGGGATCTTCCCGGACTGGGGCACGAACCCGTGTCCCCTGCATCGGCAGGCAGACTCTCAACCACTGCACCACCAGGGAAGCCCAGGATTGCTCATTTTCAGCGACTTCATTAAGATCGCCCAGCTGGTAAATGCTGGAGGTGGAATTTGAACTCACTCTTCCAGCTTCCAAAGCTCCTGCTTTTCCTGCTGCTCCATGATGCTGTGGGTCTGTCTTGTCCTGTCCCTTCCTCCTGGCCCAGGCTTCTGGGGCCCCACTCTGGACTCTCAGCTCATCGAGAGGTGGGGAGTGGCTGGCTCCACTGGGATGCAGCCCGGAGCCCCAGGGCCTCAGGGGCTCTGCCCCTCCTACCCCTTAGTTACTAGAGCTTCATTCATAAGTGTTTGATGGCTCTGGTGGGACCTTGAAGAGGCCAGTCTGTGTGACCCCAAGGGCAGGACCAGGCCAGAAGGTGGAGCCTCTAGAGAATTCCATGTGAGGAAAGGCTGTTTCCAGGTGGACTTGGGAGGTGTCCCGTTCAGTTTCCTAGGGTTTCTGTATCAAATTACCACAAGCTGCATGGCTTAAAACACCAAAAATGTATTCTTCTTCCAGTTTTGGAGGCTAGAAGTCTGAAATCCAGCTGTGAGCAGGGCCATGCTCCCTCTGAAGGCTCTAGAGAAGAACTCTCCCTTGTCCCTTCCTAGCTTCTGGTGGCTTCCAGCAGTCCTTGGAATTCCATGACTTGTAGGCACATTTTTCCAGCCTCTGTCTCCATCTTCATGAGATCTTCTTCCCTTTGTGTGTCTCTGGGTGTCCCCTCATCTCCTTATAAGGACACCAGGTCTTGTAAGGATTTAGGGCCCACCCTAATCCAGTGGGACCTCATCCTAACTAATTACATTTTTCGATCATCTTATTTCCAATAATAGGTTGCATTCTCATGTTCCGTGGGCAAGATTTTTTTGGGGGGAAACTACCGAACCCACTACATATCCCATCTGAGTGGGTCCAGGCAGAGGCTTGGACAGCCCAGGCAGATGTGAGTTAGTGGTGCCAGCATTTCTTGCCCTCAAGACTGTCCAGCCCATGGCTCTGTCCCATGGTCCAGTTGGGGTGGCCATTGATGCTTGGAGAGTATCAGAGAGAAGCAGTCTCTTCGAGGCAGGGAGTGTGGTTGGTGGCCTCTGACTGTGCATGGGCCTTGGTGTAAGGGGAAGGGATAAGCCTGGATATTCTGCTGGCTTTCTGCTAAGACCTCACAATCTGCTTTAGCAAAGTGTTATTCTTATTGCTCATGTGGAAAGCCAGCCCCTGTCCTGCAGGTCCCCTGTGGGACAGACAGGCTGAGTGAGGTTACAGGGCAAAGGAACAACCTTGGGATTTGTTTACATCCTGGGCATCTGTCAGGGCATCTGTAAAGTGGAGGTGATGAGAGTTCCCCCTTACAGGGCTGGATGAGGATGGAGTGGGATAAAGCACAGACACTACCCCACAGTGCCTCAGAAGTGTGAACTACCCTTCCTTTCCAGCTAATCTGTGAGCTTCTAGAAGGCCAGATGCTGCTCCCTCCTCCTATGTACTTTTCCACATACCCTGCCCCACCCACCCCACCAAGGTTCGGTAGAAAATGGGAGGCCAGTGATATGTGAAAGATGAGCAAGTCTTTATTGATGTCTGCTCTGTACCTGGTTGGAGCTCAGTGCTGGCACTACAAAGGCAAACTGGACAGAATCACCGCCCTCAAGAGAACCCCCAGGCTAAGCAGGAGCAGGACAAGGATACACTGGCAACTCTGTCCTGAAGGGTTGCGGGTGCTGTGAAGGTGGAGTTTATATGGGGTACTGGGGGGGAGCTGAGGAAGCCTCGTGGACATGTAAGCCATGGAATGAATCCTGAAAGATGTGATTTTTCCAGGGAGGTAAGTGGGGTGTTTCAGGCATCCCAGGAGAAGCACAGCACAAGTCTGGGGCACCCACAGAGCCGGGGCAGGCCAGACCTGGGTGGGACCCCGAGAATGGCCAGGGGGCATCAGGACCTCTCAGCCCCAGCACAGGGTTTCTGGAGCTCAGGGACAAGCGGCAGGTTAGGCTAACCACAGAGCCCAAGAGAGTCTTGTGTCTGAGTTTGAATGTAATATACAAGAATGCTATTATATTGGAATGGAAATAATAGAACCAAACCCCATGGTTCTATTTTCATTTTCTATATTCCCTTCTAGTCCTTGGTCCACAGGCATATTTTTAATCACAGCACAACTACAGTTTTGGTTACAGCTTCCTTCATTATACTGTAAACATTTTTCACTGTAGCTACAGCGTTTTCATAATTATCATTTCAATGGCTGCATAAATTGGCCATTAAGTTAATGTTCTTTAATTTGCTTAAACATCCCCCTTTGTTAGAGGTTGAGATTGTTTAGATTGTTTTCAGTTTTTGAATATTATAAATCATGGAATGTTGACCATCTTTTTTTTTAACATCTTTATTGGAGTATAATTGCTTTACTAATGGTGTGTTATTAGTTTCTGCTTTATAACAAAGTGAATCAGTTATATACATATATCCCCATATCTCTTCCCTCTTGCATCTCCCTCCCTCCCACCCTCCCTTTGTGACCACGCTCCCTCTAGGTGGTCACAAAGCACCAAGCTGATCTCCCTGTGCTATGCGGCTGCTTCCCACTAGCTATCTATTTTACATTTTGACCGTCTTCTTAAAGTAGGCTTTTCCATCTCATGAATTATTTTCTCAGGGAAAAAAGTGAGATTATTGGATCAAAGAGTGTGTGCATTTTCATGGTACTTGCAGTGGTAATGCCAAGTTGTTTTCAAAAAGGATCATTTCCCATCAATACGTGAGAAGATGAGTTTGACTATAACTCAAGAGGCATTTGGTGTTGCAGTGACAAACCTTTGTTCTTCTTTGTTGCTATTTTAATAGATGAGAAATGACTTCCCATTTGATTAACAGAGGGATGGAGCCTTTCTCTTCTTGTGTATTTACTAAAGATACCTCTGTGTATGTGGATTTCCTGTTCAGCCCATTCATCTGTTGGCATCTTCAAGTTTTCAGAACGATTTGTGTGAACTCTTTGTATTATAGAGTTATCAACACTCTGCCTGACACATCGCTACACATATTTTTCCTAGACTATTTCTATTTTAGTTATCTTGTTCCTTTCCCACAAAGCTTTTGTACTTTTATATTTTTGAATCTGTTGGTTTTTTTTTTCATTTGTACTTTCTTCTATTAGTATGAAACTTGAGAAGTTATCACTCCCTCCAGAGAACAGTTAAATATTTCTTGCTAAGTTGTTTTTTTTTTCTTTTCATTTGACTTCTCCGTTTGATTCTCTAATCTCTCCAGAGTGTATTTTTTGGTGTGTGAGATAAAGTGTGTTTCTGAATTAATTACTTTTCCTCAAAATTACCAGTTATCACAGCATAATTTATCAACCAAGAATTCCTTTCTCCATTGTTTGGTGAGCCCTACTTTGTAATACATTAAATTCTTCATGCAATTAGGTCTGGATTTTTAAATTCAGATCCACATTTCTATATTTGTGCCTGCTCTATAGTATTTTAAATTATTTTGCTTGATAATATATTTTTATATTTAGTTTCCTCTCATTTTTCCCTTTACGGAATTGTATTTACTGTTCTCATCTGTTTATTTTCAAATGATTTTAGAATAATTTTATTTAATTCCTTGAAGGAATCCTTTTGAGATTTTGATTCGAATCAAATTAAATTTATAAATTAGCTTTGGGGAAAATTGACATCTTTATAACATAAAGTCTTCCCATCTGGGAGCAGTTATTTTCTCTATTTATTCAAGTCAACTTTTACAACTCACAATAAAGTTTGGTAGTTTTCTTAAGTGGGTCATGCATATCTCTAGTTAAATTTACTCCCAAGTAGTTATAACTCTTTGATGCTCCTATGAATGGGTTCTCCTTTTTAACTTTATTTTATATTTATGCCTGGCTAGAATACAGTGATAGAATAATCAATTTTAAAAATTATGCTTCTTATTTATTGTATAACCAAGATGGCAATAAAAATTTCAGAATTCATAAAGAAAACAAGGGAGTAACCCACAGTCTCACCATTTTCACAAGCAAATGGTTTAAATTTTTCTGTGGCTCCTTCTAGAACTTACCCACAGACAGATGCTGTGCACAACTGTAACCGCAGTGGTGATCTGTTTGGCATCCCGTGGCTTCTCTTATATCGTAAGCATTTTCCCTTCATGCTGCAGAGTTTTGCTAAAGATCCCCTTTAATGGTGAGCCATGGGGACTGAAGGTTGGTTCTCAGATGTCCTGAGGGGTGTATGGGGGCGAGGGAGACGGCTGTGGCTGTGGCCATGGTGTGGAAGGTGCTGTGATTGACATGGAGCTGGTGGAACAGGCAGTACAGGGAGCTGCCTTGTTCCCAGCAGGGCTTGCCAGGGCTAGGCTGATCCCAGCTCCATGAACCTCCATGGAAACAGCAGGAGCAAGGAATCAGAAGCACCCTCTGCAGGAGAAATGGGGAGATGAGTTTGGAATCAACTGATTGAAACGGTCCTCTACAGTCTGGATGAACAGGATACTTGCCAGATCTCTCTGGCTTTGGGGCCAGGTGGGCACAGTGTACATCTCATTGGTATGTCTCCTTCCCTCATCATTCCTCCTCTTAAACGTTTACTGAGTGCCGAGAGAATGCTGTTGGGTGCAAGAGATACAGATGAGCAAGACAAGCTCAGATGTGAGCTACAGTATCACCCCACCCTGCTGCTGCTTCTGATGGAGAAAAATGAACATCCATGCCGACCAGTCTCACTTTAAATCCATGGTGTAAGGGGACACTTGCTCCATGTATTGCGTTTCTCCATTCCCTTTGCCTTCTTGTCTCTTTTCGTATCACTAACACCTTCCCTCATCTGTGCTGCCCACCCTCCACTAGCAGAAGACTTGCTTCCTCTATATTTCAGTGAGAAATAGAAGCCAGTGGAAGAGAACGCTCTCTTCCTCACCACCCAGTTAGCTTTACCACCAGTCGGCGCTCCAGACAATGCTCTGGGTCCCTCCGGACAAGTCCACGCCCTCCCCTGAGGCAGCCCTCCCTTTGGGCTGTACGCTCGGTCCCCTCTTGCTCACTCAAGGCTGTCCCAGCAGATCTCCCTTCTCTCCTTTGTTGTGGAGCTTCCTCCTCTGTTGATCTTTTCCACCAGCTTATAGACTGTGCTGTCTCCTCCTGCCTTAAAAAATCCCTGGCTTGGCCGCACTCCCTCTGCATTACTGCCCCACTTCCCCGCCTCTTCACAGCGCCATCTGTGCTCTCTGCTCCAGTGCCTTCCCTCCATTCACTCCTGAATCCACTGCAGCCAGGAGCGAGCCCTCAAGACTCTATCAGAACTGCCCCTCTCAGAGTCCACGTTGCTCCGTCCAGGGATGCAGTCATCTCAGTTCCCCTCTTACCTGACCCATCAGTAGCCTCTGGAACACTGGACGCCACCCCTGCCCCCTTTCCACAGGGCTGGAGAGCAGGGGTAGCGGGCTGTTTCCTCCCAGCTCTCTGGCCAGCCTTCCCGGTTCTGTTGCTGGGTCCTTCTCACCTCCCTGCCCTCCACTCGTTGCCGTGTCCCAGCCTCAGACTTTGAACCTCTTCTCTCTTCCAGTGACACTCCCTTCTCCGGTGATCTTCATCTTTCTCATACCTTTAAATGCCACGTACGTACCAATGACTCCCAAGTACAGCCAGCCACTTTTCTCCACTCCAGACTCATTTGTCCTCTTGGATGGTTTCTCCGATGAGCATGTCTGCAGCCAAGCTCAGTTCTTCAGCCCAAGCAGTCTCCCCGCGTCGTCTCCATCTGCCCATAATTCCAGGTGCTCAGGCCTACATCATGAGGTCCCCTCATTCTCCTCTGTTCCCCTTGCCTGAGCAGCCCATCCTTCCATCTTGCCCCACTTACCACCCTGATGGCTGCTGCTCTGGTCTCAGCCACCACCGTCTCTCACTCGGATTATTGGAACGGTCTCCCTGCCTCTGCCCTTGTTCCTTCAGTCTGTTCTTAATGGCAGCCAGCGTGATGCTGATACGAACAACTAATATCACATCACTCCGCTGATCAAAACCCCCGATTGCTCCCCATACCACAGTGTAAAATCTCCCATTGGACTGGGGCTGATGTTCCTGGGAGCTGATTGGTCTTGTCAGACGGTTTGAGGGTTGAGGGTGCTTTGGCCCTCATGGACTGTGCTTCTCCAGTCAGCCTGGTGGGGTCCATGGGTCTGTCTGTTGACCCTGAGTGACATGGACTTATGAGTCCACCTGTCAAGCTTGTAGTTCTGATGGCAGTGGGCTCTTGGGCCCCAGTGTGATAAGGGCTATAGGGCAGAGCATATTTTTCTTCACCTCTAAGCTGGGGCAGACATAGTGACATGAGGTGTGTGTAAGACCAGTTCCTGCTGCTGAGCAGGGGGGCGAGGTTTGCCACTCTCCTGCAGCCATCACCCTGGAGCTTGTCTGGGGCGTCCTGGCGCCTGCACTGCCTGCCATTCATGAGGCCGGCGTAGCCGTCAGTGCTGGCTCACAGAAGGACCCTGACAAAGTTATCTGGCGATTTGAGTGCTGCCACCTTGGGGCTTGTAGTGGTAATGGTTGCGGTGAAGCTTGAGAGTCTGATGACCGAGGCGCCATTTTGGGGAGGCTACCAACCAAGATGCTTTTCTCCTAGAATGTACCTGAAGGGCCGGTGTGGGTGTTCAGTAGGACTTCTGGGTCCTCATGAGGGTCTACCTTGTTTCCAATTTCTGACTCAATTCAGGAGCAAGTTTCTAGAGAGAACGGTGATCACGTTCTAGAAACACAGGGCCCCAGAAAAGCCTCCTTTGTGGGGATATGACCCAGGTCTTGGGCCGAACGTTGCTACAGGGAACCTCCCTGATCAAAAATGTACATGAGCACACGCTCTCCAAACGAAAGACACCATTACTGCCCTTAGAGGGTCCTGACTGGATACAATGGGCTCTCTCAAGCTCCTTGAACATGTTCTCGGTGGGCTGTGCCTGCTCCTTCCAGCTGAGGGGCTTCTTGTCCAGGAGACATTGGGGTCTCTTGGTGTCTGCTGCTGCACTCAGCTCTGGCATAGCGAGCAGGTACATCAGTGGTGAGGTTCTGACCTGTAGGGAAGGCAGCCCGTGATCAGAAGTGAGAGTCCTGTCCTCTTGCACACACTCAGGTTCTGCTGTGCACAGCTTGGCATTGTCAGAGCATCTCTGGGCAGCTGAGAGCACTGCTGTGGGGGTCTTTTTCCCAGGAGGCAGTGGTATGACTTAGCAGCCAGCACCTTTGGTGGAGGTAGAACGTAGAAGGGACTGAGGAGCTCTGGAGGGCGGCACTGGGCCTGCATGGAGCGCATGTCAGAGCTGGAAGATGCAACCCTGGCAGTTCTCAGCACGCCCGAGCCGAGGTACTGACCAAGGAGGAGTTCCCTGGAGTCTGCGTGCACATCCTCTATTGATCTGGATCCCAGCCACTTTCTGACTCGGGTGTCTAGGTAACCTCAGAAAATCCCAGGAAAATCCCAGGACAGTAGGAGTCCTGAGCTAAAAACACAGGGCTCAGAATTTAGGTTGATCGCATGAGATCTCATCCAAACTGGGAAACCTCTGAAAGTTGGTGCTATTAATAATTATGCTAAACAACAAGTGCATCGTAGCGGTGTAGGGCAAAGAAGGAGGTGTGGTCACCCTGCTGGGGTGCACTTCGTGGAGGGGGATGGCCAGCTCTGTCCTGTGGTCTCTCTGGTGGCCCAGCTGATGGTCAGAGGTCTGCCTGAGTATCACATCCTCAGGATGAGCCTCCTCTCTGTTCTCTTGGGTCCTGGCACAGTGCAGACAGCCCATTTGAGCGAGGGGGCTGGGCCGAACGGAAGTATAGTCCTTCATGTGCATTATTTCTCGTTGCAAAAGGCACTTGATAAACCAGTAGCAGCAGCTACCTTTAACTAATTGATAAATTAGTTGGGGCCCCGACACAGTGCTCTGGACTTTTCCTTAGTTATCTCTTGCTTTGAGGTGGCCACCTAATTTTCAGTTAGGGGTGAATTCGTGAACGCTCTGACCCACTCCTTCAGGGATACCTTGGAGAATTTGGTGGCCTTTACAATCCGGGCTTCTCGTGTGGCATATCTCCTTCTGTCTGGCCTTGGTTCCTCTCCACCCTCACTGAGCCTCCTTCCCCACCGGGCCTCCTGTGCCCCAGGCATACTGGCTACTTCCATGCCTCCAGGCCTGTCTCGTGCACCTTTCTGCATTTCACCCTCTCATCCTTGAGGGTCCTGTCTATGGATCCTTCCAGTCTTCAGACAGAGTGGTCCCCCTGTCCTTCTCCCTAATTCCCCACTGCACCAGCAGGAGTCAGAGTCATATGTCACGTGTCTACCTCCCCCACCAGCCTGGGGCTCTCCCGAGAGCAGGAAGCATGATCTACAGAAACATGGTTTGACTCAGCAGACACACATGGCTGTTTGTGTCTGTGACCTAGGACCTGGGACCTTGTAGGTGGTAGCCCAAACCAGTGGGTTTCCTGCTGGGGGCAGGGGGGCAGGGTCCTGAGGGCCCTAATTTTTCCCCTGTGGTCCTCTGTGTGGGCACTGATGGCTTCTCACTGACAAGGGAGGGTAGGTAATACTGATGGGGCATTTGTGGGGTGCCAGGCCCTGAGTGCAGAGCTTTGTTAATTCCGCCACATGGTGTAGGCACTGCTGTCGTCCCTACTTCACAGATGAGGAAGAGAGGTTATAAGTCCGGTGACTCTGTCTTGGTCACGTATCTGGTGTCTGGCAGAGTGGTGATTTCATCCTGCGTCTGATCCGATTCCAGGATCTTAACCATATGCTGAGCTGCTGAGAAGCATTCCCTCCCTGCCCTTTGTGGAGGGCAGTCCTACTGCAAATTCCCACTGCCGATTCCTGTGGCCTCACTCGTGGGAGGGAGCTGGGGCCTTGTGGAGCCCATGGTAGTTTCTCCAAACCGGTGAAAAGGCAGGAGAGGGAAAGATAACCTGGGGAAAGCCGGGAATTTTTTCCCTGATGATAGAGTCTCGGTGGCTGCCTCCATCTCCATCCCTCGCCCATCCAGAGATGGGAGTACACAGGCTGCTCCCCAAGGCATTTTTCCTAGGTCCTTGATGATGGCCAGGTTCCCAGGGTCACTGCCCAGCGGTGGTCCAGGCTTTCCACTATCCCTGTTTCCTTATTTGTAAAATGGGGAGATCAAATATGTATTCCCTGGATTGTGGTGAGGATTGAGATTGAGCCTATATACATACGTCTATACCTTTATATACCTCTGCCTCTATCTCTATCTGCATATATGTCTAATCTGTACCTATAGCTACATTTATATATATTAATATGTAATGTATATATTAATCTAGATCTACACCTATACCTACAGCTACACCTACCTATCTCAGAGCAGTGTTGGCAGGCAGTGAGTACTGTGCATGTGTTAGCTGACTTGTGATTATTCTTACTGAAGCCAAGTGCTGGGGCCCAGGGCTGGGCCTCTCTGAGGGTCAGGAAACACGCCTGCTTTACGCTGCCCACCCCACGCTGCCCTCTGTCTCCTCCTTGGCCTGCGCGGCCCCCAGGCCTGACCTTCTGGTATGGTTCAGGTTTCCCGTTTTGCTGACCTGTTCGTCAGGGACTCAGGGCCTGGGCATTTAAACAGCTTGTTTATTAGAAGCGGCCCCTTTCTTTCTGTGTCTGACGTCTCCCTGTGAATCTCCTTTGTGGATCATTAAGAATGTCACATTTGGTTTAGGCGAGTGTGTCACCACAGGGCTTCTCTGTGAGCATCACATACAGGGCGGTCCTGAAGGTGCCACCCAGGAACTCCCTCGCTGGCAGCCTGAGACTGAGTGGGAGATGGTGTCTGGCCCACGCGTCGTCCTGATGGTGGCAGTGCCCTGGCTCTGGGGACGCAGCGCCTCACCGGGCTACTGAGTTTGACAGTGCCGGTGCTGGGGGTGGCGTTTGCAGGAGCGCCCTCAACCCTCCTCCGACCTGGGAGGGGCAGAGGCAAAGGTCTCTGACCAGCAGGACAGCCCCTTTCTCGCCTGTCCTGATGTCACCTCACTGTGGGGGGAGAACTGTTGACAGGTGGAGTGTGAGGCCAACGGGGCCCGCGTGGGGCTGGGTGCAGGTAGGGGTGCGCATTACTGTACACTCCAGTGACCCCACAGCTGTTGTCCCTGTTGCGTATCATGACAGTGAGGCCTGAGGATGGCAAGGCTGTCCCAGGCCACCCTGCCGCTTGGGGCAGAGCCCACCTGAGTGACCACAGGCCCCCTTCGTTCTTCTGAAGCACAGTGCCCACCCAGCCCTGCTGTAGCACCTAACCCCACGCCCCTCTGCTGTGACTCTGCCCTTTCCTCGGACTCTGACCTGGGATGCCAGGAGCCCCCATGTTCTTTTCTCTGATATTTACTGTGGGAATCTGGTTGAGCCCTGGAGGCAAATCTCATAGGACTGTGGGATCGCTCCTATTACTGGATCCCCTGGAGTTTTAACTCTCAGAGTTGCCCACAATGAACCTCTAGTAATTCATCAGCTACAATCCCGATTTTCCTTCCCACCACTGGTTCCCACAGCAGTTTCCACTCACGAGTCTCTGCTCCAGTAAACGGCAGCTACCTATATTCACCTGTCTATCCAGTCTTGGGGGCAGTGATTTTGCCCTGTGTACTCTTCTCTCATGGATCCAGGAAGAGTTGTTGATTTTTCAGTCTGTTATGCTTTTTACTTGTTTTCTTTTTTGGACAGAGTGATGACTTCCAAGCTTCTTATGTGCAGAACAGGAAACTGCAAGTCTGCTTTTTTTAAAACAAATTTTTAATAGAATCTGAGGTCATTGAATTCACTCTTTTATAAATATATAATGTCCTTCATTGTCTCTTGTAACAGTTTTGACTTAAAGTCTATTTTTTCCTGGTATTAGGATAGCCATTCCAATTTTCCTTCGGTTACTATGTTCAGGGAATAAGTTTTTCCAACCTTTCACTTCCAACCTACTTATGTCTTTGGATTTAAAGTGAGTTTTTAATAGACAGCATATAGATGAATTAATATTTTAAAAAATCCATTCTTCCAGTCTCTACCTTTGATTGGAGAGCTCAACTCATTTATTTTTTTATTTTTATTTTATTTTTATTTTTTTATTTTTTGCGGTACGCGGGCCTCTCACTGTTGTGGCCTCTCCCTGTTGTGGCCTCTCCCGTTGCAGAGCACAGGCTCCGGACGTGCAGGCTCAGCGGCCATGTCCCACGGGCCCAGCCGCTCCACGGCATGTGGGATCTTCCCGGATTGGGGCCCGAACCTGCGTCCCCCGCACCGGCAGGCGGACTCCCAACCACTGCGCCACCAGGGAAGCCCGCTCAACTCATTTATATTTAAAGTAATTATTGTTAAGGGTTGACTTATTCTGCCATTTTGCTATTTGTTTTCTGTATGTCTAATAGCTTTTCCCCCTTATTTCTTTATTACTGCTTTTTTGGGGTATATATTTGATTTTTTTTTTGGTAGCAAGCCATTTGATTCCTCTTTCATTTCCTTTTGTGTATATTTCTTAGATAGTTCCTTTGTGGTTCCCATGAGGATTACATTTAACCTCCTAAATTTATAGCAACGTAGTTTGAATTGATTCTAACTTAAGTTCAATAACAATTGAAGAGCGCAACTAGGCTCCTGTACGACTACATCGCCCTTTATATCATTATCACAAGTCACATCTTTATACATTGTGTGTCCATTAACATAGATATGTAATTTAAAAAATGCATTTGTCTTTTAAATCATTTAGGAAATTTAAAAAATGGACTTAGAATACAATAACGATGACTTCTACATTTGCCCATGTAGTTACCTTTACTGGAGATTATGATTTCTTCATACAGTTTTGAATCACTCTCTAGTGTCCTTTCATTTTAACCTGAAGGACTCCCTTTAGCATTTCTTTTAGGGAAGTTCTAGTGGTAACAATCTCCCTTATCTTTTGTTTATCTGGAAATGTCTTAATTTCACTTTCATTTTTTTATTGTGGTAATATATATATAACATAGAATTTATCGTTTTAACCATATTTAAATGTACATTACAGTGGCATTAAGTATATTCACCTTGTGCAATCACCACCCTCCATCTCCAGAACTTTTTTTTTTTTTTTGCGGTGCACGGGCCTCTCACCGCTGTGGCCTCTCCCGTTGCGGAGCACAGGCTCCGGACGCGCAAGCTCAGCGGCCATGGCTCACGGGCCCAGCCACTGCGCGGCATGTTGGATCCTGCTGGACCCGGGCACGAACCCTCGTCCCCTGCATCAGCAGGCGGACTCTCAACTAGTGCGCCACCAGGGAAGCCCCAGAACTTTTTTTATCTTCCCAAACTGAATCTTTGTACCCACTGAGCAATAACTCCTTATTCTCCTTCTCCCCTTCTCCTGGTGATAACCGTTCTGCTTCCCGCTTCTATGAATTTAACTATTCCACACACCTTATATAAGTAGAATCATATAGTATTTGTCCTTTGATGACTGGTTTATTTCATTTAGCATAATCTCTCTCTCTTTTTTTAAAAAAATAAATTTATTTACTTATTTATTTTTGGCTGCATTGGGTGTTCGTTGCTGAGCGTGGGCTTTTCTCTAGTTGCAGCGAGCGGGGGCTACTCTTCTTTGCGGTGTGCGGGCTTCTCATTGCAGTGGCTTCTCTTGCTGCAGAGCACAGGCTCTAGGCGCGCGGGCTTCAGTAGTTGTGGCTCGCGGGCTCTAGAGTGCAGGCTCAGTACTTGTGGCTCATGGGCTTAGTTGCTCCGCAGCATGTGGGGTCTTCCTGGACCAGGGCTCAAACCTGTGTCCCCAGCACCGATAGGGGGATTCTCAACCACTGCGCCACCAGGGAAACCCTATCTCTCACTTTTGAAGGGAAGTTTTGCTGGATGTAGAATTTTTAGTTGAAAGCTTTTTTCCCCCACAACTTTAAACATGTCATCCCCACAGCCTTCTGGCCTCCTTCCTTCCTTTCTTTTTTTTTTTTTTTTTTTTTGTGGTACGCAGGCCTCTCACTGTTGTGAACTCTCCCCTTGCGGAGCACAGGCTCCGGATGCACAGGCTCAGCGGCCATGGCTCACGGGCCCAGCTGCTCCGCAGCATGTGGGATCTTCCTGGACCGGGGCACGAACCCGTGTCTCCTGCATCGGCAGGCGGACTCTCAACCACTGCACCACCAGGGAAGCCCTGGCCTCCTTCCTTTCTGATGAGAAACTGGCTGTTAATCTTACTGAGTGTTATGGGTTGAATTGTCACCCCCCCCTCAAAATTCATATTAAAGCCTAGCCCATAGTATCTCAGAATGTGACCTTATTTGGAAGTAGGATCACTGCATGTGTAATTAGTTAAGATGAAATCATTAGGGTGGGCCTTAATCCAATATGACCTCTATTCTGATAAAAAGGAGAAATTGGAACACAGAGCTAGACACACATACAGGGAAGACTATATGAAGAGACACAAGGAGAAGACAGCCATATAGAAGCTAAGGAGAGAGGCCTGAAACAGATCCTTCCCTCACAGCGCTTGGAAGGGACCAACCTGGTGATAACCATAAATTTCTGTTTTGTAGATACGTTCATTTGTACCATTTTTTTAGATTCCACATATAAGCAATATCAGATGATATTTGTCTTTCACTTTCTTCATTCAGTATGACAATCTCTAGGTCCATCCATGTTGCTGCAAATGGCATTATTTTGTTCTTTTTTATGGCTGAGTAATATTCCATCGAATATATATACCACATCTTCTTTATCCATTCCTCTGTCGTTGGACATTTTGGTTGCTTCCATGTCCTGGCTATTGGGGAAAGGCTGGGGGTAGGGATAAACTGGGAGATTGAGATTGACATATACACACTACTATATATAAACTAGGTAACTAATAAGGACCTACTGTAAAGCACAGGGAATTCTACTCAATACTCTGTAACAACCTCTATGGGAAAGAATCTAAAAAAGAGTGGATATATGTATATGTATAACTGATTCACTTTGCTGTACACCTGCAACTAACACAATATGGTAAATCAACTGTACTCCAATAAAAATTAAAAAAAGAAAAAGAAAGGACCAGCCTCGATTTCAGACTTCTGTCCTCCAGAACTGTGAGACAATAAATGTCTGTTGTTTAAACCACTCAGTTTATGGTATTCTGTTAACAGCATCTACAGTAAACCAATATATTGGTGATCTCTTGGACATGATTAGTTGCTTCTCTTTTACTGCCTTTAAAATTCTCTCTTTGTCTTTCAGTGGTTCCCACAGATCACTGACTTAGTCAAATTGGGCTGCCATAACAAAATATCATAGACTTCAACAAGAGAAATTATTTTCTCACAGTTCTGGAGGTTGGGGAAGTCCAAGATCAAGTTTCCAGCAGATCTGGTTCCTGGTGAGGACTCTCTTCCTAGGTTTCAGGAAGCTGCCTTCTCACTCTGTCCTTACACGGTAGAGAGAGAAAGCTAGTTTTCTGATGTCTCTACTTATAAGGACACTAATTCTATTGGATGAGGGGTCCACACATATGACCTAATTTAACCTTGCCTGATTTCCTTACTCCAAATACAGTCATACTGGGTGGAAGGGCTTCAACATATGAATTTCGGGGGGACATAATTCAGTCTGTAGTAGTCACTTAGGAGATCATTATTCATTCATAACAGTTTTGAGTTGTTGTCTAGTGTCCTTTCATTTCAACCTGAAAGACCCCCTTTAGCATTTCTTATACGGAAGGTCTAGTGGTAACAAACTCCCTCAGCTTTTGTTTATCTAGGAGTGTCTTAATTTCACTTTAATTTTATTTTTTATTGTGGTAATGTGCCATGTTGGAGGGGGATGGGGCAAGGGCAAGTAAAAATGTTACAGTGCTTTTCTACTGTTTTCGAGTTGCCTTTTTTTGTGGTTAAGTGTTGTGTTGCTTGCTGTAAACCTTTGACTGTTTTGCAGATTTCTGACAGAGTTGGTTCTGGCAGTTTATTCTTGTGATGATGATGATGATGATAATGATAATGATTTTGATGTTTCTATAGAAAGATTAGAGCTTAGAGCTGTCAATTCTGCCATTTTTGTTCCACCTTCATTTTTTTGGAAAGCTATTTTTGATGGGTATAAAAATCTAGGTTGATAGTTTTTCTTTTTCAGTACCTTAAAGATTTGTTCCACTGTCTTCTCTTTTCCATTGTTTCTGGTAAGAAATTTACTGTCATCTTTATTCTTGTTCCTCTGTACATAACACACCTTATTTCTTAGGCTGCTTTTAAGATATTCTGTTTATCCTGGTTTTGAACATTATGATGTGTCTTGATGTAGTTTGTTTCTTCATGTTTCTTGTGCTTTGGGATTTCTTAAGTTCCTTGTATCTGTGTGATTATAGTTTTTATAAAATTTGGAAAATTTTCATGAACTATTTCTATAAAATTTTTTTTCTTTTCTTCTCCCTCTCCTCTCCTCTTCTCTCTCTTTTCTGCTTCTCTGGGACCCCAGTCACACATCTATTAGACTGCTTGAAGTTGTCCCTCAGCTCAGTAATATTCTTTTCGTTCTTTCCCTTTCTTTTTTCTTTCTCTCCCCTTTCTGCTTCCTCCCTCCCTTCCTTCCTTCCTTCCTTCCTCCTTCCCTCCCTCCCTCTCTCTCTTCCTCCCTCCCTCCCTTCCTTGCTCCCCTTTCTCCCTCCTTCTCCTCTTTCTTTTTTCTTTCCTCTTTTTTCTTTAGTTCCTTTTTTTGCTTCTTTTTAAGAAAAATTTTTATTGAAATATAGTTGATTTACAATGTTGTGTTAGTTTTAGGGGTATAGCAAAGTGCTTCAGTTTATCTATCTATCTATCTATTATCTATCCTTTTTTTTTTTTTTTTTTTTTTTGCGGTACACGGGCCTCTCACTGTTGTGGCCTCTCCCGCTGCGGAGCACAGGCTCCGGATGTGCAGGCTCAGCGGCCATGGCTCACGGGCCCAGCTGCTCCGCAGCATGTGGGATCCCCCCAGACCAGGGCACGAACCCATGTCCCCTGCATCGGCAGGTGGACTCTCAACCACTGCGCCACCAGGGAAGCCCTATCTATTCTTTTTTAGATTCTTTTCCATTATAGGTTATACTAAGATATTGAGTGTAGTTCCCTGTGCTATACAGTAGGTCCTTGTTGGTTACCTATTTTATATATAGTAGTGTGTATATTCTATTCCCAAACGCCTAATTAATCCCTTCTCCTCCCCTTCCCCTTTGGCAACCATAAGTTTGTTTTTGATGTCTGTGAGACTATTTCTGTTTTGTAAGTAAGTTCATTTGTATCATTTTTTTGATTCCACATATAAGTGATTTCATATGATATTTGTCTCTTTCTGACTGACTTACTTCACTTAGTATGATAATCTCTAGGTCCATCTGTGTTGTGGCAAATGGCATTATTTCATTATTTTTTATGGCTGAGTAATATTCCATTGTATACATGTACCACATTTTCTTTATCCATTCATCTGTCTATGGGCATTTAGGTTCCATGTCTTGGCTATTGTAAATAGTGCTGCTATGAACATTGGGGTGCATGTATCTTTTTGAATTATAATTTTCCCCAGATATATGCCCAGGAGTGGGATTGCTGGGCCATATGGTAACTCTATTTTTAGTTTTTTAAGGAACCTCCATACTGTTCTACATAGTGGCTGCACCAATTTCCATTCCCACCAACAGTGTAGGAGGGTTCCTTTTTCTCCACACCCTCTCCAGCATTTAGTTTTTGTAGAGTTTTTGATGATGGCCATTCTGAGCAGTATAAGATAAAACTCTATTTCATTTTCTATACTTTCTTTTACCATGTCTTTTTTTGTAATTTTTTTTTATTTTTGGCTGTGTTGGGTCTTCGTTTCTGTGCAAGGGCTTTCTCTAGTTGCGGCACGCGGGGGCCACTCTTCATTGCGGTACGTGGGCCGCTCACTATTGCGGCCTCTCTTGTTGCAGAGCACAGGCTCCAGACGTGCAGGCTCAGTAGTTGTGGCTCATGGGCCCAGTTGCTCTGCGGCACGTGGGATCTTCCCAGACCAGGGCTCGAGCGCGTGTCCCCTGCATTGGCAGGCAGATTCTCAACCACTGCGCCACCAGGGAAGCCCTTTTACCATGTCTTTAAGTTCACTAATCTTTTTTTTCTACTATATCTAATCCAACATTAATGTAATTCATTAAAAATTTTTTTTTAAATTTTTGGCTATGTTGGGTCGTTGTTGCTGCATGTGGGCTTTTTCTAGTTGTGACAAGCGGGGGCTACTCTTTGTTGTAGTGCCTGGGCTTCTCATTGCGGTGGCTTCTCTTGTTGCAGAGCACGGGCTCTAGGTGTGTGGGCTTCGGTAGTTACAGCATGTGGGCTCAGTAATTGTGGCTTGCGGGCTGTAGAGTGCAGGCTCAGTAGTTGTGGCACACGGGCTTAGTTGCTCCACGGCATGTGGGATCTTCCTGGACCAGGGCTCGAGCCCATGTCCCCTGCATTGGCAGGAGGATTCTTAACCACTGTGCCACCAGGGAAGCCCTGTAATTCATTTTTTAATCTCATAAACTGTAGTTTTTCTCTCTAAAAGTCTAATTTGCATCTTATTTTAATTCTTTCATGTCTCTCCTTAACTTTTGAACATTCGGCATGTAAAAATGACTGTTTTAATATCTTTGTTTGCTAATTCTGACATCTGTACCAGTTCTGGTTTGGTTTTGACTGATTGATTTTCTCTGCATATGGTTTGCATTTTTCTGCTTCTTTACATACCTCATGAGTTTTGTTGGATTACATGCATTGTGATGGATATTTTTATGTTCCTAGAAGTATTCTTGAACTTTATTCTGGGGTGCCGTTAAGTTACTTGGAACCAGTTTGATCCTTTTGAGTCTTGCTTTTACATTTGTCAGGCAGGACTACAGCTATTACTGCTAAGGCAGAGCCTTTGTGTATAATCTCCCCAGCATTTTGTGAATCATGAGGTTTTCTAGTCTGATTGGAAATAGGCACTGTTCTTAGCCCTGTGTAAATGTCAGGCACTAGTCCCTCAAATATTTCTGGATGGTTCTTTTCCTGGTGTTGGAAAAGATTTACTCTGCTAAATACTTAAGTGGGACCTTCTGAAGATTCTGATTTCTCTGTCTGTGTACATCTCTCTACTTTCTGGTACTCTGTCCTGTGAACTCTGGCTGTCTTTGTCTCCCTGAACTCTCAGCTTCAAATCCTTACTTCAGGGCATCTGCTGGACTCTTCTTGTGTGCCCAACCCCTATGTCACCCTGGAAACTCTCTTAGGACAGGAAGATGTCCACAGAGCTCACCTTACTTTAATCTCTCAGGGATCACTGTCCTTTGTTGTCTCATATCCAGTATCTTAAAAACCATTTTTTAATATATTTTACCCCCTTTTTTTGTTTGTTTCAGGAGTGGGGGTAAATCTGGTCCCTGTTCCTCCATCTTGGTCAGAAGCAGAAGTCCAAATGTTATTATTTTTAATAGTGATAATTTGGTTTTATTTAATGATCGAGAGAATGGAATGCATAAAGATGTAAGGGATGGTGGAGAGGAGACAATTGTTGGAATGAGGTGGGAAGGGGTGATTTAATTATTTAACTTGCTACTGATCAATACTCTTTGCCAGGCTCCTGTGGGTATTGGGTGGAATAATTTATAGCCCCTGCCTTCTAGAAGCCCATGATCTGAAGAGGTGGGGGAAGTGGTTTATAGTTGTTTTAATCAGGAGATACAGTTGCTGAGACAAAGCAGGTGTTTCATGTTTCCAAACTATGAAGAATTAGGTTCATTTAAAACATGTTTCATTGACTGAAATTATAAATGCTGTTCCAGGAAGGGCTACAAATCAGGGTAGATTTGTTCAGCCCTTACAGGAAGAGGATGGTTAGTTTTGTGAAGAGGTTGTGGGAAGGAGCTTGAGATCTGGGGTTAGAAGACCTACATGTGAGCCCCAGGGTCCTCTCCCCTTAGGGAGTATTAGTGCCTGTATGCACAGTAAAATGCAATAATGGGAGGCATCTTGGAGGGTTTTCATGGGGTGCATATGTAAGGTACCCAGCATGGAGCCTAGCATCTAGGAGGTGATCAGAAAATGTGGTTCCCATGTCTTTGTGCAGAATGAGCTTTGCTTTGTGTCTTTGCACAGCGTGACTCTCTGATGGGCATTTCCTCATGAGTCCCAAGTATCTAGGCATGCCAGAGTCAGACCCTCGCCAGAAAGAAGCTGGGGGGGGGGGCTTTGGTTTGTGGACTGCATTCTGAGAGGTGCAGTTTCTGGCTCTTATGGGACTCCTTGTTCATTAGGAGTCACCCCTGTTATGCCCCTAAATAAGACAAGTCTGAAGGCTTAGAGGGACAGCAGGAAGCAAACGGGAGGTGCCCCTGTCTCCAAGAAGCTGCTGTCCACCTGCCTCAAAAGTGTCTTCTGTTTGGGACTAAAGGACAGAGAAATCTTTCTTAGATGGGGCCTGAGGAAAGGGCCGTCTGTGGCCAGGGAGGAAGAGAGGAAGGTCAGAGGACCAGGAGGGACGTGAGGATGAGGACAAGAAGATACTTAATCAGCAAGGGGTCCGTGGAGGCCCGGGTTCAGGTGCCCCAGAGGAGCCAGAAATGGGACTTCTCAGAATGCTGCCATTTGTCTTTGTGTGTGGGAGGAGGCGTGGGGGGCATAACTTGGAGCATTAGCTGGTGACCTCAGCGAGCCCAGCACACCAGCAACCTGGGGCCACTCTCTGCTCCGTGTGAGTGACAGGTGGCGTTATCTCAGATACAGCCTGTCTCACGGTGGCTGGATGGTACCCGAGCCTTCCCATGCCAGGGCTTAGGGCTCAGCCTGGCTCATCCCAGTCCCTGCCTACCAGGCATCTTCGAGTCAATCAAAAGAACTGGCAGCTGTGAACAATGAAGGACTCCCAAAGTGCTAGGCACTTTACATGCAGTGTTTGTACTCTGGATCCTTTAAGAATGCCCTTGGGGGATAGGTATGGCTGCATCTATTTTATGATAAGGAAAATGGGGTTCACAGAGGTGAAGGGACTTCTCCAAGGTCACAGGTATGTCTTAACTTGGATTTGAACCCAAGTCTGTCTGCCTCTAAACCTCAGTCTTTCTATCACGTCCTACAGTTTCTCTTCCTTTTTCGGATTGTCATGTGGTCCTCAAGGGCCTCTGAAACACAGTCGGAGTAGGCGTACCTCAAAAGCCATGCCATGTTAGTGGCGTCCTGCAGAGTCCTGACACCTGTACTTTCCTGGGCAGGTATGGGAAGCATTTGTTCCTTCTCTCCTTGCTTTGTCAGAAAGTGACAGTAACAAGCAGCCTGCCAATCTTGGCGACTTATTTCCTGCTCAGAGCACGTGTCCCTCATAGGCTGGCCCTGGGGCGCTGCTAGCCTGTTGTCAGCTTATTCACTCCAGGAACCAGGCTGGGCAAGAGCCACTTTGCAAACCACTGCTGGCGATATTGGTAGAGAAGCCAGACCAGCTCTGAAACTTCTGCCTGGAATGAACGCATATCACAACTGCTTGTGTTTCGTTGGCCAGAGCAGGTCACCTGCCAGGCCTGGCTCAGTGGCACTGGGGAGTGATTGGGCGTTGGTGACAGCAACAGTCTACAGTGGATGCTCTGTGCTGTCCCACTGGGGAATGACGTTCAGGGTCCCCGTGATGCTTTCCTGAGCCGCGGGTGCTCAGGGGAGAAGGGTCCTGCTCCCTGCCTCCAGGAGCTCACTGTCTAGTGGCAAGACAGTCATTACCCCACGAAAGGGATGCCTCTGAGTGAGAGGAACTGTGTGTGACACAGGCGAGCACCGGGCTGTGGGGTACACGGGAGCGGTGATGTGTTCTGCTCAGGGAGAATCGCAGCGGGGGGAGCATTTGAACCCTTGGTTCAAAGATAAGAAATCCCTAGCAAGGGGCAAAGAAGGAAGGGGCTCTGCAGTCTGAGGGACAGGGTAGCAAAGGCATGGAGAGAGCATGGGACTGGGTGAAGCCAGTGGCCTGTGTGTTTGGAGCCCAGGGTCCTATGGGGGTTTGGTGGAAAGGGGAAGAGGCTGGCGAGGTTGCAGGGGAGCAGGAATAAGGCTTTCATGGCTTTGCTGTCTCGCTGCTGAGCTGTGGTTGTGGAGTTCCGGCTGGAGGGTGTGGTGGGCACTGGGAATGCCCGTCTGGCCCCCCTCCCCACTTGCATCAGCCTAGCCCAGGTTGCTCCAGGCTGCGACAGGGGTCTCAACGCTGCTCCCCTGCTGGCAGCCTCTGCTCTTCACCCTGGGGGGATGAATCGGCTCCATTCTTCAAGAACAAAAGCTCCTGGGTTGCCAGGGAGATGCAGGGGCTGCTGCCTGCACTTCCTGGAGCTGTGGTTTGGTGTCAGGAAGAGATGGGCACAGATCTCCAGAGGCCTGTTCTGAGCAGGGTGGGGCTGCAGCGAGTAGCCTCTCCCCATGTCATCCTTGTTGAATGGGGCTCTCTGTGGGTTAGAGCTGAGCAGTGGCTCTGGAGTAGGACAGACCTGTGTTTGAGTATGGCTCTGCCAGTGGATGGCTATCCTCAAATTGTTTGGGGTAATATTACCCAGCTTGTCAGGTGGCTGAGATATTTCATGAGAGAACAGGTGGAAAGCCCTCTATCCATTTATTCAATAAATGCTTCTTGCTGTGCACTGTCCCAGAGTCGGAATCCATGCAGTGACATAAGGCTGACATGGACTGTGCTGGCCAGAGAGCCTGGCTGGCACCATGTAGGCACACGGGGACACTCACTAAGTGGTAGTTACTATTGTTCTTGAGGCCAGTAGCTCTGTGGGGCTAGGAGAGGAGTCCCCCCCAGGTTTGGAGCATTTCTGGGAATTGGGGGGAGGGAGACTACCACTCCCTGGTGTCACAGCCCTGCTAGAAAAGGGGTGGGGCTCGTGGGAAGGTTCTGTGGACTTCAGCTCTCTCCTGGTTGTGAGTCCCAGGGCACAGTGGGGAGAGGAGGTTTCCTGAGCCAGTGAAAGCTGCTGCAGTTGGCTTTGGAGCTCACCGTGGAGCCACAGTCCAGGGACGAGTGGGCCTTTCCCCATCTCTCTTAGCAGGCCACAAAGCTGGCTGTGGAGAGCTTGGCTGGAAGGCTCCGAGCTGAGCTGACACTCCATCAGAGACCTGGGATTGGGAGCATGGGGCAAAGGCCCTTCCCTCAGAAAGGATCTGTCTTTCTGTCCCTGCTGCATTAATCCTGCCACCAACTCACACAGGGGCGGGGGAAGCCTTGGGCAAAATTCGGGCAGGACCAGGGTCAGGTGCAGAGTCTGGGGTCTCCTCAGCTGCGTGGAAGTGCTGGGAATCTGGGAGGTGCCTTCGGGGACCTGATATGGTGGTTTGGGTTGTTGATGGCACACAGGAGTGCCCTGTGTGTGGATTCCCCATGATGGGGTTTGGGGAGTGGGAGGGGTGTGCTTGAGGACCTTTCTGTTGGGGTCATTGGTGCTGTGCATTGCAGGCTTGATGGCAGGTCCTGGAGTCACAGGTGTGTTGGAGAGTAAGTGATGATGGGCCGACTGGGGAAGATTGTTGATGGTGTGGTGAGGGGTGGAGATCAGCGAGGATGGGGTGGGGACTGTTGGCTGGGGGGTCATCAGTGCCTGTTCCTGAGCTCTGAAGGATCTGTTTCTTGTCTGCGTACCCCAGGGGGCAGCTTGGGGCTTTCCTGGATAGAGAGGCATCTCGGTGGGCTGGGTCTGGGGGACAAGCAGACGAGGGGCAGGCACAGAAGGGGAGGGGCTGAGCCAGGGCCGTGAGGAGCCAGGGGCTTGGGAGGCTGGGCTGCTGCTCAGCGACTTTGCAGACCCGAAGGGTCATTACTTGCCATTGTCACTGGGGAAAGTTGCAAAATGAAAATTAACTGTCGGAGAAGATTGATTTGTTTGAGGTCTAACCAGGAACAGCCTCTTATTGCTGTAAAATGTTGATTTCCTCTCTCTGCCAACGACAGGTAAGTCTTGGTGGCACTGAAGGAAGACAGACCCCTGATCAGAACCTTACAGAAAACATGGCCTATGGGGCCCAGCTCTCCTCCCTCCATCCTCCAAGGCTGCAGGAGTGGGACTCGGTGTCTGATTTCATTCACAGGGCAAGAACAGATCTGTGGGCCGGCCAGCCACGTGGCAGGGTTGGTGGTAACACTTGGGGCTCTGGATTCAGACACGTCTGGGTTTAAATCCAGCCTGGGCCACTTAGAAGCTTTGTGCCCTGGGCAAGTCTCAGTGTCCTCATCTGTAGAATGGGAGAGGTGTACCTAATTACGTCTTAGACTCTAAAGCTCTCAGCACAGTGCCTGGCACAGGTTATTAGGGGGTTTGGCCTGGACCTTGCTGAAATGATCAGAAGCCAGTGTGATCCAGGACACAGATCACTTTCCCAGTAGCAACATCGGTCAAGTGTGAGCATGAGACTGAGGGCAGGACACAGATCAAAAGGGGGAACAGTCAGGAAAGTAGAGTAGGAGGCTAGTGAGGATAATTCTTGAAGATGAGATTGTCCCAGGTAGGAGTGTCAGGAGCTCACATCTACTGGGGGCTGGGCAGGTGAAGGCCCAGGCCAGGCTGGCCACCTGAAGCCCCATTCTGTCCCCATTGTGTGGCCAGGGAGCTTCTCCTTGTTCATGGCACTTTTCTTGCTTAAATGTGGCTTGGAAGACAGGGGCTGGGCAAGTGCAGATCCTACCTGGTTGGCCCCAGGCCTTGATGGCAGATGGCAGCGTTCAGGGGGCTTCCTGGAGGTTAGGAAATAGCCAGTCCTCCTTTGGGAGCTTCTGGCTGGCAAAGGGTGCCGTTGAGCGTAGGTGGAGGGGCTTCCAAGTCTGTGGGCAGAGGAGGAAGGGGCAGTAGTGACGCGGCGGGCGAGCGTGTGGGAGGTCTCTGTGTCGGGCGTCTGTCTGCCCGCATGCCTGCCTCTCTGTTGCTCTGAAGGAGGCAGGGGCTGGGCCTGCAGCTGCCTGGGCAGAGCGGCTCCTGTGTGGGACACAGCTCTTCTCTCTGGTTACAGACTCACCGCTTCGCTCCCCGCCCACCTCGACAGTCAGCGTGGGGCATCGGGCCAGGCTCGCACGAGTGAGAAGATTGTGGAAGTCTCATTCTCCAGGCAGAGCAGCCAGCCCTCTGGGAGGTGTTCAGGGACTGGCCCTGGCGGGGGACAGCCCCTAGAGGGGTGTGGTGAGCTCAGGCTGGGTGTGAGCTTTGCAGCGATGCATCCAAGGAGCCTGTACCCGAAACTGCAGGGTGGTGGTGAGGGCAGTGAAGCTCAGGGGTCACCCAGCCGTGGGCTGGTCTCTAGCCGGTGAGGCAGGGTACAGACTCCAGCCCTGGGGGCAGGGGTGCAGCATTCTAAGGGGCAGACAAGATACAGGGAAGAGAGGCAGACGGTTTCAGAAAGTTTCCAGGCCAAGGAGATGCTGCAGAGACCCAGAGGAGGAAAGGAAAGGACAAGAGAAGGACAAATGGGCAAGGGGTTGCCAGCCGCCAGAGTGGGGGAAGGTTGTGAAGTCTGAGGGTCCCGGGGGTTTATCTGCCGGTGCGGAGTTGGGGGGGAGACTGGCATTGCAGCTGCTGGGGTGGGAGAGGAGGGTGCCCAGCTGGTATCGTTTGTGGGTTAGCCTGACCTGGCATTCGGTAGAGAGGCTGGTGAGAACCTTACTGAAAGTGAGGTGAATGCATCCTGAAGTCACACGTTACAACCAAAAAAGGACCTGGGGGACAAAGGTCTGGATTCTGCTCCCAGCTCTGCCATGAACTTGCTGAGGGCCCTGGACAAGTCCTTCCCCCCGCCTGGCTTTCAGTTTGCTTCTCTTTAAAATGCAAGCCATGGCTTAAAAAAAAAAAAAAGAAAGGCTTTCAAACATTTTCAAGCAGTGGGACCCTTAGTTCAAATGAGATGTTCTCGGACCCTTTCTATCCTTAACTGAGTGAAGTAGGTGGGGTGGGTGGGGTGGAGGAGCTGGGCGGTACTCTGCTCACCTTCTTTCTTCTTGCAGGACACATTTAGGACCCCGTGGTCTAGCCTATTTCTAAAGCCCTACTTACAAACACTTGCCCTAGATTTTCAAAATTATGTATATTTTAAACCAATTTTTACTGAGCACTTAATATGTGCCAGGCACTGTTCTAAACACTTTACAAATAGTAACTCACTTAATTCTCACAACGACCCTGGGAATGAGGTGGGGAAACTGAGGCACAGAGAGGTGAAGTGACATCTCAGGGTCACCCAGCCAGTGAGTGGCCCAGCCAGGATTCCAACCCAGGCAACGGGGCCCTACGTTTTCCCACTGTTCCCTGCGGTCTATAGATGATAGTGAAAAGAGGTGGCTTATTCTGCTGGGAGAAAGGCCACCAGCATGTGACTCAGGGCCTGTGGCTGCACACTGGGGCCTCAGACAGACAGTCTCTGGAGAACAGGGGCCTGGATCTGGATGAGCTGGGAGAGGCTGGATCCTGGCTGCTGCCCTCTCCATTTCCCAGCTGGGATCGCCGAGGCCGCGGGGTGTCAAAGGCGAGTTTATAATGGCAGCGATGCGCACATTGGTACCTAAGAAATTGAATGCGGGAGTTTCTCCGCCAGGCACACACTCTAACCACCAAATGTATTTAAGCAGATAAAATGCAGGGGGTGTAATGTCAGATTAATGGATAAATAACTGCTCTGATTTTTGGCAGGATGGCAGGGAGCGGCAGTGAGAAGCCTCATTATGTGCCTCTCTGCCTCGAAGAACAAGCCTCGCGCTGCAACCCCAGCACCGGGGCCCGCGAACAGAGCATTAAATTGTTGGAAATGGCTCCCCTTCACTCGCAGAACAAAGATGTTTTCTCCAGAATAAAGTGACTCCCTCTCTGCGCACTGAGTCCCGGTTTCCCACAAATGCAGCCTATGCTGCTGCTCAGATCCCCACGGGAGGGCAGGAGGCATGGGCTTGGGAACCGGGATCTGGGAATGGGGCTCGTGGGTCACTTCCTGCTGAGGTGAGGCCACTAGCCCCGGGGGGTTTCTGGCTCTTGGGCTGTCTGTGGCCAGGTCTCTGTGGCTTTGGGCGAAAGGAGCCAACCCACAGTTGTGTGGACAGTGCAGGAGTCTGGAGGAATGGGGTTGGAAATGAGGGCTCCTAGAGAGGCAATGTGTGTTTTGCTTATGGCTTTGTGTTTAACGAAGGCCCCTGGGTTTGCATGTTGCTCACCAGCTGTGCAATCTTTAGGCAAGTTATTTAACCTCTCTGAGCTCTGTTGTTATTAGGGACACGGGGATAACAGCCCCTCCTATGCAAGATAACACACAATGAATGAAGGACCTCGGACAGCGCCAGCCACAGCCAACTTTTGAGGGTGGAGCCATGGGTGCAGTACCGTCACGGCTCCGCCTCCTCTTTCTGCAAACTTGATGCCCAAGGGAGGGGGCGGGGTGTGGGGACCCAGGAGGCTGCTGTGCTGCTGGGCCTTGGTCCTGTGGTATGGATCAGGGGCCTGGGCTGAAGGACCCAAGCTCCTTAGGGTGACTGATGGTACAAAGTCCCCTTCCGACTCCCCGGAGTCTGCCCAGGGCATGGCAGGCCCCTGCCTGGGTGGGACAGGAATCTCAGGGGAGACTTGGCTTTGCCCTGGGGCAAATTTAAATACAGAGATTTTGAGTTGCTGTCCTGGCTGCCCTGGGGTCAGTAGGAACAGGGCTCAGGGAGGCTGCTCAGGGGAAATTAACTGCTTTCTGCTCCAGAAGAGCCCTTTTCACCCTCTCTTTCCTCCTTCTGGATGCCACGTGGGGCAGTGGAAAGGGCACAGGCTTTGAGGCCAGACTCACTGCTGCCACCTCTTAGCTGTGTTACCCTGGGCACATTGCTTCCTCTCTGAGCCTCAGTTTTGCCACCTACGGAGACTGGAACAGTACTTCTAAAGGTTTGGAAAGCTGGTCATGAAACGTGAAGCTCCCAGAACAGTGCCTGGCACATAGTAGGCTCTTTGGGCAGTAATGTTCCGTAACAAATATTTATGAAATGTCTACTCTGTGCCAGGCCCTGGGCTGGTCTCCAGAGATGCAGTGATGAGCACAGCAGCCGTGTTGTGGCCTCTGGGGGTTGAGCTGGGGAGCAGGGCTGATTTGATGCTGGTGGCTGCCTGGATGCATATATGTCCCTATGTGCTACCTATGTGAACCTGCCCCGGGCCTTCAAGGGTGCGTGGCCTGGGGTTCTGTTGAATCTGGCCTTCCGGGCAGTGAGCTGCCTCTGTCTTGCTCTGCCTTTCCCCTCCTCCTTTGTGCCTTCCCCCTTATTCCCACCTGCTTCATCAGAGCTTTATTTCATCCAGCCCAGAGGTTGGAAAAGGAAAATTCAGAAAGTGCCCTGGCCTGGACTTGGTCAGATGAAGCCTGATGCAGGTGCACGGGGCGTGGACTCCTGAGGGTTGATGGAGCGTCTCCTGGCAGGTGTCATCAGGTACTCTTCAGGCACTAGGGTCCCAGGTGGGCAGAGTAGAAGTCCCTGTCCTCATGGAGCTTTCTGTCTTCTGAGAAATGACAATTACTGAGCACTTTCCTAATATCAGTTTCAGTGCTAGTGCTTTTCACATCTCATCCTCACCGTGGAATGGACGGTCTGTGGCCAGCTTTGAACCCCACCCCTTTCCCAGGCAGGCAGATCCTGTGCGGCTTCCCTGTCTCCTAGGGTCCTGCTCGGCCTGTGGAGATAGAGCTCTGGGCTCAGGCGCGGCGGATGGGAACTTGACTCAGTCCTGTTAATTGCAAATCATATAACCTGTCTGAGCCTGATCCCTCATCTACAAAATTGGGATGCTGCTCACATCACCTCCCGGGGTGTGAGGAGGAAGCCAGCAAGCACGGAGCTGTTGTGGGGCTTGTCCCACGTGGCTGGGTGTTTCGTTCCCTGGGAAGTGGGCTCCAAGGTCCCAGGCCGTGTCCCAGGGCAGCAGCCACATCCTCTGAAGCCCAGCCCCTGCCTTTCCTCTGGTTTTGGAAACACGTGTTTGGGATGGAGCGGGCTGCCTAGGCAGCACTCCATCTCCCACCTGCTGGGTCTTTGTTTAACTCCAAATTAAAGTGAAAGCAGAAAACAAAACATTTCCTGCATCTAGAGTGAAGGAACTGTCTGTCTTGTCAGCTCCAGAGCTGCCAGTGAGCACAGGCCCTTAATTGTGGAGTCTGGCTGTAGGGGCCTCCTCTGGGGGGCTCGCTTTCCATCCCTGTTCCTGTCTGTTATCATGGTTATCACATTCCCAAGCAGACGCTGGGGAAGCAGGACTTTCTGTTTTCTGGAGGTGTAGCTCCCACCTCTACTCACTCACTTATTCTACTGGCCCAGCTCCTTACAGCCCTTCCTGGCCCCCACCTTGAGCCTTCTGCCATGTCAGCTGGCATTCATGCAGTTCATTTCAGTGTGTCGGTCTGTGTCCCTGCTGAGACTGTGAACTCTGAAGACTTGGCTGGGGTCCAGGCAGAAGTGCACTGCAGGGACCATTAAAGAAGCTCTGTGGAGGAGGGCAGTGGGGCACTTGGTGGGGGGGAGTACAGGCCTCAGAGGCAGACCCGGCTTCTAAATCTAGGTCTGTTGCTTGCTGTGTGACCTTGGGAAAGTTACCTAACTTCTCTGAGCCTCACTTCCCTCATTTCTAAAATGAGGGTGATGGTGATACCCGTTGGCTGTAAGGATTGTTAAAAAGATTATCACAGGGCTTCCCTGGTGGCACAGTGGTTGGGAGTCTGCCTGCCGATGCAGGGGACGTGGGTTCGTGCCCCGGTCCGGGAGGGTCCCACATGCCGCAGAGCGGCTGGGCCCGTGGGCCATGGCCGCTGGGCCTGCGCGTCCGGAGCCTGTGCTCTGCATAGGGAGAGGCCGCAGCAGTGAGAGGCCCGCGTACCACAAAAAAAAAAAAAAAGATTATCACAAAGTGATATCCACCGTGTATAGCTTAGTGCCTGGCACATAGTCAGTGTTTAGAAATGCTGGCTCTAAAGTGGCAAGAAGCCATGTGGGCACTGCCTGAATTTCCCTGGTGAAGGCAGAGCAGAGAACAAGGCCTAGGAAAGGAAGGGTGGTCGTTGCCCAGATGACAATTCCACCGGGTTCTCACGGGTGGGGGCAGGCTCCATGGGCTGGGGCGGGGGCAGACTCATGGCTGTCTTAGGACCACGTGGAAACTGAGTCATACTAACCAAACTCAGGAGTGATTGATTTTTGGCTGAATACATGCCAGTGGATTAAGTCACAGGGAGAAACCACTGGCTGGGCTCTCACGTGCTCCTCCAATGAGAAATCCCTGCAGGGAGTCCAGTTTCAGCGGGCTTCTCCGTGAGCCAGGTGATAGGGAGCTTCCCACATCCGTCTCCATGGGGGTGACCCTCCTGGGTGGGTCTCAGCAGGTGTCTTGGTCACCATTGGAGCCCGCTCTGGAAAGAGGTCAGGACGCGGCCTCTCCCTGCCTCCTCTGCTTCCTGCGCTTTCCTGGCTGGCCTCTTTCCATCCTCTCCTTCCTCTTACCTTTGCCCCCTTCTCTCTCTCTTCTCGTCCCCTCCCCCCTATGTGCCTCCCTCCCTCCACAGATGTGCACTATTAGAGATGCAATTCCAGCTGGACTCCACGCTTGATTAAGTACGTTTGAAAAAATTAACCTTTTTTCCGCTTTGAAGCTTTCAGACTTTTTCCCTCTTGTTGGTGGTGCCCAAGTTTCCCCTGATTTTCTTTTAAATTAAAATTTTTATGTGTATACTTAATACATAGTTCTAGCTTTATATGATTTTCATATTCTTTAATGATCCAGAGACATTTCGTTTTCTGCATGCAGATAGTTTACAGACACAGACGAGGAAGGATGGGCACTAGACTGTCCTCGGTAAACATGGGCACATGCAGATTTATGAGGGAGAAGAGAGAAACAGACTGCAGAGGTCTGGGACCAGCCAGTCCTGTCTTTACACTTTTGGGATAAACGGGTGATTTATCTGCCCCGGGCAGGGGGCTGGGCTCATCAAAGGAAGCAAATCCACATCTTATGCATATTCTCTTGAGGCTTTGAGGGCATAGCTGTGGAGCACCTGTGACAGACTGGCCCTTGTGGGGTCAGCCCCTGTCAGCACTCACCTGCACGAGACCACAGTGGCACCATTTCCTCATCAGAATATCCCAGTCTCTTTTTCTTTGAAATTGACTGAGTAAGGTCATGAAACTTAACATTGCTTCCTGTGTGTAAACTTTTCCTTAGAGAAGGTGTGTCCTTTTGATTTTTAATCTCAGTTTTTGGTTCAGTTCCAGGAACTCTTTTGTTGGGCTTACGGAGGTAGCTACGATCTGTTTCTTATGTCTTCTTTGGGAATCGGAGCTCTTGCCATTGGGTTCTTCCAGCATTTTCTCTTATATTTGTCATCTTCTCCACTTACTCACTCGGTATCCTGGATATGTGTGGTAGACTGTTGTGTTGTTCAGAATCTCCACTGTGGGAGAATTTATGGGCTTCTCTGATGATGTCGTTCCTGGCCACCTGACTTGCTTGGGCCAATGAAATAGGGGTGAGCATGACATAAGCCTCTTTTGAACAGAAGCTTTAAGAGCCGTCACATGATTTTGGCACGTTTGTTGTTCCCTCTGCCATGAGAGATGGGGGCTGCTCCCTCAGCCTGGATCAAGATGTCACAGAAAGGAGCTGTAGTCAACCTGCAGTACACACATGTAGTGTGAGGGGAAAATAACCTTTTGTCAATTTAAGCCACTGAGATTTTGGAGTCACTTGTTATGACAGCGTATCTTAGCTTAAACTGACTTATACAATGCTAATACTAAGATCCCTCCAATGTGTTTTTTGTTTTACTGGTACAATTTTTTGGCAGTACCAGTTCTGTTTTTTACTGCTTCCAACAGTGGGTTTATTAGAATCATAGAAATATTACTTTTGTTTTGAACTCTATTATTCAATTGATGTAATGTATTTTTTTTCCTCTTTGAAAACAACTGGTAGCGTTTTTCTAAAATCTTCTTGTGCTCCATGTGTGAGTCTATTTTAGGGTTGGCCATGCCTCTGAAATTGTACTGCTTTCTTTTTTTTAAATTGGATCATAGAGATTTGATTTTATTTTTACCTATTTACTCATCTTTGTGTTTTTTCTGTTGTTCCTTCCTGTTTTGCTGAGGGATTTAGTAGACGCTTTCGGGTAGAAAGCTGGGTTGTAAGGCTGGAGGGGGACACCCACCCCAGCACCCTCGTTGGTGGTAGGAAGCGTGTGATTTGAGGCTGGGTCCGTTTTTTTGCTCAGGGCTGTTGATGCTGCTGATGTTCTTTTTTTGGTGATTGCAGACGATTTTAATTGGATCAGGTGGAGAAAGTCCTTGGCACTGCTCCCCTGTTCTTTATCTTCCCTGAGATAATCCCTTTAGCTGTCTGGAGCCGGCTCTCATGTCTCCTTCTCACCTGGCCTGCCTCTTCCCGGGCTCTCTCTGGTCCCCTCAGCCATGCCCTGTGGTGAGTTTCTGTGTCCTGTACACTTGGCCTGGCTGTCTGCTTCCAAGCCTTCCCCACAGTACCACTGTCCCTAGTGAATTAGAGTCCAGAATGGAACTGAGCTCTCAGTTGACATCTGGCCTATTCCCTCCTTATCCTTGGTGTCGTACTGTTAATTCACCTATCACTAATGTGACGGCCACATTAGTCTGTTGACTTATATTCAGCTTAAAGGTGGCTGAACCCAAGTCTTTCTTCCATAAGCTTCTCACTGAGTTTTCACCTCTTCTTATGCATTTGGCCTTCTAAACTTCCAAGTCTCCATCTGTCTCTGTTTTGCTGAATACGGCCCATTGTTCCATGTGGCTGAGACCATTTTGGATCCCAAACACTTAGATTTGGTATACTAATTATCTCTTCAGTGGGATCAGTAGCAATCAATGTCCTCTGCCAAATCACTCATAAAAATGTTGAATAAAGAGATCTTAGGACAGAGCCCTGAGGCATATCACTAGAGACACTTTGCTGGTTGTTATGAATCATCCTACTTTGGATCTGGTTAATTCAGTCTCTGAATCCACTTGATTGTACTGGCACCCAGCCCACCTCAGAGGACTGTGCAATACTTTGCTGAAATCCAACCCTACATCAAAGCCTATAGGTATAGATTCTCCAGGTGAGGTCAGTGTCGGGCAAGAAACAGACTACATATTCCCAAGGGTCATTGAGCAGGTTAGATGAAGAGGAACCTAACAGGGATAGGGAAGCAATCAGGGACGAGAGGGGAGCTGCACCATCCCTGGGCCTGAAGGGTCAGGGGCAGGGGCAGGGTTACTGAGCCTGAGAGAAGGATGCAGCAGGCAGAGAGGGGCTGCCCGATGAGAGCTGTGTCCTAGATGTGGGAACACAGCCACTGCAAATCCGGGCCCAGCTCAACTCTCTGATCGCCTGCTGTTGCCTCCCAGCATGTAAAGCCAAGTAGAAACCAGGAAGCAAGGAAGCCCAGGAGTGGAGTCCCTGGAGGCCAGCCTCGCAGGGCACGTGGGAAGGTGCATCAGGAGGTGCAAGTAGAATAAGCAGCTCACCAGGTCAGGCTGTGACCATGTGCACTTGCTTCTACAACAGTGCCATTTAACCTCCGTCTGGTGCTACTCGCAGTTACTTATTGAAGTCCCAAACAATCTCGTGAATTAAATATTTGTTCAGGGGCTGATCCCCTGGAATGGAGATTGGGCTTGTCTGTCATCACTTGTGGACTCTCTTTGCCAACAAGGTGAATTTAATTGCAGTCATGGGGAGGTGATGATACTTACATAACTTGGCAAATTAAATATCTATGGGAGGGCTTCCCTGGTGGCGCAGTGGTTGAGAGTCCACTTGCCGGTGCAGGGGACACGGGTTTGTGCCCCGGTCCAGGAGGATCCCGCATGCCGTGGAGCGGCTGGGCCCGTGGGCCATGGCCGCTGAGCCTGCGCGTCCGGAGCCTGTGCTCCGCAACGGGAGAGGCCACAGCAGTGAGAGGCCCGCGTACAGAAAAAAAAAAAAAAAAAAAAAAATCTATGGGAGCTGGCTGGGCCATTCCTGGTGGGAGTCGAGCCCCCCTGCCCTGGCCAGACACAGTGGTCTCAGGCTGCTAGAAGGGGAAGGAGAGCTGGCAGAGCCCCCAGGGGTGGGAGGGGTTGGATGGGAGGTCATGGAGTTGTCCCTCTACCCAGGACTGTCCTAAGCAAGACAGACAGACACAATTCACACTGACACACCCATGGACTAGGGGAGCTTTGTCACCTTCTGAGGAGCTGGATGGTGTCTGTTACACGCCTGCTTTTGAAGGAAACGCAGAGGCAGGTTGTGATCTGAATGATCCTTGTTTCCTCTCTGGAAGCTCTGGTTACTGGCTGTCCTGTGCATCCTGGTGGTGTGTAGGATGTAAGGAGCTGAGACGAAGTGTGTGCTGGGGTGGGCAGCCAAGGTGAGGCCCTCGGACTCCTCTCAGGTTGTCCATCCACTGCTGACCCAGCCCAGCACAGGTGAGTGGACACAGCCAGTCTCTCCAGCTGCGATATCCAGGGCCTCTGCCTGACAGGACCAAACTGAACTCTTATAGGCACAGTGCTGAGGCTACCCCAGGATTCCTAGGGGGCAGTCCGGGACCCCTCTGAGGCCCAAGGCTGGCACTGGGCAAGAAAGCTGGTGACAGCAGAAGGAGGGCCTCCTGAGCCATGGGTGCTCGGAGCCCGGCCAGGTGTGCACATGGGCTGCAAGGGAGCTTGGCCAAGGCATCCCAAGCATGGAGAGGCCAAGGAAGGTGTCCCTGAAGGGGGCATTGACCTAACCTGTGAGGTATGGAGACAATTTATTCTAATTATTAATTTTAAAGTATTGGGAATTCCTTGGCGGTCCAGTGGTTAGGACTTAGTACCTTTCACAGCTGGGGCCTAGGTTCAGTCCCTGGTCAGGGAGCTAAGATTCTGCAAGCCATGTAGCAGGGCCCCCCCGCCCCAAAAAAGGTATAAATGCAATATAATTATATGACAGAATCTTTGAAAAAGAAAGAAAAGAAAAAATATACCTTTACCACACACCCTAACCCAACCAGGGTTGCATTTTGGCTTGCTGTCTTCCAGCTCTTTCTCAAATAATTGCGATTCCTCAGGGAGTGGAGGGCAGGAGCCACAGTGGGGTGACACTCAGGTGAGTGGAGGGCCCACGGAGAGGGAGAGAACTTGGCTACCAAGGGCAGGCCTGGCCTGGGGCTTCGGGGCCAGGCTCGAGCAGGGCTTGTCCACAGTGGGTTCCCATGCGGCCCGCCCTGTAAGCCAGTCCTCCTCTGGGCTTCCCATGTCCTTGAGGCTCTCCTCTGTCAACGCAGGTGTCTGTCAGTGAGGTCCTGAGCGGCGCCTTGGCAGGCATGGCCAGTGTCGGTCTTTCTGCAGCCCAGGGATCCCTGGTTGGGTTGGTGTAGCAGGCTTGGGTCTGGCCTGTACTGTTTCTGGCAACTCTGGTCCCCCTAGAGGAGGGCTGCTGGACATCAGACGGGTGACGGCCAGTCTCAGGTAGTGGGTGCCTCTGCCAGAAGCCCAACTGGGCCTTGTTGGGCTCTTCCAGAGAAGCATACAGGGCCAGAGCGTGACTCTCAGCCCCAGCTGCACGTTAGAATTACCTGTGAGCTTGGAAAATCAGTGACAGCAGGGCCCCCGCGTTCCGGGGGTACCACCTGGGTATCAGGGTTTCTGCAGGCTCCCAAGGTGATTCTAAAGAACAGCCACCGTGGTTCTCAAATTTCATGTGCATCAGAATCACCTGGAAATCTTGCTAAAAAACACGAATTGCAGGGCCCTACTTCAAAAGTTTCTGATTCATTAGGTTTGGGTGGGGCCTGAGAATTTACAAGAAATTGAATTCTGACAAGTTTCCAAGGGAGTGCTGATGTTGTTGGTCTGGGGAGTGTGCTTTGAGAACCACTGGCTTCGAGGAAGATGATGGGGGAAAGTTCTGGTACTTCCAGGTGGTAAGGGCAGGTATCTGCTCTCCCAGGGGTGAGGGCAGGGGTTGGCTGCCACACGGAGGTGGTGAGAGAAGATGTTTGTCAAAGATGGTGAGGGAAGAGGTTGGCTGTCACAGGTGCTGAGGGAAAGTGCTGGTTTTTGCTGCCACACCCATAGGTGGTCCGGGAAGGTGATGGCTGCCACAGGTGACGGAGGAGGGTGTTGGCTGGTATCAGGTTGTGAGGAAAGCTCTTGGTTGTAGGTGTAGGTGGTGAAGGAAGGTGCTGGCTCTGACAGGTGGCAAAGGAAGGTATCCGTGTCAGTGAGCGATGAGGAAAGCTGGTGGCTTGCGGCAGAGCTGGTGAGGGAGGCCTTGCTTGTTGCAGGTGGAGAGGGAAGGTGCTGGGCCACCAGGTGGTGAGGAAAGCTGTTGGCGTCACGCACGTGAGATGAGGGAAGCATTGTCAGTTATAGGTGGAGACAGAGGTACTGGCCCTTCTGGTTGGCTGATAGGGGTATCAGCCCCGTTTGCCACTGAGGCTGAAGCAGCCTCCATCTCTTAGGTTCCCTTGTCTGTCCTCCCATTCCTGCTTTCCTGTGCCCTCGGACCTGTCCTGTCTGTCCCCCATGCCACAGGGGTCCGAGAAGGCCAGTGGAGTCCAAGGCCTCTTTTAGGGTGGGCGTGTTTCTGGTCCTTGGAGGTGGGGCTGTGAAGGTTGGGCGGGACATGGCAGTGAGTGCAGGGCTCTGTGGTGCGTATGTGCTTTGCACAGAAGCACTCTGGCCATAAATAATGCATCCTCCACAGAAGGATGGTCCCAGGAAGCATAAGTTCCTGGCACACATTCAGGAGGCACATTTCAATGCAGAAACCACAGGAAGAGCACGTCCTTATCTCTGTCATTTATCATCATTTTCCGATCAAGAATCGCAGCAGCCCATGTCCTGGGGCTCCAGCCTGGTGCCTGTGGGGACAACAGTTTTCCCAAGAGCAGGCTGCCGAGATGCAAGATTTGGAGTCCCGTCCCTGGAGATGGCAACATGCAGATGAGCCATCCTTGGGGGAAAAGACAGAGCTGTCAGCCCGGCGAAGTCTGACATCCCTTGTTTCTATAGCTACAGTAAATATAATTACCAAAGAGTAACCCTTTGCGGATTTCATTGTAACCTCAGATAGCTAATGACATTTACTGGGTTTCTAGCAATCTGGGACAAAATGCTCATTTTAAATTTAACATGAGTAATGCCATTTTCCATTTTAGTTAAGTACTTTGTGTCATAAAAGAGTTATCTGTACAGAGCCCCCTGTCCTGTCAGTAAACATTATTACACATATTATCACCACTTATTTTCTGGATGAAAGATGTGGTGAAGGCCCAGAGAAACAGTCCTCCTTTACATTTATGACTCTGCTCGGAGACTTAGCAAATTCAGCATGAAACCCTCATGGAGGCACCAATAGTTCACACGTAGCGGGGCCCTCCTGGAGACGGTAATGTTATCTCAGGGAGCACAAACTATGTAAATACGTCCTTCCACCATCTGGCCATGGTAGGTGTCAGATGGTGTCACTTGGCTACCAACACAGATGACGGATGCTTAGTGTCTTTGGTCTAGGAAAATGGAAGTCACTGAATGCCGCTTGTGAGCAGGGAGAAGTGTTTTCTCTTTGTCCCTGGAGATGTAAAGAACTTGCACACCAAATTAGAGTTGGTGCCAAACCACATATTCGTTTGTTCATCCATTTATTCATGCACCTTGTGGATCCATTCACCCAGCCCCATCAATAATCCTGTGTGTGCAGTGTGCTGGGCGTTCTGATGGAGGGGTACCAGGAGTGCTGGGGTGAGAGGAAGCATAGTGGGGGAGGCACCAGAACTGCCCAGCGGGTGTGGGTGTTCCAGGCAGGCCCTCGGGGAAGGTACCACTCAACCAGGGTCTGCGTAGATGTGGTGGAGTTGGGCAGCCTGAGGCTGAAGTAACGAAGCTCTTCTCTGCCAAGTCCGGTGTCTCTGGCTGGAGGGTAGACTGGCGTCTCCCTGCTTCCTCTTGGGCCCATCACTACTTTAGAGGCCTGTGGGATGGAGGGGAGAGCCCCTGTGGGCCTGGGGCTCAGCTGGACCCGGGCTCTACACCTGCTCTGCCACTCAGTAGCAGGGTCACCTCAGGTAAGGCCAGAGCCTCAGTCTCCCCATGTATAAAATGACACTCACATGTACCTCCTAGAGCAGTGGTGAAGAGACATGAAACAACATACCGAGATGCAGGTGCTGCTTCAGGTCTTGCTTGAGGCACCTCGTTTAGGTAAGGAGAGCACCCATCAGGATATTCCCCTGGGAAGTTTGTGTTCACAGAGTTTCCCAGGACAGCCCTTGGTCCAGCTGGACCTAGAGAAGCCCCCACAGACGCCTGGCCCTGAGACGCCTCCCAGCTGCACAGGTGTGTGGGAGCCATGTGTGTCCGTGCCAGGTATCCATCTCCCTGATCCCTGGTGATACCTTGAGTGACCCTAGAGGCAGCTGGGTGATTGAGGGTGGTTTCAGTCCAGCCGCCGGCCCATCCTCGCTCTGACTCTTACAGGCAGTGATTGGCAGACAAATTCCAAAGTGTGAGACCTTTGGGGGAGGCACTCCTGCGTTGCCCTTCCTGGCAGTGGGTTGAGTAGATTGAGGTGGCGGTGCCCACCCTTGACTGCAGGCCTGAAGCCCACTCCGTCTGGGGCCTGACATTCTGGGGAAGTGAGCAGAAGGGTGCAAATCTAGGATTTTCCAGGAACAGCTGGGTAGTGGCCCTGCAAGGCTTGGGGACACCAGCTCCTGGCAGAGGTGAGGGGCCTATGAGCCATAGGTGCAGGGATTGGTCGCAGCTATGAGAATGGGTAATTTGACTTAATTTTGTCATATTGTATATAAAAATACACACAGTTTTTAAGGGCTCTTTTTTTAAAAAATTGATGTATAGTTGATTTACAATATTAGCTTCAGGTGTACAACATAGTGATTCAATATTTTTATAGATTATACTCCATTTCAAGTTATAAAATACTGGCTGTCTTCCCTGGGCTGTACGATCTATCTTTGTCTCTTAGTTATTTTATACATAGTAGTTTCTGCCTCTTAATCCTCTTCTCCTGTCTTGACCCCTTCCCCTTCCCCCTCCCCGCTGGTAACCACTAGTTTGTTCTCTACATCTGTAAAATACACACAATTTTAACATACTTCTTAGGCAAGCCTGCTGAGTGTCGTGATGGGGACCCGAGATTCAGCACGCTTGCACGAGGAGCTGGATCTGTAGAGAAAGTTGGAGGCTCAGCACCCTCCTGCCCACTGAGAGCATTGCCCATTGCCCAGAAGACACTCCAGTGCCGAGGCCTCCCCACACCACTCAGCTTCTGGAAGACTGTGCACTGAGAATGTAAGTGTGGAAACAAGGGGGCTGCTCAAAGGCAGCAGCAGGGGAAAGCTTAATGCTGAGGGGATGCCGAAGAGGTCAACTCATCTACCCCTTTGCCTCCGCGTAGGGCTGCCCCAAGTGCCCTGAGCAGAGGGAAGTGTGCCATATTCACAGTCTGGTGGAGCCTCTTCTGCGTGGAGGGAATCTTGGCCCTTGGAGACAGTGTCCATACTCGCTCCTACCTTTGCATTTTCTTCATGTGGTGTTCTTGTTGGACCTCTTCATCCATCCATTCGTGCAGTCATTCATTCATCCATTCATCCAACACCAATGAGGCTCTCTATGAGCTGACCCCCGTCCAGTAACTGCAGATTGGAAGGGTCTGTTGTGGGGAGACACACGTATAAGTAAACATGCATAAGAAGACCTGGAGGCCCAGTAATTGGTAGCAGTTGGGGACTTTCTCAAGGAGCGGACGCCTGGGGTAAATCTGAATTTTAAAAAGGCATTAGCTCTGCAAAGCAGTGATTGAGGCATAGGAGTTCCAGGTAGAGGGGACTGCCTGGGCTAAAGCACTGAGGCTCTGAACAGCTCTCTCCTCCTGGTCGGGGAGGGGTGGTTCGGTGTTCAGGCAGTTTCGTCTGATGTCAGAGACTGGAGAGGGTGGGGCAGCATGAATGGGGGGCAGGATCTGAGTCAACTCCAGTGGGGGAGTGGAGGCCTTGAAGGTAGGGTCTGTGGTGACCCCAGCTGGCCCATGGTGGCCAAATGCTGGACCCTTTTCTGCCTCCCAGCCCTAACCCCAGTGCACAGGTCCTGCTGTCAGGAAGGGTCACCCTGGGAACCCCTACCTCCTAAAGAATAGGGGAAGCCTTAGTATGGGACCCTCTCTCCATGTGATGGCATCATGGCAGTCAGAAGAGGAAGTATTTGCGGACAGGAGGGTTTCTTGGAGGCCCCTGTGGGCTGCCCTGCCCCAAAGTAAGTGCAGGCCTCAGCCCCCTAGAGGTTTTGGCCCCTCCTGTAGAGAGGGCAGGTGTCAGGGAGGCCATTCTCTCCTGGGAAAGTGAACGTTGGTATGGCTCCATTTCCCTGTGCCTGGAAAGCGCCTGGGCCCATGAGCTTTTGTGCTTTCTCTGGCTCCTTCGATCCTGACGACAGCTGGAAGGTGGGGATTGTCACACCCAGAGACAATCTGATTCAGAAACTGATTTATCCCAGGTTATATGACCTGCACAGAAGGTAGAGCTTTCTTCCAAGTCTGCTAATTCCAAACAAAGCTCCTGGGTATTTTTGGTTGATTCATGTAATATTGTTCTTATTGTCTCAGCCGCTCCAGGCAGCACCCCCTCCCCTGCCTTCCTCCTCCCAGTTTGGTTCTGCAGACCTGCCTGAATGTGGCCACCTGTCTGGGGTGAGGCCTCAGCACGCAGAGGGGGAGGGGGAGTGAAGGTGGGTGAAGGTGACCGGTCTCTGGCAGAAGCCATCTCATTAGACAGTGCCTTTGCATCTGAAACCACTCCTTCTGTGCTGTCTCCCTGCTTTGCTTGTGGGTCTTGGGGAAGGAGTTTAATAAGCTAGGATGGGGATGCTGTACATTCAGGGGATGTGGGGGGCAGTGGGAGGGGTGAGCACCCCCTCTATTGGTGGTCCCTGGGTCCAAAGGTTCATTTCTTGGGGTCCAGGTTGAGGCCCAAGCCTCCTCAGCCTCCTGTTCTGCTCAGAGGAGGAGGTCAGCTCTTTCTGGGACCTGCCACCCCTGGCCAGGTGAGCACTGACCTCACCTGGGCTCTGGGCCAATGCCTGTCCACTGCCCAGCCACGCCGTAGCCTCCAGGGCAGGACTCATTGATTACCCATCTCTAGATTCTGGTGGAATTTGGCTGTCAGGGTGGTCAGAACCACATTCCAGGCCTGCTTGGAGGACCTGGTGCCCGATAGACACAGCTACCAGCTCACACTCAGTGTTCAGAGGGCTGGTGTGGGGTCCACGCTGATTCTTTCAGACTCTGCCAGGCCTCCTCGAGGGCGGAGTTCTGCCCCATGCCGTCTCTCCAGCTCATGGCTCGGTGCTCCCTGGGGCCTCTTGGGGCCCAGCTGGTGCTGGTCTCTGTTCTGCCTACTGCCGCTGGTTCCATCACCTCCCCTTGTCGACCTCAGACTCTACCTCCTGCCTCTTCCAGCTTGGTTCCCGCCCCCGCTTTGGAGGGACCCCCAGGGGGCAGGCCTGGCTGTCGTGGCCCCTTATTGAAGCCCTAGGGCCTCTCTTCCTGGCCTGTTGAAGACAGTGTCCAGCCAGCCCTTTGGATTTGGGGGGCTGGGTGGGGTCTCTTTTTGATTGTTTTTGTTGTTTTTTGATTGTTTGTTTTTTTTTGTTTTGATGGTGATTTTTTTTATTGTTTTTGTGATTGTCTTTGTGATTGTTTGAGAGCTTATCTGTTCATCCATCTGTCTGTTTGTCCATACCTGTATTCTTTCTTTTTTTTTTTTTTTAATGATACGCGGGCCTCTCACTGTTGTGGCCTCTCCCGTTGCGGAGCACAGGCTCCGGACGCGCAGGCCCAGCGGCCATGGCTCACGGGCCCAGCCGCTCCGCGGCATGTGGGATCTTCCTGGACCGGGGCACGAACCCGTGTTCCCTGCATGGGCAGGCGGACTCTCAACCACTGCGCCACCAGGGAAGCCCCCATACCTGTATTCTTATACCCTTCTACCCATCCATCTGTCCATCCATTCATGCATACATCCATCTACCCTCCCACCCACCGACTCCCTCACTCATCTTCCACTCACTCATCCGTCACTCACTCATCCATCTGTCTGTCTGTCCATCCGTCCCTCCATCTATGCAGTCATCTAGACAACAAGTGTTTATTGACACTCACAGTGTTCCAGGCATAGTGCCAGGGACTCTAAAGTAGACAGGTCTGTCTGCATTGGAGAGGTGAGTCCTCATCTATGCAGAGGGGCCATCAGTCACCCCCAGGGGCTGTTGTGAGGCCTTATTTAGTGACCCAAGGCTGTCATGGGCTTGGTGAGCTGGGAAAGGACTCTGAACAGGTGGACCCATCACACTGGCTACTGCTGGAGGCCGTGTGAGCTGGGTGTGCAGGGGCAGTCAGGAGCCAGGACTGGCTGGGGGAGGTCCTGGGCGGGGCACAGCTTTGGTGTGGACCTCGGTGAGGTGGTCTTGTTGAGAACCCCAAGGCCTGGAATAAGCATTCGGGTGGTGTCAGGAAGCTGAGGGGGTGCCCTTGTGCAGGGTGCACGCGGTGGGCAGGGGCCCTAGGCAGTGGTGACCCAGCACCCCTGGGAGGCAGGACAGGCCTGGAGGAGGCAGGGGCAGTGGGCTGGAACGAGGGGTGCTGGGTGGCCGGAGGGGGAAGTCAGCAAAGGGGACTCTGAGCTCTGTGGCCTTGTGTGGCTGGGCAGACCCTCAGGCTCCTCCCAGGGTCACACGTCACTGCCCTGTGAGCTGGCCCACAGGTGGCTGGGTTTGGGGCACTGAGAGTCAGCTGGAGTCATCGTCAGGAACTCCCCTGGTCGTTTCTTCTGGAGGTGGCTGAAGCTCTGACAGGCCAGGGCTTTTCTTACTTTCCAAACACACCATCCCCGGCACCAGAGAGGCCCTGGGAGAGCGAGGAAAGGTGTCCCTACTGGGCCCTTAGGGAGCCCAGGTGGGCACGTGGCTTCCCAGGGGTCTTTGGCTCTGCCTGAGTGGCCTTGTTCAGAGGGGTGTGGGAAGCGGCAGGGCCATGAGGAGAGGTGAGGGGAGAGGGTACTCCGCTCCCCCCTCCACCCAGGGCTGACCCTGAGCCAAAGCCAGAGAGGCCCAGGGGTGGGCTGGCTCTAGCTGGGCCTGGCCTCCAGATAGTGGTGCCCTAAGCATACATATTAGCTATGAGTAATGGAGTAAAGTTAATGATAACAGGAATCATGATAATAGTAATAATGAACCTTGGGGATAGTTGACTGTCGGAGGGGAGGGTGGGTGCTGGGATGGGAGCCCCTGCGTTGGCAGCATCCTGATCTCCCAGGACACTAGGCCATGTCGTGGGCCCCCTTGCCCTGAGGGATTTCTGTGCCAACCCCCGGACTGGCAGGTGGGTAACATCTCCCACTCCCTTCCTGGGTGGAACCAGTCCCCAGGAGCCTGGGAGGGGAGCTTCCAGGTGTGGGGAGCTGGACGTAGGCCCGTTGGTCTGCCAGGAGCCCCAGGCTTTGTGCCAGCTCAGGGTCCTAGTGCCTAAGGTACCTGCCATTGCCTTGGGAAGACAAAGGGAGAAATGAAAATGCAGAATCAATGAGACAGGGGTCTAATTCACGTGGGTAGCATCAAACCTCCAGTTTTGGGCACCGGTGCTCCCTTTCATTTGGGGTGTTTAAATATTTACCTGAAATGGAGGGGAAAAAATCTTTTACACTGCAAGGCTATTCTGGCAGCAATGCGCTGAGAAATTCATTAAACCACAGTTAATTAGGGGATGAAAGATACATATATATAGCTCCTTAGTTTAACCCACATACTTTACATCTCTGAGGATATTCGAGTACTAGCTCAGCCCAGGCTCTGGGAAATGATGTCTTGAACACAGCCTTTCGTTGTGGCTGCCTCTGGGCCTGTGGGACTAGGGAGGGGGCATTGGCTGCCCTCTGTCCATCTGTCCATCCAGGAGTGGGAGAAGGTGCTGTGGGCCTTGCTGCCCCTCTTGTTTCCCTCTGGAGAGTGTGGTGGCCTGGCTGGCTGTGGTCCTGTTGCCAGGGATGATAAACGAGGCGGCGCAGCCCCCTTGCAGCCGCTCTGCTTAGCATAATGGTGCCGTGTCTGAGCAGATTTTAAGCTGCATCGAATCTCATTCCTACATCAGGGACATTATCCCCGATTTAATCGGTAGCAGCCAGAGAAATCAGGGCTGCAGCATCAAATCCCCGTGTCTCTTTGCCAGACGATAGTTCTGGTTCTGGCTCCTGCCTAGGCCTCTGAGAGGCCGGAGGTTGGCTTGGCTCTGCTGAGCCTCGAGCCCGGCCTTGGACATGCAGCTGGCCCCCTGCAGAAGAGCCTGCTCCTCCTCTGGCCAATTTGATGGGATTACTGACTCTGCTGAGGCTTCCCACATAGCCACTGCCTCTTGTGGGGAGCCGGGAGAAGATGGCATTGGTAGAAAGTGGGGTTGGTTTAGAAAAATTCCCTGTCCTGACACCGTCCAATGCTCAGCATGATTATGCCCCCAGTTTGGAAATAGAGACACGGTGAGGAAGGGAGGAGCTGTGTGTATGTGTGCGCACGTGCAGAGCGCTGGCAGTGAGGGAAGGTTGGACTACACATCCTAAAAGGCATTGCGGCCCCTGTCCACCCTGGCATGCTGGGGACCATGAGTGAAAGGAGAGTGGCCATCATCACGCTCCAGGGTGGGGATCCGACATCTGATAGTGACTAGATGTGGCACTTTCGTAGGCAACTTTCACTTCCACGCCTGGGTTTCCTCATCTGCAAACTGGCAGCAATAATCCCGCTACTTTTGAGAATTAAGGGAGATAATGCAATCGACGCTCTTTCTCCAGGGCCTGGCATAGAGCAACTGCTCAACAAGTGTTAGCTCTTTTCATTATTAGTTTTTGTTACTTTACTTCTCTGAGCCTCAGGTTCCTCATCTGTTAAATGGGGTTAATGTTGCCTGGCTCACAGGGTGGTGTGTAGAGCTGAGTGCCCTCTGGCACCTGGCACACAGTACCCAGCAGGCCCCATGGCATGGGGGCCATGTGGATGCGTGTGGAAGGGTGGGCAGAGGCTGGCAGCGTTCTGTTCCCTGGCCTGTGGTGGGGCTCTGGAGTATCGGAGCCCCTAAAGGGTCTGAGGACACCTGGCCCCATCCCGGCCTCCCCCAATGGAGACCTGCCCCACTGAGCTCTGGTCTGTCAAGCCAGACCTTCTCTTCTTCCTTGGGGGGTGGTGCCCGTTCCTGATGGCACCGCACCTGTGCCAGGTTTTCTGCTCTGAACCACAACCTCCACCACAGCAGCAACGGCACGAGTGACAGGTGATGTACACTGTCCCTGGAATTGACATCCCCACCTTTGCTCTGGGAAGTCAGCACCCTTACGAGCTTCGTCATAGAGATGAGGCGCGGGGAGCTTGAGCCTGTTCCAAGGCCGTGCCAGTGGCAGGCATGTGCGGGGCTGATGGAGAGGCCATGTCCATGTCCACCAGCTATCAGGGTCAGATCCCCACCCTGCCACTTATCACTGTGACTATGGGCAAGTCACCCGTCTGTTCCTGAGCTCGCTCATCTGTGACCTGGGGTGGCATCACTCGGAGAGGATGGGGTGTAAAGCACTTAAGTGTGTAAAGCACTTAGCCCTGTACTGGGCTTATGAAGAGCTCTGATTATTTATGGGAGGCGGGGCAGTGAGGAGATTTGATCCTGGAGAAGACCTCTTGGAGAGGGGGTCTGGAGCTGGTGCCGAGGTCTGGGGGCTGGCATGGGCCATTTCCGTTACTCGGGAGCCTCCCAGGCTCCAGCCCTGCACTGTGTCAGCTGTCTTACCCATATGGACTTGCAGAAGTGATCCAAGTGAGGCTGAGCCAGGGCCTATAGGGTGAGGCTTCCCATGAGGCACCCCTCCTCTGGCAGGCAGGCAGCTCCAGAGTCTGCCATGCTGCCCCGCCCCACCCCTGCCCCCGTTCCCTCCTGGAAGTGGAAGAGTGTCAGGCCTCTGCTTGGCTGACCTGTGGCCTGGCTCCCCGAGGCTCTCAGTGACCATGTAGGGGTGGGGAGGAGGTCTCCTTGTCCCCTCGTGCCCTTCTCAGCATCATATGGAGCCCTTGCCCCAAATATTCCCTGTGTGATCTAAAAAGTAACTGCAGTTCCCTGAACCAGTGCCGCCATCCTGTCTCCGGTCCTTGTACATGCTGTTCCTTCTGCCTGGGATGCCTGACTCTATTCTTTACTGGTTGAACACAGCTCAGCCTTCAAAGCTTAGTTCCTGCTTTTAGAAACCCCCAACCCCTACCAGGTAGGATCATTGCCTCCATCAGACTCCACTGTGTCTCCAGAATCTGGCACAGGGCTTGGCACATAGTAGATGCTCAACAAAGATTTGTGTAATTGAATCAGTGCACATTATTCCTGCCTGTGTCATGCCTCTGTTGTCTCCATGTGAGCCCTTGACAACAGGGCCCTACCTGAGGGTGGGGGCTGCTTGTTCCCTGTGTCCAGGGGTCTAGCATGGGCATCAGCACACAGGAAGCACTTCCTGAAGATCTGTTCCTACCCTCCCGTGGGCCTTGGCCAGGTTGGGTCGGGTTGAGGTGTCTCCTGCCCTTTCTCAGGCCCGGCTGGGCCATGTGCCCTGAAGCTCCCTACAGGACATCTGCCTGCTAGTGCTGGTCTCCCCGGGTCAGTGGCCGGGAGTTTGTCCCAGCAAGACTTTGAGTAGGAACTTGCACTTGAACACTCATAACTAATTAATTATATTGTGGAATTGAGATTCATTCCCATTACTCAGTGATGAAAAAATTAAAGATCTATTGATATTGTAATAATTAATTGAACAAAAAGTGGAAATAACTATGCAAACTTTATCTGGGGTTGAGTCAGTGCTATTAACTCCCCGATGGTCAGATAGTGATGAAGAGCCCTGCGTAAGGGGAGTGTGGGCTGGCCAAGGCCTGGGGACCTTGGTTGTCCATCAGGGAGGGGGTGCAGGTTGATGGTGTTCTGTGTGGCCCTGTTGCCGGAACTTCAGCATCAGACTGTCTGCTGATGTGGATCTGTAAGATACAGTGTCCACTAAGGCTGCAGGACCTCAGGGGCCCGAGGGGCCTGACTTGGCCTGGGAAGTGGTGTTTGGGGGTGCTTAGTGGAAGGAAGAATACCTTCCCTGCCTTTCCCTGTGGTGGGATGCTGCTTTGCTTCTGGCCCTCCTGCCGCTCTGTGCTTTGGGCTCCTTGAGGCTGGTCTGGGGCTCCCATCTTCTCACCTCTGGAGGATGAAGGCCTGGGGAGGGTGAGCCACAGCTTGGTGGCATCCTTGATGCTGTGGCTGGCATGCCAGAATATTCTGGCTGCTGCCTTGCTGGTAGGGAATCCCAAGCGGGCACAGCCCCAGAGCTGGAGGGCGCCATGGAGATTCCCTCCTCGGCTTCTGGGTCTGTGTGCGGCCCCTTGTGGCTGCTCTGACTGTCCACCAGGGAGCACAACCCATAGGCAGGCAGTGGGTCTTTCCTCCTCTGGAGCTAACATCTGCTTCTGGTGGGTCCTGGCTCTGCCCCTGGGGCCCTAGAGCACAGCTGGCGGTCCCTCTGTGAGGAGCTAGGGCCCTGGGGCACATCTTCCCTCCATTCTCGCACACCCAGTCCCTGAGGTCTTGCTCAGAGCCTGCTTCCCATCTTCTCACAGATGTGCTGCCTTCTCTGTTTTTTCCGCTGGGCGCCTCCTGCTCCTCCAGCGTGGGGCTCGGTGCAGGGTGAGAGGGTGCTCAGCTCCCATCCCTCAGAGGGTCCCCAAGCCCCTCTGTGTGCCAGGCATGGTTCTGTGTCCTAGTTGGGGTATATGCTGGGGTGAGGTGGCAGGGGGACAGGATGGAAATCTAGGGATCTGAAGCCAGACACCCTGGGCTTGCCTCTTCCCAGCTGTGGGCCTCAGGCACGGTGCCACCTCAATCTGAGCCTCAGTCTCGTCTGGAAATGGGATATGCAGTTGACACTTGAACAACACGGGGGTTAGGGGCATTGACCCTCCACACAGTCAGAAATCTGTGTATAATTTATCATCAGCCCTCTGTATCCACATATACAGAGGATTCCTCTGTATCCTTGGTTCTACATCCGCAAATTCAACCAACCCTGGGTCGTGTAGTATTGTAGTACGTATTTATTTGGAACAAACAAACAAACATGTATAAGTGGACCCATGCAGTTCAAACCCATGTCATTCAAGGGTCAACTGTATTAGTTTGCTAGGGCTGCTATAACGAAGTACCAGAGACTGGGGGGCTTAAACAACAGAAGTTTATTGTCTCAGAGTCCCGGGGGCTGGAAGACAGAGATCAAGGTGTCGGCAGGGATGGTTTCTCCTGAGGCCTGTCTCCTTGGCTTGTAGATGGATGTCCCCTTGCTGTGTCCTTGCATGGTCTTCCCTCTGTTGTGTGTCTGTGTCCTAATCTCCCCTTCCTACAAGGACACTGATCGTATTGGATTACAGCCCACCCTAAGGATCTCATTGTAACTTAATTTAAAGGCCGTCTCTTCAGATACAATCACACTCTGAGATGCTGGGGATTAAGACCTCAACCTGTGGATTTGGGGGAAACAACTCAGCCCATAATATGGAGTAATGTCACCTCCTGACATGATTGTAGTGAGAGGATGACACAGTGTCCCGACACAGCCCCTGGCACAGAGGGTTTCCCTCTGGTTCTCCCTGGGCTATGGGCTTCTTCAGGGGCCAGGGGGAAGAGTGCAGAAGCAGAAGCAGTGGACTGTGCCATCCTGGCAACACTTGGAAGTAAACATTCTCATGAATGCATCTTGCCAGTCACCATGTCAGCAGAGATGCCCCAGGGGCTCTAGGGTGGCCTGACTCTCCAGAGTGCCATCCCCCCTCCTGCCCTCCTGGTGACCCTGATAGCCAGGCTGGCCACATGCCCCGCATAGGGTGTGTAACTCTGTCTTGGGCTCCCAGAAAGTGACGTGCACTTTGTCGTTTTCTGTGCTGTGCTCATGCTGTCCCCTCTGCCAGGACTTCTTGTTGTTCTTCCCCGGCTAATATCCCATCACTAGCTCCCTTCCTGGTGCTCACATGGGGTCTTGCCCGTTGCCCTGCACTTTGCAAGGACCAGGGCTGGTGCTGCTGAGGGTGGATGGGGTCCTGGAGGGAATATGCAAGGGGATGCCGGCATGGCTGGGCGCTCAAACTGACTGAGGTCCTCCTCTGCACTAGGCCCCTACTGGGCGCTTCAAGCCACAGGCAAAGACTGGACCTTGACATCCAGGGGCACTGGTGATGGTTCCAGTTATTGCAGGCCTAGTGTGTGGCAGGCCTCAGGCTGGGCACTTCATGCACATCACCCCTGCTCTTCACTGCAACATGGCAAGGTGTTATGGCAAAGTTCATTTTGCAGATGAAGACATTGAGAGGTTGAAATACTGCCTAAGAGGAAATACTTGCCAATCACCTATCTGGTAATGGATTTGCATCCAGAATATATAAAGAACTCTCACCACTCAATAATAAGAAGACAAACCATGCTGGACACAATGGGCAAAAGATTTAAATAGATACCTCACCGAAGAAGGTGTACAGATTGCAAATAAACACACGAAAAGATGCTCATCATTAGTCCTTAAGGAGATATAAATCAAAACACAAGATACACTTCACAAAACACAAGACGACTACTAGGATGGCTGTGATAAGGACAGACAGTAACAAGTGTTGGGAGGATGTGGAGCAACTGGAACCCTCATATACTGCTGGTGGGAATGTAAAATGGTACAGCTGTTATGGAAAACAGTTTGACAGTTTCTTAAAAAGAGGCACATATACTTAACTGTATTATTCAGCAATTCCACCTAGGAATTAGCACAAGTGAAAGCAGAAGTCCATGCAAAGGGCTTCCCTGGTGGCGCAGTGGTTGAGAGTCTGCCTGCCGTTGCAGGGGACACAGGTTCGTGTCCCGGTCCGGGATGATCCCACAGGCCGCGGGGCGGCTGGGCCCATGAGCCATGGCCGCTGAGCCTGCGCGTCCGGAGCCTGTGCTCTGCAACGGGAGAGGCCACAACAGTGAGAGGCCCGCGTACCGCAAAAAAAAAAAAAAAAAAAAAAAAATGTCCATGCAAAAACTTGTACAGGAGCGGTCATAGCAGCATTATTTATGATAGCCCCAAACTGGAAACAGCCCAAATGTCCATCACTGGCGAACAGATAAACAAAACTGGGCATATCTATTTCAGTGGAATACAACTCGGTAATAAAATGGAATGAAACACTGACACACACTACAACATGGATGAACCTCAAAAACATTATTCTAAGTGAAAGAAACCAGGCACAAAAGGCTACATGTTATATGATTCCATTTATGTGAAATTTCTTGAAAAGGGCCAAACTAGAAATAGAAAGCAGATTCATGGTTGCCTAGGGTTAGAGGTGGAAACAAGGGTTGACTGCAAACAGGCATGAGGGAACTTTTGGGGGGTGATGGAAGTGTTCTATAACTGGATAGTGGTGATGGTTGTACAACTGGTTGCTTTTGCTAAAACTCAAAAGAACTGCATGCTTAAAATGGGTGAATAGCATGATATGTAAATTATAGCTTAGTTTAGCTGCTAAAAAGTCTTGCTGAAGACCATACAGCTTGCAAATGGCCATGATAGAATTCAAACCAAGGTCTGCCTTCTTCTGAGCCCCGGCCTCTGGCCCCCACCACCAGGTAGAGGCAGATCAGCCTGGGCAGGAGTTGAGAGCCCTCTGCCCTCAGCACGGTGGGAGCCCCAGGTGAGGTTACAATTACATTTGGCAGTGGGTGGAGAACTGGGGATTTGGGAAGTGCCTTCTGGAAGGCCCAGATTTTGGGGAAGGGTATGTGTGTGCAAGTGCATGGGTGGGTGAGGGTCTGGACTTAGGGATAGAAGGCTGAGAGGGCTGGCCCGGCAGCTCCAGGTCCTTTCTAAAAAGTCTTATCTGGATGCATGTCCATCTGTGGAGCTGCTTTTCGTCTCCGCCGCACCTCCTTCCCTTCGAGGTTTCTCTCCTGCTATTGATTGGGCTGGCCTCAGTGCAGCTGCAAGTAGCGAGCCAGATTTTCCCCGCAGCATGTCGGCTCATTAGGGAAGCCCGGAGCTCCCTGGGTCTCCAGAATGCCCGTTGTATTTTGCTGCTGGGCCGGGAGCGGCTCGACCACGGAGGCTGCTTTCTCATCCTCCCAGTCCCACCATGAGCATCCCAAAATGGAAAACAGGAAAACAGGCCTGCTGCTTGCTGCCTAAATATTTATGGAATACTGCTGGGGTCGGAGGACAAGAGCGGCAAATGAAATGAAAGATTTACACCCAAATAACAGCCAGGGGAGGGCTTGCTCCACGCCTTGCTTTTTGTGTTGCTTGGAGAAAAGGTTTTTCTCTTTTCTTCCAAGAAACTTAGTTTTTATAGATTTTTGAAGCCAAAGGCATGAAATTTTAATCTATTGCTTCACATTGCATCTTCGTATGTTGTTAGTTACTAAGGAGCTGAAGGTGCGGGCACTTCTGTGTGTCTGGACGCACACTTGGGGATTTTGGAAAAACCAATTCCTTTGCTTGGCTTTCATTCTTAAGGTTGCACTCGGGGAGGAGGGCCCATTATATAGTGTGGGAAGTGGCTCTCCGTGTAAGGTAAACTAGGTGGGAGCAGAGGTGGTGGATTGGGAGAGTCTCGATAACCCTGAGAGTCACATACTTCTCTTTCTGGGGCTGCCTCTGATGAAACCCCCCACCTCACACTGGGGAGGGCAAGGGAGGCTGGAGCATCACTTCTGGACCAATTAAGGGCTGGCAGGAAACGGAGGGTACACTCAAAGGGTAATCGGAGCGAGGTTAATGAACTGAGTCCTTACAAAAGTGTGGGCCAGCTGAGATTTGTTGAAGCACCTGGGTCAGTGCTGCCGGGAGATGTCATCTTCCTATTACTGAGGGAGCCAAGAGAGGGGACAGTGGCTAAAGCACGGAGGCAGCCATGGCCAACCCAGCAAGGAGGGAACAGGGGAGAACCCCCCACCTCTCCCTCCCCCTCCGCCCTCTCATTTCCTGCCTGAGTCCCCCTTGGCCAAATCCCAAAGGGAGCTGGAGGACAGGAAGTTCTGGCAATGGCATCCACGGTGGCCAGCCTTCCAGAGCGCAGGAGTGACTTTGCAGGGAGGGGCACATCGTCTCTGCTCAGGCTCCCTGGGAGCAGAGCCTGGGATGGGGGTTGGGGCGTGTGGTCTGTTGGGGGAAGCAGGTTAGAGAAAGAGGAAGAGCCAAGCAAGAATGTGGTGTCATCAAAGTCTAGCCTGTCCCCAGCTGGGGACTCTGGGACATAGGGTTGTCCCCTCTGGGGTAAGGAGGAGACCACCTTCTTTACCACCATGACTGTAGGTCACTGGCTGTGAGCTGCCCTCAGGCGGGGAGTGGGCCAGCACTTCTGGGTAAGGTGGCTCCCTCAGGGGAGGATGGTTTGCTGGAGAAGGAGGTTGCTGTGACTCTCGGTCCCCCCAGCGCTGAGCAGGTAGGAGTGACAGCGTGGTCCACTCAGAGAATGGCGGCCACACCACCACAGCATGACATTGGTCGGCGGGGTGTGAGGATAGATGTCAGTTAGCAAATGCCTCTGGACTACAGAAACCCAGCCCCTTGCTCCCCAGCCATCTCATCTGGGTATTTAATCTGAGTGCCAGTCTTCTCAGTAGCTGCCCCGAGCCTGGAAGAGTTTGGGACAGCAGAGCCAGGGCCCCCTCTGAGGCTGATGGATTTCCCTCTCGAGATGCCCAGGGCTGCTCAGCTCTCACTCGGATACTCCTGCCTGCCACTTCAGTTGGTCTTGCTTCCTGTCCCCCGGGCCACCGACAGAGACTCCAAGGCTTCTGCAAAGGTCGGGCTGAAGTGGTCCCTCCCGTGAGCCTGAGAAATAATACTGAAGGGTTCCTGCAAGTGAAGAATTTTAAATGAGGATATTTATCAGAGCCGAGCATTAATAATAAATGCTGCATGATTTTGTTTATTAGAGGAGCCCCATACGTGTGGCCGCTTCAACTTTTTAACTCTCTGGAAAGGTTGGAGTTGCGGGCCATGCTGCTGTGGGAAAGTGTCGGGCTAATCAGTTTCCATTCATATGCAAAGCACTCATTTAGATGAGTTAATCAAAATTCAGTCGTTTCTTTAAAAAAATATTTATAGACTTCCCCTCTCTGCAAAGGACTGCGGAGAAGACAGTGAAAAAATACAAATTGCTAATACACTGAAAAGGAAGCCTCACTCTGAACCCTGCTAAGCATTCCCTATTCTTTGAGAAAAACTTAGAAATGGGCATTTGTACTATAGAGTTCTCTACTTCTCTTTTCTAGATTTTCTCCCTCCTCTTATTCCAACTGCTTCTGAGTGTCTCTCTCCTTCAGAGGCTGGCCTGGTTTGTCAGGATGGTGGTGATGGTAGTTGCGGGTGTGGGCAAGACAGGGAGCAGGGGAGGAAGCTGGCCTGTGTTGCCTGGCATTGCTAATGCCCTGGGCTCTTGAGAAATTGAGTTTTCACATCAACTTTGTCCCCATTATAGAGACTGGAAAAGTGAGGCTTATAGAGATGCCCAGGGAGCGCCAGCTAGAGAACCCTCAGTGTACCAGGGCTTACAGGATTAGAGCTGCTCAGCTTTCCTTTTCTCTTGGCTTCATTATGATGGCCGCTTTGTTACTCTGGGGCCCTTCCTGGCTTCCCAACTGCTGCATTTTAGGGGAGCTAGGATTCAGGGTTTCCATGAGCCCTTTTTCTGTCTCTTCTTCCCTTCTCTCTAATCGCCAAGTGCAGGGAGGACAGGGCAGCCCAGTCCTCAGGAGGGAGAAAAAATGTCAGTGAGGATGCATGGGAGGGTCGGCAGTACGGGACCCAGCCTCACTCCATCCCCCACCCCACAAGCACTTGTTGAATGTGTTCTGGGGGCCTGCCACGGGGAATCATGGTAACAGAGGGCCTGTTTTCTTGGGGAGACGGACGGGCAAATGCAGATTACTGTGGAGGGCTTTGGCCGAGGAGTAAATGAAGACACTGGGTCTGCAAACGCAGTGAGTGGGCACAGAACAGGTACCAGCTCAACATTAGATGTCACATGACCCCCACGGCTGGTTTATAATAGCTGCTTACCCTCTGCTACTTCCCCTGATAGCAAGTATTCTTCCCATTTGTCAAGTGGGAAAACTGAGGTCCTTAGAGACACTATGACCCAATTGTGCTCTTCATACAAAGCTTCGGGTGAGGTATTTCTCAGACCGCTACCTGGGAGATGGTCTCTCGGTGGGCGCTTGTGGTGTGAGACAATGGTTGAGCAATAGGACCCCTGTGCCCGCCGAGGCTCAGCCTGCTCCTGGCTTAGGGCACGGGACTTCACACGGTGGGGCTGGAATTGGGTTACAGGTGAGCTGCTGGTTCAGAAGCCATTGAGCCAGAGCCTCTGTCCTGGTGCAGAATGACTGGTCCCTGCTTCCCAGGCAGAAAGGCTGTGCCCTGAGTACTCGGAGGTGGTGGTGGGGAAGTCAAAAGAGCATCTCTGACTTTCCAGGAACCAGCCCTGGATCCCTTTGCTGCCCTCCCAGAAGACAATCTCTTCAGATATTCAGGCAAATTAGCAGGGACTTCAGCAAACCAACCATTTCCCTTTGGAATTTGAAATGGATAGTGGACAATTTTCTGACGTGTGTGTTTCCTGCCTTTTGCAAAATGTGCATCACAGGCCCCTTCTGGAAGCCTGGCTAGGCAGGCAGCGTTTCCTCTGTTCCCAGCCATCACCACAGGTTTCCAGGTTTGCCGAAGCCAGGGTTGTGTTTAGAGACCTTGGAAAGAGCCCAGTGCTCGGCAAAGTCTCAGGGAACCTGGGGTGGCAGCTTGGACAGATGCAGGGCCACCTGGGGCCTCTCACTGTCCACACTGCAGGGCAGAGGTGACAGTGCGTCATCCACATACCGTCCGTGAAAGAGACCCATCTGCCAGGGCTCCTCCCTACCAGCCCTGGGCAGGGAGCTGAATAGATCGCTTAGATATGACCCTACCTGGAGGAACTCACCGACCAGAGGGGGAGGGAATTCTGGGAATACAGAGGAGGGACCTGGGAGAAATCAGGGAAGACTTCCTGGAGGATGTGTCAGTTGAGCACATTCTTAACGTATGAGTAGGAGTTTATATTGGCCGGGGAGAGTTCTGCAGATGGAGGTAACAGGGCACACAAAAGTACAAAATCTTGAAAGGTCAGGTTGTTGTGGGAACAGTGAGTGTTTCAGGTGTGGAGATAGAAGGGAATGCATATTTCCTTGTTCTGGGCTTGGTGCTGATGGTGGCTCACTCAGAGTTGACTAGGTGAAGCTGTATGAGCTCTGCTGCCCTTTTGTTGTATATCATGTGACCAAGTGGCTTCTGGAAGGGGTGAGGCTTCTGGGAGAGGGGGCAGCCTGGCTCCCGTGTCTTGACTCTGAACCCTGCACTCTCCTTGCATGACCCTTGGTGTTTTGCGGGGCCTCCCTTCTGCCCCAGGAGGAGGGACACTGGCCATGTTGGCCCCATGCACTGCTGGGACTGAGTGACCGGGGGTACTGTGGAGGCATGGAAGGTACATGGCTGGAAGATTGAGGGGCCAGGGAGCTGGGAAGGAGGGGTCACAAAGTAGAAGGCCCAGAAGAGATCACATGGAAACCCTTTCTGAGCTTCAGATAGTCTTTATTTGGAGGACAGAGAGCCCCTTTCTGGGCCAAGGTAGCCCCTCCCCACTGGGTTGCCCACCCAGTGGTGTCATACGGCCCACCCTTGTTTGGGGTACCTCTGGGCGGGTAGAGGACATGGAGGGAATGTACCCCTCTTCCTCACTCCCGCGAGTAATGACCAAGATGCCACTGTCATTTTTTGGTGTTGAAGAGACTCCTTATTCAATGCATGAAGCCCTGAAAAGCCCCTCCTCCGGGCACCAACTCTCTATAGAGCCATGAACTATCTAGGAGAGTAGCTGAGGCAGAAGGGGACCCACATGTCCATTTCCTGAGGTTGACCCAGCTCCCTTGGAGGTGTATGGTCTCCTGGGATCTCCAAGCTCTGCTCTGCCTGTAGCTCCTTGGCACTGTTGTCGCTATTAGACATTGGGGATCCAGGAAGGTGACTTTGCTTTGGTCTTGCCTGAGTAGGCCCAGCCCCTACGATCCCTCATTTGGGGCTGACACCTGGCGGCTCCGAGTTGCCTAGCCAGGGTGTCAGGTGGAATTAACTGGCAGCAGGGACAGGTGGGTGTTGATTGAGGCCGATTGTTGGGAGGTAGTGGCCCCAGGCTGCACAGAGCTATTTCCAGCCACTCCAGTTGTATCAAGGCGGCTTAATCCTTCTAAGTGCCTTTGTGCTCTGGCAGCATGGAGTGAGGGCAGGGGCCCAAGGCCAGAGCAAGGTCAGCCTTCCCCTGGTTGTCTGCATTTCCCTTCACTTCTACTCACCCATCCACCCATCCACCTACTCATTCACCCATTCACCCACCCACCCATCCATCCATCCATCCATCCATCCTTCTCTTGTCATCATTCAGTCACTCATTTCCTCTGTGTTCATTTTTGATCTACCACGTGCCAGGCACCATGCTGGGCCCCAGGATCCTGGCTCACAGTCTCGGGGTGGGGAGAGAGCACCAAGGGCCTGTGATGGAGGGGAGCATGCCCACCATAGGAGCACTGGCTGGCTTTGGGAGATGATCCGTGCTCGAGCTGTGTCTTGGGGACCAAGCAGGGAATTCACGAGTGGGACTTGGGCTGACGGTCTTCTAGACAGAGGGCCGGCATGGACAAGGGCTCAGAGGCAGGAAGAAGGGCAGCAGGGAGCAGGAAGTCATCTGTGAGATGCAGTGTGAGTGGTGGGGCAGGCGTTGGGGAACGGAGTGGAAAGCTGGATGAGGCTCAGCTCATGGGAGTGTTGGGCCAGGCCTTCTAGGGGCTGGTCCCATAGGGATGGGAATCCTTGAGGGTCTTAAACAGGGGAGTGTTCTAGAAAGATGCCTTGGGTGAGAAATGTACCAAAGAGGCAAGACTGGAGGCAGGAAGATGAAAGAAGGACCATGAGCTCTGCTTTCAGGGAGCCCCTGCTCCCTGCCTCTTGTTGCTGGGGCCTCCTTTCTACTCTCCTCGAAGGCTGCGTGCTCTGCTTCTGTCCATCTGGCTGTGCAGGAGTTCTTAGGGTGGCCCCCGGGGCCTTAGTGCTGGACTTGTGGACTCCCCTAGGTGCCCAGGGCCCATCCTCCATCCCAGAAAAAGGGCCCCGTGGAGTGGATCAGTGGCTTCAGCTGCCGTTGTCCTATGACCTCTTTTTCCTGACTGCACCTTCCCCCAACTTCTTTCTCCCCTGGGATCTGTCCCAGGCCTCACCCGAACTGGGAGAGGGACCTGCTGTGGCTGCACCCAGGCCCAGGGGATGCACATCCTGGAGACCACCCCCTTCTTCTGGCAGATTTGTGTGCGTCTGGGGCTGTTTCCAAGAGCTGCACAAACACTCCAGCTGGCTTCTGCGCCAGGTGTGTGACACTGCAGAGAAGGAGGAACTGTGGTCCCTGAAGCCTGAGCGGGCGGGGCACATGCATCAAATCCGAGATGATGGCAGGGCTGAAGCCTGGTGATTCTCTGCACTTGTCTCCAGGTGACCTTTGGTTTCTCAGTTTCCTAGTTAGCGCTACAAGCTGTGGAGCTCGGGGAGGGACTGCGTCTGGGTAAGGGGTTGTGGGAGAGGTGAGGTCCCGCTGCTTCTCTGGTGGGGCTTCTCCCTGAGCTCCTGGTGGAGGGCGGGAGAGAAGAGGCTGGGCCAGGACTTGAGGCACCTGCCGGGGTGGCTCCTGCTGTTGCAAACACCCCTGCTCCTCTGGGAGCACAGAGGGGGGAAGCTGTGCTGGGTGAGCTCTGTCCGCTGCTCCAGGGAGTGTCAGCTCAGGAAGGTGGCTTTTCCATAGCTTTACATATGAGTGAGGGGTGTGTGCGTGTGTGTGCATGTGTAGTCAGTGTGCATGGTATGTGGTGTGTGGTCTGTGGTGTGTGTGTACAGAATGAGTGTGTGTGGTGAGTGTCATGTTTTTTGTGTGTGTGTGGTGTGTGTGTGTTATGTGTGTGTGTGTGGTGTGTGTGGTGTGTGTGTGTGTGTGGTGTGTGTGTGTATGTGGGTGTGTGTGTGTTGTGTCTGGTGGCCAAGGATTGGTGGGTAGGAGCAGACTGGTCCCCTCTTCCCCGGTGTGTGGCTTTGTGCGTCTTCTGGGATGCCTGTGGTGGGATTCTTCTCTCTTGTCCTCACCCTCTTCTCTCTCTTCGTGGCTGTGCCCTGTGCCCCATCAGCCCACCTACCCATCTGCAGGTCTTGACATCTTCATCAGGCAGCTGTTAACTGAACCAGGCCTGTGGAATTCCAAAACTCCCTGTAGTGGATCCCTGGGGGTCCCAGCTCTATAGAAAGGAGAGGTGACTCCCTGAGTGCTCCCAGCCTGACCCTGGCCACACGCCACCACAGTGTTGCTCTGGATGGTATAACCACGTGCAGGTTCATTTACTGAAGGTTCATCTCATGCTGAATGCTCTCAGCCAGTGGGTACTCATAGAACAACCACCTCAGGTAGGGACCAGTTTTGAACTTAAAAAAGGTTCCGCCCTTAAAGAGGTGTGGGACCTCTAAGCCGGGATACCGGTACCTCTTAAGGTGCCTTCCAGACCCCGCTGTATCCAGGCCAACTTCGGGCATCAGTCCACCTTCCCTGAAAAATAACGTGCTCCAAGGAGACTGCGAATTGCAGGGAGCAATATATAGTCCTCATCTGAATACGATTATGCTTAAACACTATAAATATTCGTAATCCTCAGCCTGGAGTACTGCTTCCCTTGGTATTACGTCCTTTTACAAACCACCTGAGAAGTCAACCGTTTAAGGTAAAAGAGTTCTGCTGCTCTGGGCGGCTGCCTCTCCTGGTGCCACGGCTGCAGAAGTGCAGGAAGTGGATGGAGACCCTGAGCGGTGCTTGCGTCTCAGCTCTGTGATGTCCCAGGGCCCTGGCCAAGCCACTGGGCAGTTCAGCTCCCCACTCTGGCCTGTGGGAGGGGCTGGAAATGGCATCCCCCTCCTTCCTCCCCTCCCCTTCTTCTTCACACCTGGGTCCTCAGCTGGAAAACTCTGAGCCACAGTTCTGTAGGGCAAAATCAATACTTTCTATAAGAAGTGAGTCCTCAGCACCTCGGCTTGATCTAACTCAACAGTTTCACTCACTCCTTCAATAAACAATTCCCCAGGCACCTGCACCTTGGGGACCCTGGAGTGGCCTCGACATGGTCCCAGACCTCCAACAGCTCACACTTTGGTGGCAGAGACAGAAGGTGATCATTCAGAGTGACAAGTGCCAGGCTGAGCTGAGCTAGGGGCTGTGGGTGTGTGTGGGTGGAAGGTCCCAGGGGGCTTCCTGAAGGTGGGCACTCTTGAGCTGAGCTTTCAAGTGGGAGGAGGAGGGGGACACGGAGTTTGGGTGGTGCTGTGACAATGGCCAGTGCTCTGGATGACTGTGTAGAGGGAGTGAACCCTGGGTGCACTAAAGATGTCAGCTGGTTGCCTGCTCAGGGTGGGTCGGGGCCCCTGGGGCACGATGGAGGCGCAGGGGGTGTGGGGCCACCTGGGGGTGGGGTCTTTGTGAACAGGCAGTGTCTGTTTGCATATCCCCTATATCCCATCATACCCAGTCTCCATGTGGCCCTGTCAGAGCAGAAGCAGCTGTGCTGGGAGGCCCAGGGCAGGGCTGGTGGGGCAGGGTGGCCATGAGTCTGACCGTAGCTGGGGTGGGCTGCAGCGTCCCAGTGCCCACCCCTCCTCGTGCCTTCCTCTGTCCACCCTAGGCTCTGAGGCTTAGGGAGTGTCTTCTGGTTAACCGTGTGGGAGTGTGAGTAGCTCTCTAGGAAGAAGGAGGAGTGGGCTGGGGTGGGGAGTGATGCCCCTCTCTAGTAGGGCTCTGCCCAGATAGGTGCTGGCACTTAGGCTTACTCAGCCGGATGTTATCGTGGTTTAAATAGGTGCAGGAAAGAGATTTGTGAGTCTGTGTATTTTGGGAGTGTTGGGGGGTGGGCACTGGAGAGGGTGGGAATTCTGGGTTTGGCAGGAGGTGGGAAGGGGAGGAATAGAGCCCACTTAGTGGGAACGAGAGCAGGAAAGTTCTCCTTCTTTCCTTTTATCATTTGACTTTCGACATCAGTCTATCGCCTCCTGGTCCTTGGTCTTCACTTGTATCACTTGGGAGAGTGGGGATAGCAGGATCTGCAAAGTTAGACTTACCTGAGTTCGAACTCAGGCTCTATTGTCTTCCTGCTGTGTGACTTTGGGCAAAGGACTTGCCTCTCTGAGCCTCAGTTTTTTCGTCTGAAAAACACAGTCAGTAATTTTTTTTTAACATCTTTATTGGAGTATAATTGCTTTACAATGGTGTGTTGGTTTCTGCTTTATAACAAAGTGAATCAGTTATACATATACATATGTTCCCATATCTCTTCCCTCTTGCGTCTCCCTCCCTCCCACCCTCCCTATCCCACCCCTCTAGGTGGTCATAAAGCACCAAGCTGATCTCCCTGTGCTATGCGGCTGCTTCCCACTAGCTATCTATTTTACATTTGGTAGTGTATATGTGTCCATGCCACTCTCTCACCTTGTCACAGCTTACCCTTCCCCCTCCCCGTGCCCTCAAGTGCATTTTCTAGTAGGTCTGTGTCTTTATTCCCGTCTTACCCCTAGGTTCTTCATGACATTTTTTTTCTTAGATTCCATATATATGTATTAGCATAGGGTATTTGTTTTTCTCCTTCTGGCAGTCAATAATCTTATCTGAGAATTGTCAGGCAGATCAAACGAGATAAGGAAGAAGCTGTCACGAGGAACTTATTTGCTCAATAAGTTAGGTCTCTCCCTTGGCCTGTTCTGCCCACAGTATCACCGTGTCTCTGGGATGAGACGCAGCATGTGGTTGTAGCTTGCTGTCCATGCCACCTCAGCCACATCTTGGAGAGCAGACTCAGGCCTCTGGGGGCTGCCCACTCGCATGGGCCTATGGGAGGGAGTGCACTTGCCCAAAGGGCCGCGCCGAGCTGCCCTTCGATGAGGTGTAGGCCCTGCAGGGAGGAGCGACAGCACTGAGGCAGGCCACGGAGTTCAGGTACCTGCAGAACTGCCCGGAGTCATCCCTGCCAAATCCTCACAAGGCTCAGTGGCTTGGAGTGAGGCTTGGGCAGCTGCCAGCGCCGCCGTGGGACCTCCTTCTCTGTGCAGAGCGGTGTGCATGCATGTTTGCTGGGTGGGGCATTCAGAGGGACCAAGCCCTCAGCCCCCCCACCTTCCCCATTCCTCTTCTGGTGTGGACACTGGTGACTGTGTCCTCCTGCCCCGTGTCCCCTTGTCTTCTCCAGGGAAGGTGTCTGGGCAGAAGAGCGATGGGGGCGCTGCCTCCCATGCCTGGGGCAGGGCTGGAGCTGGGCACCACTTCAACCTACCATGCCTTCGAGGTCCAACCATCCACGGGGCACCTCTTTCTCAGCAAGAAAATGCCTTGGGGTAGTGCAAATCACAATAAGCAGCATATTGTGCTATTTTTGTGTGTGTGTGGGGGGGTGATTCTCATTTATTCTCCGAGCCTCCCCACCCTGGTTTGATGCACCACAGTGCCCCTGACCTCCAGTGGCCCTGACTGTCCTGTCTGCCTCCTGTCCCGGCACTCACTGACCCAGGTCCTACCAGGGTGAAGAGCAGGAAGAGTCAGCTGCAGCCTCCTGTCCTCTTGCTGTGTCCTCACTGGGCCACTTCTCCGAAGGCAGGCCTCGCCTGTGCTCAGGAGGGGAGCCTCCAAGGCTCCCTGGTGCTCATGGGGTCAAAACAAAGCCCTTCAGCTGAGCAGGCAAGACGTCCACTGTGAATCCACCTCCTTGTGTCCAAGCGTAAAATAGATAGCTAGTGGGAAGCAGCCGCATAGCACAGGGAGATCAGCTCGGTGCTTTGTGACCACCTAGAGGGGTGGGATAGTGAGGGTGGGAGGGAGGAGACGCAGAGGGAGGGGATATGGGGATATATGTATACGTATAGCTGATTCACTTTGTTATACAGCAGCAACTAACACAACATTGTAAAGCAATTATACTCCAATAAAGATGTTTTAAAAAAAGTAAATTTTAATTAAAAAAAAACAAAAGAATCCGCCGGCCAATGCAGGGGACACGGGTTCGAGCCCTGGTCTGGGAAGATCCCACATGCCGCGGAGCAACTAAGCTTGTACGCCACAACTACTGAGCCTGCGCTCTGGAGCCTGCGAGCTGCAACTACTGAGCCCGTGTGCCACAACTACTGAAGCCCACATGCCTACAGCCCGTGCTCTGCGACAAGAGAAGCCACCGCAATGAGAAGCCCGCGCACTGCAACAAAGAGTAGTCCCCGCTTTCCACAACTAGAGAAAGCCTGCGTGCAGCAACAAAGACCCAGTGCAGCCAAAAATAAATAAATAAAATTAATAAATTTATTTAAAAAATAAAATAAATAAAAGAGGCTGGGAAGGAGTGCTTGATAAGTGAATGAATGATGAATGAATAGATGCTTCCCAAGGGGAAGGAATCAGCATTTTAGAATTGATTCAAGATGTATTTTGTGCCAGAGGCTTCTTTTCATGTCTTCTGTGTAAGGCGGGTGCTGTGACCCATCCCTCCCTGCCCTCCTCCCATTAAAAAAAATTAAGACACTGACGTCTGATGAGTGTCCAGCTTGGGCTGGATGCTAAGTGACAGGATGTGGCTTGGGTTTCAAGATTGCTGCCTCCCGGGAGGAGTATCAGAGGGCTGGATGGACAGAAGTTCACATATAAGAGGCACATCAGGAATCGGTGGGACCACTTTGCTGCCAGCATTCTGTTCACAGGCAGCTGTGGGTTTGGACCAGTAAATGTGGACAGCAGCCTGCTTGGACTTCTTCATGCAAAGACCATGACAAGGATGTGAAGAACACGGCAGGACCTGGGTGGTGTAACCAGCTCCAGCTGCCACCACCACCTCCCTGGTGTTGCCCAGTTTCCTGCCTCGTGCCCTCACCCTAGGTGCCGTGTGATGCGGTCTGTGGACAGGATCAGTGTACAGAGGAGTGAGGAAGGTGTGAGGGGGCTGCCCCTTGCTGCTTATCCTCCTGGGCTTGGCTTCAAAGCATGGGGGCTGGTGACAGCCAGGGAGGCCAGCAGCTAGGCGAGGCAGAGTGAGGAGAGGGGCTGAGCTGTGGAGGGGTGGCCCCGGAAGAGGGCTCGGCAGCCCAGATCCCTCATTTGAGGGACATCTGGCAGCTGGCAGTGTTCAGCTCAAGGCTCACATCTGGAGACTGGGTGTGGCTCTCCAGTCATGGAACCAAGGAAGGCAGCAGGATGGACTGGGGGCTCCTCTGGGCCAGTAGAGCCCAGAAGATGGGGGTTGAGGGGTGGTATCCTTCCCTGGAGAGTGGGTTATCCCTGCCCTTTGGGAGGGCTTCAGGCATGGTTCCAACCAGGTGACAGGCCAGGGAGTGGCACAGAGGGCTGGATCCACCTATGCCTGACTTGCCCAGGCTGTTGGAGGGGGACTGAGGTGTGTGTGGGTGTCCCTGTGGATACTTACCCTAAAAACAGCCCCGTAGGATGGTGACAACCTATGGTCTTAAGGTTTGCCTGGCGATAGCAACCGTCTGGGGCTGCCCAGTGATGGTGGTGGACCAAGGCCAGCATTGTGCTCATCCAGCATTGTCCTATTGTTGCCTGCTCCCCTGAGGCATCTGAGTGTCCATCCCAGCCTGGGTGCTAGGGGCAGAGAGATCTTTAGGGGGCTCAATCCAGAAGGTGGCAGAGACCCCTGAACAAACAGTGACGCTGAGCTGTAATCGTGTATGTGGTAGGGACACAGCAGGCGCAAGGCCTGTGCTGTTCTAACTGGGTGAAGAAGGCCTCTGGAGAGGAAGAGGCACTTGAACTAGGTCTGGAATGATGAGGAGGGGACAGCGATGTGAATTTCTAGCAGGGGAGTGCAGGTGCAGAGATTTGAGCCTGACATAGCCTGGCCTCAAGGACCCCTGCTTTGCACCTCGGAGCCTGGGAGTTGCCTTCTGGAAGCCTGCTGGCAGCCCAAGCTGCAGGATTAGTGCGAAGTCTTGGAGCTGGAGCTCAGCGCTGGAACTTGGCAGGATGGGGATGTTTCCGCGCCCTCCACATTTTCTTGGAAGGGGTCATGGCCCAGAGGTGACACTTGTTCCTGCTACACTAATCCCCTGGGCGGGGAGGACCAGAGAGCTGAAGGCCTACAGGTGGGCATCCATGGGTCAGCTTTCAAGCCCCGGATGAAGACTAGGTGCCAAGGCATAGATGTGGGGCTCTGTCCTTTTGGGACGGTCAGTCCTACTGGGAGAGAGGGCATAGGCTGGTGGGGGAGAGAGTGAGATTTGCATACACGTATACTCTCTCTCTCTCTCTGACAGAGAGCTGAGACTTAGAAAGTGGGAAACAACAGAGGGAATAAGAGAGATATCAGAGAGAGCTAGAAAAAGTCAGACATGGGTTGAGATACAAAGGGAGAACCTGAAGCCTCATGGTGTCTCTGTTCCCCATCTGAGAGGGCCCACGGGCCCTAGAAGGAGCACCAGGCTGGGGCCTGGTGTCTGGATGGCCTTGGCTTTCCGGAGACAAATGCAGGTGGAGGGAGGGGAGAGGCAGGCATGGAGCTGGCCTTGGGCACCCTGGGGATGCGGGGAGGACTGGGGTCAGGCTCTGTGGTCTGGCCTGTCCATGTATATCCAAACGTGACCTCTGGTTCACTGTGCTCATTTAATCCTCGTAAGAGTCCTAGAGGTGGGGACTGTTCTTAACCCATTTACAAGTGAGGAATTGAGGCTCAGAGAGGTTAAGTGACTTGCTTGAGGGCACACAGCTGTAGCAGTGGGCCTACCTGCCTCCTGGGCCCATGTGCTCAACTTTGAGGTCAGGGGCAGCTCGGGGTTTCAAGTGAGGCTCCCCTGTGACTTCAGGCAATACCCCAACCCCGGGTCTCTGCTCCTCTGCCTCCTGTCTAAAATGGGGTAGCAGAACCCACTTCCCTGGGAGGCTGTGGGGCTCAGTGATTAGTTGGATGGGCCCTGAATGGTGCCTGGCCCCTACTATGCCTTTCAAACTCCTACTCATCCTCCAAGACCCATCCCAAATGCCTCTTTCTCTATGGAACTTTTCCTTGACATCTCCTTGCTAGGCAAAATTAATCATTCCTTTGCCCGCAAGATTCTAGCACACTTCTCTTGAGTGTGTATTATTTGACTTTTTGCTGAATTCCTGAGGTTCCCTTAGGAATTCCTAAGAAAAAGGAATGAGTCTCACAGCCTTCTGTATCTCTAGGCACAGGACCTGATACAGCGATGATCAGAGGATTTTGGGTGAAGGAATGAGTAAGTGCAAGCACAGATACACGGTGAGGGGAGCCCAGGAAGAGACGTCTGGCCTCCGGGCAGAGATGCTGCAGGAGGCCCCCCCGCCTCCCCCGCCACGCTTGGCTGCTTTTGAGGTTCTCTGAGTCTCCTAGGACTCATCACCGTCCTGATTTAACTTTCACAGTGTAGGCTTCCGGTGAATCCCAGCCTGGGAGCCTGGTGTTCCCTTGGTGGAGCCGTAAAAGTCATTAACGAGGAACCAGAGAGCTATAAATAAGCCAGCGTGATCTTACCCAGTATTCCCTGTGTTTCCAATCTGCAGGAGCAGGGAATCCGTTTTGATTCATTAATTGGTATAAGGATGAGGCCCCAGAGATTGGCATGGAGCCACCGGCCCTTCCCCACCCTACTGGTTGGCTCCGTCCATCCTGCCTGCACCAGCTGCCCCCCTGCCCTGGGCTGCAGTCCAACATCCAGTGGGACCCTTTGGCCTTGCTCCTGTTCCCCTCCTTGGGCTGGGCTGACCGCGAGGCCAGAGGGGCGTGGGAGATGCTGCAGGAGAGGCACCCTCCCAGGCGCTGCTGCCTAGGCAAGGCCTTGGGCCCAGCCAGCTTTCCTCTTCACTGTCCCCTTGGTACCCTCTAAGCTCTTGGTGAAACCCGCCTTAGAGTGGAGGGTCAGCTTTAAGAAACTCCCCTTCTCCACACTGTGGGATGTAGCTTCACTCCAGGGAGGACCTGAGCATCTGGGGACCTTGGCAAGTTTGAAAGTTCTGCCTCACCCATGAAATATGGACACCAATAGTGCTTGTCTTATGGAGTTGTTAAGAGTATTAAATAGTTTGTTGCTTTGCTGGGCCATGCTGGGGGCTGGGCCAGAGGCTAGGAGGGTGTGCAGTACACAGGTGCTTCTGCTCACGGGCTTATGGTTCAGAGAATCAGACAAAACAGTCCACGATTGCGAACGTCCGTGGGTGGTCTGCAGGCGGAGTACCGTGAGGGAAGGTTGGGCTCATGGAAAATTCAGGGAGTCTCAGTGACCCCCCAAAATACAGAATGAGGAGAGATAGCCAGACAGAAGTGGGAGGAGTGTGGCAGGCCAAGGGCGAGTACGTGAGGAGACCCACAAGTGGGCAAGAGCTTGGGCATCCGAGTTACTGCACAAAAGCCAGCTACATGGAACACAGGGCACTGTCGGGGTGTGGACTTTATTTTAAGGCCGACGGGAAGCTAATGCAGATTTTAAGCAAGGACAGCACAGTCTGGTTGGCATTTTAATCTATGAAGGCAAGTCCACTGCAGTGGACTGAATGGGTGGCATGTGGATCTGGGAGAGGTTGGGTGTGTGGAGGTCCAGTGGGGAGATAGTAGTGGTTTAGACCAAGGTGATGGCATTGGAGATGGAGGAAAGTTGACAGATCCAAGATACATGGTGGAGATAAAACAATCAGGACTTGGTGATGGCTTGGGTGCAGAGGGTCAGGGAGAGAGAAGGTTCAAGAACAACTGGGTGGGTGGGAGTGCCCCTTTATGGAGATTGGGAGACCAAGAGGGACAGGATCACACCCCAGAGAGCTCGGTGTTGACACACCAAGTTAGAGTTGCCAGTGGACTCAGTGTGGGAGACGCCCTGGTTGGGGGTCAGGAGCCCAGCGAGGGCTGTGGGCTGGAGCGATTACAGGAACCGTCCACAGAACCGAGGTGTAACTTTCAAAGGGATGGGTCAGATATGCCAAGGAAGGTTGATGATTCCATAGAGAGGACACAGTGATGGATCTGGGTCTGGGTTTGGGTCTTGGTCTGGGTCTGGGAGACGGCGAGTCATGGGAGCAGCCAGAGCTCGTAAGCAGGGGCCAGCCTGAGATGGGAGAAGCTTTCTTCCTCAGCTTTCAGCACAAACGCAGATAGGTGTGTAGATCTGGTGCTGAGAACTGGGGAGAAGCCCGGAAGGTTTGAGGAGAATGAGCAAGGCAGGTGGGGGAGAAGATGTAAGTGAATATGGCGGGGTGAGGAACCCTGTTGAGGATGGTGACACAGCTTTCCCACTTTGGGTCCCCACGTTGCTGGGTGCGTGGGTCTCTCTCTGACTCTCCGCTGTTTGCTCACAGACATGGAGAAGTGGGTGGGCAGGTGGACCCACCACGGTTGACCCTGGGTTGGGGTTTCCCAGCCATCCTATATAAGGAGAGAGAGCAGAGAGAGGGAGTTTGCATCAGAGGGACTGTATCAATAGACAGAAGCCAAACTGAGCAAGGAGTCAGGAGTGAAGGCAGGAGGATGCTGGTGGGAGAGTCACTTAAGCAAAAAGGTCTGTAGGACAAGGTGCTTGTCAAGTTTGTCCTGTGCTCAGGAGGGAGGCGAGGCCTCAGTGACTCTCCCCTCTGGGGGCCTTTCGATGGTGAGAGACGATGGGGGTCAGGGTCCTGCTGGGCCCGAACTCTAGCACTCACCTTTGTATGGTGCTGCCGCCCGTTTCCCCCCATTTCATGGTTTTGTTTACCTTTTAAATGTCTTAATAAAACATGAAAAATAGTTATTCTCCATAGATCAGCAATTTCCTATGAGTTATGACAATACTAAATTTGGTCAATTATTCATCAGCTATAAAGTATTTATAAATGCTACCTTAATTTAAAGCATTAGCCGCTAGAATTCAAATATTAATAAAGCTGGTGCCAGCTTAAAGGAGGAAAGGGAAGGGCACAGATAATGAGGGTGGCTTGGGGGAGGGAGAGTGTTCCTGGCTGTTCACACTGTTGGAGTAGCGAGGTGGTACATGGAGCCCGGATTGTGGGGCAGGCAGAGGGGCTGGAGAGCCTGGGGCTGGCCTGCTGGACCCTGTCGGAGAGAGATCATTACTTCTGGAGGGCAGGGCTGAGCCCAGGGCTGCCCAGAGCCAGCTCTCCCTTCTGCTGCCTGCTGTTACCAGCAGAGCCTTGCCCAGCTTCTCCGACCTGAGGGCACCTCTACCAGGCTGCTCCCACTCAGGTGGAGTGCCATCTCCTGCCTTGTCCATCTGGAGAAGTCCTGTCACTCTTTAAGGGGCTACTCAGAGGCCCGTTAGCACATGAGGTTGAAAGGGTGTGTAACCTCAGAGAAGCAGGGGCTGCATGGGCGATCTCACCTATTTGGGGACCATGTCAGGTCTTCCAGGAGGAACAGGTGTGGATGTGCTCGGGGCACCATGCATTCAGGGCACATGGTGGAGGGAAGGGCTGGGATGGCCGTGGTCAGCATCATTATTAGGTGACGGTACCAGGAACTGTGCGTCTCTTCCAGCACAAGCCTCCTGGGGTATTGCTTCCCCCAGTCTTGGCCTGAGAATTTTCCAGGAATGCCCATGGGGATGGAGAAGACTGGGCATGGATCAGTAGTGGTTCCCAGAGTGATCTCCATGTCTGGGGCACCTCTCTTATCTCCAACACCCGCCTGAGGCCCCGAGTGACTTGATGCACCAAGGATTTGCCTTTAGCCGAGGGAGGCCTTGTTCTTGCTTGCTGGCTCCTTCTCTAGGGCCTGCATTAAGTGTGGAGCTGCCCCAGGAGTTTCCATCCAGGGAAGGGCTGGGTAGAGTCAGCCATGGAATCCTGGCCTCTGTCCTCTGCTGGCCACCATCTCTTCCTGGGACTGGCTGTGGTACCTGGTGGTCTGGTTCTGATGCTCTCACTCACGTACTCGCCCTTGGCCTGCCACACTCCTCCCACTTCTGTCTAGCTATCTCTCCTCATTCTGTATTTTGGGGGTAACTGTGACTTCCTGAATTTTCCATGAGCCCAATCTTCCCTCACGGTACTCCGCCTGCAGACCACCCACGGACGTTCGCAATCGTGGACTGTTTTGTCCCATTCTCTGAACCATGAGCCCATGAGCAGAAGCACCTGTGTACTGCACACCCTCCTAGCCTCTGGCCCAGCCCCCAGCATGGCCTAGCAAAGCAACAACCTATTTAATACTCTTAACAACTCCATAAGACAAGCACTATTGGTGTCCATATTTCATGGGTGAGGCAGATGCCATTCACTCTCTGGCTGTATGACCCTAGCCAAGTGGTCAGCCCTCTCTGTGCTTCAGTTTTCTCACCAGGGGATCAGAAAGCTCACCTGGGCTGAGAATTAGGGAGACCCTGCTTGTCAGTGCAACACCTGGCACATCCTACCCTGAGAGTCCCGTGTCTGGAGAATCCTGGATCAGCAGGACGCTGACATCTCAGGGGAAGCTGGCAGGGATGTGACTGTGGGGCTGTCTGGGAATGCTGGCTGAGCTCCATGGATCCTCTTGCCTGGGCCCAGCCCTGAGTCTGAACAACCTGCTTCTTCCCGATTCCTGGGAATCCATCAAGTGGCCCGGAGACCTCTGTTCTCCTAGGCCACTGAGCTTGGATAAGGGGTCTCGAAGCTGCTCATTACATTCATCTCTGCTTCTTACTTTCGCAGCTGATGAGCCATTCTTGGGGAGCTCATATCAATCTATCAAGCCTGCATTGTTATCATCAAGAGAGAGATCAGCTTTATGACCATAGGATATTGGAGACAAAGAATTATAACAAAGGCTGTTATCTTCTAGTGAGCTGCAGAAGCACCTCTAAGCTGGAGACAGAGGTGACTTCTACATTCTTACTATGCATCAGGCAGTGCCAAATGCTTCTTCACATACAAAGACCTTTCAGAGAATATGCACAACAGCTCTATGAAGTGGGTGCCATCATCTTTCTCTGACAGAAAAAGCACAGAGGCCCAGAGAGGGTGAGCCCCTCGCCCAAGGTCCCACAGCATGTACGTGGCAGGGCCTGGATTCAGATCCAAGCCATCGGATGCCAGCACTGGGGTTCGATGTCTCTTCTACAGCTGGGGTGTGAGTTGTGTGATGTCCTGTCCTAGGAATGAGCACACAACCTTGTTTAAGCTAATAGCTGGTGTGGCTTTGATCTGATGTATTTTGATCTTGTTATTTTTATGTTAGGAGCCTCTAAATAACCATCATTTCAACAGTGCCCCAATTAGCAGGCCATTCACAGTGGATTAGAAATTGACTTGTATCAGGCTTCTCCATTAGTGCCTGGGAGAGTCTTCCAGCCTTAATTACCCACCCTGCTCACCTAGGAGGTCGAGGCCTTGAGGAGCTTCCGTGGTGCTGCAGGTGTCCGTACAGGGGTGGGTCAGGGTGCCCACCTCCACGGGGAGGGTTTGTCAGCAGCAGGAGTGAGGTCGTTCTCTGTTGTAACTGCTATTTCTTGGGATCCTGGGCATGATTTGGGTGGGGACATTGATGGGGAGCTGGGGATGCCCAAGGAGAGGGGCAGGAAACTGACATGTATTAATATTTAGCATCTTTCTTGTGCATGGCACGGGATTGGCATTTGTGGTCCACGTTCTAAGTCAGTGCTCCCATAACTCTGCTGGGTAGAGGTTCATATCTTCAATTAATAGAAAACGGGGCCTCAGGAAGGAGACATGCCCATGGCCACACGGCCGCCAGCCAGAGGAGCCCAAACTGGAGCTTTGGTCTGTGAGATTCTAGCGCTCCTTCTGCTGCCCTGGTGAGCCCAGGCCCAGCCAAGAAGCTGGTGTCTCTGGCTGCCACTGGGGCTGGGTCAGGGGGACCTGTTCCCTGAGCACGTTCCCACTGCCCAGCCCCTGTGTCTTTGTCCCACTGCACCCCTCACTCACGCTGCTCCCCCCATCTCTCCTGGTCTGAATCCTTTTCTTCCTTTCAGGCCCTGGTGCTGACCCCACATGAGTTCATCCTCTTCTGGGTCCCAGGGAGCTCCCCCTTTCCTTCCTCACAGGCCAAGTTGTGGGGTCTGGCTCCTTGGTAGATCCTAAGCTCCTCAGATGGGGCCTGTGTTCATCCTGCTCTTTGCCCCTCCCCCTCCCCAGTGCTCATTGCAGGGCTTTGTGCTTAGTGGGTGTGCTGAGTGTATGCATGAAACACACAGGAGGGAAGAGACAAATCCATCCATGGTGAGCAGTGGGATGTGTGCGCAAATGGGGAAACTGAGCCTCAGGGAGGTTTAGTGACTTAATAACCCAGCATATGTGGAATGGGGATGGGGCTTGCCATCAGAAGTCAGGAAGTCCCTGAGAGGGAGCCAGGTGGGGTGGATGACAGAGAGCCAAGACCCAGTGATGGTGCAGTGGGTGTCTTGGACCGGGACCTAAGGGCTGGAGTTCCTGGGCAACTTTACACCCTAGTGATGTACAGTGTGTTTTGTAAGATTACTTTTTTTTTTTTTTTTTTTTGTGGTACGCGGGCCTCTCACTGTTGTGGCCTCTCCCGTTGCGGAGCACAGGCTCTGGACGCACAGGCTCAGCGGCCATGGCTCACGGGCCCAGCCGCTCCGCGGCATGTGGCATCTTCCCAGACCGGAGCACGAACCCGTGTCCCCTGCATCGGCAGGCGGACTCTCAACCACTGCGCCACCAGGGAAGCCCAAGATTACTTTTTAAATGTATAAATGCGGTGTATCAGCATTAAAGAGAACATGTACAAGAGAAGAAAGAAAAATCCATTTATCATCAGAGACCTTGGCTTTTAGTGTTTTCTCTTGCCTTTTTCATAAGCATGCTTTCTACCTAGTTGTAATCCTGGTGAGCGTGAAATGTCGTGCCCTGGTTTTGTCACTTAGTCACCCCTCAGAAGCATTTTTAGACGAGAAGCCATCTTAGTCCAGCCCTTATCGGTTGTGTGGCTTCACATCTTGTTATCTGGAAAATAGACACAGTGATGCCTGCTGTACAGGGGTGTCATGAGAATAATGTGAACTCATGTATATAGAGTACTCGACAGAGTTTTTGGCACAGAGAAAATTCTCACAAAATAGTCCCTCCTCCTACATAGCTTCATACTTATCCATTGTTGGAGGATTGTTTTCCTTTTGTAAAGGAATTACCTGTTCACGACATGAAATGTTGGCAAAATATAGAAAAGAAGGAAAACCACGTCTAGACCTCTTCTAAAATGCAGTCACTTTTAACATTCTGCAGTATTTCCTTCTTATCTTTCTCTCATGCATGTTAAGTTTTATTTAATTGGTATCATAAAATACATACAATTTTGTATTACTTTCACATAACTTTTTTATGACAGGCACTTTCCCATCTTACTGTAGTATCTTCATAAATAGTTTTAAAGGCTGTGTGTGCTTTCAACAAATGGAACACTTTTATGTCACTCACCTCTTTGCATCTTTTAGATCGTTAGCAATAAATATATCAAGAGTCTGGATAAGTATCCTCTGAATGTTTTTGGACCTGAAGCAATTTTTACAGCTTGGATGGATGCCCAAAGTGGAATTATTGACCAGAGGGCATGAAAATGTCAAGGCTTACGGTATTATTGTATCAGTCTTTACTGACTGCTGTGTGCCAGGCACATTGTGTGTCTGGAAAAGGATGGTGAGCAGAATGGGCATGGCCTTTGTCCCCTTGGAGCCTGAGGTGAAGTGGGAGAGAGAGACAGTTATACACACAGTGCAGTGTCATAATAGGGGAAATGTGGGATGCAGATGAAGCACTTGACAAAGGGTCCTTAGTCTGGGGTTGTAGAGTCTGAGTCTTGAAGCGAGAGTGGGTGTGAAGGTTCAGGAGGCCACAGGAAATGTGATGGGTTCCAGGGGCCGAAAGGTGGGCCGTGGTCTGTAACAGAGTGGACGGGGACGTGTGAGGAACCTGAGGCTGCAGGCAGTGGGGAGCCTGCAAGACTGCCCCAAGGAGTTTGACTCCGTCCGCAGCAGTCTTGGGAGCCACCAAAGGGCTTTAAACAGTAGCATGACATGATTGGATTTCAATTCAGGAGTGAACTTGGCCGCAGGGAGCCTGCATGCGAGGGGCCAGAGCATTTAGGTGGCTGCATGATCTTCAAGAGAGACTGCAGAGAATCTCTTGTTTAACCACCCCCTCCTCCTGCCTTGTGTTTGGAGGCTGAGGGTTCAGCAGGGAGAGTTGTGGGCATTTGAGTTGTCCTCCTGCCGAAGCCCATGAATGTGCAAGGTGAGTGTCCGTGCGTGGGGAGCAGCTGGCCTTTGGTATTTGAAAGCTTGGAGGTGTCTTCCTCTTCCTGCACCTTCCCAGCCTCCCACTGCCTTGCTCCTTAGATTTCCTCTCCCTGGTCTCCGTCTCCTCCTCCCAGCCTGGTCTGAGGCATTACATAAACCCAGGTGCTTTCAACCGAAAGAACCGCATTGTCAAAGTTGTTCAAAAGTCTGCCGCCAGACTCTAGGTCCATCCGATTCACTTTGTTATAAAGCAGAAACTAACACACCATTGTAAAGCAATTATACTCCAATAAAGATGTTAAAAAAAAAAAAAGTCTGCTGTCTGCAGCAGACGGCCTGCTGACATTCACAGGCTGTGTTTTGAAACTGCATCTGCTTTCCCACATTCCTGCCATCACATAAAGCATTATTAATAAGTGTTTGCTTCAAAACTGGTGCAGTGGGTTGCAGTGTTGGGAGGTGCATCTTTCTATTAATTGGTCTGATGTTCCAAAAAGGTCTTAAGTGTGTGGCTAAAAGGGGTTACTGGAACTCATGGTTGCTGGATGACTTCCAAAGGTGATCCCTGAGCGCAGCTACCCTAGAAACAGCTGCTGGCACCTGGTCATGTTCCTTCTGCACACCTGCAGTCAGCGCCCCAGCTGCACGAGCATCTTCCTTTGTTACTGTCAAGTGGCTTTTGAATAATCCTGGGCTTCTGGAACCAAATGCTTCCTCTGGGGTTTGACCTAGTATTTTTATGATATGAATCAAATGGACTTGGCCAGAAGGCCTAGGGTTTCTGCGGGGTTTTGCCTACAATCTGGATCCTCGGGGGTAAGTGTCTCCCTGGCTTTCCGATGTTATTCATTCCCCTCGGCCCCAATCAGTTCAGTTCAGCCAACAATTGTAGAGGACACAGTGTATTCTTGGCCTGTGGTGTGGCCTTGGGAATACATGGATCAACAAAACGAGCTCACAGCTCTTAAGCGGCTCACAGCCCAAGTGGGAAACAGGATGGCTAATTTAGTAGCACTGATGGCTGTCTCAGGCAGATGTGGGTTGTATCCCTGTTCTACTCTCCCCGCTTGAGTAGCCTAGGACAAATGATTTTGCCTCTCCTGACCTCTGTTTTCTCATCCGTTGAATGGACACAAGAACATCTAGCTGGCAGCATCACTAGGGCATCACAGACTGTGCCTGTGAGAGCCTCTGGCCTGGCCTGACATGGGTTCTTGGTCCCTGGAGGGAGGCAGTGTTTCTTGGAACCCTGGGAATGAGCTGCCTGGCATGAGCTGGGCCAGTTGAAGCCAGGGCAGCATCGCCCCCATGCTGACCCCACCCTCTCTCTCCCCTCTCTTTCCAGCCTGTGACCTCATGACCCAGGGGATTTTGGCCTTGGTCACATCCACCGGTTGTGCGTCTGCCAACGCCCTGCAGTCCCTCACAGACGCGATGCACATCCCACACCTCTTTGTCCAGCGCAACCCAGGGGGCTCTCCGCGTACCGCCTGCCATTTGAACCCCAGCCCTGACGGCGAGGCCTACACGCTGGCCTCCAGACCTCCCGTGCGCCTCAATGATGTCATGCTCAGGCTGGTGACAGAGCTGCGCTGGCAGAAGTTTGTCATGTTCTACGACAGCGAGTACGGTGAGTTGGGGGCAGGGGCTGCTCTGGGGCTCTGGTGGGGGCACGGCCAGGCACTGGGACACCTGCGAGCTGGACCATCGCTCGTGGAGGCTGAGCGCTTTGCAGTGGGCTGGGTGTGGACAGCGGTTGGTGGTCTGAGCCAAGTGGGTCTCCGGGTGGTAGGACTGAACCTCGAGCTTTGTGAGTGGGGGAAGAACTCTGAAATCAGATCTGTAGGCAGGCGCTAAAGTTGCCTAGCAACAACACCTTATCATGACAGCTGAAGTTGGAATGATCTTAGAGTTTTCAATAAAATATTAATAAACCACTGGCAGGGATCCGAAGGGCTGCACGCAGGCAGTGGTGGAGGCTGGCCAGCATGGGTCCTCCTGGAAGCCTCCTCTGCAAAGTGTTCCCCTCTCACTGGCCGCTCTCCCAGCCTTCCCAGCTCCTTGTCTCCCTCTGCCCTGATCTGCCCTCAGTTTCAGGGGTTCTGGCTGGGACAAAGGTCAGGGGGAGGGACACCCTGAATGTCATGGAGCCAGGTTGGGGTTGTGTGGGTCTGGGGACACTGGGCATGGCTGGTCATGGCTTCTTTGAAGGCCTGCCATATGAAAAAAAAAATCATAATTTGCTTGTGAGGAAACTAGAACAGTGGGCTTTGAAGAAATAGCTTTAGGTTTTCTATGACTGCTTTGTGAAAACAGACCATTTCTAGTCTCAAGATAAAATGGTTTCCACCTTATGCATTTTTTTTAAAAAAAAACCTTTTTATTTTGAGTTAATTGAGATTCACATACAATTATGAGAAACAATTCAGAGATTCTGTGTGCTCCAGCATCTCACCTGTCATACCATATCACAAGTGGGATTTGACCTTGACACAACCCATGGGCTTTCACCAGTTGACATGCACTTGGGTGTGTGTATTCACTTCTGTGCAATTTTATCACATGTGGATTCATGTGACCACCACAGTCAGATGCAGAGCAGTTCCCTCACAAGGATCTCCATGCTACCCCTTTATAGCCACAGCCACCCACATTACGTGTCTTTAAAGGGTGTGGGGGACTGGGGAGGGTCAGCAGCTGCATAGCTGGGGCCAGGGTAGAATGGGGTGGACCCTCGAAAGTCCCGTTTTTCTCTCTCGGTGAAATAATTCCTTTGCCAAGAATGTAACTAAGAAGAGAAACCAGCATATGTTTGCCTTTGCCTAAATACTCTGCTTCTCTAAGACCAGAATGTTGTCCTCAGCTCTTGAGCAAATATGCTGTTTAGAGTCTTCCAGAAGGAACTGAAAGAGCAGACAGTCACTGTGCTGAAATTAAGATGAGGTGGTGATGGGGAGAAGGGCAGCCGGAGGCTCCAGGCGCTTGAAGTGGACTCTGTCCAGGACTTGGCCTCTCCTTCCAACTCCCGCTCAAACCCTGACTCTGGGAAGGAGTTTGAGACCATGTCATAGCACCTCTCAGTGGCCCAGCCTTCCCCTGACAACCCTTTGTGTTGGTGGTTCAACCCCCGACGTTGGGTCTGCCCTGAGGCTGCATCCTGTAGGGAGGTGTGGACACTGCCAGGGCTGAAGGATGCTCTGGTCCAGTGTCTGTAGACCCTTCCCACCTCACTGCTCCTGGTTTCTTTGCTCTCCTTTGGCTCTGACCTATAGAAACTCTTCAAGCCTTGGTTCTTCCTAAGCCCTTAAGGTGGCTTTGGCGGGAAGCTCAGCCATAGGAAGCAGGTATCAGCTCTCCAGCCTACCTGTCCCATCTGGGCTCCTGTAATTCTTGAAGACCGAATGACACCTAATGGCACTTGCTCAAATTCTGTGTTTTCTTCTTCGTACATCCCTTACCCCAACTTGGCTCAAGGATCGAGTCCACAGGGAAGGGCGCCTGATCTCCACCTGTCTGCAGACTCCTCCCTTTCCCATAGAGCTGGTTCCTTGGTTACATGCTCTCACAGACACACGTCTCCTTCCTTCAGCCTGCTCTCAGCTTGTTGCAACACACTCATGAGGGCTAATCCTTGATGAACTGTTACTCCCACCCAGGCTCTAAGCTCCAAGACAGTGGGCCATGTGCTCTTCCCTGCTATGTCTCTGCTGCTTAGCATGGTGGCTGGCACAGAGTAGCCCTAATAAATTGTCACTGTGTGAATGAACCAACTTGTTTATGCGGACATGGACTTTTCAGACAATTTTCACACAAGACAAAGGAGAAATGGGGGGAAAGACAAGGGCACTGAGTAGTCTGACCTCTGAAGTAGGGGAGGTGAGCTAGGAAACAGATGTTTCATTCTGTAGGCACACTCCTCTGCCCCTCTCCTCTCCCACCCAGACCCTCCAATCAAACCAAAAGGTGTGCCCCTCTTTTCTGACATGGAGACCTTTGCTACCTTTGGTAGGGTTGAAGTGAGTTTTCAACTAAACTGGCTGTTATTAGTAATTCTGTAAAGACACAGGGTACCCAATAGCTTTCCTCTGGTGGACCACCTCAAGCAATTGGTTGAGCCTTGAATGCTGTGTTGGGAAGGATTCTGAGGAAGCATGTAGGCTCAGCAATAAAAGTGCTGTGATTGCTCCATGAAGCATCATGTTGCGGGGACAGGCTGGCAACAGCCTGCCCTGTTTGCAGATTCTGATCTGGAAGGTAGGGGAGAATCAGGCATTTCAGAGCTGCCTTACCCTTGGCTGTCGCTGTCCAAGGTGCTGATCCATTTGGTGTTAGCCTTTCTGGAGGCCAGTGCTCTTTTTTTATTTAATATAAATTTATTTTATTTATTTATTTTTGGCTGCATTGGGTCGTTGCTGCGCGCGGGCTTGCTGTAGTTGCGGTGAGCGGGGGCTACTCTTCGTTGCGGTGCGCGAGCTTCTCATTGCAGTGGCTTCTCTTGTTGTGGAGCACGGGCTCTAGGCAGGTGGGCTCAATAGTTGTGGTGCATGGGCTTAGTTGCTCCATGGCATGTGGGATCTTCCCGGACCAGGGTTTGAACCCATGTCCCCTGCATTGGCAGGCGGATTCTTAACCACTGAGCCACCAGGGAAGCCTGCCAGTACTCTTTCATTGGGTACTATGCAGAACCTCCTGCCTTTGCCTGCCCTGGTCACTGGCCCCCTGATTTGACAACCTTTGAGGCCGGGTTTCTACCCCAAACATTCTCTATAAAACATTCAGCACTGTTACTTGTTTTGGCCATGCCCCTCAGGCACAGCCCAACCTCTGGCCCATTTTTAACATGTTAGATGAGCCAAGGCGGTAGAAGCCCACAGGCTGTTTGATGCAGCCCCAAGAATTCGGGGTGTGGGTGCTCCCTCAGCTTGGCTGACATTGGCCTCTCCGAGGGCCATGGGTGGATTTACATTGCTGATATGCCCAAGACAAATGGTGCCGCCACAACTCCTCAGGGTCCTTCCTCCCCCCGACCACTGCAACACTAGCTGCAGTGAGCCCAATTAAAAAGCAAATTGAGTGTAAAGACTTTCATTCCTTCCAAAGTCAAACAGAAGTGGTTTGGGGATATAGCGACTTTTTTTTTTTTTGATGCTTATCTGCAAGTATCTTTACATATATTATTCGATTAAAGCCATTTAATAGCTCTCTGAGGTGGGATTATTGCTGCATTTTACAGATGAGGAGTGTGAGGCTCAGAGAGTTTCGTTATGACTTCGATGCCCATGCACTTAGCCAAGGCACCATCCTATTTCTGTAATCTGGGGCTTGCTAGGCTCCAACCTTCTTCTCCTAGCCCCAGCCAGACAGAGTTAATGCCAAGGATGGGGTGTGTGGAATGGACTTGGCATGCCCCAGCTTTGTGCAGTCAGTCACTTGCTAATGAATGTCGTATGTAAGATCCCACTCTTGCAAGGTGAGGACTGATCCTTCCTCATTTGCCCCTCAGCCTCCCTTTAACCACAGGAATGTCCTTCCCTGGGTGGAGCCTGAGGACTGGGCATCTGAGTCAAGAGTCAAGGGTCAGAGAGACAAAAACGCGTTCTAAGAGAGAGTCTGGCAGAGTGGTGAGAGAGGAGTTTGTGTATTTAAGGTTTACAAAATGCAAGATGTGCCATTTGGTAAAATTCCATCAAAAATACTTGTATGCTTGTTGTGACAGCGAAAGGAAAAACGAAAGAGAAGCTGACATTTGGGAGAGAAAATCTGTAACATTAAAATACCAAAAGTTTGGATTGAACAGAAGAGATAACTCTCTGACTTGCCACTTCAAATTCTGGGATATTCGTGTGTGTCTTGGGGGGGCTGTGCTAGGAGCTGCAGGCACAGCTTCTCCCTGGTCAACGCATCTGGATGAGGGGTGTGTTTACGACTGGGATCTTAGAAATCACTGACTCATTCGTTCAACAAATATTCACTGAGTCCCTACCATGCACAGCTATTTTGCTAGGTACTCTTTTTACATGAAGAAACAGATGGGTGGAGTATCTTGGCTAAAGTTGCACAGGGCTGGGATGTGAAGTCAGGACCCTAGGGCTCTTTCCTCCACAGCATCTCTGGGGTGTGGTGGTCCCTCTTGGCCTCTGGGCCAGCTTGCAGGCCTGGAATGGGGCTGGGAGCTGGGATTCCACAGAAACAAAAGCTTAAAGCTCTAAATGTGTGGCCATTTCCTATTCGTGCTTGTTTTAAAATTATTTTAAAAAGTTTAAAAGTTACACATGTTTACAATGTATATGTCAAGTTAAAAGAATGGTGATAAAGTGAACTCCCGTGAACCCAGACCAGTTTAAAAATGTGTAGGAGCCCTTGTGTGTCCAGCCCGTATCATGTCCTCTCCTACCTAGGGGACATAAACACTATCTTGATTGTGTTCTAACCAGTTGCTTGCTTTTCTTTATAGTTTATCATACAAGTATGGATCCTAAGATACATATTGCTTAGTTTGGCCTCTTTGTAAACCTTAAATATATGGAGTAACACTTCTGTACACTTTCGTGATTGCTTTCTTTTTTATTCAATTTTAGGTTTTTGAGATCTGTTCATTTGATGCAGATGGGTATATTCGATCATTTTTACTGCTGCAAAATATCACCTGATTTATTATCCATTGTGTTACTATGGGCATTTGTTTCCAGGTTTTTGCTATTACAAATAATACTGATAAGATTATTGGTGTTCGTGTGCAAGAATTTTTTAAGGGTCTGTCTCAAAGGAGCAGAATTGCTGGACTGTGGGGTATGCTTGTTTCACTTTAGTATATCATTCCAAATTGCTTTCCAAAGAATTTCTACCTATTTTCATTGCTCTCTGCAATGTATGAGCGTCCTCAAAGCTCCCCAACTTCACCAACCCCTGGTACTGTTTTTACTTTTAAGATTTTCATGGGAAATGGTATCTTGCTGTGATTTTAATTAATATTGCTGTGATAAAAGATGAGGTTGAGAATCTTTTCATATCTTTATGCACTATTTTTGTTTGCTCTTCTAAACACCTGTATGTAGATTTTAATTTTTGCCTATTTTTAAGACTGAGCCTTTTCTTTTGTAAGTTAGGGATGTTAAATACCTTCTTTCAGTTAGTTGTCTTAATTCACAGAAGTTCTATATTGTATTATTTTCAAATTTATTCTTTTAGACAAGTAGCTCTGTTTCCTGTCTCATTTAAGAGGTCCTTCCCTATCCAAATGGCATAAAGATATTCTCCTGCTGAAACCTCAGTCTCTGCACTGAGAACAAATGTTGTCCTCCTGCCTGGATGTCCATAGCTAGGTCCTGCCCCTGGGTGTGCCTGGATCCCAGTGCTAGACCATCTCTCCCTGCAGCCATGGCCTGACATTCCTCGCTGACACTGCTCTGCTCTGGCCACGGAGCCGATCTTATTCTTGGTGGTGATTGCACAGCCTGTGGCATGGTGGCTTGGGAGGGCTTCCAGGAAGAGGTGGCATGTAAGCAAGGGTCTAAAGGACTAGTAGGAGATAGGCAAGCAGAGGGCACTGGGAGAGGAGGGGAGGAAGCGTGTCCCAGGCAGAGGGAAAAGCATACTGGAAGGCCTGGGGGCAATGGAGAGGGGAAAGATCATATGGCTGGGTTGTGGGCAGTGGCCATGGGTGAGGCTGGAGCTCTGGGCCCAGCAGGCCTTAGAGGCCTCATTGATGAGCTCAGAGTCCCCAGAAATCCTTGGGAGCCATAGCTCACTACCTCAGGTGGTGCCTTCAGGTCCTATTCTTCACGCCCAGTCCAGAGATCTGAGGATAGACATGGGGTCTCCATCTCCAGAGGGCTCTGGTTCTTAAGTTGCCTGTGTCCGGACTCATTGGCTGTCTACGAAAGGGAAGAAACTAATGCACAGAGAAGAGCTGTGATCTGACTGAGGACAAATCCCAGACCCAGAGTCCAAGCCAGAGGCAAGGCCTGAACTTCCCGGGTAACCCAGGTGGCCCAGGTATCAGTGAGTAACAGCTCACGTCTCTCCAGCCGTCACTCTGAGCAGGGCACTGTGTAAGTGCCTTAAGTGCTCCAGCTCACATCATCCTTACGGAAACCTTTCCAGGTGGGTATATACTATCCTTGTTTTACACATGAGGAAACTGTGGCTCAGAGAAGTAAAGGGATGTGCTCTAGGTCATATGGCTGGTGAGTAGGGGGGTTGGCCAGGTCTGATTCCCAAAGCCCGGGTATCACAGCTCTGCTCACAGCCTCTTGGTCCTCGTGGCAAAGCTGTGGGGAACAAACACCTCAGGTAGACTCTTCTTAATGCACAAGGATTTATTGTAGCACTGTTGGTAACTGCAGACATTCCAACAACCTTAATGGTTAAGTATATTATGATACGTATATATAATGGAAAACTATGGTTCTTTATGTATTAAGAAGCCATAGTTCCAACACATGGTACTGTTAGCTCACAGTAGCAAAGTGAGAACAGTGGTGGCAGTGTTGCTCTGGGTCAAAGCAGGCTCACATGTGTGTGTATCTGAGTACACATACAGTCATAAAGGAGTGCTGTGTTAGGGAGGGAAACACAATGACTTGGGAGGGGGATGGGAGATATATTTTTTACTGCATATTTTAAAATATCTTTTGTTTTGTTTCAAGTACAAAAAATAAGTAAGTAAATAAAAAAGAGTGGAGGTTGCCATCCCTCCCTCCTACTGACTGCCCATGGTGACTTCTCTGAGCTTCTGCTTTCTCACCTAAGGAACAGGGATGGTAATTTCTGAGCTACAGAGTAAAGCCCCCAGCAGAGTTCCTGGTACATGGCAAGTGGTCTATATGATAATAACAAATCATGTGTGGGAACCAGGAGTGGCAGTGATCAGTATTCCCTTTCATGGCTGGGTGTGGGCTCAGGGCTTGGTAGAGTCTTGGCAAAAGAGCTTTGGCTGTTTGCCCCTCCTCAGGAATTCTCTTGAGTATAATGGTTAGGAGCAAGGACTCAGGAGCAGTCTGCCTCAGTTGAATCCCGGGTCTGTCTCTATAGCTGTGTGACATTGGAGAAGTCACTCAACCTCTCTGTGCAACAGTTTCCTCATTTGTCAATTAGGGATAAATAATCATTTCCGCCTGGTGTGCTTGATGTGTGGATTAAATGCATTAATACACGCCAAGAGCTTAGCACAGTGCCTAGCACATGCTGAGCACTCAGGAAGATTTCCTTGCTCAGGAACTGCACCCAGTGGTGGCCCCTTTACTGCCCGTTCTCCCTTAGCCTCTGAGCTGATTCATCTCTGCTGTGGCCCAGAACACATCTTAGTTATATTCTTGGTGCTTGTGGAAGGGTCAGCTCTCTCACCTGCAGGGGACACTCCAGGCCTCCCTGACAGCAGAGCTGAGCTGCTGGACATCCCTGCAGGCTCACTGCATGGTCCCAGGTAGCTCTGGTGAGCCATTGCACCTTCTCAGCTGGACAGCCTGACAGTTTCTCGTGGCAAACATCTGTCGGCTGTTGGTCCTCACCCTTGAGTCCTCCTGACGTGAAACTCCCCAGAAGAAAGAGAATTACTGGACAAATGCTATTTTAACCTATGCTTTGTGCCAACGAAATCTCCTTTCTTGCCCCCAGCATAGGAAGTCAGATGACTGAACCGCGATGGTGAGCGTTCTCAAAAAAAAAAAAAAAAAAAAAATGGTACTGATGAACCTAGTTGCAGGGCAGGAATAAAGATGTAGACATAGAGAATGGACTTGAGGACATGGGGTGGGAGGGGGAAGCTGGGGCGAAGTGAGAGTGGCATTGACATATATACACGACCGAACGTAAAATAGTTGGCTGGTGGGAAGCAGCCGCATAGCACAGGGAGATCAGCTTCGTGCTTTGCGATGACCTAGAGGGATGGGATGGGGGGATGGGAGGGAGGCTCAAGAGGGAGGGGATATGCGGACATATGTATGCATATGGCTGATTCACTTTGGTGTACAACAGAAACTAACACACCATTGTAAAGCAATTATACTCCAATAAAGATCTATTAAAAAAATAACACACATCGTATCATTATGGCATTAGTTTAAATTGAAGTAATAAATACTTTTTCCAGATGAAATGAACAAGTGAGTTTAATTGCTAGGACACCTACCAAGAAGTTCCACAATAACTTTACTGGGACGAGTGTTTTGTGTTTGTTCTCCGATCTAATTATAAAGCGACTATACTTCGGGGCACGTTAATTGTAGCACTTGCTGGATGATTAAAGTTCAGTAACTCTGAAGGTCCCTCACCCTTCCATCAGATTCCATGGTGCGTCTGAGGACATGAGGAGATGCCTGATGCAGGCGTGGATGAAGGACAGGAAGGCGAGGCTGCCCTGGCCCCCACGGACAGCCCATTGTGTAGCTGGGGCCCAAGGGAGTCGCCACAGCAAGAACTTGGCCTGGCCTACACCTCCCTCTTCCCATGTCGTGCCACAGTGCCCCCTTGGAAGACAAATGTGGCCCTGTCGACACCCCTCTCCTGCAGACCCTGCTTTTCCAGACCTCCGCAGCCCCAGGATACAAGAGGGAACAGGTTTTGTTGTTAAATACTAGAATTCCAGGAAGGGCACCCACAAGATGGGGCCCCAAACATCTGGGTGGACTGTTGGCCCAAGTGGGACCCTGATCGTCCCCGCAGCGCCCAGTGAAATGAAATATTACGTCCTTTTCATTGTTTCAGTTGAACCATCTCCTACCCTCCCATCAGGGAGAGCAGGGCTCTTTCCTAATAGGATCCACCAATGTCAGGAGAGTTCCTTCATTTTTTGAAATGAACTATGTTGAGGCATAATCGGCATGCAATAAAATACCCTTATTAGACATGTACTGTTTAATGGGTTTTGACAAATGTGTGCACTAGCATAACCACCATCCTAGTCAAGGTGCAGAACATTGCCAGGTATAGAAATGCCTTTGCGGTGAAGAGAGAACATCATAGCTAACTTCCTTCTGGCCCCAGTCACTTCAGCACTGGCTGGAAAGCCATGGGCCCTGAGAGCCATTCTATATGCCTGGAGCCTGCGTGTAGCATCCTCTGCTCCTAGGAGTGTTCTCAGGGGCCTGGAGTGTCAGTGTGTCTGACCAGAAGATAGGGAAAGCATGGGGAGGAGTGGAAGGCAGGGGAGGGGAGGGGTGGGGGGAGCCAGGGAAGCCCTCTGGCAGCTGTGGCTGGCACTCGGGCTGAAGCCATCTCCAGCTGGGATGAGAGCTCTGACTGTCTGTTCACTGGCCAGAGATGGCTCCTCTTCCCTTGCCAAGCGATGCCCGGCACCTCCTTGAGAGGCGACATTCGGGTGGTTATGAGCACAGACTCAAGCATCAGAAAAGAATGACATTCAAGTCCCTGCTCCATTGCTTACTGCATCCTGGGAAAGCTATGGGTACCCTTCAGAGCCTTGGTTTTCCTGATCTGTAAGATGGGTATCATAGTGCTTCTTCCCTAGGCTGCTGGTGGATCCTGGCCAAGCACATTCTCAGTGCTATAGCAGGGTGAGAGCCTTATGCTTTAAAAGTTTTCCTTTGCTTCTCACAAAGGGAATCTCAGTGGATGCCACCCAGCTCTGAAGAAGCCTTTTTGGAGGCTTGGGAAGTGGGTTTCCTTTCCTGGTTGCTCAGCAGCTGGGCCCTGAGGGAGGGGAGCCATGGATCTTGCTGGTCTAGATGTGTCTAGACAGCATCTATGAGCAGCTTTAGGAATATCCTTCTCCTTGGGAGTCTTGGGAGGCAGAAAGGCTCCGGGAATACCCTAAGATGTTTCCTTGTGAAGTGTTGTGTGGGAACACTTGGGGCACTTCTGCCCCCAAAAGCCTTCCCTCACCAACTCATTAAAAAATGGAACTCCTTTTCCTCTTGATACCCTCTTCCCTCTTCCTTGAATTATTTTTTTCATTGAATTTACTTGCCATTTACTTACTTTTTGATGTTTGTCTTCCCCCAGTGAGAATGTGAGTTTTGTGTTTGATTAAGTGACGCTGTGTACCCAGCATTTAGAATAGCACCTGGAACATAGTAGGTGCTCAATTAATACTCGATATATGAGTGAATGAATCTATATTTTGGGGTGCTTCATTGCCTATTTATTCTTCCAGGAAGCATTTGTTTCTTTATATGAGATTCCTAATTACGGCAGTAACATGTGATTTCTCTGGAGTCCAAAGATCAGGCAAAACCTCACCCTCCTCCACTCCCACCAGTGAACTAGTGTGTTCAGGCTGCTGAGTTTCTGTCTACACCTTCCTTCTTGGCCAGTGTGGAGGGAGCACTTGTGTACCCAGCGGAAGGGCCTGATGAGAGTTCAGATGGGCCCAGCCCTTGAGAAAGCTCTCCCCACAGCTTCACAGGAGGAATAAACACAAAATACATGTTTATATCACAGTGTGAGGTTAATAGTGGCCACTGAGGTTTTGTGGGTGAACACGGGGAACTTGGGTTCTGTTCCTGCCTCAGCCTTTTTTCTCACTTATCTCTGGGCCCATTGACAAATCTTTCTCATCTTTGGTTTTCTCATTTTGGCAGTGGGGATAATAAAATGCCTACCTCAGAGGGTTCTTGGGAGGTTGAAATAAAATTAAATGATGGATCTGAGGGGCTTCCCTGGTGGCGCAGTGGTTGAGAGTCCGCCTGCCGATGCAGGGGACACGGGTTCGTGCCCCGGTCTGGGAGGATCCCACATGCCGCGGAGCGGCTGGGCCCGTGAGCCATGGCTGCTGAGCCTGCGCGTCCGGAGCCTGTGCTCTGCAAGGGGAGAGGCCACAACAGTGAGAGGCCCGCCTACCGCAAAAAAAAAAAAAAAGATGGATCTGAGAGCGATTGAGCTCCCTGTGGTACCAGTCCGTTTCTTATTTGTCTGACTGCTCTTCAGTACCCAGGACAGCACTGCAAGTGCTGGCCTGTGACTGCAGAGCCCTGAAGCCTAAACTGTGCCCCCCAGCTCCCCTCAACTCTGCTTTGGGAGGCTGTGGGTTCTGAATTAGCTGGGAGCAAGGAAGGCTTCGTCAGGTAGAGGAAGGGGGAGGGAGATCCCAGGTAGGGGAAACCTGTGTGCAAAACATCAGGGTGTAAAATAGCACGGCATGTTCTAGAGGAATGTTTGAAATAAGGTGATGGAAGGTGTCAGTGGGAAAGGTGGGCAGGGGCTGCGTCACACAGTCTCAGGCGACCTGGCCGGGAGCATCTGAGTGGTTAATTCATCATGTCTATGGCAGGGTTTCCCCTCTTCTGATGCAAGGTGTGTGTTGTGCCATCAAGGCTTGCCCTTCCGTGGGAACTCTCCTGTCTAGTGAGATGCTTAGGAACAGAAGCCTGTTCTCTTTGGTTGTGTCACCCTGGAACGTGACAAGATTGAAGTTGCTTGTACATTGTGTGGCCAGTTCTCCATTGTAAGAAGTCTGGCAGTTTTGATTTGGGGGGCTGCTGCCCACCCCATGTTTCCCACTGGAGGCTCTGAGAGTGGTGACAAGTTCACTTGAAAGCAGAAGCTGGAGGGGTCACACTGACATGGCCATGTTCCCTGTAAGTGGCATTATGTCTCTTCTCCAGGCCTCTGTTTATCCAATCCCTTGCTGACCTGGTACCTGTGAGGGCTTGCCTGCTTCTCGCCCCAAGCCTCCTGGTCCAGGGCAGGGGCCTCCACGTGGGCCTGGCATGCTGTCGTGATTTTTGGTTTAATTGTTTTGGGATGCCTTTTTGCCTGTTTGCTTATTTGTTTATTTCCTGCACACATCTAGAGAGGGTTTGCAGAGTCTTCTGATGAGGCAGCGGCAGTCAGAAAATGAAGACAGGGCCGCAGTGGCTGCGCTGGCTGGGAGGCTGGTAAGAGCGCCGTGAGCATGCTCTCCTGACAGGCAGGATGGGGCAAGGAAGCCGTGGCTTACAGGGCGTCCACATGCTCCAGAAGGCTTCTCCAGCACTTCAAAGAATTCCCCCGGAGGAACCTGGTCTATGCAGGGGCCACAGAAGACAGAGTGTAACAGTAATCCCGGCTCAACTTTAAAGCACCTGCAGAGGTGGGTTTTGTTTGACCGTCACTCACAGTCCTCTGACTATGGAGGGTGGTCTCAGGCTAGAGCTCGCCATTCCCGGAGAGCGGGTCAGACTGCCCCCACCTGAGCTTCCTTTAGGCTGGTTTTCATGGAGTCTGTGGATTCTTGTTGCCCACTGAGCAAGGCCTCCTGTATCTAATCAGGCCAGTTCCATCGGCCAGACACCCACCGAGTTCCAGGTGCTGTGCTGGGGAATTGGAGGTGAGCGTGGCAGGCATGGCTTTTGTCCCCTTGGCCCCAAGGGTAACTGCCTTCACTGGGGAAGAGGGTCGTAAGGGAGGCCGTGCTGTGACGGCCACTGGAGCTGCGGCAGGGAGCTCGGCCTGCCCAGCAGAGCCTGGGAAGGCCTTTGAGAGTGGAGTTCAGTCCTGATGGAGTGAGGAGGGCCGAGCAGAGGGGAGGGCAAGGTGGGCAGATATGGGGGCCCAGGGGTGAGAGAGCTGGAGGAAGTTCTGTCTGGCTGGATCTAGTGTCTGGGGTCAGGGACTGGGACATGGACCTGGCCCAGGTGGTGGAGGGGCTGAGTCTTCTAAAGGCAGTGGGGAAACATGGAAGGGTAAATCACTCTGCTTTCTTTGCTTTGTTGATTTTTCTTTGAAATTATTTTTATTATATAAGTAATAACACAAAATGAATATGTCTTGTAAAAAAAGGGTAAACAACTTAGGCAGTTAAGGTGAGAACAATAGGTGCCCTTAATGCTCCTTCCCCTGCATTCCTCTCTAGAGCTAACTAAGTAAAGGCCATGCTTGGGCTCGTCACACTTCTCATGTACAGACATTCATGTGCACATACATGGAGCTTTTCAAAAGCGGAAGCTTTTGCTTTGTGCTGTGCTTCTTACTTGAGTTGCTTCGGAGCCTTCACACCATGTCGGTCCCCTTGGTTCTACCTTGTTCTCCTTACCTGCTGTACAGCATTCGGCAGGGTGGGGTTTATGGATCCATTTCCTCATTGGGTGGTTTCTGGTGATTTTGCTCTTACAAGCAATGCTAGAATGCATACCCTTGAAGGCACAGCTTTGTGCACATGCCTAAGTATTTCTCTGGGCTGGATTGCTAGAAAGTAGAGTTGCTGAGTTGCAGTGGGTCCTGTGTTTTCCAGTTAGGAAGCTAGAAAGATAGTGCTAAGGTGCCAGGTACCAAAATAAGGCAGGCAGGAAGAGAAGTATTTTGGAGAACAGACCCTATTCCGGTCCCTGTTTTTTTTTCTTTTTCTTTGTTGGTTTGGAGGAAGATAGTTTCTTGGATGCCATGTTGCTGAGAAAAAGTGTGATTAGGCAGAAAATCAGGGACAAAATCCAAAATCAGAGAAGCCTGTGAGGTGGAGCAGGGGCCCTCTTAGGTCAGCAGCAGCTCTTATGAGAAACTATTTGAGAACTGAGTCAGCTGCAGCTCGGCGGGGGTGGGCAGTGGGGGCGGGTGGTCCTGTGGTGTGTCCTGTTTTGAAGGGGTCATGCCTCACGGGTGGGATGGAGCCAAGCCGACGTGGGTGGTCCCTGGAGGAGCAGCTGACGGGCCTGGGACTGGGGGAAGGACTGATGTGAGCCAAAGACTCCAGCCTGCTCTAAGTGGTACCAGGACTGGACCTGGACTAAGGGGGAGGTGGTACAGGAAATCAGGAACTTTCCAGCTGTCAGAGCTGGTCTGAGCTAGAAGGGACTGCTTCCATCCCCCAGGGAACCCCCGGGGTCACTGTGGCAGGAAGGGTCCCTGTCCCTTGTCCACCTGGGATGGGGGGAGCATCTTTGGGTGACAAGTCATTATTAACCAAAGGTCCCCATGGAAGATCTCTGCCTCATCTCCCCGGGGCCTACAGGCTAAAGGCCGTTTGGTTGAGCTTCCCTTAGGGACCATAAACAGTGATGTGCCCTGCATTGTTTCTCCAAAAGGAAGGGGATAGAACACTTCTTGTGCAGTTACCCTGTGCCAGGCGCCTTCACCATCCTTTTCTCAGTCTGCACAGCCAATCAGCAAGTTTGGCACACGCACACCAGCTAGTCTAGGAAACTGAGGCTGGGAGGGGTTACAGCTGCAGGTGGCAATTTAAGTCTCAAACCCTTACTCTCCTCCCCACTGCTCCAAGCGACAGATGTGTGTGTTCCCCTGGTGTGAGGAGGGAGAGGAGGGGTGGGACAGGTGGCACCCTGAGGGCCCCTGGGTCAGAAGATGCTGTAGTGGGAGGAGGCCCAGGAGGCCTTTTCTGGCTGTCCCACCCTCTCTTCATCCCCCACCCCTTGCCTCCCATCCTCCAGACCCTCCTGACCGCACACCTCCTGGACATGAACACAGCACAGCCTTAGGGCGGGAACTCAGAGGGCTGCTCTGGAGGGTGTACCCTCATTGTGTGGCCTGTACGGACTTTGTTGCTGTAGACCTCCATGGCTCTGTGGCATTGCCACAGATGTAGGTATGAAGGGATGTCACCTGCGGGTCCTTGTGACAGGTACTGCAGTCTGCTTGTACACTGGGAATGTCCCACTTTGCTTTTTTCAATTGTGGTAAAATCTATACAACATAAGTTTACCGTTTTAGCCATTTTCAGTGTGCAAATGCAGTGGCATTTAGCACATTCCCATTGCTGTGGAACCATCACCACCATGCATATTTGGAACTCTTTTCATTTTGCGAAGCTGGAACTCTGTACCCATTAGATTCTAACTCCCCAGTGCCCCCTCCCCTGGCCCCATGGCCACTACCCTTCTCCCTCCCTCTATGAATTTGACTGCTTTAGGGACCTCACATAAGTGAGATCATACAGTGTTTGTCTTTTTGTGACTGACTTATCTTACAACACAAAGTCTTCAAGGCTCACTCATATCATAGAATGTCTCAGAATTTCGTTCTTTTTTTAAGGCTGGATAATATTCCAGTGTATGTCTATACACCACATTTCGTTAATCCATTCATCTGTTGATGGACATTTGGGTTGTTCCCACCTTTTGTCTACTTTGCTTTCTGAGGGTAATGAAAGAAAAGTGTAGTCTGTTGGGAGCCTGTGTGTGTGTGTGTGTGTGTGTGTGTGTGTAGCGTGTATTTACATATAATACCTTTTTTTTTTTTTTTTTTTTTTTTTTTTTTTGCGGTATGCGGGCCTCTCACTGTTGTGGCCTCTCCCGTTGCGGAGCACAGGCTCCGGACGCGCAGGCCCAGCGGCCATGGCTCACGGGCCCAGCCGCTCCGCGGCATATGGGATCCTCCCGGACCGGGGCACGAACCCGTATCCCCTGCATCGGCAGGCGGACTCTCAACCACTGCGCCACCAGGGAGGCCCCCATATAATACCTTTTGGAAGGCGTCCATTCATTCTTCACTGTCACCAAAGTCAGCTTCCTTAAACTCAGAGCCTTGCTTAGAGCCCGGCCATGGCGCCCCTTCTCCTGCGGGAGAAGTTCAAATCCCTTCAGGGAGCCCATGGGCCTCAAGGTCTGTTCCTTGCCCCACTCCTTCTCCAACCTCTTCTCTCATCATTCCCCCAAGACTCTGTAAATCCTGGCTACACAGGATTTATCAGTTGGGGCGCAGTCAGGGAAACACAGTCCACTCCCTGTCCTTCAGGGGAGGGAATTTATCTACTACCAGAGGTGAGACAGGTGACATGGAAGCAACCCAGACTAACAACTTTAGGAAGGCACCAGAACACCCAGGGTTAAAGGGGCAAATGGGAGAGATGGTCCTGGAGCCAGGACCGCCCAGTGGGAACGGGAATCTCCCAGAGAGGCCACCGTGTGGGAGCTGGGAGCATGGAGACGGCACTGAGCTGATGCTTGTTGTTTGACGTGGGTCAGAGGTACAGAAATAAAAAGACCAGAGATCTGGAGGCTTACACACACGTGAGCACACACACAGGCAGGCACGCACACACCCCAGGTGCCTGTGGTAATTAAAGTCAGAGGCACAGATGAATGTAGTCTGCTGCCAGCTGTGAATCTTGCTAACAGTCACCAAGAAAGATCAATCAATTTGCTTCCTTCTACGCGGCACAGGATTTCACTGGAGGGCCATGGGCAGCTCAAGGTGAAATCCTCCTGAGGACTTGCAGTTAGCCGGCCTGGGCAGAAGGGCATCAGAGTGAGTGTCAGGTGCGCTCCAGACCTGCAGGATGGTATGGCGCATCAGGGGCACCTTGGTACCTGGAGACAGGAACTGGGGGAGAAGCTTTCCTCCCCAGCGGCCCACCTTGGACCTCCCTTGTGCCTTGGTGACAGTCTCTGTGGTCAGAGGCCCTGGCCACAAAGCCAGGCAGTGGCCGTGGGTGCTGCTCCAGCCTCTCCTGACACGGCAGAGGGCACGGCACCAGCACAGTGAGACTTCTTGGGCCTCCACATCTGCTGTGGGGACGGAGGCAGTGCGGGGTGGGGTGTGTGTGGTGACCTGCAGCCAACGTGCACGGGCTCACGAGAGCCTCTGGGCCACTTCTTCCCAGCTCCGTGTTCAGTGACAGCACTTTAGTAGCTAGAAATTGACCATGTGGGAGTATTTACACCATGAAAATCAGCAAGTGCTACACACCAGGGCTTTTTGACAAACTGATTTTAAAGTTCATAGGGAAATGCAAAGTACCTAAAATAGCCAAAACAACTTTGAAAAGGAAGAATAAACCTGGAGGACTAACTAAATGACCTCAAAACATGAAAAACTATAATAGTCAAGACAATGTGGTTTTGGTGTAAACACAGACAAACAGACTACTGGAACAGAATAGAGAACCCCAAAATAGACCCCGACATGTATAGATGCTTGATTTTCAACAGAGCTGCAAAGGCAAGTCCATGAAGAAAGAAGAGCTGTTTCAACAAATGGTGCTAGAACAAGTAAATATCTATGTGCAAAGACATAATCTTCAATCTATACCTGTACTGTATATAAAACATAAGTAAAAATGGATCACAGACTGTGAAAAAACTAAAATGATAAAACATCTATAAAGCACAATAGAAAACTTTTGTGACCTTAGGTTAGGCAAAGATTTCTTGGGTACAACACCAAAAGCACAATACATAAAAGAAAGAAATTGATAAACTGGATTTAATTAAAATTAAGACCACTTTAAGAATGAAGCTCTGTGAAAGACACTGTTAAGAGAATAAAAAGACAAGCCACAGACCGGGAGAAAATATTTACGAGTTACACTTCTGATAAAGAAATCACATATAGACTATAAAGAACTCTTAAAACTCAATAATAATGAACACCATAATGAAAAATAGGCAAAGTATTTGAATAGACACTTCACCAAAGAAGATATATGTATGACAGGTAGGCACATGGAAAGATGCTTACTAGTTAGGGATTAGGGAAATGCAAATTAGAACCACAGTGAAAAGCTACTGCCTACCTACTAGAATGGCCAGACAGACAATACAAAGTGTTAGTGAGGTTACAGAACAACTGGGATTCTTTATTTTTATTTTTTTAATTAAGAAATTAAAAAAAAATTATATTGGAGTATATTTGATTAACAATGTTGTGTTAGTTTCCGTGTACCGCAAAGTGATTCAGTTATATATATACAAGTATCTATTCTTTTCCAAATTCTTTTCCCATTTAGGTTATTACAGAATACTGAGCAGAGTTCCCTGTGCTATTCAGTAGGTCCCTGTTGGTTATCTATTTTAAATATAGTACTGTGTACATGTCAATCCCAAACTCCCAGTATATCCCTCCCCCGACCCTTTTCCCTGGTAACCATAAGTTTGTTCTCTAAGTCTATGAGTGTTTCTGTTTTGTAAATAAGTTCATTTGTATCATTTTTTTTAAAGATTTCACATGTAAGTAATATCATATGATATTTGTCTTTCTCTGACTGACTTCACCTTGTATGATAAAGGTCTCCAGGTCCATCCATGTGGCTGCAAATTGCATTATTTCATTCTTTTTAACAGCTCAGTAATATTCCATTGTATATATGTACCACATCTTCTTTATCCATTCATCTGTCGATGGACATTTAGGTTGCTTCCATGTCTTGGCTATTGTAAATGCTGCTGGTAGGAATGTAAAATGACACAACCACTATGGAGAACAGTTTGATAGTTTCTTAAATAGTTAAACATACAGCTACCATATTAGCCATTCTACTCCTGGGTATTTACCCAAGAGAAATGAAAGCATATATCCACTCAAAAACACATAGCAACTTCATTTGTAATACCAAAACCAGAACACAGCTGAAATGTTTGTCAGCAAGTGAATGGATAAACACATTGTGGTATAGATGATAAACACAACTATACAATGGGATACTATTCAGCAATAAAATGGGATCAATTATTGGTACAGTAACAGCATGGATGAATTTCAAAGTAATTAGGTTTAGTGAAAGAAGACAGACAGAAAAGAATACACACCAAATGATTACATTTATATAAAACTCTAGAGCATGCAAATTAATCTATAGTGAGAGAAGCAGTTCAGTGGTTTCCTGGGGACTGGGGTGGGTGGCAGGGGCCACAAAGGACACAAGGAAACTTTGGGGGGGGTCACGAAATATGTTCGTTATCCTGATTGTGGTGACTGTGGCGATACATATGTTGAAATCATGCACTTCAATATTTGCAATTTATTGCATACCAATTATACCTCCATAAAGCTGTTAAGAATTTCATTGCCTTTTCCAGATACCATGCTGCCTGTCACAGGAGTTCTGTTTCCACGCCAAAGAAACCATCATGCCTGAATTCATTCAAACTTTTCCTTATGGTTTCCAAAGACGTGTTAGTTTGAGAATCCATCTGTGTAACATCTACCACATAAGTGAGGCATGCTGGCTTGCTGGAATTCTGTCACACATGGGATAGAAAGGGTGGAACAGTCAGGACTGTATCAGGGGCCCTGAATGCAATGAGTGATTTCAACCCATAGTCCTTGAACTGCACTACAAAAGAAGCTAAGTGAATCGTGATCTTCTAGAAGCTGACATCATGGTTTTTAATCTCAGTGTTATAAGTTTCTTCCTTTATCAACTGTCTGCATTAGGGTTGATTAGTAAGTCTCTGGCCTGCTCAGAAGCCATCAGGTAGGGACAGATTAGCATGCCAGTTATGGAACAGAGGTGGGGAGAAGCTGATCAGATGTACTCAGACAGCACGGTAATTAGCATGCCCGAGATACCAGGCTGCCGCGCTGGGGCGGCCTTGGCCAGTCGCACTGTGGAGCAGTTTGTTCCTTTCCACAAAGAAATTCATTAGTGGAGATCAATGGCCTGCAGAGTGGAGGCCCCCTCACCGCTGCCCGCTGCTGCCTCCCATCTTCACGGCCCAGAGGCAGAGGTACACAGGCTAGTTTGCTGGCTGCTCTCCAGGGCTGGTGGGCAGCGTCCTCAGGGCAGGGCTTCTGGGAAGCACCCGCAGACCCTGGAATTCTGCCTGCCCCCACCTTCTCTCCTCACACGCGCAACCAGAAGAGCTGAGCTCTCAGCTCCAGGCTGTCTGCGTCTTTGGAGGTTCATGTGGAATTGATGCCAGGGTCTAGTTCTGGTGGGCGGAGTCTGAAGTTTCTGAGTCAGATTCATAAAGAAGTCCACTTCTTTGTGGTTTGTCCCACGCCTGTTTGCTGATCAGTGGGAGCGAGGACATAGCGGATTCTAAATCTGTTTACTCATCCAGTAGGTGTCTATCATGTGCCGTCTGCATGCCGGGCTCTGTCCTAGGTACTGGGGAACGAAGAGAATGACAGAGTCAAGATTTCTACCCGCATGGAGCTTATAGTCTAGCATAGGAGACAGAAACTGAAGAAATAAGGAAGAAAGAAGATAAGTACCAATAAGTGATTAATAATCTTGTTCTTATTTAATGCACAAAATATATATGACTTCCTCTCATTCAGAGGTTCACTTCCTGGGTTCACAGAATCCCTAAGCTTCTTGAAATTCTATGGAAAAATGTGTATGTGTGCGTACACATGTTTCTGCTTTTTCTCTGGGAAAAGTCTGTAGTTTTCACCAAATGCTTAAAGGGTCCATGTTCCAAGGAAGGGTAGACCCATGACTTTAGTTCACCAACCCCCTCATGTCCATGGGTGCAGGTGTCCAGTGCTCAGCCCCTCCTGGACCCACCATGACTCTCTCCTCCTTGTCTCTCTAAGTCAGCTCACTTCCAGAGAGGTCTGTGTTCCCTTCTTCCAGCTGGGCTCTGAGCTGTTGACTCCCTCTCTGGATTCAGGTCTGTGTACACTGGAAGGTGCTTCTTACCCGGCTTTCTGAGTGGCAGAGGTCACTCTGCCCCAGTACTAGGTCTTTCTGCAACCATGAGAACGGGGTCTCCATTTACCATGGGAGGCCCCAGGAGATGCGCCATGTGCAGAAACCTTCACTTTCCTGTCCTGTACCAGAAAGCTGGTCAGGAGCCTGCTGGGTGTCAGGTCTGAGCCTTGAAGATTGTCCTGCCTGTGGCTTGTATGTCTGAGGAAGCCTCAGGGTCTGGGCCTAGCTACCCTCCACATGGCCAGCATCCAAGTGAGGACCCCACGCTGCGCACCCTGATCCTCAGCATTACCTTGGACCCTCCAGGTTAGCCCGCCCTGAGCTTACCTGGTCCCTCAGGGCCTGTGGCCTCTCTGGTCTGGCCCTGGGTTCCCTCCACCCCATCTCAGGAGGGTGCTGGGGGGGCCCTGGGTGCACCTGTTCCTCTTTGTGTCTTAGTCTCAGAGGGCTTTCACCGCCCAATTCCAGGGCCTGTCCTCAGGTGGTAGAGAAGGCTCTGGCAGCTACCTTGTTCCTGCCTGCAGCTCACAAGAAGATGGGGGCCTTTTGTGGATGAGCCCCTGGAGAGTGTGGGGGAGGCTTGGGACTGAGTACGTACGCATGGGCTTTCTCCCACAAGGCTCCCCAGTGCCCATACCTTTGCCCCAGCCCAGCTCAGGGCAGGGAGCCCATGGGGCCGGTAACCTTGGTCCCTCGAATCGTCCTTGCCCTTGACCTGATCCCTGCACTCAGCAGACCACAGGTTCTGATTATGTTTGGAACAAGGTCAGAGTCTCAGGGATCCCAGAGTCACTTTCCTAACAGAGAGTAAGACGCTTATACATGCCTAAGCATGGCCCTGGGAAGCATTTGATCACCTGGGGACTCTTGTGTCATTTGTCAGGAAAATGGGCAGAGGGACACCTGCTACTGGACACCTGCTATGAGGAGAGGAGTAATTGAGGTGATTCCTGCAGGACCCTGTGGTGTGGTGCTCTCCCACCACGTTCCCTGGGTCTCCTTCCCTTGCACCAGCTGGAGGCTCCCCCTCACAGGCTTGTTGGCAGGTCATCTCACCCGTAGCCACCACCTAGGACGCCCCTCCTTTTGTTCAGCCCTGCTCTGCCCTGCCCCAGCGTGTCCCACACTCTTGGCTGTGCTTCTGTTTTAGGCCACTGGAGCTCCACTTTCTTTATGGTGCTCCAGGCCTTTAAGCAGGACGATGACCTCTCTGGGAGTCTTTCTGGACCCAGAGCCTGGGATTCTCCCTGCCCACGTGCAGTGGTTTGGATGGAGGTGGATGAGTAATAACGTGAGCCCCTTTCCCTTCTCCCTTTTCAGGAAGCTGGCTTTTGGGGGGGAAAGATGGGCTTCCTCGTGGTCACCTGGGGAGGGTGACTTTTCACTGTCAGATGTCTCTTGATTAAGGTGGCTGAAATCCTAGCCAACATTTATTTAGACCTGATTCACTGGTTTGGGCCAGGAGGATCATCTGTGGCTGTCGTGATTGGTGGTTGTGGGACAGGGCAGAATTTGTGTGAGCTGTGGCTCCCTGCTTCATAAAGACATTCCCATAGATGGAAGGACACTGTCCTATGGCCAGTTGGTGCAGTAAGTGGGGGACCCAAGGAGAAAAAGGGACCTTGGGGTCCCACAAAATCCCATCACCTGTTAGAGCCAGTAAAATCCAAAATTACATTGTGGCTCTCCATTTGCAAATTATGTGACCTTGGACAAGGAAGGGAAACTTTCTGAGCTAGAGTTTCCTCCCTTGAAATCTGGGGGTGGAAGTGACTTCCTGCTTGGGCTGTGGTGAGAATCAGAGGAGGTGACCTGGTGAGGATGCCTGGCAGATCATCAAGGGGAGCCTGATTGGATTTGGATAAATAAATGTTCTGCTGGATCTTGGGACAGTGAGGAGAAGGAGGGAGGGGGAGGGGATAGAGCTGCTGGAGGCTGGCAGGTGCCCAGCTTGGTCTGATCGCCGGAACCCCTGTGCTTTCCATCACATCCTTTGCTCATGCCAGGCTGGGACCCTGGACCACCAGCCTGAGGAGAGTGGGGCTAGAGGAAAGCTTGAAGATCAATCAGGACTCTGCAGTCCTGCCCGCCCAAGGTCAAGGCCCTCAGCTCAAAGTCGCGGAGAAGGTTCTCCCCATCAGAACACTTACGAAGGGTTCCCTGGTCATGACACTGATTTTGAGGGCCTCTGGGATAGATGGTCCCACTCAGAATTAAGCAGGGATGCTAGGGAGGAATGGTCTGCTGAGAAAAAAGTGGAATGGGGGAGGGGGAAGAGAAAACAGAAAGAGAGGCCTAGGAAGGCCTGGCTGTGGCTCCTGTGCTCCAAAGTGTGGACCAACGGGCTGCTTAATTTAAGGAGTCTCTGATTCACCGTGCGAGATCACGGTCCTGAGGAACGAGCCACGTGCTGGTCAGCTGGAGGCCGGCATGTGGAAGTGTGGTCTCTCTTGGGTTTGTCCTCTTGGCTGTTGGCTGAAACCCTTCCTGCGACCCAGCACAAGCAGCGAAACGGCCCATGGGCATGATTCTGGGGCGTGGATGGGAGCAGCCTGGGTGTCCTCACCATTAGCCCTGTGCCGATTTGCCAAAAATCAGGCCCATTTGGCCTTAGAGCAACTCACTGAATAGTCTCTTTGCTAAAAGACTGGAGATATTTCCCCAGTTTTGCTTTTACCCCAGTCCTTGCCTCTGCCCTGTATCCTTCTCCCCCGCCTCTTCCTCTGCCTCAGTTTTATGTGCAAATGGGTAGGTGGGGGAGGAGCAAGATAAACAGAAAACTTAGAAAAAACCCTTAGTAACACCAACTGGTGTTTGAGAGACACGTGATTTTGCGATTTGGCCTCTGGTCAGTTGGCCGCTAGGAGAACTGGTCGCTTGGTGATCTTGTCATTTGGGCAATGGACTGTGGAGATTTGGTTTTTGTGGAGATGACCTGATTTCTGAAGAAAAATATTAGCACAGAGGTCTACAGGAAGCCACAGGCCTCCTCCTTGAAAACTCATCTCACCCGTTACGACCCTCAAGGCTGTGACTGTGTCTTCAGAGAGGGTAGCTCGGCGCTCGCTTCACAGTGATGGACTGGGCTCCCCCCTCCAATCGCGCACTCTCTCTCTGTCTCTGTCTCTGTCTCTCCCTCTCTCTCACACACACGCGCACACACACACACACTTCTGCCTGAAGCCGACAGAGAAATAAGTTGGATGTCGGGCAGGCTTTTCCCAGGGGCTGGCTCAGAAAACAGCCCTAATTGGAGGGAGTAGGGAAAAGACAATGTGCTGTAATTGGTCTAAATAACCCTCCTCGCTGCGTGTTAAAGGCAAATAAGTTCTCCGGGAGCAGACACAGCTGTTTGCTCCCGTGGGTTTTCTTCCCGTCTTGGAAGCACTTGCTCCTGGTGGGTGGTGCTCACCTGTCTCCCCTCAGGGCGGGTGGGAGACCCTGGGTGCTGCCGGTCTTTGCTGCTTTAGGGGCGAAGCGGCAAAGTGACATGACAGAAGCCGGGCTGTGTGCCTGGGGCTGTCTCAGGGGCGCAGTGTCTGAACTCACTGTTTCTCCTCCACATCTGGTCCCCTCCTGTCTTGGCTGGTGGCACCGCTGTCACCGGCGGGGGGGGGGATATTCCCTACTTTCTCACACAGCTCTCAGCCCATTGATCACCCACTCTTCTGAGCAGCCTTGAGTCTACCCTTTCTCCATCCCCCCATTACCGACCTTCATCATGTCTTACCTAGGTTAGTATGATAGTGACCTGTCCAAGGTCCTTCAACCAATATCTCTGCTTCTAATCCACAGTCACCAAAGGGGATTTGAGAACATGAATCTGATCGGTCGAATCCCAGTCTGATAATTTGGGTGGCTCTCTGTTGACTCAGGATCAAGTTCAAGCTTTGCAGCATGGCATCTCAGAATTTTCCTAGCCTGGGCCTTCCTTTGCTCTCCAATATCATCTTTGCTTACTCTCCCATCTTTGCAGTTAATCTTCAGCAACACTGGATTGCTTTAGTTCTCAGAACATGCATGGACTGCTCGTTGCTAGTGACCCCAACTTTATAAGCCTCAGTGCTTTTGCACATGCTGATCTTCCTGTCAGAGAATGCTTTCCTTTCACCTTGTACCCTAGTAAATTTAATAGGCCTTCAGGACCAGCTCAGAGAACATCTTCTCTGTTCTTCTAGGTAATATTAGAGATATGCTCCCCTGTGCTGTTTCCCTTCATCTCCTTCCTCCTCTTCTTCTCCTTCCCTTTCCCCTTCCCCTCCTTCTCTTCCTCCTCCTCCCCTTCCCCTCCCCTCCCCCTCCCCTCCTCCTCCCCTCCCCTCCCCCTCCCCCTTCTTCTTTGAATGACTACTATTATGCTTTTATTACTGTGCTGTAGTATTCATTTTTTTCTATATCCTAATGTCCTCCTACCCCCACCTGGGGTATGGTATTTGAGGGTGGGAACCATGCTTTGCCCACCTCTGTATCCCCAGCATCTGGCCCAGGACTTGGCAATTGCTAGTCCTCAAGAATGGTGGTCCATTCTCCCCAAATGGGCTCATCCACCAAAGTTTATCAAACACTGACGATGTGCCGGCACAGCTCTAGGCAGTAGGGACATGACAATGAACTTGACCTCATGGAGCTTCCATTCTAGGGGCGAGAGGTGGAAAGTAAACAAATACATAAGTAAATGTGTGTGTCAGATGATGCAACCGGGAACCAGCAAGGGAGACCAAGAGGGAGCCGCCAACAAAGTGGGGGGAGAACCAGGAAGAGATGGTGCTCTTGGGGGAGGGTGGGATGAGCCTCATCCACTGGTGCTGGTGGGTCAGGGAAGATGAGGGCTAAGTGCTACCCATTGGATTTCCAGCAGAAAGGCATTTGAGGTCCTTGACAGGAGCTGTTGCAGGGGGATGATGGAGCCAAAGCTGATGGAAGTGGGTTCAAGAGAGAATGGGAAGAGAGAGAGTAGAACCAGAAAGTACAGGCAGCTTTTGATAGAAGTCTCATTATAAAGGGGAACAAAGTCATGGAGGGGTGTTGGTGTCAAGGGAGGGGTGTTTTCATTAAGATGGGAGCCATGGCAGTGTGCTTGTGTCCTGATGGAATGCCCCTGCAGAGAGCGTGCCACAAACAAGAGAGAATGGACAACAGGTCGAGTGATGTCCTTGAGTCGGTGAGAGGGGATGGGATCTGCTGCTCAGGATGCGTGTGTTATAAGTGAGATGAGCCTCATCTGGCTTCTCCAGCACCATTAACCAGCTGGCCGCTGATGAGCTCAGCACTGGAGAGATCTGCAGGCTGTCCTTTCCCTGCCATTTCTAAGTGTCATGGTCATGACCTCCAGGACTCCCAGCATGCCATGAGCAGGTGCAGGGCAGGGCAGCTCCACAGGTGTGGCAGGGTAGCCCTGGTCACAGGACAGTCAGAGCAGCCTGGGGGTGGGGCGGGTAGGGTTGGCAGCAGGTTTGACTATGGTTCACTTACGAAGAAATGGTGTACACGGTACCCGAGTGGTGGTAGTGTTTGGGGAGGGGCTCATAGATGTCCATGCTGGTGGAGACACTAGCAGAGAGCAGTCTGTGAACCAAGGTCGTGGTCACATTCAGGGTACCAGCTCCTATCAAAGAAGGCTGAAGCAGTCAGGCACAAGTCAGAGGCCAAGTTCAGGAGCTGGGCAGCAGTGTGCAGACTAGGATGGGAGTTAGGCAGAGGAGGCCAGGGTGAGCGTCCTGTCCCAGGAAGTGGGAGCAGTGTGGGGACCCCCCAGAGCTCACTTAGCAGCATTGTCACACAATGTCTATACCAGGTCAACATGGGGAAGCAAACTCGCAGTCCTAGTTTTAGTGCCAGGCTCTTGGGTAGATTATTTGTTTATCTGCGCATTCATTCAACAAGTGTTTCTCATGTCTAGTCTGTTCTGCATTGAGGCAGAAATGATTGTTTTCATCTTACAGATGAGGAACTAAGACTCAGGAGAGTTACAGAATGTCCCTAAGATCGCACAGCTAGTTAGTGGCAAAGCCCTCAGGCTTCTGCCACTGTGTGATGCTCCACACCAGGACGATGTGCTGGAGAGGTCCAGGTGGGCTGAAGTCCCTCGAATCCCCACAGGGGGCGTTCTGGGTCCTGCAGAGGGGTACGTGTGTGTACATTTGTGTGCATATGTGTGTTGGGGGTGTCAGGTGGCTTTAACCAGGGCAGAGGAGGGCTGCAAAGGCCATTAGCTAGGGAGGGCCTGAGGCAGCATTCCTATCGTGTGTCTGCTCTTTGGGTCGTGCAAGTCCAAGGTCGGATAAAGGCAGGCAGGCAGGTCTTGTGGGTCATGGAGATTGCAGCAGCCCTGCCCTGTCCCGCCCACCTTGAAGGCCTCTCGGGGCTCGCCTCGGTTACGAGCCTGCTCTCCAGGCAAAGGCAAGGAGGCAGCTCCTGGGCCAGACGGCGGGCCTGAACTGGGGCGCCTTTGTTCTGGTGCAGCATCACTGTGAACTGTGGCCTTGCCTGGCAGCCTCGCTGCCTTTGCTGCTGATGGTCAGAGCACGTGGGGACATTCAGGGAGGTGGAGGTTGTATTCCTCATGGCCGCAGCTCTTCGCTCTCTCTGATGTTGCGTCTCTCTGGCACAATATCTGGGGAGTGTTTGGTAGATTGGATGCTGGACTGGTCTTCACGAGGCATTGATTGAGCACCTACTCTGGGGAAAACACCATGCTAGAAACCTCTTATTCTCTACGTGATTTCATCCTCAGGGCAGCAGCATCACCTTGTTTTACAGGTGAGGAAACTGAGGCCTGGGAAGTAACAGTGACGTAGGAACCAGGTCTGCTTGACCCCAAAGCCCGGAAAATTTCCAGAACCTTCGTTGCTGACCATTGAACCATTAGTTCTTATTAGGGTGTCCTGGACTGACATGTCTCAAGTCATTCACGTGTTCTTTTGTGGACAGGACAAAGACCATCCTTGACAGTTTCAGGCAGTGCAGCGGGTAACAACTGGTCGAAGGGAAAGGGCAGGGTCTGGAAACGCCCCCTGGAGTCTGAGGTGGAGAGAGCAGGAGGCAGAGTGGGGGTGTTCGTGGCAGACTGAATAGCATGAATCAAGGCCCAGAGTTGAGGGGGTGGGGGTCCCTTGACAGGAAATGGCTCCAGGCACACCCCCCACCGTGGCCCGGCGTGCTTGGCGCCTGTCTCTAGTTTCATCCATATCTAGCAGCTCATTTGTGTACGTGCATACGTGTGCGTGTGCGGGCCTACACGTGTGTATGTGTGGGCAGCAACCAGGGAAGTGTCTGTGCATCTGTCTGTCCATCTATGCTATTGGTGCCTTGATCTGTCCATCTGTAGTTATCGTTTGCTTATCTCTGTATCTCCAGAGAAGGTGCTTAATCAATGTGGTTAAGATGGTGTGTAGCTCCATCTCCGTGTCAGGTCATGCTCACGTGTAACAGTGGCAGTGTGGCCACCACTGTCCCTGCTAATAGTTCATTTCTACCTTGGGCAGGGCCCCCTGTCCCCCCTTGTGTCCCCCATCCCCGTACAGGGTACCCCAGGCCCTTACCCTCTGGCCGGGACTCTTTCGAGAGTGCAGGATGGCGGAGGGCTCTCGGGTGGTGGGTCGCTGGGGAGAGGTATTCCATCTTTATGGGCACCTCTGCGTCTCTGCCTGTCTCTCCTGGTCCCTCTTTTTTTTTTTTTTTCCCACATCTTTATTGGAGTATAATTGCTTTACAATGGTGTGTTAGTTTCTGCTGTAAAACAAAGTGAATCAGCTGTACGTATACATACATCCCCGTATCCCGTCCCTCTTGAGCCTCCCTCCCACCCTCCTGATCCCACCCCTCCTGGTCCCGCTTTATAGAAGATTTTGTCTGATCCTCTCCCTCTCTCCCCAATTTGCTTTTTTAGTTTTTCTTCTTTAGTTTTTCACTCTGACCTTCCCCTGGGCTGGACCTATCTAGCGTCTCAGAAGTAAAAAATGAAAAAACTAGCCCTGAATCTTCTCAAACTTAGGTTGGCATTTCCTTGAGTCTTCTTTTTTTTTCCTGCTTTGATGAAGGTAGGAGAGTAGAAGAAATGTTCCTTGGGAAGTGAGTGAGTGAGAAAAGGGGGAGAGAAATACATAGAGAACAACCAGATCAGCACTTGGCGACATTTAATCTATATTTACATCTCTATCTACATTTGCATCTACATCTATATCTATATTTACAGCTGAATCTATACATATGTATACACACCCACATACACACATTCACACACATATCTGTCTAGAACTTTTCATGCTTCTCAAAGGTTCTGTGGAACACTGGCTATTTCGGGGGAGAAAAGGAAACAGAGGCACAAAGTATAGACTAAAGTGACTAAAAAGATGCATCAAACAGTTGGCTGTATGTATTGGACTTCATCAGGATCCTGATTTGAAAAATTTGTTTAAAAAAAACTTACATGAGACTCTTGAGAAATTTTAATACTGACTAGATACTGGAAGATATTAAGGGATCCTTCACTTTTTTAGGTGTACTCAGAGTATTGTGTTTATGTTTTCTTTTCTTTTAACCCTTGTCTTATTAGAGATACAATTGAAATGTTTACATGTGAAAAATATGATGTTGGAGATTTTCTTCACAATAATTTGGGGGTGGGTGAGGTATGGTTGATGTGAGTTGAAGCTGAGTCATAGATGCATGGAAGTTCATTCCACTCTTTTGAGTGTTTGAAATGTTCCATAATAAAAAGTAAAATAAAATAGTATAATAGTATTCTTTCCCTAGTTATGCAAGGAATATTGTTTGGTTTTTATTTTAGGTTTTATGCTTTAACTTTTATATAATCTTAGGTGCTGTTGTTACTTGCTGGCTAGAGAGAGGAGCAGATGGCAGGATGAATGGATAAGTGATGAGCACATATTAAAGAGAACAGGAAACTACCAATTGAGTTTCCTGGACAGCTTACTTTTATCCCTGGATACTTCTGCGAAATTACATGCATATAATATAGTCCTATTATTTTTTATAAGGAAATGATTCATACCATGGGATTAAATAGGCCAGTACTTTATGGTAGGTCGTTAATAGAAGCTTAAGTGTGGACTCTGAAGGCAGACTGCCTGGCTCTGCACGTAGTCGTCCTCTGACCTTGGGGAGTCGCTCCCCACCTGCAAAATGAGGATAAAGATAGCACCTACTGTATCCCCATGCAATGGAATATTACGCAGCCACAAAAAGGAATGAAACTTGGATGAGACTTGAAAACATTATGTTAAGTGAAAGAAGACAGTCACGAAAGACCACATGTTGTACGATTCCCTTTATATGAAATTTACAGAGTAGCCAAATCCATAGAGATAGAAAGTGGTTGCCAGGGACTGGGGTGGGGTGTGGGTGAGGGGTATAGGAAATCTCTCAGTCTGTCTGGGCAGTTATAAAAAATACCATAAGTAGGGTGGCTCATAAATAAAAAAACATTAATTTCTCACAGCTCTGGAGGCTGGGAAGTCCAGGATCATGGCACTAGCAGGCTCAGTGTCTGGGGAAGGCCCTTTGCTTTTAAAATATTTTTTATTATTATTTAAAAATTTTTTTTAATTTATTATTTTTAAAATTAATTAATTATGTTTATTCTTTTTGTGAAGGCCCTTTTCTGGGTTGCAGACTGATGATTTCTGGCTGTGTCCTCATATGATGGAAGTGGGTGGGGAGCTTTATGGTTTTTTTTTTTTCTTTTTTTTCTTTTTTTTTAATAAGTGCGCTGATCTCATTAGAAGGGCTCCACCCTTATGACCTAAGCACCTCCCAGTACCATCACATTAAGATTTCAACAAAGAATTTTGGGGGGACACAGACATTCAGACCATAGCTGGGAGTGACAGCTAATGGACATGAGGTGCCTTTTTGAGATGGGGGAATCTCCTAAAATTAGATTGTGAGGATGGTTACACCACTCTGAATATAATAAAAACCATTGAATTGCACAGTTAAAATGGATGAACTCTGTGGCATGTAAATTATATCTCAATAAAGCTGTTTGAAAAAAAAAAACACCCACATCATAGAGTTGAGTTAAGGATGAAATAAAATACCGTGTGTAAAGTATTTAGGAGAGTGCCTGGCATGTCACGCGGGGGTTATAATTCTCGGTGCTTTACTGAAATCATTGGGGGGAGCATTTTCTTGCAGCATGTACTTTCTGAAGTGTTTAATATATATCATGCTATGGAAACTTTGGATGTCAGTGGTTTAGGTAAAATTACAATCTCAAGGTTTTAATGACCATACACTGGCCTGGACTTAAAAGTCTTCTAAAATAGATTATTCATATATCTCCACATTTTTGGTCTTAAAAATGACTCTCTTAAAGAAACTTGAAAAGACTTTGGACAGTCTACACTGTCTACAATGTGGCATTTTCCTGCATTGCTGCACTCCCACCCCAATTTAGACTGTCCTCTATTCCTATACCCACGTTTTTCAGGTTTTGAATGTCTGAATCTTGGTACAACTTCACCCTTCAGAGTCGTCCTTCCATTAACAGATATAAAGTTAATTAGTAGCTAACCTAATTGATTCACCATCTCCTAATTTATCTCTCTTCCTTCAATAATTTCTTAATTGACTAAACTGCTGTGAGTGAGACACAGAGAGGCCTGACCCTCAGAAGAGTCTGAGAATTGGCCTTGATGTTGGGAATTTCCTTTCCTTTCAAGTTCCAGGCTTACAGACCCAATCCCTGGGCTCAAGGCAGATGGCCTCAGATCTGCCCCGGGTCCCTTCCCTGTGTCATTCCTTGGAGTATGAGGGGAATGCGTAGTATTGCTTTAATTTAAACTCTTGCTGTCCTGGCAGGGACAAAGCACACTTTCCGTAGTGGTTGCACGTGGAATCACTTGAGAAGTTTAAAAAACTACTGATGTCTGGGTCCCGCCTTCAGATGCTCTGATGTAACTGGTACAGGTTATAGAGATTATTCAAAGCTTCTTGGTGGGGGCTTCCCTGGTGGCGCAGTGGTTGAGTCCGCCTGCCGATGCAGGGGACATGGTTTTGTGTCCTGGTCCGGGAAGATCCCACATGCCGCGGAGCGGCTAGGCCCGTGAGCCATGGCCGCTGAGCTTGTGCGTCTGGAGCCTGTGCTCCGCAACGGGAGAGGCCACAGCAGTGAGAGGCCCGTGTACTGGAAAAAAAAAAAAAAAAAAAGCTTCCTGGTGATTCTAATATGCAGCTTAGTGTGAGAACCACCGCCTCCAAGGGAAGACACACCGAATGGGAGGGCTGAAGGCAGGAAAATCAAGAGTATTCGATTACTGGGGGTAGGAAGTACAGAGGGTAAACATTTCTCTGCGTGTAGAGGAAAGCCTGTGAGTGAACGTGCTATTTAAAACCATTCGGCATTCTGCTGTAGATAGATGGAGAGCACGGGTCCCGCCGTCCATTCAGCTTTTAGAACGTGGACCAAAATAGCTCCCCTTCTGCTCTGACACATCCTCAGGCAGGACTCTTCCTCCTTTGTCAACCAAATGTGTCGGTTGTTGTCCTCTGGCACTGGGAGCGTGTGTGCCTGTGTGACAACAGCGAGCTTTGCTCAGCTGAGGGCCCTTGGCAGATTGCTTCTCTGTGGTTCGCCTGTCCCTGGGGGAGCAGAGGCTTGTATCCTCCCGGAGATGAGCAGGCGCACCCCAAGGACCCACGGATGATGGGCGGTAGAGCCTGGATCAGGACCACAGCAGGTAGCTCCAGGCTGGGGCGGGAGTGATGGCGGGGGTGACATCTGTAGCTGCAGGGACCCAACCCTGGGGGCCGGGCCAGAGCTGCACAGGCTCCGGGGCTGGCTTGGACACCCTCGTCCCCTCTGGCCCCTTGTTTCCCTGGAGTCCTAGGCATGCCTGGAGACTTCCTGGGAGAGGTAGCGTGGTGGGAAAGGCCTGCCTACTGCAAGCCTCTGGCAGTGCTGATTTGGAACTTGCATGGGCCCCTCTCCTGCCTCCCCTCACTCCCTGGGCAACAGGACAAAGGAGGTGACTATACCTTGAAGAAGCAGCGTTCTCAGAGCCCCAGGCTGAGTCACATGAATGGCCACTGCCCTGTTTCAGCAGCAAATCTCTCGGGACGAGGCTCCTGCTAGCGGTTCCTCTTGTAGGATTTGGTTCTTTGCCTCTAGAATGGGGGCCTTTTCTTGGCTTGGGAGGGCCCATGTTCCGGAAATCCCAGTCTGGATTGCTGCTGGGAAATATCTGGAAGAATTTTATGGCTCCTCTGACTTGCTGGACTCAGGAAGCCTTACCAGTTGCCCTGTTAGCATTCCCTGAGGTCTGTCTTTGGTTCCCACTCCCATTTTCTCCTGGGTGGCTTGCCCTCCACACCTCCGAAATAGAACGAGGCACATGGGGGTGTCCCGGGGCAGAAGTGTGCTGGAAGTAGCTCTCATTGGCTGGCTTCCTAACTCCATGCTCGGTGAAGGCACTTTGGTAGCTTGAAATTGACCCTGTTGGATGTATCTTCACCAAGGAAATCTGCAAATATTACAACTCAGGGGTTTCTTTATTTATTAACTTACTTTCCAAGAGCTTGTTGTTAAGCCTCTACCAGCAGCCCTGGGGCTGCAGGATGGCTTGACAAGCCCAAGAGTGCTTGTGTTTTTCTCCATCTGTCCAAGCCCAGCATCACTGCACACCTGGGTACTTGGCTTTCTCACAACAGTGATTCCAGAGGTCACTTGCAGCCCTTTTGCTATGACTGAATCCATAGGTCTGACCCAAGCCCTTATTGCCGTCGAGTCTAGCTCTTGGCCTGGTCCTGAGTTGGCCTGGATCATTGCATAGAAGCCACCTCCAATGTCACAGCCCGTGTCCTGCAGCCTCCCCGAAATGCCTGGATGCCTCAGCAGCCCCATGCATCCATGCAGGGGGCATGGTAGGGTTGGGAGCAAGGGGCGGGCTGGAGCTGTGGGCCTGTGCTCCCCCTTCAGGTTTCACCTCCCTTCCCTGCAGTCCCAGCTGAATTCAGAAAGTCCAGTTCACTCTCTCTGGGCCCATGGACTTTGAATGGTGCTGCCCCCCATGTCCCCTCCCTCTGATGTACGCCTTCCCCAGGTTCTCTGCCCCATTCCTCAGGGGCAGTGGATGGGGTTAGAAGAAGATCTCATAGAGGCCCATGTTGTCATAAATCACGTGTGTGTGTTTGACTATGTGAGTGAGTATTTCTGTGTGTCTCTGTGTCTTTTCTCCCTACCAGCAGTGCCTCCCCTGCTGCTCTGCCCTGGATTGGCTGGGGCTGCCTCGGGGCTGGGAATAGGTGAGCGAGGGCAGTTGGCTGGGCATTCTCCCATACCTTGCAGGGCGCAGGGGATGCCAACTCAGCAGGTGGAGTGTGAACAGCTGGCTCATTGAGTGCTGGTGATGATCTTGGGGCCAGAGGTGGGGCGTCCTGATCCTTGAGGGCATCCCAGGGCTCAGATGCACCCAAGGGAATAACAGCCTTCGACTGAGGCAGGGCCCACCTGTCTTGGTGCCATGGATGAGGGGAGGGGTAACTTGCTTTATCTAACCTGCCTCGTCTCACTAGCTCTGCACACCAGCCTGGTGAGATAGATGTCACCGTGTTCATTGTTCAGAGGTGGAAACTGAGGCTTGGAGTGGTTCAGTCCCTGACCAAGGCCACACAACCCATATGCTAGGGGGAAGGTTTGTCTTGGATTCAAAGGCCTGTGCTCTTCCTCTCCAGTCACGGCACTGCCTGAGGCAAGGAAACGAAGGTCCACCCATGTACAGGCTGACTTTGCCCTTTGGTGCCTCTTGTAGAGTCTGGACCTATTTAGGCTGCCCTCTTGCCTATGAAGGATTTCAAACCACTGATGCCTATGTCTGCTTCCTCCAGGCAGCCTGCCCTGACTGCTCCCTTCTTTTCCTACCCTCATTACACTCAGTCGGCTCTTGAGCTTGAACTGTGAGCTCAGAAGCTATGGGGCTTGTGTGGCTTCTTGTCACACCTTCCTTCCCTGAGAACCCTGTGGGCCTGGCCTGGCACTTACCTCCAGTCCCAAGTGTTCAGCCCTGATTCTTTCCTTCCCTTGAGGACACTGTCTTCTGTCTTATGAGTCTCTCGAGATTCTCAGGCAGGATGCCTGGGCCGTAGCTGGCCAAAACCAAACCTGGTGTCCAACCAGCCCTCTTTTGTGTCCAGAAGGCAGAGGCTCAGGAATAGGCTTTGGAGGGCTGACCCCTCAGTGGTTGGGAGGCAGAGAAGACATCAGAACCTTAGTTTCCTCATCTGTAAAATGGACAACACCATGGACCCTGCCTGGCCTTGGTGAAGACTAGGTGGGATGGTCCAGGTCCAGCAGGTTGGCCGGAGTTGGAGAATGCCGCAGGGAAGCCCTCCCGCCTGCCACCCCTGCAGACACTTCTCTCTCCCAACAGGACCTTAGGTCCATTTGCCTGGTTCTGAACTCCTTGGAAAGAGCCCGGTGCAGGGATGGGTGTGACCTCTGGGATCTATCCTCTGCACCTCAGGGAGATGCCTGAATATCTTCCAGAGAGGGAAGGCATTTTCTCTGCAACTGGCTCCATGGTTCCTTCCAGAAGACAGGCACTCTTTCTGGGCAGGGCCTGTACGAAGGCCTTCAGGCTGCCTCTGTGGCCCTTCCTGCCCCCTGCCCATCCCCAGAAAGGCAGGAGCAGGGAGGGTCTGGCCAGATCCCGATTGGCAAGCAGGCTGCCTCCCGCCAGTGGCTGGACACACTCCCAGTGCCAGGCCCTTTGTTCTTTCTCGTTGGAAACCCCAGATTGGCTACCCAGTCAACCATTATTCACATGGTGGGATGACCTTTGGGCTCCCTGACAAGGTGGTGCTGGGGCTTGTGGGGAAAATTGCAGTGCCACAGGGAGGGAAAGGTAGTTTTCTCCTGCTCCACTTGGCTGGGCCTTTTCTGGGCTGGGGGGGGTGGGTGCTGTTCACCGAGCCTCCCTGCCAAAAGAGCCCAGCATCCTTGCTGCAGCAGGTGGGTGGAGACACCTGTAGCTTCCCAAACACAAAGGCAGGAAGGTTCTGAGCCTGAGAATTGGGACTTTGGGTTTGGGGCCTGGCTCAGGCTTAACTGGGAGGGGAGGAGGTACTGGGCACAGGGCAGAAACCAACCCTGCCACAAACAGTGTAGAAATAGAGACTGCCCAGCAAAAACTCAGGTATGGCTGTGGTAACCAAAGGAAACTGTGTCTTGGTCACAGATAACCTTGTTTGGGGAAGCAAAGATAGAGTAATTTGTTTCTATCTAAACTTTAAATGTCAGCCAAGCCAACTTCTACTGTGGGCCAGCAATTGGGCTGTCCTGCCTGCAGGTCCTGCTTTGACACCTCCCAGTTGTGGGACTGCACTAAGTTACTTGTCTTCTCCAAGCCTCAGTGTTCTCATCTGCAGAATGGGACAGTAATATAGACCTTAAAGAGTTCTCTTGAGGACTAAGTGAAAAAACATAGTAAAGTACTAGTAAAGCTGGACCCGAGGCTCATTAAATCGTGCTAAGATGATGACAGTGACAAAAAGGACTGCTGAGAACGACAGATCTCACATTACGGAGGCCGATCTGTGGATCGCATTTACCCCACAGTTAGCTTAGACATAATGAACCGTGACACGTTTTCCTGTGTCTTCAGCATTCTGCCATCTCCCTTTGCTCTAATGTCCAGTCAACAGGCTGTGGGACTCATCTGAATGTGGTGAGGACCGCTGCTCTGCACAGGATTTCTGGGGGTGTGAGCAGGGGGTGAATCTCACCTCCTGAATCCCAAGTCCTGCTGCGTGTCAGTTCCTGCTCTTGTGTCACTTCCCGAAACCGCCAGCAACTCACCCCCCACCTGGTCCTGTAGCCTGAACTGCCCCGTGCTCCCTCCTCTGATGTACCCCAATGCAAAGCGGTTTGTGGGACAGACCCACTTAACATTTGGGACTAAAAGAAGGGATGACCCCTCGCCCTGATCTCAACCCTAGCTCTAACACTCATCCCAGACCCAACACTCATCCTAACCCTGGTCCCCAAACTGACCCCAGGCCTAATCCTTAGCCTCAGACGCAGTCTTAATCTTAAACTTAACCAGAGCTCCGTATTGGATCTCCCTCTTTGTAAATTGTTCCAGCCATAGGTAGCCTCCTCAGCCCCTGGGGCTTGATCCTTAGCCCCTGCTGTCATGCTCTATTCTGATGCTCTGCGTCTCCTCTCTTCCCCCAGCCCACTGTCTCCAGGAAGCCAGGAAACAATGCTGCACTCCTGCCCTTGGTCCTGCAGAGCCCAAGTGTTTTCTTTCCCCCTCCTCTGTGGTCTAGCCTGGGCCTGGTCCTTCATGCAGGAGAAGGACTGTTTAGGCATTTCTTCAACGAAGCCTGAGCCCGAGCATGGCAGCATCCTGCTGCTGCTCTGACATGACCACCCCTCTTTACCTTGTCTCAGTTCTACTTCTTTGTGGCGCTCCTTGCCCTCCCCGTGCCCCTCACCCCCAGGATATAATAAAAGAGAGTAAGAAATGTGCTCTGCGAGCAGACCTCCAGGATCACAGAATTAGTTTTCCTTCTAGTGGGTGTAGCCGGGGCCAAGGGAAACCCTCATGGCTGCTCTATGGCTGTTAGTCCTGCCAGGTGCCCAGGCTGCCTCTAGGAGCACATAGTAGGTCAGCTGAGGGCAGCCCCACTGTTGCTGGGCTCCGTGGATTTCCACCACTCCTTTGCTTCTGTCCACTGTTCTTCGCACCTCTCCCTGGCTTTGGATCCCAGGCCTGCCTTCTGGGCTGGGAGCGCGCACAGGCATGCTTTCCCACTGCCCACGCGGCCTCCCCAGTCCGCTGATGTGCAGGAGGAAGTCAGGCCCCCACCATCATCCTCTACCCCTCAGGGCCCCAAGGGAGGGGCTGAGTAGTCGCGGGGTCCAGTGGATTGGAGGAGGCGGCTTCTCTCAGGTCCTTGAGGAAACCAAGCTCCCAGCCTCTGTTCCAGCTCTTCCCTCTGCCCCAATGCTGTTCCTGCATGCGCCCCTCTGGCAAACTCCTCCTCCAAGCCTCAGCTTAAAGTGATTTCTCTGGAAGTCCTCCCTGACCCTCCTGACAAGCTATATATACTTTGCTCTCGTTTAATTGTAACGTCACTATTTCGTTGTGCCATTATCAATTTAATTACACAACAGCCTCTCCACTGTGCTGGGTGAGAGCAGAGACTGCCCTCCCTGCCGGTGTAGAGCAGGCTGCCTGGAACACAGGTGCCACTCAGTGCATATTTGTCCCAAGCTGGGGGGTCCAGGGCTGGGCTTCGGCGTGGCTTTCTCTCTTCTGCTCCAGGATGGGGATGGGTCCGCCCAGGCTCTGCTGTACTGAGTTTCGTTCACCCCCAGTTCTGAGCCTCTTTCCTCCTAGTTCCTGGGCTGCTGTTCTAGGTCGCTAGGCTGGAGCCTCCCCCAGATTTTGTCCTTTACGACTCATTGATTTTTCTGCTGACTTTTACAGTACAAATGTCATCGTTAGATAAAATAATTGAAGCAGGTAATCTATTCGCTGAGCTCACAAGGCCCCTCCCGCTCTGCCTGGCCCGGTGTGTCTGCGAAAGCGCTGCTGGGGTTTGCCTCGCCAGCCAGCCCCAACCTGGGCTCCAGGGACTGGGGTCAGCTGGGCTGAGCAGGACCAGTGGCGCAGAGGCCTCTGGCCGAGACCCTCTCCTGTGCACCAGCGCCTTCCGAGGTGGATTCTGTGTCTGATGCAAGGGGACGGGCAAGGCTGTGTGGACAACTGCTCACCAGCCAGATCCGGGGGCCGCTGTCCACCCTCTCTGCTCTGCAGCCTCTCCGGCATTCAGTGGGGACGATCATACTTCCCTAGAAAGAAAATTACATGAGGCCACAGACAGGTGGCCCGCACTGTCCCTGACACCCAGCAGGGACTCAGCAGGTGTGGCTCCCTCCTCCCTCTCCAGAATGAATCCTGCAGGTGTGGGAGGAGCCAGGTAACCAGCAAACTGTGTAGGTGTTATATGTCACTCAAAAACAAAACAGAGTTGGGCGCCCCAGAGAAAAGAGCTTTATCACCAGAACGTAAACCTACCAATCTTTTCTGTCTTCAGGAACTTTCTTTAGGTAAGGCATAGAGTAGCTCGAACCCAATTTCCATTCCCAATTCTGCAAATTCAGTCTTCAGAAATGGAGGGTTTCCTGTATAAGAGAAGGATCCTGGGGGGCCATCTTTTCAAAAGCAGAAAGGCACAGCGTCCGTTTGGATGTGGAGTTGGCCGGCTGTGCGTCAGCGGGCGGGTGAGGGTATTGTGTGAAGCTGTCTGCTCTGCCAGCACATGCAAATGGGTGTTCGGGGGCTGGGGAGTTGGGGGGCTCCCCCTGGGTCCTGGAGGGGGTGAGGATGAGTCTGGCTGATGAAGAGGAAAAGGCCTCTGTTTAGATGCTGTGGAGCTATTATGCAGGAAGGCCCTGATGACAGAAGAAAGCTAGGACGGAGCTCTGGGTCCAGGGGGCAGCATCTGGCTCTCTGTGCCTGCCGAGCTGTCCTGGGATTGGGGCCAGCAATGTGCGGAAGCTCTACCCGCTGTGTGAGGGAAGCACGGCATTAGCACCTGCCTGCCTGGGTGTGAGTTCAGATTCTGCTATTCCAGGCTGAGACATGTGGGGCCCATTACTTCACCACGCTGAGCCTCAATTCCCTGGTCTATGAAAGGGTGCCCACCCGTGGGGTGGAGGTGCAGGTTAAGAAGGGTGGAGTAGGAAGGCATGAAGTGCGGGGCAGACGGGTGCTGGCTTGGAGCCGCCCCTCACCCAGCAGAGGGTGTGTGCTTCCTGGGTGCTTGGCTTCCTGGCAGGGCAGGGGCCTGATGGCCTCGGAGCCCAAGGGCGAGAAGGAGCATATGAGGAGATAAAGTCGGCCTCTAGGAGGGAATGGCAGTCTCAGCCACAAAGGCAGACTGAGAAAGTGTGCCAGGAGATATGTGGAGTTGGGGGGCAAGTCAGATCAGGGCTGGGGCTGTGGCTGGAAGCCCAGAGGGAGCCGTCGGGCCTGTGGGCTGACCAGGCATGTCTTAGGAAGGCAGCAATCCCTCCCTCTTAATGCAGAGTCCACCTCCCTCCTAATCCCCATCCCCATTCCACATTCACTCTGGGCAGCCTGGTTGTCCAGAGAGGGCAGACCTCAGACCCATGGGAGTGGAGAGTGAATCCTTCTGCCCCCCTGCCCCCTGCCCCTCACGGAGCAGCCTGGGCCCCCTCTGGGAACTCTGTGAGGTTCGGGCAGACCTGGCTGGCCTGGGATTTCCTGGCTGCCCCTACAGCACCTTTCAGCCTTCATGTCTTAAAGATGCTCTGTTGACACGTCAGTTAGCTTTAAGCCAGTGACGAAGACTTGAGAGGCAGGAACGTAGCATCTAGACTGAAAGGTCAGTGCACTGATGTGAGATATGGACAAGGGGTCAGAGGCTGAGACTTCACATGCTGGCCCATGCCTGCACCCTTGCTGCTGGACCCTGGCTGCCCCTTGGTCACACAATGACTGTCCTGTAGGCTGCGTGGACCCAGTCCGAAGGCAGAGGAGGTAGCAGCTGGGGAGGATGCCAGCTCACACCCAGCCAGGTACACCGGCCGGTGTCCCAGGGCCCTTGGAAAAGCCTTCCCCTCAGGAAGCAGGAAGAGCCCCTAAACGTGCTGTGCCTGCCAGGACAGTTGAGAGGAATGCCGAGGAGGGTGTGCCGGATGGGCCCGTCCCGCCCAGCCAAGTGGATGCTCCCTTTTTCACGGCCCCCTTGAAGGGGCTGTGGTTGGGAGCTGGCTGACTGCGCTTTTGGTCATAGGGCTGCAGATACACCAGTGTCTCCTCCTGGGTCTGGGAAGGGTGAGGGTCCCCGGGCCTCAGCAGGGACACGGTGTTGAAGGCCCCGTGATTTTACCTTTTTCCTCTCTCGGTTCCTGGCAGTTCCTCACTGTATGGGCACACCCTCTTCCCCTTTACTCCCTGGGCCTTGCTGCCCAGGACACAGGGATCCATCTGGATAAATTGCTAACACCAAAACACATCCATTTATTTAATACTTAATATGAATTAGGAGTAAAATTGCACCCCCAAAATACATCTGGTCCCAAGCCCCACTGAGGGTTACGTGTCTTGCTGTCCCCCAGAACAGGCTGGGTTTCAGCCAGCCGTCGTGAGCATTCCTGTGTGATTGCCAGCATTTGGACAGAGTGTGGCAATTGGAAGCTCGTAGAAAATAAAACACACTTGTTTTTCTGCCTTCTTTATTGATTTGGTTTTAGGAGGAAGAAGCTGGATGTAATTTTTGTTTGATTTTCCTCTTGGTTTCCAAATGGATAGAGATGTTCTTATCAATTCCTCCACCCCCAGCCCTCTCCGTGATCCACTTCCTTCATGACCACCATCATCTGCTTGCAAGCCTTGTTGTGTGAGCAAAGCAGCCAGGAGGTCATCGCTGCCTCCTTCGAACCAGGGAGATGTGGCTGAGTTCTGCAGCATATTTGGGAAGGCGAGATCTGACTGATGAAAAGACAAGCCATCCTGGAGACTCCCTCAGGCCCTCACAGCTCTAGCCTCAGTTGCTGAGGTTATTTCCTGGCTTGACATACTCTCCAAGCCTCAGTGTTCTCATCTGTACAATGGGCTTAGGGTATTTCTCCTGGGAACCAGGAGCACTCAGTGGGATGACACATGTCAACCACCTGCCCCACCATCTGGCCCAGAGCGTCCCTTCCTGCAGGTGCCTGTCCTGGCTCAGCTTCTCAGACTGAGTCATTTCTCCAAGTGTCCCAACCCTCTCTTGGGCCACCCACCCCATGAGCCTTCAGAAATCCCAGCATAAAAATCCCCACATTTTCTGAGCCCTCTGAATGTGCTAGGATGTCAGACCAGGGCCCAAAATTTACTCATTTTCCCACTTGATCCTCTTGGGATCAGCTTAGTTTCTCATAACATCTCTTACTCCAAACAGTGTGGCTGATACCAGGTTCTCTGGGTCACTGGGTCAAGGGTGAGGTGGTTTTTGCATGGTTGTGGCTTCTTTCAGGTTTTATAGTCAGCCTGTCTGTCGTTGCTAGCAGTGACAGCTGAGAGGTAGGAGGCCTGGGGCGGATGCACAGCTTCCCCGAGAGCCAGCTGGGCTAACACTTCTTCTTTTTTTTTTTTTTTTTGGCGGTGCGCGGGCCTTTCACTGTTGTGGCCTCTTCCGTTGCAGAGCACAGGCTCTGGACCCGCAGGCTCAGAGGCCATGGCTCACGGGCCCAGCCGCTCCACGGCATGTGGGACCCTCCCGGACTGGGGCACAAACCCATGTCCCCTGCACCGGCAGGTGGACTGTCAACCACTGCGCCACCAGGGAAGCCCTGGGCTAACACTTCTTAACACGAGCTCCCTGGTTCTTGAGTATTGAGAGGAACTTTCAAACAGATGTCGAGAGATCGATGAAGGTTTTTGGCTTCTAAGAATAAGGATGCTTTGAGTCCCCATGTGCTGAGTGTATACTCTGACAGTGGGCTACATCATGATAGGAGAACAGTTTTTGAGCTGGGTTCCCCTAGATTCTATTCCCTGCTTCCCCTACTTATGCCCTGTGTGACCCTGGGCCAGTTACTTCACCTCTCTGAGCCTCAGGCTACTGATCTAAAAAGTGAAGGTGCTTGTTCCCACCTAGAAGATTTGTTTTGGGGACATGGTTCCTGGAATGTAGTAGACGCTCAGTGTGTACGGATGGCTTTTGCTGGGGATTGCTACCGATGAGCTGCTCTCTGCCCAGCACGTCTGGAACAGAGCTGTGGGCAGGCACTCAGGCTGGAGTATGGTGACCTCTAGCAGGCTGCTGGCTCCAGCCCAGTAAACGTCCTTCCTGTTGGCATGGTTGTGTCATCTGTTGATGTCATTGTTCCTAAAGAGTCACTTGAGAGCAGCCGTGGCCGGGTTGGCCTTCAGCAAACATGACAGCTGGGAGACAGGGGCTAAGTAGGTGGTGTGGACTGAGCTGAGCTGGGAATTCCACATGGTTGAGATGGAATGTGTGCTTTGGACAAGTGCACTCAACAGGGAGGGAGGACAGGCAGAGTGAGCACTTACAGGGCTCCTTCGTCCTCAGCCAGAGACTTTGGCAAGACTGGCCATAGCTCGTACATGATGGTTCCTCTGTATGGAAATCAGAGTCAACCTAGCCCAATCCCCCAGCTTAAAGATTAGTGTCCTGAAGATATGGGGTGGACAAGTGTGCTTTGACCCACATGATGATGATGATGATGATGATAATGGTGACGATGATAGTGGTGATGATGAAGATATGAGTATGATGATGGTGATGGTGGTGATGATGCTGATGAAGGTGTGGGTATGATGATGGTAGTGATGGTGGTGATGATGATGATGAAGGTGTGGGTATGATGATGGTGGTGGTGATGATTGTGGTAATGATGGTGGTAGTGGTGATGATGGTGGTGATGATGATGAAGATGTGAGTATCATGATGGCGATGGTGATGGTGGTGATGATGATGATGGTGATGTGGCTGTGAGGATGATGGTGGTAAGAACCAATTCAGTACTTACCACATGTTAAGTCCTGATCTACCTGCTTTGCATGAGTTAATTAATTCTCGCAAGCATCCTGTGAACTTGTTACTATTATTATTTCCATATAGGTGAAGAACTGAGGCAGAGAGAGGTTTAGCAAAGTGTCCGGTGTCAAGGGGTGGAGCTCAATGTTGAACCCTGGCTGACTTAACCCCTTTGGCACCCTGCCTCTCTCCCAAGCATGCCAGGCATGTTTGGGCAAACAAAGCTATGGCCCAACAATGTCTAACAGAAATATAATGTGAACCACATGTATAATTTAAAATTTAGGAAGTAAAGAGATCCAGGTGAAGTTAATTTATTCTATGTAGGTCAATTCATTTATTTAGTCCATTATTATCACTCCAACGTATAATTAACATAAAAATTATTAATCACATATTTTCTATTCTTTGCTTTGAACTAAGTCTTTGACATTTGACATCTATTTTATACTTACAGCCTTTCTCAACTGGACTAGCCACGTTTTAAGTGCTCAGTGGCCCTATGTGGCTTGTGGCTAGCACAGGGTCACCCCTCCTTGGTCCTCTCATGGCTCACAGCCTGACTGGAAGACAGATGGCCCTGCTTTCTGCTTTGCATTTGCCACATGAAGTCCTCAGCTGTGTCTCCTGGCTCCCGCCACCTCCTTGCCCCATGGCTGTGCAGCACCTCAGTATAGTTTCCCGTCTTTTTCGTACCTCTGTAACTTCACATAGGTGCTTCTTTCCAGGAGCCCTTTTGGGTGGGGCTGGAACTGAATCCTACAGGACAGAAAGACTTTGGAAAGGTCGGGAGTGGGGTGCAGGTGGCAGTAGGGGAGGTCACATCCATGGCTTCTTCAGGGGTCAGGAGGTGGGTGGGTCTGGGTTAGGGAATCTCTGATGTTGGACACAGTAGCTGCCATTTACTGGGCAATATGTCTGACATTGTTCACTAAATTCTCACAATAACCCCACACTGTGGGTGTAATTCTCCTTTTTATTTTAGTCAGTGGATTTGCTGGTAGGGAGACTGAGGCACAGACTAATCCAGAGAGGGTTAGAGGCACATCAGCCAATGGATGGTGAAGCCAAGACTGAGGCCCAGGGCTGTTTGATTCCCAAGGCCAAGCTTTATCCTTGGTCCTTGCTCCTTGGCACTCAGACTCAGCTCAGGCCGAGGAATAGGAATTGTTCTCTGTAGGGACCAGGGAGCCTTGAGTCTTATGAACAGGAGACAAGTCTGGCAGAAGGAAGATTGGTGAGGCTGCATTTTACTTAGCTCAGTGGATAAATGGGGGTGACATGACATGACATGACATTGTAGAAAATCCCAAATGCTCCCTCTTTGGACAGGCTCCTTGGGATAACTGTTACTATTTAGGCTCTTCTGGTCCATGCTTCAAGGGTCACAGCATCCCTCTGAGGCAGACACCTAGCCAGCCTGGGAGTGCAGCTGGGAGTCAGAGCAAGAGATGGAGACAGCTGCCCTGATGGTCGGGATGCAGCAGCCCCATGAGCCCCATCAGCAGCAGGCGGTCCTGGGGTGCTACTCTTTTTTTTTTTTTTTTTGCTGTACGCGGGCCTCTCACTGCTGTGGCCTCTCCCGTCGCGGAGCACAGGCTCCGGACACACAGACCCAGCGGCCACGGCCCACGGGCCCAGACGCTCCGCGGCATGTGGGACCCTCCCGGACCGGGGCATGAACCCGCGTCCCCTGCATCGGCAGGCGGACTCCCAACCACTGTGCCACCAGGGAAGCCCTGGGGTGCTACTCTTAACAAGTGATAGTTGTGGAGAGGATGAAGATGGATGTCTTTATTGACTGCCTGCTATCGACTTGCATTTATACATTGGGCAGATTCCAGCTTATCCTTAGGATAACCTCACTTTCACTCTCCGGACTTTTCCTCTGCTGTCTTCCATGGGGATGAAGTGCCCTAAGAACTTCAGTCACAGGCACATGCCCCCGGCTCTGAGCTGCCTATGGGGGACGTTCTGCAGGTGGATACCATCAGCTGTGCTTTAAGGAGATAAAATGTGGAACATGGCAGGTTGTGGTCCTCTTCCTGAACTGCGACACTGGGTTCCTTGAAGGACCCCCTGTGCATCTGTGCTGTCCCACAGTGGGAGCCTGCACGGTGTGAGGCCCTGTCGTGAGCTGTGCTGAGCACTTCCTCTTTGACAGAGATTTCAGACTCCATGGCCCTTGGCCTCTGTCCTTTTTTCCAGCTCAGCCGGAGAGAAGGCTAAGGGTCTAGGGCTGCTGTGTGTGGGCTTCTAGGATTCCCAGCAAGAGGTGGGGTGCGGTACGTAGAATCTGCCCCCATCCTCTCCTCCTTTCTTCCCGCGTCAAGGTCCACAGCCTTGCTTCCTAGCAGTGGGGCCCCAAGTGAGTTACTAAATGTCTCTGGGCTTCTATCCATTTCCTTATCTATGAAATTAGGGTGACCGACTACACCTCCTTACAGGGCGTGGTGAGGATTTGGAGCAGACTTGCTCTGGTCCCTCCCATTCGGCAGCCAGCATCCATTTGGTTGTTTGGTGTCCATGCTGAACTGCTTGTGTAGATCTTGACCGTGGCCCTGATGCAGTGGATAATGAGAGAACCGCCCCCCCTTACCCTGCCCCCAGTACTCATCCTCTGTGCTCCATTCAGGGGCCTTGCCTCTCAGATCAGTTTCTCTGTTTCTTGTTATTTCAGTCTTTCTCTTGCTTCAGTTCCCTCCCGTTCAACTCCCCCATCCCTACAGGGCAAGGAAACCCGGCTCCTTCTCCTGGCATCCTGCCTCTCCTCCAAGCTCCCGCCTTCCCTCGGAGCAGGAGTCTTGAAAGTGGCATCAGTATTTACTGCCCCTATTGCCTCTTCTTCCCTTCTGCCGTGGTTGGTTTTATGTGTCACCTTGGCAGAGGCAATAGTACTCAGTTATTCAATCAAACACTAATCTAGGTGTTGCTTTGAAGGTATTTTGTAGATGGAGTTAACATCTGCAATCAGTTGACCTTAAATGAAGGAGATTAGCCTGGATGATCTGGGTGGGGCTCGTCCAATCAGTGGAAAAAGGCCTAAGACCCAAACTTTCCCCGAGGAAGAAGAAATTCTGCCTCCAAACGGCAGCATCATCTGCCTGAGAGTTTCCAGCCTGCGGCCTGCCCTACCTATTTCAGACTTGCCACCCCCCAACAATCGCATAAGCTAGTTCCTTTATATCTGGCTAAGGTTTATCCCCACCTTTCCCCTTTGTGTCTCCACCTGCATATTGGCTAATTCCCTCAGCCTTGCTTCCTCCATACGGCAAGAAACATGGCAGCTCTCACCGCCTGAGCTTACATGATGTGCTTTGTCGCTAGAGGGCGTAACCCTCTTCTCCTAGTTCCAGCATTTTTTTTTTTTTTTTTTTTTTTTTGCGGTACGCGGGCCTCTCACTGTTGCGGCCTCTCCCGTTGCGGAGCACAGGCTCCGGACGCTCAGGCTTAGCGGCCATGGCTCACGGGCCCAGCCGCTCCGCGGCATGTGGGATCTTCCCGGACCGGGGCACGAACCCGTGTCCCCTGCATCACCAGGGAAGCCCCACCAGCTTGAAAAGAAGTCAGGGAGTAGCTCTGTTGGCCTGGCCTGGATCATGTGCCCTCTCCTGAATCCAGTGTGTGGGGAACAGGGGACTCTGGAAGGCAGCCCCACGAGAACTGGAAGATTGGAGTAGGGTAAGGAGACATCCCCCGGAACAAGAGCAGGGCTGTTCCCAGAAGAAGAGGGGTGTGCTTGGCAGACGCCAAGCTGGGTATCCACTGCCTCTTTTGTCTTGCTTTCCTCCACATCCTCATGACGGCGAGGCCTTCCCTCTGCTTCCGTAGCATTTACATGTGCCCCTAATATAGTTCTTAATTTTGCCACTTGACCCAGCGTTTCCAGGTCTGGCTTCTGCCCCAGCCCACCGGCTGTTCCAGGGCACTGCTGATGCTTGTTCACCTCTGTAGCTTCCTCAGCCAGCAGAGTGCCTGGGGCATGGGATGCCCAGTGTGTGTACATTTCTTTCCTTTTCCCCTGCTCATATATCATTTTTCTGGTTCCCACTTCCATGCAGGTATTTTCACATCTGCTGCTATTGCTATTAATAAAAATATTGACT